>NC_047084.1:548795307-549995307 GCF_902459505.1 Geotrypetes seraphini
GAAACTATTGGAGGTGCTATTATTAAAAATGACATTTGATGAACGATTATTGAAATAAGATTTGAACCAGTTTAAAACTTGGTCAGTTATGCCAATGGACTGAAGTCTTTGAATCAAAAGAATATGGTCGATCGTATCGAAGGCAGATGATAAGTCTAATGAGATCAAAATAACCGAAGAATGGTGATCTAAGTGGTACAAAATTGTTGAGGTCAATCCTATCAAAGAATATTCAGTAGAGTGATTTTGTCTGAATCCTGTTTGGTTTGGATGAAGTATGTTAGTTTTTTCTATGTATTCTAATAGTTGATTGTATACAATTTTTTCCGTTATTTTTGCTAGATATGGAATATTAGCTATTGGTCTATAGTTAGATTTAATGTCAGGGCCAATTTTTAAATCCTTAAGGACTGGTCGTATGATCGATTTTTTCCAGACTGTAGGAACAATGCCTTGTTGTAAGCTAATATTAATTAGTGTATGTATATAAGGCCCAAAAATAGGGAAATATTTTTTAATGACGGTAGGTGGAATAGATTCCATATAAGACCCTTTGAGGTTTACTGACTTAAAAACCAGCTCTAAATCATTAAGACTAAGTGGATTGAAATGAGAACATTTTGAGGATAATAATGATAACTTATCAAGTTCTAAAACAGAAGTAATGTGTTGATTAGTTTTGAAATGTTTCCGTATTTTTTGAACTTTCTCGACAAAGCAATCAGCTAAATCTTGAGCTGTTGGAAGAGATTTAGATTCATGAGGTAGATTTTTGGATTGGTGATTGATAGATTTTAAAATGTTATATAGTGTAGATGTATTTTTAGATTGTATAATTTTTTTTGAATAATAAGATTATTTTGCTTGGATTATTCTTTCTTTGTAATATGTTGCTTGTTCTTTAAATTTTTCTAAGTTGTATGTATTTTTATTTTTCCTCCATATTCTTTCCAAAGAACGAAGTTGTTTTTTTATCATGACTAACTCTGAATTAAACCATGGATTGGTTTTTTTTCTTAATGTGATATTTTTTATTTGGGTTGGGGCTAATTTGTCCATCAATGCTTGGGTAGTATTTTGCCAATTTAATACTAGATCATCTAATAAAGGTGAACTAAGATTTCCAAAATCAAGGTTAAAATTTGATGCTATTAATTCAGATGAGAGTTTACTTAAATCTTTAAATTTCTTGGTTTGAGAGATTTCTATTGTTTTGGTTAATGTAATTTGGAACGTAAAAGTTAATAAAAAGTGATCAGACCATGGAAGAGGTTGAGAGGAATGAAATAGGATTTGAAATTTATTAGCTATCGATGTAGAGGTAAAGATCATGTCTATCGTATGGCCCGCTACGTGTGTAGGAACTGACAGTAGAGGGAATAGGTCAAGTAGTCTTAGATGTGAGAGAATGTCTTTTGTATAGTTGTTGTTAGAATCTTCGAAATGAATGTTAAAATCTCCTAAAATCAATGGATTATTGGTTGAAGAGCCAAAGTCGAATAGTAAGGATTGTAACTGGTAAAGGTTATTGCTGTTAACAGGTGGAGGGAGATAGATCAGAAGGACATCTAACTTAGGCTTTGTACTTAACGAAAATTGTAAATATTCTATTGGAGAGCTGGCACCCACATAACTAACTGGGCATGCTAGGACTACTATTTATGCAGCCCAGCACTGAAAATTGCTGGTACCTATATAATTCCTGGTTCCACCCCAACTCCGCCCTTGGAATAGCCTGCTCCTACCCACTTTGAAACTGTGAGGTTAGCACCAATTTTTTACTGCCATTTCCCAGTTAAGTGCTACTGAATATTGGTGGCTGGCCTGCTGAGCACAATTTAAGAGACAGGAGCTTCTCCTAACCATTTAAATCATTTAGAATATCGGGTCATATGCTACCATCCTTAAACACAAATCATGAACAATTCTTCTCTTCAAAAATAATATCTGAAATTTCTCTTCCTCTCAATGGCCCTCAAGAAAAAAAAAAATAATGCAAATTGTTTGCAGTATAGCAATAATTCAAATGAAGTTGGTTTATGGCAGTGCTCACTTAAATTGATATGTGATAATGTTAAATTGTCGCTATGACAGCTTTCAACAGTAAAGGTTTGCAAACTAACAAGCACATACACAACTCATCAATGTGTCAGTATAGAGGGAAAAAAAAAGCCCACGCTGTAAAATGTTGAGGCTTTTCCAACACACAGATATAAAACTTCTCTGTGTGCTGATATAGAAAGGATTTGACACATTGATGAGTTTTGTGTGTGCTTGTTAGTTTGCAAACCTTTATTGCTGAAAGCTGTCATAGCAGCAATTTAACATTATCACACAACTGATTTATGTAAGCACCGCCATATACCTACTTCATTTGAATTATTGCTATGCTGCGACAATTTACAGGTGTGTGTTTTTTTTTTTGCCCGAGGGATACTGCGAAGAAAGGGAAAGTTTCAGATATTATTTGTGGAGAAAATTGTTCACAGTGTGTGGGACAGTGGAATGATTCGTTTGGACATTATTTATGAATGCTAGATATTTGTTAAGTGATTCTATGATTGACCATAAGGAGCGGTGATTATAGGCGCTGAATTAGCAGCTATTTATTCAAGTCTGAAGATTCCTTTCTCTGTAGTTTTTTTCAGTAGTAATTGATTTGCTTTGGGGCAGCTTTAATAAGTGACCTTAGATATATTAGAGTAGTCACACTGCATCTCTGTCCTGCAAATGACAAAAGACTGGTGAAGATTCGGCAACTCCAGCATTAGGGAAACCAAGGACGATACCAGACAGACCTCTACAATCTGTGTCCCGCAATGGGACAAGACAGGTGAAGCTTCAACAACTCTGGTGTTGTAGTTCGCTTTATTGTTACTTGCTGAAAGTGAGGATGCTGTGCAGATTATGGAAGGGAGCGAGGGAAGACATCTTGACTGGTAAATCAAATACTGTCAATAATACTTGGGGAGGATGTCTTGGGGACTCCTCATTTGCCTGCTTATATGTGGTTGGCATGTTGAAGACTTGCCAACCAGTGTTTAAGCATGGATGACTGTAGCCCGCACACAGTGCTGGGCTACCTTGTTTGGCAGACTAGATGGACCATGCAGGTCTTATCTGCCATCATTTACTATGCTACTTTGTGTTGAGGAATGGAGAAGAGTTTAATTTATGAGCCGTTCCATCTGATGGTAGATGATGGGTTGCGTTGGCAGGGTACTTTTCCCAACTCTAGCGGGATGTCAACTTGCATGTTTTTCTGATCAAATTTGTATCATGCAAATTAGTCATCTAGCTTTTATTTTAATTATTTATTATAGGTATTTATATACCGCCTATCAAGGCTATCTAAGTGAATTACAATCAGGTACTCATACATTTTCCCTATCTGTCCTGGTGGACTCACAATCTATCTAACATACCTGGGGCAATGGAGGACTGAGTGACATTTCCCAGGTCTCCAGGAGCAGCACGGGATTTGAACCCACAACCTCAGGGTGCTGAGGTTGTAGCTCTAACCACTAGACCATTCCTTCTTCCTGCCTCATCTTCGATTCTGTTCTCAGTGGCAGTTATTGCTGTTTCAACATATGTGAGCTGTTAAAGATTTTCTTGTGAATCTTAATAACTGTGTCTTTAAGGATGTCAAATAATTCTTTACAGTTGGTTTTAAGTAATCCCAGTTTCTCAGATTGCCTGGATAGGAAGAGCATGAGAAGTTCCCTGCAAAATTGTCAGGGTTGGATAAAATGGTATATCTATTGTAATGAATAAGGTTGGACTTTGTCCATTGTGTTAAGTAACCAGGGATGCTTTTGAATTGCGGTTGACCATCTTCCCCTCATTTTTTGGGTTATGGTAGATCCTCTGTGTCACCCTCCATAGAAATAGAAGAGTGGTGAAGTTTGCCTTTTTTGGGAGAATGTACAGTAAGCAACAAACTCTGCCAAGCAACACGGTCTTCAACTTGTCTGTTCTTTGTGAGTAATACTGTAGGTGTTTGTTCTTTGTGAGTAATACTGTAGGTGCTGTCGACAAAAATATCTCTAGACTCAGCATTCATAGGCCTAAGTCGGGTCTCTGGTTTCAAGATTTTATTGGTATACTGGTATACATGGGGTGATGTACGAGGGTGGTTTGAAATGTTTGGTAAAAAAGCAAGTTAAACAACGTACTCTCCATCGAGGGCTATGAACTTAGTCCAGCGAGTTTCCATTTTTTTTTTTTTGTATCGTAGGAAACATAGGTTTTGTCAAACTCTGCAAAATACTCATTGATGACATCGATGACTTAATGGATTGTCACTGCCATCTGAAGGTGTTTCCAATGTTAGAACTTCACTAAGTTAGTTATTAATAATATCTTTGATGCATGTGGAGGGGCATAATAAAAAAAATCCATCTAAGTCCCCTTTTGGTCTAGGCCCTAAAAGCTGAAAGTAGAAGTAGGGAAAATGTCTAAGTCAAAATGTTTATGTGCTGACTAGGCAACCTGTCAAATGTTTTGGTTATACCTGCTGTACGACTATGTCTAGGTTGGCCCACCTCCCACCCTTTCCCCTCCTCTAAAAATGCCTCTTTTCGTTCTATGCATTTATAAGTAGGGGAAAGGCCTAAGCTGGTTTTAGATATGTCTAAAACCAGCTTTGGTTATGGGTACTTGGACGATCAGACTTTTTGACGTCCAAGTACCCATTTAGGCCACTTTTTAGACTTTTTTTTTTTTAATTATGAGCCCCTTAGCATTTATGTATTTAATTGTCATATTGAATGGCAAAGAAAGGGAGAAGAAAGAGAATTCTTGTGCCTTCTATTGGATAATATGAAATTCCTAATCAACACTTTTCCTTTTTTTTTTTTTAAACATAGTGGCCGCGGCTTGAGACATCCGGAAGTACGCATGATATCACGTCAATGTCTACGTATGCGCGAATGCTCTACAGACAGGCCCTGAGCTGCCAGTGGGAGGTGCCGGAAGGAAGGAGAGGCACCGGCGCCAGCTGATTTCCTACAGGATGTGCCTCTTGCTGTGAAAGGCATGTCCTTTAGGCAGTCAGTCAGCGCTGATGCCTCTCCTCCCTGGTGTCTCATGGCACACCTGAAATCTCGAGAGGCACACACTTTGCAATACACCGCTCTATGTGATAGTAGTAATGGTTGATTTTTATTTTTTTTTGTCCTCCAAATGGCTCATGTGGTGATTTCCAGGTAGTAATTGGTTGTAATGGCTGTAATTTTTTCTTTTCTGGTTCCCAATGGGCTGAGGCTTTAAAAATATTTATCAAGAAATGGTAGTTTCATTAGTCTGAATTAGGTTGTTAAGGCAGTTATTAGCAAGCACAAACTGCACATTATATTTTTGGAACGCTTTGCTTTTTGTCTATTAAAATTCCTATGGTCCCAGTATGTAAGTTTGACGATTTCTTTTCTTTTTATTTTTTTTTTTTTGTAGGCATATAGAAGATAGTAATTCCGAGAACCATGCCAATCATAGCATTGAATTTCAGAATTACAGGTATCTATATAAGTGAGGTATGTTGGTGTGCACCTCTATTATTTATTTATTGGGATTTATTAACCACCTTTATGAAGAGATTCACTCAGCAGTATCATGAAGTTGCCACAAGAACTCACGGCAGTCATTTTATTTTTTTTTTTTACTACAGAGACTGCTGAGCAGGAGTGTAGAAAGATTACTCCTGCCCCACCTCACCACTGGACCACTAGGGACCTAAGGTAGGCCTGCGGGCAAAATGGAAGGGTATGGATACAGGGGTTGTAGAGGTGAAAGTCACCTTGGGGAATGGAGAGAGGGAGGGATCAGTAGCTCTGGCTCCTCTTACCACTGGACTATCAGGGCAGTAGTGTAGGCCCAGAGAGAGAGACCTGTGGTGGGTCTGGGAAGGGTGGGGTGGGGTGGGGCGGCTGGATGGGACTCAAATATATAATCAAGACTCCCATTTTGGGCCATTTTTTGACCCCAAATTCTTGGTTTATATTTGAGTATGTATGGTTTTTGACACCACAATTTTCTCGTCTCCCCTTCCTATATACCCTTCCAAAGATACATAAAAATTTGACCTGCCCTCCTGGTAGGCCTATTGTATCTGCTAAAGGGTCACTATTGGAGCGTGTTAATCAATATGTGGACTTGTTTCTGAATCCGCTGGTGCCTTCTGCAAAATCATTTATACAAGACACTACTCATTTTTTGAATATTCTTCAACAATTTCATCCCACCAATTCCACCATTCTAGTAACACTTGATGTACAATCCCTTTATACTAATATACCACAAGAAGAAGCTTTAACAATTTTAAACATGGCTTTGGAGTCCCGTCCACGCCCACATTTGGTCCCCTCAGCATTTATTATTCAATTTCTCTCAATCTCTCTGAAACATAATTTTTTTGTGTTTCAGAATACATTTTACCAACAATGCGGTGACACTGCTATGGGGGCGTCCTGTGCCCCTTCATTAGCGAATTTATTTATGTCTCATTTTGAGAATACTCATGTCTATCCATCTAGCTGGTTCCTCAACACCAAATTATGGTGTCGATATATTGATGACATCTTTATGCTTTGGGAAGGGTCAGCTGATGAGCTTTTGCTTGCTGTAGATGAGTTGAATAGTTATGCCCAGACTATAAAATTCACCTGCTCATTTGATTTGAAACAAATTGCATTCCTGGATGTGTTGGTAGAGATCAGGGATCAAAATTTTTTTACAACTGTTTACTGTAAAAGTACTGACCGTAATACGTTCTTGCACTTTTCAAGCTCTCATCCTAAGCACTTAAAGGAAAGTCTACCTCATTCTCAGTTTCTGAGGTATCGAAGAATTTGTTCCACTAAAGACGAGTTTAGACGTCAATCAACTATGCTGAAACAGAAATTATATGATAGAGGGTACCCAGAGAAGTGTGTAAAAAAAGCATATACTAGAGCATTATATAATCCTAGAGGACGTTTGTTGGAATACTCTAAGTTTCAGGAAATTGACTCTAGAATCACTTGTGTGTTACCCTTTTCTCAGCAGGCGAGTGCATATGGACGTAGCTTGAAGAAGTACCGGAACTGTTTATCAGTACATCCCTGCTTTCGGGAATGTTCAATGATGTTTGCTTTTTCACGAAATAAATGTATTCAAGATGAGCTCTGCCCTACTAGCAGAGTGGCAATAGAGGGGAATGAGCGCTGGGAGAGGGAGCCGGAGGGTATGCATGACAAATGTGGGCATTGCTCTGTATGCAGTATTATGGAGACGTGTTCATTTTTTGTGAACCCAGTGGATCAAAAACAGTATATTTTGCATCATACCACAGATTGCAATAGCAGAGGAATTGTATATGTCATCAGATGTCCTTGTCAGAAGTTATATGTAGGACAGACATCCAGAGTGCTGAAGACACGTCTTATAGAGCACCGTTCCTGTCTGCTGCGAGAACGGGCAGAAGCTCCGATGGTGCAACATTGTGTAGAGTTTAAACATCCTTTTGAAGACCTACGGTGCTGGGTTCTTGAACGTGTGTCTCCATCTGCTAGAGGGGGTGACTTCAAGCAATTATTACTTAAAAGAGAACAGCGTTGGATTTTTTGGTTACAAACCTGTGCTCCGATAGGTTTGAACAGTACCTTGGATTGGAAACCTTGGTTTTGCTGATGTTTTTGTAACTTTTTTGTATTTTTTGTGGTTTTTTGGACTGTATTTCCAGTGTATGAGTGGAATTGGAAGTAATATGATGTCACCACGTGGGCGTGATGACGAGTGGATTTGCATATTAGCTTAGAACGCTGAGGGGCCATTTTGTGACAGGAGTGGAAGCGGGTGAATGGATGCTGTGGGTTAAGTAGCATTTGTTCTTCTTCTTTTTTTGTTTTTTGAAAATGTTTTGGACTTAATTTGTTCTTTTTTCACAGCAAAATCCCTGACGAAGCATTGTAGCGAAACAGGGAGCCCTGTTGGATGATTGTGGAAGTGTTGCATTGGACATGCTTTAACTAGCCTTCAGCTGACTTCCTACGGAGCATTATTTGTTCCTGCTTTCTAACTCCAGGACTACGTCTAAACAGCTATCTGTTCAGATAAGTGATTTCTATGACACTATTTATGAAAATTTAAACAAAGATGATAAAACGAGATGTGTGACTCTGAATATTAATGGAGTTTGAAGGAGTTTTTTGACCAAGGATGTGTCTGCCAGTTTCAAACTCTGTCTGAGATTGGTTTGTCTATTTGGGAAGCTTTTTTAGAGCCCCTGTTAGACACTGAGGTCTTTTCTCCTTTTTTTTTTTTTGCTATAGATTCTGAGATGTAGCCCTGGTCTTTGAGGGGTGTTGTTATGAGTTTGAGATTTTTTGGACATCCTTTCTTGTATATTTGGATTTTTTTGGTACCTATTCTTCCCATCTCAAGAGACCAAAGGCAATTCCAACTCACTTGTCGTACCCCATTCTTCTTAAGAAACCTCCCCCCCAACAAAGAAACAAACAATAATCCCCCTAAATCTGTTGCCCACTTTCCCACCTCCCACCCCTTCCTCAAGGCCCAATCATCATATTCCTCCCTAAAAAAAAGCTCAATTCTTATTCAGTTCTGGCCTTTCCTCCCCCATCTCCTGTTATATTCTAGCAGTTCATTCCATATAGCCACCTCGCTATTTTGCCTTTCTGTTGAATTCCTGTCATTTTCTCCATTAACTCTACAAACCCCAACTTAATTTCACAGTCTTCTTTTCTTGGGGTTGATCTTTTTTTTTTTTTTTTTTTCCAGTAGCTGCAGCTCCCACCATCCAGTAACTAATTCTACAAGAATCCATTTCCTCATATCTGAACCCACTGATCCTGGTAATATGCCCAACTGGAAAATATTGTGGTCCAATTGAAGCTGCATATTTATAAAGTTTTGAATCTCCTCCCTCATCTTATTCCAATAATCTTGGATCACTGCAGCTTTTATCAATGAAATCATAGGTATGATTAATAGCGCTGAATTGAGGCTTATTTTTATGGGCAGCATAAGATCATAAGAATAGCCCTACTTGGGCAGACCAATGGTCCATCTAGCTCAGTAGCCCATCCTCACAGTGGCCCATCCAGGTCACTAGTACTTGGCAACATTCCATGCTACTGATCCAGGACAAAGTAAAAAATGGTAAAAAAAAGCTAATAACTCAACCTTATTTAAAGTGTTGAATGACTAAAGAGCATGTATCAACAATGAAAAAAGTCACTCTATATGCCCTAACAGCAAGCAATATTGACAAGATGTCCTTTACTGTAATTGGAACTTATGCTCAGAGACATGAAGGCGAATATACCGCCTCACCACCCAATCATTGCATTGTTCAATACAGTGTCAAAATGATGGTATTAATCACTATTGGATTTGTAAATGCCACACTGGCTATGGCTTTATCACCTTATGTTGATAACTTAGCTTTAAGAATTCACTGGTTTCGATGTGCCACGTTTCGGTATTGCTTCAAGGAACCAATGTACCACTAGTACTCCCCTCAAAATATAGGTAGTGGCATCTCATGTAATACCAAAGATCGATACTGACCGCTAAAGCTTACTCCCTCATGCAAATCCAACGGCCGTGAATTCTTAAAGCTAAGTTCGCCTTCATGTCTCTGAGCATAAGTTCCAATTACAGTAAAGGACATCTTGTCAATATTGCTTGCTGTTAGGGCATATAGAGTTACTTTTTTCATGACTGATCCAGGACAAGCAGTGGCTTCCCCCATGTCAGTCTCAATAGCAGACTATGGACTTTTCCTCCAGGAAATTTTCTAAACCTTTCTTAAAACCTTCAATGTTAACCGCTTTTACCACAACCTCTAGCAATGTGTTCCAGAGCTTTACTATTCTCAGAAAAAATATTTCCTGCTATTGGTTTTAAAAGTATTTCCCTGTAACTTGATTGAGTGCCCCCTAGTCTTTGTAATTTTTGACAGAGCAAAAAATGGACTCACTTGTACCCATTCTACTCCACTCAGGATTTTGTAGACTTCAATCATATCTCCTCTCAGCCATCTCTTTTCCAAGCTGAAGAGCCCTAATCTCTTTAGGCTTTCCACATACGAGAGGAGTTCCATCCCCTTTGTCATCTTGGTTGCTCTTCTTTTCTAGTTCCGCTATATCTTTCTTGAGACAATGTGACCAGAATTGAATGCAATACTCCAGGTGAAGTCTCACCATGGAGTGATACAGAGGCATTATAATATTCTTAGGGCCTCTTTTACAAAGCCGTGTGGCAGCAGCCCCTTTAAATCTCTATGGGCTTCAGGGCTGTTGCCACACGACAGCCGCTAGTGCAGCTTTGTAAAAGAGGCCCTTAGCCTTGTTAACCATCCCTTTTTAAAATAATTCCTAGCATCTTGTTTGCTTTTTCAGACGCTGCATGTACCTTGATATCGCGCATTGTTTCAGCATCTTGGAATTGAGGGTCCATTTTGTGTGTAGCATGCGCCTTTGTATTTAAGGACTATTCAATAATTTAGTAGAACCATTGAATATGGACAGTTATGGTGGTATGCTTGCTGCAAACTATATGACAGCTTCAACACAGTAGATGTACAGTAGTCTGCCATTAATAATAAAAACATATTTGCAGATAGTCACAACCTATACGATTGTCTGTGAATCACAAGGTAACAGATTTACTTTCCAGTTATAAAGACTTAAGGGCTCCATTAACTAAGCTGCGCTAGCGGTTTTAGCACGCGCTTAGTGCATGCTACATTGTCATGTGCGCTACACGCTAATGTTTCCATAGAGCTGGCGTTAGTATTTTTCATGTAGCGCGGGGGTTAGCGTGCGCTAAAAACGCTAGTGCAGGTTAGTAAAAGGAGCCCTAAGGGAGATAGTGGCTAGAGAAACTGGGCCTCTTCATCCTTGAAAAGAGGAGACTGAGAGGGGACGTGGTCGAAACATTCAAGATATTGAAGAGAATTGACTTAGTAGAGAAAGAGAGATTGTTCACCCTCTCTGAGATGAAGAGGACAAGAGGGCACTCGCTATAGTTAGAAGGGAAAAGATTCCGTACAAACGTAAGGAAGTTCTTCTTCACCCAGAGAGTGGTAGAAATCTGGAACGCTCTTCCAGAGTTTCAAGTTTTATTTTAATTTGATGAATCGCTTAATTTAATTGTTACTAAATGAATTACAACAAAAAAAATAACATTTATTTTAACATAATGCTTAAAAATTTTTAAAACAGTAGTTAAGACCAACAGATATACAGACCGACTGAAACAAGAGGCTGTTATAGGGGAAAGCACCCTTAAGGGATTCAAGAAGAGGTTGGATAAGTTCCTGCTGGAACAGAACATACACAGGTAAGGCTAGATTCAAATAGGGCACTGGTCTTTGGCAGGGGTGTCAAAGTCCCTCCTCGAGGGCCGGAATCCAGTCGGGTTTTCTGGATTTCCCCAATGAATATGCATTGAAAGCAGTGCATGCAAATAGATCTCATGCAGATTCATTGGGGAAATCCTGAAAACCCGACTGGATTCTGGCCCTCGAGGACCGACTTTGACACCTGTGACCTAAGGGCTTGCTGGGTGAGTGGACTGCTGGGCACGATGGACCACTGGTCTTACCAAGCAGCGACAAATCTTATGTTCTTAGTGTGTAGGCTGAATGTATCAGAAACTGACAAATTATCTTGTTAGAGGTGATGCTGGAACATACATAGGAAGAAAGGTAACACAGTTCAGATAGTCTGAGCTGAAATACTCAAGTGTAATTTTATTTATTTATTCACTTTTCTATACCATTCTCCCAGGGGAGCTCAGAACAGTTTACATTAATTTATTCAAATACTCAAGCATTTTTTTCCCTATCTGTCCCAGTGGGCTCATAATCTATCTAGCGTACCTGGGGGAAGTCTGACAAAGACGGCATAATAAAGTTTGCAAAGCTTGATAAAAATATAACAAAACATGGTATGGTGAGACATAGCATTGCGAGCATAGTTCAGGGCTACATCTACAAGAGATTCCTTGATTGAACACTATCATTCCAAGCAGATAAATGGAACAAATGTTTAACCAACTTTATTTCAAACGCACTTTCTTATCAAACTTTCAGGAAGTCGATGAAACTTATTTCTTTGACAAATTTCTCTGACCCCACTTCTATTCCTAAAACACTCCCAGATAAACTCGAGTAATCTTAACCCGGCCCATGTGCCTAAGGCCCTGCCCACAGGAGGGCCCTAAGGCTACTGGACCTAGTCCGGTTGGCCCAGGCGCCTCAGGCCCCACCTGTGGGCGGGTTTGAGCCGCCTGAGCCAATCAGGCCTTAAGGCCAGCAATTCCGGGGATGGCTGGCCTGTCGGACAGACGGGCTTGGCACCCGTCTGTCTGATAAATGATTTTCAGATATGGGGGTTCAGGGGGCAGTCGTGGGGGGGGGTTGCATCGAGGGCAGGAGGGCTTGGGATCCCTCCTGCCTGTATTTTAGTGAGGGGTGGGGGTATTTTAGTGAGGGCTTGGGCTCTCTCCTGCCCCAATCGTGTCGGGGGTTCGGGGGTGCCGCAGGGCAGGAGGGCTTAGGTTCCCTCTTACCCCGATGTCAGCGGGAGGGGGAGGGGGGTCATGACTCACCAGGGCAGGAGGGCTTGGGCTCCCTCCTGCCTGGATCATTGTCGGGGGGGGGGGAGAGTGATGCATTGCGGCAGGAGAGATTGGCCATCTCCCCTGCCGCGATGCGATCACACCTCTACCCAAACTGCCACAACCCGCGGCAGGAAATTGGGCATCTCTCCTGCCGCGGGTTGTGGCAGTTTGGGTAGAGGGGTGATCGCATCGTGGCATCTCTCCTGCCGCAATGGTTGTGGTGGGAGTGTGGGTAGGTTGCCGGGACGCTGAGCTGATCGCGCCAGCCGCCATCAGCTCAGCGGTCCCTTTTTCGGCTCTCATACCTGTTTTGACTTGGTCTAAGTCAAAACATAAAAGAGCCGACTAGGCAATCTGTCAAAAGTTTTGGTTATACCTG
This sequence comes from Geotrypetes seraphini, assembly GCF_902459505.1. Taxonomy (NCBI): domain Eukaryota; kingdom Metazoa; phylum Chordata; class Amphibia; order Gymnophiona; family Dermophiidae; genus Geotrypetes; species Geotrypetes seraphini. Next base: position 548,808,317 of record NC_047084.1, read on the forward strand.
CTGTACGCCTAGGTGTAGGTCAGCCCATCTCCCGCCTACCGTCTTCCCTTTCCCGTCCTCTAAAAACGCCTATTTTTGCTCTATGCATTTAGAGGCAGGGGAAAGGCCTAAGCTGGTTTTAGATACGTCTAAAACCAGCTTTGATTATGGGTATTTGGACGATCAGGCTTTTTGATCGTCCAAGTACCCATTTAGGCCACTTTTTAGACGGTTTTTTTTTTTTTTTTAATTTTTATTATGAGCCCCTTTTTATTCAAACCAGGTAGTTTCTGCGCAAAGTAAAATGTTAGAGAAATAATATCACAAAAGAACCACAAACTATCTATTAGTCAGCAGCTGGTGTGGAGCATGTTTGCTTCTAGCAGAAGCTGTAAGCACCACCATCGCATATGATCAAAACAGCATTCTTTAACTATTAGCATCCCTGCTAGGCATTCATGAAGCCCTATGCATAACTGTGATAGGCTAGAGGTGATTATATTCAAAACAGGCAGCTGCTGCATTGAAAAGAGAATTATGGCTTTTTTTTTTTTTTTGAGGGGCTTCATTTATTTTCTGTCTCCAAGCAGACACAGAAACTTCACTTCTACTGCACAAAATCTTCCTCCTGATCACCAAATCTTTTACCACCATTGGATTATCACTATTTTAGGCACTATGGAACCATTATATTTGTGGGTCCCCCCTACCATGGCACTTCATTTCTTCTTTCCTTACCTTCCCCATAGATTCACATTCATTCCCTATCCCTCCCCTTGCTGATCTTTATTTGTGCCCCCCCCCCCACACACACACAATTTCACCTCTCTAGAAATAGCAGGGAAAAATGCAGAGCCTACTGTAGTTTTGCGTGTGGCACCAGTAATAAATTTGTGAATGAGCTTTGGGACTAGGCAAACATAGGGCTACAGACATCCAGATTTCCCCGGACATGTTCTCCTTTTGAGGACATGTCCGGGGGTCCGGATGGCTTTTCAAAGCCCGGCACATTGTCCGGGTTTTGAAAAGCCTCCTCTCAATCGCGTTGGGCAGGAGGCAGTGCGCACATGCACAGATTGCCTCTTGCCCGACCAAAGCAAGGAGCGGGAGGGCAGAGCTAGGGTGGGACGGTGGCAGAGATGGACGGGCCTAGGGGCGAGTCTAGAGTGTCTGGATTTTACAATCGTAAAATCTGGCAACCCTAGGCAAACATATTCTTCAAATGGAGCGGCTTTATATGTAGAGCATGGAGTGCTGACATATAGGGAGGGAGATGTCCTAGGAGGGAGATTTTAGCCTAGTCCTAGATTTCTTAAGTCTTAGAATGGAACCTATCACCAAACGTTTAGACTCATTGGCGCCTGTTATCACTCTCATGATTTCCCCCTGCAAACTTAAAAATCCTTGGTATTCAGCTAATTTGAGCTTAATCAAAAACCAATTACGCTCTCTCGAGCGTAAATGGAGGCGAAACAAAATGCTCATTAATTTCAGTAAGGTTAAGGAACACGCGGCATACTATAAAACTGAAATTAATAGAACCAAAAAAGAATATTACTTCAAACAAATTAAGAAAGCGAAAAAAAATACTTCTGCATTATTTGCAATAGTCAAATCTCTTAACAACGAAGAAAAAAGAAACAAATAAAACTAATCAATCACCATCAGCGCAAGCCCTTATAAACAAAGTACAAAGAATTAGTGACACCTTTTTGCAAACTCCTATCCCCAGCCATGCTAAAGATCTTACCTATTCAACTACCTCTCCAAATTTGTCCTTTTCTAAATGCTCTCATTTCACCCTTCCAACTTTACAGGAAATTCAAAGAATTCACTGAATATAAAAGGGAGCAGCTCTGAAGTCATTCCTCCTTTCCTCTTAATATGATTCTTTTCCATTTTTGGTCCATACATCAAAGATTTGGTCAACTCTAGTCTATCATAGGGTTCCTTACCCAAAATCTGGAAACATTCAATTATCTATCCAATCATAAAGGACCAAAAAACTAGTACTCAAGACATGTCCAATTATCAACCTATAGCTAACATACCATTTATGGCTAAGCTTACTGAAAAAAATTGCCTTTCAGCAAATTTTGGATTTTATTGAGAAAACAAAGGTTCTACATCCCAACCAAACTGGTTTTCATCATCATCATTCTACCGAACTCTCTCTGTTAGGACTAACCACAAAAATACTCTACCATCTTGACCATCATCAGTCAGTACTGCTCTTCTCCTTAGATCTTTCCTCTGCTTTTGACACCATTGATCATAACTTGTTACTATCACATCTTCATGAAATTGGCATAACAGGTCAAGTCATGGACTGGTTTACCTCTTATTTCTCAGATAGGTCATCTAAGGTTATTCAGTGGCGTACCAAGGGGGAGGCAGGGGGAGGTGATCTGCCCCGGGTGCAGCCTTAGGGGGGGTGAACAATCGGCCAGGTCCCCTTACCTTCGTGGCGCTTTCCCTCCCCCACTGCCTGCCTGCCCGCCCGACCAACAACAGGCTCGGTTCGACAAACCTCCATGCCCTGTGGCCGCAAGTCTAAATTGCCTTCTTACAGCAGCCAGAGCATTGAAACTAGGTACGCCACTGAGGTTATTTTCAACGGTACATCATCTAAGCCTTCTTCTACTAAGCACTGAATTCCGCAAGGCTCCATTCTGTTGCCGTTACTTTTTAAAATATCTTTATGTCCCCCCCTTTTGACTGTGGGACAACCCATTGGCTTCACCACATTTGCTTATGCTGACGATGTGCAGTTAATACATCCCATCGATCTTAATAACCATCCATCAACCACAAGCTAGAAAAAAATCAAATTGTGGTTAGATTCAATAAATCAAAAATAATGATCTTTCCTTTTAAAGATGGAATAACTCTTCAGGCCCCCTTGAAATTTGAATCTCTCCCAATTAAAGTCATACCCACTTTAAAGCTTCTAGGAGCCACTTCGGGCTGTAAATTTTCCTATCACAATCATATTAGTATGGTTGTTCAGAAATGTTTTCACCGTCTTAGAATGATACGTTCCCTCTCTAAACTACTAGACCCAGCTTCCTTGAATACACTGATCCATTCTTTGGTAATTTCCTGTATAGATTACTGTAATGCACTCTATAAGGGCATTACAAAAAAGGAAATAAGATGCCTTCAGATAGTGCAGATTATTTGTGGCGCTAAGAAATATGATCATGTTTCTTCTCCTCTGTTCAATGCACATTGGCTACCCGTTGAACATAGAATTTGTTTCAAAATCTTACTCTTAACTTTTATAACTCGTTCAAATAATCAACCAGAGTTCATTGATAGACTCTTAATTCCTTATAGTCATTCTAAATTGCTTCATTCTACGTCACAGAATCTCCTTATCATAACATCACTAAAATCAATCAACACGCCGAGATCCAACAATTTCGCTGTTACTGCACCATCTCTCTGGAATTCACTGCCTAATCATTTACGTATCGAATCCGTGCTGAAGCAATTTAAATCAAAATTAAAAACATTCCTGTTCCAAGATGCTTTTGGATAACAACTGTCCTTTTAAGGACTAAAACAAGCTTTATAGCTTTTTACCCTTACCTATTGTTTGTTCCCCTAACTGCTCTTTTTCTCAAAGATTGTAGTTCTCGCCCTTCTTTCCTAAATGTGTGAACGTCTAGGTAAGTGAACATCTAGGTAAGTTGCAGCTATACTCTCTCGAGGAACGCAAAGAGAGGGGAGATATGATAGAGACGTTCAAATATGTAACTGGCCGTATTGAGGTAGAAGAAGATATCTTTTTCCTTACAGGACCTATGGCAACAAGAGGGCATCCGTTGAAACTCAGGGGTGGGAGATTTCATAGCAACACTAGGAAGTATTTCTTCACTGAAAGGCTGGTTGATCATTGGAATGATCTTCCACTTCAGGTAATTAAGGCAAGCAACGTGCTCGATTTTAAGAAAAAATGGGATAAGCATGTGGGTTCACTTTGTGGAAGTGCTTAGGGGGGAAGGTCCTTAGAGTGGGCAGACTTGTTGGGCCAGTGGCCCTTTTCTGTCATCATATTCTATGCTTCTATGTTTTGGTATGTGTTTACTAACCTACCCTGGTTCTGTTTAATAATTTAATTTAAACTTGTTTTTAAGATACTTTTTTATTAAGAATTTATCAAGCAAGTAGATTTTCAGTATTTTCTAAAAGCATGGTAAGATTGACCTTGAGGAATTAAGATACTCCATCAGGTGTTCATTTTGCTAGCCTGGAATGCTAAAGTTTGATCAAAAAATCTTGTATAATGACAAGCTTTAGGTGATGGAAATGCAAACCAGTAAGATTTGCGTGTATTCACATTTGTTCTATGAAATTCAAAATGAGAGACAAGATAAGCTGGAGCTAAACCGAATAATACTTTAAAGCATATGCAACCAAATTTGAATAAAACTCTTGCATCAGATGGTAACCAGTGAAGATGTCTATAATAAGAGCTAACATGATCATGTTTTTTTCAGACCGAAGATCAAACAAACCACTGAGTTTTGTATTTTTTTTAATCTATTAAGAATTTTTTTAAATGAGATCCCAAATAAATTATGTTACAATAGTCAAAGACAGACAGGACTGTAGACTGAACCAATAGCCTAAATGACTCTAAATCAAAATATTTCTTAATCGTACGCAATTTCCAAAGGACTGAAAAACTACAAATAATACACTGAATTGACATATACTGTAAATTTAAAAACAGAACTGACCAAAAGGTCTCCCTCCTAAAACTGAGTATTGGCAGCTCTAGAGCAATGTACCTAGCCTCCTGCGTCTGGATCACATTAGATAGGGACCAGAGAAGTTGAGAGTGCCATTTTCAGCTTCCAGTACCTCTGGTACAAACAAGAGATGCCGAGGATGGACTGTTCCAAACAGTGAGATTTACAGGTAATATGTCAGAGGTATAAAAGTATGACATTTTATGTGAGATAAACTTCATACATGGAAACAGCAAAAGAAGATATTTAGCTTTCTTTGATGCTTGTCAGAAGACAGAGGGAATGAAGACAGTAATTTTCTAAAGATCTTGCCCAGGTAAAGTAATAGTTAGCTAATAGCTGGGTCAATTTCCCAGGCTCAAACTTCTTTTCACTTAGATCCTGAACCTACCACAGAAAAATTGCTACAGCATGCTCAGAGTAATCAGCATGCAAATTAATGCTGTGTTAAAATTGGGGCAGTAATTTTCTGCTCGGTGCTTTACATTAACTTTCCTGTCCATACCTGAAACAGTGATTGGCTCAGGCATCGACAGGAAATTTGGCATTAAGGAAAATAACTCCCCCCCCCTCCTCCAAGCTGCAGGTCAATTTCTTTGACTGGGTGACCAGAGAATTGGTTAGTGGAGAGTGCTAGAAACATAGAAACATGATGGCACCCACCCCATATGCATGCTATAAAATTGTATTTAACATTGTATCTTTATGTCTCTGTTTAAGTTATGGGACTGGGATGCAATTCTACCTTTATGACTCTGTCTTTGGGGCACTTCGGTGTTGGGGGTTTCTTTCTTTTGTGCATTATCCAATATGTGTCCCCTTGCTATTTTCCATCTATAAACCTCCTGGCTTGGTCTATTTCTCTTAGTTTGGAAGTATGTATTGAGATATGTATCTTTATGTCTGTTTGCTCTACTAACATAGAAACATGAGGGCAGATAAAGGCCAAATGGACCTTCTAGTCTGCCCATGTATGTTTCCTTGTAAGCTTTGAAGAGACCCTCCAGGAAAGAGACTTGGGAGTACTGGTCAATAAGTCAATGAAGCTGTCTGCATAATGTGCGGCAGTGGCGAAAAGGGCGAACAGAATCTTAGGAATGATTAAGAAGGGGATCACAAACAGATCGGAGAAGGTTATCATGCTGCTGTACCGGGCCATGGTAAGCCCTCACCTGGAATACTGCATCTAGCACTGGTCGCTGTACATGAAGAAGGACACAGTACTACTCAAAAGGGTCCAGAGAAGAGCAACTAAAATGGTTAAGGAGCTGGAGGAGTTGCCGTACAGTGAGAGATTAGAGAAACTGGGACTCTTCTCCCTTGAAAAGAGGAGACTGAAAGGGGACATGATCAAAACATTCAAGACAATGAAGGGAATAGACTTAGTAGACAAAGACAGGTTGTTCACCCTCTCCAAGGTAGAGAAAACGAGAGGGCTGTCTAAAGTTAAAAGGGGATAGATTCTATGCAAACGTAAGGATGTTCTTCTTCATCCAGAGAGTGGTAGAAAACTGGAACGCTCTTCCAAAGGCTGTTATAGGGGAAAACAGCCTCCAGGGATTCAAGACAAAGTTAGATGAGTTCCTGCTGAACCAAAATGTATGCAGGTAAGGCTAGTCTCAGTTAGGGCACTGGTCTTTGACCTATGGGTCGCCGCGGGAGTGGACTGCTGGGCACGATGGACCACTGGTATGACCCAGCAGTGACAATTCTTATGTTCTAAAATAAATAAATAAAGGCCAAATGGCCCATTGTGATTGGGATGAACAGTCAACACTCATCTCACATCTCTGCTCCCCAAGCTCTGCTGGAATAAAACACAATACTACTGTTCAAAACATCAGGACCAGGTCTTTCAGCTCAACTTGGTCCTCTTTGGGTCCTCCTTGGATTCCTTCTCCTCCAGTTCTTCCAGGTCCTCTTTTGACCCTTCTTTGGACCTCTGGGTCTTCCAGAAGCCTCTGATGCCTTCATCAGTCTCTCTGCCAGTCGCCACTGGCTCCTCCACCAGTTGCTCACCAGACCTTTGGCTAATGTTCTCCCAGGTCTGTCAGGCTTCTTAATCCTGGGCTCCTCTGGAAGCTTCCAGGGCCATCACCAGTCTTTCCACTGGTCACCACCAGTCCCTCCATTGGTTGCTTGCCAGACCCCCCTCAGCCTTGGACCTTCACCCTTCTGACTTTTCCTGTGGGGACACTACCAGTCCATATGCTCCCAGGCCTCTTGGGTCCTTCACTCCTTGGAAACTTCACCAGTCTCACTGCTCATCATCAAGCCTGAGCCCCATCTTAAACTCCAGGCTCTACCAGGCTCTCCAGCTACTCCATCTTCCAGGTCCTTCCAGTCTCTCAGGTGTCTTTTCCTGAACACATGCACAGAGGACTCGCCCTGTCCCTCAGTCATCTTCTCCCAGATGTTCGCACCAAGGATTCCTATATCTCCTAGCTAGTTTCTCTCTGAGGACTCTTCCTGAGAGCTTCTCCCAGCTCTTCTCTGTGAGGACTCTCCACTTTCTTACTCTCCTGGTCTCCCTGACCAGCACTGGATCCTCTGCCAGTTGTCAACCCTGGAGTACCCTCCTAGTCACCCCAAGGTCTACTGGGCAGGCTGATCTAACAAGCTTTCCAAGGGTTAGATCAGAAACCAGCATTTCCTCCCTTCAAGGATTGGCAGGTTCCCGAAGGAGCTTCATCATCTTCACAGCTCTGTGTTCTGAACCTGTCCTTTTCAGCACCACTGTTCTCTCAGGGTGAGTGGACAGCTCTAAGCAGGCTTTACAGGATGTTATGCAAATTAGCTCTTTCTTCCAACTTCTTAGGCTCCCATCTACTGGCCAGTGACATGTACTCCACCCTGTCATACAGACCTGCTTTGGGCATTCAAAGAGAGATGGTTGTTTCTGATAGCGGACGCCCAGTGGGTAAGTCAGAAAGGATTGAGGAAAAGTATAATGCCAATACTGTTTGCATTTCTTCAAACAAACATAAAAAATGTATTTATTAAGGATTCATCTCACCTATGTTTTGGTCTTAGAACAGAGGGTCTCAATCCAGTCCTCATGAGACATTGTGCAAAGAGGGAAAGAGATGGAGCAATGCAGGATTTAGGAGGTAGGGGGAAGAGATGGAGTGATACTTGATGGTGGTGGTGGTGGTGGGGAGGAAGACAGAGATGTAATGCTGGATGATGAGGGGAAAAAGACACGTTGCTCACGAGGGGAAGGATTGGAAGCCAAAAGCTGTTCTTTGCTTTGCAAACCCATTCTTAGTAAAGGAGAACACTGGAATCAGGGAGGGATGGAGAGAGGAGAAGTATGGTGGTGAGCTACGTGATGCTTTATGTCTTGTGAGAATACAGTGAGATTTTGGGCAGCACATAGCTCAAACAAATCAAGAGATGTATGGTATAGGTATTATGTACTGCTTATAGAATTATTGCAGGGACACACATTCATTCAAATCACAATACAATGAAATCATAAAAAGACCACGCAGTGACCTGTGAATTTTTTTTTTTTTTTATAAATCAAGGAGCCAAATAAATGAGGTCTGTTTTTCTCCAATGATTTCATTGTATTGTGATTTGAATGAATGTGTGTCCTTGCAATAATTTTATAAGTAGTGAGGTGTTTGCTGACTTTATGCCTCATCCATCAAGATACAGTGGTCCAGGCATTATACAGAATGACGGTTATAGAGGTAACATCATTTAAGATACTTTGATATATTTTACAAGATTAGGAATATGTAAGTGAAACATCCTGTATTAAAATATATTTACAGAATTGTGAAAGGCAAATGAAAGTCCGGGAGCCCTGAAAAAACGGCTAAGATCCGTGAAACGTTGGCTGCTTGTGGGACACTATAAAAGTCTAGCACAATAATTAGCACTGTTATTAAATCTCAGTTCCTATTATGAACCTTAGTGGCATAGGGTCATTCTACATGGAAGTTTTTTGAGCCAATGATGTGGGTGGAGGTAGTTTGAGCTTTAAGCTCTGCCAGATAAGACCTGAGGCTTTTTCTTCTGGTAGATTTGACTGGTCAGTTAACAAAGTTGAGTATTTGTTATTTATCTATGTTATGGAGGTATGTCAGTAATAGGTCTGAGGAAATAATGGAGCAAGAGTTAAGGAACCACACTCGGAATTGACAGGGGCTGCCACTGGTCACTGGGCCTTGCAATGAAGAGCATTGATCTAGAGCCCTCGTCGCTTTTTCCATATATCCATCACGATTGCCATGCCCTGTGGGAAATTATATATTGGCCAAACAAAACAAGTTATTAAACTTAGAATAGCTGAGCGCCTGAGTTGTATTCGGACAGGGAAAATTCAGGCTCCTTTAGTTGCTCATTGGTAAGAAATGAAACATCATATTAGTGATCTAAAGTTTTTGTCATTAGGAAATTCAGTTTTTATCACGCAGGGGATATTTCAAAAATTTTAACCTATCATGAGCAGAAATTTAGGCATGGCACTCTGTTACTCCCAATGGGCTGAACAAGGAGATTGAGTGGATCACATTATATAACAGGAAAAACACAATCCCATAGAAAACATTTTTTATTAATATAGGGTGGTTGAGGATCTCGGAAACCAACTTGAAAATAAGTGAATGAATCTTTAAGCCAAGACTTACAGGTTCCAGGTTTCCATCATTGATCTTCAAAACCTCCTCCTCCTCCTTTTAAAACTCTAATCAGGAACTCAATTCTTTATTGCTTCTTACTTAAAAATACTTCAATAGTGGATCTTTGTTTCTCATCTATATATATAAAATCAGAGGTATGTATGTGTGTATGTATGTGTGTGTGTGCCGCGATCACGCAAAAACGGCTTGACCGATTTGAACGAAACTTGGTATGCAGATCCCTCACTACCTGGGATGATATGTTCTGGGGGTCTCGTGGCCCACCTGCACACGTGGGCGGAGCTACAAACAGAAAATCAGATTTCACCCATTCATGTCAATGGAAAAAATGTAAAAAGCTGCCATTCTCACTGTAATTCAAAAACGGCTTGACCGATTTGAACGAAATTTGTATGCAGATCCCTCACTACCTGGGGTGATATGTTCTGGGGGTCTCGTGGCCAACAACTCTATGTTGCTTGCTCAGGGCTGGGTTCACCCAAGAATTTATATGTTCTTGCTCCAGGAGGTGAAACTAAAAATGTTGTTTATAATTACATTTTGCGTTAGTTGTATTGTATTCATTTTGTCAAATATTTCACATTATAATTTGAATATTGTACTTTTTATTAAACTGTAAAAAAATAATTTCATTCACCACTATAAAGTATCTTTATTTGAATCCATTTACAGTGTTATTGCTATAATTAAATACCCGTGCAACGCCGGGGCATCAGCTATTTAAATATATAGATGGACCAATGGTGTGAAGCTTGGGGAATGATGTCACACAGTCAGATTGATGTCACAGTCAACAGTATATAAGGAAGTGCAGCTGTGGTGTGTTGAAGCCTAAACAGAAACTGAAAACTGAAAATTTGTGTGATATTAATCCTCAAGTGAATGTAAGCCAAAACCCAAGGGAATTTATAGCCGGGCAAAACCGCAAACAACTTCAACTAGAGGTATGGGGGGGGGGGGGGAAGGGAAGGGGGCGAGAACATAGAGGGGAGGAATGGGAAGAGGTGGGTAAGGGGAAAAGAGGAGGAGAGATGCCAGCTTTGGGAATGATATCACAGTCATTTAAGAGTATATAAGGAAATGCAGCTGTGGTGTGGTGTGGTGAAGCCTAAACAGAAAGTGAAAACTGAAAATTTGTGTTATGTTAATCTTCAAGTGAATGTTCCTCAAGGGAATTTATATCCGGGCAACGCCGGGTGATCAGCTAGTATTCTATGTAAATTATCATCTACCCAGCAAAGTAATAAAATAACTTATCTTAAATAGATGCAAATAATCCAAAACCCAATAAGACCCGTTTCACCCTTGACGCTACATCTTTTTTCCAGCTGTGTCACTCCCAGCCTTTATCGGGAGTGATACAGCTAGAAATAGATGCAGCGTCAACATTGAACTCTTGAGAAAGCTTATATAAAGGGCGAAACAGGTCTCATCAGGTTTTGGATTATATGCATCTATTTAAAATGTTATTTTATTACTTTGCTGAGTAAATGATAATTTATATATAATATGATAAACAAAGATTTATTTATTTATTTTATTTCTTCCATTTGTGCGTTGCACATACCTATATAAGCTTTAGGTGACATTACAGAGGAAGGGGTTAGAAGAGAGTAGGGAGGACTATGGAGGTCAGGAAGGAGTGGAGAGGAGAGAAGCATGTAGAATATTTGATAGAAATTCCTAACTTTACAGATAGGAGCATCTAAATGAATTAAAGTAATATGTAAAAAGGAATAGAAGGGAGGAACCGTTAAACAATAGAATTCAGTTAATAAAATAAAAAGAATAGGGGTAAAAACAAAGGAATACAATTTAAAATAATTCATAAACTGGAAGAAAAAATTGAAAACCAAAATCAAATAAGTCTGATAGAAATCCAATTTCCTGAAGCAGCTCTGTTGCCTCAGCATATTTTAAATAATTACAACGGCAAAAGTCCAGACGGAACAGATATCACTCGGGCTTTCCAGCTGCTGCAGCCATGACTCATCGCTTCCACTATTGAAATATTTTTAAGTAAGAAGCAATAAAGAATTGAGTTCCTGATCATAGAGTTTTAAAAGAAGGAGGAGGAGGTTTTGAGGATCAATGATGGAAACCTGAAACCTGTAAGTCTTGGCTTAAAGATTCATTCACTTATGTCCAAGCTGGTTTCTGAGATCCTCAACCACCCTATATTAACACTCTATGCTTTAATCTGTGGGATTGTGTTTTTGCTGTGGATGATTCCTTTTTGATCCCATACACCAGGGGTAGGCAAATCCGGTCCTTGAGAGCCAGAGCCAGGTCAGGTTTTCAGGATATACACAATAAATATGCATGAGATAGATTTGTATCTCAAGGAGACAGTGCATGCAAATCCTTCTCATACATATTCATGGTGGAGATCCTGAAAACCTGACCTGGCACCATCTTTTCAGACATCAGTGTCACATTATAGCAGCATAGGTGCCTAGTATTTGATCATCACAGGTGTCAAATGATGTATATCTTTAAGAACAGCCTGGGATTAGGTGTTTTTGTTGCTGGAGCAGACAGACCTAGCTTCCTGCTCTGTCAGGTAGGATTTCGCCTTGACAGAATTTTAGAGATTTGATTTTTCACTGGATTCCATGAGTGATTTTTAGCATTTTGAAATAAATAAAACAATTTTAATTTTGTTTTTTCTCCTTTAATCTAGTTCCTCCTCCTGAAGATGCACATATGCGAAACATGATTTCGTGTTGAGGAAGGAACTGATTTGATTTAATTTGAACATTCACTTGTTGGGATATTGGTACATTCATAATTATAAACTGGATTCACTTTGGAGGAACTGCAATTGCTGGTGTAGCCCTATGGGGGGTTTTCAGACGAAGATTGAAGAAGGACACTCCCTGACCAGTCTATCAATGAAATAAAATAAGTAAAAAGTTATCATCATAGAAAAAAATTATTTTGAATTGGTATATGGAGGACAGGCAGGGAGTGCTGTGATGTAGGTGAGAACACCTTCGCCAGCAAGTAGGTGTCACTTTAAACTGAGCACTATAGTTATAACATAATTTTATTTTTGGTAGAATTTAGTAATTTGGTAGAATTTAGCAATTATTGAAGATCTTAGGTTTATTTGTGAGTCTCCCGTTAACTGTTTATCTGTGGCAGTTTATTTTTAACATAACTATTTTCTAAACTTATCATCTCAGTCTCCATGCATTTATAAGAATCTAAGTTGTTCGGTACGTTAATGAGAGCTAAAAGTCAAATATCAGCTAGAAATAATAAACTTCTCTTTATAATGACAGGGGTTGCCATTCAACTCATTTTGAAGAACTGGGATAGGTTATATTACACTTTCTGGTGGGAATCTCTCTGTTATACTTTTAAAATGGAATGTTCGATGGCCATACAACAGGGATGGTATAAGAAATTTATGGATGTTTGGGAACCATTGACTAAGTTCTATAAGGAATGATATCTGATTTTATTTTATTGACCCTTAAGCATATACATCCAGGGTGGGTGGGAGGGGGAGGGTTTTGCATTGGAATTTCATTTGTGGAATATATGGAAGATATCCTTTAGGTATGTACTTTTTCTGATTATTTGTGTGTGTGTGTGGGGGGGGGGGTGGAATAGTTGTGCATTAATGTCTATAAGTGTAATGTGCATTTTGTGTAATATTATGTATATTGAAATTGTTTGTTTGTACAATGGTAGTTTGGAAATTTAATAAAGATTTAAAAAAAAAAAGAATCTAAGTTGTCTTTCTTGTTGTGAGTTACAAAAGAGGTTACTTGCCCTGAGAGAACTTCTTTGAAGATATCCCATACTCCTGTCATTGAAAATACTTTTCAGAGGACACTGTACTTTTGCATAGTATCTATGAGGTACATAATTGAAACGAAAATATGTCTAAAAACCCACCTAAATCGGCACTTGGACAATCATAAAACAGGTCATCCAAGTACCAATCGAACAGGGTTTTAGACGTATCTAAAACCTGCTAAAGCCCTTTGATTGCCTCTGAACGCCCAGAGCAAAAAGGGGTGTTTTAGGAAGAGTGGTTAGGGCAGAAGGTGGGCCGACCTAAACTCAGTCATCTGGCAGCAATAATCAAAAAGTTTAACAGGTTGCCTGGAAGGCAAGGTACATCCTTTAACTTGGACAGTCATTCTAATACATAGAAGAAATGAATATGAATCCATCTGCATACAAGGGAGAAGAAAGCAACATAATTTGAGTAAAATAAGAGAAAAAAATCTCTTTAAACACATCTTCAAGGAAAAATAAGTCAAATAAACATAGCAGGAGATATAAAACATTACTCCATAAACTATACACCAATAAAACTTGACACAGGAATGGTTGAGGAAAGCTGAACTTAAATGAAAAATGAGAGCGGAACAGAATAGTAGGGTACAGACAAGATGGCTCACAGGAAGCACATAAAAAAACTATTAAAACAGACAAATACAGATTCTATGAAACAGAATAGGAAATTGTTTTGACATCCTGATGCCAAGTGTAATATGCTGATTTCAGAAAGCCTATATATAGAAAGGCATGGTAAGGTAGTATGATTCATCAATTACTTATCATTTCTTCAGTGCTACAAGACATGCAATATGAATTTCTTGTTACTATGTATTTAATGACAGTTTTGTGGTATGTATATTTAAGTGTCATGTATTTTTATATTCTAAATTATGTATGTAAATGTTGTAATCTGCCTTGTATAAAGTCAGAATATAAAGAATAAACTCTAAACATAAAAACTGTCACACTAGATCAGATCATAGGTACATCAAGTTTGGTATCTTGTTTTCAACAGTGGCCAATCCAGTTAAGTTCCTGGAAGGATCCCCCAAAACAGATAGGTTCCATGGTGCTTATGCCTTGAGAGATGCAGGGGCTTTCTGGTTAACAGATGAAAGACTGCCCATAAGGTCTGCATGGTCTTCCTACCACCTATGCAGCATTTCTTAGATACTTCATGATCATCTGCCAATTTTCTTCTCCAGTGAGAGACATCAATAGAGTGTATTTTTATTACCATTGGGGTTTATTGCATTTCTTTGTCTAGGGGCTCACGAAAAGGTTAATCCTTCCTTCTTATTCATCAGAAATCCACTGTCCTCTTTATTTCTAGAGGGGCACTGTTGGATGGTTGTCTCTCAAAACATGAAAAAAAATAAAGGTTTCAAGGAAAGATGAGAATTCTTTCTTCAAAATTTGTTTCCCACAATCGCCCTTGAGTAGGAATGTTATTACTGAAGAAGGCTTTAATGCTTTATGTACAGTATATTCTAGTTAAATAAAGAAATTATGGAAAATGTCATAAGAGAATATAATAAACATAAACATAAACAAATATATTCCCCCTTGAAATTAGCACCAATGAAAAAACATTGGGCTCCTTTTACTAAGGTGCGCTAGTGTTTTTAGTACATGCACAAGATTAGCGTGCGCCATAGCGCGCCCTAGCCCAAAAAATGACCGCCTGCTTAAAAGGAGGCGGCAGCGGCTAGCGCGCGGGGCATTTTAGCACGCGCTAAGAGCGCACTAAAACCGCTAGTGTGCCTTTGTAAAAGGAGCCCATTGTTGAGTTCAACACAATGATGTGTGGTTTGTCTAAGAACATAAGAACATAAGAACATAAGCAGTGCCTCTGCCGGGTCAGACCACAGGTCCATCCTGCCCAGCAGTCCGCTCCCGCGGTGGCCAAAAACAGGTCAAGGCCTGTCTGAATCATCAGAAGGGCTCCCCTGTCACCTTGGTTTCCCATTTAAGTTCTGCCCTCCTATCGAAGTCCTAGCCCTCCGGTCTTGCACATGCACGACCAGGTTGGTTTACTCAGTACCCCATGATCCCTCTATCCCTCAGGAATCCATCCAATCCCTGCTTGAATCCCTATACCGTACTCTGCCTGATCACTTCCTCCGGAAGCGCATTCCAAGTGTCCACTACCCTTTGGGTGAAAAAGAACTTCCTTGCATTTGTTTTGAACCTGTCTCCCTTCAGTTTCTCAGAATGCCCCCTCGTATTTGCTGTCCCCTTCAGTCTGAAGAATCTGTCCCTATCCACCCTCTCTATGCCCCTCATGATCTTGAAGGTCTCTATCATATCTCCCCTGAGTCTCCTTTTCTCCAGAGAGAAGAGCCCCAGCCTATCCTAATCTAGCTAGAGAAAGAAAGATTATTACATTGTGGATTCAAAATGTTTTTTGCAAATGAGAAAAATAATCCCTTTGGGTTGGGCAGACTGGGCAGGTTGGGCAGACTGGATGGACCATTCGGGTCTTTATCTGCCGTCATCTACTATGTTACTAGCCATAGGGCTTGATCAATAGCATCAACATTTTTTAAGAGGCAAAATTAGAAGAAAAATTTGTACTCTTTAGATGGTGAACATAATGTACGTCTTGCCTCTGGACATAATAGCCTTCATTTTCATAGTCACAGAAATTAAAACATAAATAAATAAATAAATAACTACAGTTTTTGCACTGTAGGGCTGTGTGCCTTGGAATCAGGAACACAGAGCTCTTGTAGAAAACCAGATCCTGAAACTGATTAATAATTGAAACACTCCTTTTTCTCGCAGAACAGCTCTCGCAGTGTGATATTATCTGTAAACAATCAAAACTCAAGTCTTTTGTGAAAATACAGTGTGGTGAAATTACAAAGACATACTGCTGCTACTTATTGTAATCAAGACCTACAGAAAGAAAACTATGCAAATATAAGGCTGTAAGCAAAAATAAATCTTTCAGCTTTTCCCAGAGAAAGACTGTTTTTTTTTTTCTTTGGGAAAAAATGCTGAGTGCAATGCTTAGATACATTAGGATTGTGTTTATGTTTGCAGTTCATCTCATTAATAATGCAGAGTGCCAGTTTTCAATGGCAGTGGACAGCAGATTTTTTAAAATGCTGCCTGCAGCATTTTATAAAAATCTGTATATTTAGTGGGGGATTCATGAAAAGGCGCTAAACGCACAATCATGTTAGCACATGCTTACTGCTAAAGATGCATGTTAGCACATGCTAACTGCTAAAGAATATAATGGGCTTCTTTAGTGGTTAGCATGCTCTAAAGTGCTTAACACCCTTTCATGAATCCCCCCCACCTCCTTAATACTGATATATGTATAATCACTAGTCACTATTCAGTCTAAAGGGCATTCAGGTTCTAGGCAGTTAAACCTGGTTTATTAATGGACCCGACATAGGCCGTGTTTCAGCATATCCACCTGCGTCAGGACTCAAACAATGAAGTGGTTTGCCAGTATAGCTGTCCAGAGTAGAGATAAATGAAGAAATAAAATGGATCTGATAAAAGGGGACATGATCGAAATGTTCAAGATAATGAAGGGAATAGACTTAGTAGATAAAGACAGGTTGTTCACCCTCTCCAAGATAGAGAGAATGAGAGGGCATTCTCTAAAGTTAAAAGAGGATAGATTCCATGCAAATGAAAGGAAGTTCTTCGTCACCCATAAATTGATAGAAATCTGGAATGCTCTTCCAGAGGCTGTTATAGGGGAAAAACACCCTCCAGGGATTCAAGACAAAGTTAGACAAGTTCCTGCTGAACCAGAACGTACGCAGGTAAGGTTAGACTCAGTTAGGGCACTGGTCTTTAACCTAAGGGACGCCGCGGGAGCAGACTGCTGGGCACGATGGACCACTGGTCTGGCCCAGCAGCGGTAATTCTTATGTTCTTATGAATTCCTTTTTTATTTTCTTTCTCCTTTTTGGTAAACTGCTTTGATGTTATAGTGAAGAGCAATCTATAACTATGAATAAACATACAAGAAAAATATTACTCTGCATACAAGAAAAATATTACTCTGAATTACCATCTTCACCAGACACATAAAAAATTTAGTTGAAATTCAAGTGGGGGATGGTCTCTTTTCAAGATAACATTCAATTACCATTAAAGCTTTGTCCTGAAGGATACATGTGTACAATGACACTACATTAAAAGTAGCCATAAAGGTTATTCTGTTAGACTGGTCAAATTCATTCAACAGTATTTTAAAAAATGAGATGCTAAAAAGATGGAATTTTCTTGACTTCTTTAAAAAAATTCACAAATATTGACAAAGGCTGTAAAATTGATTTTCTAGTGGATACAATAGGGTGACCCGGAAAATATAAAGGATGTTTGTGAATCATAAGTAAAAAATAAATCCTTGATGCAGAAGGGTGCTGTTCTTTTGAAAAATTCACTTCTCTATAGGTAAGAATACTTGTTTTCAGTGCAGAATCTACTAATGATTTTATTTGAAATTTGAAATTATTCATCAGGTCTTCAGCCAATTTCAAGTAACAATCACGCTGCATAAACTGGCAATTAGTAAAAAAATATCATGCTCATATTCTCTCCTTTCAGGCAGCTCTTTATGATGAGGACTTTCAACACCTTCTCTTCTGGTCTCACTCCTATTTACACTGCAGAAAACAATTAAAAACTTTTCTCTTTTCAAAATTCATAGCTAATTAGATTCCCCATGCACACTTTCATTTGTTTTTCTTTTAATTTAGGGCTCCTTTTACAAAGCTGCGCTAGTGGTTTTAGCGCGCACTTAGCGTGTGCTAAATTGCCGTGCATGCTAGACGCTAACGCCAGCATTGATCTGGTGTTAGTTCTAGCCACATAGCGCGGGTTTAGCGCATGCTAAAATTCTGCATGCGCTAAAAACGCTATCGCAGCTTTGTAAAAGGAGCCCTTAATCTTTTGTAAACCGCATTGAACTTCAAGGCTATGCGGTCTAGAAATCCAATTATATGTTTTTATATTCATATACTGCTGACTGGAATGGAGCACTACAGTTCCCCCTTTATCAGCTCTTAAGATAACAAGATCTTTATTGTCTCATAATTCTTTCAAAGCTTTTTGCAAGCCTGTAGAAAGATTTATTTATTAAAAAAATGTATATACCGCATACAACTATGCGGTTTCCATATCATATACATAGAATCTTGTTTCCCTCAGATTCTCACATATAACATAGACATGTCAAGACAACCTCGTTAATCATCCCTGTTATAAAAGGGATAGAGCACAAATTCAAACAATTCAGAAGTACAAACAAGCTTTAAATCATACATTGATGTCAGAAAAATTCTAGAAGGCGATTATCAACTGAAATACATCTTAGCATAAGAAGGCATTGGCAAATAAAGAAGAACACCAGATTCATCTGGTGTGATATAACATTAGCTGAGCTGATGTCACCGGCTGGTAATATTTATTGAATGATGGTGTGGGTAAAATGGGAGGGGGGACAGATAGTGAGGGGAATTTATGAGGTGTTATCAAGGGTCTGTAGAATAAGGATTGACAATTTTAGAAGAGGAGGTAAGAAAGGGTTAATAGATAGAGCTTGTAAGAAAGAAAAATGATTAGGGAGGTTGCTAAGGTGATGGGGTGGAGCAGTCACGTGATTGGTTGGATGTTGTGGCACTCTGGAGTGAATTCTGTGAGGAAAGGGGAACAGTAGAGTAGTCTCTTCAGGAAAAGATTATTCTCTTCAGAGTATATTAATTCTTACTAAAAATATTCTTTTTCATTGTGATTTTAATGTTAGGAAGTTTGGTTTATTTTGAGTAAGATAATTTTTGCCTTGTTAACCTTCTCTGTGTCTGTGTTTTAGTCAGGACAGGCTATTTGTCTGTCAGGTGCTGGATTTGTTGCCTGATTAAGCAGAGACTGCAATGGAGAGGAGCAGTTTGGGCTCTTCTGTGGAGGTTTAACAGCCTGGCAGCACAACAGTCCCCTGTGTGGAGCAGTAGTTAGCGCTGGGCTGCCATTTGGTGAGTTGTCTGCATGACCGTGGGCAGAGTGGGTTGGCTGTGAGGGAGATGGGATGTATAAGGTGTTTGCTCGCTAATGTACAGTGTGTCAGAGAGGGACTTACCTGTTGGGGTTATTTCGTGTGACACAGAGAGGTCTTTCTGTTGAGGTGTAATTTTGCCAGGTTGTTTCTTAGTAGGCTAGTTTGGAGGAACTGGCAGGTGGTTGGTCTTTAGTTCACGAGGGTAGTGACTGGCTGGTCTGTGTGCCACATGGTAGGGCACTTCTAGATAGGTTTGAGGCTTTGACTCTAAATTCTGGTGTTAGAGGGAGGGAGTTGGGAAGTGCCAATGCTGCATTCAGGTGTTTGTTTTTACAGCTAGGCAGAGTTGTGGATTTGCGGCCTTCGCGGATTTGGTGTTCCCGTGTCTGGGAGCTTAGGAGCACTGGCAGCTGCCATTGCAATAGTTATATGCTCAGCGGCTGCATGACTGTATGGCATCAGCATTCACAGTATTGTGATTTAAAAATTTTGTTTGGAGTGTCAATAGGGGCCATCTTCCTAATTTTCCTTTTGTGCTATGGCCTTTCTGGGTCTCTTGGATCTTCCTGTGTCTGCCATTCTTTCTGTGGTGATTCAGCATGGTGTCAGCTGTCCTGATTTGTTAGCTCAGCTGGAGATGACCTGTTCTTGGTGTTTAAGGTACATTCATATTATGTACTTGTGGTGTTTTTCTGGGTGTGTGGTGTGTGTGTTAGGGGGAAATAGATTTCTTGGTGTCTGTCTCTGTGGAAAGGGAGAGGGTTCATTGTAGTAAAGTTGAGGGTTTGGTTTATTTGTGCTTGAGAAATTAAAGGTTAAAAGTTTTTATGGTGTTAGTGGGGAATCATCTAGGTAAGTGGTGAGCAAACCTAAACAAAGTTATTGTAAGGGTAACAACCTATTGTGTATGTCATGTATAGGAAATACTGAGTGGAGTGCAGTGAAAAGGGCTGATGTGAATCGCTGGTTCACTCTTTCCAAAAATACTAGGACTAGGGGGTGTGCAATGAATCTATTAAGTAGTAGATTTATAACAAACCAGATAAATATGTCTTCACACAACATGTGATTAATCTATGGAATTCATTGCTGGAGAATGAGGTGAAATCACTTAGCTTAGCGGTGTTTAAAAAAGGTTTGGGTACTTTCCTAACCGAGAAGGCCTTATTGAGATGGCTTGGGGAAATCCTCTGCTTATTCCTATGATAGGCAGCATAATTTCTGTTTTATTACTAGGGCATAGAATTTGGATTATAGGATCTCACTAGGTTCTTGGGTCCTGGGTTGGCCACTGTTGGAAACAGGATACTGTTCTTGATGGACTTTTGGTCTGTCCCAGTATCACAATTCTTCTGTTCTTATAAGGTGCAAGGCATCAGAAGCACTATTGGATAGAGTTAAGGGGGGGAGGGGGTTGGTCGAGTAGTCTGGAAAGTAAAGATAGAGATGGAAGGATAAATAGCTGCCACGATAATGATGGGGGACAAGACATTTTTGGATTTATTAGGGATAGGAAGACATGCAAAAGTGGCATTGTGGAACCCAAGGGTACAAGAGGCCAATACGTAGCAGATGGTAAAGAGATAGATGACTTCTTCACTAATATTTTCTGTTCTGGGTTCACAGCTGAAGTGTTTGGGGGGGAGGGTGTACAAACACCTCATGTGACTGGGGCAGGAGGTGTAAAAAACCCTGATTGATTTTCAGTGGCTTGGGTTTGTGAGGGTTCGTTAGAACTACGGGTGGATACCACAAGGGGAATGGCTGGTACATCCAAGGGTACTGCAAGAATTTGGGGGTAGTTCTGGTGACTCTGCTGACTACCTTCTCACTGCTTCTGTAGAGTAGGGAGTGGGTAATGCATGAATAGAGCAGGGAGAATACGGTTTCCCTCCACAACAAATGGAGAAAAGGCAGCACTAGGGATATACAGACCGGTAAGTTTGACTTATTGGTGAGTATCTCAATAGAAACACTTTTACAACAGAGCTTGGGGATTCACTAGAGACAGATTTGGATCGACAAATCTGCTTACTTTCTTTGGGTGATCTTGGCATTAGATAAGGGGAGTGTGGTGAATATGGTGTATTTTGATTTTAGTCATTTTACCATTTTCATAGGCATATCGTATTCAGTGTTCTCGGTATGGAGGGCTCCACTGGTGGTCTGGGGCAGGAACTAGTTGGTCAGTAAGGTGTCAGTGGGTTGTGGTCCCAGGAGATGGTTATGCCAAGGGAGGATCTTATCGGTAGTGTGTTTGAAGGTTTGTTATTGGGCTTGTTCTTTTCACAATTATGTAAGTGGGATTGTTGTAGGAGGCCAAAGCAGTAATGGACCAGACAGTCCTGATGGTGTGCCTAACGAGGATGGGCTTAAGTTGTAGAATGGCTTCATATTGTGCAGCTCAGATTTCATGTTTAGAAATGCCAGGTCATGCATTTGCATTGCTAAACCACAAGGGAATGGTGCGATTAAAGGGTGAAGACCTTGGTGTACGAATGAGGAGTGCGGGTTTGGTGTGATTGTATGTGATGAGCTTCAGGAGGCAACCAGGTTGTAACAGTGCTAGCAAAAGCTAGACAGATGTTTAGATGCATGGGAATCAGTATGGCCAGCAGGACAATGGAAGTTTGCTGCCCCTCTACAAATTTTGGTGAGACCTCCTTGTGAATTTTGTGTACATTTAAGTTCAGTTCAAAGGAAGGCTACTACAAGGGTTGATGGTCTATGTCCTATAGGCATATGGGAACTGAGTTCATGATCTCCATCTGTATACTTTGAGGAGGAGCAAGAGAAGGGAGATAATAGTGATGTTTAAAAACCTATGTGGCCTAACTATACATGAGATGACTCCCCTGTACGGTATGGCGCTACATTGTTACAGAAGGTGAGGTAGATGCATAAAATAGTTTTGGAATTCCAGTAGGTGTAGGAGTAGTAGATGCATGAAATAGTTTCTGAATTCAGGACGGTTTTGGATAGGCACATGGACTCTCTGGGAGAGAGGAGTTAATTGTTACTGTGGAGGGGTATACTGGCTGGGCATTTTGGTCTTTATCTGTCCTTATGTTTTTTCTAAGTGGCTTTATTTGTGTCCTCAGACTGGAGGAACTGCAAGGCGCTGGATAGGTGCTGAGAGCCAAACTGCTTTGTTTGACTCATTGTCTGCAATTTTGGGTGCCAGAGGTGCATTGCTCCTTTCTCATATGGAGCAGCCGCATGTTCTATTAGTACTGTATTGTTTGTTTGTAGGATGATTTTAGAAGATGGTTCACTTGACATTTGCTGGTGTGGGGATTTTATGGAAGTTATGAAATTGGTTGTGGGTGCGTGTGATCTGGTGTCCATGTGCAGGGTTTACTTGTTTGTTTGTTTTTTGTATGAGGGTTTAGTGACATTTGTTTGCAGTATTGCCTAATGTGTGCACTTCATGATTTGTAGTGGTGCTCTGGCGATTAGCCTTTTTGCAGCACTGGGCAGATTATCAAGTGGGTAAACTGGCACCTTCTCGACCTGCTATTGTGTTCACGGGGTAGCTGTCTGGAGATGTTGGGTTGACTGCAGGTTAAATGCAATTGCCTATTCCCCGGTCACCTTCTTGGAAGGATCAGGAATTTGGATTCTTTTATACGTGTGTGTGTGGAGTAACGGGAATGTGCAATATCTTGTTTACCATTCTATTGGGCTGGTGAGGATTTTCTTAGCTGTTTCTGAGTCCAGTGGGGCATGGACTATAGATTTTATGGTTAGGTATATGGAGCATTTGTTGGGAGTGACCCTTGCTAATCCTTTTCCAGCAAAGACAGTTTCCTAATCTTCTATTCTGCTTCCCTTATGATTCTTTTGATGGGTTGTGACATTTGTTCAGCAAAGGGAGAGGATTTCATACTGCCCCTGAGGCAGGATCTGTTGTCTGTTGTCTGTGTTTTCCCTAATGCCCCCACTCCTTTTTGTTTTGTTTGGTCCTCTATTGAGTGTGTAAGGAGGATTGGGACATGGTTGCTATTGAGTGGGTTTAATACTAAGCTTTTGGAGTTATGGATAGCATGTGGGGGTTTAGAGTGGTTTCTCATGAGTTTGTTGCAGCTATTTTCCATGGACATTATTGTCCTGATGCTGTCAACCTTTCAGACATAGGTTTGGCCTATTTTATTGGAGACTTGTTTTAAAGCTGTTGGCCGCAGCTTATGTGGTGGGGGGAGCGGTGACAAGCTCGAGGCTGTCACCGCTTGTGGCGGAAAATGGGGTTTGGCCCAGTTGGATCTGGGAGATGAGCAGTTAATAAATAAATAAATGTGACACTCGTATGCGATACCGCTGCGAGGGGAAGCATGACCTTGCGTCACCGTGGATCATGTTTAGGGGGAGGGGAAGCATGACCTTGCGTCACCGTGGGTCATGTTTGGGGGGAGGGGAGGGGAAGCATGGCCTTGCGTCACCGTGGGCCGTTTGGGGGAATGTTATAAATTTAAAGACTTAACTGGAGCTAGTTTCGACACCGAATAGCTCCCTTGGGGTGTGTGAAATATGCATTGGGGGTTTGTTGGTTTTTGGACACAGATTGCATTGTAAGTGAAGATAATATTCAGATAGATAATAAAGCTGCGGCCAAATATTTATTCCAATAAAACTGAGTTGTGTGATTATTGATTGATGGTGATTAGCTTTCAGTTGCAGGTGACGGGAATGCGAATGCTAATGTTAAGAAGAACACCAGATTCATCTGGTGTGATATAACATTAGCTGAGCTGATGTCACCGGCTGGTAATATTTATTGAATGATGGTGTGGGTAAAATGGGAGGGGGGACAGATAGTGAGGGGAATTTATGAGGTGTTATCAAGGGTCTGTAGAATAAGGATTGACAATTTTATAAGAGGAGGTAAGAAAGGGTTAATAGATAGAGCTTGTAAGAAAGAAAAATGATTAGGGAGGTTGCTAAGGTGATGGGGTGGAGCAGTCACGTGATTGGTTGGATGTTGTGGCACTCTGGAGTGAATTCTGTGAGGAAAGGGGAACAGTAGAGTAGTCTCTTCAGGAAAAGATTATCCCTCCCTCCCTCCCATTTGTGCTGATGTTATGTTTTGTGTCAGTGTTGTGGGGTGGGGTGGGGGGTTTACATGTTATATGCCGACTTGAGTGGGTTTGGTGGAGCTTATGGGGTTGGGGGGGAGGTGGTCGCAGCTTTGGGTGGGGCGGAAAATGGGGTTTGGCCCAGTTGGATCTGGGAGATGAGCAGTTAATAAATAAATAAATGTGACACTCGTATGCGATACCGCTGCGAGGGGAAGCATGACCTTGCGTCACCGTGGATCATGTTTGAGGGGAGGGGAAGCATGACCTTGCGTCACCGTGGGTCATGTTTGGGGGGGAGGGGAGGGGAAGCATGGCCTTGCGTCACCGTGGGCCGTTTGGGGGAATGTTATAAATTTAAAGACTTAACTGGAGCTAGTTTCGACACCGAATAGCTCCCTTGGGGTGTGTGAAATATGCATTGGGGGTTTGTTGGTTTTTGGACACAGATTGCATTGTAAGTGAAGATAATATTCAGATAGATAATAAAGCTGCGGCCAAATATTTATTCCAATAAAACTGAGTTGTGTGATTATTGATTGATGGTGATTAGCTTTCAGTTGCAGGTGACGGGAATGCGAATGCTAATGTTATTGAGTTTTCAGCATTTTCTTAAAATTCATCCTCCCCATACAAAACCTCAGGATACCAGGCAAGGCATTCCATAGTTGTACGCCAGCCACAGATATTATTGATGCTCCGATCCTAGCATGCATAGTCGACATTCTACCCTCCAAACTTAATTTCATCCCATTTACATCTCTAAGCTCTCTTCTCGGTTTATAGATCTGGAAGAATTCTTGTAAGATCTTTGGGGAAGCGCGATACAATGTCTGATGTATAATCGCAATAATCTTAAACTGTACTCTTTGTTGCATAGGTAACCAGTGTAGTTTCTTCAACACAGGAGGTGCACATGTGTACAGGGCTCCAGGAAGGTCTTGTCCTGGCCTACCACTAGACCACCAGAGGGGGGACAGGGTGCAGAGCTTGGCAAGGAGTGTGGGGTTGGGTGCAGAGCCTGGCAGGGAGAATTTGGTTCAGAATGTTTTTTTCTTGTTTTCCTCCTCTAAATCTGGGGTGCATCTTATGGTGAGGTGTGTCTTATGGAGCGAAAAATACGGTAAGTTTTTTAATCAGCAATAATTAAAACTTAGGCATTTATCAATAAAGAGCGATTCTGAAATAAGGCACTTTTAAAAATTTAGGCGGCCTTCAATAAAATAGGCGTGGGTTTGTTACGTGTTAGGCGCCTTGTTGCAGAATCGCTGCTCTTAGTTGTTCCTAGAGCTGGCTTATTTATTGGGCGCCTCCAAAATAGGTGCTGCTCAGTGTGATTCATTAAACAGCACCTTGTTTTACTTGAATCATGCTGAACAGTGCCTATTTTGGTGCCTAACTTTTGGGCGCTCCTTATAGAATTTGTATTTAAGTGCTAATCTATAAGTGGCGCCTAACATAAGAATGGCCATATTGGCTCAGATCAATGGGTCATCTAGCTCAGTATCCTGTTTCCATAGTGGCCAATTCAGGTCACAAGTACCTGACTAAAACCCAAATAGTAGCAAAATTCCATACTACCGATCCCAGGGCAAGCATTAGCTTCCCTCATGTCTGTTTCAATAGCAGACTATGGATGTTTCTCCTAGAGTGCTAACAGAATTGAAAAATTAACTTGCAGAGCTATCATTAGTAAATTTGCAATTTTGTCTTTAAAATCCAGCATAGTACCAAAAGACTGGAGGGTGTCCAACGTGATGACAATTTTTATAAAGGGTTCTAGAGGTGATCCAGGACATTTATACACTGGCGAGTCTGATGTTGGTGATGGGCAAAATGGTAGAGACTATTATAAAGAACAAAATGACAGAACATATATATATATATATATATATATATATATATCACTCATCTATGTATATCCAATTAGAACATACATCTATCATCTCAAGCTTCTTAAATTTCCACCAAGAACCTCAGAGACACTACTCCAGGCTCACATAGTTCATAACCTTAAGATTGACGTGTCAGTTCTTCGCTGGTTCTTCTTATAAAGTGCATTTCTTAATTTATATCCCATTTAAATATAAATTTGTGTTAAGTTCAATAGCTTTCCTCTTTAATTTATAAAAAGCTTATAGAGTGTACTTAGCTTTTGTTTGTGGTTGAACAGGTAGCGATTATCTTGCCGTCATGTTTCGCCGGAGCTTTTCCAAGGCATAATCCCTATAGATAAAATATAGATTTACAATTTAACCAACAATCTCTTTTTTTTTTTGTAGGTATGTTGTTATTAACTACTATCTCTACAATATACCACACCTTTTATTTCTCCCGCCAGCTTTCTGGACCACTCTAACTCAGTTAAGATGGCAGTAGTGTTTCATATACAATGTTTAAATATCTTCTTCTTTTGCAATTCCATTTTTAATTTTTAAGATCTCATGATATTTTAATTATAATACAATATATGCATTATTCCCCACTCATTTACATCTTGCATGCTTTCTTGCCTCTTTGAAACTCTTTGAAGCTATAACAATTTGATACTTTGTAATAATGTATCATGTTTGAAATTTGAACAATGTTATCAGGTTGGAAGTTTGAATGAGCAGCTTGTTTCTACTGAAACTTTAGACCAAGTCAACTAATAACTATCTGCCTCTTTTACAAAGATGAACTAGTGGCTGCCGCACGGCAACGGCCCCAAAGCCCTTTAAATCTCTATGGGCTTCGGGGCCATTAGCGCAGAGCAGCCGCTAGCGCAGCTTTGTAAAAGAGGCTGTATGTCCGCAGTTTAATCAGTGTTGGTAATTCTAAAATGTTTGACTGCGCTATGTTTCTGAATGTTGTGGTTTTGTTTTGTGTTCAACAATTTCTAAATAAAAAAAGCTTTCAAAAAATATATACATATATGTTTGACTGCACATTGAATTTTCAGTCCTAGTGGGTAAATAGCGCAACTATTCGTGGCCAACATTATTAGAATTGGTTTGTTTACTTGTATGTAAAAATGAGTTCCTCCTTTATGTCTATGAATAATTATAAGACACTTACACATTATTGTGATCAGATTATTTTGTGTTTGTTGTAACCTTAATAATGGCTTATGGACTTTTAGGAAATTATCCAAACCTTTTTAAAATCCTGCTAAGCTGACTGCTTTTATCACATTCTCTGACAACAAATTCAAGAGTTTAATTCTACGTTGAATGAATAAATATTTTCTCCAATTTGTTTTAAATCTACTACTTAGAAGCTGCATTACATGCCCCCTAGTATTTTTGTAAAGAGCAAACAAATTATTTACATCTACCATTGGGTGTGTAGATACCCAATTCTCTAGAATTGCTCCACTTGTGTTCATATAGACCTCTCACCTGTGCCATTTCTTCTCCAAGCTGAATAGCCCTAATTAGATTTTAAGCAGAGACTGTCTGTTGAATGTTAAAATGTACAGTGTTGCATATGCATTTCAGCATTATAGAAATGATAAATAGTAGTAGTAACTGCTTTAGACTTTCCTCATGGGGAAGTTGTCCCATATGCATTTATCTTTTTTTTTTTTTTTTTTTTTTAACTGTAGCAATACAGTCTGTAATCTGGTTCATGCCTTTTTTTTTTTTTTTTTTTTTTTTTTCCATTATATTTTTATTTTCAAATTTTACAAAAAGTGTACATAATAATAAAATACATTTGATAAATGCATGGTATCACTTTTATATCTAACACAATGTATGTCTGAATTTGATTTTCCCCTTCACCCTCCCCCCACCCTTTTATTGCTTTAATATAATATTTTTAATTTTCAAATTTTATAAAAGTATACAACATATTAGAATACAATTATTCAATAACATATTTATATCTAATACAATATATTCTGGATAAATTTATTCATTTTCCCTCCCCCCACCCTTCTATTATTTTTTAATCATATGTTACATTTTGTATCATATATTATAATATATTATATATAAATTGTTTTCCTTACCCCCCCTATATGTGTGTCATAAAAAAAAAAAAAAAAAAAAATCTCTAAAAGAAGAAAAGAAGAAAAAGTATTCTATTATTTATTCATTACAGTATTTTGTCAATGGCCCCCATATTTTTATAAATTTATTATATGTCCCCTTTTGTATTGCTATTATTCTTTCCATTTTAAAAATATGGCATATTGTATTCCACCAAAATGTGTAATTTAGGTTGTTGTAATTTTTCCAATTATTAGTTATATGTTGAATGGCAACCCCTGTCATAATTAATAAAAGCTTATTATTTTCTGGTGAAATTTGACTTTTTTTTCTCATCATTGTTCCAAATAAAATTGTATCATATGATATTGCAATATGATTTTCCATTAATTTATTAATTTGTGGCCAAATTGAATTCCAAAAAATTTTAATATAAGGACAATGATATAATAAATGATCTAATGTCCCTGGTTCTAGATTACAGTGCCAGCATCTATTAGACTTAGAACTGTCTAGTTTTTGCAAACGAGTAGGGGTCCAAAAAGCTCTATGTAATAAAAAGAACCATGTTTGTCTCATAGACGCTGACACTGTACATCCCATTCTCCAAGACCAAATTAGTGGCCATTGAGATGCATTAATTTGATGTCCAATCTCAATGCTCCAAATGCATTTATCTTTTTTAAAAAGTCTTAGAGCTCAATTTTAATTTTATTACCTCTAGGTCTTTCTCCTTCCTTTCTTCTAAATGACAGATAAAATTTAATGTCAACAAATGTGATGGTCTAACATCTCTCCTTCTCTTCCCCCCTTCCCATTGTCTGGTGTTTCTCTCTTCTTCCCATAGTCTGGCATCTTTCTCCCATCCTTCCTGCAGTCTGGCATCTCACTCCTCTCCTTCCTATCATCTGGTATATCTCTTTCCCATCTGTCCCTTCCATTCTCTGGTCTGGTATCTCTCTCCTTCCCCTTCCATAGGTCTGACATCTAATTCTTTCTTCCATCACCCTTCTCTAGAATCTGACATCTTTCCCTTGAGTCATATCTCCTCCCTCCCTCCTTTCCATCACTATCATGTTCAACAATTCTCCCTCCCTCTTCCTTTCCCCATGTATAGTATCTCTCTTTCCCTTCCACGCCACACACCTATGTCCAACAATTCTCTTTTCCTCTTCCCTCACCCACTAGTAACATCTCTTTTCCTCCCTTCCCACACACCATCCATGCAGCATCTGTCCTTCTTGCCTTCCTAGCTGCCTTCCCAGCCCCCCACCCCATGTACTGTAGCATCTGTCCTTCACTGCTTTCCCAACTCCCAGTACATGCAGCATCTGTTCTTCCCTGCCTTCCCAACTCCCTCTCATCCCATGCAGCATCTGCCCTTCCCTGCCTTCCCAAACCCCCAGCCTGTGAAAAATCTGTTCTTCCCTGCATTCCCAACCCCAGCCCCCCTGTGGGATCCTGTGGCATGACCTCTCTCTCCAGCTCCTGACTCCCCCAACTACCACCTCCCCGCTACTATAATTTTAAATTTTGGGGCAGCCAGCTGTGGAAATGAGGTGAACCTGCTGCTACCAGCCTGCCCCGGAAGTCTTCATTCTGCAGCAACTTCCTCTTCCTGTGTAGGTGACACGCTGCAGAATGAAGGCTTCTGTGGCAGGTCAATGGCAGCAGGCTCACCTCGTTGCCACTGCCGGCTACCCGAAGATTTAAAATTAAAATGGCTGGGAAGGAGGTAGGTGGGGGAGTCAGGAGAGCCATAACTGACTCGTCTGACTTCCAATTTTTAGGGAGGCCATGGCCCCTGTGTCCCCCTCCCCCAATCTGATGCCTATGGTCAACCAAAATTCACTAATGTAATATGGCATATTCTCAGTGATCTTAAGGGGACCATAACAGAACTATCATATTTCATAACATTTATATATACAGATAAAATCATTATTTTCTACAATGTATATGCAAATCACCATATCAGGTTCAGACTTGTTCAAAACAATTAAACCAGCATTCATTTCAAAGCCTGGAAATACAATTGAAGCTTTAAATTAAGAAGGCACTGAATTCAAATGAGAGGTGTCCCAGTGCACAAATGACATGTGATCTAAATTGATTTTGCAAAAGATTAATCAAGTGATGAGTATTGAAAGAAAATACAAAAGATGTGCAATAGAATGAGTAAGATTATTAACCTCACTTGCCTCTTTGCTAATTGTATTCCTTTCAGGTTATAATTTTCAGAAATGTAGCTTATGCATATGGATATCTGGTCTGAGTACTTTAAAACAGTTGCAAGTGTTGAATCCAAGAGAAATATATGCATATGATTAATCATGTTTGAACTGCCTTTATCCCAAGTGATATTCAATGATCTAAATATGTGTATGTGTATTGGAAGTTAAATCTATAAATTTGGCAATATAATGTCTGATTGCATTAATAATCAAACATAAAGATCATAGAAATATGCAATCTTACTTAATTGAAGCAATTTTAGTATTCATTTAATCCTATTTAAGATCCTCAGAGTCGAGCGCAGAAATCCTTTATGATTTATTATTATTTTTTTTTTTTTAGAAAAACTGCTCTAATTGTCATCAATACTTTTAAAAAATATATTTGTTTATCATCTTTTTCATAATATTACATTACATTACATTAGAGATTTCTATTCCGCCATTACCTTGCGGTTCAAGGCGGATTACAAAAGATATCTAAATGGAGGTTACAATGGAAGAACAATTGTCATTTCTAGAGTTGTAAAGAGTAGATCATTTTTCATTACTAGAGTTGTTAAGAGTAAGTGAAGTTAGGACTGTTTCAGGAATTTCTTGAAGAGTATAGTTTTTATTTCTTTTCTGAAAATCTTGTAGTCTGGGGTGGTTAACAGTAGGTTGGAGATTTGGTTGTCTAGTTTTGCAGCTTGAGTGGCTAGGAGGCCATCGTATTGTTTTGTCCTTTTTACTTCTTTGATCGGTGGTGGTGTGAATGGGGAGTGCGTTTTTCTATGTCTGGTTGAGGTTGTTTGGATGAGGCGGTTGTTTAGGTAGGATGGGCTATTTCTGTTTAGGGTTTTGAATATCATGCAGTAGAATTTAAATAGTATTCTTTCTTGGATTGGTAGCCAGTGTGAGTTTATGTAAGCCTCTGTGATATGATCATGTTTTCTCATTGAGTAGATGAGTCTCAGAACTGTATTTTGGATTGTTTGTAGTTGTTTGGTCATAGAGACAGGGCAGGGGAGGTAGAGGATGTTACAGTAGTCTAGCAGTCCTAGGATAAGGGATTGCAATATAAGCTGTATTTAGATAAGTATTTATCTAAATACTTTTTCTTTTGATTGTACTTAAAAACACCCAACAATCAGGCACTTATCTTTTTTTTTTTTTTTTTTTTTAGGAAAAATTATTTTATTTTAAATTTAGTGATCAAAATGTGTCAGTTTTGAGAATTTATATCTGCTGTCTATATTTTGCACTATATTTTTCTATTTTTCTATAGTTACTCGGGTGACATTGCATATTTTAAAGTCATCTGCCTTGACATCTTTGAAACCCCCCAAATATAAATGATAATTAACATTTTCTCTGCGTATAGTGTGCTTTGTAGGCACTTATCTTTTAATGTTGAAGTTCTGTTGGCTCGGGACGTACCAACATGTTTCGCCTCCCCAACTGTATCAAGGCTCCACCATCAAGCCTGCTATTTACTCTGGATAAGATCTAACAGAACTTCAACATTAAAAGATAAGTGTATGATTTTTGGGCGTTTTTAAGTACAATCAAAATACTATCAAAATAAAAAGTATTTATATAAATATAATGAAAAAAGATAAACGAATATTTAAAAAAATTGATAAATGGCAAATTAGAGCAGTTTTCTTAAAAAATCATGAGGGACTACTGTGTTTGACTCTGAGGATCCTAAATAGGGTGAACTGAATACCGGAATTGCTTAAATTAAGTAAGATTGCGTATTTCTATGATAATTATATGGGAAGTTAAAAGCACATGTTTGAAATCTGTCAGGAATCATGGAAATGATCAAGGCTTCAACTATACTGTACCTACTGTCCACAAGTACATCATTCATGCAGTTCATTCCTCTCTGGACAAACATATCCAACTACGAACTGTTCTCTTATCGATATTTACATTTCCCAAAGGGACTGCTTAAAAGGTTGCAAGCAGAAAGTGAAACCATTTTTGATTCACACATAGGGTAAACAAATGTAAGATAAGAGTGATTGTTGATTTTGCTCTTTGGTCATACACATCCAGGGTGGGTTGGAACATATTTTTATCTTCTTAATTTGAGTGTACTTTTTGAATATAATTATGAAGGGGGGGGGATATATCTATTTGTCATAGATTACAATTTTAATTGTATTTAAGTGCTTTTATAGTGTAACATGATGTTGCACTTACTTATGGCTTCAAAATGAATAAAGATATTTTTTTTAAAAAGATATACTATCCATTTTATAGATGTTTTCAAGATGATAGAATGTGTTTATGAAGAAAAGTGTGAATCGATAGTAGCAACATCTGATACCTTGGCAATTGCTGTTTCTGTTCACAAGCTACAAACTTGTGCTAATTAAACCCCTTTAACTGTGCAGATGTATAAATTGTAAACACATTGTAAACACTCTGTGGGAAAGGAAAAAGAGAGCAGATTCATCCACTATGAAAATTTCCTCAGGGGATCTGTGTACATTTATATTTATGCCTTATCTTTGCCGCACACTCATTTCTAGGGCTAATTCGTGCGCAATCATGCATATTTTGTAAAGTATGTTAAAAAATGCAAATCTTCTCCTCTTTGCTACCTCAAATACCTCCACTCAGTCTAGGTAAACCTATGCATACACCGAGTATTTATGCTTAACGTTACTGAGAGTAATTCTATAAGGAGCTGCCTAGTTTTAGGTGGCAAGAGCATAATAGCAGGATTATAATCATTTACTTGCATACTCTATGTGGCTTCTTACGTGTTTAAATGACCCCTTATAGAATACTACCTACAAGCCTAGAGAATGACACGGGGACAAATTTTCCATATCCCCACGGGATCTCTCTACCCCGTCCCATCCCCGCAAGCTCAGTCCCTGTCCTACCCCATTCCTGCAAGCTCTGTCTACATCTGTATAAGTAAGGATACCAGATGCCTGGGAAAACCTGGACATGTCCTCTTTTTAGAGGACTGTCTGGGTTCCCGGACGTACTTTCCAAAACCTGGCACTTTGTCAGGGTTTTGGAAAGCCCTGAGCTCCGGCCACATCTGGAGAGCCTTCAACAAGCATGCGGGGATGATGTGGCACGCATCCGTGCATGCTGGTGGCCCTCCAGATGCGGCCTGGAGGTTGGGAAAAGAGAAGCGGCTTTCTGGGGGGTGGGGCTGGAGGCAGAATGGGGTGGGTTGGAGGCAGGACAAGGCAGGGCTGGTGGCAGAATGGGGTGGGGCCATATGACCAGGTTTTTCCTTCTTTAAATCTGGTAACCCTATTCATAAGTGTTCAAGGCTTGTGTGGTTAAGTCAAAGCTTGAGGAAATGGGACAGGATCAGAACTCACGGGGCAATTGAGATCCCACGTGGATGTGGACAATTTTGCTCCGTGTCATTCTCTAGACACCAATGTCTTGAGGGCATATACTTTACTGGTGGGTATGTACCTGGGTGGTGTTTGAGCAGAGTGTGGTCCAAACACATAATAATAATAATAATATAACAGTTTATATACCGCAGGACCATGAAGTTCTATGCGGTTTATAATAATTAGAAGATGTTACAGATTGAATGGATTTAACAATGCGTTTTTAGCGCACACACCGGATTAGTGTGCGCTACCTGAAAAACTACTGCCTGTTCAAGAGGAGGCTGTAGCAGTTAGCATGCCTTTGTAAAAGGAAGCCTAAGTTTCTGCAGAATTGGTTTTCTGTCTATGAAGTTAAAATGATCTATGAGATAAGTAGGTATTAGTCCGTACAGTGTCTTATAGCAAATGCAACCCATTTTGAAAAGAGTCCTAGCTTGAATTGGGAGCCAGTGCAGAATCTGATAATTTTTCGTCACGTGTTCACTTTTTCTCATTAAAAATTGGTCAGACAGTTGTATTTATGACAACCTAATAGCCTCCAAAGCAGCTAAGTTGGACAAACAACTCACCACTCTGTTATCTTCATCCACAGATTACAAAACCTTCAAGAAAGAAATTAAAACCATACTCTTCAAAAAACAAGTTAAACCTATCCAGCACAACAATCCTAACCCAACATCCAACACTCTATAAACCCTTAGTACTCTCTAATTTTTCTAATTACCAAACATTATCTAAAACCCATAATTCTCCCTTAAAATTTTATCTCACCATTTAATCTATTACTTCAAAGTTGAAATGTAATTCTTGTTTTAGTTTGGATGCAATCCGCCTTGAACCACAAGGTAATGGCGGAATAGAAATCACTAATGTAATGTAATGTATTCTGGATAAGTTGTAATTTATTGATATTCTTCTTAGGAAAGGCTAGATAGATGATATTGCAATAATCCAAAAGGCCTAGAATCAAAGACTGTACAAGTAGTCTAAAAGCAGAGAATTCAAAGTAAGATCTAATAGTGTAAAGTTTCTACGGCATGGAGTAGCTTTTTTTTTCACCAAGGCGTTAATCTGAGCATCAAAAGAAAGATTTCTATCTAAATAGACTCCCAAGATTTTGATAACGAGGGAAAAAATTGAATAAGTTAGACCCATTCAGACTCAAGGTTTCTTCTTTTATTTTCTCTGATGGTGATGCCAGAAAAAAAACAACTTAGGGGTCCTGTTATCAAGCTGCGGTAGGCGGTTAACGCATGGAATACCGCGCATTCAACCGCCTTTTGCCGAGCTAATCGCTAACGCCTCCATTGACGAGGCATTAGTTTTTTGGTGTGCCACGGGGGTTAGCGCGTGATGAAATGTCCGACGCGCTAACCCCCGTAGCGCACCTTGATAAAAAGGAGCCCTTAGTTTTCTCTGTATTGTTTCAATTTAAATTCTCTCGTCCACGATTCTACTGCCTGAATTATCATTGTTATCAACTGTAAAGTATCATATGATAAAGACAAGATCGGGACGCCTATAGTTATGTCATCTGCATAGCTATAAAATTTGATCTTAAAGGGAGTTAGTCTGTTTCCTGAGGAAGCTAGGCAGTGATTAAATAGTACAGGAGAAAGGGAAGAACCCTGAGGGACTCCACTTGGGTTTTTCCATCTATATGAGTAATGATCATTAGAACAGACCTGATAGGTTCGACAGTGTAGGAAGCCTGTGATCCATTTCAAAATATCCCCAGCTATACCAATTTTGTCCATGAATCTTATCGGGATTTGATGATCGACAAGATCAGAGGCACTGCTGAGGTTGAACTGTAAAATCAAAGCACTTTGCTAAATAGTTGGTGAAGATAATCAAGCAAGGATGCTAATACGGTCTCTGTGCTATGACAAGAACGAAAACCAAACTTGAGAAGTATGCAAAATGTAAAATTTATCAAGGTAATTTATTAATTCAATGTTCACCAGGCCTTCCAAAAGTTTACCAAAAAAGGGAATAGCTGCTATTGGTCTGTAGTTACTAATAAGAGTTAAAGATTCCCTAGGATTCTTAACATAGAAACATTATGGCAGATAAAGGCCAAATGGCCCATCTAGTCTGCCCATCCACAGTAACCATTATCTCCTTTTCTCTCTGAGAGATCCCACGTGCCTATCCCAGGCCCTCTTGAATTCAGACACAGTCTCTGCTTCTACCATCTCTTCTGGAAGACTGTTCCGCGCAACTACCACCCTTTCCGTGAAAAAGTATTTCCTCAGATTACTTTATCTTATGCCCTTTCATTGCAGAGTTTCCTTTCAAATGAAAGACTTGACTCATGCACATTTATATTACGTAGATATTTAAACGTCTCTATCATATCTCCCCTCTCCCGCCTTTCCTCCAAAGTATACGGATTGAGATATTTAAGTCTGTCCCCATACGCCTTATCACAAAGACCACACACCATTTTACTGTGTTTCCCCGATGATAAGGCAGGGCCATCAAATAAGACAGCCCCCCCTTTTTAGAAAAAAATGTAAAATAAGACACCCACCCGCAAATAAGCCACCCACCGATACCTGCGCTTACCCGAATCGGGTGGTACGGTGGGTGACTCCGTGTGGTCCCTCCGTCTACCGTATTTGCCTCCATGGCTGCGTGCCGCGCCTCGTCATGAAGTGAAGAGGAGGAAGTGACAGGACTGCAGCGCGCGCACGTGACTCCGCGCAAGGAAACACAGGCAGCTTCCCTCATCCCTCCCTAACGGAGACTGCAGGAGTTTGTTCACGGCCAGAACATCCAAAAGTGAGACACGCAGACTGGTTTCTTTTGCTGTGAGCAATACCACTTACTGTATATAAAGCCTGTTTAAAATGCATACGGTATATAAACAATGGTTTCACATTGTCAAGTCCCCTCTGATGCTGCACTACAGAATAATCTCTTTACTGTGTTTCCCTGATGGAGAACATTGGGGACATTAAATGGTACAATATATGGTATGATGGATAAAGCTGGCCATACACGGTACGATTTTTCGGCCGACCGATTCTTCAGCCGACCGTTTTCTTCCTCCAACGAACGCATTGCGAACGTACCTATCGCGAACGTAATAAAATTCTGTTTTTTTTTTCAACAATAACTGTGTACTGTAGTCTTCTTCATGGGTAAATAAGGCATCCCCCCGAAAATAAGCCCTAGAGCATATTTTGGCCTTCCAAAAAAAAATAAGACAGTGTCTTACCATCGGGGAAACAGGGTAGTAGCCTTCCTCTGGTGTAATTATATGTCAATGTAACATTTTGTAGCAATAGAGTAACCCAGTTCAAGACTTTTTTCTTTAAATCTTATGGTGCTGTATTTACAATAATTGGTGGGCAATTATCCAAAAGACAGTAAGATTTTGCATATTTGGTGTATAATTTGTTAAATTCATCCCAATCCAGATTTTTAAATTCTGTCCAGTTCAAATCGGACAGGCTGCACATATCCAAGCTGTTTAATATCATCAGGTCTTTACATTCTGGATCTTTGCACGCTGATCTCAGCATAGTTACTTTTGACAACAAACATGGCTAACAACCAGAACCACTGTCTTCTAGATATTCAACACCAGCCTATTAATATGTATCTAACTGGCAACCTTCTATTTATTTATCCAAATTTCTATTCCACAAAAGCTTGCATTTTCCATGGATTATAAAAAATATATATATAATCTTAAAACAGTTCACCAAATACATCAGAACAAATTTTTTAAATAAATACAAACAGTGACCCCCTCCATATTCACTATGGACTCCTTTTACTAAGGTGCGCTAGCGTTTTTAGCGCATGCACAAAATTACCGCACGCTAAAAACTGCACGGTACGCTTCTAGAATAATGCCAGCTCAATGCTGGCGTTAAGGTCTAGCGCGTGCGGCAATTTAGCGTGCGCTATTCCGCGCGTTAAGGCCCTAACGCACCTTAGTAAATGAAGCCCTATGTTTCAGCCTCTCATCCTAGATTCCTGTAAAACCTCTTGCTTCAGCAAGAGCTTTAAAAAAAAAATAAATGTCTTCAATTGCTTTCTAAAAGAGAGTAACGCCTCTATTTGACGTAGTTCCAAAGTTAAATTGTTCCACAATTTATGTCCTGCAATTTCAAAGGTGATAGCATCAATGCTTAAAAGACTCACAGATCGAAAACTGGAACCTTCACGAGACGTCTGTTCTCAGAACTTAAAAGATGTGAAAGTTTATACATTTTTAAAGTAGAAGCAAGTGGAGACTCTGTTCAGTTCAGTGCTTTAAAGATCAATGTTAACAGTTTAAATTCAATCCTATAAGAAATAGGCAACCAATGCAAAGAAGCTGTGCAGATGAAATGTACTTGTTCCTCAATTTTCTAGTTTTCTAGCTGCATTTTGAGCGACCTGCAATGCTTGTAACATATAGTCCAGTAATCTGAAGAGCAGTGCATTACAATAATCAAAATGAAGAAAAATACTAACTTGAAAAATCATTTGCAAATTTTCAAGAGAACAGATCTTATAATCTAAGCATAATTCTTAGTTTTAAACAACACCTGTAAGTCTGAAAGACAGTTTGTCCAACCTGTCCTTGACAGAAACAAAACTTGGGTTTTACTCACATTCTATTGTAGCCTATTGGCCAACATCCAGTTTTAAACAAAGAAACATAGAAATAGACGGCAGATCTAGTCTGCCCACCCCAATGACCCTCCCTACCTTTCTCTGTGAATAGATCCCACGTGTCTATCCCATTTGGACTTAAAATCAGGCACGCTGCTGGCATCAATAACCTGAAGTGGAAGACTATTTCAGCGATCAACCACCCTTTCAGTGAAAAACAATTTCCTGGTGTCCCCGTGCAGTTTCCCGCCCCTGATTTTCCACGGATGCCCCCTTGTTGCCGCGGGACCCTTGAAAAAGAAGATATCTTCTTCCACCTCGATGCGGCCCGTGAGATACTGGAATGTCTCGATCATGTCACCCCTCTCTCTGCGTTCCTCGAGTGAGTACAGCTGCAACTTATCTAGCCGTTCCTCGTAATTTTTCAGACTAAAAACAATGCATAAAGGAATACAAACAAATAATTTGAAAAAACAGCACTTACATCAATCGATAAATATATAAGAAACCATTTTCACCCCCCTCTCACCCTAATTCCAATGTATTCAATAGAATCATTCAACAGTACTTACATGTAATTAATAAATAAATCCAAATCAATATTCTTCTCTCTCTCACCCACCCACCTTCCCTGGATGTGCAAAACAACCTGGAAATAAGGGGGAAAAAATCATTCAATCAGTCAATGGATCCCACATCTGTTTAAACAACTTATAATTACCTACTCTTTGAGAATACATTTTCTCATATTTATAGCACAAGCATAATGAATTCCACCAAAAAATAAAATTTAACCTATCAAAGTTCTTCCAATTTTTAGTAACCATCTGTATGGCTACCCCAGTCATTATACCAAGTAATTTGCTCTTCTGTCTATCTATTAGAGATGTAGGAGATAACAAAGTCCCACATATTACCGCTTCATAAGACAGCGGAACCACAGTTCCCAGAATCAAGTTGATATGTCCCCATATAGGGCTCCTTTTACTAAGCCGCGTTAGTGTTTCTAGCGCACGCAGCATTTTAGTGCACGCTAAACCCATGCTACATGGCTAGAACTAATGCCAGCTCAATGCTGGTGTTAAGATCTAGCGCAGGCAGCAATTTAGCATGCGTTATTCCACGCATTAAAGCCCTAATGCGGCTTAGTTAAAGGAGCCCATAGACTTCCAAAAAATGAGTATCAAAGGACAATAGAACAATAGATGATCCAATGTCCCTATGTCAAGATGACAGTGCCAGCATCTATTAGATTTTGAACTATCTAATTTTTGTAATCTAACAGGAGTCCAAAAACTTCTATGCAACAATAAAACCATGTTTGTCTCATAGATGCTGATGCTGTACATCTCATTCTCCAATTCCAAATCCGTGGCCATTGAGTAGCAGAAATCTGCTCCTTAACCTCAATGCTCCAAATATCCCTTAGGCTTGTTTTTGGTTTCTTATTCAAAAATTCAAATATTAATTTGTACCACTTGGCTGCCTGATGCCCTAGCAAATCAGTCTGGAAGTACAGGCCCTGCAAACTATACTGATCATTTAAATTTTGCCAATCAGAGAACCCCTTCTGAATGGCCTGCTTCAACTGCAACCACTTATATGATTGAGACTTTGAAATACCGAATGTTTGTTGCAGTTGTGAAAAATCAAGCAGCTTCCCATTTGATATTACATCATCCAAAGTACGTATGCCTGCCTGCAGCCAATGTTTCAAGAGGATCTTAGACTTGCCAATTTGAATCTTGGAGTTCAACCATAAGGATTGACACATGGATTGTTGTACTGATATAGCTGTTAAATTATCAATACATTTTAAGGTTTTCCTGGTGGTAAAAAGAATGCTATTGTCCTTATAAATTCTTGGTAACTTGATACTCAATATATGATATAACCGTAATAGGGACATAAGTTGCCATTCTAAGTAAAGCCAGTCCAGAAGATGCTCCAAGACTTCAGGAAGGATCCAATGCATACCCTGACGCAGTATGAAAGCTTGAAGGTATCTATAAAAATTTGGGAAATGTACCCCACCTGCCACAATTGGTTTTTGCATAGATTCTAAAGCTATTCTAGCAGTTTTATTTATTTATTTCTTCCATTTGTGCATCACACATACCTATATAAGCTCTAGGCGACATTACAGAGGAAGGGGTTAGAAGAGGGTCGGGAAGACTATGGAGGGCAGGAAGGATTGGAGAGGAGAGAAGTATTTAGAATATTTCATAGAACTTTCTAACTTTACATTAGGGGCACCATCTATGTAAACGATATTTAAATGAATTAAAGTAATATGTAAAAAGGAATAGAAGGGAGGAACCGTTAAACAATAGAATTCAGTTAATAAAATAACCAGCCAAATAAATTTAGTGAGAATTCCATTCAATTTCTTATAAAAGAATCCCTGAAAATAAACTGGCAACATACTCATTTGGTAAAAAACTACAGGCAAAATCATCATTTTTACAGTTTGGACTCTCCCCCACCAAGAAAGATGTAATGGATTCCAATTCTCACATATTTCTTTGACTTTCAGCAATAGAGATTTTTCATTTACTGTCATTGTGTCTTCCAATGTATTCTGAATCATGATGCCTAAATATTTTATACCCTTTTCCTTCCAAAGGAATGGGAATGAATCAAATATTCCTTTTACATAATGTACATTAAGCGGAAGAACCTCCAATTTGCTCCAATTTATTTTGTTCCAGAAAATTTACCAAATCTATCAATCAATTCCAGTAAATGTGGTAAAGACTCCAAATCTATCAATCAATTCCAGTAAAGACTCAGAATTTCTCAAATGAATCAAGATATGAATCTTCATATCGTGACAGGGAAGCCCCTGTCACTGGTTTAAAACCTGCTTTAAACCCTGCCTATTCTTAAGCCAAGGCAATTGCCCATTAACTCTGCTAAGTTCCCACTGCTAAGATCAGACAGGCAGGGCAGAACAGAGAAGGGATGGCAGAGAAGAACAGAATACCTGTTCCAAGTCACTATAATCCCTTTTATAAATCATCTGTTAATTCTCTAGCTAAACCTCTGGTCAGGCAATCTGACACAGCAAGGGTTAAGGAAAGGGGTGGAGCTGACAGGCAGAATGTAGCTAGAGCACAGTGAAAGTTACATAGCAGAATAAATCAAGCCAGTTGAGAACACTCACAGGCCAATGATCTATTAATTAGCATACTGGGTACTCCAATAATTGAGTCACTTATAGCTTTAAAAATGTAAATAGAATACATATCCAATTTACAAAAAGCATTATTTAAATTTGAAATTATTTTAGATACCTGTTTAGGAGTAACTGG
Organism: Geotrypetes seraphini; assembly: GCF_902459505.1. Taxonomy (NCBI): domain Eukaryota; kingdom Metazoa; phylum Chordata; class Amphibia; order Gymnophiona; family Dermophiidae; genus Geotrypetes; species Geotrypetes seraphini. Next base: position 548,850,113 of record NC_047084.1, read on the forward strand.
AGTAAATTCCTCCTATTTTACTCCAAAACTAAAATCAGATTTCTGTCAATGACAATGATAGACCTAAAAACTGAACAATGTCAGAAACCAATGCTGAAATCCTTGAATTGACCTTTTGAACATCAGATATTAAACTTGTTTTACTACTGCAAAAAGATCTCTTGATTTAGACATGAGTATAGAGATCTTATTATTAAAATAATCTTTCTTAGTGATTACAATTAATGTTGATAGCCAGTTCAGCTTTAAAGAATTGCTTATTCTCCAATGACAATGAATTCTGCCAGTGCCATTTAAGACATCTAAGGTTTTGATTTTTGATCTTTCAATTCTGATATAAACCAGGGTGCAATGACTGTTCTATACTTACATTTTTCAGTCAAAGGAGCCACCTGGTTAAAGGCCATTGCCAATGAAGATTCTCATTTGACAATGCTTCTTTTAAAGGTGAAGATAAGTTTTGAAGTGAAGATGACCAAGCTGCTAAAATATCTACTTTTCTTCAGACTAAAATGAAACTCAATTTTCTTATGAACAGACCAAGGTATGGAATCAGTTTGTACTCCTTCTACAACTGAGTTCAATAATGTCTCCCCCCACAAATATTATGTCTAATGTATGACTTGCATGATGAGTTGCATTATAAAAAATCTGATGCCATCCTAAAGAGGACAAAATATCAATAAAATCTGAAACACCATTTCTTGTTCAGCAAGACCCATGTGCATGTTAAAATCACAGAAAAATTGTCACGAGCTAGAGTAGGAAAAATATCAGAAAATTCAAGAAATTACTCTCCTCTCCTCCAGAGATGTCAAAATCACTGTCACTCAACACATTCAAAAACAGTGGAGAAAAAAGGCCTCAGTGGACACAGAGCTCTGCTTAATTCAAGCTAATTACATTACATTACATTACATTAGGGATTTCTATTCCGCCATTACCTTGCGGTTCAAGGCGGATTACAAAAGGTTAATTTAAAAAAAGCAGAGTTACAATGATTAGCTAGAGAGGTAAGTTGTAGATCTTATAAACATTTAACGGGTTGTTGAGGGTGAGGTGGTTTGTAAAAGAATTAATAGGTGGTCATAGTGGAGGTTCTTTTGTTATTATTAGTGCGGTAATGGGTAGATCAAATGTCAGTTTTAGAGTTACTAAGAGGTCGTGATGTTATTGCTGCTTCAGGAATTTCTTGAAAAGTATGGTTTTTATTTCTTTTCTGAACGTTCTATAGTCTGGGGTGGTCATCAGAAGGTTGGAGATCTGGTTGTCCAGCCTTGCGGCTCGAGTGGCTAGGAGGCCGTCGTGTAGTTTTGTTCTTTTTACTTCCTTGATTGGGGGGGGGGTATGAATGGGGAGTGCGTTTTTCTGTGTCTGGTAGTGGGTGCTTGGATGAGGCGATTGTTCAAGTATGATGGGCTGTCTCCGTGTAGGGTTTTAAATAATATGCAGTAGAATTTGAATTGGATTCTTTCTTGGATTGGAAGCCAATGTGAGTTGATGAAGGCTTCAGTGATGTGGTCATGTTTTCTCAATGAATAGATGAGTCTCAAAGCTGTATTTTGGATTGTTTGGAGTTGTCTAATCGTCGTTACAGGGCAAGGAAGGAAGAGGATGTTGCAGTAGTCCAATATACCTAGTATTAGGGATTGTACTATAAGTTGGAATTGTGTTCTTTCAAAGAATTTTCGGACTTGTCTCAGATTTCTCATGATTGCGAATGATTTCTGAATTGTTTTATTTATTTGCGGTTGCATAGTGCAGCATCTGTCTATGGTCATGCCAAGTAGTTTTATGGTGGTTTGGATGGGATATTTGATTGCGTTTATATCTAGGTTGGTTGTGGTTTGGACCTTGTCATTTTCGAGAAGGATGAATTTGGTTTTGTCTTGGTTGAGTTTAAGTTTGTGATTTTTCATCCAGGTTGTGACTGTTTCAAGTGTTTGGTGAAGTTTGTCTGTCATGGTAGGTTTAGAATGATCGTATGGGATGAGGATGGTGATGTCATCGGCATAACTATAGGTGGTTATGCCTAGATTGTCCAGATGCGTTCCTAGAGAAGCAGTGTAGAGATTGAAGAGGGTAGGGGATAGTGGAGATCCTTGTGGTACGCCGCAGGGGTTTGACCAGGATTCTGACTTTTCTTTGTTTGATTTTACACTGTAGGTTCTGAGTTTTAGGAATCCTTCAAACCAATGCCAAATAGTCAAGCGAGCACACACTAATCATGGGCCAAAAAAACTCCACCCATGAATTATATGTAGACAGTGATTCAACAAACTTCAGGAAAACTATCTCACCTAATAAAATTGTATCCTCTGGTGCAATTCCATGAGCCTAACTTAATTTGTAAATTGGCTTCAATTATGAGTTTGAAGTGGGGGTGCTGAAAAGTTCTCAGCCCAACCAACTTCCTAAATTCTGAGTGTTATTTTTCCACTGTAGCTAAAAACAGTGCTATTTCATTTCGCAAAGTGCCAATTTGCAGAATCGTAATACTATGGGCTCCTTTTACTAAACTGCGATAGCGGTTTTAGCGTGCACTTAGCACGCGCAGAACTGCCACACGCACTAGACACTAACACCAGCATTGAGCTGGCTTTAGTTTACCCGCGTAGCGCGGGGGTTTGCGTGCGCTAAAAACGCTACCACAGCTTGGTAAAAGAGGGGGTATGTTTTGACATTGTTTCAAATCGTTGATTGAACCATGTCAATGAAAACTGTGGAACTCTGAGCCGTCAAGAAGTTCCTATTCCTGCAGAAGAAAACTCAAAAAGAAATCCATGAATGTACGATACAAACATTGAGTGACAAATGCCCATCCTACTCCACTGTGAAGAAGTGGTATGCAAATATTCAGCATGCAGATTTCGAGACTAAAGATGTAGCAAGGTCTGGGAGGCCTCAAATGGTGTCACAACAAAACAAATCCTCACTCATCAGGGGTAAATCTTCCAAAACTTTCACTGAAGAATTTCTTCTCATTCAAAAATCCATACAGACAACTGTGATAATTCTTAATCTTAATCTTTATTGTATTCAAATATTGCTTGCCCCAACTTTAAGGCCCGACGGGACCCGTTTCGCCTCGAAAGGCTTTTTCAAGGGTTCCAAGGGGAGCACTCATTCATACGTCCTCTCACTCTCAGGGCAGGAGCAGCTCCATTTAATGTATGTGACGGGGCCTGCATTTTAGAAAGTGGCAATCATTTGATTAAAATGCAATTACATTCTCTACCTGGTATCAAAATTAATTGCATCAAACTAGTACAGTTTAAAAAAAAAAATCCCTGATAAGTTAAATAAATAAGCTCAAAAGTATTTCAACAAACTTGCACCCTATACATTAAAAATTACTTTTGACTTCATGTCTAATGGGAACTATCGGTTTTATCTTTTTTCCCATCTAAGAAGTCAAATTTACATATTTTAACCCCACTACTAAACTGGTAGGATGTATTTTCTATTGGCTGCATGCCCACTTTTACTTTTGATCAAATGAATTCTAATGTGCTATGCAATCATCATGATTCAGAACTATCCATGGAACTAAATGCTGTCTTGTTATTATTCAGGTGATTACAGAAGAAATTTACCCAGTAGCTTATGGATGTCCAAGGGAATTGAACTTGGCACTGTTACAAATAAGCATTTACCCTGACCTGCATTACACAACTTTAGCTGTCATCCACATTAGTTACAATTCCTGTCAGAGTTCCAGTAAGATTACATTGAAAGAACTGACATTCTGATTTTCTCCTAAGCAGTAAGCTGCTCAAGGAAACTGGTTCTCAAAAGAAGCCTAAATACTCCCTAATTCCACATATAGCGCTCAAAATTGCACACACAATTTAATTGCTTAATGAACCAATAAGTGCAGCATACAAAAAACTTGAGACGTGTATTGCATTTAAATCTGCTTGTTTGATTTATCACGTTACAAACTGATTCTTCTGAATATCTTGCTTTATTTTTCTCTTCGTTACACTATTCTTCTATTAGGCTAAGACAGGGGTGTCAAAGTCCCTCCTCGAGGGCCACAATCCAGTCGGGTTTTCAGGATTTCCCCAATGAATATGCATGAGATCTATTAGCATACAATGAAAGCAGTGCATGCAAATAGATCTCATGCATATTCATTGGGGAAATCCTGAAAACCCGACTGGATTGCGGCCCTCGAGGAGGGACTTTGACACCTCTGGGCTAAGGGCTCCTTTTACTAAGGTGCGCTAGCGTTTTTAGTGCACGCACAAAATTACCGCGCGCTAAACCGCACAGTAAACTTCTAGAATAACGCCAGCTCAATGTGGCATTAAGGTCTAGTGTGTGTGGCAATTTGGTATGCGCTATTCCATGCGTTAAGGCCCTAACGCACTTTAGTAAAAGGAGCCCTAAGTGGTAAATTTGGCCTTTTTCTATTTCAAGAACATATGGTCATGTGCTGATGTTAGCTCGTGGCAATTTAAAAATATGGCAAGAGCACTTTCCACCACTTATTTGGAAGGCACTAAGACAGGGGTAGGGAACTCCGGTCCTCGATAGCCGTATTCCAGTCGGGTTTTCAGGATTTCCCCAATGAATATACATTGAAAGCAGTGCATGCAAATAGATCTCATGCATATTCATTGAGGAAATCCTGAAAACCCGACTGGAATACGGCTCTCGAGGACCGGAGTTCCCTGCCCCTGCACTAAGAGCTCCTATATTATGAATGCACTAACCAGTTACCATGGCAGTAATGTTAGCAGCTAGTTGGGGGCCCAGGCAAGAAGGATACAGGCAAATAGGAGCGCAGAGGTGGTGTTGCGAGGTCCAGTGAGAGCGCGGGCAGCATCTGCTGCAGTTTTCATGCCTGCAACCAACACTCGAGGGAGAGAGCCTGGGAGAAACTATTCACCAAGCAGAGAGGCAGCTTACATTTAACATCTCCCAAAGAAGACCTTTTATGGGGTTGAAACGCCCATAAAAAAATAAGGGTGTCGGGAGTCAGGAAACATCAATGTTGATGGTGGCAGGATCCACCAAGTTTAAAGATAAGCGTTGCCTTTCATTTATAATTAGAAAGTTGGTTGCTACACAATTTATAAGGTTTTTTTTTAAAGGGAATATATTTATGGGTAATATTATTAACTAATAAATCATATTCTCAAAAACACAAATTAAAAATATAAATATAATTGAAATTGGTAGGTGGTGGTGGGCATAAATGATTATAAAGTACGTGACGAGAACTTGAAATGATATATTGAGGAAACAAGGAAGATATGAAATAAGATGTGTGGTAAAAATTGATATCAGGAATTGACAATAGAAGTTTATTCGTCATCATAACGGTTGAAAATTGATTAGAAATTGATTATTAAGAATTTTATACTCATCATTTAGACACCCCATTTTCTACTATAAACTGTTCCATATGGGGTGGATGTCTTAAGGCTTCATTCTGTAACAGCATCTATTGATTAGCATGTCCACATCTATTCTCCACCCCTGACACACGTCCTTCAATAAATAAATAAATAAATGAATACCACGTGCTTAACACGTGCAGATGGCAGAACTAATGTAGAATACTTTAGCACATCCCATGTTAAGCTATTTTTTCCAAGTTTATTTAAAATTTGATGTACCACACATTAGCATTTAATTTCTGTTCTTAAAAAGCCCTCTTTGGATCCAGGATTACTTTCTAACTATAGACCTATTTCAAATTTATCTTTCTTATCTAATCTGACTGAATGTGTGATTTTAGAACAACTTACCCAACACATTGGGTCTTCCCATTTCCTCCACCTTTTCAGCCTGGCTTTCATCAAAGTCACTCTACCAAAACTATCATGCCCACCATTCCAAATGATCTGCATGCATCCCTTGACCAGGGTAATTTTATATTTCTGATTTCATTAGACAAGTGTGTGAGTCACTGTCAATTTCTCAAAAGATTAGCCTTGCTTAACATTTCTGGCTTGGTGCTTACTTGGTTTTCTACTTTGCTTTCTGACCACACGTTTTCATTACTATGACCCAGTCACATTCTTCTTCTCTTCCCCTCCATTCTGCATTCCCCAAGGACCCTGCTCTTTCAAGTTTGTTTGTTTTTTAAATATCTTTTCGAGTACCTTGGTTTCCTTAAATTCAATTCACTTCTATCAAATTTTACATCTATGCTGATGACATTCTGTTGGTTTTCCCCCCAAATCCTTCTAACCTGGATCTCTCTGTTCTTCAACACCTCTTTCAATAATATTGATTCTTCTAATTAAGAAGAACACCAGATTCATCTGGTGTGATATAACATTAGCTGAGCTGATGTCACCTGCTGGTAATATTTATTGGATGGTAGTATGGGTGAAATGGGTGGGAAGGGGGGAGAGTGAGAAGAATATATGAGGTGATGTCAAAAGTCTGTAGAATAAGGATTGACAAGTTTATAAGAGGAGTTAAGAAAGGGTTACTAGAGCTTGTAAGAAAGAAAAAGGATTAGAGAGGTTTTTAAGGTGATGGGGTGGAACAGTCATGGGATTAATTGGATGTTGTGGCAAGTAGGAGTGAGTTCTGTGAGGAAAGGGGGAAGAGTAGAGTAGTCTCTTCAGGAAAAAATTATCCTTCCCTCCCTCCCATGTGTGCTGGTGTTATGTTTTGTGTCAGTGTTGGGGGAGCGGGTTATAGGTTATATGTGGACTTGGGTGGGTTTGGTTGAGCTTATGGGGTTGGGGGAAGGTGGTCACAGCTTTGGACAGGGTGGAAAATGGGGTTTGGCCCACTTGGATCTGGGAGATGAGCAGTTAATAAATAAATAGGCAACACCGCTGCGTAGGCGATACAGCTGTGAGGGAAAGCATGGCCTGGCGACACCGTGGGTCATATGTGGGGGAATGGTATAAGTTTAAAGACTTAACGGGAGCTAGTTTTGACAGGAATGGCTCCCTGGGGGTGTGTGAAATATGTATTAGGGGTTTGTTGGTTTTGGACACAGATTGTATTGTAAGTGGAGATAATATTCAGATAGATAATAAAGCTGCGGCCAAATATTTATTCCAATAAAATTGAGTTGTTTGATTATTGATTGATGATGATTAGCTTTCAGTTGCAGGTGATAGGAATGTGAATGCTTATGTTATTTGGTTCTTATTCTCTTAAAATCAGTTGCTCTCTGGATCACTGGCCAGTCCTTTCTCCTTCTACCACACCATCAATCCAAACCATCCCTCTTCAGCCAGTGCATTCTCTAAAGTATTTAGATGCAGCATTTGATTCTCAGCTGTCTTTCTCTTCTCACATTTTGCACCAGTTATATCCTAATCTAATCTAATCTAATCCAATCCTTAGGTTTGTATACCGCATCATCTCCTGTTTTCATTCCCTTCATTTATTCACTCTCTTTGGAGTTGTCTTGATGATACTTCATGTGCTAGAGTCTTCTTGAGTAGTTTATTATAATATTGTTTTTGCTGGTCTCCCCAAAGTTTTTAAAATTTCTTCAAATGGTTCAGAACACTGATATTCGATTACTCTCTCATGTCTCCTTCTCACATAGCATCACTATTCCCAGTACCTTATGTATTCAATTTAAGATCTGTGTCCTGGTTCACAAGGTGCTACACTCGAGGAATCCCTCCTACCTTTCTGCTTTTATCTTCCCATATACTCCTTCCAGGATTCTCTGTACAGCCATGATGTTCTGGTTGGCCTTGCCCCCTTTATTGCTCTTGACTGGAATTGCCTTTTTCTGGGCAGCCCTTATTCTTTGGAATGCTCTTCCTGTCGAACTTTGTTCTACCCAATCATACTTTACTTTTTGATTCCTTCTTAAAACTCATTTTTTCACCTTGGCTTTTCCGTTCCTCACTTCTGGTTGACTCGGCTCTGGATCTACTCTGGTCCAGACTATTCTCAATATTCTTCCTGTGCTCCCCTCCCCCTTTTTAATTATTATTTTATGTAGTTCCTTTCCTTTAGTTGGTTTTATTGTTTCATTGTATACCACTCTGATTTTCTATGAAGGTTGGTATATCAAGCCTCAACTAACCTAAACTATTGTACCTTAATAAAAGGGCCCTTTTGTCTATTAATAATAAATTTTTAATAACCTTTCTAATCTAGTACAGAAGAATCTGGTAAATATATCAGATAATATCTATTAACTCTTCCATAACCCCTCCTTCTTTAAACCAAGACATCAGGCCTTACATTAATGATTACCTTTGTATCTTTTGTTTTTTACCTCCCCTTTCTTTTATTTTATGCAATGTATCCTCCCCATTTGCCCATCTGTATTATGTTGTGTTTGTATGGTAATTGTGAATTTTTTCCCTTTATTTTATTTTTAAATCTTTTTAAAACTTTGTATTAATTGGAAAACGCTTTGACTATAAAAGCGGGTTATCAAGATTTAAATAAACTTGAAACTTGCATAAATTCATACAAGATTCATTTATATAAAGGAACAAAAGATGAAAAAAAGATTCCTCTCCTCTGTCCTTATTTTAACGTATATTCTTGAATGTCTTCCTAATGGCTCAGGAATTCACTTCCAGCATATCCTCTATGGATTTTAATAGTAACTCATTCCAACTTGTCCTGCTGAATAAGCGCCTCTTCTTTCTTACATATTCTTTTCTAATGTCTTTAAACTGAGTTTCTCAGCATGTCCAGGCCCATTAGCTATACTAATGGGAAGTAGCAAATTGTGGCACCCTTCTTTCCTTATTCCTGGCATCAGTTTGAATTTGCCATTTTGCATTTATTAACTATTACAAACATGCTCAGTCTGTATCTTTAAGTACCTATAAGCAACTACAAGAAGAGAAGGTAAATAAATATGAAAAGAATAAAAAAAATCACTTTGGGTAAACTGTCAGATACATGCCTGAGTTTTCATCATGGAAATAAAAACACTTCTTCATATACATTTTTCATTTTCTTAAGTCATATTCCTTAAATATCCCACCTGCAAAGAGGCCAGGAAGGCAGGAAACATAGAAACATGATGGCAGATAAAGGCCAAATGGCCAATCTACTCTGCCCATCTGCAGTGACCATTATCTCTTTCTCCCCCTGAGAGATCCCACGTGCCTGTCCCAGGCCCTCTTGAATTCAGACAAAGGAAAGGACCCAAGAAAGAAGGAAGTAAAGACACAGGAAAAGAAATAAGGACCATGCAAACAAAGATGGCTTCTTCCACTTCCTGTTTGATACTTTGTACATTTTCATCTGGCACCAGCTATTTGTTTTTCTCTCCACTGGTGGCATATCACATGACTGAATGTCATCTTCATAGCTTTCCTGCATTATAATATAGGCATTCTTACAGAGGAATTCATTACACAAAGTAACTGAAGGTAGCTGAATTTGCCCATCAATGTGTTAGACGTTGCGCTAAGAGCCCTATGGATCATGCAGCCGCCAGCAAATTGATCAACGCATCTCAATTTCCACAAACTGTAAGACAGGTAAAGTCACCCAGTGCTTTTCTATGTTCAGCCATCCTCCCAGCTGCTTGGATTTTAGGGAGGAATTCATAAGTATATAGCAGGTGACTGTGAAACTCTGTGCAGGGCTTGGCAATCCATATAGATATTGTTCACAGCTTAAATAAACCATACATGAGAATTTTGAAATGAAATTACCAGGTGTTGTTGGTTATATTCCCCACCCTGTTATGACATGCAATAAAAGAGTCTGAACTGTAAAACAGCAGGGGTACTTTTAATTCCACCCCATCCCAGAGGAAATAGATAAAGTTCAGTCCCCATTTAATTATTAATTTATCCTGAGTAAAATCATTTCAAAACTGTCTGTCAATATTTCTGAAACAATCCATCATCAGCACTTCAGGGACATCATCAAGCTTCATTTGACTTCATTATTTTCTCTTTATCTATTTCTATTACAGGAAATCTATATAAAAAGTCCATTTTAATCTGATCTTCAGAATGAATCATGTTCAGCGCATGCTCCCTATAACTGACTACATATGTGCTGGTTCAAATACAAGTTCAACTCTCCAAAATGCACATTTTCCAGTTTTGGTTTTATTTTTGTATTAACAAGCACTTCCAGTGACTTTTGGGTAACAACACATTCTGTACCAGCACTCATGTTTACCTTGAAAAGACATTTGCATAGTAAATCAAACACTCGGTTTGCAATGCATGTCTGTCTCCAGAGTTCACATCAGACAGGGACTTGATTAGTGAACCTCGTTAGCATTTTAAGAAGATGAAGGGACTGTGGGAGCATGCGTATATTAACAAATTTATAATTGAAATGGTAAAGACGGAACAACCAGGGCAAAAATTCATGTCAATAGCCTAATCTTCCATGGGTATAAACAGCTTTCTTCGCCAAACTGTCCATCAGAGTGCCATCTGAATTCAATCCCTTAAAAATGTTTATTTATTTGGTTCCTTTTATATCCCATCCTCCCCAATGAGCTAGGAATGGGTTACAGGGTTGACATACAAAATACATCGAAAAATGAATTATGAATTTACATGCATACACTAATGTTAGATCATCTTGGGTTGACATATACAGAGAAATAAGTTTAGCATAAAATTTGGGCATTACAAATTAACATACACCCCCTCTTTTACTAAGGTACGCTAACCAATTCGCATGCGCTAAATGCTAATGCGTCTATAGACTAACATGCACATGTCAGCGTTTAGCATGTGCTAAATCGATTAGCATGCGCTAATTGGTTAGCGCAACTTAGTAAAAGAGGGCTGCGGTTTTTCCATCTTCAGTTGACAGAGTGGATCTAACTCAGCATACATTAGAATACATTTGTTCGGAAGGGAGTGGCTGGATTTAATCTTAGATTTTATATTCTAGCTCTAAACAACATTATAAGTAGCAGAAAGGAGATAAGACTACGGAGAATTGGTTACTACAAGGTTCTCAATTACCAAGTATCTTCTAGGACAAATTTTAGTAGCTGCGTGATCCAATCTGTAATCATAGCTGTAGCTGGCTACAGACACAGTTGTCCAAGGTAGAGGAAAGTGTAATAGTATGCATTTCTCTAGCAACACCTGAAATATTCAGACCACTACATCACACTGGTGGCACCTGGACAAGACAGGGGCAGGCTGCAGGTGTGAAAGGGATATGCTAACAACAGGGCACATGTGAGCAGTGCTGGACATGCATCTGACGAAGAATAGCCTTACCACAACCCATTTCTTAGCAAACATAAAGACAGCTGGCAGCTAGGCTGGAGAGAGACAACAATGACTCCTGGCTATTTTGTAAGACATAGCTGTGATGAAGAAGTGTTTTTGAATGGCATACAGTGCTTTGTACACATCCTGTATTTGCGTGAGGGAATCTTTAGGATGCTGCTACTTCCTCTTAAGGATACACCCTCACAGCATGCGAGTGCGAGTGCTAGCAGAATGTCTAAGCTCTATATGTAAGTGGCGTAATGTATAAATGCAAGGGGTATACCCATAGGCAGAGGCTACCAACTACATATGTAACTTACAGAATATTGTAACATAGAAACATAAAAACATGATGGAGATAAAGGTTAAATGGCTAAACACAGCATCCACTATCTTCTCCTCTCCATAAGAGATCTCACGTGCCTGTCCCATGCTTTCTATGTTTTTACCACCTCTATCGGGCGACTATTCCACACATTTACTACCGTTTCTATAAAAAATATATTTCCTTTGATTACTTGTGAGCCTATCACCTCTTAACTTCAACCTATGCCCTTTCATTCCAGAGCTTCCTTTCAAACCTGGTATACCCACATGTCTCCCACCCTAATAGCTCTTATGGCTTCAGGTAGCACCTATTCTATTTTATTCTATTCTATGAAAGACAGCTGAAAAGTTCTCAGCCCAACCAAGAAGAGAATGATGTGGAGCCATGAAACTTACATGTTATTCCACACTTTTCTTGACACTTTTTGTCTCATGCATATTAATGCCACATAGGTACTTAAACATCTCTATCATATGTCCCCTCTCCCACCTTTCCTCCAAAGTATACATATTGAGATCTTTAAGTCTGTCCCTATATGCCTCATGATGAAGACCATAGACCATTTTAGTAACCTTCCTCTGAACCGACTCCATCTTGTTTACATCTTTATGAAGATGTGGTCTCCAGAATTGCAAACACAATTCACTATTCAGGTTTCACTAGAGTCTTACACAGCAGAATCAGTACCTCCTTTTTTTTCTACTGGCCAAAACCTAGTATACCTACCTGTCTACCACCACAATAGCCCTTATGGCTATAGGTGGCACATATATGGCAGTATAGAAGGTATTGGTGGGTTTTGATGTGCTCATACTTAACACCATAGATGTGCTTAGAATGCATTATGGGTCTGACTCTTCCTCTCTATGGTTCACTAGCCCACCCACCGGACTACTTAAGACCCCTGTGTGATGCTCTACTAGAATTTCCCACACCAGATGCTACTGTTCCAGAGACAGGTATTTACTGTTTTATTCAGAGTTTGGGGGGATGGGAGGGGTCAATGACCACTGGAGAATAGTAGAAATGTTATTACTTAATCTCTCCTCTGGTCATCTGGTCATTGATCACTGGTCATCTGGTCTGGTCATTTGGTCACCTTTTGGCACTTAGATGGTTCCAAAAGAAGTCTAGCCAAAATGTCTAAGTTCTACCCAGTATGTCTTGGCAAAGGTTTGATTAACCCCATAAGACGCCCAAGTGTGACCCACCCAAAGCCCGCCCGTAACACACCTCTTAACATGCCTCCTTGAACTCTGGACACACAGTAGACAAAACATCTCACTAGATGTCCAGGAAAATGGTTTTGAAACTTGGCACTTGAATGTCCCAGAGAATAGGATGTCCAAGTTCTGACTTGGGCAGTTTTTGGGACATTTTAGTTTTTGATTATGCCTCTATTTATCTTTTTTGCCCATTTTCGACCACAAAAATTGGCCAAGTTCAAAACTTCTAAATCCAGACCATTTGGATGTGGGAGGAGCCAGCATTGTAATGGACTGGCCACACACACATGCCAACAGAGCAGTGGGGCACCTTAGAGTGAACTTCTGTGAACTTTACATAAAGGGTGCCAAATGTTTATCTCACCATAACACCTTTATAATTTTTGGTGAGTCCTTCTAAACTTCCCCAAACCTGCTATATCCACCTTTCTCTCACTCCAATAGTTCTTATGGCTGCAGGTGACACCTATTCTATTCTATGAAGGGCAGCTGAAAAGTTCTCAGGCCATCCAAGAAGAGAATGATATGGAGCCATGAAACTTACATGTTATTCCACACGTTTCTTGACATTTTTAATTTCAATGATATGAAATGAAATGAAAAGTATCAGGAAAAGTGTGGAATAACTTGTAAGTTTCATGACTCCACATCATTCATTTCTTGGTTGGGCTAAGAACTTTTCAGCGGTTCCTCATATAACATTTATAGCCTGCTCTACTCTCTAATCAGATTCTAGGTAGCTAACAATCTTAAAAAAAAAAAAAATACATCAGAGTTCTTAGCAAATTTACAATAAATCAATTAAAATAATGAGTTTTAAAAATATTTGAAATATGAAGAAGCTTTCCTTAATTCAGTAGAAAGATCATTCCAAAGTTTGGTTACTACATATTCAAAAGATTTACTCATCAAAGACTTCAAATGGCAGTACAGTAGGTTTTGTTGAGTTTTTGTGGGCTCATATTTTCCACCATCAGTGTGCTGTTTAGAGTGACTTATGGGCCTGGGTCCTGTTCTCTATGTTTCACTAGCCTGCCCTGCTCTCTATGCCAGCCTATCCACCAGGCTACTTAAGAAACCTGTGTGCAGCTCTACCAAGCTTTCTCATACTAGGTGCTGCTGTTTTAGAGGTAGATCATTCAGATCTTTGTGGGGTGAGAGAGGGCTGGTGACCACTGAGGGAGTGTGGGAGGGTCGTTACTTTATCCCTCCAGTAGTCATCTGATCCGTTTAGGTACCTTTTTGGCACTTAGATGCTTTTAAAACAGGTCTAGCTTTGGATGTCTAAGTTCTTTCCAGCCTCCAAAAATATATAAACCTCAAATCTAAATTTTTAAGGTAAGGAGCACCCTCAGCGTGAGTTTGAAAGCTTTAAAGAGCGACTCAAAGAGCAGCTCTAGTGCTTAGAATAGCGAAACCAACAAACATTGAGAGCAGAGATTATCACTCACTGCCAGCCGCCCACCATCATCTGGGTGTTCCTGTGTGCTTTAAAGTGCAAGTCAAGTGCAAACAATGTGCAATAAATAAATATATAAATATATATATAAAAGTAGAAGACAAAAATTTCACTGTCCTGCAATGCCCCAAATGACTAATCCACTGACCTGAAGAGAGAATGAAAAAATTAATCACTTGTCCCTCAAGTTACTTAGCTGAATAAGTAAAATAGTCAAATAGTCAAATAGTAGCAAGAAGAGTCCAGCTTTTTTTTTGATCAAAGACCAAAGTTAAGGTGCAGTCCTCTTTCAACACAGCTCGGCCCAGCAGGGTTTCAGGGCAATAGCCCCTTCCTCAGGAACCGAACAGGCCAACACGACTGTAGGTCAGAGTGATTCCAGACAGACAAGGCAAAAAGGGGGAGGAACCGGAGACACAGCAAGTTCTAAGCATGCCCAAACTCACCCATATCATGCCTCCCATGCACCTTCTCAAACTTTGGACACCCAGCAGCTAAGCAAAACATCCAGAAAGTTGGCTTTGAAAATTGTCACTTCGACGTTTTGTCGATTTATGCTGTATTTTGGACGTCTTAGTCTTTTGAAAATGCCCCTATAAATTATGTACAAAAAACAATCAATTTGGTCATCATTATTTTTTCTCAGAGCAATGCCATATAGGTTATAGATGAGAAATAAAAGAGATAATTCATCAAGAATGACATTATAATTACAGCAAAGGTCTTATTCGAAAGCCTCAATTAATTCTTATCCACAGGGCCATTCTTTTCTCAGTCTCATCTATCAGCTTGGCAACAGTGAAGAATAAAACTCACAAGCCTTATATCTATCCTCACACTTAGCTTATTCTTCCAATTGACCTAGTTACCTACAATGCTATCTGAACGCTTGTATAATTTTCCTAATGATGGCATAACAGCAGCCACTGTTCATTCCACTGTGTTTCAAATAGGGTAGGAAAGAAGTCTCAGATATAATAATAATAAATGTATTTTCTTGTATACCACCCCACCAGCAGTTCTAGGCAGTTCACAACAGAAAAACTGAAACAGTTCAGTTAAAAAAATAAAATTTCAAAAAACACAACTATTGTAACTATAACTGTATCTTTTGTATGCATAATACAGTATTTTGATTAGGTGAATTTCATAGTGGGCTATTTTCATTCATTGAGAGAGACTTCTATATACAAAGGTTTCCTGAAAAGGCCAACCCTGTATATAATATATTATGCAATAATTGCACTGTGATGATATGCTTGCATTAAATTGCCATGTCTTATACAAAGGTAATTAAGTTGAAAATGCTTTCAGTTGAAATAAAGGTTAGAACTCGTTTGCAGTCCACCATCTCATAAATCAAGCCCTTACCCAGAACATAAATTTAAAGCTACATCCTATTCACGTTGCTCTCTAATTCTGAATTCATGAATTCATGTCCATGAAAATGAAATGAGTCTGAAAGTAAAGAAGACCCTATAGTAATAAGGTTAATAATAATGATAATAAAGAAAATAGACGAGTACATTTATCACGGCAGACAGCATATGAATTGGAATGCCTCTTGTGACCTCGCTAAAATAAATAACCGGCAACTGTAAGTGGAAAATAAAGTTTTAAAAAATATTTTCCTTTCTTTTATTTATTTTTACTATTTAGTGTGTTTTACAACTCCCTTCAAACTTTTGGGCCATATTTACTAAGAATTAGCATGCACTATCTGCTGCCATGCCTGTAGGACTAACAATGTAAATAGTCTTTTACTTGATTAAATGCAGTACACTCTAAACTATATTGTAGAAAGTGTATTAAAATTAATCTTCACATACGCTCAGAGATAAAGAGCTCTGTGGAGACAAGCTCCGTTATGGAGCTCATACTTCAGTCATTGCATATGACTTATATTCTTTCCCTTATATATATATATAATTTCTCTTGCTTATACAGCAGACCCTAAATATTCGTGGGGATTAGGGACAGAGCTGGCCCACGAATAGGGAAAATCGTGAATAATTTTTGGGGCCAGCTCTGACCCACCCTTGCCTCTCTCCTGTGTCCCCTGGTGGTCTGGTGGTGACGCAGGAGAGATTTTCCTATGCTCCTGCCCTATGCAGAGCCATCATCAAAATGGCTGTCGTGAGTTCCCGTTGTAATCTCGAGACTCGTAGGAACTCAATGAGTGTCTAGAGCAGCGTGAGCCATTCAGCACGGCTCCCCGCATTAGAAACTGCTATCACAGTTTTGTAAAAGGAGGCCAAAGACAAAAGTACATCCTCAATATCTACACAATTTCTGCATTTTTATTTTTCCTTGTTCTCCACTTTGATGTTATGTCTTAGTGGAAAATTGGAATATAAACATTTTGAAATAATTTAGCTTACAAGTTATTCCACACTTTTCCTGACACTTTATATTTCATTTCATATCACTGAAACGAAAAGTGTAAAGAAAAGCGTGAAATAACTTATAAGTTTCAAGGGTCCACATTATTATTTTCTTGCTTGGGCTGAGAACTTTTCAGCGACCCCTCGTAGTTTGAGGTGGGCATTGGGGTGGGG
Organism: Geotrypetes seraphini; assembly: GCF_902459505.1. Classification (NCBI taxonomy): domain Eukaryota; kingdom Metazoa; phylum Chordata; class Amphibia; order Gymnophiona; family Dermophiidae; genus Geotrypetes; species Geotrypetes seraphini. Next base: position 548,866,855 of record NC_047084.1, read on the forward strand.
GGGGGGGGGGGGCAGCACAGCCAAAAATTGCTGGTGATAATGTTATATTAGTTCCCCTTTCCCACCATTGCACAAATGATTTTCTTACCTTGGGCTCCAATAAAGTAAGCAGGCGATCTACACCTATGTTAACATAAGGAGATAACAGAACCATTCCAGGTTATCTACCATGTAGCTAACACACAGTAGCAAGTTTTGTTCTGTATTAAAATACAGAGGTTTTGTACCTTGGTAAATAGGAGTCTTAAGGCTCCGATAGAGGTTTTAACGCACGCTTAGCGAGCGTTAAATTGCCCCGTGCGCTAGATGCTAATGCCAGCATTGAGCTGGCATTAATTCTAGCCACATAGCGTTGGTTTAGCGCGTGCTAAAATTCTGCGCATGCTAAAAACGCAATCGCAGCTTTGTAAAAGGAGCCCTTAGTGTGATGCCAGCTACTATGAAGTTTGAGTGCTGCCATGGAAAGCGGGTGGTCCTTAAACACTAATTACATGACTGTGCAGACAACAGTGACAGGAGTTTTGTTATTCTGAAACTCACAGGGATATTGGGGGTTAATATTATGCTGTGGTAACGCTATACACTGTTGCATTGGAGAATCTGATTTGATTCCAAGTCTTCTCTTCCAAACATATTAAGGAGCAAACATCTGGCAAGAATTTCCCAATGTCATGCTTTCTCCACAGCTGATAAAGTAGAGCTGTATCCAGCCCAATAGCTAGAGAATTTAGTAGCCTAGGTTGAAATAGCTGTAAACAGCATCTGTCCTTTCTCTAAGTGGGCAGCAATAACACTTCTTTCACTGCATCTGCCTTTTCTCTCTGTTACTGCACAATCTACACCTCCTCAGTTATTGCCCTGCTTCTGAAGAGGAACCTGCCTTCAATTTTTTTTTTTACATCCAAAATCTATCATGCTTTCCTTTGGTATAGTGTAGCAAAAATTGTGGCAGGCTCCTGTGGCGGCAACTGCCCTGAAGCCCGTAGGGATTTAAAGGGCTTCGGGGCTTTTCCTGTGCAGCATCCGCTAGCGTTAAAGAGGGGGATAGTTGGACAATTTCCTTGGCTCTTGTTCCTATTGATTCCCTAATCCATTCCAAAAGTCAAAAAGCCACATGAACTAGAAAATCAGACCTACAATAACTCAGTTCCAAAAATCGGCTGATTTAATGACATTCAAATGAAAGACCAACTTTTGATCACAGAACTTTCTTTCCTTAATCTCCTCGCATCGGCCCTATATCCATACAATCCACTGTCAAATTTTTAAACTCAGAAAATTCATGTGCTAATTGTATACAATGCTGGCTAATGATAACATTCATACTTTTATTGTTCACACAAATACAATCACTGAGGAACATCGTGATGCTTCGAACAAAGAGGTGTATTCAGTAATGGGCTTGTCTAAACCTTTGAATAAAGTATGCATCCTCTAAATACAGTACAAGGAATTCATATGCTGAAAAGCAAAATGATTTAATATGATGATTGCAAGTTGCATTTAAAAAGTTAATCAATGTATGCTTATGATTTGGAATGGGAGTAAGTATCCTTGACAACCTAACCCTCCTCCATGTTAACATCAGCGTGTGAGCATGCTCAAATGGGACTTCAACTGGAAGCTATACTGCCCAAGAAAAGGATAATGGTGTCATTGTTGAGGATACATTGAAATCCTCAGCTCAGTGTGCAGCGGTGGCTAAGAAAGCAAATAGAATGTTAGGAATTATCAGGAAAGGAATGGAAAACAAAGATGAGAATGTTTTAATGCCTTTGTATTGCTCCTTGGTACAGCCGCACCTTGAATACGGTGTACAATTTTGGTCGCCGCATCTCAAACAAAGATATAGTGGAATTAGAAAAGATATAGAGAAGGGTATAAAAAATTATAAAAGGGATGGGACGACTTCCCTGTGAGGAAAAGCTAAAGAGGCTAGGGCTCTTCAGCCTTGAGAAGAGATGGCTTAGGGGAGATATGATAGAGGTTTACAAAATACTGAGGGCCAGATGCACAAAACTCTAGACACCGCAGTAAAAAAATACTGTGGTGGGAGCGTTTGGGTTTTTTTTTCTTTCGATGCTCAGCACAATAGCCTGTAAATTATATGCATGCTAATTGTGAGGAGAATTGCCAGTAAAGGAAGAAAGTAATTGTGCCTGGCGCTTGCTCAGAAGAGCAATCACTAGGAACTGCTCCTCCCTTCTGTCAGACTAGCTGCTCTCCCTACCCCTGCTGAGCCGCAGGACTTCCTGCAGGTTCAGCATTAATGAGTTTCTTGTAATCCATTTGCATACGATTCTCGGTGGCTACTACTGATGACCTGTAGCAGCCACAGAGAAGCCTTTTGTATATCCGGAGGAGAGTTTTCTTGCAAATAAGACTAGTTAAAACCAGTTTTACTTGCAAGGAAACCTTTTTTCTATCGGGGCCCTAGTGGAATGGAACGGGTAGATGTGAATCGCTTGTTTACTCTTTCCAAAAAAACGGAGAAAATATGTGCGGTTCATGCATAGTGAAATGACGCTAATAATCCACTGTGCTATTCAGAGCACTGGCCAGTCTAAAATGTCTCAGAAATGGCATTTATATGTGGGGATTCCGAGCCCCTCTTTTTAAACATAAGGTCCAGTTTCTTCTTTGCCGAACTCTTTGAAAAGTTTAGTACAAAAAAAAGTTTTTGTGATGCTGGAATTTGGGTGTATACAGCAATTTGATGGAAGGATAAATTAAACAGATTAACTAACAAAGATTGTGTAGCAGAGCTCTTTTCCTATTCTCTCTCACAGACTGTGATTATAGCACAACAAAATAGAGAAACCTAAAATTAACATATTGCTCTTGCTAGGTATGAATCAATTATACTGTTTCTGTTGAGCAGAACTTTGCCGCCCAACTAGAAAAGTGGCAGTGCTGCCCCACTGCTTAAAACTGATGAGAGTATTAATCATAACTACTAACCTCCATCTCTCATGATGCTAGGAAGCTTTAGGAAAATCGATTTGTGCAATCATCTTTACACTAAATGTAGACAACTATATAATAAAGTAATTAGTTTCCACATGGGTAGAGCATGAAACAAAGAGTCAGAGCTGCTGAGTTCTAGGTCCTGACTGTTCCCTGGTATCTGTCTGCTATAGTACATCACATTTCTGTACTGCGTTACAACAAACTGAATTCAACAAGAATTACAATTTAATACTAGTCATAGCTGCTATTTTCCATCCCAGTATTAACATGGAGAAGATAATCTCATGGCATTATCCTGGAGCCTGCTTCTTGGAAGACTAAATGCATTTGTTCCCATATTTCTCAATATGAATGTAAAATGAATAGGGATTCAACCCGATATCTTCATGAATGGAATTATTACAATGCTGGAAAAATATCCTGGGTTCATTCATTTAGCAAAGGGCCTAAGAATAATGAGCGTTAGCATTAATGCCCACCTTAAACATACAGGGTGGATTCGAGAATGGGCGCCAAAAATTAGGCACAAAAAAATTGAGTTCTAAGCAAGTATTCTATAATGCGGATTGGCTTGTTAAATAATTAAGTTGCATGCGCAAATTGGCAATGTGCATAGATTTGAACATGCTACTTTGGTTGCATTATGCAGAACATGGCTCTAAGGGTTCCTCTGTTACGCATGCACTAACTAGTTAGCACACCAGTTATATCAGTGCTAGCTGAACAGTGCTTCTATGCCCATTCTCTGCCCCCGACATGCCATCCCCTTCCCCCCCCAAAAAAAAATACTGTATGCTTAGTGTGCAATACTAACAAAGAGAACTCAAGTACATCTTGTGCTAGGCCATTTTGTTCTGCATAGAAACATGACGGCAGATAAAGGCCAAATGGCCTATCCTGTCTGTCTATCTGCAGCATCCATTATCTTCTCTTCTCCCCCCAAAATCCCACATGCCTGTCCCATGCTTTTTTGAATTCAGACGTGGAGGGGCAAAAAAACAAAAAAAAAAACCAACTACGTCTAAGCCCGTTTTGGGCTTAGAACACTAATTGCCCAAAGTGGGAAACATCCAAAGTCCATTCTCAAAAAGTACACCCAAAATATCTTTTTTTTTGAGAATCGTCTGCTTATACAACCACTGAAAAGGCTTAAACTGGTTTTAGATAGTATAAAAACCAGTTTTGATTATTGGTGCTTGGACGACTTGTCTTTTTGATTGTCCAAGTACTGACTTAGGATGGTTTTTGGTTGTTTTTAAAAAAAATTAAATTATTACGAGCCCTACAGTCTTTGTTTGTGCCAACTCTACCAGGAGACTATTCCATGCATCTACAACATTTCTGTTAAAAAAATATTTCCTTAGATTGCACCGGAGCCTATCACTTTTTAACTTCATTCTATGCCCTCTCACTAGTTTCCTTTCAATTGAGACTCGCCTCATGCATAGTTAAGCTGCATAAGTGTTTAAACATCTCTATCATTTCTCCCCACTCCCTTCTTTCCTACAGAGTATAAAATTTGGGATCTTTAAGTCTGTCCCCATATGCATTTTGACTACTGACCATTTTAGCAACCTTCCTCTGGACTGACTCAATCCTGTTTATATCTTTTTGAAAGTGCTGTCTCCAGAATTGTACATAATATTTTAAATAAGATCTCACCAGCGTCTTATATAGAGGCATCACTACCTCCTTATTCCTACTGGCCATTCCTCTCCCTATGCACTCAAGCATCCTTCTAGCTTTCACGTTTTTCAACCTGTTTCATCACCTTAAGATTATCACATACTATCACATCCAAGTCCTGCTTCTCTTTCATGCAGAAAAGTTCTTCACCCCCCTAAGCTGTACCATTCCCTTGGATTTCTTAGCATTAAATCTCAGCTGCAAAATTTCAGACCATTTCTCAAGTTTCTCTAGGTTCTTCCTCGTGTTATCCACACCATCAGAGGTGTCTGCTGTATTGCAGATTTTGGTATCATCCGCAAAGAGGCAAATCTTACCAGACAGCTCTTCAGTAATATCTTTTACAACAATTTTTAAAAAGAACAAGCCCAAGAACCTAAGCTTGAGGTATACCACTGGTAACATCCCTTTCCTCAGAGCAATCTCTATTAACTAGTGCTGCCCGATTAAGGAAAAAATTTTTTTATTCGATTCAGCCTACTGAATTGGTTTTTCGATTCGATTTGATTCGATTTTCCTGCCCAATTGGGTGTTTTTTTCAAACATCCTGGTGGGTTTATTTATTAGCCTCTTCACCCCTTTTATAGCCTCTTCACCCCCTTTGCCTTCTCCTAACCACACTGGCGCTTTGGTGTAAACAAAATAAACAAACAAAAAAGACTTTTCCTCTCTCTCTTAAATCCTAGCTCACGTTTGCAGTCTAATACCAGCTCTGGCAGGATACACGTTTCAAATCTGACATATTTTAATCACAAAATGGAAAATAAAATTAGTTTTTCTATCTTTTGTTGTCTGGTCATTATTCAAATCTTGTTGGTCCCAGACTCTGGTTGTCTTCTGATAACTTGCTTGCCAGGGTCTCCTTCTTTCTCTGTTCTAACCATCCATCTGCCATCTCTGTCCTCCCCTTCCGTTTCCCTTCCCTCCCCCGGAGGTCTGGCATCTTTCTTTTTTTTCGTCTCCATCCACAGATCTACCCTTTCATCCAGCATCTCTCTTTCCATCCACCATCTCTCCCTTTCTTTTCCCAACTACCCTCCTATCCAGTATCTCTATCCCTCCCCCTCCACACCATCCCTTGTGTCCAACTTCTCTCCCTTTCTGTTCCTTCCCTCCCTAAATCCCATTGTCCATCATCTCTCTTCCTCTCCTTTATTTTAAGACCCATTATTTGTTCCCCCCCAAAGTCCGGCATATGCACGTCTCTTTGAACCCCCCTTCCGTCCCTCCGTGTACTTCTACACCAGGGCCCCCCCTCCCCTGGTCTGCCCCACCTTGAAGGCCTATACCTCCCCCTGAAGGCCTGTCCCCCTCTTGAAGGCCTACATCCCCCTGAAGACCTGCCTGTCCCCCCTGAAGGCTGTCCCCCCCTTTGAAGACCTGCATCCCCCCAAAGGCCTGCCTGCCTGTCCCCCCCCTTGAAGGTCTGTCACCCCTGAAGGCCTGCACGTCAGAGAAGGGGTGGGACTGCGGCAGAGAGAAGAGAGCTCCGAAGCCGTACAGCAGCTTGCAAAGATCGCTAGCGCCAGCGATCTTATTGCAGGCTGCTGAAATTAGGAAAATTCATTCCGGGAGGCCAGTGGGGAAGACAGACAGGACAGCACAGCAGCGGGAGGCCAGCGGGTAAGCCACTTCCCGACTGACCCTCTCCACTCGCCCTCTAAAGCAGGAGCGGCAGGCCAGAAAAAGGCAGCGGTGCCACTCCTGCTTTAGAGAGCGAGTGGGGAGGGTCAGTCAACGAATCGGGAGGTCGACTTTTTGTCGGGGTAAATCAATTAAAATCGATTCACCCGAAATGAATCGGTGAATCGATTTGAATTGTGAATTGGGAAGCACTTCTATTGACCACTACTCTCTGCCGTCTTCCACCCAATCAGTTCCTCACCCAGTACATTACTTTGGGGTCCTTACTCAATTTATTAGACGCCTATGTGGAACACTGTCAAAGGCTTTGCTAAAATCTAAATACACCACATCTAGCGCACTCTCTCTAACCGATTCTCTGGTCACCCAGCCAAAGAAATGTAAAGGATCCCCTAAGATAACAAACATTAAGCTACAAATCTTGCTTTATGGGTAAAAACAGGAAAAGATGTGCTGCAGTAGCTTAGTGGTTAGAGCACTGTGGGCAACCAACCAGTAAAATGAGTTGAATTCCCACTGCTGCTCCTTGTAATCTTGTGATGTCACCTAATCCCCCATCGCCTCCGATCTAAAATTAGATTATGGTCCTCCAGGAACAGCAAAATATCTACCGTATATACTCAAATATAAGTCGAGATCCCCCTTTTCCCTCAAAAAGGAGGAAAAATGGTTGACTCATATATAAGTCAGGTGGTTTAATATTCAAGTGCCTTGCCCTGTCAGGCTCTGCGCCCAGCCCCCTTCCTTCTCTCCCCTGTCAGGCACTGCACCCAGTCCCCTTCCTTCCTTCCCTCCCCTGTCAGACTCTACACCCAGCACCCTTCCTTCCCTCCCTCCCCTGTCAGGCTCTGCACCCAGCACCTTTCCTTCCCTCCCTCCCCTGTCAGGCTCTGCACACAGCACCCTTCCTTCCCTGTCAGGCTCTGCACCCTGTCCCCCCCTCCCAGCCCTATCCTCATATCTCCTCTGCCGATTTGAGCTACTGTGCTAACCAGTTGCTGCATTTCGAGTTTCTTCGGCTGCTGAGTGGCACGAGCAAGAGCGCGATTTGGCGCTGCTGTTCTGCACTGAGTGGCTTCCTTACTGGCTCCTGCGAATTCTGGGAGAGAGTGTTGGCTCGAATAGAAACCGGGACCCCCCATTTTTTGGCCAATTTTTTGGCCCAAAAATCCGAGTTTATATTTGAGTATATATGGTACTCTACATAAATAACACATCTTGAGCTACTTCTGAAAAAGGTGTGAGATAAATATGAATGTTAATGTGATTTTAACTTCCAAAAATAGCATTACTTTCTGAAATATATTGCATTATAGCTGATGTTTTCCATAAGTAAGATGGGATTTAAAACTTTTAAATAAATAAATATTTTAAATATGCACAGATAAGTTAAATTAAAGCATTTTATTAAAATATCTCTTAGGAGATTGCCAATTAAATAAGTATACTTATATAAGCTGGGTTTGTATACTTGGGAACATTTCTTTTGGCACAATAAATTGAAATTTATGAGCGCTCATTTACATCCGCGTGTTATGGTTTTTATCCCTATCTTTTAATTTGTTTATAGATATGGCTTTCATCTGAATTGCAGAAAAAAAAAAATGCCAGACATTAGGGTCGGTGATGAATTCAAAGATACTATGAACCAAGGGCTAAACTCAGCAATATGATGATTTATACCTTAGACTACTGCATGAATCTGTGCCCTACTTAGAAAGGGATTTATGCACTGAAAATGCATGACTTAAGCTGATGACTATCCAATTTTGCCTTTTCTAGCCTATAAATCAGCACTGGTCATGTTATGAATACCTCAAACAAAAAGCCTGAATCTGCGTTTTAGGATGTGTCCCATAGGCAAAAGCTAGTTGTATATTGTCAGAGACCATTTTAAATCTTCTGTAATATAGATACGTAGAGGTACTCAAGATAACGTAAGGTCTGAATGGGATTTAAATTAACTATGTATGAGCCAAATACTGACCTTCCTACCCTGCCAGGTCTTCCTGAAGGCATTCCTCGCTTTTAGTCAATATGGTGTGTCCGAAGTCAATTTAGACTTTTAAACAACTCTTCTCTGCTTTGCTGTGGCCCTCATACTGAGCCATACCGACTGATGATCCCTGGTGATCTCCTATTTAAACATTAGAAACACTTTCTCCATGGTAGTATCACCTTCACATCATGGTTTCTTATACATTTACCCCAATGAGAGGCTTTGAAAGGATCCAAGAATTTCTCTGTTTTAATTTATCCCTCAGATGAGATGCTGCAATTCATGTTTGCCAAAATAAGGGCACTTTTAGTAAGTTGTGTTAAAAGTTTTGCAGTTAACCACGTTGATGGCCAAAACTAACACATTTTATAATTGCAAAGCATCTGCATTAATTGGGCATGCCCATATCTGGTATCTTCCAATAAAACTAACAGAACTGCACTGTAGAAATATGTAATGGACATTTTTTTAATCCTATATGATTATTACATAAAATTGTATTGGCTTAAACTGGAGTACAGGATACGTTACAAACTGTTGTTGATGGTTTACCTTTGTGTGAATCAATTGGCACCAATGTACTTGGTGGATAGAAATTCTGCCATATGTTGTCGCCAGTCAGGCCCGCAAGGAGACTGCGGGGTCTGCTGACAGGTGGCAGCACGACCCTGGCATGGCTCCTAAAGGGGGGAGAACCTACACAGTAATTCAGTTCTCTGGTGTAATAATAATAAACCAAAAAGCTCTCAGACCATTGTAGTAAGTTTAATCCACAAAAGAAAAGGAAACAACTATTGTACTGGCTTTCACTCAACAAGCAAACAGTTCATAGTAGCCAGTTTGTAGTCCAATAAGCAAAACTCAAGCTCTGCCCAGGTAAGTAGCCTGCAGTCATGTCCTGGGCAGTTCCATACTGTTCCCAACAGGAAAAAGGGAAAAGCAAAAAAACCCCAACAAAACCCAACAATTCCACTCCACGTTAAGGCAATCTGGGCTTTGGGTTAACACAGTCCTGAGCTTCACCAGGTCCTTGCAGTTTAAACAACAAAACAAAACTTCAGTGCAATGCAGTTCAAACTTTGCCTCTCTAGGCTGTAGCAACTCTCCAGTCCCTGGGGACTGGGAACAGAATTGCTGGGTTCATGTTTAATAATGGCTTTTAACAAGCACCCACAACATTCCCAACCTGAGGTCTTCTGTAAACTCTCCCCAATTCTGGCAGTCACTCTCTTGCAATGCATTAAACAACAACAACAAAAAAAACATACCAGCTTCCTACAAGCTCAGTCCCAGCTGGTGTAGAGCAGTTCAATTAGTGCTGTGCACAATTCCAGCACTGCTTCCAGCCCAGGCCCCACTGCTGTACAACAAAAAAGAAACTTCTCAAAACAGTTCCTTGGTAGCTAGTTCATTAGCAAATTGTCCCATCAAAAATATCCAAAAATAACAAATTAAATCACTGGCAGGAAATTGCCAAACTCACATCCATCTGTTCCAGTTCAGCTCCATGCCTTTCAAACACTATGTCCATGCTTTCTTCTGGGGCTTCCAGTTCTGTAGTCTCCTGGGGTGCAGGGCCTTCCCATTCCATGTGCTCCTGCTTGGTGCTTTGCCCTTGCCTGGCCCGAAGAGCCCTATCTGCCAGGTCTTCCTGAGCTGCCTGCTTCAGACTTTTTGAGAGTTGTTTTAGGTTGTTAAAGCCACTCCCTAGCTTATGTGGCTGGGGCACAGGTATGTATGCTCTCTGGCTCCCTCTCAGTTCATTGGGTATACTACAGTTTGTAAATTGACTAGACTTTCTAAGGGAGCTTGCTCTCCTGACAGGCTCTGGTTCTAGAATGGGTTCTGGGTCAGAGTCAGACTATCCTATCCTCTACAGCAGGTGTGCCCAACGCGTCGATCGCGATCGACCGATAGCTCAGGAAGGCAACTTGAGTCGATCCCAGAGCCCATCCCGGGCTCTGTGATAGACTCGTGTTGCCGTCCCGATCTACCGGGCCTATCAGCCTTCCTCTCCCCGACGTCAAAGACGCCGACGCCGGGCATTAGGCTGTTTTTGTCATTTCGGGGGGGGGGGGAGAGGGGGGCGTGGTGGCGGCAGCAGCAACAGCCTGAAAAAGAAATCATCCTGGCCCGGGTCGGTGTCATACTCCGGAACTTCTACCTCTTCCAGCAGCCTTCTCCCTTCTACCTGCTTCCGGCCACACACCCTGCTCCACGGCTCTCTTCGGCAACTAAGTAGCAGCGATGACACAAGCTTCTGACGTCGGGGTCTACCCTCTGCGAGTCCCGCTTGTTTCAACTTCCTTTTTCCACAAAGGCGGGACTTGTAGAGGGAAGGCCTCGATGTCGGCAGCTTGTCTTGATCACCGCTGCTGACGAGTTGCTTAAGAGAGCCGCGGAGCAGGGTTTTTTTTGCCAGGTGCAGGTAGAAGGGAGAGGGCCAGATACAGGACTCGTGGGTGAGGGAGGAGAAGAGAGAGAGAAAGAGAGAGGGGAAGGAAACAAAAGGAAATATTTCATACTGGGCTGGGCCGGAGTGGAGGGAAGGTGGAAAGATTCTGGCTACAGGGTGCAGTAACAAAGGAAAAGGGGGGAAAGCTGAAAATGGAGATAGTGACACAAAGAAGAGAAAGGGTAAGCAGGACCTACTGAATAAGGATATAGATACAGAGGGGACATGAAGAGGAGGTGAAATAGAGATATAGAAGTAATGCTGAAAAAGGGGGGGGAGATAAAGACATTGAAAGGGTAAATGGTGAACATGGGGTAAAGATAAGGACAGAGACAAATGAAGATTCTGAAAAAGTGTTGAGATAGGGATATAGGTGAGATGGACACAAAGAAGGGTGATGCTGGAAAATAGGTGGAATGGTAATTCTGACAGACACAGAAGGGAAATGCTGGATCAAGGAGAGATGGGGCTCAGGCTGGATGGTATGAGGAGAAATGCCTTATTGGCCCGGAACTTCCTCTCCTACGTCAGAATTGACATCAGGGAGCGGAATGCTGGTTAGTGCGACGCTTCTGCAGGGAAAGCTTGGGACGGCGGTGGCTTGGGGGCTATTCCCCGATGGCGGTGGCAGCAAACCGAGTGGCTTGGGGGAGGGCACGGAGAAAGAAAGAAAGGGGACAGACAGGGAGACAGAAAGAAGGGGGAACAGGGAGACAGAAAGAAAAAGTTGGGGGAGAGAATGAGGTCTGGAGGAGAGGAAACATACAGGAGGCTGAAAGAAAGGAAGAAAGATTGGTTGCACAGTCAGAAGAAGAAAGTGCAACCAGAGGCTCATGAAATCACCAAACAGCAAAGGTAGGAAAAATGATTTTATTTTCAATTTAGTGATCAAAATGTGTCTGTTTTGAGAATTTATATCTGCTGTCTATATTTTGCACTATGGCTCCCTTTTACTAAACCGCAATATCGTTTTTTAGCGCAGGGAGCCTATGAGCATTGAGAGCAGCGCGAGGCATTCAGCGTAACTCCCTGTGCTAAAACCTACTATTGTGGTTTAGTAAAAAGGGAGGGGGTGTATTTGTCTATTTTTGTATTTTGTTACTGAGGTGACATTGCCGTGACCTCTTTGAAAAAACACGGAATATGAATAATTAACATTTTCTCTGCCTTTCAGTGTGCTTTGTGTTTTTTTTAAATTTTATTGTTGGTAGATCATTTTGACTTAGTCATTATAAAAGTAGCTCGCAAGCCCATAAAGTGTGGGCACCCCTGCTCTACAGCCTCTGAGGCTCTACCTTCCTCTGGTTTCCTGCCTCTGGCAACTGGTTTAGCACCTGACTTAACCCTGACAGGTTCATCCCTAGGGATGGAAATGTCACAATGTTCCGCTTCCAAAGTTGCATTCTGTTGATTGTGCTGATCTACCATATACTGTACATCCCAACAGCAAAACAGATAAAGCTAAAAGTAACCAGAGTGAGCATGTTTGCCTGTGTAGGTCATCAAGAATGGAATGTGATTCTGTTTTTAGGAAAATTTGAGTAGCTTCAATAGATTATTAAAAAGATACTTATTTTGCCAGATGAACTAGAGAACCCATACCCGAGTATCCCGTTGTCTACTTGAACGCTGGATGCTGACAAGTTCTTTAGCTGTCTGCTATTATATTATCATGTACGTATTGTTTTATTGTGTATGTATTTGTTGTAACCCACTTTGTATAAGATGGGATACAAATGAATAAACTATAAACTATTATAAAGACAAGATATAAGAAGTAAAGGTGAACGTTATTAACAAGGGCGACCGTTAATATGTGCTAATTTATCATTAACTCGTGCCATCTTTGTACAGGTTCCATTTTATGCAATGAGACCTAATTACTAATACTTATGGTTAACAATAAAATACATTGTCTTAACAGTACCCCTTCCTCCTAATGGGTAAAAAGTTTACAGTGTAGAACAGTAGGTGTGATTTGAATCCAGAAATGTAGCTGAAGCTCTGGGAAGCTGAGAAAAGAGAAACCAAGACTAATACAAACACTGATTTATAATTCAGTCATCAACACATATCAGGGGCATGTATTTTTTTTTATTGATAACATGTTTATAGAAAGATAAGTATATAAACATGTTTATAGAAAGATAAGTATATAAACTAATGTGTCAAGCAAACATATAGAATAAGGCAAAGAATGTAGCCCCTCCTCCTGGCCAAATACTTGCAACACAGCAAGGATATAAATGGATACTGCAGCACCTATATGGGACAATGGCAAGGAGCCCTTCATCAGGTGTCTTCTGAGGCCCACTGAGATATACTGCAATGGGAACCTTCCACAGACCTCAAGATGGACAAGTAAGGACTTAGGGCAAGATGCACTAAAGTCAGCAATCGTTGCTAAACCTGTTTTCAAAGCTTTAGCGATGATCGCTGTTACTGATCAGATGTACAAAGTGGCCCACCGTGTGTTTTTCCCCTCGATCGCCCATTTTCCGATCTGGCTTGCAAATGAGCTAAAACCCATGCAAAATAGCCAAGTGATTAATGCACTAACATCGCTTGGCTATTCCAAATGAGATTTTATCAATCGTAAAAAAATGATTTCTTCTATTTTTTAGGGGGTTCAGGGGGATGGTGGCTTGGGGGGGGCGTGCATGGTGCAGGGGGGCTTTTTTCTTTTTTAATGGGACAGACTGTGGTGGTGTAACACACACACAACATCTGTGCCATTTAAAAAAAAAAAAAAGAAGCCCCAACAGAAGTGACAGGAAGCTTCTTCCCCTGTCACTGCTGTTAGGTCTCAGCACATGTGTCAATCGCTCACTGAGTGATTGATTGGTTGTGTTTGCATGCAAATGATTTGCACCTCTGTGCAAATAATTTGAAATCAAACTCGATAAAGCATCGATCGCTGCTGGAAAATCAGCCAGAGAATTGGCCAATAGCGATCGAATTGGTATCTTTCGTGCCTTATTTCATTTGGGTCCTTCTGAACAACACCTATGAAAAAAATGACAATTAGTGGATTAAGCTCCAACAAATAGAAATTAAAGTATTAATCTTGGGTAGCCTTAATCTCACTCTTGTAGCATACATTACAGACATTCAAGGTATATCTGGCTTCATATAGAAAGATGTAATACAAAAAAACAAGGCAAATAATCCCATGATAAGTAAACCAGAAAAAGAGAGAAGTGCAGAAGGGACTGTATACATCAGCCTGAGAACAAATGGAGTTTAGTGAGTATAATCATACATCGAATTATATCACATATACAAGTGAAAATAAACAGTCCATATTTTATGTACAGTACTTCTGGACCCGACATGGTCTGTGTTTCGGCTTTGAATGGAAAGTCTGCTTCAGGGGTGAAGGTGTCAATCCAGTAGGTGGCGCTGCATCACTTAACATCTACAGAAAATACTATGAGTTCACAGTGAAATACAATGTTCCCCCGGTGGTTCGCGGTCGGCGGTCCCAGTCATTCGTGGTATTTTCTGACCGCAAACCGCCGACAAGGAGAGGAAATCACTCGCGGTACGCTCCGACTGCCTCTTCCTGCACTAAATCGAGCCTTATCCAATCAGGAGCTGCTTTGACACTTGTTAAGCAAAACATAAAATAATTACCAGAGTTGAAAGGAGGGCCCTTAGAGATAATCTTTATCTTTTCAGTGTTAATCCAGGAAGACTAGCTGTAGGCTGCAAGATGGCACTGCCTCAGAGCTGACAAGGAAGCTACTCCTAGAGCAGGGAATTAACAGGCAGCTGTAATCTATGGTGATTCTGAATGGCAGGCTTTAGAGGAGAAGCAAACAGATAATGACAGCAGCCATTTTGGTTTCCAGATGTTACCCATTTATTTGTACGTGAGAATGAGACTGTCTACTGCAGCACTGTACTTATTATTTCTATAGTGCTGAAAGGCGTAAACAAAGCAGTAATTTAACATGTAAAAGTTGGTCCGTGCTCAGAAGAGCTTACAATCTAATTTGGGCAGAGAAACAGGACGTAGAGGTGTTCTAGCAGAGAGAACGATAAACTGGACATAGGTATCTTACGGTGAGTAGGAGTTAGGAGTTGAAAGCAGCCTTGAAAAAGTGGGCTTTTAGCCTGAATTTGAATACTGCTAGATTTGGAGCCTGACGTACTGATTCAGGCAGTCTGTTCCAAGCATTATGGCACAACAAGATGGAAGGGATGGAATCTGGAGTTGGCAGTAAAGGAGAAGGGTAAGGGTATTTAGGAAACTACTTAAAACGCAATTGTTTGTAAATGCCTTTTTTTAGATATTGATTCCTCATGACTGCTGACTTTTGAGAACTTTTTCATAATTATTTGTATAAGCCTTTTTTGGCTTTTATTTTCCTAGTGCTGATTTTCTGAGGATTGTTTGTTTATATTTATGTGTTTTTATTTTGTTTTATAAATTTATGGTATGTAACACTATGGGCTACTTTTACTAAGGTGCGCTAGGGTTTTTAGCGTGCGCTGCATTGCCGCAGGCGCTAGACGCTAATGCCAGCATTGAGCTGGTGTTAGTTCTTGGCGCGTAGTGTGTGCGGCAATGCAGCATGCGCTAAAAACCCTAGCGCACCTTAGTAAAAGGTGCCCTATATATAAACCGCTTAGGCCTTAAACGGTATAGAAATTTTTTAAAATAAATAAATTTTTTACAAAATATTGTTAATAAGTGGAAACATTTTAAGTAAATAAGAATGCTAAACATCTATTTTTCAACTATTTCTGAATGTCAATCTAACAGTTTGACTTAATGTTAACAATAATATGTATATAGTTTTCTTACCTTTAAAATAGCCATTTTAGAATGTTTTGGTTTATAAGGAACTTCCATCAGAATGAGAACAAAGCATGCAGCAATACATCTGATTTCATTGTCTGGTTCCAAATGAAGAAATAGGCTTTATCTGCACTTTATTGTAAGCTTGCTCATGATTGATGATTCAATATTCTACCAAACCTCTGTCAGCCATGATCAGTCAACTACAAGTCACCATATCAGAAGCATATTTCTCTTCTTTGAGGTTGACAGATTCATTATCCAATCAGCTTGCTGAATTTTACTTCCTCAGCAGTGAAGACACAGGCTCTTTCTTATTCCCTTCAATGAGAAATCAGCATTTCCTCAATTTATTAATACACAGCACTTTAAGTAAAAACTAAGGGCCTGTTTTACAAAGCCACGCTAAGGGCTGCATTGCGGTAACAGCCCCGAAGCCCATAAAGATTTAAAGGGCTTCGGGGCTGTTGCCACGCGGCTTTGTAAAACAGGCCCTAAATATTTTTCATATGATTAATTAGTATAACAGGAATTGAAAATACTCCTTATCCAGCTTATTACAATTATTATGCATACTTTTCACACATATACTTTATAGTAAAGATTTTTTCCCATTTGGCACTTATCATACATGCTTTATATATTAAAAAAAAAAGGGCCTATAGGAGTAGCCTAGTGGTTAAGGATGCAGCCTCAGCACCTTGAGATTGCAGGCTCAAGCCCAACACTGCTCCTTGTGACCCTGGTCAAGTCAATTAACACTCCATTACTCCAGGTACATTAGTCAAATTATGAGTCCACCAGGACAGATAGGGAGAAATACCTGAGTTCCTGAACTTACGCTATAAACAGCATATAAACACTAAAATAAATAAATTCTTTCAAACCATTTAAAAGAGCTGATTTGCCCAGTGAATTTGAAGTAAACATTTGGGTGGGTGGATATGGCATTGGCATTGAATTTACAGTATTGCTACAAACCCTGTGAGATCTTCGGTGATCTACTGTGGTCCGAATATGAGCCGAAGCGCACCCGCTGACTTAACTGCTGCTTAGACAGCAAAGGCAGGCCTTGAGCAGGAGACATCTTTGGCTGGCAGGGCTTGACATTCCAGTGAGCTATTAAAACAGAAATGGCCCAGAATAGCATAGTTTTAAATTGCCTGTTTGGCCTAAGTGTATGCTTGTTGAGCCTTTGAGGCTAATATTTTATAACTATATGGGGTTATGCAGGTCCTTTTCCAATTCAGGAAAGATAAGATATTAAACACATGTTATTTTTGATATATGAGATATATGGTGTGTTCCCTTTTTGTTTTTTCCCCCCACTCAGTGTTAAGTGCCATCTATATAATAAAATCCTAAGCGCGCATGCACACTTAGGGTTTCGTGATCCCTGCGGCTGTGTTTTCTGATCCGTGGCCGGATTCTAATTTAGAACCCGGCAGCAGGGAACACTCTGGCCACTCCCCTCCTCCCGTCCTCACTCACCAACTGCTGGAGGAAGCGCAGGCAAGCTCTCTCCCTGCCTGCTGCCCTGTCACTCCTCACACGCGCATGACGCTGAGCCAACAGGCCAGTGCCTAGCAGAAGCCCTGACACAGAGCCGACCACAAGAGAATTGGGCACAGGAGCCCCGCCCCAACACAACCCTCCAAGACAGGCAGCACGGACATGGAGCCCCGAAGGCAGCCCGAGAACACGTACCGACTCTGAAAATTTGCCGCCGTCGTCAGGGGGTGAGGGGGGTAAAAATTGGTTTGGAGCTGGGGCTGAAAATAGGGGACATATGAGGGAAGGAGGCTTTACTAGCACCCGTTAATGTAACAGGCTTAAACACTAGTTTATAGAATAATGTTTAGTATCAGGATCTGCACCCAGTTTTGAGCATGGAGATTTACACCAACTGAAGCCTGGTGTAAATTCTCATGCCTAAATTAGACATAGATCTCCCTTATTCTGTAACTGTGCTGAAATTCCAGGAACGCCCATGATCTGCCCATGCCATTCCCATGGCCACGCCCCCCTGTTCTGATTCATGTATAAAATTTTCACTCAGATTCTGTTGCCTAGCGATGTGCACAAAAATTTAAGTTAACACCAATTAGCACTGATAATTAACACTCAATTCAAGGTTTCAAGGTTTATTAAAAATTTCTTATACCGCTTAATCTAAAATTCAAAGCGGTGTAAAATAAATTCCATTATCAGCATACAATAGCACGAAAACAGAAGATTAAAAACAAAACATATTACTGGGGATTGGTCAGTAAAAACCAAAATACATACACTAGATAAACAAAGTAAAAGCAGAGAGAAAAGGGAGGAACTACAATAAATAAAGGAAAGAACGATTAAGGGAAGAACAATAAGGAGAGGGATGACCTGAAGAACAACAATGAGATTAATGCCCTTACGAGGGCAGTTATGTATCAAAAGCGTCTAAGAGTAGGCATTAGTTGGTTTATTTGTCAAATTACACATGCAAATTGGGGGGGGGGGGGTGTCCAAATTTGCATGCACAGTTTTGAGCCCCACAAAGAATTAGGCCCATAGTCTCTAAATAGTGCCTTTAGTTACCCACCTGCACCTAAGTTGAGTGCAAAACGCTGTTTAAAATAATTTTTAAAAGAATTTTCAAGGCACCCACTGGTGCCTAAAAAAATAGCGCTGGAATTGCGCTTACTGAGGTGCTTTACGGTGCCTAATGCCACTGTAGGCATGGCTAACATCAGAAGTGGCATTAGGCGCTGTAAAGTGCCTCTGCAAGTGTGATTCACATCAATCACCTTTCTGTTATCATCGACCACAGACTACAAAACCTTCCGGAAAGATACTAAAACCCTACTCTTCATAAAATACATCAAACCTATCTAACTCGACCAGTTCCTACCCAAACTCCACCTACCCACCCTATACCCTTAATATACTCTACTATGCCTCTAACTACCCAACTAATGCTAAAATGCCCTATTTACCCAACAATTACCACCTTAAGATATTGACAACTCTCGGGTAATTCTTACTACCCAACATTTATCATCTTAAGATCGCGACAACTCATTGGTAACTCTTAAGTAACTCTTATGACATCTCTTATGCTATTCCTGCAAACTTTTATATAATCTCTGAAAACTTTTATGTAATCCGCCTTGAACCGCAAGGTATAAGCGGAATAGAAATCACTAATGTAATGTAAAGGTAGGAAATGTAGGCTTTGAAAACCCTGGCCTACCTTTCCCAAAGGTGCAGTTCTCTACATGGCACCATTGCGTGATTGTCACACAATCAGCGGCCACTTTTAAGGTGGCCGCTGACAACGGCACCGTTTCGAGAATCCGAGCCTTGGAAGAGGGGCATGTCATTTGTGTGCGCAACTAGAAATTAATGGCAATTAGTGCTTGTTGATGCCAATTATTGGTGTTAAGAAACATAGATGCTGGCACTGTCATGCTGATATTGGGACTTTAGATCACCTGTTATTTTTTTGTCCGCTGATATTTAAGTTCTGGAAGTCAATTTGGGGACAAATTTATATAGTTTTGGAATCAGATATTCCATTAACATATGAAGTAATAATTTGTAGCACTATGTTACAAGTTAAACCTCTCCTTGATAAATTTAAAAGCCGTCTTCTCTATATTTTGACTGGAATTGCAGTTCAATTGATCAGAAAGAATTGGAAAAGCCATGATAGATTAAATTATACATTTTGGTGGACAACTGTATGTACTACGTATCAATATGAAAGAATGAATGCAGAATGTTTAGGATTTAGTGCTTTATTTAAAAAAATATGGAGTCCATTGGCTTTATTTGTTGATTCACAATAAATGAGAATATTTTGCCTTCTGAGTTTGTTTGTTTTTTTTTGTTGTTTTTTTTTATTACACATCCGGGGTGGGAGAAGGGTAGGGGAGGGAAAAATACTGGAAAAATGGAAATGAAATATTGTTATTATAGTAATAAAGTAGTTTAGTATTATCACTTATTGTTAGAAGGGGGATATAGTTATATTTCTATATACTATTTACATGAAATGGTGTATTTTCTGTAAGAACTTGATACTTTTAACCAAATGTATTACACTGTTGTAATTTAATAAAATAATAAAATATTTTAAAAAATCCAAAAAAACAACAACATAGAAACATGACGGCAGATAAAGGCCAAACGGCCCATCCAGTCTGCCCATCCACAGCATACAATGTCTCCTCCTCTCACTAAGAGATCCTATGTGCCTGTCCCAGGCTTTCTTGAATTCAATTTAAGGCCAATATAGCACCAATTAGCTAATTTTAGTTATGCGCATAAATGATCCCTCTGCAACCAATTGCACTGCCAATTTTTAGGGCCCTTTATAGAATTTGGGAGCAAAGTGTTGAGTGCTCTTTAGTATAAGGATCTCTTACAGTTGCTAATGGAGTAGGAATTGTTAAATAATATAAAGGTCCTTAAGATTATATGATATATGTTATGCTGTTTTGTAGCCACTCCTGTATTATGCCAAGAAAACCACATGGCTAGGGGGAGGGGGGTCCCTCATTGTGTGGTTGCCAGGAATTAAATCTGATCTGAGGACATTTCTAGATGTGGATGCTGTGTTACATTCGGTTTGCTTCTCAATAAACAACAAATAATTTGTTGTTAAGGGTTAATCACTTGCTGATGAAAATAGCCTATGGTGACAAATTTCCTATTTATCTTTTTAATTGGAAAAACTGGCTATAAATTTAAGGATGTGCCTTGGGTGGGCAGGAAAAAAAAAGCTAGATAAGCCAGAGAAACTGATTATATACCTACAAGAGCAAGCTAATAACTTGACGTTTTTGTTCTAGTGTTGACAAAGGCTAAATAAATCTAGGAGAAATTGTTTATAAATTCTTTATGCAAAATTGCCCATAACAAATTTATATTATATTCCACAGAAAAAGATAAATCCCGCAGACTTGGGTGTGGACCAGTTGGAACAAATAGAGTTTGGTTTTCTGGATGACTCACAAGATATAATTCAAACTAGATCTACCCTATTGATATCCTGTGCAAGAGAGATAGATAAATCCTTAATTATGAAAGCTTATTTTCAGAATAAGCTTATGAAATTTTGTGGAGATAATGTATTGATCTTTCCAGATGTGGCTCAAGCTACACAATTGAGAAGAAAAGCTTTTTTAGCTTTGAAACCAAGGGTGTTGGCTTGGGGAGCCACATTTTATTTGAAGTTTCCATGTAAATGTTTAGTTAAATTTAAAGAATCTGGGACTCTATTCAATTGGAACAAATTTTACAACTTCATGAAACTAGTCATCTGATTTAATATTAGTTAGGAGTTCAGATTTATGATGCACCATAAATGTTTGATTTTTTTGATCAGGATTATGTTGAATGTATCGATTAGATAATATCAGGATATATTCTCCCATTATGTGGACTTGAGGAGATAGTGAATTATTTATGTAATGTTTTATTTGTTTGTAGTTTTCCTTTCTTTATTATTATCTGTAAAAAGGATAATGATGAAAATTTGATTTAAAAAAAATTATTTAAGCAAGCTAATACTTAACTTTTCAATTTTTTAATTAAATTAAATGTTACGGGATACCTATACAAAGCTGGGGTAAGCACTAACACATTCTTACCACAGCAAAAGATGGCATACTACGGGGCACGCTGAGGCATCCCGTGGTAATTTTGGGATTTATGCACACTACCCACATGCAGAGTGGCCATATTTTACATTAATAATGAGTGAAGGTAAGAGCTCATTATTATCATTATTAGGTTTTTTTAATATACCGCCTATCAAGGTTATCTAAGCCAGTGTTCTTCAACCTTTTTACACCTATGGACTGGCAGAAATAAAATAATTATTTAGTTGATCGGCAAACTACTAAGACTGAAATTTAAAAAACCCCATTGCCGCCCCGTCCCCATGAGCTCGGTCCTCCAAAACCTTCTGATCCCATCCGCTCAAGCCTCAAATAGTTATGATTTTATATTGAACATATTTTATTAAAGTATAAAAAGAAACAATATTCTGTATAATTGTCATTTTATAAATACAAATAATAAAGGGCAAGGATCAACAAAACCCCTGTCTCCCCTCCCCTTCACATATATCCCCTCTACTATCAAGAAAACTGAATAAGCCAAATTATTACAGAATGCTACACAAATATCATGTTAACAGAATACCGCAGTCACACATGGCAGGAATGGTGTTAGGGGGAGTGCAACTAGGGCAACTGCCCCCTAGTCAGAGAGAGCCCTAAGCCAGCTTGAAGCTAAAGAAGCACTGCCTGGGCTTTGCACTCCCCAGTTATGTCTAACATCAGCTCTAGCAGGATATATATTTCAAATCTGATATATTTTAATCACAAGATAGAAATAAAATTATTTTTTTTCTACCTTTTGTTGTCTCTGGCTTCTGCTTTCATCATCTTTTCACTCTTTCATCCAGCATCTGTCCTCTATCTCTTCAATCCAGCATCTGCCCCTTCCATCCACTGTCTGCCCTCTCCCCCTTCCATATGGTATCTGCCTTCTTTCTATGCCCCTCTCCTCTTTCCATCCAGCCTGTGCCCCCTCTTTCCATTTTACATGATTCATTCCAGCTTCACTGCTCTCATAATTTTTATCTCTCCTAAACAAGATCTAGCATCTTTGTCCCTCTCTCCTTATTTCTCATCAGACCCCCTTCCCAGCATCAATCTCTCTCTACTTTCTCATTTCTCTGTCTCTCCCCTTTCCCTCCTCTGATCTCTCCATTCCACCCTGACCTCTTCCCCTTCTTTAATCTCCCTACCAGCTGTTTCCTTCCTATTTTCCTCTTTCCCTGTCCAGCGATACCCCTTCTCCCTTTCCTCCTCCCCTTATCCAACAGTAACTCTCTTCCCTTCCCTTCTCCCCTGTCAGCAGTACTCCCTTCCCCTCCCTTGGCCAGGAGTACCCCTTCTCCCTTCCCTCCTTCCCTCTCCAGCAAACGTTTCCTCTCTTTAGACTAGTGGCAGCTCTGTGTGCTTTTTAACTTTGGCACACAGCTGCCCCTAAGCAGTAGTTTAGCCGCGGTTTCATGAGGCAACCTCGGAGCCTTTGGTAGGCTGGCCCACATTGCATCATTGAAGTGGGCCAGCCTAGCAAAGGCCCCCGAGGCTGTCTCATGAAACCAAGACTAAACTACTGCTTAGGGGCAGTTCTGTGCTGAAGTTAAAAGCACACAGAGCTGCCGCTGCTAGTCTGGGGGTGCGAAGACAAAGGCAGGAGGTATACACGGCAGGAGTCGGTGGAAGGCAGGAGTCCCGGCGTAGCGACAGCAACAGGAAGTTGCATGTCAGCTGACACCGGCACCTTTCTTCATGGACCGGCAATAATTTTTTGTGGACCGGCACCGGTCCGCGGAACGGTAGTTGAAGATCACTGATCTAAGCGGTTTTACAATCAGGTACTCAAGCATTTTCCCTATCTGTCCTCATGGACTCACAATCTATCTAACGTACCTGGGGCTATGGAGGACTGAGTGACTTGCCCAGGGTCACAAGGAGCAGTGTGGGGTTTGAACCCACAACCCCATGTGCTGTCAATAAACTAAAGCATGACCATTAATTTAAAAATACAACAACATTTGACCATTTTATTCCAGTGGAAAAAATGTGCTTAATGCAAAAGAGCCTTGTATATTTTATAAACCCAGACAGGCAGATTCTGTGTAGTTCGCAAGTCTCTAAATGTACTATAATCATATAAAGAAACCGGTATGGAGTATTTTCAAATCGTTTCAATGAATTATGAGTATGCCTCAGCCCCACCACTCCACCGCTGTGCTAGCTCTTAACTGCGGCGAGATTTATGTGGCACTTCATCATTGGCCGCTCATAGTCATTTTAAATCTGCTAGTCTTGTTTTTTAATTCTTTTTTTGTATCTTTTTTATGTGTACCTATAAAACTATCTTAGCTGTAAGAATCAAATGTATTTAATTGTACTTAGCTTTAAGTAGCATAGCTAAATCCAGCCAACGCCGGGGAGTTTAACCCAACATGTTTCGCACCATACAGGCGCTGTGTCAAGGGTCTCCCTAAAAAATAAATAGTAAAGAGGAGCGTTAGAGTGTGTTTTATCCTAACAATTTCCCCTTAAAATACTCAATTCATCTTAAAACCACATATTTCAAAGTGTCCTTACCGAGGTGCAGCGTGTCATCTGACTCATTCAGTGTCTAGAGTAGAATGGCCGCGGCGTTCTCCTCAGCCCTTAAATATCCCTACTGTTCCAGCCCCTGGAGGATCATTGGCTAGACTTCTAACCAATCACAGACATCCACTCTATCTCCCCATTCAACCCATATGGTTCCACTGTATTCAGAGAAAATATCTGTCTCTGTTCAATGAGATTCAATTTTTTATGGTCTTTCCCACCATCCCTCCCGATCACTTTACATATGACCCGCCATGTCATATCCTCAACCTTATGGTGCATCGCCATCCAGTGAGACACCAGGGGGGCCTGAGTAACATTGTGGAGAATCCATGATTTGTGCTCAGTAAGCCTTACACGGATCATTCTTGATGTGTGCCCCACATATACTAAATCACTGGGGCACACAATCGCATATATAACATCTTGAGTAGTACAATCCGTGTCAGCCTTCGAGTGTAAAGTCACATTTCTCCCCGGAACCTGCCAGGATTCTCCCTCAATGGTTAATAAGCACCATTGGCATTTTTTACAAGCCTTATGTTGTCCTCCCACCCTCTTAGGTCTCACACCATACTTTTGGAAATTGCACTTCTGTGCTATAGTAGTACCTCTAGTGTAAGCAATCCTAGGGAACGTCTGTAAAGCCTGGTGGGTCTAAACAATACACCAGTGTCTTCTCATCATTGTTACCACCTTTTTGACTGCTTTTGAGTAGGGGAGTACACAAGTGAGGACTTCACCAGTGTCATTCTCCAGGGCTTCTGATTCTTGCAGGATAAGTTCCCGCTGTGCAAACCTAGCCCGCAGGTATGCTTGCCTAATCGCTCTCTCAGGATAACCCCGTTGTCTAAACCTCTCTGACAAGAGGTTAGCCTGATCCTTAAATTCCCCTAAGGTGGAGCAAATGCGCCGGATCCTCAAGAATTGCGCTATAGGAAGGCTGAAACGCAGCTTAAAAGGGTGAAAGCTGTCAAAGTGGAGGACAGTGTTTTTCATAATGGGTTTTCTAAATAAGGACGTGTATATGTGGCCCTCCCTGACTGAAAGTGCGATGTCCAAAAATTCAATATATGTAGTGTGGCATGTTATGGTAAACTTGATGTTAGTGTCTGCCGAGTTTAGGTGGGACAAAAATTGATCTAGGCTCGTTCAAATACAGAATACATCATCCAGGAACCGGCACCACAACAAAACCTGGGGGTACCAGGAAGATGTATATACAAAATTGTCCTCAAATCTAGACATATACAGGAAGGCGACCGATGGGGCCAAAGTGGCCCCCATGGCCACCCACTGAATTTGCTGGTAAAACTGGTCTTGATATTGGAAATAGTTCTCCTGGATGACCCAGCGGGCTAATTGATTTAAAAATTCCACCGATATACGGTGGTGCCCTTGTCTTGATGATAAAGTGTTATTAATGACTGCTAAGGCTTCGTCCTGGGGGATCTGGGTGTATAGAGATATGACATCTAGGGTCACCATCCATTTCTCCGCCAAATCTACAGAAAGCCCCTCCACCAGTCTAAGAAACTGGGAGGAATCCTTAATGTAGGATTTAATCTTAGGAACCTCCTCTCTTAGAAAAAAATCTACAAATTTAGAAAGGGGTTCAAGAATGGATTGTCGGGTGTTCACTATGGGCCGGCCGGGCGGGTTATTCAAAGTCTTATGTACCTTGGGAACAAAGGATATAGTTGGAACTCTAGGATCTTTTTCAAAGAGGAAGGTATATTCTTTTTTAGTAAGCATGCCACTCTCCTGATGTATATTAAGAAAGTCCAAAATTTCAGTACCAATTCGATCTGTAGGGTCTCCTTCCAGCCTATAATAGGCCTGAGTGCATTGTGCATATTTGTGCATTGTGTATTTTAAATATGCCTTAGATTGTAAGCTGCCTTGAGGGTTTTTCCGAGGGCGGGATAGAAAATTTTAAATAAACTTGGAAACTTTTTTAAGACGAACGCGATTCTGTATATGGTGCCAGTTCGCCAGTCTCAGCAGTCGCCTAAGAAGCGGCTGAGAATTGCACACTGGCACCCTATACAGAATCGCGTTCGTCTTAAAAAAGTTTCCAAGTTTATTTAAAATTTTCTATCCCGCCCTCGGGAAAACCCTCAAGGCAGCTTACAATCTAAGGCATATTTAAAATACACAATGCACAAATAATAAATCAATACAATAAAACAACACAATCCAAATAATAAAAAATTTAACATAAATAATATTCTTTCCTTTGTCTTTCAAGATCCCCCACCAATACAGCAATAGCCATCATATCTGATGACAAGCATCAGAAAAAAGATGTCTTTAAATTTTCTTTAAACTTATCAACTGAGGTGACATTATTTTTAATGTCCGTGGCAATGAATTCCAATATTTAGGACAGTTTATTGTGAAGATTGCAACTCTGACGTTTTCTGTACTATATTTTTATACAATGGTATTATAAGTAGTTGCTTATTTCGAGATCTCAAGTTTCTACCTGCTATGTAAGTGATCAGCAAATGTGTTAAATATAATGGCTCATCCGCTCTCAGTACTTTGAATGTTGTAAGAAGAATTTTATATACTATTCGATATTTCACCAGAAGCCAATGAGCATTTTCCATGTACAGTATGAAGATATATGATGAAATTTATGAAGACTGTGAATCAATCTAATGGCTATGCTCTGTATGATCTGTAATCTTTGAATGTCCTTCTGACATAATCTAGCATAAAGGGAATTAGAATTATCGATTTGATGGAAAATGAGAGAATGCACTAGGATGTTCAAAGCCTCCGGAAATAATAGAGATCCAATCGATCTTACCAGGCATAACTTAAAAAAAGAAAAAAGCAGACGCCTTATCCCTCTGATTCTCTAACCGGCGCCCATGTCACGGACACCAGTTCCAGAATCGTGCCTGCCTAATTGTAGGATCCCTTGCCATCAGCTGATTGTGGCAAGGGGATCCCCAATCAACTGAGCCAGCAGGCCTCCTCAAATTTGCGGCTATGGGGAGTCCTGCTGGCTCAGCTGATTGGGGGGAAAATATCTCTGTTGTGATCAACTAAGCAGCTGCAGCAGGGTACCCCCCCAAACCCCCAACACCTGCCCAAAAAGTATGTTGGCAGGAGGGATGCCTACTCCCAACTGCTGCCACCCTTCTTGAAGCTCCAACACCCACCTGAAGTTGCCAAGTAGGAGGGATGCCCACTTCTTTCATCCACCACCCCTCCCAAGCCCATGACCCCCCCCCAACTGTTGATGCATCATGGAGCTCAACCCTCAGACACCCCTGACACCTCCAAACCTCCAGACACCCCCCAACACCCCCCCAAACATCCAGACACCCACTCTGTACCCATAAGACCATCCCCACAGCCTGTACCTTTCATGAAGGAAGGCCAGCAGGAGGGATGCTCACTCCCTGAGCTGACAGGCCTGCCTCTTCAAAATGGCAGGCCTTCCCCTTTCTGGTGCATCCTGGTGCCATAAAAACAGCATAAACCATTACGTCCAAATGCTGATTTTTGAAACAAAGTTTTTAGATGTCTTGCAGGGCATTTACCCTCCTGGCCATCTAAATATTAAGGGGGCGTGTAAGAGTTGCATTTTGGGTAGGATTATCACTTGGACGTCTTGCAAGGATAATCAAACTTTTTTTCAAGACATCCAGGATGCCATTTAGATGTCCTGAGCTAGACCTGTTTAAAAAAGTCTACGTGCCAGAAAGGTAACCAAACTGACCAGATGACCACTATAGAGATGAAATCATGGCTCCCCTCATGCCTGCAGTGGTCACTGATCCCTTCCCACCCCTCAAAGATGTGAAAGAAACAGTACATACCAGCCTCTATGGCATCTGCAGATATTATGGGACATTCTAGTAGAGCAGCAAGCAGGTGTCTGGAGTAGCCTAGTGGGTAGTAGACAGGTGGGTATAGTAGGTTTTGGGGATGTTTGGAGAGCTCATCATATACTAAAAGGGGGTTCTGGTGAAATATGTACCAGCCACCTCTTAAATGAAGTTCACAGCAGTGCCCTCTTATGTGCCTCAGTGCCCTGTTGGCATGTCTGTGTGGCCAGTCTGTTAAGAAGCTAGTTCCTCCCACATCCAAATGGCTTTGATTTGAGGGTTTTTGTATTCAAGAATGGCCAAAAAAGTTAGATATCCTAAGGGCCAACATGTCCAAATAGTTGATTTTCAAAAATAGAAAAAAAACCATTGGATGTCTAGCGGTTTTGAAAATGGATATTTCCCCGCCCAGACTTTTAGAAATCTTGCGCATGTACTTGTGAGCTCACCCATGCTCTGCCCATACTCTAAATACATTTATTGTTGTGAATATTTAATGGGATCCCATTTAAGTCCTTAATTAGCATTTTACTCATGAAAATGGTTTCTAATGCTTCCCTCATTCTGATGAGGGATTATTTACTAAACGTGCATTGTCTTTGAATCTGAATTTCTGACTTCAAGAACTTACCCCCCCCCCCCTCTTTTTACTAAACCGCGATAGTGATTATTAGCGCAGGGAGCCACGCTGAATGCTCCATGCTGCTCCCGATGCTCATAGAGTTCCTATAAGCATCGGGAGCAGCGCAGAGCATTCAGCACGGCTCCCTGCACTAATAACCGCTACCGCAGTATAGTAAAAGGGGGTGGGGTTAAGTCTCTTTCAGGGAATGGATATGTCATTATTCACCCACAAAAAACAGGGAGGAATGGAGGGAAGTATAATATAAAAATATCACTCCAAAACAAAAGCACCACAAGTTAGGATCTGCATCCTGTAAGTAGCTGAATGAGCTTTTGCTTTTTTTCAACTTTCAACTTTCAACTTTCAACAACTTTCAACTTTCAACAAACACAAACCCAAAAGGGAAATGAAAATGCTCAGCAGGTGAGCATTTTCATTTCCCTTTTGGGTTTGTGTTTGTGTTATAGGATAGCCTGGATTTGGCGCTAAGGCCCTGAAGCAGTGGTTACAGGCCACGATCGTGTTTGTGTTTAGTGTTTTTTACCATTAATCATTCTCGGCTATTTTTTTTGCTCCCACCTGCTAACTTTAAACTTGTGCGAAATTTTTTTGCCTATGATGCTTTGATGGAAGAATGTGAGTACACCTCTCCGTTTGTCTGAGGCTTTTCTTTCGCTTAAGTAAGAAGCTAGCTTTCATGGCTTGTGTGGTGCTTTTGTTATGGAGTGATATTTTTGAATTTTTGTATGTCATTACTTAGCTACAGTGACCTATACTCAGTTTTCTTTAGGCTTTCAATCAATGTCTTTATTTGCTGTTCCTTGAGGCAATAGCATAAAAGTTTGGTTAATAAGTTCTGTTTTACAACCCACTAATACTATGGCAGGACAAGGAGTTCAGATTGGTTTGAAAGTTCATTCCCCTGTGATTCCTGTTGAGTTCACTTTCTCATTTTAAATGAGATTACACAAAGTAAATAATGCTAATTCAAATAAATGCTGGCACTGTAATCTAGAGGTGGGAACTCTAGATCACAGTTTTTCAACTGCCAGTCCGCGGATCGGTGCCGGTCCGCAGGAAATTTTTGCTGGTCCGCACAGGGCCGGCAAGATTGACTCCCTTCAATTTCCTGCCGGTCTGTGCAGGGCCGGTAAGATCAACAGCTGAAGTATGCGCTGGGCCGGAGAGATCTTGGGGAGCCTCCGACAGTGGCTTTTTCCCCTCTCTGCAGCTCTCCTTTACTTCCCAGCGCAGCGATTCACGAAGGCAGCCTCGGGGCTTTTGCTGAGTCGCGGCTGCCTCTGATGATGCAACTTCCTCTTTCCTCAAAGGCGGCGCGACCCAACAAAGGACCCGAGGCTGCCTTCCTGAATCGCTGCGCTGAGAAGTAAGGAGAGCTGCTGTGAGGGGAGAAAGTCACTATTGGAGTCTGGGAAGCTGCTGGGCAAGGGGAAACAAGGACAGCTGCTACTCGAGAGGGAGAAGGAAAGATGCTGCTAGGAGGAGAGGAGGTAAAGGAATCTGGGAAGCTGCTGGGTAAGGGAAAAAAGGGACAGCTGCTACTGGACCTGGAGGGAAGGAGAAGGAGAGATGCTGCTGGGAAGGGAGGAGGGAAAGGAGTCTGGGAAGCTGCTGGGCAAGGGAAAAAAAGGGACAGCTGCTACTGGAGAGGGAGAAGGAGAGATGCTGCTGGGAGGGGAGGAAGGGAAGAGAGTTACTGCTGGATAGGAGGAGGAGGGAAGGGAGAATGAAAAAAGGAAGGAAACAGCTGGCAGAGAGATTAGAGGAGGGGAAGGGGAGACACAGGCATGAGAAAGTAGAGAGATTGATGATAGAAAGGGATCAGCGGAAAAATAAGCAGAGAGAGGGTCAACGATGATAGATCTGGTGTAGGAGAGATAAAAATGAAGAGAGCAGTGAAGCTGGAATGAATCATGTAAAAAGGAGAAAGGGGGCACAAGCTGGATGGAAAGGGGAGAGGGGCATAGAAAGAAGACAGATACCATATTGAAGGGGGAGAGGACAGACAGTGGATGGAAGGGGCAGATGCTGGATTGAAGAGACAGAGAGGGCAGACGCTGGAAGGAAGAGAGTGAAAAGAAGATTGAAAGCAGAAACCAGAGACGACAAAAGGTAGAAAAAATAATTTTATTTCTACTTTGTGATTAGAATATATCAGATTTGAAATATATATCCTGCTAGAGCTGGTGTTAGACATAACTGGGGACTGCAAAACCTAGGCAGTGCTTCTTTAGCTTCCAGCTGGCTTAGGGCGCTCTCTGACCAGGGGGCAGTTGCCCTAGTTGCACTCCCCTAAAACTATTTCTGTCATGTGTGACTGCAGTATTCTGTTAGCATGATATTTCTGTGTAGCAATCTGTAATAATTTGGCTTGTTCAGTTTTCTTGATAGTAGAGGGGATATATGTGAAGGGGAGGGGAGACAGGGGTTTTGTTGATCCTTGCTCTGAATTATTTGTATTTATAAAATGACAATTGTACAGAATATTGTTTCTTTTTATACTTTAATAAAATACATTCAATATAAAATCATAACTGTGTGGATGGGATCAGATGATTTGTGGGGACCGAGCTTGCGGAGATGGGGCGGAAATGGGGTTTTCAATTTTAGTCCTAGTAGTTTGCCGGTCCACAAAATAATTCTTTTTTTTCTGCCGGTCCACGGGTGTAAAAAGGTTGAAGAACACTGCTCTAGATCACCTTTTATTTCAATGCCCTTTAATATTAATTTTTTTGGAAATCCATATGGAGCAAGATAAATCTTATACTTGAAGTTCCCATTCCATTAACATACAGAATAATTATGTTTGGAACTTCTATAATGAATAAGAACCTTCTTACAAAACATAAGGACAAACTCCTTTTGATAATGATGGGTGTGGCTATACAAATGATAACTAGAAACTGGAAGCAATGTGATAGGTTAAATTTTCCATTTTGGTTGGAAACGCTATTTATGTACTATAGATTTGAAAAATTCTAGCAGAACATAATGGCGTTACCCGGAAATTTAAAGAAATCTGGGTTTGATTAGATGATTTTGTAACACACGTTCAAGGTAACTGAAGTTGTCATAAATTAATCTATTTTACCAGATCTGATATTATAAGCTAAATACACTTCCAGTAAAGGGAGGGATTATAAGATAGAGGGTTTATTCTAATATATATTGTTATATATAAGTGCTTTTATGAGATTAGTTTATTGTATTTGATTGCACTGTCTGTATGTTTTTCAAAATCAATAAATAAAATTATTATTTTTTTTTTAAAAAAGCATACAATGTTGCAACTTCTGGTTTCTGGTGACATTTTTCATCTTCAATGTTTCACTGACTTTATAGCAACATTTGTGATTTATATGATTATCTACCCTTGCCAGTTACTATATGGGGTAAAAACTACCCATGCAATACATGTTCATTTGATTGAACATCTGAGCTACTAGAACACAAGGAAACTAGATGTTCCAGTGGATGATCACTGCCTATCTGGAGGTCATAGTTTTTGATTGACTGCTAGGCCCATTTAGAGTCTAACTTATGCATGAGAAGGGAATTTAAAAAGGCAACTTTTTTTGAGGAACCATGATGAATTTACAAATTTAAGTCTTTTAGTATAAATTGTGAAGGTAAATGGACTATATATTTTACATTTATTCCTTTTCTTTGTCCATTTCAGAATTTGTTGATGAATGCACAGAGATGGTGAAAGAGACAGAGAGAGAAGTGATCAGAGAGACTCACTAAAAAATAGAAGGACAGCGACAGCAGAGGAAAGCAAATGGCCATGCATCTTTAGACCTCGGCTTGCTCTAATGAGCCTGACAGAAAGAGAATTAATGCATAAATCGCTGGATGAGAAAGTAAAACCTGGCCATTCATTGCCAAACAGGAAGGTCTCCTGCCATACCTGGTCTTGCCAAACTATTGAGGTCATCTCATATTACCTTACATTTAGGCAGTTTTGTCACTCAGAAGGCAATATTTTTAATCCATATAACCAAGTAAATAATATTTACTGTTCCAGGGTAAAATTGCCTGAGAATTTCCCTCCTCATAGTGGCTCACAAATTTTACTATTTGGGGATACTATGAAGAAGGCACTAACATTTGGGAATACTACTATGAGGACCGGCACAAGATGTAGAAGGGACGCTGGGAAACAGCGATCACAATATAATCCGCTTCGATCTAGACGCAGGAGAGAAACATCAGTCCAAAATGACAGCCACAGCACTGAACTTCCGAAAAGGGAATTACGAAGAGATGAGACTCATGGTAGGGAAGAAGATTAAGAGGATAAGCACTGTAAAAACGATAGAGCAAGGCACAAAATCTATATATACCATGTATCAACAAGGGATCAAAGAGGAAAAAAACAAAGAACCGGCGTGGCTCACTGTAGAGGTGAAGAAAGCGATAAGAGACAAAAAAACTTTGTTTAAGGAATGGAAAAGGTCAAAAATGGACGAAAACTGGAACAAGCACAAACAACATCAACGCAGGTGCAATAAGACAGTAAAAGGGGCCAAAAGAGACTACGAGGAAAAAATAGCCAAGGAGGCGAAGAACTTCAAGCCATTCTTTTGATATATTAATGGGAAACAACCCGCGAAGGAAGCGGTGGGACCGTTGGATGACCATGGAATAAAGGGAGCGCTAAAGGAGGACAAAGCAATCGCCCTCTCGTTCTCTCCACCTTGGAGAGGGTGAACAATCTCTCTCTCTCTACTAAGTCAGTTCCCTTGCATATACCAGAGCTGATTGAAAAGTAATGAGACTGACTCTGTTTTTCATTCTAAGTAGACATGGTAACGCTGTGCTGGTTCTTGTGAAGCTCATACATCGACATTTCTGAACCAACAGCTGGATTTCCAGTCTTTATTGTTGGGTCACAGAGGGAGGAAGAATTTCACACATTTAGCCATGGCAGATGAGGAAGATGAATCTGTGAGAGTACGCCAGAGGTGTGTGATTGAATTTTGTGTTAAACTTGGAAAGAGTGGTAATTAAACGCTTGAAATGTTATGGCAAGCATACGGTGGTGAAGCAATCACACATCTCTGGTGCACTCTCATAGACATGTCTTCCTTATCTACTATGATGAAATGTATGAAGTTCTTCCTCTCGCTGTGACCTAGCAATGCAGACTACGACAGTCCAACTGCAGGTTCAGAAACATCAATGTAAGAGCTTCACAAGAACCAGTACAGCGTTGCCGTGTCTACTTCTTGGAATGAAAATCAGAGGCAGTCTCATTGCTTGTCAATCAGCCCTCATAAATTTTTATGTGTGTGTAAATACCAATATTCTAGTTATGAAGAGATACTGAAAACTTTTTAGTCCAACCAAGAAGAGAATGACATGAATATGGTTCAATCAGTGATCTGAAACAATGTCAAAGCAATTCTTTTTTTTTCCTATTGTGAATTGGGTACAATAATTTGTGGAGCAATTGAAGAAATGTATGAGTGTAAATGAATGATGAAAGAATGAAAATAAGCTTTTATTGAATGTTGCTTAACAGAGATGATGATTATAGGAAAAAAATGATGAAGCAAATTGGCCAAATAATGTGCAGTTGGGGGATTATGTAATTCCCGTTAAAAATGAATTATGTTTGCTGTCATCTCTCAATGGGGTCACAAATAGTTGTCTGCTTTTTAAAATTGAATTTGTAGAAGAGATTGAAGCCTTTTTTGTCACAATATTATAGTGCATTATATTTAGGAATTGCACGTTAAGTTACATCCAAATAATTCAAAATGCGGAAACAAGGTTTGTGATTGGTGTTAACCGATATACTTCTATGACCCCAGTTCTAAAACAGATACATTGGCTGCCAGTCATTTGGAGGATACAATATAAAGTGCTGATGATAATACGTCAAAGATTATGATCAGATACCATGGCATTTGAAACAAGTTTTGCCTGTATATAAGCAAAAAAGAAGTTTAAGGTCTGATGCAATTGGTTGTGGATACTGCATAGTACACTATGCGGTTAACGAGTCACTCTGTATTTTCAGTGAAGGTTTTTCAGTAGGTTTATTGCCAGGTTAACATACGGCTGTGTAAGAACATTGTACAATTTCGCGGATATCTTAAGAACCCTGTTATCTCAGATTTCTAAAGAAATTAAAGACTCTTCTCTTCGAGACAATTTTCTCCATTGACAATCAGCAGCTTATACCAATTCCAAAGATCTCCTCCTCATCCAATGCAGTTTGTGCTTTCAATGTCTACTCATCTCTTCCCTGTAGAAGTCTCTTCACCATCTCCCTCTCCTCCTCCTGTTTACTGTTTCCTCACTCCTTATTCTTTTTTTTCCTTTACCATCATTTGAATTGTATATTGCTTTGAACCAATATAGGCATAAAGTGACTCACAAATTGAAGATTAGATTAGATTATTTATTTGTAATAATAATTATAATAACTTTAATAATAACTTTATTCTTGTATACCGCATTACCATGGAATTTCTATGCGGTTTACAGATGAAGAGACTGTACATTTACAGCGAAGTTACATTTTTGGCGATGCTACATTTACATTTTTGGCGATGTTACATTTACGGTGAAGTTATTTTACAGCTAGGTTACATTTGCAGAGAAGTTACATTTGCTGTAAGTTACATAGAGCGGTGTTACATACAGCAGAGTTACCTACGGCGTAGATACATACTGCGGTGTTCGATAAGGCAGAGCTTTTTTTTTTAAAACTAGACTATTTTATTAAAGAAGACATAAGATTATAGAACACATATTTAAACAGTTTACTTAAATGGGAATGTTTGTATTTTTTTTTACATTATTGTGTTTTCTATGGAAAAGGGGAATGTAGATATGATTGTTGTTTGTGAGAGTTGGATTATGTCCATGTGTTAATAATCTATGCACGTTTATTTTGTAACCCGCCTAGAGATAGGCGGCATATACATTTTAAAATTAATTAATTAATTAACAAGCTAACATTGTGTTCAGCTACAGCGGCAAAATAATGCTCAACATTTAGGAAGTTGGTTGGTGGGGCTGAGAACTTTTCAGCACCCCCTTGTACATGCTATTCTATAAAATGGTGCCTAAACATGACAGTGCATAATTTGAAAGTGGGTATTCACATAGATGGAGTCCATGCAAAGTGTGGGTAGAGATCATAGTTAGATATCTAAAGCATATATACATACAGTCAACTCCACCTAAGTGCACATCAGTTCCGCGCATACTTCGGTTATCCACAGCCTACCACCATGGTCCCGTTTTTTTTACATTAAAGTCAATGGACGTAAACTCCAGATAATTGCAATTCTGATAAGCATACAATCTGCTTATGCACACTGATGTTATAGATCCCACCTCTATTCGTTCACATTATGTTCTCAGGTGGATGAGCCACGTGTTTCGGAATAGCAGTCTAGGCCTGGCCAGGTGTTCGAACTTTCGGAACTGCACCATAATGTTGCGTGGACAAAAATCATTGTCTTTGGCTGAACGTGTCCACCATGCTAGACAAAAGTAATTATCTTTGGCTGAACGTGTCAATGTCTTAAAGAGACTTGACCAATGGGAGAGTCAGGTCTCTATTGCAAAACATTACAGCGTTCATCGTAGCCAGATTTCTTGGATTTACAAAAAAAAAATAAAAAAGCAAGCCAAATTGAAAGACTGGCAAAACAACAGCAATCCTACCAGAAAACGGAAAAGAATTGGGAAGGCTGGAGACGTTGAACAGGCATTGCTGCGATGGTTTGCTGAAGCTAGCAGTTGCCTACTGCCGATCAGTGGGCCTCTGCTGATGGAGAAAGCAGCACAGCTATCTGAAGAACTGGGCATAGAAGACTTCAAAGCAACAAATAGATGGTTAGAGAGGTGGAAAGTTCGTAATGGCATAAAATTTAAGAAGCAGCATGGCGAAAAACAAGACGCAGATGAGTTTGGTGCAGAAAGATGGGTCATGGAAGTGTTGCCATCAGTCATTGGTGGATATGAACCATGCAATGTTTTCAATGCCAATGAGACGGGCCTGTACTGGCGTGCCATCCCTGATGGAACACTGGCTTTCAAACGCAGTGAAACTGTTGGCTTCAAGGTGCCAAAGGAACAATTGACATTGCTGCTCAGTTGCAATTTGGATGGTAGTGATAAGCTTGAGCCACTGGTGATTGGGAAGAATCTAAATCCTCGGTGCTTCAAAAACATTAAATGCCTGTATGTTGAATATGAAAGCAACAAAAATGCATGGACGATGGCAACACTGTGGATTGAATGGTTGCAGAAGTTTGACAATCTGATGAGAAGGTGTAGGAGGCACATTGTAATGCTGTGTGATAACTGTGCAGCACACAGCAATGATGTAAGACTAACCAACAAAAATTTGTGTTTCTTCCGCCAAACACGACCTCTTTGATCCAACTGATAGACCAAGGGATAGTTGCAAACTTCAAACGTCATTATAGGTCGCTTGTCCTAAGAAATGCGATGGCAGTGATTGATGCAAGCATGGAATCCATCCCCCGAGCTGCTGAGCTCACGAGAAAAATGACGGTGCTCGACTCTCTTCACAAGGTACGGGAGGCGTGGAGTCGAGTCACTTCATCAACATTTTCAAATTGCTATCGATGGGAGAGCTTCATTCACACATCTGATCAGACAACTGAAGCTGACACTTTGTCCATTGAACTCCCAGTTGGACTCACGCCACAAGAGTATTAGCTGTATGTTGCCGTTGACAACGATGTGCCTACATCTGACAGCACTAATTCTGATATCTATACAGTCATAAAGGATTCTGCAGACAACCAAGAGTCTGATGAGGACGGATATACTGCTACGGTCATCACGACTAATGAAACACCTGCAGATATTGTTTCCTTCTCAGACGCGCTGAAGTCCCTATACGCGCTGCGTTGTTATCTGGAGATAAATGGATGTCACAACTATGGCCAGTTTTACAGCATCAGTAGTCAGATACACAGCCTGAATTGTGCAATCTGCGTGCAGAAAACAGTGACTGATTATTTCAGTAGAATGTTGGTTTAAAAAAAAGTTTACAATGTATTGCATTAGACGGAACAGTGCTGTTTCTATAACTGAACCATGTTAAATTGTATTCAGAGTGTTTTTTCCTGAATAAAAGTTTTATTGCATTTGACTACAGCGTACTGTGATTTTTCATGACTAAAAAGTGGTACTCCGATTAAACGCACACTCTGTTTAAGCGCACGTGGCGGTCCGGTCTGGAGGCCTTGCACTTAAGCGGAGTCGAGGTTGAAACACTTTTTTGCAGTTTCCCTGTTCTTGCTGCATTTGGTCAGGTAGAATGATCTTCAAGATAAGTGCTAATAATAGCATATATGTAAAATTCTTTTTTGCACTTTGAGCACTGATAAAGTAAAAGAGTGAGAGAAAAAGTGAAAGTTATAAAAAGAAGGGATTTTGAGACAGTGAATGATAAGGGAACTCTGTGAGTTTTATGAAGTTTCTGGCATGAGTTTCTGAGGTCTGTTTTCCCTTAAAAAAATTTTTTAAGTAAACTTACTAAGGGTAAATTGATTTGGTATTTATTCAAGCTTCGTTTTCATTGTATTTAAGATACCTCCTTAAACCCCCCTCCCCTCTCATAGCTGCTATCCACTTCCCTCTTCCCTGCAAGTGAAACTGAAAGGGATACAATGAGGGGCCACTGAAAAAGTTCTCAACCCAACCAAGAACAGAATGATGTGGAGCTATGAAACTTACAAATCATGTCACACTTCTCTTGACACTTTTCATTTCATTTCATTGACATGAAAAATGTCAAGAAAAGTGTAGAATAACTTGTAAGTTTCATGGCTCCACATCATTCTCTTCTTGGTTGGGCTGAGAACATTTCAGTGGCCCCTCGTTCATAGTGTTGTATTTTATTAAATTCATATTACCAGTAAATCAAGGTATTATGTGTGAATCGTCTGGATCAGCATTCTTGATGGAGTCCACATGAGTGCTTGGCTAAGCAATATGAGATCTACTGTCTACTACTATCACCACCATTTATCACTTCTATAGCACTAAAAGGCATACACAGCGCTGTACATTTTAACATTTAACAGATGGTCCCTGCTTAGAAGAACTTACTTGAGTTCCCTTAAGAAAACCATCAAACAGGAATACGTTTATTAGATTATGTTATCTCTAATGATAAAATGCTTGAATTTTCACAGTTGCAACATAAATATGGTCTTAATAAATCAGAATGTTTTAGATGGTTGCAACTGAAGCAAGCCATTCAGGCGGGGTTCCCTAAACGGAAAAACCTTAGTAATGATTTTAGTATGAAGTTCTTATGCTTTCAGGCGGACTTCTTGGGTCACCAGGCCGCCCAGTGGTATAAATTGCTGACTGGATTTATTAAAAAAAAGAAACTAAACATCGGTCTGAGAGACATTTGGAGTATTGAGATTAAGCACCAAATTACTGCGTCTCAATGGCCACGAATTTGGACTTGGAGGATGAGATGTACAGTGTCGGCATCTATGAGACAAACTTGTTTTTTTCTGTTACATAGAGCATTATGGACCCCTGTTCGATTACAAAAATTGGATAGCTCTAAGTCTAATAAATGTTGGCACTGTCATCCCGAAGCAGGGACTTTAGATCATTTATTATTCTATTGTCCATTTATTATGAATTTCTGGAAATCAATTTGGGACCAAATTAATTGTTTATTAGATAACTCAGTGGCATTATCATATGAAACTGTGCTATTTGGTATGGCAATGTGAGCAAAGTCAGATTTCTACAAATAATAACAAATTATTACTTATAATGACTGGGGTTGCCATTCAACAAATTACGTATAATTGGACAAATTGGAGTAGATTAAATTATAATTTCTTTTTTTTAAATTCTTTATTCATTTTCAATATTTTCAATAAGTGCAATACAAATTAAATACATTTTATATTTAAGACATCACTTAATATTCTTTCAAGAAACAAATCAATCTATATCCCTCCCCCCACCCTATCCCATAACTATTATAAATTTTTTATTTAATAATCAAATCTTAAAAAGCTCATTATGATATACATTCATATCCATAAGAGATAATAAGCACTAATAAATAATCCAATACATTAATAAATTATAATTTCTGGTGGAATTCCTTATGTCATGTTTATAAAATGGAAAGATTTATTGCAATACAGCGCGTTTTTTTCAGGAAATTTCAGGATGTGTGGGAGCCATTTACAAAGTATTATACCGATTAGATGACATTTTATTTTATTTTTTTCCCCTTAAATTTACAAGTTTGATTGTGAGGGGTGAGGGGAAGAGGGGAGGGTAAATTTATTGTTACATATTGTACAAGGTATTGATCATATGATAAGAAAAGGTGGGAGATAAGAGCATATTATTAAGTGTTATATTTATTGTTAATTTGTTTGGATATATTGTTACACTCATTATAAATTTGAAAATGAATAAATATTTTTTTTAAAAAAAGAAAAATATCAAACGTCTGTGAATCATACATAATAATAATAATAGTTTATATACCACAGGACCGTGAAGTTCTATGCGGTTTACAATGATTAAAAGGTATTACAGATCAAGTGGAATAAACAAAGTTAGGCACGAGCAGTTGTTCTAGGTCTTTACCCCATAATGCTGCTTGATGTGAGAGAAGATGTTGGTGATGACTTTTAAATTTACAACCTCTAACCAGTGGAGAAACAAAGTTCGGATGTGAGGTTCTCCTGAATCTGCCGTCCGCCTTATTTATGGTCTCAAAAAAAAAAAAATTGGACCATGTAAGTCCATTCTACAGAAAACTTCACTGGCTGCCAATGGAGGCAAGGGTCATCTTCAAGTTTGCCTGCCTTTGCTTCAAAACCATAACAGGTTCATCCCCGATCTACCTGTCCCACCACTTTGTATTTCCAGGCACCTCCTGCACACGTAATACCTACCTGTTTGCCTTCCCTTCCCTGAAGGGCTGTATCTACAAAAAGATTCCTTGATAGAATACAGAAGAACACCATATTAATCTGGTGTGATATAACATTAGCTGAGCTGATGTCACCGGCTGGTAATATTTATTGAATGATGATGTGGGTAAAATGG
The DNA here is from genome assembly GCF_902459505.1 of Geotrypetes seraphini. Classification (NCBI taxonomy): domain Eukaryota; kingdom Metazoa; phylum Chordata; class Amphibia; order Gymnophiona; family Dermophiidae; genus Geotrypetes; species Geotrypetes seraphini. Next base: position 548,907,207 of record NC_047084.1, read on the forward strand.
GAGGGGGGACAGAGGGTAAGGGGAATATATGAGGTTGTTATCAAGGATCTTTGGAAAAAGGATTGACAATTTTATAAGAGGAAGTAAGAAAGGGTTAATAGACAGAGCTTGTAAGAAAGAAAAATGATTAGGGAGGTTTCTAAGGTGATGGGGTGGAGCAGTCACGTGATTGGTTGGATGTTGTGGCAGGCTGGAGTGAATTCTGTGAGGAAAGGGGAACAGTAGAGTAGTCTCTTCAGGAAAAGATTATCCCTCCCTCCCTCCCAATTGTGCTGGTGTTATGTTTTGTGTTAGTGTTGTGGGGTGGTGGGGGTACATATTATATGTCGACTTGGGTGGATTTGGTGGAGCTTATGGGGTTGGGGGGAGGTGGTCGCAGCTTTGGGTGGGGCGGAAAATGGGGTTTGGCCCAGTTGGATCTGGGAGATGAGCAGTTAATAAATAAATAAATGTAACACTCGTAGGCGATACAGCTGCAAGGGGAAGCATGGCCTTGCGTCACCGTGGATCATGTTTGGGGGGAGGGGAGGGGAAGCATGGCCTAGCGTCACCGTGGGCCATGTTTGGGGGAATGTTATAAATTTAAAGACTTAACGGGAGCTAGTTTCAACACCGAATAGCTCCCTGGGGATGTGTGAAATATGTATTGGGGGTTTGTTGGGTTTTTGGACACAGATTGTATTGTAAGTGAAGATAATATTCAGATAGATAATAAAGCTGCGGCCAAATATTTATTCCAATAAAACTGAGTTGTGTGATTATTGATTGATGGTGATTAGCTTTCAGTTGCAGTGACGGGAATGCGAATGCTAATGTTATTTCATTCCAAGCAGGCAAATGGAACAAATGTCTATCCACCCTCATTCCTAACGCACCCTCCTACCAAGCCTTCAGGAAGTCAATCAAAACCTACCTCTTTGACAAATTTCTCTGACTCCTCCCTGCCTTGTTGTTCTCCGATATACTTATTGCATATCTGACTACTCTACCAATGTAATTGACAATATTCTCTGTCTGTGTACAACATTCGCTGACTGTGTACAGTCTCTTCCTCTGTAAACCTCTCTGAACTGCTTCTGGTATTGCGGTATACAAAATAAAAGTTATTATTATTATTATTACAATGGTACAAAATGCTGCAGCCAGATTGATCACAGGAGCTCCTAAATATGATCAGATTATGCCTGATCTTCGACAATTGCATTGGCTGCTTGTGACATTGAGAGTGCAATATAAGGTTTTGATGATTTGTCATCAGTTCTTGTATGGTACCAGTCCAGAGTATTTCAAGGATAGGATAACTGTTAACCACCCTAAAAGACCCTTACATTCTGAAAATTCAGCTATGCTGAAGGATAATGTTAATCCGAAATATGTAGAAACCGGTGTAATGACCTTTTGCTGTGCTGGGGTAATGTTATGGAATTCGCTGGTAGGACAGTGACGGAAACGTGTTGCAGAGGAACCTTTAGAAAATCCATAAAAGCACAACTGTTTGTCACTGCTTGTCAATTCTTGATGTCTGATTGTCCTTTTTGTATTGTTTTAAGTATTATGTATGTTTGACCTTATGCAAACTGCCTAGGGCTAGACGGTATAGAAATTTTTAAAATAAATAAATACAGTCAGGGAGGAATACTACACGGTCAGCCCAGAGGGGAAACTGATGATCCACAGCCAAACAGTATAAACTTCATAAGCAAGAAATAGAAGACATTTTGTATTCTGATGAACACAGTGCTCTAGCAGCTGCATAAAGGCACCCATTTATTCTACAAATATTATGACATGTTACATTTATAAGAAAAATGAACAGCGAGATTGTAATGCAAACACTAGAATCATGTCCTTCGGATCTGATTTTCTTATCTATTGCAACCAGATATATTTTGCCCAAAACGCAAACTAAACAAGATGGTACTGTCAGTGAAACCTATTGTACTTAATTTAACCGGAACAATCTCATGATTTATAGTGTTGATTCACTTAGGACCTGATTCACTAAGCTTTTCTTCCTATAAATACACAATAAGAAAAAAGCTTTAGCAAATTAGGTCCTTAAATTTAAAAACCACAGTAGAGGTGTCAACCTGTTCTCTTTTACAATAGTTATATACTGGGTTTATCAGTCTTGTATTAGTGGAATGGACTTTTCTGAAGTAAATAGAAAGCATGACAGTATGTTATTTCCTCTATAATTTAAAATAGTTTTCTACCAACTTGACTAATTCTAACAGAAAAAGAAATCAGATGCAAATTTGCAAGTGAAATGACACAAAGCATGAGAATCTACTGAAAAAAAATCTACTGAAAATGGTTATTTGATGTCATGTTTTTATACGGAATGCTTCTTGCTTCTTGGGGAATCCGTAATGTTCTTTTCCTTAGAAGGAAACTTTTTTCTCTGTTTTAGCTGATTATTTTTTCTCTAATCCAATATGGAAACAGAAATGATTAAGCCAAATGATAATAAAGCAGATCATTACATGAACTTCTATTCTCTAAGGAAGAAAGGCAAGGTGAAATTTCATTAGGACTCAAACAAGAGAAACAATCAGATAAGCAAGAACTTTGTCTTTCATAGGGTTACCATATAAGTCCAGAAAAAAAAGAGGACAAATTGAGATATCCAGGTTTTACTTCTATTGAAAGCAATGGAAGTAAGGAGGATGGATAGAAACATCTGGACTGAAAACAATGGAAGTAAAACCTGGATGTCTCAATCTGCCCTCCTTTTTCTGGAGCCATATGGTAATCATAGTCATTCATCATGTAACTCCTGATCTTTGATAGACTAATATCAAACCAGTGTGAATTATAAAGTGAAGGGTGCAGGGTTCCACATTAGGATCTAGGTGTCATTGTTGAGGATACATTGAAAACCTTAGCTCAGTGTGCAGCGGCAGCTAAGAAAGCAAATAAAATGTTAGGAATTATCAGGAAAGGAATGGAAAACAAAGATGAGAATGCTATAACGCCCTTGTATTGCTCCATGGTATGGCCACACTTCAAAAACCAGTGTGCAATTATGGTCATTCCTCCCCAAAAAGATATAGTGGAATTAGAAAAGCTGCTGTGAATAGTTGCTTTCGGGTACCCCTTTCATTATAATCTTTTTTGTTAAATAATCAGCTTATTGTTTATATTCAGCAATGTTAGAACATATTCTTCGTATCCGGAGAAATTGACTTATGTGGAGACTAAACTTTAAGCTACATGGTTGAAAACTAGAGAAAAGCAACAGTGTATTTCAAGAGACTGCTTTGCGATACAATATTGTATTTAACACTTCAGCTGTTATATTTATCCAAAGGTCCACAAACTCTATACTGTACTTTGTATATTGTAAGAAGCTTTAAATTGCAAACAGGGGTCTGGAGTGTTCAACCAAGCAACAAAATCATTAAACTCACTTTCTAGATCAGTACATATAAAAAAGACATAATCAAGAAATCTTTTCCACAAGCTCACCTTTTCAAAAAAATTCAGAGGAATACACTATTATTACAGCATTGGTGGGATAACGTTCGTGCTGTGGAGGAGTTGAAATGGAAAATTATAGATGTGGTAATAGCAGATTGGGAGGGTGGAAATCTAGAGAAGATTTTGAACTATCGCGAACAATATTGGTTTTATTCCCTTCCTTCAGTGTCCCCCTTTGGTCTTAATATAGAGATTGGGTGGGCGTCACTGTTTTGAAGGGGATTTTTGGATTGGATTTTTGGACGTGTGAAGGTGAGGTATAAGAAGGGGGTGGAGTTTGAGGCTAGATTATGCTGCATATCAAGCCTCCCATGGATCGCTACAAAGGCAGGCTTTTCCTAATAATGACAGGGATCGCTATGCAAATGAAAACCCACAATTGGAAGAATTGCGACCGCCTCAACTTTCTGTTTTGGTGGGCCAGTTTATGTTTAGGTTATAAATACGAAAAGATGAATGCTGATATGTTGGGGCATAGCAAATTATTTAAATTGGTTTGGGGGCCCATTGACATCCTTTGTTACTTCAACATAATAGTTTTTGTTTAAATTTTTGTTTTAATACATATCTAGGAGGGGGTGGGGGGATATCTTTCTGGTTTATTTCTTGATTAAATTGTTGGAGGGGAGGGGAGAGATATTTTTCTTCTGCATTGTTATTGATGGAATTTAAGTGCTTATTTTGTTTATTAATGTTTGTATAATTCCTGGCACTTTGTATTAGTTTTGAAAATTAATAAAGATTAAAAAAAAAAAAAAAAAAAAAGATTATGCCCGAACTAAGTAGGGGTTGAAGCGGTGTATGGTGAGTGAAGTGATTTATGGGGGTGAGAAGGTGATAAATGTTTTATAAAGGACTAGTCTTTAAGCCTGTTACATTAACGGGTTCTAGAATATGTCTGTCTGTCTTTCTTTCTGTTTCTCTCCCTCCCGCTGTCTGTCTTTCTATCTGTGTCTCTCCCTGCCCCCTATGCAGCAGCATTTCTATCCCCCCCCCCCCCACTTCCCTGTGCAGTAGCCAAGCAAAATTTGATAGAATATGGTTGCCAGTTATGATCCGGCCTGGTCAGTCTGGTCACTCTGGTCCACTGTTGCCCATTATCTCTCTTCCCGTTCATGGGTCCTGTATTTATCTAGACCCTTCCCTTCAGGCCCGTTATCCTCCTTCCAAATGGCAAAGTCTCCCTTCCCTTCCGTAGCTGCTGTATCACCTCTCTAGCCCCTCCCCCACAGGCCCGTTATCTCGCCAGCTTCCTCTTCCCTCCCGCTCCTGCATCACTTACATTGTATCCATCCACCCAGGCCAGGTGTGAGTCGGTGGTGCCCAGCCCGCGCAGAAATAGGAAGTTGCATCGGCGAAGGCAGACCCTGACGGAACTGAAGGAAGGCCCCAGGGCCGGCTGGAGGTGTTCATCGTTGCGGCCAAAAAGCAAGTCTGGAGGGCGGGAAAGAGCCGGAGCTGTGGCGGCACCGAGCACGTGAGCGTGGAATGGGGGGAGGGGGTTGGGGTTGCGGCCGTGATTTTCTTAGCAGCTCTAACGGACGGATGGACCCTCGCTTTCTCGTATTTCACTCATGGTGGCGATCAGCGGCTGGCTGCGGTCCCGGCTGGAGTCCTAGTGATGTAGTAAGCGCGCATGCGCACTCTTGCCGGCACAGCGCGACAGATCAGGGATCAGGGAAGCACGGGCTAAGAGTGTGCATGCGCGCTTAGTGTTTTATTATATTAGATAGTGGTTTAATAGCTGTGTGCCTTTGGTCCATAGGGGATGTCCATGAGAGAGCCATATTGTTGGTGAAACATGTTGAGCATGTCTCCCCTGACCGATGAACAAAACTGCTAAAGATAAGTCAAATTATATGATAAATCAGGAGTTAAGCTATGGCATGGCCTTGTTGGCCAAATTCGAAAATGTGGAGAAGGGAATTCTTTTACGAAAAAGTTGAAGACTCAGCTATTTGTTAATGCATTTTTCTGAGCAATTGATTTATACTACACTTCCCCCTCCCCATTCGCGGTTCCTGCACTCGTGGTTTCATATAATCACAATTTTTTCTGGGGAGGGGGAAAATAAATAAAACAGTCTTAATGTAAAAAAAAAATCTATCTTTTTTTCCTACCTGCCGCCTTCCCGGCCTTACCTAGTGGTCTAGAGGGCTTTCGGGGCAGGAGCGATCTTCCTACGCTCCTGCCCCGTGCAGATCGCCCTGAGGAAATGGCTGCTGGGAGTTCCCGTAGTCTCTCGAGACTACGGGGTGTTTGAGGTTCAGGGGGTGTTGTCAGAAGGAAGAGGGCATCCCTCCTGTTGCGCTACAACAGGGGGTGGTTGTCAGGGGTTTGGTGAGGTGTTGGGAGAAGGGAGTGGACAACCCTTCTGTCGATTTTGGGGGTGGGTGCTGGGGGTCCCCTGCCGCAGCCAGCTCAACAGACCTTAGCAGGGATATTTTCCCACCAATCAACAAAGCCAGCAGGTCTCCCTAAAGCCACAGCTGGCTCAGCTGATCAGGGATTCCCTTGCCGCCTGTCTTTGCAATCAGGCTAAGGCATGATTCTCTAACTGGCGCCTGTGACATGGGTGCTGGTTAGAGAATCAGGGGGTTAAGTGTCTGTCAGGGAAAACACAATTCTGTTTAGGACACCAGTACATGATTCTCAGCTGCTTCTTAGGTGGCCGCTGAAACTGGTGGCCTATACAAATGGACATCCCGATTATAGGCAGCAGTAGGCATCCTACCGCCGTCTGGCAGCCAATTGGCATGCATATTTGTAGAAAAAATTCTCCCAAGGAAGGTTTCCTACACTGTAGTCATTTGTTGTGGGTCTAGGGAGATGCATAGGAACACTTAAGCTCACCCAAGGTGGGGCGTGGGCGTAGTATCACCTGGAAGTGGCCTTGGGTGAGTTTAAATGTTCCTATGCATCTCCCTATAGACGCGACAAATGCCTGAAATGAAGGCCTGCAAAATGCTGGCCTACATTTCAAATCAGAAAAGTAGATGTGGCCGGCTGACCTGATCATTGCACAGGAATCCCCAATCAGCTGAGTTGGCACAACTCCCTGATACCACAGCTTCAGGGATTCCTGCCGGCTTAGCTGATTGGGGGGGAAATACCCCTGCTGTGATCAGCTGAGCTGGCTGTGGCTGAAGACCCCAAAACCCACCCCTGAGATTGGCAGGATGGATGCCCACTCCCTTCTGCCTAATGTCTGCCATCACCCACTCCTGAAATCGGCAGGAGGGCACTGTCACCCTCCCATCTGAGATCAGCAGGAGGGATAACCACTCTCTCCTGCCATCAGGCTTACTTGATTTCTCAACACCCAAACACCACACCCTGACACCTCATGAACCTCCCATGTATCTCTAGAGGAAGACCGGCAAGAGGGATGCCCAGTCCCTTCTGCCAGCAGGCCCAACTCTTCAAAATGAAGGGCCTTCCCCTGCCTGGTGCAACCAGGGATGCAGGGAGAAAGGCCTAAGGTCCTGATTGGCCTAGATACATAAGGCCCCTCCCATAGGAATGGTCTTAGGTTCTTTGGCCTCCTTCCCAGTGCATCCTGGGATGCCCTGGGAATGGTCCAAAACTCTGATTGTCCCAGAAACCAAAAGTAACTCCCACTGACCACTACCCTCATTTGCCTTCCACTCAACCAGTTCCTGTCCCAGTCTGTCACTTTGGATCCCATTCCAAGGACACTCAGTTTATTTAATAGACACCTATGTAGAACACTGTTAAAGACTTTGCTAAAATCCAAGTACACTACATCAAGTGCTCTTCCTCTATCCAGTTCTCTGGTCAACCAGTAAAACTGATCAGATTTGTAAGACCTGAATCTAGTGAATCCTCAGATACTGTAAACCTTGATTCCAGAAACTGCACTATTTTCTGTTTTAAAAGCATTTCCATTAATTTACTTACCACAGAAGTCAGACTTACTGGCTTGTAATTCCCTACTTCTTCCGTACTTCTACTTTTGTGGAGATGGACCACATCTGCCCTTCTCTAGTCCTCCAGTACCAATCCCGACTATAGAGAAGCATTGAAAAGGTCAGCCAGCGGAACCCCCAGAACTTCCCTAAGTCCCCTCATTATCCTTGGATGTATACCATCTGGCCCCATTGCTTTATCCACCTTTAGTTTAGCGAGCTCCTCACAAACACAATCCTCTGAAAATCGATCAGGGTCTACGACACCTCCAGCCCTATTTGATTTGTTTTCTGCAGTCCCGCTCCTGGTGCTTCAGCTGTGAACACAGAATGGAAATATTTGTTAAGCAATTCATCCTTATCTTTATCAGCTTCTACATATTACTCTCCTTCAACTCTGAGTCTCACTATGCTACTTTTGCACTTCCTCCTATCACTAATATATCTAAAAAAAAAATGTCTCAAGCCAATGCATTAACCGTTAGGCTACCCCTCCACTCTGAATTATGCTAGTATTCGTCAATGGAACACATGCATCTAGACTCCATTATTGAATTGGTACTACATAGCTCTGGGACATCTAAATGGAAGCATCTAGTTATAGAATTACCCCCTTATTGGATTTAACAAATGAAGAAAATCTAACCATTAGACAATCTGAAGTAAAATCAACATATTGTCTTGAAAAGCTATATAAGAGGTTTATATCCCACAAGCATCAAGCACTAATTATGAAGAAAAAGTGACAGAAGTTTGCAAGCTCAGAAAGAGAATTAATGGATTAAATCAATCAGTCTGTGCATGCTACATGGCATTAGATCAAATTGTATGCAAAAAAGTGCCTATCTGTTTACTTACCCATCCCCAAAGGGATGCACCTACAAAAGATTCCTTAATAGAACTCTCTCATTCCAAGCTGGCAGATGGACAGATTGCCTGACCACCCTCATCTCATCTGCCCCATCGTACTCTTCCTTCAGGAAATCTCTCAAATCTTACCTCTTTGATAAATTTCTCGAACCCCTCCCCTCCAAATAACCAAACTCTGCGACCACTCCTTACATAGTAATCCACTTCAACCACATTATACAGTCTCTTGCATCGTATCTTGTTCTTAAGTCGCTCGCACTGTATTTTCACTGTATAAATATCTCCGCTGTAAATGTACAGGCTATTGCATTGTAAATCTGCATTGTATCTTCGCTGTATAAACACCCATGCTGAATATGTACAGTCCCCTGCATTGTAAACTGCGCTCAACTGTATAGTACATTCCCTTGCATTGTATCTTTGCTGTGTATGTACAGTCTTTCTTACATTGTAAACCGCTCTGAACTGTTTGTGGTATTACGGTATACAAAAATAAAGTTATTATTATTATTATTAATTAGATCAATGCATCAATAATGACAAGCTAAAGAAAACACAAATCTATTTATTTTTGTTGGCGACATGTTAGGAAAATGTGACACATTTCTATATGGAGCAAAGCATTTTTTAGAAACCAAGATTGCCCTGGAAAACTTTGGAGAGGCAGATCAAATCTTAAGCACTGACATAACAATTGTTAATAAAGCAAACAATTGTAACATTACTGGAAATGTCCAGTTAGCTCTTTTGTAATCCGCCTTGAACTGCAAGGTATAGGCGGAATAGAAGTCACTAATGCAATGTAATGTAATATAATGTTGAAATCCTATAATATATGGGTGACTTTAAGCTAGTATCAACATCTACTATTAAAAGGATAAACATCTACAAGAAATTGATCATCCAGATATTCCATACCAGACCCTTCCTGGAAATTTGATAAATCTTGCAAGGCTTACAATAGTAAACAATGTAGTTACAATTCATTATTGAAGCTGTTTCTATACTTATTGTACATTCGAACTCTAGTAAATGAGCAAATCATTTCCCACATATATTCAAGGAATAAAAGATATTTTCTGTTATGAAACTTTTGAAGAAGCACTTAATGATTATTTAGATGCAAGTTGGAACTATTGGATCCAGGGTGGAAAATCTTCCAGAGGTTATATATACAAGCTATCACAAATTGCAATTAGCAAAAAAGCTGTCAAAATAACAGATGGTGATTATATTTTTAGGAAGCTGAATTTGTTGCCCTATGTAAAAACTATCAAAGAAGGAAGATGGTTAACTAAAATACTGGGAGAACTCAAATTTAACAAGTTTTGCAAGGATCCAGTCAACACGAAGGCTAATTGCTAATCTGTATGGAAGCTAACAAAGTACAACTTAACCTCAACAAACAAAAAGCATTGAGGGCAAGTATGCATGAAAAGATACTGTATAAATAATTTTATCATATATGTTTATGTAAAAGTTTTAGCCAATTTCTCCATATATGTTGACCTATCAATAGTTCTAAAGCAAATTAACTTAGGATTCCTGTTTCTTCAGTGCACTTACATGGATACATTCTTCTACATGGAAGCTGAAAAATGCCACTTGTCAGATCAATTTAAGTCCTGCTTCTTGGATGGACAAGTTTGGGTTTAACATCAAGCTTTATGAGCCAGGAAAATGAAAGAAAAGCAATCCCATTGGTATTATTAATTAGGGATGAAGCAAAACAGGAAAGTTTAAACTTAGCTGCATTCCTACAGAAGAATGATCTCTGATGCATGATGAAAACCACTTAAAAAAAAAATCAATTCTCTGTGCAAGGATTTGGATTTGTGAAAGAAAATGACCTCATCAATAGCAGACATAAGAGTGGTAGGATTTTAGAAGTTGTTTCGTGTGTCTGTGCTGGACTGTGTTTAGTTGATTTTTCACAATCCTCCTGTGATTTAACAAATTTGAATTTTATGTCATCATTAAATTTAATCACCACTCATTTCTCTGGTTTCCAGATCATTTATTAATATGTTAAAAAGCATAAACCCGAAGGAACCCTGTTTACCTTTGCTATTTACATTTCTTCAATGAGATTATTGACCATTCAACCCGACTGTCAGTTTTCTACCTTTTAACCAGTTCTTAATCCACAATACAACCCTATCTCCTATCCCATGACTTTCTAATTTCCTCAGTAGTCATTCATAAGGTAATCTGAAAATGCCTTTTGAAAATCCAAATATACAATATCAACCAATCTCATCTTTTTCCATATGATAATTTACCCCTTCAAAGAAAAGTAGCAGATTGGTGAAACAAGATTTCCCGTGACTGAATCCATGTTGACTCTGTCCAATTAATCCAGGCCTATGTATATCCTTAGCAATTTTGTTTTCTATAATACTAATTCTGATCAATTTGAATTTGAACACAAAACACTTACTAATGTCACAATGGAAAAATGAGAAAAAGAAAAAAATGAATGCAAAATAACATTAATTAACCCCACCCCACCTTTTTACAAAACCATAGCACGGATTTTAGTGCTGGCCACAGTGGTGAGAGTTCTGACGCTTATCGCGTTCCTTTGAGCGTCTGAGCTGTTACCGCCACGGCTGGCACTAAACACTGTGCTATGGTTTTGTAATAGGGGGGTTAAGTAAATTATGGGAAGTTACATGATGTGAAGTTTAAATGAACAAGTGTAGCTTGTGGGAGTCCGCTACATATTTGTATGAAAACCTTAAGTGCAGATGAACACTTGCTTGCTGGGATTAGTTATTTCACTGATATCGCCCCCCCCCCCCCATAACTTTTATTTCTTATTTTATGCATTAAGAAAATTTGTAATAAAGTAGCTCAATAAAATATATTCCTTGTATTTTTATTAAGATATATTTTATCATTATATTATCCTAATTTAGATGATGAAAGGAAGAACTATTATCATAACCATATCTAACTTATCCCATGCAAGCACTAATAAAAGTACTCCTAAAACCTTTTACTGAGCTTACTGTTTGCTCATGACAATTAGAAGGTTGAGTTATTGGCTCTGTTCAATCAATAAAACCCTAACACTGTGACATGTCTTACTTGTCTGGTCTGCTAATTTTCTCCTGATTAGATCTTATCACAAAAATTCCTTTAGCTCAGGGCTTTGCCTCTCAAGTTTAAAAAGAAGGCACAGACAGATGCTGTTCTTCCTAATTGAAGAATGCTGAGTGACTTTTCTTTTGGCCAGGATCCATCAACCTGCAATTTATGCCAGGCATAAAAAGGCAGAAGGACTCTTACTGAAGATCTTTATGAAAATTTAAATGCTAATTGCAATTTGTCTAGTATGTTTTATGCTCTGAACCTACAAACTCTTTATTCATCTTTTAGAACATGTTTTATTACTATGGCTAAAAGGATTTTCTAGAAATAAGGCATGACCTAAGGTTTGTACCTCAGGAAATAAATTTTCAGTAGTGACAAAACATCATGTGGAGGTTATAAAATGATTATTGCACCCGATATGTCAGTTAATACCTGTCTGTACTCTTAAATTTTCATATTTACCTTTAGCAGTTGTTGCTGTGAGATGGGCATTCGTGGCTATCAGGCTCATAATCAAAACATTTATACATCCAAAAACCAGCCCAAGTCTGCAACTGGACATCCTAATAACTGGGACATCCAAGTGCCGATAATCGAAATGGACGTCAGCAGCACTTTTAAGCCACCGTGCATCCAGAGCTCAAAGGGGTGTGTTGGGAAATGTGTTATGGGTGGACATCGGGCGGGCTTAGACCTGGACATCCTGTGGAGATAACCAAAGCTTTCCCAGGACTATCCTAGACAGAACTTAGATGCCCGCAGTTAGACCTGTTTTAATTGCGTCTAAGTGGCCCAAAGCTGCCCAAACTGGCCAGATAACCATTGGATGGATTAAGATGAGCCCCCCTTACTCCTCCAGTGGGCTCCTCCAGAGGGGTCCCATCACCCAAGGATGGGGGATAAAACTGTACATTGAGGGTTTGCCATCAGCTGATCACAGCAGGGGAATCACAAACAGCTGAGCCGGTTTTGGGGATTACTGCCAGCTCAGCTGATGGGGATTCTCCCTGCCAGGATCAGCTGAACTGGCAAGGAGATTCCTCTCTCACTCCCTCCCTCACAGGCACAAATCCCCTCCAATATTCCTTCAAAGAGAGCCTCCGAGCCTTACACCTCTCCCCCCCCCTCACATCCCCCCAACAATCCTGGCCCCCCTACCATTTTGAGTCTATCAGGGCCTTAGGCTTCTCCTAATGCATCCCAAGATGCATTGGGAGGGGGAAGGCCCGTCATTCTGAATGGGCGACCCTATAGGCAAGAGGGAGTGGTTTCCCTCAAGCCAGTTTGCCATTGGAAGGTACAGGGGTGTTGGGGGATGTTGGGAGGGGGTCCAGGAATGTTGGCGGATATGTCAGGGGGTTCCAAGAATGTTGGGAGGGGGATACAGGAATGCCAGGGGGATGTTGAGAGAGGGGTATAGGGCTTGGAGGCTCTCTTTGGAGGTGTACTGGAGGGGACTAGTGCCTGTGAGGGAGGGAGGGCAGGAGAGAGGAATCTCCCTGCCAGAACAGCTGATCCTGGCAGGGAGAATACTCATCAGCTGAGTCAGTAAGAATCTCTGAAACCAGCTCAGATGATGGGGATTCCTCCACTGTGATCAGCTAATGGCAAGATATTCAGTCAGGGTCGGACAATTGGGTACCACATCCGAACAGTTTGCTTTTATGCATTTTTCATATGGATGTCTTTATATTTGGGACTATTAAAAAAAAAGATAAACAAACTAAGGGCTAAAATGTCTAGATAGTTTATTTTTATACAAAAAAAGTTACACATGTGGCAGTTATGAGAATGGACATTTTTGCTACTGAATTTCTGGACGTCTTTCTCAAAATGTCCACACTCTGATTTTGACGTCTTATCGAAAATGCCCCTCTATGTCAAGAAATATGAAGAGAACTTTTAAACTACAATTAAAAACCTATATAAGAAAGCTTTTATAATGTGATTGTTCTCCCTTGCCTCTCCCGGCTTGCTTTGAAGGTTATGGGACAATGGGTCTGAGACCTGGGAGACCTCTGGTGAAGTGTTACTCTCATTTCTTTCCTATTTTATTGGAGTTCCTTTCTTTTTCTTGCTCTAGTTTATATTGTAAACCTCTTGGATGGCCTGCCCTATAAGGCAAATTATCAAATAAATGTAACCTTGATCCCTAAACCTTGGAATTGATGATTTTACCCTGCAGTAAGTGTACTTGCCTGTGTTCCTCTCCATTTCTTCTTGCACTGCTTGTGGACCTGGTAAATTTCTGTACTTTACACTTATAGGTTTACTATTTTAAAACTGTATGAATCCTAGATCTTTTGTCTAGAATATGACAGAGTGAAAAATTCTGGCAGAAAAGTGATCAGATTAAAGAACAGACTAAAGCAGTCCAAAGTATTACAAAATACTGCTTATTAACAACACTGGAGGGTTAACACTACACCCAACTTAGTCATTTTCCCCTTCCAGGGTTGTTTCAGGGGCCAATGGTGCTATCAGAATAAAGTATTTTATTTTATTTTTTAACATTTCTTGCTTACTATATCCTTCAATTCTATGTGAGTTACAAAATGCATACATAATTTAAAACAATAAACCAAATAGACAATAAACAACACTCTAAAAAAACTCAATGTAAGCTGTGATCTACTAACAATATTAATGACAAACTTAAAAATACAGTAATCCTTCGCATCATCACTGAATCTCATCTCATCTCACCTCCCATAGATGCCTGAATAGTGTCACGCAAATAATACCATTTTGAACAATTTCCTAAAAGTTATAAATGAGGTAGCCCTTTTTACTTCCAATTCCAAAACAAGGCCCTCTGTACTGTTATCATTGAGTGACGATGACATGCTAATTTTACTTTTTTCAACAATGGAACTTCTACTTTAAGCTGTTCATCTGACTGCAATGGCCTGCATGGCTGATATAAGATGAGCAAATTACTCAGCAGTACATAACACCAAAAGATAGCACCTGACTCAAAACCAGCTATTATGGGAGCATTCTGGGGGCGGAGTCAGCACTTGGCCAGCTATGCAATGATATTTGGCATTTAACTAATCAATTTAACAGCATAAATAAGACCACATAAAAACAGTCCTGTACTCTTCAGGTCATCGGCAGTATGAATGAAGTAAACAAGGTTATAGGAAGCTGTAGCAGAGGGAAAGCTTCCAGGGCCCCTGAAGGCAGCATGTTTACTTCATTTACGCTGCCCATGGCACAAAGAGTGGAGGACTGCAGTGCTGGGGAAAAAAAATGCTGGATTCCGACCTGGAGTGGGTGCATGTGTGTTTGATATTCTGCCCAGGCTCCATGGACGCCACAGAGGTCTCAGAGGTCTGCCAAAGGCTCATGGGCAGGGCAGGATTAATTCTTTGAGGGCCTCTAGGCACAGAAGTACACTGGGCCTCCCTGGCCCTGCCTCGCCCACACCCTGCCCTCATTTATCTGTTTTCTTATTTACTTCTTTATTTCCACTTGTATTTAAAAAAAAAAAATCCAAAACAAACAAAGATTAGCATACCAGTGCATAGTTTTTCTTTTATGCAACCCCCAAACAACTCTGAACAAATCCTCCTTCCTTCCCTTCCCACCTACTTACCCAGGACTTTAACTCTGAACCCTTTCCATACATATATAAAAGTGTTCAAATATATTGTAAAGCAGTAATACTATCCGAAATACTGTATAAGTCTATATTAATAACCAAGTTTACAATGCCTCTCAACTGCCTCACTCTACGTTAACCAACTGTACCCCATATAAGAACATAAGAATTGCTGCTGCTGGGTCTGACCAGGGGTCCATCGTGCCCAGCAGTCTGCTCACGCGGCGGCCCTTAGGTCAAAGACCAGTGCCCTAACTGAGACTACCTTACCTGCGTACGTTCTGGTTCAGCAGGAACTTGTCTAACTATGTCTTGAATCCCTGGAGGGTGTTTTCCCCTATAACAGCCTCCAGAAGAGAGTTCCAGTTTTCTACCACTCTCTGGGTGAAGAAGAACTTCCTTACATTTGTACAGAATCTATCCTCTTTTAACTTTAGAGAGTGCCCGCTCGTTCTCTCTACCTTGGAGAGGGTGAACAACCTGACTTTATCTACTAAGTCTATTCTCTTCATTATCTTGAATATTTCGATCATGTCCCCTCTCAGTCTCCTCTTTTCAAGGGAGAAGTGGCCCAATTTCTCTAATCTCTCACTATACAGCAACTCCTCCAGCCCCTTAACCATTTTAGTCACTCTTCTCTGGACCCTTTCGAGTAGTACTGTGTCCTTCTTCAAGTACGGCGACCATGTATGGATAAACAACCAAATCTGTAACTCCTCTAGAATGTTCCACTCCATGTATGTTAACTTGTAACGAAACAACAAGGCAAGCAGTCCACCAAAGAATCCAAAATGAAACAAAAGAAGATCGGCAAAAAATAAGGAGATTCAAATCAGGTTTATTCAAGGTGCTCCCAAGAATCATGCCCGATGCATTTCGCCAAACAACGCTAGTCAATACTAACATAAAACCATGTCTTTCATACACACAGAACACAGATACACCCTCACCCATTATAAGTAATCACTAACTAAAAATAGAAATATGTAGATAAAGGTTAAACTGAACCGCCAAGAAGCCACACTGCATACAGTAAAATACCACAGAAACAATGACACATAGCCCCATAATACTTTGCAAAATATAAATAAAGCAGATGTAGATTTGAAGAAACTGACAAACAATCACCACTTTACGAATTAACAAATAGAAAGAAAAAAAATTGAAAATAAGAATTTGCAATTTTATTGGACTAATCCATTTTTCAATTAACTTTCAGAGGCCATAGCCTCCTTCAGGTCAGAGACCTGAGAAAGGGGGTTTTGGTCTCTAAAAGTTAGTAAAAAATGTATTAAAATAAGTCCAATAAAAATATTACCTTATTTTCTGTTTATAAAAGTTTTATCAATACCACTACAATACTATTTTATTCTTAAGCAACAAAAAAAAACTTTTTCTACCTTTTGTTGTTTCTGCTTTAATCATCTTGTCTTCACTGTCTTCTTTCTAGCAAGCATCTGTCCTCTCTCTGTCTTCCATGCAGCATCGGCCCCCACCATCCACTGTCTTCCTTCTCTCTCTGCCCCTTCCATCCACTGTCCACCCTCTTCCCATTCCATAAGGTATCTTCCCTCTTTCTATGCTCCTTCCATAAACTGCCTCTTCTCTCCTTTGTACATGATTCATTTCTGCTTCATCCCCTCTCCATTTTTCTGACTCAACCCCCTCCCCTATGCTCTGGCATCTCTCTATTCTCCTTTCCTGCCTTCCTTCCGACTCCACCCCATGGTCTGGCATCTCTATCTCCTTCCCTCTCCCCATGCCCTGGTATCTCTCTCCCTCTATGCTCTGGCACCTCCTCTCCCTCCTTTCCTTCTGGTCTGGCATTTGTCTCCTTAGTTTCCCTTCCCTCGTCACATGCACTGGCATCTCTCTCCTCTCCTTCCAACTCTTCCTCCCTCTCCATTATCTGGCATCCCTCCTTCCTTCCTTTCCCCTGGTCTGTCATCTGTCTCCATGCCCTGGCATCTCTCCCTCCCCCTCCATGGTCTGGTATCTCCTTTCCTTCTTTCCTTTCCCTCCCTCAGACTTGACATCTCTCGTTCCTCTCCCTTTTCCTTCTCCATCCTTCCCTCTCTCTCCCTAATTGGGTTCAGCAGCAGCATTTCTCCCTCCCTTCCCCCTCCCCTGTGCAGCAGCAGCATTTCTCCCCCCCATGCAGCAGCAGCAGAATTTCTCCTCCCCCTTTCCTTTGCAGCAGCAACAGCATTCCCTCCCTCCCTGTGCAGCAGCAGCAGCATTACCATTTCTACCCCCTCCCCCCCTCCCTGTGAAGCAACAGCAGCATTTCTTCTATGCTTCCCCTCAGTGAATGTTTCATTTATGGCTGGATCCCTTGCTGCCTGTTCAAAGCCGCAGGCGTCGGCTTCTCGGAAGCCTTCTCACTGATGTTGTAGCTGCTTCTGATGTAGCTGCGGATCGCGTGAGGAGACGATGCCCATGGCTTTGAACAGGCAGCAAGGAAGTTGGCCAGAAATGAAACACTCGCTGGAGGGAGGCACAGAAGGAAGGAAGGGAGGGAGAAAGTCATGTTAAGACTCGAGAGGGAGCACAAGCTGGGCCATGGGTTGGATACTTCTGATTTCATGGTTTGCTGCCACTGCTGCTGTTTAAGGAAAGCAGCAGCGGCAGAATAGGGAGGGCGGTTCCGGCGATGGGCCCCCCTGACCATTTCAGGCCCTAGGTCCATGCCTACTAGGCCTACCCATTAATCTGGCCCTGCTTGTGGGTATTGCAATGAAGACTACTGTGCTAAAGAAACACATTGCAATCTCCTACATTCTTGAAAAGAGTGTAATAGTTATCCACAAAACAATTTGAATATTCTAATTGAGATACACCCAGTCAGTAAATGCAGTGTTCAGAACAAAATAAATGTGCTTGGACTGAACAATTTATAAAGTCTGAGGAAAATTCTGTAATAGGTTTCTCGGGCATGTGTTTGACAGGTATAAGAAACCAGCAGCCACTGAACATTTTCTACACTTGACATCATCTGTTAATGGCAGTCCCGTGCAGCTTGGTTGCTCAAATGCCATCCGCTGTAGGAAACACAAAATGAAATAATTCCTGAGAGAAACCTAA
The DNA here is from genome assembly GCF_902459505.1 of Geotrypetes seraphini. Taxonomy (NCBI): domain Eukaryota; kingdom Metazoa; phylum Chordata; class Amphibia; order Gymnophiona; family Dermophiidae; genus Geotrypetes; species Geotrypetes seraphini. The sequence continues at coordinate 548,925,279 of NC_047084.1, forward strand.
ATGAAGATTTTAATTAAAAAAAAGTCTGACTGGGGTTTCAGAATTTATAAAACTCAATTTCCTGGTTTAGTCATTTAAGCATCAGCAGGCATTCTTTCAAATGAGAATATCAAAATCCAATTTATCTCTGTTCTATGAGAAAGTGGGCAAAAAAAAAAAGGTTGTTGAGAGGAAAAAAAACAGTAAAAATAATGATGACTGCCTTATTTTATTGACTGAATTTTTTTTATCTGTCATGGAGCAAAATATTAAAACTTTGATATTCTTTTACCTGGAATGGTAGAGCACCAAACAAAGATGATTCCAGACTGGCACTACTGCTACACCAAGCTCTCAGGAAAATGCAGAGGGTGAAATTTGTAAATGGTGCCTGTGTAAATGTAAAATGTCATCTTATTTCAGACAATTTTAATAATATAAAATATTAGCACAAATCCTGGAGACATATGGCCTGACATTCAGACTGCAAGAGGCAGCTTGGCTGCCTCCAGCAGTTAGCAGCAAACTGGAAATTCAGTGTCGGGGCCATATCCAGTCACCACCATTGAATTTCCAGTCTAAATGTAACCATGGTAGACATAGCTGGCCAAGTCAATATTCATCGGATGGTTAGCTAAGTTATGCGACCAGAGATAGATCTGCTGGTGACTGGCAGTTAGCCAGCTTAAACATAGAAACATAGAGTATTACGGCAGAAAAGGGCTGTCGGCCCAACAAGTTTGCCCACTCAAAGAACCCTCCCTCAACAAGAACCCTCCTTCTAAGCATTTCCCCGGAGCGAACCCACATGTTTATCCCATCGTCCCTTGATGTGGAAGACCATTCCATCGATCAACCACCCTTTCGGTGAAGAAGTATTTTCTGATGTCACCATGAAATCTCTCACCCTTGAGTTTGAGCGGATGCCCTCTTGTTGTCGTGGGACCCGTAAGGAAAAAGATATCTTCCTCCACCTTAATACGGCCCGTGAGATATTTGAATGTCTCTATCATGCCTCCCCTCTCTCTGCGTTCTTCGAGAGAATATAACTGCAGCCTGCTTAGACGTTCTTCATATGGGAGATCCTTAAGTCCTGAGACCATCTTGGTGGCCATTCGCTGAACCGACTCCATTCTTTTCACATCCTTAGTGTTAATTAGCCAGCCAAGAGCCATTCCTAGCCGGTAAAATACTGCTGAATAGTGGGCAGATAGTGCCTTGACATTTACCATTGCTTGACAGCAAACATAAATATTAGTGTGGAAAGCATGCATGCATGAATGGATTATGCCAAATGCATGCAAAAATCATGACTGCCCTTTTGCCAAAAACTACCCTGAACATACATATGTTCAGGGTAGTTGTATGCAAGTACCTGCTTAATTGTATCGCATGCACTTCTACATGTGAAATATTTTTATGAGGTCTTATTATTATATACTCACATATATGAGGGTGGCATGAAAAGTTTGGTAAATAACAAGTTAAACAAGTTGGTAAATAACAAGTTAAAGCATATACTAATGGCCTCCTTTACAAAGCCACGCTAGCGGCTTCGCTGCGCTAACGACTCTGAAGCCCATAGAGATTTAAAGGGCTTTGGGGCTGTTGCCGCGTGGCAGCCACTATTGCGGCTTTGTAAAAGAGGCCGTATATCTTCAGGAAAAAGTTAAAGATTCACCTTTTCTCCGCAAACCCATAGCTTAAACTCAGCACTCTACCCACCTAAGTTTCATTCAGTGTTCATGTCTTCTGATCTATAATCTTATTGTAAACCATATTGAATCCTAGTCAAAACTTGCGGTATAGAACAAAAATGTATGGTATGGTATGACTTTACACTTAGTCCAGTGAATTTTCAGTTTTTTCATAAGCTATTTTTCCTATGATATGAAAAAAACTGGAAACTCACTGGACTAAGGCCCCAGTCCTATAACGGGCACCTAATCCCGCCTAATGCTGAGCGAGACAGGCTTCCAAACTAAGTGGTTAATGAGCCATTTAAGGGTCTTAATGAGTGATAATTGGCACATGGACGTCCAAAGGATGTGGACATCACTTTGTAGATGCATCCATAATTTCATGGACGCCCATTGGGAAAACTCACACATAACAGAATAGGCGTGGGCGTGGAATGGGCATGGAATTAGTGAGGCTTCAATTTGGGCGTCCTTTGATTTATTTGTATAATGCTGTACGACCTAGAACATCCATCTCATGCCTACATTGTAGATGAATGAAAACCAAGTGTACTTTTGAGCATAGTTTGGGCTTCAGATAGACCCGAGTTCTATGGACGAAACTTAGGCACAGTTTGGACGTCCTTGATGTGATCTGCTAAATAGCTCTCTGGGTTTTTAATTTTCTTTAAGCAGCTTAAAATACATTTAATAAGGCACCATATAAACAGGACACATCAAAACAGATATATTGCATGCAAAACCTTCTATTTTTGTAGACTAACAAGCAATGTTATTTGCTAATTAGAGGAAAACATCCATTAACTGAAGCAGAGCATATAAAAAAACACAGCTTTAGGTTTCTTGCTAAAAAGCAACCCTTTTTTTTTCTGACTAAAATTGCTCCAATCAGCTCATTACTAAAAGCACATGAAAAAATATATAGATTGCATACATGACTTAATTTGCAAAATCTTAAAACCAGAAAAAACAGATAGAGACCTTAGCATGGCTTCTACTTCATTGCAAATGGAGGTGTGCAGCTGTACAATGCTGACCTCAATGTGACAGGCTGACCTCAAGGTGCACATGCAAGGTAGAATGCCACAATTAAAATATGTGCTGGGATTTGAGCCCATGACTTCTGGAAGATGAGCACAGGGCTTTTACTCATTGAGCTACAGCCACTTCCTTTCAGTTATGGAGGTTCCTACCATAAAAGCTTAGCAGATCCCTAAGCTATCATATTGGATATGAAGAAGAAAGACATTCATGGAAATGCCACTGAAGTTCTTTCTGATCTTAAGCAAGTCACTTATTCCTCCATTGCCTCAGGTACAAAAAAAGAAGCTTAGATTGTAAGCCCTCCTGGGATAGAAAATTGCCTATTATACCTCAATGTACACATTCATGATTTGTAGGCAGTATATAAGAAAAAAAGCAAAGAAAATGGTCAGCTAGATTAATAAATGTGTGGCTATCGCTCATACCTTTTTAAGTAGATCAGGGCAAGTTACATTCAGATATTTCTTGTCTGCAGAGGGTTTACTATTTGTAAGTTTGTACTTGAGGCAATGGAAAGTTAAATGACTTGTCCATGATCACAAGGAATAGCTGTGATAAAATGTGCATTTCCTGGTTCTCTGCGCTGCTCTAACCATTAGGCTATTCCTAAATATTAAACATGGTACGCCCCAGGAAGAGTTGTGGCCACTAGTTGAGCTGCTGCCTCTGCACCCAGAGGTTGGGAGATCCAGTCCTGGTGCTGCTCCTTGTAACCCTGAGCAAGTCACTTAATCCAGTGCCCACTGCTTTGAAATGTCAAAGGCAATATACAAGTCCCTAGTCCCTTCCCAGTACTGTAATGTATGACCTTTGACCACATAAGTCTATACAGTGCCAAAATTTATGGGGTCTAAATTGGTGAGAGATTCAGGATAGACTACAGGTAGAGAGAAGCTTCTATGGATAGAGCTATCTTTTCTATAAAGAAAACTGTGTGCACTTTCTTAAGGAAAAAATTGCTTTTCAATAGGTAGTATCATTTGCTGTACAGGGGATCATGGCACTCATCTTTTCAAACACCTGTTCAGGCCATACATTCTATACAACCTCTTGCATACACTTGGTTTTCTGTCATATACTGTACACAGAAGCATAAAAAGTCTTGCAAGTAACATGAAAAAATCTTGCAAGCAACATGTCTCAAATAAATCACTTACATTATGCTTAACAAAACACAAATTCTATGGCCTTGATATTTATGGGACCCCTTTACTAAGCTGTGTTAGGCATTAATGCATGCCTAACACATGCTTAAAATAGTATACAGTGGGATACACTCAGGCATCCAGTGGTAACTGTCAAATTAGCATTCACTGATAAATATTTGTATTATTTTTGGAAGAGGCATGTCAGGGGTGCAGAATAGGTGTTCCTACAAGTTTCAAGTTTCAAGTTTATTGATTTTTAATATCCCGATCATAAAACAAATATCTGACCGGTTAACAATAAAAAAAAAAATTTAAAATAGGAGAGTAAGAACTAGTTAATGGTGTGTTAGAAAAATTAGTGAAAACATATTAGACATATATTGACAAACATGACCGTGAGGATAAATGGGAAGGAAGGAAAAAGTTATATAATATTAGAAGAAATGAGATAGAGGGAAGGGATAGGACATGAAGGATAAGGGTGCATGGTATAATAGATATGCGCTGAAATAAAGGAGAGCTTTTAGGACGAAGATAAGTAAGTAAGTAGATATAGAAAAGATTAGGATTTGTTAAAGGCATCCTGAAATAGGAAAGTTTTAAGATTAGTTTTAAATTTAGGTAAATGAATTTCGTCATAGAGAAATTGAGGAAGAGAATTCCATAATGTAGGGGCTGTTATAGCAAAATTAGTTTTCCTTGTATAGTAGGATTCTTTTAGGGAAGGAATGAAAAGGAGTTTTTGGTCGGTAGATCGTAAGGGACGGGGAGAACTTTGAGGTATTAGTAATTTGTCGAGAAATAAGGGCAGATGGGAAAGTTTGATTTTGAAAGAGAGCAGTAAGATTTTATAAATTATACGGTGTGAGACAGGGAGCCAATGAGCCTCTTTGAGAAGCGGGGTGACGTGTTCGAATTTACCTATTTTGTAAATGAGTTTGATTGCGGTATTTTGTATAATTTGCAGACGGCGAAGTTCTTTTTGGGGTAGTCCATTTAATAATGAATTGCAGTAATCTAAGTGAGAGATAACTAAAGAATGAATAAGGATATTGATCGAGTCGGTATTTAAAATGGAAATGAAAACTAAAATGGAAACTAAACAGCACATTCATATTAGTGCATACTAACTGGTTAGCAAAGGATTACTGTGTGATCCCTTATTATCTACAAAATAGGTGGTGGTAAGTGCTCATGATATAAGTTTTTTTAATGGCCTGGCACCAATGACAACATTAGTGCATGGCCATTAATACAAACAATAGAAAATTGACCATTTTATGGCTGTGGTAAAAATAGCAGCTTAATGAAAGGATCCCTATGCTATTGTAGTCCCTTACCACCTTTTAGGCCCCTCTATGTGCCTGTCATAATTAGATTGTAAGCTCTTCTGAGCAGGGACCGCCTCTTGCATGTACAAAGTACAACATTGCATATGCCTGGTAGTGCTATAGAAATAATAAATTGTTGTTGTTGCAGTTATTCAGGTAGCAGCACTGGATACCCAAATAACTAGAGCTTGCCAACCCCATACGGTAAAATTTGGTGGTATTTGGTAATTTCCTAAAAACCATCATAGTTGACTAAGGAGGAATTTATCAATTAGCATTTGGGTCTTAAGTCACATTAGTTGAGCCTTAGCGTAAATTGATGTAGCGTGCACTAAATGCTAAGACGCTCATAGAACATAATGGGTGCCTTAGCATTTAGCATGCACTAAATCAAATAGCAAGTGCTAAATCAGTTAGTGCACCTTTGTATAAGGACCCTTTAATGTAACTTAAAAGGCCCTAATGCTGCATGACCTAAGATACCACGGTGATAAATAAGTCACTGTGGATTAGGTAGAAATGAGATGCAAAATATGCAAAAGCACGTTTTGCATTTCATTTCTATGCAAATGTCTTAACACAACTTGCAGTGACACACCGCAAGTAATGTTACTAGAGAATGGCACGGTGGTTGTTTACTTTTGAATGAAAATAATGCACGTGTGGCTGATAGATTTTGTTCTTGCTTTGTGTGCACTAATCTAGGTCACTCAAAAAAAAAATATCCAAAAACAACGAAGAGTAAAATTTGAAACAAAATATATCTATATTTGAGGGTTCTTCAAAAAGTTTCCACAGTGTCATATTTTTGTGAGAAATGGTTGGGGCAGAATTAGTAGTAAGAGGGCATGTTATAGATATAGAATGTCATGTGACTAGTCAGTCAGGCAACAGGGTGATTATGTGAACAAGTGATATAATTTACTATTGAGATATTTAATAAATAATGTTTAAAAAAAATAAAAGTGCAGAAACCTTTTGCAGATCCTTATTAAAGGGTATGTTATGAAACAAAATACCTCTTATTCCAAGTGATAAATATCCATTGTGATATATGATTCAACCACTCTTAGTTCAAATCTATTTTATTAAGCAACAGTAAATACAACGGCAATAACAACCATGGGATACATTTTCATCAAACACCCGCGGAGGACTGGACTCTTATGTCCTCCCCGGACCCACCATACCCCACCCCCCAACAAAGAAGCCCCTACCCCCCTCCCACCCCTCCCCATCCCCCCACAGATACATAGAAACTCGTAAGCAGGGAACAGCATAGACACCGCAAATCACAGGTTCAGAGGTGGAGTCTATTCAAGACCCGACTACGACTCTCAGGAGTCAAAATGTTCAAATATGGAGTCCAAGTGTGAACAAAATCTCTGCTCCGGCGTCGAGAAGGACTAGCCAAACGGGCCTCCCATCCCATAAGTTCATGAAGACGATTCCTCCAGTACCAGAATGAAGGTGGTTCAGATGACAGCCAGCAACACAAGATACATTTCTTCCCCAAAATAAAACATTTACTAAGAAATAATTTTTCATAAGAATTGTACATATACAAGAATGAGAAATGGGCAAACAGCATAGACTGCACGGATACTGGCACAGGGGTCTGCAACAAGCCCTGTAAAAAGGAGGCCACTTCCGTCCAGAAGGTCTGAATCCCCTCACAACTCCAAATACCATGAAAATAAGAATTTACCTCCCCCGTACAGCGGATGCATAACTGGGTATCAATGCAACCCATATGGTAAGCCTGACTCTGGGAAGCATAGGCCCGCAGGACAGTTCGAAAGTGACATTCACGTAACTCAGCACTATGTACCAAACCCGCAGTTCGGTTCAGGGTTTTTAACAAGAAATTGTCCCCCAATTCCCTACCCAAGTCCCGCTGCCATGCCTCCAAAATACCAGGGAAAACCCTAGGCGGGCAAAGGGCCAGAATCCGGCCATGCAAAGCAGATATAGAGACCCTAGTGTCAGGATCCGCAGCCAAAAAAGTACAGAGCTGGGTCCCAAAATCCCCCTGCAAGGAAGTCCCCTGAAGGGAAGCCACATAGTGACTAAGTTGACAATAGGCAAATGGAAGGCCTATCTCAGGGACCCCCCTCCCCGCCAACTCAGCATAAGGTAAGAGAGACCCATCATCCCGCAGAACATGCCGCAACTGTTCCACCCCCCGCGCCCTCCAACGACCGAACAAGGAGGGTCCAACCCCCGGTGGGAAAGCTAAATTCCCCGTCAACGGTAGAAATACACTAGAATGAGCGTCCTGATTCCACAACCGAATAATTTGATGCCACACTGTCCACAAGGACCGAAACAAAATACTACGCTTACAGGATCGCGGTAGTTTAGACAACGGGGCATGGAGGAGATACAAGAGATGAAGAGGATAGAAATGATCCCGCTCCAGAGAGAGATCCGTATAAAAAGAGGTACCTAACACCCAATCACTAAGATGACGTAGCAAACAAGCCTGGTTATAAACCCTGATGTCAGGCACCCCCAAACCACCCCCGTGGGCAGGCCCCACCAACAGGGACCATTTCAGTTTAGGTCTACGTCCACCCCAACAAAACCGGATCAATAGGGATGTAAGGGAACGAATATCCCTCTGCAACAAAGAAAGGGGAAGAGTCTGAAGAACGTAAAGCCACCTCGGGACAACAACCATACGAAATAAATGAATTCTCCCCAACAGAGACAACGGCAACGCCTGCCATTTGGCTAGCAACAGTTTAGTATCCGCCAGGAGTTTATCTACGTTAAGACGATACAGTTGGGCCACATCCATAGTCAGCCGAATCCCCAGATAGCTAAAAGAGGTGTCAGCCCAGCGCAGCGGGAAACTATCCCCCCACAACCGCTGAAGATGGACCGAGGAAGCCAGCGCCTCAGATTTCGCAAAATTCAAGGCGAAGCCAGAGAAATCTCCGTATTCCCGAAGACTTTCCAACAATACGGGCAAGGAACGCTGCGGGTCCGTTAAAAAGACCAAGAGATCATCCGCAAACGCCGCCAGTTTAAAATGGGAATCTCCCAGGACCAATCCCCGAATATCCGCATTGGCCTGAAGCTCCCGAAGTAAAGGATCTAAAGAAAGCACAAAGAGAAGTGGCGACAAGGGACAGCCCTGGCGAGTCCCTCGGCCAATAGGAAAAAAACCCGAGCAAGTCCCATTAACCAAAATCCGCGCCTCCGGATCACTATACAGTGCCTGGATTGCACCAAAAAAGAAGGGGCCCAAACCGTACGTCCTCAGCACCGCAAAAAGGTAACCCCACCGCACCTTATCGAAGGCCTTCTCTGCATCAAAACTGATGAGCATGGCGGGGCTACCGTCCTGTCCCACCCGTTCTAACGCCAACAAGATGCGCCGGATATTCTTAGCCACCGGTCTATCCCGCACAAACCCCACCTGAGAGTCTGAGATCACCGAAGGCAAAACACGCGCCAGGCGGTTAGCCAAAAGTTTAGCCAAAAGCTTCGCCTCATAATTCAACAATGAGATAGGACGATACGATTCTGGCAAAAGAGGGTCCTTGCCAGGCTTCGGGAGAACTATAATAGATGCTAGATTTACGTAGCGAGGAAGAAAGCCCTTAGCAACACTCAGATTATAAACCTCAGCCAGTACTGGCGCTACGTCCGTCACTAACAACTTATAAAACTCACTCCGAAACCCATCCGGGCCCGGCGCCTTGCCCAACGAACTGACCCCTATCGCCCCCTCCACCTCCTCTGCAGTGATAGGAAGATCCAAAATGGCTGCATCCCGCTGAGATAAACGAGGCAAATCGAGGCTGTCAAGATAAACTTGCCCATCCAAAAGCTCGGGGCCTGGATCAGTATACACCTCAGCAAAGAACTCCCGAAATAATTCACATATCTCCTCCGACCGATGATACAGCACCCCAGAGGAACCCCGAAGAGTCGTTATGCTCTCAGGTCCACCCCTCGGACGCGCCAGGCGGGCCAACAATCGACTGCTCTTATTCGCAAACCGAAATAAAGAAAACTTATAGTACTCCCTCGTCCTCAAAGCCCGAAGATGCAACAATTCATTCAGTTCCTGCTGGACCTCTAGAAGCTGCGCCCGAAGCAGGAAGGAGGGTGCCCTACCATACTGGCGTCTCAACACAGTCGCCTTCCGTTCCAAAACCAAAATCTGCCTATGCTTCCGCTTCGACTCCCTGGCCACATATGAAATGACATCCCCCCGTAAGACAGCCTTAGCCGTCTCCCAGTAGAGAATGGGATCATCCCGATGCTGCTGATTGGTAACCTGAAAATCACGCCAGCGCTGTATCAAATACTCATGAAAACGGGTATCCCTATACAGGTAACAGGGAAATCGCCAGGACCCTCTAGTGATCCGCGAGTCTCCCCAGGTCCACCGAAATCCCACCCAAGCGTGGTCAGATATTTCAATGGGGCCCATATCAACCCCCACTACCCGGGGAAGCAGCTCGCGAGAGATGAGGATAAAATCAATTCGGGAGAGCGTCCCGTGCGCCCTGGATAAGTGGGAATAATCCCTCTCCAACAGGTGTAACACCCTCCACACATCCAGCAACCCCAAGGTGGATTCCAAAAGCTGCCCACCCGTATAGAGTTTGGAGGTCTCTCTACCCCCCGATGCAGACCGATCCAACTTTGGATCCGGTACCTCATTAAAGTCCCCGCCCACCAGCATCGGAACATCTCCAAACTGCAAGAGGTGATTGCGAAGCCCCCTAAAAACCCCTACCGAAGGATTGTTAGGAGCGTAAACATTACAGAGCAAAAGTGGCCGATTATCAAGTAACACTAAGGCAGCTATGTAACGCCCCCCGGGGTCGCGGAGCACTTTCTGGGTGAGTAGGCGAAGCCCCTTACGGATCAAAATAATAACGCCACCTTTTCCCCCCACGGCGGGCGCCTCCAAATATGAACCCACCCACCAGGTACAAAGCTTGGCATGTTCCACTGAGGATAAACGGGTCTCCTGTAAAAAAGCAATAGAGGTTTTAGAACGATTCAAACGCTGCAATATTTTGGAGCGCTTAATAGGGGAGTGTATCCCCCCAACATTCCAAGAAGTTAAAGTGTATTCCAGAGCAATCCGCTCAGTAGCCAAATCATACAAAAAGAAAGAACCAGTAGAATGCCAGAGAAGCGTCCCAGCCACCGCTCCCCCGGCTTCTCGCCACCTCTTGCCCCAAGAATCAAGCTGTACCCCTGCCACCAAGTCAATCCCCTAGCACAGAACCCCCCCACCCATCCCCCCAAAATTTCCACAAAAAGCCCCACCACAGATCCCCTGAAGCCCTTCGAAACCCACCCCCACCCCCCACCCGCCCCCCCTCCCCACCCCTCTATCCCCCCTCCACAACCTACCCTCACCCATTCCACACCCAAGACACCCCAAAAAGGGCATCACGTCCAGGAAACCAGGTACACCCGCCCACGGGGATAATGTCCAGAACCCCCTGACCCACAAACCCCAAAACACAGAGAATAGCAAAAACCTCCCCCCACAGCCAAACCCCCCGAGACACTCTACCCACCCCTCCCTTCCACGAACACTACAGTCACAACGCCTACCCTCAAGCACACTCACCAAGCCCAAACCCCAATGCTCAAATAACTAGATAGGTCCGAACAAACCCAAACTAACAGAGGACAAGTAGGCCAACCCCCCTCCATCCCCCCCACACAGCAACCAGGCAGTCCCTCAAAAAAACCACAGGGACCCAACGCAGATGGGAAGGAGAGAAACCCCCAGTCCCATCTCAAACCATAGACCCGGCCCCAGATATGGGTCTCCTCAGTCCACTGCCGCTCCCTGCGGTGAATCTTCAGGTATCATCTCCGTCACAAAACGCTGCGCGGCCTCCAAAGTGTCGAAATGATGAGCTCGTCCCAGATGGGTCACCCTCAAGCGAGCCGGATATTGCAGAGAAAAAGCAATGTGGCGTTGGATGAGACGGGTGCATAACGGTGAAAACCTGCGTCGCGCCTGAGAGTCCTGGAAACAAAGAATGGGCTTGTTGTCATACAAGAGCTTCTTGCCCTGTCGCAATGCACGCAGGACCTCCATCTTGTGATGATAATTCAGGATACGGCAAATGACCACTCGAGGTCTGTCAGCATTCTCTCTCCGCTGCCCCAAGCGATGTGCCCTCTCCACCCGCAAGGGGCCCGAGGAAGATGATAAAGACAAAGACTCAGTCAACCAGCGTTCCAACATCGCCCCCAGCTCCACGTCCCGCACCGATTCAGGCAGGCCAACAAACCAAAGGTTATTGCGGCGGGACCTGTTCTCCAAGTCGTCCACCTTGGCACGCAACGCAGCCAACGCTGTACTGTGGGCAGACTGTTCCTGGGCAAGCTGCTGGACGTGGTCCTCCGCAGCACTCACCCGCTGCTGAGTTTCCTTGACCTCGGACGTGAGGGATGCAAATCTCTGATCCAGCGTGTCCAGTTTATCAAGTATACGCTGCAGTTTGTCCCCCAGGGAGCTCTCAAGGGCAGCCTGAACCTCAGCCGTAACCGCCGACACCCAGGATGAGTGAGGAGCCTCCGGCGATGGGGGCGCCACGGGATCCGCCACCCTGGCCTCCGGCAGCTTACTCCGCTCCCGATCCTTCCGGACCGCCTTAGTTGCCATGGCGATCCCACTCTAGGCTCCCCGCTCTTACCGTGCCACCAGGAAGCTCCCCAGCACAGGAAGAAGACCAATCCCGGATTCCGGCCCACAGGGGAAGAGCCACACCTCGCCCTGGGGTCAGAGTCTCAGCCGGCTGCCCTCTGCTGCACCACGTGGCCCCCGGGAGACCCGAGATCGGATCTGCAGGGCTGCCAGCAGGACGGCTGCAGAGTCGTGCCGCTTCCCCAGGAAACTCTTCAACACGGGGAGATAACTGCACTCGAAGACGGACCTGCAGGGGGAAAGACGCGCCGCGTCCCAGCAGGGCAGACTCGTGGCCGCAAGCAAACCGCGGCGCCACGTGGCCGCCGTCCGTCCGGAAAAAGTAAGGCAGAGTCGCGAAGGAAGTTTCTTCGAGGTTGCTCCGCTTCTCCAGCAACCTCCCCAGTGCCGCAGACAGCCCGAACCAGGGGGAAAATGCAGTTTAATTGCCTTGCCGCGGTCGGGTGAAACAGAGCTGTGGCAGCACGCTGTCTACAGCTCCATGTTTCCGCCGGAAGTCAATTCAACCACTCTTAATAGCTATAAATTTCATAACTACTGAAGCTTCAGACCTCAGAAACACCACTCATCGCTCAATTGTTTATCATAGCGATAAGCTTGACGTGTTGTCTCCTCACTGGCCCACTGGATTTCAATATTTAAAGTGCAGTTTTTAAAGTACAACAGTTTCAAAGTGCTTAAACAGTGCCTTAAAGTGCTACTAGTCAAATGCTTTTACATATGTACTAAAAGTTTATAACTTAGAAACTTTTAGTACATATGTAAAAGCATTTGACTAGTAGCACTTTAAGGCACTTTTTAAGCACTTTGAAACTGTTGCACTTTAAAAACTGCACTTTAAATATTGAAATCGAATTAGGATTAAAAAAAAAAAAAAAATGGGCCAGTGAGGAGACAACATGTTAAGCTTATCTCTATGATAAACATTTGCGTGATGAGTGGTGTTTCTGAGGTCCAAAGTTTCAGTAAAGAAATGAAATTTATAGCTATTAAGAGTGGTTGAATCATATATCACAAAGGATATTTATCACTTGGAATAAGAGGTATTTATGAGCTATATGCGATTCCAAGTTAGAGTACTATTGAAAAAATAACCATCTTAGAGGGACTCTATGAAACAAAATTCTGTATGTGATAAGTAAGGGTGACTGTCAGTTTGTTCAAACTTGTATGCTTGATAGCACCTGGTACCCCAACATGCCAAACCATTAAAAAGTGCAGAAGATTATAAGCAGAGGAGCCAACTTTTCAAATTATTGAGGTGCTAACCCCAACGGAAATTATCTCTCCCAGGACACAGTCAAGGAGTTTGTTCAATATCGGGAGTGTTCAAACACCCACAGAGCTGGCCTCTATGCTGTAGGAGATATTAGGCATCTTAGATCACATTTCGTGTGGCCACGTCGTGAAAAGTATTACAGTCTGAGGGATTGTGCCCTGAGGAAACCTGAACAGGGTGAAACATATCGGCGTACTCTATCCCTCTTGGCTAAACCACCCACGTTAAGTTAAGCACTATATTTATTACTATTTAAAGTTATTCATTTAAAACATAAAAATTTATTAAGATAAGCATAGTACATCTTTCATAAAACACACCAGTGTCCCGATGACGATTGGGGGCATAAAACCAGTTGCTATGAAAGCATATTGAGCTTCTGAGGGCCTCTGGAAAATTCTGAGGGCCTGGAAAATTCAACATATAAGCACTTGTGATATAGAGGATACGTAGGGGAGGTTTATACTACACCATACCCCTAACGGTGTTGTAGGAGATATTAGGCGCATCACATCAGATGTCACCTTCACCATTTTAAAGTGAAATAAATCCACAGTGCTCTATTGTGTTTGCATAGATCGTGTGAATATATAGGAAAAATAATGTCCACCGTTCAGGGAATAAATGGAGGAAAACATATCTCTAGTAGCTAGATGCTCCAAATCTATAGGGATCAGCAGTCAGGCAATGGGAGTAAATTTTATAGCTGCCTAGAGAGGTGGGCGAAAAGAGTTAATGATTTCAGCCTTCCTTACTATATACGGAAAAACAAGATGTACATTGAGCTCATAAATCAGAGTACTAGCCTTGACACAGACAATATGCTTTGTAATAGTGCCGTGAAGGTTAAGTGAGTTTTCATTGTTTAGTCTGGGCTCTTTGTTATTCGTCTCTATATCCAGAGTTATCAGGGTATTACTGCTTTCTTTTTTAAATGGTAATAGCATGTACATTCAGGCACTATCACCACCAGTTATTTCCATAGTGTCACCAGATGTACTCATTTTTCAGAAATACACATGAGCATTCAGAAGTTTTGAGGGTCTTTATAATATTAAGGGAAAGTAGGGCTGTGCATTCTTTAGTATATATTTGGGTTATAAATGTGCTTTAAAAAGTAGCACTTCTAAATAATCTACTGATTCTTTAACACAACCTATGAGAGACTACTGGGCAACCAAGATGATTCTAGATAAATAAAGTGAAAGCCTCTCAGAAATTAGAAGCCTCAGCTCAAATGAGTTGTACCGTAATACCCTGTTTTTCAATAAAACGTTGAGTTTATGTTAATTCAGGCTTTCCAAATAAGGCGGTTTACATCAAGTCAATCCACTATACTGGTGAAAGTGCAATTAGTGCAAACAATGGTAGTAAGGGTAAGCAGCACCCGGGGCAGTGGTGCCCCCCTGCTGTGCACACACCCCTTCCCTTTTAACTTCTCCGGGCATGAGCAGCATACTCATGTCGGTATTGGCTCGCCTTTGATGTCACTTCCTAGGCCGGCACTAAAAACCACACTATGGCCCTCTTTTACTAAGGTGCGACATTGTATATCTGGATTTTCAGAAGGCGTTCGACAAGGTTCCACATGAACGACTACTTCGGGAAATTGAAAGCCATGGAATCAAGGGTGAAATACTCATGTGGATTAAAAACTGGCTGGAGCATAGGATACAGAGAGTGGGAGTAAATGGACAATACTCGGACTGGAAAAGCATCACCAGTGGGGTGCCGCAAGGCTCGGTGCTTGGACCCGTGCTCAACATCTTTATAAATGATCTGGACATTGGTACGACGAGTAAGGTGATTAAATTTGCGGACAATACGAAGTTATTCAGAGTAGAGAAGACACAGGGGGATTGTGATGATCTGCAATGTGACATAATCAGGCTCGAGAAATGGACATAGACATGGCAGATGAGGTTCAACGTGGATAAGTGTAAAGTGATGCATGTCGGTAACAAAATTCTAATACACGGATACAGGATGTCCGGGGCGGTACTTGGAGACACCTCCCAAGAAAGAGACTTGGGAGTTATGATCGAAAAGTCGATGAAGCCATCCACGCAGTATGCATCAGTGGTGAACAGAATGCTAGGAATGATAAAGAAGGGGATCACAAACATATCTGAGAAGGTTATCATGCCGCTGTACCAGGCCATGGTGTGCCCTCACCTGGAGTACTGCATCCAGCACTGGTCTCCGTACATGAAGAAGGACACGGTACTACTCGAAAGGGTCCAGAGAAGAGTGACTAAAATGGTTAAGGGGCTGGAGGAGTTGCCATACAGTGAGAGATTAGAGAAACTGGGCCTCTTCTCCCTTGAAAAGAGGAGACTGAGAAGGGACATGATCGAAACGTTCAAGATAATGAAGGGAATAGACTTAGTAGATAAAGACAGGTTGTTCACCCTCTCCAAAGTAGAGAGAACGAGCGGGCATTCTCTAAAATTGAAAGGGGATGGAGGAGTTGCCGTACAGCGAGAGATTAGATAAATTGGGCTTCTTCTCCCTCGAAAAGAGGAGATTGAGAGGGAACATGATTGAATAATGTGTTACTTTCTGGGCCTGATATGCTCAACAGCCTATTGGAAGTTCTGATTCATTTCATAGTAACATAGTAAATGATGGCAGATAAAGACCTGAATGGTCCATCCAGTCTTCCTATAAGTTATACCCATTAAAAAATATATGTTTAAATTAACGTTTCTTCTTTGATATTTCTGGGCCATAGACTATAAAGTCTGGTATTGTCATAGGTTACAAATGCTGATGTTGCTGTCCAAGCTCACTCCAGCCTATCCAACTATCCTGTTGTTTTGAAGGATATCTATCGTAAAGTCTGGCCAAGAACCTATCACCATAACAGCAGACATCCAGCAAAATTTTCTCCTGCATTGTTGTATATTCAGACTACAAAAATTACTCAAGATTCCTGTTATGACAATGATCTAAATCAAAAGATTGTAGAATACAAAATGAAGATTTCACATCTTTGACAATAGTCCATCACCTGCAGTGACAACATATAGTTTTAGAAGGACAGACCAAGAAGGAGAAAGAGAGTATAGCACAAATTCCAGATGCTTTAACATAGTAACATAGTAAATGACGGCAGATAAAGATCCGAATGGTCCATCCAGTCTGCCCAACTTGATTCAATTTAAATTTTGAAAATTTTTTCTTCTTAGCTATTTCTGGGCAAGAATCCAAGGCGCGCTTGAGTTCCAACTGCTGAAATCTCCATCAAAACCTACTCCAGCCCATCTACACCCTCCCAGCCAATGAAGCCCTCCCCAGCCCATCCTGTCCCAAACAGCCATATACAGACAGACACAATCTGTTCAGTACTGGCCTTAGTTCAATATTTAATATTATTTTCTGATTCTAGATCCTCTGTGTTCATCCCACACTTCTTTGAACTCCGTCACTGTTTTCCTCTCCACCACCTCTCTCGGGAGCGCATTCCAAGCATCCACCAACCTCGCCGTAAAGTAGAATTTCCTAACATTGCTCTTGAATCTATCACCCCTCAACATCAAATTATGTCCTCTGGTTTTACAATTTTCCTTTCTCTGGAAAATATTTTATCCTAAGTTAATACCCTTCAAGTATTTGAATGTCTGAATCATATCTCCCCTGTCCCTCCTTTCCTCTAGGGTATACATATTCAAGGCTTCTAGTCTCTTCTCATACATTTTCTGGTGCAAGCCTCCTATCATTTTCATCGCCATCCTGGACTGCTTCAAGTCTTCTTAAGTCCTTCGCCAGATACGGTCTTCAAAACTGAACACAATACTTCAAGTGGGGCCTCACCAATGACCGGTACAGGGGCATCAATACCTTCTTCCTTCTACTGGCTACACCTCTCTTTATACAGCCCAGCATCCTTCTGGCAGCAGCCACCGCCTTGTCACACTGTTTTTTCGCCTTTAGATCTTCAGACACTATCACCCCAAGGTCCCTCTCTGTGCATATCAGCTTCTCAGCTCCCAGCATATGGCTCCTTCTGATTATTAATCCCCAAATGCATTACTCTGCATTTCTTTGCATTGAATTTTAGTTGCCAGACATTAGACCATTCCTCTAACTTTTGTAGATCCTTTTTCATATTTTCCACTCCCTCTTCGTTGTCTACTCTGTTCCAAATCTTGGTATCATCCGCAAAAAGGCAAACATTTCCTTCTAACCCTTCAGCAATGTCACTCACAAACATATTGAACAGGATTGGCCCCAGCACCGAACCCTGAGGGACTCCACTACTCACCTTTCCTTCCTCCGAGCGACTTCCATTAACCACCACCCTCTGGCGTCTGTCCAACAGCCAGTTTCTAACCCAGTTCACCATTTTGGGTCCTAATTTCAGCCCTTCAAGTTTGTTCAGAGCCTCCTATGAGGAACCGTATCAAATGCTTTGCTGAAATCTAAGTAAATTACATCTAGCATATGTCCTCGATTCACCTCTCCGGTCACCCAATCAAAAAATTCAATCGGGTTCATTTGGCACGATTTACCTTTTGTAATGCGATGTTGCCTCAGATCTGTAACCCATTCGATTCAAGGAAGTACACTATCCTTTCTTTCAGCAACACTTCCATTATTTTTCCAACAACTGAAGTGAGGCTCACTGGCCTGTAGTTTCCTGCTTCATCCCTGTGACCACTTTTGTGAATAGGGATCACATCCGCTGTTCTCCAATCCCCAGGATCCACTCCCATCTCCAGAGATTTGTTGAACAAGTCTTTAATAGGACCCGCCAGAAACTCACTGAGCTCCCTCAGTATCCTAGGATGGATCCCATCTGGTCCCATCGCTTTGTCCACCTTCAGTTTTTCAAGTTGCTCATAAACACTCTCCTCCGTGAAAGGTGCAGAATCTACTCCATTTTCTTGTGTTACTTTGCCAGACAATCTCGATCCTTCTCCAGATTTTCTTCCATGAACATAGAACAGAAGTATTTATTTAGCACGTTTGTCTTATCTTCATCACTGTCCACAAATCACTTCTCAGCATCTTTTAGTTTAGCAATTCAATTTTTCATCTTCCTCCTTTCACTGATATCTGAAAAAAATTTGATCGCCCTTTTTTACATTTTTATCATTTGTTCTTCCGCCTGCCCTTATGCCAGATGTATCTCTCTCTTGGCTTCTTTCAGTTTCACCCTGTAGTCCTTTCTGCACTCCTCTTCTTGGGTATTTTTTATATTTCACGAACGCCAACTCTTGTCACCTTTATTTTCTCCACCACTAGTTTGGAGAATCATATCAGTTTCCTTTTTCTCTTGTTTTTATTTATTTTCTTCACATAAAGGTCCGTAGCCATTTTTATTGCTCCTTTCAGCTTAGACCACTGTCTTTCCACTTCTCTTATATCCTCCCATCCTAACAGATCTTTCTTCAGATACTATCCCATTTCATTAAAGTCTGTACGTTTGAAATCTAGGGCTTTAAGTATCATGTGGTCACTCTCCACTTTAGCCATTATGCCAAATCAAACCATTTGATGATCGCTACTTCCCAGGTGAGCACCCACTCGAACATTAGAGACATTCTCCCCATTTGTGAGGACCAGATCCAATATCGCTTTTTCCCTCGTGGGTTCCACCACCATTTGTCTGAGCAGAGCTTCTTGAAAGGCATCCACAATCTCCCTTCTTCATTCCAATTCCACAGAGAGAACATTCCAGTCTGCATCCAGCAGGTTGAAGTCTCCCGACAGCAGCACTTCCTCTTTCCTTCCAAACTTTTGGATATCCACAATCAGATCCTTATCAATTTGTTGCGATTGAGTCAGAGGTCTGTAGACTACACCCACGTAGATAGAAGTTAAGAACATAAAAATTGCCATTGCTGGGTCAGACCAGTGGTCCATTGCGCCCAGCAGTCCGCTCCAGCGGTGGCCCCCAGGTCAAAGACCAGAGCCCTAACTGAGATCAACCCTAACTGCGTACATTCCGGTTCATCAGGAACTTGTCCAACCTTGTCTTGAATCCCTGCAGGGTGTTTTCCCCTATAACAACATCTGGAAGAGCGTTCCAGTTTTCCACCACTCTCTGGGTGAAGAAAAACTTCCTTACGTTTGTATGGAATCTATCCCCTTTTAACTTTACAGAGTGCCCTCTTGTTCTTCCTACCTTGGCTAGGGTGAACAGCGTGTCTTTATCTACTAAGTCTATTTCCTTCAGTATCTTGAATATTTCTATCATGAATATTTCTATCATGTCCCCTCTTTTCGAGGGAGAAGGGGCCCAGTTTCTCTAATCTCTCACTGTAGGGCAACTCCTCCAGCCCCTTAACCATTTTAGTTGCTCTTCTCTGGACCCTTTCGAATAGTCATTCTTCATGTACTGCGACCAGTGCTGGACGCAGTATTCCAGGTGAGGGAGTACCATCTTCTCTTTTTAGAGTGATCCATATCGCTTCTTTCTCTCCCCTTGCATTTCGGTTGCTTGGATATCGATCTTTACATAGAGAGCTACTCCTCCACCTTTTTGACCATCTCTGTCCTTCCTATAAATATTATATCCCATTATGTTTACATCCCATCCATGGGATTCACTGAACCACGTCTCTGTGAAAAATACTTTTATATACACAATAGTTTGAAGTCCTTGCCTTGAGAGGCTATTGATTTGCAATAAGAGAGCAAGCTATTTTGGCAGAAGCCAACCTCAGACTTCCCAAAATTGCCTCCAGCAGTCTAGAAATATGACAGCATTTCCTACAGAGGATCATGCCAAAGATTTAAATGATTTAGACTTCATAGTACCAAAATGAATAATGTTATATTGTTCATGTAACATTATTCATGTTGCATTGACTTTTGCTAATCTCATAGTGATAGTTATTCCTGTTACATGGATGGATTGCTGTTACTGTAACACCAATTATTTCATGCTGCACTGATTGTTCTTAATGTCACATTGATAGATATTGGTGTTGTATGGATGGATTGCTATTATTGTTACACTGATTACTGCTACTGCACTGATGCTGCTGTAATGTTCATATTACACTGCTCATATTACACTGATCCCTGTTTGTAACCAACTGCAAGCTCTACTTCAGAGGAATTGGTGGGATATAAGTCTACAAATAACTTAAGAAAGCACCCCACCACTTCAGAGAAGTCTTGGTTTGCACTGGGTCCTAAAGAGAGACTTGTTCACATTTTAAGACTCTACTCAAGAGAAACCATACACACGCAGAAGTATTTTGTCTACAGTCAGTAGTCTGTATGGCCCACTGGGGTTTGTTGTGAAATAAATATCAGGTGTGCCATGTGTCCGGTTATCTTAGTCGATGACTACCATATTTTAGAAGATTGTTCAAAGAATCTAGGCCCCAGATTCTCTAAATGGTGCCATTGTTGGCGGCCGCCAATCAAATGTCTATCATGTGACAGTACCATTTAGAGAATCGCTCCTCCAGGAAAGGTAGGAACTGGAAATGTAGGCCATGGTTTTCAAGGCCTACATTTCCGGCATCTACCTTTGATGAGAATTGCACCTCCAGAGGTGCATATTGGCACCTAATGCCACTTCTGGCATTAATGGTATCTGTGCATTAAACTCTTTTTTTCTAAACACACAGGGGCTCATAATAATAATTAAAAAAAAAGTCTAAAAAGTGGTCTAAATGGGTACTTGGATGATCAAAAAGCCTGATTGTCCAAATACCCCTAACCAAAGCTGGTTTTAGACGTATCTAAAACAAGCTTAGGCCTTTCCCCTGCCTCTAAACGCATAGAGCGAAAAGAGGCATTTTTAGAGGAGGGGAAAGGGCGGGAGGTGGGCCAACCTAGACCAAGGTGTCCAGCAGGTATAACCAAAACTTTAGGCAGGTTGCCGAGTCGGCACTTATACATTTTGACTTAGACCAAGTCAAAACAGGTATAAGTGCTGAAAAAGGGCCCACTGAGCTGATGGGGGCGGGAGCGATCAGCTCAGCGGCCCGGCAACCTACCCCCCCACCAGAACTATCACAGCAGGAGAGATGGCTTATCTCCCCTGCCACACTGCGATCACCCCTCTATCCGAACTGCCACGACCCTCCTGCCCAGATCTTAGTGGGGGTGGGGGGGTAAGGGGGTCACCTGGGCAGGAGGGCTTGGGCTCCCTCCTGCCCAGATCATAGTCAGTGGGGTGGGGGTTGACGGGCCAGGAGGGCTTGGGCTCCCTCCTGGCCCGATCATAATCGCCGGGGGGGGTCGCGGTTCACCAGGGCAGGAAAGCTTGGGCTCCCTCTTGCCCCGATGTTGAAGAAGGGGTCGCAGCTCACAGGAGCAGGAGGGCTTGGGCTCCCTCTGGCCCCGATGTTGTTCGGGGGGGGGGGGGTCACGGCTCGACGTGGCAGGAGGGCTTGGTCTCCCTCCTGCCCGGATCATTGTCGGGGGAAGGGGTGAATTCTGTAACCGGTGTTGTTTTTGACAGACACTGGTTATAGAATCCAGCTTTTAGGCAAAGGATTGGCTCCTCCTTTGCCTAAAAGCTCTTGTGTTGGGCATCTGGGACTTAGGCTTTTTTTGGTTGATTACCGTATTTTCACGCAAATAACGCGCACCCGTATAAAACGCGCACACGGGTATAGCGCGCAGAAATCACGATGATATGTACAAAAACTTTGGTATACCGCGCTCACGGGTATACCGCGCATGCTGCCCGACGCTCCTTTCGCCCGCCCTGACTTTCCGACTCTCCGTTCACCCCCCCTGACTTCCGTGCACTGTCCCCCCTTGAAGGTCTGTCCCCATCCTGAAAGCCTGATGCCCCCCCCCGACGTCCGATACATCCCTCCCCCCGAAGGACCGCCGACTCCCCAACAATATCGGGCCAGGAGGGAGCCCAAATCCTCCTGGCCACGGCGACCCCCTAACCCCACCCCGCACTACATTACGGGCAGGAGGGATCCCAGGCCCTCCTGCCCTCGACGCAAACCCCCCTCCCCCCAACGACTGCCCCCCCCCCAAGAACCTCCGACCGCCCCCCCAGCCGACCTGCGACCCCCCCTGGCGACCCCCCCACCCCCCTTCCCCGTACCTTTGGTAGTTGGGCCAGAAGGGAGCCCAAACCCTCCTGGCCACGGCGACCCCCTAACCCCACCCCGCACTACATTACGGGCAGGAGGGATCCCAGGCCCTCCTGCCCTCGACGCAAACCCCCCTCCCCCCCAACGACCGCCCCCCCCAAGAACCTCCGACCGCTCCCCCAGCCGACCCGCGACCCCCCTGGCGACCCCCACGACCCCCCCACCCCCCTTCCCCGTAACTTTGGTAGTTGGCCGGACAGACGGGAGCCAAACCCGCCTGTCCGGCAGGCAGCCAACGAAGGAATGAGGCCGGATTGGCCCATCCATCCTAAAGCTCCGCCTACTGGTGGGGCCTAAGGCGCGTGGGCCAATCAGAATAGGCCCTGGAGCCTTAGGTCCCACCTGGGGGCGCGGCCTGAGGCACATGGTCGGGTTGGGCCCATGTGCCTCAGGCCGCGCCCCCAGGTGGGACCTAAGGCTCCAGGGCCTATTCTGATTGGCCCACGTGCCTTAGGCCCCACCAGTAGGCGGAGCTTTAGGATGGATGGGCCAATCCGGCCTCATTCCTTCGTTGGCTGCCTGCCGGACAGGCGGGTTTGGCTCCCGTCTGTCCGGCCAACTACCAAAGGTACGGGGAAGGGGGGTGGGGGGGTTGTGGGGGTCGCCAGGGGGATCGCGGGTCGGCTGGGGGGCGGTCGGAGGTTCTTGGGGGAGGCCGGTCGTTGGGGGGGAGGGGGGTTTGCGTCGAGGGCAGGAGGGCCTGGGATCCCTCCTGCCCGTAATGTAGTGCGGGGTGGGGTTAGGGGGTCGCCGTGGCCAGGAGGGTTTGGGCTCCCTTCTGGCCCGATATTGTCGGGAAGTCAGCGGTCCTTCGGGGTGGGGGTGCGAGTGGTCCTGCCGGGGGGGGGGATGTATCGGACGTCGGGGAGTCGGCCGGGCAAGAGGGCTTGGGCTCCCTCTTGCTCCGATCGTGGATGCGGGTGCGGGTGGGAGCGCGTGCGAGCGGTCGTTCGGGGTGGGGGTGCGAGTGGTCCTGCCGGGGGGGGGGATGTATCGGACGTCGGGGAGTCGGCCGGGCAAGAGGGCTTGGGCTCCCTCTTGCTCCGATCGTGGATGCGGGTGCGGGTGGGAGCGCGTGCGAGCGGTCGTTCGGGGTGGGGGTGCGAGTGGTCCTGCCGGGGGGGGATGTATCGGACGTCGGGGAGTCGGCCGGGCAAGAGGGCTTGCGCTCCCTCTTGCTCCGATCGTGGATGCTGGTGCGGGTGGGAGCGCGTGCGAGCGGTCGTTCGGGGTGGGGGTGCGAGCGGTCCTGCTGGGGGGGGTGAATCGGGCGTCGGGCGGGGTGGGAACTATGTTTTAAAACTTTTGTATACCGCGCTCACGCATATAACGCGCGAGGGGTATGCGCGGTAGGTAAAAACGCGTATAACGCGCGCGTTATATGCGTGAAAATACGGTATACGTTGTTAGTGTAGACATAGTGGTGGTCTGGGCATTTAAACAGCTGAACGTAGTCATGCCATTATTAAAAAAAAAAACCTCCTTTTGGACATTTTTTTTGATAATGGACATTCTCCCTACTTCTGCTTTCAAAAGGGGCCGAAAGGGGACTTAGACCTTTTTTTTTATTATGCCCCTCACAATGCATAGTACTATAAGGAGTTCAGATCTCCACCTGAGTTGAAAAACCCGAGGCGGTCTTATTCTTCATAATTCCCAGTACTGCATTTCAAACACTTCGTAATTGTTGAATTAATTATAAGCTAATTTTTCACTATTTCATTTTAATGTACTTTTAGAATAAATAAGTTCATAACAAAGCTTGATAATAAATGATTCCCCATCCCCGTTAAGCTAAGTTATGAACTTATTTATTCTAAAAGTACATTAAAATGAAATAGTGAAAAATTAACTTATAATTAATTCAACAATTACGAAGTGTTTGAAATGCAGTACTGGGAATTATGAAGAATAAGACCACCTCGAGTTTTTCAACTCAGGTGGAGATCTGAACTCCCTATAGTACTATGCGTTGTGTGTTTAGAAAAGAAAAGAGTTTAGCGCACTGATACTATTTGTGGACTTTTTAAAAGTTTATTATAGTTTAATAAAATAGTTTTTGGAAGATGACTTCTGGCATTAGCCATACCTACAGTGGCATTAGGTGGCAGTAGGTGCCTCTGGAGGTGTGATTCCAATGCCTTTAAATTTTTTTAAAGTATGTACTGTTTTAAATGGCATTTCCCTCTTAACTTAGGTGTCAGCAGTCCTGAGAGTCCAATTTGGTAATATTCTGAGACTACAGTTCTGAAGGTTTAAGCTGCTGATATCTCAAGGAGAGTTATTGCAAACCTAGTTAAATAACTTCTCAAGAACTGTTCCATAAGAAAGAAAATTCAGCATTATTACAGGAATATCCTGCAGCACACAAATTGACAGATTTACATCTGCAAAATTGTTATGAAAATAATAGAGGAAGAAGTGGGAAATTTCAGTATTACTAAAGGAATATCATCACACACAAATTGTCAGGTTTATATCTGCAAAATTGTTATGAAAATAACAGAGGAGGAATTGGAAAAATTCAGTATTATTAAAAGTATCTTCTAGCACACAAATCAGCAGTGTTATATTTGTTAAATTGTTATGAAAATTATAGAGGAGAAAAAAATAAGCATTACATCTTAAAAGAACATTTTATTCTGATAATTGCATCCAAGTCATAGAAACATAGAAGATGACGGCAGAAAAGGGCTACAGCCCATCAAGTCTGCCCACTCTGCTTACCCACCCCCTGTCTATGCCCTAATGACCCAATTTCCTTATCTTGACCCTCGTAGGGATCCCACATGGGTATCCCATTTATTCTTAAAGTCTGGCACGCTGTCTGCCTCGATCACCTGCACTGGAAGCTTGTTCCAATGATCAACCACTCTCTCTGTGAAGCACAAATCATCAATGCCATCTCAAAGGACAAATACTAAAAAACTGTATTTAGCATGAGATTTCCAATTAAAGTCGTGAACCCATTGTGAAACATGGAAATAGAAAGAAATGAAGGCAGATAAAGATCATCTCCCAGATGGGCCATTCGGAGTCTTAGGCCCCTCTCTGGTGCAACCCAGGTTGCACAGGGAAGGGGAAGGCCCATTGTTTTGAAGAGATGGGCTTGCCATCTGGAGGGAGTAGGCATCCTTCCAGACAGCCTTCAGAAAGGTAGGGGAAGGGGTGTTGGGGTGGGCTTAAGGATGTAAGGGTGGGATGTTGAGGATTGGTGGTGTTGGGATGGGGTGTTGGAGTTTGGGGGTTTGAGGGTGTTGGAGTAGGGTGTTTGGAGGTTCAGGAGAGTTAGTAGTTGGAGGGGGGCAGATCGAAGGGGCTGGTGGTAGAAGAGAGTGGGCATCCCTCCTGCCAATTTCAGATTGTGGGAGTGTTGAGGATGGGGGGGGGCGGCAACAGGATTGAGTGGGCATCCCTCCTGCCAACTTGCCAATTTTGATGGTGCATGTTGGGAGTCCTCTGCTGCAGCTGGCTTAGCTGATTGCAACAGGGGTATTCCCCCTGCTCAGCTGACTGGGGATTCCCTTGCCACAATCAGCTTATGGCAAGGGATCCCTCAGCAAAGTTAGGCAGCTGAGCCACCTATCTTTGTGATCAGGCTAGGGCATGATTCTCTAACCGGCGCTGGTGATATGGGCACTGATTAGAGAATCGGGGGATTAGGCATCTGTTAGGGCAGATACAATTTTGCATAGCATGCTGGTACCCAATTTTCAGCCTCTTCTTAGGCAGCTGCCAAGACTGTAGGAGTGTTTCTTTATTTGCACCTGAAGGTTAGGCCTCTCTGACATCATCAAGCCTGAACCATTGTTTGCAAGAAATCATTCCAGCCTAAACCTAGAAAGAAGAATACATCTTTGCTGTTTCTGCCTGATGCATTCTGGGTATGTACCTGAACTGTATTATAGTCAAGGACATCCAACTATGCCTACATGCTCAGCCTGTGTGAATCTTGGGGGAGGAATTGCTCCTGTGCTGGTCTTATCTAACGAAGGCGCCTCTGTTTCAGCCTGTACGAGACTCTATACAGAAAGGCTATTCATCTAAGTTATGTTTCTGGATTAGTCCGGAGAGGTCATCTGACGAGATCCAAGTGAAATGTGTTAATTATTAATTTAGTCTGTGTTGGGATGTGAGGGAACTTGCATCTTATCATAGGTTTCTCTGCACTTCTTCTATAATAAGACCTAAAAAGTTACCTCTTGTGACTCTCTGAGAGAGAGAACTGGACTTTTATACATCTGGATTCCATCACATAAAGGAAACCTTTGCTGCCTACCTAATTTACAGCTTCTCCAGTTGCTGACGGACTGATTCAAAACAGAAGAATTTCTAAATCTGCTAAGTGGAGAAAAGACATCTTCCATTTCACCTGATTCTGTGCCACTGTCTAATTGGATGGTGAGAATAAGGAATTCTATTGTCTTTTCAGCTGGGATAGAGAGGGAATCCTATTGTCTTTGGGATAAGGAAGTGAAGCACCTGCGGTGATAAACTGTAATAGATTGCTGCTAATCAGGAATTATTATTATATGGAATTATTTAGAGTGTAAGAATTATTTACTCATTTATCTAACAAGTGTTGTTTGATAATTATGTATTGAGTTTCATACATGTATTCGGATATTTTGTGAACAATAATTAATTATTGCTGCTGGTTTATGAATTATATTTTTATATTTCTAATAAAGTATTTCTCATAGCCTGGGTCTCTGTGTTGTGTAAGTAGGCAAAGCTAACTGAACCTAGATGAGATATTATGGTCTTCCCTAGAAAACTATGTAACTGATTAGTATACCATAAATCTTTCTACAAGATCAGCATTCTACACAGAATCAGGCCCTAAGTGCAATATATGAATAATTGGAGTCTTTTATAAAATTATGCTAAGCGCTGGGTTGAATAGCACTGATATTTTTGGTACCATATATTGATGGAGTAGGGGACTAACATAGAAACATAGAAACATAGAAATAGACGGCAGATAAGGGCCCACGGCCCATCTAGTCTGCCCACCTTAATGTCCCTCCCCTACCTTTGCCCTGTGAATAGATCCCATGTGCCGATCCCATTTGGCCTTAAAATCAGGCACGCTGCTGGCCTCAATCACCTGTAGTGGAAGACTATTCCAACGATCAACCACTCTTTCAGTGAAAAAGAACTTCCTGGTGTCACCTCGTAGTTTCCCACCCCTGATTTTCAACGGATGCCCTCTTGTTGTCGTGAGACCCTTGAAAAAGAAGATATCTTCCTCCGCCTCGATGCGGCCCGTAAGATACTTGAACGTCTCTATCATGTCTCCCCTCTCTCTGCGCTCCTCGAGCGAGTATAGCTGTAATTTGTCAAGCTGTTTTTCGTATGGTTGATCCTTGAGTCCCGAGACCATCCGGGTGGCCATTCTTTGCACCGACTCCAGTCTCAGCACATCCTTGCGATAATGCGGCCTCCAGAATTGCACACAGTATTCCAGGTGGGGCCTCACCATGGATCTATACAATGGCATAATGACTTCCGCCTTACGACTGACGAAACCCCTTCGTATGCAGCCCATGATTAGTCTTGCCTTGGACGAAGCCTGCTCCACTTGATTGGCAGACTTCATGTCCTCACTGACGATTACCCCCAAGTCTCGTTCTGCTACCGTTTTTGCTAGGATCTCGCCATTAAGGGTATAAGACTTGCATGGATTCTGGCTGCCCAGGTGCATAACTTTGCATTTTTTGGCATTGAAGTTGAGTTGCCATGTCCTAGACCATCGCTCCAGTAGGAGTAGGTCGTGCATCATGTTGTCGGGCATTGAATCTTCGTCTGTTGTGCATTTGCCCACTACATTACTTAGTTTGGCGTCATCGGCGAATAATGTTATTTTACCTCGAAGCCCTTCTGCCAAGTCTCTTATAAAGATGTTGAATAGGATTGGGCCCAAGACTGAGCCCTGTGGTACTCCACTAATCACCTCCGTCATTTCGGAGGGGGTGCCGTTCACCACCACCCTTTGGAGCCTACCTCCAAGCCAGCTCCCAATCCATTTGGTCAATGTGTTACCTAATCCTATAGAACTCATCTTGCTCAGTAACCTGCGGTGTGGTACGCTATCGAATGCTTTGTTAAAGTCCAGGTACACGATGTCCAGGGACTCCCCAATATCCAGCTTCCCTGTCACCCAATCAAAGAAGCTGATCAGGTTGGATTGGCAGGATCTCCCCTTAGTAAATCCATGTTGTCGGGGATCCCGTAGATTCTCCTCATCCAGGATCTTATCTAATTGGTGTTTGATTAGAGTTTCCATTAGTTTGCTCACTATCGATGTTAGACTCACTGGTCTGTAGTTTGCTGTGTCCATCTTTGAGCCTTTCTTGTGGAGTGGAATGACGTTAGCCGTCCTCCAGTCCAACGGGACGCTGCCTGTACTAAGGGAGAGGTTGAAGAGCGCGGACAGTGGCTCCGCCAAGACATCACTCAGCTCCCTAAGCACCCTGGGGTGCAGGTTGTCCGGCCCCATTGCTTTGTTAACCTTGAGCTTTGACAGCTCACCGTAGACACTGCTGGGCGTAAACTCAAAGTTACTAAACAGGTCAACTGAGCCAACCCTTGTCTGTAGCTGAGGGCCGAGCCCTGGCGCTTCTCGGGTGAAGACTGAGCAGAAGTATTCATTTAATAGTTGGGCTTTTTCCGAATCCTTTTCCACATAGTCTCCGTCTGGATTCCTAAGACGTACAATCCCGCCTGAGTTTTTTCTTCTATCACTGATATACCTGAAGAAGGATTTATCTCCCTTCTGGATGTTCTTTGCTAGAGACTCCTCCATGAGGAATTTAGCCTCCCTGACTGCTGTTTTGACGGTTTTTGATTTGGCCAGGTAGTCTGCTCTAGAGTCCTGCTTCCCTGATTGTTTGTAAGAGATGAATGCTTTTTTCTTCTCCTTGATCAGGTCTGAGATCTCCGCAGTAAACCACTGTGGCTTATTGTTCCTTCTCCGTTTACTTACTGATTTTACATAGCGGTTTGTTGCTTCTTGTATGGTTGCTTTCAAAGTCGACCACATGTCTTCCACGTTATCGGTTTCTTCTTGGCTTTGTAGCGCCTGGTGAATGAAGTCTCCCATTTCTTTGAAATTTGTGTCCTTGAATTTGAGGACTTTGGTTAGTGTAGTAGATTTAGTGAAACCTTTCCTGATATTGAACCATACCATGTTGTGGTCACTGGAGGCCAATGTGTCGCCCACCGAGACCTCTGTGACACTTTCTCCATTGGTAAGTATCAGGTCCAGTATTGCCTGATCCCTTGTCGGTTCCAGCACCAGTTGCCTGAGGCTTGCTCCTTTCATAGAGTTTAATAGCCTCCTGCTGCTGCCGGAAGCAGAGGTAAGTGTAACCCAATCCACATCAGGCATGTTGAAGTCACCTAGCAATACTGTGTCCCCACGCAAGGTGATATTTTCTATATCTTCGATTATTTCCATATCCAGGTCATCCTGTTGTCTTGGGGGTCTGTAAATTACGCCAAGATACAAGCATTTGCCCTTCCCTCTGGCCAAATTAACCCAAAGGGATTCCCCAGTATACTGGACATCTGAGATTCTCGTGACCTTAATGTCATCTTTAGTATATAATGCTACACCCCCTCCCATCCTACCCTCTCTGTCCTGGCGAAGCAAGTTGTAACCCGGTATGACCATGTCCCACCCGTGGGAGTCTGAGAGCCAGGTTTCGGATATCGCCACCACATCCAGGTCGGCATTCCTTATTTCTGTTTCCAATTCCAGGATCTTGTTTCCTAAACTGTGTGCGTTGACGTACATAGCCCTCCATGTTATATTTTTGTTACGTCTCAGTGGGGATATTCCTGCTTGAGCTATTTGAACACCTTTAACATTGTTTGTGTTATTTGTGCTTTCTTGAGGCTCAGAACCACAATGTGTACTCCCCATATACCCAGAACTACAGTGTGTACTCCCCCTAGACCCGGAATTAGTGATTGGAACCCTTGCCTCAGTACCTAGAGGTTGTGGGTAGAGAATGACATGGGGAAAAATTTGTCCCTGCCTCCGCTCCTTCCCCGTGAACTCTGTTCCCGTCCCATGAGCTCAGTCCCTGTGAGCTCTGTCCCCATCTCCACCCCATCCCCACAAACCCTATCCACACAAGCCTCGCATAGTTTTATACTGAACTTATTTTATTAAAGTATAAAAAGAAACAATATTCTATTCAATTGTCATTTTATAAATCAGAGTTCTGGCTGCTGAACTACAGGAAGAGATCTTCAGCTATCAGGGCTTTGTTTATATATTTTTATCAACAGAGCTACAATACTACTTTATCTTAAAGCAAAGAAAAAAAAACAAAAAAACATTTTCTCTTTGTCATCTGGTTTCTGCTTTCCTCATCTTCTCATCATTCTTCCATCCACTGTCAGCCTTCTTTTTGCCTCTTACATATGGCATCTGCTCTATTTCCATGCCTCTACCAGAAACTATCCACCTCTCCCATCTCTTTTTCCCTCCCTCCCTATTGGTCTGGCACCCATCTTTTTCCCTCCATTCCCCCATGGTCTGGCATCTCTGTCTTCTTCCCTTCCATTTCTCACTCCCTTCCTTAGGTGGTTTTTAACATCTCTCTCCTCCTTTCCTCCCTTCAGATATGGCATCTGTCTCCTCCCCCTCCTCCATTGCTCTGGTATATCTCTCTCCTCTCCCTTCCCCTTCCTTTTCTTTTCTGCTCTTCCTTCTCAATTTGTTTTCTACCTCTTGTCTACTTTCCAGTCCTCAATTTCTAACATAGTAACAAAGTTAGACAAGTTCCTGCTGAACAAGGACATACCCTGATAGGAATAGTCTCAGTCAGGGCGAGAGGGCTGCCACGTGAGCGGACTGCTGGGCATGATGGACCACTGGTCTGACCCAGCAGCAACAATTCTTATGTTCTTATAGTAGATGACAGCAGATAAAGACCCAAATGGTCCATCCAGTCTGCCCAACCTGATTCAATTTA
Source organism: Geotrypetes seraphini (assembly GCF_902459505.1). NCBI lineage: Eukaryota > Metazoa > Chordata > Amphibia > Gymnophiona > Dermophiidae > Geotrypetes > Geotrypetes seraphini. The sequence goes on from NC_047084.1 coordinate 548,956,539, forward strand.
ATTTTTTAAATTTTTTTCTTCTTAGCTATTTTTGGGCAAGAATCTAAAGCTGAAATCTAAGTAAATTACATCTAGCATATGTCCTCGATCCAGCTCTCCGGTCACCCAATCAAAAAATTCAATCAGGTTCGTTTGGCATGATTTAACTTTTGTAAAACCATGTTGCCTCAGATCTGTAACCCATTAGATTCAAGGAAGTACACTATCCTTTCTTTCAGCAACACTTCCATTATTTTTCCAACAACCAAAGTGAGGCTCACCGATCTGTAGTTTCCTGCTTCATCCTTGTGACCACTTTTGTGAATAGGGATCACATCCGCTCTCCTCCAATCCCCGGGAACCATTCCCATCTTCAGAGATTTGTTGAACAAATCTCTTTCATTGTGTCTACCTGCAGCTTGCCACCTCTTTCCCTCACCCTTTCCAGTATCTCACTAAATCTATTCTCTTCCCCCAATCCAGCATGTGCTTTTCTTTATCCCCTCCTTCCATCCAGTATGTGCTCTCTCTTCTCTCCACTTCCTTCCAGAGTCTGCTCCCTTCTCTATCCTCTGATCCAGTGTCTGTTGCCCTACCTCTCTCCCCTCCAGCATCTGCACCCCTTTCTCTCCTCCCCACTTCCTTCTAGCATCTGCTCCCTCTCCATTTACATCTGTTCCCCTCTCTCTCTCCTCACTTCCCTTTAGTGTCTGTTACCTTTCCCCCCTCTCCCTCCACTTCCCTACAGTGCAACTCAACCTCTTCCCCTCATCTAGCCATCTCCCTCCCTTCCCCTCACCTTTGTGGGCGCTCTTCAAAATGTTCTCTTTCTGAGTTGTCCGGACATAGTAACCGTTCTCACAAGTCCCACGTGACTGCCCCAAAGCTTTTCCTCTGATGCAAGCTTCCCAGGCGGAAACAGGAAGTGTGTCAGAGGGGAAGCTTTGGGGCAGTTGCGCAGGACTTGTGAGAATGTTTATCACATCTGGACACTTCAGAAAGAGAACATTCTGAAGAGCGCCAGCAAAGGTGAGAGAAAGGGAGAGAGGTGGCTAGACGAGTGGAAGAGATGCCCAGATGTTGTTTTTTTTTGCCTCTGGCAGGAGTGAGTAAGTGTTGCGATCGCAGGAAGGGTTGCTGACTAGGACAGGTGGGAAGGGAAGCAACGTGGCATATACTTTACTGCGGGGAAAAGGCCATTCACCACTTCATGGAGCGATGAATGGCCTTGTCCTCATACCCACGGCAACCATTTTTTTTCTTCACCATGTGGTGGGTTACCCATTTTAGCGGGTTACCATGTCATTCTCTAGTTGTGGGTTCAATCTCCTAGCCACTTCTTGTGACCCTGGGCAAATCACTTAATCCTCCATTGTCCGATTGTGAGCCCATGGTATATAAGAAATATCAATCAATCAATAAAAAAATAAATATAGAATATGGCCCCTACCATGCAAAAACAATGCTTAGACGGGCATAGTCAAAAGATATGTCTAATTCCGATTTGGACATATGGCACTAGACGGCAGTGGGAAAATATCCATTCTTGAAAAATACATTTAAAATATATTTTTTGAGAATCATCTATCTGGACGTTCAGACTGTTGTTCATCCAGACCACCAAATCGTCTATCTTTATACCACATTGTCCACCAAAATTTCATCCAAGTCCCAAACGCCATGAGCAAGACCTGATGGACTGGCCACCCAGACATGGCAACAGAGCAGTGGGGTACCTTACAGGGCATTGCTGTGAACTTCACAAAAAGGGTGCCACATAAATATCTCACCAGAACTCCCTTATAGGTTATGGCAAGCACCCCCAAACCCACTATACCCTGTCTACAACCTTAGTAGCCCTTATGGCTGCAGGTGCCACCTATATGGCAGTATAGTAGGGATTTGGGGGGCTTTAGTGGATGCACATGTTCCACCCACGTTTAGTGGTCAGAGTGGCTTATGGGCCTGGGTCCTCTATGGTTCACTAGCCCATCCCCCAGGCTATTTAAGAGATCTGTGTGCAGCACTACTAGTCTTTCCTATACCAGGTGCTGATGTTCTGGAGACAGGTATGTACATTTTTATTCTGAACTTTGTGGGGGGGTGAGGGGAGGGGGTTAGTGAACACGGGGGAGTGTGTGTGGGTCTTTACTTTGTCTCTGCAGTATTTATATGGTCACTTTGGATATTTTGTGGGCACTTATACCTGTTTTACATCATTTAACTCACAAAGTATAAGTTCTGTCCAGGAAGTTTAGTAAAACATTTGATTATCCCTGCAGGATGACTAAGTCTAGGTTGGCCCACATCCCGCCCAAACCACTCCTCCAAATACACCCCTTTCAGCTCTGGGCGCACAACAGCATTCAGAGGCCTAAAAAGTCCCTGGATAGTTTGATTATCATCAGCTTGGGTGGGTTTTTGACATGTTATTGATTATGAGCCCCTTATTTTTTTCTAGCAATTTGTTATTTCCCATGTTCTAAGCCTAAGGGCTCCTTTTACTAAAGTACGCTATTGTTTTTAGCGCACGCAGGAAATTACCGTGCGGTACACTGCATGCTACGCTTCTAGAACTAATGCCAGCTCAATGCTGGCGTTAAGGTCTAGCGCACACGGCAATGTAGCGCGCGCTATTCCGCGCATTAAAGCCCTAGCGCACCTTAGTAAAAGGAGCCCTATGTTATTCATTTTTTAGAAACAATTTTTCAGAGGGTGCTAACCATGGGCTGGGAATGGGTATGAAAGAATTATTCAGGTAGTGTGTTATAACTTGCAAATTAAACAAAAAAAAAAAGAAAAGAAAAATGTCATAGTTTATTGATGCTTTAAATGTGGGCTCACAATGCAGGAAAATCCTATGTTAAAACAAACGGAGCACATTTTCTTAGCACATTTCAGGAAAAGGGTCCCTGAGTATTTCATAGGAAATTTGATGAAAAATGAAATAGCTTTTGTATCCAACAACAGCAGTGCCACGAGCACTCACTGCAGCTGTATTCTTCTCTCCATCTTTGTATTTTCAGGCACTTAGAATAAAAATCTGGTATTGATATTTTTTACTTATTCTTAAAATATATAACATCTGAAAAACAAATGTATCAAAGGAAATTGTCTTTGATATGTAAACTGGTTTGATTTTTTAAAATCTTTATTAAGTTTTCAAGGCTAAAACAAAGTGCAGAAAATTATACATACATTAATAATCAGAATCAGCATTTGCAATCAATCAATCAATAAGAATACAAAATGAATAACCCCCTCCCTTCCAGTACATTCAATCAGGTAATAAAAACAAAAGAGATAGCCCCCCCCACCCACCCTTCCCTGGATGTGTGTATGAATCTAAAGAAAAATAAAGATGAAAGACAACTATACTGAAGTAACAAAAGTTATTAATGGATCCCAAACTAATTTGAATAAATTATTATGCCCCATCATGTCAGCCTTCATTTTGTCATATTTATAACATAAACATAAATTTGCCTACCTAAAGGTCAAACTAAGACGATCCCAATTTTTCCAATTGCAAATAACCATTTGCATTGCAATCCCAGTCATAATAAGGAAAAGCCAGCATTTATACTGGTCCAATGGCAGTTTAATATGCAATATTGTCCCACAGATGACTGATTCCTGTATGTTATTAATATGTCCCCATATCCCCATGTATACTGTTTTTGCACTACTCTACAAGGATATTTTCCTGGGCTTTTTTGTATTCTGTGATCTTGATATTTATCATATTTAAAAATCAGACGCTTTAATGAGTAGTCATCATTAATTCTTGCAAGTGGTTTTCAGCCCTGTCCCAAAGCGATGCTCGACCTTTTGAGTTTCTGGATATCCAAAATGAATGTATGCAAGAAAAATTTGCATACCTTGGAGACCCAGACCATGGAAATATATCTCGGTCATATTCATTTTGGATATCCTGAAAACCAGATCAAACTGGTTGCTTCCCAGTCAGACTTGAGAAGCAATGATTTTACTACCTCCTCTCCATCTTTCATTTCCATTCAAACAAACACCTAGAAGAGGAATATGCCAGTATAAGAAATGCTATCTTTATAGAATTAAACATGTGAGTACAGTACAGCTTCATACATATTCAATACTTGAATTACATATTGCATTCTGATTTTTGGTTAATATAATCTGTGATAAATCATTCATAGTCCTTATCAGTTCACCAGAGCACTCAATAGGACTCATTAGAAGTGGGAAGATTCTATTCTCCATTAGCGAGACTGTAAAATGTAATTATGAATATGTAATTTTGTCTTTCTATAGAATGTTGCTACGTTCATAGATCCTCTTCTCTCTTCTACCAGCATTTCTCATTGCTGTGCTCAAAAACAGATGTCTTCTGAAATGTGCATTTTGTGTAATTAGGTTGCAGCTGTATACAGCAGAGTATTTAGGATTTAGGCAACATTGTTTTGCAAAGTGAAAAACATCAACTACATTTGTTTTCCAGCCTAGTCATAATGACACATTTTCTCACCATATCCTATTAGCAGTTACTTTATTTTCCATCTTTGTTCTTACATAATTAGGTAAAAGTTGTTAGTATGAGGAAACGTTGAAAAGTTCTCAGCCTAACCAAGAAGAGAATGATGTGAAGCCATGAAACTTACGAGTTGTTCCACACTTTTTGTTTTGTTTTCATGTAATTTAAATGAAGTGTCAAGAAAAGTATGGAACAACTTTCTTCATGCTTACACATCATTCTCTTCTTGGTTGCGTTAAGAACTTTTCAGTAGCCCCTTGTAACTCTTACCTGTCAATTAAAAGGATCTATGTTTTATCCAGCTTTAAATACGAGTCCTCTTCATGCTCTGAGGAAAGGGATGTTACTAGTGGTGTGCCTCAGGTTCTGTTCTTGGGCCTGTTCTTTTTAACATTTTTATAAAAGATGTTGCTGAAGGGATGTCGGGTAAGATTTGCCTCTTTGCGGATTATACCAAAATCTGCAATAGAGTAGACACACCAGATGATGTGAATAACATGAAGACCTGGCGAAACTTGAAGAATGGTCTGAAATTTGGCATCTAAAATTTAATGCTAAGAAATGCAAGGTCATGCATTTGGGCTGCAAAAACCTGAGGGAATGGTGCAGTTTAGAGGATGAAGAACTTATGTGCACGACAGAAGAGTGGGACTTGGGAGTGATTGTATGTGATGATCTTAAGATGGTCAAACAGGTTGAAAAGGTGACGGCGAAAGCTAGAAGGATGCTAGGTTGCATAGGGAGAGGAATGGCCAGTAGGAAAAAGGAGGTATTGATGTCCCTGTATAAGACTTTGGTGAGATCTTATTTAGAATATTGTGTACAAATCTGGAGGCCGCACCTTCAAAAAGATATAAAAAGGATGGAGTCGGTCCAGAGGAAGGTTACTAAAATTGTATGTGGTCTTCATCAAAAGGCGTATGGGGAGCCTTTTTAAAAAAAAATTTATTGATTTGTTACAATTTAAATAACAATCTGTCTAGTTTAAAGGAAAGGCGGGAGAGGGGAGATAAGATAGAGACGTTTAAATACCTACGTAATGTAAATGCGCATGAGTCGAGTCTCTTTCATTTGAAAAGAAACTCTGCAATGAGAGGGTGGTAGATGTATGAAACAGTCTCCCAGAAGAGGTGGTGGAGACAGAGACTGTGTCTGAATTCAATAGGGCCTGGGATAGGCACATGGGATCTCTCGGAGAGAGAAAGAGATAATGGCTACTGCAGATGGGCAGACTAGATGGGACATTTGGGCTTTATCTGCCGTCATGTTTCTATGTTTCACAATGTTGGTATAAAGTTATTATACTGGGGGTGGGGGGGTGGAAGTAAAAAAAAAAAAATGGAATGGTAGTATACTTTACTTGGCAGTTTTAGCGCCATCATTACATTGGGCTTTTTGTTCCCAGTGTATGAATAAAATGATATGCTGAGCACAGCAGTGTTACCATGACAATCTTAGTGGCAATGTATAACATTGGTGTGCTCTACATACGAGGGCTTCATGTTTACGTGGTGAATTCTTGGAGGCGCTTTCGATTCTACTTTCTGTTATCATATCCATATTTTTACAGTAGTACAAGGCTGTCTTTTAAAACTCAATGTGATTTATTCAATCCTTCACCTTTTCACAAAACAAGTTCTTCAAGTGTTTATTCACTTCCTTATCATTTGTAATCTTGATTATTGCAATAGCCTTTTATACAGTATTATATAAATCTTTCTGAACAATATCGACTTCAATTAATACAGAAAACAACAATAAATTTACTGACTGGCTCAAAAAAAACCCCCAAAAAATAAACAAAAAATGATCATATCATACGTTCTCAAAAAACAAAATTGTCTTCCAGTCACATATCAAATTACCTTAAAATTCATACCCTGATTCATAAAATACTCATGCATTATTCATGTATACCGCCTTACCTTTCACGCCACTTAATTCCTTATACTTCCTCCAGGGCTGTACAATCATCACAACCTAATATGATATGAGGCTCATAATCAAAACTTAAACACATCTTAAAATCCACCCAAGTCAGTATTTAGACAACCTAAAAGACAGGTTGTCCAAGTGCTGATAAATCAAAATGATTTTCGGGATATGTCATGGGATTTTTTAGGCCTCTGAATCCTATTGTGCACCCAGAGCTTAAAGGGGTGTATCTGAAGGAGTGGTTATGGGAGTACGTGGGTAGGATGGGGGACGACCTAGATTTGGGGCCTGTTTTACAAAGCCGGGCTAGCGGCTGCTGAACGGCAACAGCCCCAAAGCCCTTTAAATCTCTATGGGCTTCAGGGCCGTTACTGCGTGGCTTTGTAAAACCGGCCCTTAGTCATCCTGCAGGGATAATCAAATGTTTTACTAGAGATCCTGGATGAAACTTAAACGTTATGAGTTAGATGATATAAATACAGTTATAAGTGCCAAAAAGATATCCAAAGTGACCAGCTAACCACTGCAGAAACAAAGTAAAGACCCACACACACTCCCCCAGTGTTCATTAACCCCCTCACACACCCTTGAAGATTGAAATAAAAAAGTATATACCTGTCTCCAGAACATAAGCACCTGGTATAGGAAAGCCTAATAGAGCTGTACACAAGTGTCTTAAATAGCCTAGGGAGTGGACTAGTGAACCATAGAGAGGAGAACCCAGGCCCATAAACCCATGTGCACCAACTAACCCCCCACCCCCACCCCTACTCTACTGCCATATAGGTACCACCTGCAGCCTTAAGGGCTGTTGGGATTGAAGACAGGTAGGTATAGTGGTTTTGGGGTGCTCACCATAATCTATAAGGGAGTTCTGGTGAGATATTTATCTGGCACCCTTTTTGTGAAGTTCACAGCAGTGCCTTCTAAGTTGCCCCACTGCTCTTTTGCCATGTTTGGGCTGCCTGTCCATTACAAGATTGGCCGCTCCCTTGTTCAAATGGTCTTGTTCTGAGCATTTTGGACTTGGACAAAATTTTGGTCGAAAATGTGGTATAAAGATAGATATTCTGGCAGTCTTGATGAACAATAGCCTGGATGTCCAGATAGATAATTTTTGGGAAAAAAATATTCTAGACATATTTTTTGAAAATGGGCATTTTCCCACTGCCAACTTTGGGCATCTAGCACCATACATCCAAATCTGACTTAAGACGTTTGTTTTGATTATGACCCTCCACATGTATAACCCCTGTCTTCAACAAATTTGTTATGACTCTTATTTGGTCTAGAATCTTCAGTTTTATAGGTCCAACACTTTGGAACATCCTACCTCCCTCCAATTATGACTAATGCCTTTTTTTCTGATTTCTGTTCTCCCCTCAAAACGTTGTTTTTTAAGGAAGCTTATAATTCCTAATTTTTAATCTTCTACCTCACACTCACATTGAGACATATATATGGTTTCAGCTGCTGTATGTTGCATGGTTTAGTATATCAGCACTCTAATATTTTATACTATTACTTTCTGTCCTTTATTAAAATTTCCTTTATTCCTATGTTCTATTTTATACCTAAACTATCTTCTATGTATTTTAGTAGTAAGGTTACAAAGCTTTTGTCAAACCTAATTTACATATTTTTGACAGGTGGCTGAGCCCACTTCCAGTCTCACCAGCCAATCAGAAATGAGGATCTACCCAAGACCCAACTCCTCTGCCCAAGCCAGCCCACTCTCCATTCTCTCTACCTCCTTTGATGATATAATCAGATATGACATCCAAACCCCATCCATTTACATAACCCTGCCCCTAACCCCACCTTTTTTTTTTTATAACCCCATCAAAAAACCTGCCTCCTTTTAAATAACCTAGCATCAAACCACACCCCTTTGGTGACATCACATGGAGTGATATAATTCTGCCCAGGCCATGTCCCCTTTCCAAGATGGTAGCATACTCTAGAGGTCCCTACATCACTTCCTGTTTCACAGTATTCACCACCATTTTGGATGGGTCACAGGACAGGAAATCATGTTGATCACCCAACATCACCCCCTGTATTCCTGGAAGACCATATGCAGTTTTTTCACCCTTCCCAGCTTGTTTTTTTTCAGTCTTCTGTTGTGTTTTTTTTTACAACACAAAGAATGTTCATTGGCAAAACCTTTATTTCAGAAAAAATAAAATTCAACTTTTTTTTTAGCACAGCTTCAGATTCTCTGTGTATAAAAGCAGCAAAGCAGTAAAATGATCTCTCTCTCACTCTCATTCTCTCCATGCCAACACAAAAAGCTTTTTTTTGCCTTCTCTTTAGAGCAGTGTATCTCAAACTGTGTGCCTCCTGAGATTCCAAGTGTGCCGCAGCACACTGAGGAGGAAGAGAGGCGCCTGCCAGCTGACTTCCCTATGCGGTACAGCGTCAGCACTGTCCGATTCGCCAAAGGCCTGCATGTTTCCCCTTCTTTGGCTTCCCCCCTGGCCTCCTGGTCTCACCTTTAAAGATAATTACAACAGGCTGCAGAGGATCGCTGGTAGGTAAAATGATTTTATTTTCAATATAGTGATTGAAATGTATCAGTTTTGAGAATTTATATCTGCTGTGTATATAAAAAATGAATGGAAAAAATTGCATTACAATTAGTAAAGGGGATGGGATCTTGGGCAGAGCTTGGGTGGGCCTAGGGAGGTCTGTGGTTGGGGTACTCAGTTAATATTTGTTAGAATTTGGGGGTGCTTAGCTTGAAGTCGTTGAGAAACACTACAGCTGGCGCCAGTGCCTCTCCGGCCCGCTTCCCTGTTGGCACTCCCTACTGGCATCTCATGGCCCATCTGGAGGGCCTCTGTACTGGCGCGGACGTCAATGTGATGATATCACACATATGCGTGTTGTCATCACAGCAACATTGCACATTTCTGGGTGCCTCAAGCCGTGGCCACTACCTTTAGTGTGCCTGGCTCGAGAAAGTTTGCGACACACTGCTTTAGAGCAATGAATTCTGCTTTCTCGCTCACACTTTAGAAGCCCAACATCCATCTGCGCACTGTGATCAGGTTTTACTCTCTCTCTTGGAACACAGATGCAAAGTTATTTTTTAAAGAGAATTTCACAAAGCACCGGGTGCTGACATCCTCTCAAATCTTGCTGGTTTTAAAAAAAAATGCTGAAGTTGTTATGGCTAAAATGTTCAATTTTAGAGAATGACACGGTGACAAAATTCATCACCGTTCCCGTCCCCGCGGATAACCACGGGAAACCATCTTCATGTCATTCTTTAAGGAGAGAGGGAAGAATCATTTTGTTACCATGTCATTCTCTAATGTTCATTCAGAACATTGCATGTTTAAAAAGCTTTATGTTTAAAAAGATTCCATCGATTTCCCCACCTCTAATAGAATTACTGTTTTTAAGACACTTTTAATGGAATGCTCAGAGACCAGCACTGCAGCCTTCTTATCTATCTGTATTTTCACACAACTCATACACCCCTCTCTCTCCCCTTGAAAAAAGCAGTGTACAATAGAACTCTGTAAGAAAATAAACTTCCTCCTTTTTTTTTTCTTCAGTGTGCTCCTCACACAGAAAAGCCCCCCTGTTTTTTTTAAATCAATGTCAGTAATCATAAACCCGGGGGGGAGGGGGGTTGTCTGAGCTGTCAAGCCTTACTTTTCTGTCAGTGCCTGAGCTAAGTCAACGACAGCTCAGATCTGCCGGCAAATTTTGGCACAACGAGTTTAAAGAATCACTCAGCAATTATAGAAAATCGCTTGGAGTGATCATTTTAATATGAATGACCTCGTTGTACTACATTTGAATGGCAATATTGCGACTGCTAGAAAACTCATGAAAAACCTCGGTAAGCCCTTTAGATAATCTTCCACTACAATACATGCACGCTAAACCGGCTGGAACTGGTTTAGTGAGCACATTAAGGGCAGATTTTAGTTTTGAGAATCTGGCCCTCAGAGAATAGTTAAGATCTGGAACACGTTGCCAGAAGATGTGGTAACAGTGGTTAATGTTGATGGATTTAAAAAAGGTTTGTACGTGTTTCTGGAGGAAAATCCAGTTTGCTATTGAGACAGACATGGGGATTGGTAGCATGGAATGTTTCTACTATTTGAGTTCTTGCCAGGTACTTGTGACCTGGATTGGCCACTGTTCTTATGTTCTTAAAAAATGTTTTTTTTTTACAGACAGAAAAGGGAAGTAGATCACATTAAAGAAATATATGAATCTTCTGGGCATTTGGTATAAGCATTTCACCACTACTGAATGTGTTTATTGACTGGAAGGTCAGTTTGCTTACCTACCTGTAACTTTTTTTTTTTTAATTAAATTAGTTCCAGAACAAGAACAATATTTTATTCACAGTTAGCAGTATTTAACAAGTACAACAGACAAGTTGTGATCAGTAGTTGTAAAACAACGTACTAACATTTTAAACCAAAACTCTTGTCATATACCACCTTCTGAATCTTTTTAAGCATATGGATCTCTATGAGCTATCGAGCTTTTATTCCTGACATTCTTCTATTGCTGGATGGATATTTTTGTTTGTTCAGCTGCTGGCACCCTCGGGTCATAATCCAAAACTAGCTTCTTTAGACTGCAAAAATGTATTTTCTCACTGTTTTCACTGTTCAGTGTGATTCCCTTTATCGTCATTCTTGTATCACCGTTAAAACATCTATACCTTTAGGTTTTAGGGCCAGCCGAAACAAACTCTGATGTGCTCACCCTTAGACATCTTAATCATTAATTCACTTAAATAATCACCCAATGGAGGATTCCACTCATCCTCCATGTTCACAAAAATCACAGTCTATGTCATGACAGCATTCTTGTGGTGCAACAAAAAGCTTGCATAACTCTAAACAGGTGTGCACTGTTGTAAAAAGAGGCTATGAAGGTGGTGGTGCTACCTGATTGTACACAAAGCTTCTTCATGTGCTTCCAGGTGACTCAAACCATGCCATCATCTATACAATCGCATGAAGACACGACATATTCAGGGGAAAACAAGTACATAGACAACTCATCAGGATCTCTCACAATGCTTGTGGTAGATTGAATTCTTCTTTGACCAACCTTCCCACACAAAGATTTAAAGAACAGATTTGTCATTTTGCAGGGTTCACACTTATCTGATCAGTGCCTTCTTTCTGATAGAAATCATTGATGCACCTGTTTTTTGTTCTATAATTACATTGAGTATAACATCAGTCTATCATTTTTCATTAATGACCATTTCTCATAGACTCATCACGATCCTCAGAGGGTTAAGAAATGAACCAAAGGGATTTCTTAACCCTCTGAGGATCGTGATGAGTCTATGAGAAATGGTCATTAATGAAAAATGATAGACTGATGTTATACTCAATGTAATTATAGTTGAAATCCAGTCTAAGAATAGCCTTGAATATTGATATTGATTTGATATACCTGTTTTTTTATTCAGCATCGGTATACCAAGTTATGAATGGAGAAAACAAGGGACATAAATGTCTATATGGCAGGATAAAAACATCCGTCTTATAAAATGGCCACACAGAGGTCTGTGAAGAGCAAAGAGGAAGCCTAACAGAGCAGTGGACTGAGAGCCAAGGGATCCATGTTTAAATCCAACTTCAGCTCTTTTTTAAGATTATATACTGTATATTTAAAATTGTGATCCCTCTAGGACCAGAAAAATACCTATGGTATCTGAATGTGCACCACATCTCTAGCCTAAAGACTTGCAGGTATCTTATATATTCAAGTACAATTTATTTATTTCAATTTCTATACCGTTCTCCCAGAAACTCAGAACAGGTTACAAATTAATAGTTATTATCCTGTTCCTGGAGGGCTCACAATTTTTAAAAAAATTAAAAGCCAAAGTGGAATTTGAACATGGGTCCCATAGAGATCAGTCCAGCACACTAATCTCCTCAGACTTGCATGCTATACTCAGTGGTGTAGTAAGGGGAGGGGGACAGCGGTCTGCCCCAGGTGCCATCTTGCTCAGTTTGCCAGCACCCCTCCTCCTCCTCTGCCCCTTCCCTTGCCATTTTAACTTCGATGTGAGCAGCCACCAACATGCTGTGCACGTCGGCTTTGGCGCTCTCCCTGATGTCACTTCTGGGACCCACGCCTAGGAAGTGACATTAGAAAGAACACCAAAGCCATTGCAGGCAGTAAGTTGGTGGCTGCTCCCGACGAAGTTAAAAAAAGGTGGTACGGGGAAGGGACGCGTGAACGTCACTGGCTATACTGTTAAGAACGTCCATAGTTCCTGAAGCTGTAATTAAGCCTAGTATCCCTGTCCAGTTTCACATTTGGGGTAGAGGAAAGGAGATAGCAACCACTGGAGGATTAACCATTCCAGTGGACAATTGCTTAATCAAAGCACCTTTCTGTAACCAGGTCTAAACAACAACATCCATCTTTTTAGTCATGAATGTCCCTTCCCCCTGCTGTGATTCCACCTAAAATATGCCCAGACCACACCTTCTTTCCAAGTGGATGCCTCTCAGTACCGAGCAGCAGCGCCATATCACTCTCCTGCTTGTGTCGCTCAGCGGCCGAAGGAGCTCACGGCAGTCGGTTAGCAACAGGGCAGGAACTTGGAAAGTTTGCTCCTGCCCGCTGCACCTCAACTGCGGATCGCCAAGATGAGGCACCGTATGAGGCTAGGGCAGGGAGGGAGGGTGCAGAATCTGAACATAAGAACATAAGAAGCGCCATCTCCGGATCAGACCTTCGGTCCATCAAGTCCGGCGATCCGCACACGCGGAGGCCCTGCTAGGTATTCACCTGGCTTATTTTATAGCCAACCATATCTTTATATGCCTCTCTCAAGGAGATATGCATCTAGTTTGCTTTTGAAGCCTAGGACTGTCGATTCCGCAATAATCTCCCCTGGGAGAGTATTCCAGATGTCAACCACTCTCTGTGTGAAGCAGAACTTCCTGACATTAGTCCTGAACTTGCCCCCCCTTAGCTTCATTTCATGTCCTCTTGTCCGTGTCAAATTGGACATTGTAAATAATCTTCTCTGCTCTATTTTGTCAATTCCTTTCAGTATTTTGAAGGTCTCGATCATATCCCCACGCAGTCTCCTTTTCTCAAGGGAGAACAATCCCAGTGTTTTAAGTCGATCCTCATATTCCAGTTTCTCCATACCCTTCACTAGTTTAGTTGCTCGTCTCTGCACCCTCTCCAGCAGTTTTATATCCTTCTTTAGGTAGGGAGACCAATGTTGGACGCAGTATTCCAAGTGGGGTCTGACCATTGCCCTATAAAGCGGCATTATAACTTTCTCCGATCTACTCGAGATTCCTTTCTTTATCATGCCCAACATTCTATTTGCCTTATTTGCCGCTGCCGCGCATTGTGCCGACGGCTTCAGGGTCCTATCTATCAGTACACCCAGATCCCTTTCTTGTTCACTTTTCCCCAGAGTTGCACCTGACATTCTGTACTCGTATTCCTTATTTTTACTGTCTAAATGCATTACCTTGCATTTCTCCACGTTGAACTTCATCTGCCATTTCTCCGCCCATTTTTCTAACCGACACAAATCGCTCTGGAGTTCCTCACTGTCCTCCTGCGATCTGATTGCCCGGCAGAGTTTTGTGTCGTCTGCAAACTTGATGATCTCACTGGATGTTCCGTTTTCCAGGTCATTGATATAAATATTAAAAAGGATCGGCCCAAGTACCAAGCCCTGGGGCACACCACTAGTCACTCTCTCCCAGTCGGAGAACTTCCCATTTATGCCCACTCTCTGCTTTCGGTTTTCCAGCCATTTGCCTATCCATCTTTGTATATCTCCCTCTATGCCATGGCTATGTAGCTTCCTGAGAAGTCTTTCGTGTGGAACTTTGTCAAATGCTTTCTGGAAGTCCAAGTATATTATGTCCACCGGCTTTCCACTATCAATTTGCTTGTTCACGGTCTCAAAGAATTGGAGTAAATTCGTCAGACACGATTTCCCTTTCCTGAATCCATGTTGACTGGGTTTCATCAAGTCGTGTGTGTCCAAGTGCTGAACTATGCTATCCTTGATCAGTGATTCAATCATCTTGCCGGGGACAGACGTAAGACTCACAGGTCTATAGTTGCCCGGTCTGACGGGGGAGGGGGGAAAGAAGGAAGGAAGGAAGGGGGCTGGTGCAATGCCTGACAAGGAAGAGAGGGAAGGGTGCTGGTCGCAGAGCCTGACAGGGGAGGGGAGGATGGAAGGGTGCTGGGCGCAGAGCCTGACAGGGGAGGACACTTGAATATTAAGCCACCCGACTTATATTCGAGTCAACCATTTTTCCACCATTTTGGGGGGGGGAAGGGGGTTCGACTTATATTCGAGTATATAGGGTATTTTGAGGCCCTTGGTATGTTTATCATAATCACAAAATTAAAATAAAACAGTTTCTTGATCATATGTCTCTTTAGCTATAAATTACAATATTATTATTAAGACTTAACCAAAAGGAAAAATTTATAAACTATAAAGAGTTTTACCTCATGCAAAATTGTCATTTCTTTAATAAGACATTATCTATTTTTTCTGAGGCCCTCCAAGTAGCTACAGATGCAAAATGTGGCCCTGCAAAGAGTTTGTGTTTGAGACCACTGTTCTATAACATGCAAATATAAGGAGGCATTCACATGGGTAGGGCATGGATATCTCTCACAATTACGTGGACGTTATAGAATAGGACAGGTATTGGGGATTATCAGACTACTCGTCTTTTGAGGCTCAGGTTGATTATCTGTTTTAAAAAAAGTTTTCTTCACACTGAGACAGGTATGACCTATTAGAACTTATTTTCATGAACAACATTTTAGGCTTCTTGTTCAGAGTCTGATTTTGTCCCAATTAGATTATTGTAGTATTTTGTATTCAGGTCTTACTGTCAAACTGAGGAATGGGATACAACATGCATTTCTTAATGTTGCCACTAGATAAGAGATGAGTGCAGGAGTCTCTGGTAGAGAAGAAGCAAAAAAACATGAGATTTGAAAATCATCATTTTATTATGGCACAGTGTACAACATGAACAATGAAATACAAGTACAAACTGTGTAACTATTAATATCCTTCAAAGTAGTGTCCCAGGTTGTCAATGGTTCATTGTCAACACAGGAATACCTATATGCTGGGCTAATTCTGTCATAGTACAACACCTGTCTTCAATTAGGCACTGTTTGATCACAGCTGGTCAGAAGTTGACACTCTTCTCCATTGGAACGCCTATACCCACCTTGCCACTGTTCGATATGGCAGAGCACGATCACTTAATGCTTCTTAAAGCTCTGCATGACATTTCTGTGCATTTTTTACTGCAGAGAACTGCTATCTTGATGTTACTTCCATTACACACCACTGTCACCAAAAGATTGACTTTGGGGATGTGATCATTTCCAGACTGCTGCACTCATCTCTCACCAGGTAGCAGCATTAAGAAGTACATGTCATGGAAATGGAAAGAGTAATAGCAACACAGCGAGGATATATTAGGAAATTTCAAGATGTGTGGAAGCCATTAACAAAATTTTGTAATGATTACCAGTTGTTTCTTTTCCCTTAATTCTTAAAGTTCATTTTTCAGGGAGGGGGGGATTTTAAGTATAATATCTTATATAAAGTAATTTAATTACTTGTCATGAAGGGGTGGGAAGGGAGGGAGATAAGATTTTATGATTGGTATTATTGCTGAATATTAAGTGACATTCTCAATGTGCAAATGTGCTTATGTATTATCACACTTATTATACGTATAAAAATGAATAAAAATGAATACACATGTCATGCATTTTCAATGTATATTAGATTTCCAATGCTGGCCTATTTTTGAGAGAAAAAAAAATAGTTGCCATGACTTATGAATTAACCCTCTTATGTTTGTGATGAATTTTATCCTGCAACAAGTAGGAATAAAATTTTTATTCTGAACCTATTTGTAGGGAGGAATTGGTTTATATCAATTTACATTAGATTAGAATAGTATCATTTAATGCCAAAGTTTGGTATTTAGGTGTGCACATTTATGCTTCTAAAGCTCTTGTACTTCTATGGAGGCATACATTTCCAGCATGAAGACTAATTTGTGGGCCCAAAGGAGAGAAGAGAAATCTTCCACTCTATGCCTCCAAAGAAATATAAGTTTTAGAAGCTCTACTCAGCATAATATATTTATTTATATATAGAATCAGATTTTATTATTGAGGACTATTCAAAAGTCCATTTATCTCCTGATGAAGGCAGCCCAGCTGAAACATGGCCGTGTCAAGAGACCTTCCTCAATGTTCTTGTACACTATCGAGCACAAAGATTTTAAAAGAATCCTGGCTTCCTACCTGTCCTACTTCTCTGTTCCTTGTGTTTTATTTCCAAATACATAAATGGAAGTAATTAATGTCACATCCTTCAGTGGCAATAACAACTAAACATTTCCTATAACTGTTGATCAGGTTTTCAGCTTGCACTTATGGAATTTTGTTAAGTCTGATATTTTAGGTCTTTTTTCCATGATCAGCTAACTTTGGGTCTTGCCAAAACATTTTCAATAGGGTTTGGGTCAGGATGTTGACTTAACCAATCCAAAATTTGACATTTCTTCTTCTACTACTTAGTGGGATCTGCTGGGTACTTATAACCTGCACTGGCCACTATCAGAGACAGGATGCTGGGTTTCATGGACCTTTGTCTGCTCAGCATGACTTTTTATATTCATCTTTCCGTACTCAATTTACTTGAATGCTTAACAGGACTGTGCATTCAGTTTTGAACAAACAGTAAACTGTGAGAAATGAGGGCCTTTCCGATTCATTATTCTTTGTATAACTAAAAAGTTCTACATCATGATTTTGCATTAATGCAAAACATAAAAGCCAATTAGACATGCAGAGCTGCTATCTGATATTTACTATACCATTACCAACACAGATTCTGGTGTTCAGTTTACCTTTCTTTGTGACAAAGAAAAAGCAAGTAGAATAACAGATTTTTAAAACAGAAAGAGCACTCACTTGTGCTACTATAGAGCCCACCTAGATCCCGAATTCAGGAGGAACTGGAACAAAATATATAAATTATCATGCCTTTCATCTACTTATTTATCCTCAAACCAATATTTTGGGCTCCTTTTACTAAGCTGCACTAGCGTTTTTAGCGAGCACTAACCACGCGCTAAACGAAAAATACTAATGCAAGCTCTATGGAGGCGCTGGCGCACCTTAGTAAAAGGAGCCCTTTGTATCTCTCAAAATCTAGTTAATTCAAGAAAAAAAACCACAAAACATTCTAATTAATATCCAAAAATCTGAAAAGGGATAGCTTATCAGTGTCTTTTTCTACATTATTTTCATTGAAATTTTGTAATTAACACATTCAAGTACAACTTAAGACAGAAAAGTTAAATGGTATAACAGAAAATCAATAAAATATGCCACCCTATTTATTACATCTTTGGAAGTAAAACTTGATATAAGATCAAATAATTGAGGAATCAACAGGTGATAATTATTGGGTTATACCCTATTACAAAAGCATATTGTGGTATTTAGCATCAGCCTTGGCAGTAACAGCTCCTACACTCATAGGAATTCTATGAATGTTGGAGCTGTTACCACCACGGCCGGCACTACAAACCACACTACACTTTTGTAAAAAAAAAAAAAAAGGGGGGGGGAAGGGGTAAATGAAGTCTTAAAAAAATTACGCCATTTATATCAAGTCCTAACAATCTAATAGACAGCAAGAGATCAAATCATAAAGGTAAAAAGTACACAAAACTAGAAGAAATTATCCAGAGAGGCCCAGATTCTATAAATGGCGTCAATATTGGCTGTGAATCATGCATCGGTGCCGTTTACAGAGCATGTGGGAAAGATAGGCAATAGAAATGTAGGCCAAGTTTTCCCAGGCCTATATTTCTGGTGCCTATCTTTGTATGAATCACACCTATGTAGGCACTTTAGGCTGCCAAACGTCACTTCTGGCATTGACCACACCCACAGTGGCATTCGGCAGCCTAAAGCACCCACATAGGCATGATTCTGGTGCCTTTTATTTAGGTACTGGAAGGCGCTTTAACTTTGCTGGTTTTTTGGCATTTTAAATAGTGTTTCTTCATTAACTTAGGTGATAGTATGGCGCCTACCAGCTCTTAAGTTTAGGCGCCATTTCTAGAATTTTCCCCAAAGTGCAGAACTAATCATCCAGTTTTAAATCAGGCAGTGAGCAAGTGTTATGCTGGTGGTTCCCAAGAAAGCATAGATTCTTCAGCTTGTCTCTGAACTACCAGCTTATCACTCAGAAACAATGTCAATTGTGTAGGTTCAAAGAAAAATATAGGTTACATTTTTGTATTCAAACATTTACAAGAAAATAAAATTACATGGAAATATTTTTAAAACAAATAGGAAGAATTTTTTTTTCCACTCAACAAATAATCTCTAAAACTCATTCCCAGAGGATGTGGTAATGGCGATTAGCATATCTGGGTTTAAAAATGGTTTGGAGATGTTCCCAGAGGAAAAGTCCATAGTCTGCTATTGACACAGACACAGAGGAAGCCACTGCTTATCCTGGGATCAGTGGCACAGAATGTTGCTACTGTTTAGGTTTCTGCCAGGTTTTTTTGACCTGGATTGGCCACTTTTGGAATCAGGATACTGGACTAGATGGACCAACAGGAATAATATTCCTAATGCAGCCACTCAAGGACTTATAATCAGAATCTGTTTATGCCACTTCTGAATCACTTTAACAATGTAAGGAAACATATACAAATTGGACACTCAGCACTCAGGACTCCCCAATGTCCATTTGCCAATACAATAAAGACAGGCAGTCTTTTGAAAGTATGTGGTTTAAAAATTCCCCCCTCCCTACACCTTAAATTGATAAATGTAAGGGAAACAATTTCAAATTAATCTTTACAATACTTTGTTAATGGTTTCCACACATCCTGAAACTTCTTAAAATATATTTATTTATTATTATATGTTTTATATGATAATGGAATATATGGGTGGGAAGGATGGAAAAGGGGAAGGGTAAGAATTTATGAAATGTATCAATGATTGTTTGTAAGTGATGTATTTATTGTTAATGTGAATGAATATATTTAACACTTAATGTAAATGAATTAATGAACACTTTGAAAATGAATAAAGAATTAAAAAAAAAAAAAGAAAGTATGTGGTTTATTAATGGCACAGTAATGAATGTAAAGTACATAAGAACATAATCGTGTGGTTAGAAGAGCAAAAAGAGAATATGAAGAGAGGCTAGCCAGGGAAGCACGAAATTTCAAACCGTTCTTCAGATATGTTAAGGGGAAGCAGCCAGCAAGGGAGGAGGTGGATGACGGAGGCTGGATGACGGAGATAGGAAAGGAGTGGTGAAGGAGGAAAAAGAAATGGCGGATAGACTAAACATTTTCTTTTCGTCAGTATTTACAAAGGAGGACACATCCAATGTCCCGGAACCTGAAAAAATCTTCAAAGGAGATCAAGAAGATAAATTAACATCCATTGAGGTAAGTCTCGAAGATGTACATAAGCAGATAGATAGACTAAAAACTGACAAATCTCTGTGCCCAGATGGAATCCACCCTAGGGTACTGAAAGAACTAAAAGGGGAAATAGCAGAACTACTACAGCAGGTTTGTAACCTATCCCTGAAAACAGGCGTGATCCCAGAAGATTGGAAGATAGCTAATGTTATGCCCATCTTCAAAAAGGGATCGAGAGGTGACCCAGAGAACTACAGACCGGTAAGTCTGACTGTGGTTCCGGGGAAGATGGTGGAAGCGCTGATAAAGGGCAGCATCAATGAGCATCTAGAAAGGAATAAACTGATGAAAACAAGCCAACATGGCTTCTGCAAGGGAAGATCGTGCCTAACGAACTTGTTGCACTTCTTCGAAGGAATTAACAAACAAATGGACAAAGGGGTCCCCATATACATCATATATTTAGATTTCCAAAAAGCTTTGACAAGGTACCCCACGAACACCTACTACTGAAACTGAAGAACCATGGGGTGGAAGGAGACGTATATAGATGGATCAAAAATTGGCTGGCGGGTAGGAAGCAAAGGGTAGGAATGAAGGGCCACTACTCGGACTGGAGGAGGGTCACGAGTGGTGTTCCGCAGGGGTCGGTACTTGGACTGCTGCTGTTTAATGTATTTATAAATAACCTAGAAACAGGGACGAAGTGCGAAGTAATAAAATTTGCAGACAACACCAAACTATTTAGTGGAGTTGGGACTAAAGAGGACTTTGAGGGTTTACAAAGGGACCTGAACAAATTAGAAGAGTGGACAACGAGATGGCACATGAAGTTTAATGTAGAGAAATGTAAAGTCTTGCATGTAGGAAACAGAAACACAAAGTACAGTTATACGATGGGAGGGATGATAATGGGTGAAAGTACCCTAGAAAAGGACATGGGGGTAATAGTGGACAAGACAATGAAGCCGTCGGCACAGTGTGCAGCGGCCTCCAAGAAGGCAAATAGAATGTTAGGTATTATCAAGAAAGGTATTACAACCAGAACGAAAGAAGTTATCCTGCCGTTGTATTGGGCGATAGTGCACCCGCATCTGGAGTATTGCATCCAGCATTGGTCGCAATACCTTAGGAAAGATATGGCGATACTCGAGAGGGTCCAGAAAAGAGCGACACAATTGATAAAAGGTATGGAAAACCTTTCATATGCTGAAAGATTATAGAAACTGGGGCTCTTTTCCCTGGAAAAGCAGAGGCTTAGAGGGGACATGATAGAGACTTACAAGATCATGAAGGGGATAGAGAAAGTGGAGAGGGACAGATTCTTCAAACTTTTGAAAACTACAAAAATGAGAGGGCATTCGGAAAAATTAAGAGAGGACAGTTTCAGAACCAATGCTAGGAAGTTCTTCTTCACCCAAAGGGTGGTGGACATCTGGAATGCGCTTCCAGAGGTTGTGATAGGACAGAGTACGATATTGGGGTTCAAGAAGGGATTGGATGATTTCCTGAAGAAAAAGGGGATAGAAGGGTATAGATAGAGGATTATTATACAGGTCCTGGACCTGATGGGCCACCACATGAGCGGGCTGCTGGGCATGATGGACCTCTGGTCTGACCCAGCAGAGGTACTGCTTATGTTCTTATAAGAATTGCCGCTGCTGGGTCAGACTAGTGGTCCATCGTGCCCAGCAGTCCGCTCACACGGCAGCCCTTAGGTCAAAGACCAGTGCCCTAACTGAGACTAGCCTTACCTGTGTACGTTCTGGTTCAGCAGGAACTTGTCTAACTTTGTCTTGAACCCCTGGAGGGTGTTTTCCCCTATAACAGCCTCCGCAAGAGCGTTCCAGTTTTCTACCACTCTCTGGGTGAAGAACAGCTTCCTTATGTTTGTATGGAATCTATCCCCTTTTAACTTTAGAGAGTGCCCTCTCGTTCTCTCTACCTTGGAGAGGGTGAACAACCTGTTTTTATCTTCTAAGTCTATTCTCTTCATTATCTTGAATGTTTTGATCATGTCCCTTCTCAGTCTCCTCTTTTCAAGGGAGAAGAGGCCCAGTTTCTCTAATATCTCAATGTATGGCAACTCCTCCAGCCCCTTAACCATTGTAGTCGCTCTTCTCTGGACCCTTTCGAGTAGTACTGGACGCAGTATTCCAGTGAGGGTGTACCATGGCCTGGTACAGCGGCATGATAACCTTCTCCAATCTGTTTATGATCCCCTTCTTAATCATTCCTAGCATTCTGTTTGCCCTTTTTGCCACCGCTGCGCATTACATTGACTTGTCGACCAGTACTCACAAGTCTCTTTCCTGGGGGGTCTCTCGAAGTACTGTAGGGTTTTAGAGGGCACACATGTTCCACCATAAATGTAGTGTTTTTATGGATAGAGTTTTAAATGTCAGTAGTATTATTTTATAAGAAATCCTATGTGTGACTGATAACCAATGAGTTTTTTCTAGGAGAGATGTCACGTGGTCAAATTTTTTAGCGTTAAAAATTTGTTTAATGGCTGTGTTCTGGATTATTTGAAGACATCTTTTTTCTTTTAGAGTAGTTCCTATAAGTAGATAGTTACAATAGTCAAGTTTAGAAATGATTAAAGAATGTATTAAGATATTTAATAATTTTGGTCCGAGAAACTTTGAAATTTTGACCGGATCAAGCATAACCTATAAAAGCAAGATTTTACAACATTACTTATATGATTGTGATACATTAGTTTTTGATCGAATGTTACACCTAGAACTTTGATAGTAGAGACTGTTTGCAACTGTATGTTGTCAAGAGTGATAGAAGCACTTAGATTTATCCTTTCTTTCCAGGGGAAAAGCAGAGTCTTATTTTTTGAAATATTTAGTGCTAACATATTTTCTTTCAGCCAGTCTCTAATTTGATCAAGCTTTAAATTTATCCTTGATATTTCTTTGGTGTCGTCAGGATTCAATGGGTGGAGGAGTTGGATATCGTCTGCGTAAGCATATGTTGTGAAACCAATGAATTGACATAGGCTCAAAAGTTGGGATAAGAAAATGTTAGAGAAGAGGTGACAGAATAGAACTTTGTCATATTCCATATTTATTTGTATATGGTGCAGAAGAAGAGTTGTTGAAAATGACCTTGGATGAATGATCTGAAAAGAAGGACTGGAACCAGTCTAGAACCTGCCCAGAAATTCCAATTGATACTAGGGTTTTCAAAAGTAGGTCGTGATCAATGGTGTCGAACACTGCGGACAGATCTAAGGAGATGAGGATGACAGATTTATGGTGGTCTAGATAGTATAGAATGTCAATTGTCATTCCCACCAAGGAATATTCAGTAGAGTGATGTTTCCTGAATCCAGTTTGATTCAGGTGTAAAACATTGGTTGATTCGACAAAGTCTGAGACTTAATTAAACAATCTTTTCGGTTAGTTTGGCTAAAAAATGAATGTTTGCAATGGGACAGTAATTGGATTTTTCATTGGAAGTGACTCTGGGATCTTTAATAATAGGGTGCACTGTGCAGATTTTCCATTGTTTCGGTAAGGTACTTAATTTTAGACTGTTTAAGATTAATGTATGTATTAAAAGTCCAAAACAGGAGAAGAAGCGTTTGAGAATGTAAGGAGGGATAAGTTTGGCACAAGAACCCTAAGGGCCTGTTTTACAAAGCTGCGCTAGCGGCTGCCATGCGGCAACAACCCCGAAACCCCTTAAATCTCTATGGGCTTCGTGGCCATTACTGTGTAGCAGCCGCTAGTGCGGCTTTGTAAAACAGGCCCTTAGTGTTAATACAATGGAAGAGACATTCTGTATCAATCAATGTTGAAAGGTTAAAGTTAGAATATCTAGCAGTGGGTAAATAGTGAGTGGCATCTTCAGTTGGGGAGTCTGTATTTTGTCTGAGGCCAATTAGTTTGTGAATGTTATTGGTTTTCTCTTGGAAAAACTCAGCAAGTTCCTGGGCTTTTGGAAGTAGATTTGGTACAGAATGTTGCTCTTGGAGATTTGTGGATAAAGATTTTAAGATAGAGTAAAGTACCAATGGATGCTTGCTCGTTGTAATTTTTCAAATTTGTGAGTGTTTTATAATATCTTTCAAGAGATCAAAATTGTTTTTTAGCAGAGTAAGCTCCTCTGTGTACCATGGGAGTTTTTGTTTGCACGGTGAAAGAGTCCTAGTTATCAAAGGAGCTTTTTCCTCACGGAGAGAGCAAATTGCTGTGTCCCATGCTACCAACTTGGCAAGACCGTTGCTTTTAAATTGGTGGTGGATAAGTCTAAACTGTTATAGTCTCTGTATGTGATGGTTTTTGGCTGTTGGTGTTTCCTATATGGGGCTTTCATAACCAATACCATAATCAAAGAGTGATCAGACCAAGGTACAGAAAGGTTGGTAGGGGCTGAAAAGGCTAAACTGTGAGACTTGGGTGCTAGAATCATAACTAAGATATGTCCTGCTCGGTGGGTAGGTTTGGATATGAGTGGAAGTAAGTTGAGATCTGTGATATGAATCAACAGGTCAACAGTAAGTTTGTTGGATGGGTCATCAAAGTGTATATTGAAGTCACCAAGGATCAATGGATTATCTGTAGAGGAACAAAAGTCAAATAAAAGCGATTGAAGTTGTGTGAAATTGTCCTGACTGATTGGTGGAGGCATTTATAGGAGTAGTATATCATATTTTGGATTAGTATTAAGCTTGAATTGGAGGAATTCAATAGATGCTCTCGGTGGGGAATATTCGATGTTAGTTGCTATGTTATTTCGGTAGATGACAGCCAGGCTACTCCCTTTACACCCATAATGGTGATTGTAAAGGTGTGAGAAACCTGAAGGGCAAGATAATGAAAGGTAAGCTTCATCGCCTTCTGCAAGCAATAATGGTAGAAAAGAGGGGGGCCACAGGTGAGCCAGAATAGAGTAAGGGGCAGCTGCTGCAAAGCTGAGTAGTGGGAACTGAAGTAAAATGGTAACTAGCTTATGCAAACAAACAGAAAAAAAATTGATGAACAGGAAGAGTAAAACTGGGTTGTCAACAACAAAATCTATGACAGATGTTTCAGTGCAGGGAGCAATTAAAAAAATATAACACCTGTTACAAGAGATAGGTGCACACAAAGAAGATATTAAAAAAAAAAAAACTTTAATGAAAGAAAGTATAATGTGAGAAGAAATAGACCCCCTCAGAAGTGAATGAAAAGATATCATGAGGTGGGTCATCTGGCAAGAAATTATGAAAACGAGAAGAGCTTAACTGTACCTAAAAGAATTGAATGAACTCATTTGATAGCTGCTGATTCAGAAAGATATATAGCAGGAGGTGATACCATGGTGATAAGTTGAAAAATGATGTTTTACAGCAAATTTACAGAAACACCCTCCACATCAAGTGTCAGATTGCAAGTGAAAGAAAATGTAAAATCTGACAGTAGTAAAAGTCTGGAGATTGATGGTTTAATAGGGCAGGTATGAATTAAATGCTATATAGATACAGGATCAGATGTTACTATAATTTCCATGTCATACTTTGAGATGAAATCTGAGAAAATTATTCATTTGGAAGAAGCCAGCTGGGTTAAAACTAAAAGCAGTGAATGATATAGATCTACTTGTCAAAGGCTGTATTGAAGCAGATGTCACTAGCTTAGGACAAGCCGTAAAACAAAAATATATTGCAAGATGAGCTGTGGCAAGCAAAAAAAAAAAAAAAAGTTATAAATCCCAAGGAAAGTAGGGATGAATATGTTTGAAGGATTTGGAGTTTGATAATAATAGCTGAAGATTGGGTACAGAATGAGAAATGTTCAAAATATTGAAAAGCATTAAGGAACAAGAGTCTGAAACATTATATTTCCCTATTATGTAAATCAAATAATGTAGTTTGCAGCAATATTGACAAGCTATGTTTGAGGAAAGTTAACAATACCGGAGGAGCTGTAGTTAGTTTTCGGTTGTTATAGGGGAAAACTCCCTCCAGGGATTCAAGACAAAGTTAGACAAGTTCCTGCTGAACTGTCTAACTTTGAACTGAGACCAGCAGGTAGGGCTGGTCTCAGTTAAGACACTGGTCTTTAACCTAAGGGCCACCGCGGGAGTAGACTGCTAGGCATGATGGACCACTGGTCTGACCCAGCAGTGGCAATTCTTATGTTCTCATGTTAAATATTGGCTCACTGATGCAAGAACAGGGGGCACATTGAAGGGAGCAGTGTAAGGGCAAAGAAAAAAAAAAAAAATCTCCTCCATTGTTTCCAAAATGTAGCCCTGTCCTCTAGGGTTAAGTATGCAAATGGAAGGCAAAGGCATACCTCCTATTTCATAACCCTCCAAGACCCCTGGCACAGGATCGTATGCATATTCTTTGATCGTCCTACCAGGTCATAACATAAAGTAAAACCTTGGATTGCAAGTAACTTGGTTTGCAAATGTTTTGCAAGACAAGCAAAACATTTGATTAAATTTTAACTTGATATACAAGCAATATCTTGAAATACAAGTATACACGCTTCACAACTGAGTTGATGGTTCTTCTCTCTCTGACGCTGTAGGAGTGTAGTGACTGTTCTATATGAGCGAGGTCTTGCAATACGAGTACGTATTACGTATAGTATTTTGTATTAAAATTTTTGGTTTGTGGAACGAATCGTCTCCGTTTCCAGTATTTCCTATGGGGAAATTTGCTTTGATATATGAGTGCTTTGGATTTCAAGCATGCTTCTGGAACTCTAGAAGCAGAAAGTAGACAGCAGGGAAATGTCCATTCCATATAGAAAACATCCAAATTAATTTTTTTTTTTTAAGAATGGCCTACCTCTACATTCAGGTCTGGCATCTCTCTCTTCCCTTTTTAGGTCTGGTATCTCTCTCTTCCCTTTTCAGTGGTCTAACATCTCTCTTCCTCTTTCTTTCCATCACCCTTCTCTGGAATCTGACATCTCTCCCTTCCATGAGTCATCTTTCCTCCCTCCCAATGTAACATTTCTCCCTCCCTTCCTTTCTGCCCCCTGCAGTCCAAAATCCTCCCTCCCTTCCTCCTTTCTGGTCCCCCTCCCAATCCAACATTTCTCCCTCCTTTCCTTCTACTGCCAAATCCAACATTTTTCTCTCTCATCCCCTGGCTTCTAATCTGTATAGCATCTTTTGCCCCTCCCTCCAGCCCCATGCCCAACATTTTTCCTTCTATCAACCCTCTCCAGTACCATGCTGCATTTCTTCCTCCCTTCCCTCCACTACCATGTTCAGCATTCATTCCTCTTGCATCCCTGTCCATCTGCCTTACGCTTCCCTCTCCACCACATCATTCAATATTTCTCCCTCCCTCCTCTCCACCACTATCATGTCCAACAATTCTACCTCTTTTTTCCCCCCCCATGTATTCTATATCTCTTCTCTCCCACTCCAAGCACCTATGTCCAACAATTTTTCTTCCCTCCCCCAGCGGCAGCATCTCTCTTTCTCCCCCATCCCACCACCTCACCCATGCAGTATTTCTCTTTTCCTAAGCCCCAAGCCCATGCAGCATCTGTCCTTCCCAACCCCCCCAGACCATGCAGCATTGTCCTTTCATGCCTTCCCAACCCCCACCCCAACCCATGTAGCATCTGTCATTCCTTGCCTTCCCAACCCCCTCCTCCAGCCTGTGCAGCATATGTTCTTTCCTCACCCAGCTGGATTCTGTGGCATGACCTCTCTCTCCACTTACCTCTTCCCTGGCCACCATAATTCTAAATCTTTGGGCAGCCAGCAGCGGCAATGAGATGAGCCTGCTGCCATCAGCCTGTCCTGGCAGTCTTCATTTTGCTGCAACTTCCTGTTCCTGTGAAGGCAGGATACTGCATTTTGCCATTCAGTTAATGCAGGAAAAAGTTCTTTATCTTATGTTAGCTGAAAGGCAGGTAATGTGATGCAATCACTACATCTATTCAGGTGGCATTAACTGTGTCTTGCTTTCTGCAGATCTGACTTAACATACAGAGTTAAAACAAACAAAAATCTGAGCCATGGTCTAACCCCTGCGGAGTACCCCAAGGATCACCTCTTTCTCCTACACTCTTCAACCTATACATTGCCTCCCTCGGCTCCTACCTAGACAAACAAAGTCTAACCTCCTACAACTATGCAGACAACATCACCATTCTCCTTCCATTCGATCAACCAGCACCATCTATGGCAGCCACAATATACAGAACACTTGAAACAATAGCAACATGGATGAAAGACCACAAACTAAAACTAAATCTGGAAAAAAACAAACTTCATCCTACCCGAAAATAACAAAAACCCAACCATAACAAACTTTGTCATAAACTCTACAACATACTACATCCAACCCACTTTAAAACTCCTGGGAGTGCTAATAGACAGAGGCTGTACAATGCAGCCACAAATCAACAAAATGATTAAAAAAAATCATTCACAGTCATGAGAAACCTGAGGCAAATCAGAAAATTCTTCGACAGAAAACAATTCCAAATCTTGGTACAATCTCTAATCCTAGGTCTAATAGACTACTGCAACATATTATTTCTCCCATGCACAGTAACTATGATAAAACAACTACAAACTATATAAAACACAGCCCTAAGACTGGTCTACTCACCGACGAAATTCAACCACATCACAGAGGCATACCACGACTCACATTGGCTCCCAAAACAAGCGAGAATGCACTTCAAATTTTACTGCCTACTATTTAAAGCAATAAGCGGAGACATCCCAGCCTATTGGAACAATTGACTAGTTCAATCCACCTCAACCAGACATAGGAGAACCCATGCACCATTCACACACCCTCCAACCAAAAACATCAAAAGAAAAAAACTGTACGACAACCTCCTAGCCACTCGAGCTGAAAAACTCAACCCACAACTCTACAACCTATTGACCACGACCACAAACTACAAAACCTTCAAAAAAGAAATAAAAACCCTTCTATTCATAAAATACATAAAACCGAACTAACACAATCAGAAATGTCCCAAGCATCACATGCATCACCTGCACCTACTACATATGAACTTCCAATATCATGAGAACTCAGATGTAATCCTTAACAACTCAAAGAAATGTACAAACTACTCCCTAAATACTTCTAATCTCCGGACAATCCATTTGTAATCCGCCTTGAACCGAAGGTAATGGCGGAATAGAAATCCCTAATGTAATGTGGTAACGTAAGGCATACTTCCTGCCCTCTTCAACATTAGGAGATTAATGAGGAAAATCTCATGCACTAAGACCCTGATTCTATAAATGGCACCTGACATGTAGGCACTGAGGAGCGTAAGTGTCAACCATAAATTAGGTGTCATTTATAGAATTGCACCTTGTGACTCCTAAAGCAGTCTTAAGCATCAGTAGGCGTTGAAACCTTAGGTGCATTCAATTTACATCAGTAGTGGGGAGTACAATTTACAGTAGTAGTTGGGAAACAGCGAACACAATATGATCAAGTTCAAAGTTGAAGTAGGAATATCGAAGGGAAAGAGAACCATAGCGACAACTTTTAACTTCAAGAAAGGAAACTACGAAGTGATGAGAGTAATGGTAAGGAAGAAACTTAGGAACAGCTCAAAGAAATCAAACGCAGACTGGAGAGCAAGCCTGGTCTTTATTCAAGGACACGGTAAGTGAGGCACAAAATCTGTATATCCCCAGATTTAGAAAAGGATGCATAAATAGCCGAACAAAAAACCCGGTGTGGATAACTAAAGAAGTAAAGAAAGTGATAGGAGATAAGAAGAATTCGTTCCGGAAATGGAAAAAGGACAAAAACGAGGAGAACTGGAAAGAGCACAGGAAGCATCAAAAAGAATGTCACCTCATGGTTAGAAGAGCAAAAAGAGAATATGAAGAGAGGCTAGCCAGGGAAGCACAAAATTTCAAACCGTTCTTCAGATATATTAAAGGGAAGCAACCGGCTAGGGAGGAGGTGGGACCACTGGATGATGGAGATAGGAAAGGAGTGGTAAAGGAGGAAAAAGAAGTGGCAGTTAGACTAAACATGTTCTTTTTGTCAGTATTTACAAAAGAGGACACATCCAACATGCCGGAACCTGAAAAAATCTTCAAAGGAGATCAAGCAGAAAAATTAACATCCATGGAGGTAAGCCTTGAAGACGTGCACAAGCAGATAGATAGATTAAAAACTGACAAATCTCCGGGCCCGGATGGAATCCACCCTAGGGACACAAGTGATGTTCTGCAGGGATCGGTACTCGGACCGTTGCTGTTCAATGTATTTATAAATGATCTAGAAACAGGGACGAAGTGCGAAGTAATAAAATTCACAGACGACACCAAACTATTTAGTGGAGTTAGGAATAAAAAGGACTGTGAAAATTTACAAAGGGACCTGAACAAACTAGGAGAATGGGCGATGAGATGGCAGATGAAGTTTAATGTAGAGAAATGTAAAGTCTTGCATATAGGAAACAGAAACCCAAAGTACAGCTATACGATGGGAGGGCTGGTAATGGGTGAAAGTACCCTAGAAAAGGACTTGGGGGGTAATAGTGGACAAGACAATGAAGCCATCGGCACATTGCACAGCGGCCTCTAAGAAGGCGAATAGAATGCTAGGTATTATCAAGAAAGGTATTACAACCAGAATGAAGGAAGTTATCCTGCCATTGTTTCAGGCGATGGTGCATCCGTATCTGGAGTATTGCGTCCAGTATTGGTCTCCGTACCTTAAGAAGGATATGGCGATACTCGAGAGGGTCCAGAAAAGAGCGACACGATTGATAAAAGGTATGGAACCTTTCATATGCTGAAAGATTAGAGAAACTAGGGCTCTTTTCCCTGGAAAAGTGGAGACTTAGAGGGGACCTGATAGAGACTTACAAGATCATGAAGGGCATAGAGAAAGTGGAGAGGGCCAGATTCTTCAAACTTTCACAAACTACAAGAACGAGAGGGCATTCATAAAAATTAAGAGGGGACAGATTCAGAACCAATGATAGGAAGTTCTTCACCCAAAGGGTGATGGACAACTGGAATGTGTGATAGGACAGAGTACGGTATTGGGGTTCAAGAAGGGATTAGATAATTTCCTGAAGAAACAGGAGATAGAAGGGTATAGATAGAGGATTACTATACAGGTCCTAGATCTGATGGGCCACTGCGTGAGCGGACTGCTGGGCATGATGGACCTCTGGTCTGACCCAGTAGAGTCACTCCTTATGTTCTTGGCCTAAATGAGAGCACCTATGTTAGGCTGCTACTAGTACCTAAGTCAAAACATGCCCAAGATCTGTGCATGGTTCGCCCCTAACCAATGCCTACTTTCTGGTAGGCACCTTGGAGTAGATACCTACATTGAAATGGTAGGCGCCTCCGAAGTTAGGTGCCTACCATCTAATTAATTTGTATTTTATTGCACATTTCAATTTAATGTAATGTAATGTAATTTATTTCTTATATACCGCTACATCCGTTAGGTTCTAAGCGGTTTACAGAAAATATACATTAAGATTAGAAATAAGAAAGGTACTTGAAAAATTCCCTTACTGTCCCGAAGGCTCACAATCTAACTAAAGTACCTGGAGGGTAATAAAGAAGTGAAAAGTAGAGATAGAGGAAAAATTAAAAAATAAAATAAACATTTTTAATAAGACAGCATTGATCTAAATACTTTGGAAGGTAGAAGAGAGGAGAGAAAGGAATAGATGCAGAAGGTGGAACCGTTGAACAGTAGAATTCTGGAGAAATTTAAATGATAGAAATAGAACAAAACAAAGACAAAAGGCAAAACAATAGATAAGCACCGATTAAGGCTTTTAAAATAATTATGTTAGTCACCTAGATGGGCTAGGTACGCCAATCTAGGCACTTAATTTTAGGTGCCAGTGTTTTCACCTGCTGACACTTGGTATAAATACTGGCAACCAGGTTAGGCACACTGAAACCATATTCTATAACTGCATGTACAACTTTTCAGAATACCCCTAACACTACCAGGGCCATGCCCCCTTTTTAGTTACACACTGGTAGAGTTAGGTGCCATGTCTTAAAGAATAATAATAATAATAATAATAACTTTATTTTTATATACCGCAGTACCAGTTAGATGCATGTGTAAATTTTACTATCAATATTTGGATGTTAATACCCATTTATTGATAGTAAAGGGCTTTTTAATTCATCTGTGTGCACATCTTAGATGCATGCCCAAATTTGGGAACTCAAATCTGGGTACAGTGTATAGAATCCAGGGGTAAGCAGGTGTTACAGAGTAAGAGGATTCTCCCTCACTGAGGCTGCAGTTAGGATGGTAGATAGAAGGGGGTGCTAGCCCCATAATAAGCCACCGTAGCGGAGGAAGGACAATCCTGCTAAGTCGCAAGGGTGGGTCTCAGGCAGAGATGGGTATAAATGCCCCAGAGTTCAATGAGTCAGTGAGGTCCTAGGATTGAGAGAGAGACTTCCAGACTTCCTTAGCTGTGGGCTGAAGCAGAGCCCTGGGAAGACAGTCTTCACTAGATGTAGCTGAAGCAAAGTCCTGGGAAGACTGTTAAGTAAAAGGAGTGCTCTTTGCTTGGTTGACGTATGCCACTGATATACTGAAGTTGGGAACTTTTATTCTAGGCCTGGCCAGAGCTAGATCCTGTGCTAGATGGATTATACCAACTTGTGCTTTGAGGCAGTTGTGAACCAAGAAAGACAATTGTGGTAACACAGCAGTTAATTTATTTCTGTTCCTTGAAATGTATAATTTGTTTCCTGAAGCTGTGAAATAATAGGATCAGGCTGGAGTGCAGGTTTATATGCAAAGTGTTGTCCTGGCTATATGTATGCAGACCTCTCCTGGAAATCCTACCCAGCCCTGTTACAGAGGGTAATTTTATAAGAGGACCCCAACATTTAGGTACCAAGAAAGCATATACATGAACAGAATACTGACATATACATATGTT
This sequence comes from Geotrypetes seraphini, assembly GCF_902459505.1. Classification (NCBI taxonomy): domain Eukaryota; kingdom Metazoa; phylum Chordata; class Amphibia; order Gymnophiona; family Dermophiidae; genus Geotrypetes; species Geotrypetes seraphini. Next base: position 548,989,379 of record NC_047084.1, read on the forward strand.
TGCACAAAGAAAAGTGTCAATATTCTAATTATGTGCTGTTCTATAAACTATGCTTAAACTACAATGGTCCATTTGAAAATGGATGTTCACATGGGCAGACTGTGGGTAGAGCATAGGCAGGGCATATAATCAGGTCAGCCTGATTATTTTGGGAAATTATTAGTTCCATATAGGCCAACTCGCAACTTGTGCTCTTTATCTGCTCACAAATTAACTTTATCTTTGGTCCATTTAGTTTGATTGACTTTAACTTGTAATTCTGCTTTTTTTTGCATCTGTTCCTAGGCTATGGAATTCTCTTCAGATTGAGATTCGTTCTGAACATTGTTAACTGAAATTTAGGTCACTTGTGAAGGCATATTGTATATACTCGAATACAGGATGAGATTTTTGGGCCCCAAAATGGGAGTCTTATCCTATATTCGGGTCATCAACCCAACCCCCTCCTGGATGATACGGTAGGCCGGGACAAGAGGGATGCCTCCTGTCTCCCATTGTGGCCAACTAACTGTTTTGTTTTGTTTTTTTAAACCCCTTCCTCCCTCCCGACATGCGCTTACCTGCCATTTTTAATCCCTGGTGATCTAGTGGTATACAGGGCAGGAGCGATCTTTCTGCACCCTGCCCCGTGCTAAGCCTCTCCATCCCCATTCCCTTATGATGGCCAGTGGTGCACACGATAGGGCCGAGCTCTTCCTGCTCGGCCTCGCGCTGCTCTCTGAACGGCTGCTGCCAGTTCTTGCAGGACGAGAATTGTCGGTGGCCATTCAGAGAGCAGCGCGGGCCAGGCAGGAAGAGCTCGGCCCTGTTGGGTGCGCCGCTGGCTGCCAAATGGGAACAGGGACAGAGAGGAGCTCAGCATGGGGCAGGGCATGGAAAGATCGCTCCTGCCCTGTACACTGCTGGAACACCAGGGATTAAAAATGGCAGGTAAGCATGCGCTGGGGGTGGGGTGGGGTGGAGGGTTTTTTTTTTTTTATAAGTTAGTCGGTCAAGACGGGAGACAGGAGGCATCCCTCCTGTCCCAGCTTACCACTAGACCACCAAAGGTAGGAAGGTGAGGTAGGGTGCAAAGCCTGGCACCTGGCAAGGAATGAGGGGGCTGGGTATAGAGCCTGGTAGGGCAGGGAGGGAATAGGGCTGGGTGAAAAGCCTGGCATGGAGTGAGAGGGGCTAAGTACAGGCCTGGTAGGGCAGGGAGGGAAGAGGGCTGGGTGCAGAGCCTGGCAGGGAATGAGGGGGTCTGGGTACAGAGCCTGGTAAGGAAGGGAAGATGGCTGGGTGCAGAGCCTGGCAGGGGAGGGCGTGAGGGTGGGGACACTGGGTATAGATCCTGGCAGGGCATGGCACTTGAATATTAAGCCCTTGTCTTATATTTGAATCAACCATTTTTCCTCCTTTTGGGGGGGAAATGAGGGTCTCGACTTATATTCGGATCGACTTATATTTGAGTATATACAATATCTTTTTTTTTATTTAGCTTTCCCTTTAAATTATTGAGGGTGGAGTCTTTTCTGATGCAACTGATAGACTATTTTTATTTTATTTTATTTTGCTTTCTGTTTTTAATGGTGTTCCTTTCTTGCACAAAAGTTCTTCACCCCCTAAAATGTACCATTCCCTCAGGTTTTTGCAGCCCAAATGCATGACTTTGCATTTCTTGACATTAAATCTTAGTTGCCAAATTCTTGACCATTCTTCAATCTTTGCTAGGACCTTCATCATGTTATTCACACCATCAGGGGTGTTTACTCTATCGCTGATTTTGGGATCATCCGCAAAGAAGCAAATCTTACCTAACTGCACTTCAGCAATATTGCTTACAAGAACCAAATCTTGAGGCATGCCACTAGTAACATCCCTTTCCTTGGAGAGATCTCCATTGACCACTACCCTCTGTCAACTCCCACTCAACCAGTTCCTGACCCAATCCGTCACTTTATAGAATTATTATCTACTGTATATACTGTATTAACAGCCAATGTACCATAATAAATGTTTAATAAAATATTTGTTCCTAAATAATGTTCTTGCCACTGATTTCTCATTGCGTATGATGGTAGGATACATATTATAGATGATAGCGATAACATGGATGCATGGCTTACAAAAATACCCTACAATGACAGAAAAGTTATACTTTCCCTTTCTGATTTAAATCACTCTGTGCATTTTTATCTATAAACATTTTGCTATTTCCCCAATTGTACTTTATCTTTTCTAGTCTTCTGTAGTTTTTCTATCTCTTGAACTATATATGGGAAATCAATACTTATTGCTTATTTTTCTTCTGTTTATGACTTGGCACTAAAATAATTTTATATGCTTGCATTCTAAAACAAACTAATCTTTCAAATTTGCTATAAGAGAATTGCATTTATAGCAGTAACTTTAATGTGTAAAACCTATTTTAGATATTCTTGTACAGATAAGTTATCTCTATAGCAATTTCAATTGGGTTTCTTTATAATAATTGGATAGTGACACTTTTTGCACTTGAATAAAACATTTTATCTAAAAAGCTTTCTGTGTGGGTTTTTTTTGTTGAATTCCTTTTTGCCAAGGAGTGAATAATATGTTTAAATGTGAATTTACTACATTTATTAAATAAAAAATACTTGTAAATTTGAGATAAAAAAAATTCCAGTTGCCTTAGAGAAAAATCAAACACAGAATCCACATTTTCTTTTTCATCAGTATGAATCAAGAAGATAATTTGGAAGGAGGGTGTGAATTATAAATTAGCCTGCATAGCTGTAAAGCACATAGTACCTTCACTATGCATACTTGCAGTTAATTTTCATAGGAAAACTTCCCCAGTAGTTTCTTTTTGAAAGTGCCATAAGCCAGTGTGAAGCACCTATGTACTTTGCATTTGCTGTTCAAATTGATGAGAATATCTACCTAACTGACAGATATATCAAGATATCACCCATATATCCCATAATACTTCCTCATCTCTCTCTCTCTCTATCTAAATATACTGTATACATATATATATATATATATATATATATATATATATATATATATATATATATATATATATATATATATATATATATATATATATATATATATATATATATACAGTGGCTGGGCCAGGCTCTTGGCTAGTGAAAGACACCGCTTGGACCACTGCATATTTTAAATGGTTTAAAGGTGGTTAGAGTGTGGAGAAAGCAGCCTACATTCTTTGAAGAAGCAGTTTAAAGTTTTTGTGAGACAGACACCTCCTTTTAACCATTTAAAATATGCATATTGGTTCCCTGACGCAGGAGCAAAACGGGCCACGTCGGAACCTTCAGCTGAGATAATGTGTTCTTGATATTTTTCAAGTTATTAATCGTTTAGACTGCTTATGCAGCGAAGAGAAAAGTTTTTTCACAAAGGAGTTTAATAATATGCAATGATTGGGTAGTGAGACATTTTAGCTTGGGGTTCGCCCCTCGCTTCAGCCTTCATGTCTCTGAGCATATTTTGTGACACATTTATAAATATATATTCATTATTTAAAGATGTTTAAATGTTGTATAGGAGAGTGATTTTTTCATTTTCATACTTCCTTCCTTCTTTCACTCCCAGTGATATTTTTACAAAGATATTTTGGTTTCCCCATTTTTGTTTTGACTACTTCCTTTTCTTTGCAGTAACCTATTAAAGGCTCTTCAGGTAAGTTACTTAAATAACCAAAATTAATGTCAACTGTGTGCACAGAGGAAAACCAAAAAGAACTGTGGAACTGATGATCTTGATGAAAATTTTATTTGAACAAAGTGCAGATTAAAACCAATACAAAACACAGTACAACGTTGCGCTAAAGACCCGAAACAGGCCGTGTCTCTTACGACCAAAACAGGGCCTATGTCGGATCTTTACCACAACGTTGAACTGTGTTTTATACTGTTTCTAATCTGCACTTTGTTCACATAAAGTTTTCATCAAGATCATCAGTTCCACAATTCTTTTCGTTTTTGCTCTGCTGTTGTTTTTTGTGGAACTTCTTTGGTGGACTTTTTTTTGTTCTTTGCACAGAGGAAAAACCTTTTCATTAAAAAAAAAAAACCCTTTCTTTTCTCTTCAAGCCCTCAGATGCTTGCTTGCGTAGGATACCAGGGAATCTGCTGGGCTGCTGCGCTGGAACCATGCTGAGGAAGCAGGAATCTAAGAATTTGGTTTACCTACTACTCTGACTTAAAATAAATAAAAGAAGGCAAGACCCTCACTCCCTCAGTGTGTACTTCTTCATCAGTGTCTTCTTTGGCGGAAAGACCCTATACTTCTGCCTACCAAAAAAATAAATAAAGCTCCCTAAACTAGACCCCCCTCCTTGCATATTCAGAAGAACTACTCCTTGCATTCAAACACTTCCAACTTTCACAGCACCAATCTATCCAAATATATATTAAACTGAATGAAATTCTGTTTCCCTAATTCACTACTGCAACACTGGAACACTGACATTCAAATCTATAGAGCCCCTGTAGCTCAACCCAGCAGTGCTTCTCAAGGTTTTGTGACAGATCACATTTAAAACTTTCTCTTCCCAGAGAACTGCCAGCTGCGCTAACCGTTACCGCCTCCTCTTGAGCAGGCCAACGTGGAGGTTTACGCGTGATGAAATGTCATGCGCGTTAACCCTGCTAGCGCAGCTTAATAAAAGGAGCCAAACTTTTAAAGGAATATTTTTCCTTCCCTAATGTTGTCACATACAGATCCAATTCTTTCTGAATTCCCAGTTTGAAAAGGACTCAGTTTCAAGGTAAAACTTTCCCTTTTCTCCTAACAAAAATATCACCAGTCAGAAAATTTATGAATTATCTTCAGAACAGCCTTTATATTATTCCTTTAAGATTAAAGTCAATTTAATAGTCAAAAGTTCTTTTTACTAATTTTTTTCACATGAAAATAAATCTCTTCACCAAACTAATTTTTTGCTCAAGAAATCCACAATGACAAGTCTTTCAAAATTAATTAATTTAAATTACAAGCTCCCTCAGAGCAGCCTCTTGAGTTCCTTTAGCCTTTAAAACCAAATGATGCCAACAACAATCTGCTTTTTCAGTCAGTTTCTCAGAACAGCAATACAGACAATCTCAATTGAACTAAAACTCAACTGGCATTTGACTAAGACTAAAATTCACATTTACTTCCCAATAATTCTCAAATATCTACTCATTTTCTCTAGACATCCCTCAGCAGCCACCCAGCTCTAAGGAAAACCTCAACCATCTCAACCGCCAGAGAAACGATTCTGGAACCCCCACACACAAATCATTCTATGGAACACATTCAAACCAGGGCCCTGCATACACACAGTCATACACACACATACACATTTGCAATGGTTTAACAGCTTACCGACAACCCAGCTGTTTGTCCCATCTAAACTTGTTTGCCCTTAGTAACTATTCCAAAGAACTTTTTTAAAAAAAATTCAGGCACAGCTCTACTAGAGCTTTGTCTGTCCTTTTGCTCAATTCATGGGGGAAGCCACTGTTTGCCCTGGATCGGTAGCATGGAATGTTGCTACTCTTTGGGTTTTGGCCAGGTACTAGGGATCTGGATTGGCTACCGTAAGTACGGGCTACTGGGCTAGATGAACTATTGGTCTGATGTAGTAAGGTTATTCTTATGTTCTTTTGAAACTGAAAATATCATCTGCATAAGAATAAAACTGATCACCCATGTACACCCATCACTGAGTGTACATGGGTATGTACTATTATACATACCCATGTACACACAGTGTAAATTTGTTTCAGAAATACTCTGCCCTAGAACAGTAAATTCTGAATATGATGGTGGCAATCTGAGCAGACACTTTGAGGTTGAGCTCTTCCTGCTCCCTCTAACCTCTTTTTCACCTATAAAACAAATAGAACATGGAATATCATTTATAATTTGATGGCTTACCAGACCAGGAGTCAATTACTGTGCTTTTGCAGGATCTGGAATATTTTTTCCTTGTGTAACCAGCCTCAATCTGTAATTCTGTAACACCAGCCTTACTTTATTTATAATGTAGTCGTATAGCCAAGTTACCTCACGCTAGATGTACAGTGTACAAATGAGGTCTGAACAGAGAAACGCACTAATCAAATTTTGACTGAGTTATTTGTCATGAAGAACCTGACTGGGGTGAAATTTGAAATTAATTGAGAATCAGACTCAATGTTACAAATAGCACAGATGTTTTTTCTATTTAAATTGCAAAACATAGAAACAAAGAAAATGACGGCAGAAAAGGGCCATAGCCCATCAAGTCTGCCCACTCTAACAACCCTCCCCCAAGCTACACTCTATCAATCCTCCCCAAGCTGCCCTCCTCTTCGCTACCCTCATAGGGATCCGCCTTGGGCATCCCATTTATTCTTAAAATCTTGTATGCTGCTGGCTACGATCACCTGTTCCGGGAGCTCGTTCCAATGGTCCACCACTGTTTCAGTGATGAAGTACTTCCTGGTATCCCCATGAAATTCCCCCCCCTGATTTTCAGCGGATGTCCCCTTGTGGACGAGGGTCCTTTTAGAAGGAAAACGTCATCTTCCACCTCTATGCGACCAGTGATGTACTTAAATGTCTCTATCATATCTCCCCTCTCCCTATGTTCTTTGAGAGAGTATAGCCGCAACTCGTGCAGCCTGTCTTCGTACGAGAAATCCTCGAGCCCCAGGATCATCCTGGTGGCCATTCGCTGAACCGACTCAACTCTCAGCACATCCTTACGGTAGTGTGGCCTCCAGAATTGCACACAGTACTCCAGATGAGGTCTCACCATGCTTCAGTACAATGGCATAATGACCTCAGGCTTCCGGCTAACAAAGCTTCTATGGATACAACCCAGCATTTGTCTAGCCTCAGATGAAGCCTTCTCCACTTGATTGGCTGATTTCATGTTTTCACTAATGATCACCCCCCAAATCCCGCTCTGCTGCAGTCCTGGTCTTTAATTGCAGTTTGCTCAAATAAAATATTTTAAAACCCTTTAGAACCATTTAAGAATTTCAACAAGTTAAATCTGTGTACATTTGTCTCCTATTTACCCAACTATCTGGATCCAGTATTATAAGTATATTCACAAATAATTAGTATGGGGGTTTTACAGGTACTGTCTTTGTAAAAAGTCTCTCTTTAATCTTCGTGCACTTAGCTTTTCTTCCAGCTTTAATTTCCATTCCTTCTTCTTTCTTGCATATTTTTACGTGTTCTTCTTCCTAAAATTATGCTAAAATAAATAAAAAGGAGAGAAACTATCTCCCTATCAGTTTGTGCTGCTATGGAATATGCCTGCCTGAACACAGGAATCTAATACTGTAAGCCTATCTACATAAAATAAAATCAATATTTCTCTGTCTAATGAACCTAAATCTCACTCTCTTACATAACTTTATTTTCACTACTCTTTCTCTGACTAAATGTCTTTCTCTCACAGAGCACTCATTCACAAACTCTCCTCTCTTCAAGATCTACAGTTCTTTTTTTCTTTTCCTAACTGCTACACTCAACTAGTTTCCTGGCTTGTTCCAGCCAATCACCATCATGCACTGACATTCTATGAGAATGCCTGCATCCTGCACATCGGTTCATAGACAACGGCGCGAAAGACAAAAGCGCGTGCCGACAATTGAGCGCAGCGCGCGCCGCCACGCCGCTCTAAATTACAGTTTTTAGGTGCTCCGACGGGGGTTTTTGTTGGGGAACCCCCCCAGTTTACTTAATAGACATCGCGCCGGCGTTATGGGGGGGTTTGGGGGGTTGTAACCCTCCACATTTTACTGTAAACTGAACTTTTTCCCTAAAAACAGGGAAAAAGTGAAGTTTTCATTAAAATATGGGGGTGTTCCCTCTAAGCTGAGCAGGTGTCCTCCAGCTGCATTGCTACCACTAGGAGGTGGAATATTTTCAGTCGCTAAGGACAGGTATGTTCCCTGGAGTCCTGCAGAACTTGCCTGTCCCTCACAATTGAAAAATGTGACAGTAAAACAGCACCCTCTATTGGTGAGACTGTGGGTGGAGGACTCCTGCTCAGCTTAGAGGGAACAGTGGCAACCCCCCAAACCCCCACAACGCCCCCACAACGCGGCGCGATGTCTATTAAGTAAAGTCACGCCCCCCCATCGTAGCACTAAAAACAGTAATTTAAAGCGGCGTGGCGGCGCGCACTGCGCTCAATTGTCTGAGCGCGCCTTTGTCCCGGCGCGCTTTTGACCTGACACCCTGCACATCTACAGCATTATCTTTTAACTTTAAAATATTAGAGAAAAAAAACTCTGTCAGGTCTCTCCTGCCCTGGGTCAGCTATAACATATATTTATTTTGTAACCCACTGGTTACACTTGCTTGATAGGTCTGTAAAATTGGCACACTCTGGCAAAGATAAACCCGTGGCTACCCCTCAAAGGTAAGTCTTCCTACTCCAGGCATGGTACATGTGCTTGTTGTGCCACTGGGGCTTGCACGCATCTGAGAAGCTGAAAGCAATGCTGTCTGTGCTTTCACTACCAGCAGGGCCTCCCGAGGTGGACAAGTTTCAGTGGAGATGTCAGACCGATGCTGTATCCCCCATCTGGGCAGCAGAGGATGGGCCGTTTTGGAGGCGGAGGATTGCATTTGATGTAACGACAGCGACAACATTGGATTTATACTGTGCAGAAGAAAGATCTGGCAATCTACTTCTGTATTCTGTCAAGAAAACTTGACGATGTTCATCTTGATGCTAAGACTCTAACACAGAGGTGTCAAAGTCCCTCCTCGAGGGTCGCAATCCAGTCGGGTTTTCAGGATTTCCCCAATGAATATGCATGAGATCTATTGGAATGCACTGCTTTCATTGTATGCTAATAGATCTCATGCATATTCATTGGGGAAATCCTGAAAACCCGATTGGATTGCGGCCCTCGAGGAGGGACTTTGACACCCCTGCTCTAACACAAGTCAGTGGCACCTATCAAGTTTTCAAAAGGGATCTAAATTTGAGATAAATTGAATCCAAATGAATAAAACTGGAAAACAAGACATCCTACTTCAAGTTAAATACATTTTCTCTGCAATGAGAAATAATGGGAGCTATGTAAATAAAAGAGATTCTGATTGGATTTACTCTGACTTTGAATAAGAGTAAATGTACTTTCACACCAGGGAAGCAAATGAAAGCCGCATGTACTGTATAGTAAATGAGGAAACCTTTCTTTATTTTCAGTCCACTTTCTCTCAAATAAGTGCAGGTGTATCAAATAGCTCTTGAGTCATAGTTTGTACTTGTGCCTGAGTTATTGCCTTGGTTCTGTTGTATGTCTGCAGCCTTGGCTGACCTTTAGTTCAGAATGTTCAATTAGTCTCTCTTTTAATCTGTGGTGACACGGAATGCAATTTTATCTCTCAAAATTAAGTCCTTTTTTTCTGTCTTAATTATATTGCAAATTGAGCAATGCCAGCTGTTTTATCTAACAGATGGGTGCAAAATTGGCTCCTTTCAAACATTGAGGTTTTTTTTTTTTTTATTGTTCAGTGTCCACAATAGGTTATGAATGACTATCTGGGTGTTTGTACCTGAGTGTGCATACAGTTGAACATTTCCAAGGTCTCATCTCCATCTGCTATGCTACATGACATGTTGGTTATTGTCATGTCATCAGGTTTTCCCTTTCTTTAATTGCCATCAGTTAGACTGCAGTGGTGATTTTTTTTTTTTTTTTTGCTACCAGTAGCACCCTTTTTAGCACTCATTTCTGGAGGCTTATATTGTTCCCTCTCTTTTCAGGATGGTTTAAATTTTCCTTCTCACCAGTATGAGAAAACTGATCTCTTTACCATTCCTCCATTCCATTTCTCCACAGTCCCGTGCTTTCTTCAGTACTAGGTGTAACATAGAGATTGAATCAACAGTTGCAATAAAGTGAAGGAATAGCCGAAGAATTAACAAATTGGTCTTTCCAGCTATCTCCTTCCTCTGGACAGCTTCAAGTTTTTTTTACATCCCTAGCAAGATATGGCCTCCAGAACTAAACACAACATTCCAGGTGGGACCTCACCAACGTCTTGTACAAGGACATTAACATCTCTCTTATATCAGGGACGCTCTCATGTTTTAGGCATGTAGTTATACTTGCATTTCCGTGCCTATTTGAGAGTTGTGTGCAAACATTTACAACAAGCCTTTGCCTGGCAAAGTGCAATGTTAGGCACAAAATTGCACACTGAACTACTGTAGTATTCTATAAAGACTGTTCTGTGTGGAACTTCCCTCATAGAATTCGCACTTCATCCCGGCATCTAACTTTGGGCAACTTTACAGAATTTTCGCTTAACATATTTTAATGCGCTGACACATGCTAAGGGGTTTTGCATTGTTAAGGGATTCTGTGGTAGTTTGCTTGTTTCCATGTGTTATTGAATTTTTCTGTCAGGGAGCATGGTATGGGTGGAGAATGGGCATGGAAGCATTAGCCAACTAACACAGGTAACACAAGAATACTTTTTGAGTGCTTCTGCTTTAATCAGGACGAAGTACCCTATGCTATTCTGAATGTTAACCAACAAAAAGGAAAACAGTCCCATGTACAGTAATGCAAGACACAAATGAGAGTGGGGAAGGGATACAGCACATCAGCCACAAGGACAATCAATGGCATCGCCGCTGAGCAGATGCGATTGCACTTAGCTTTTGGGGACTGAGTTACCACTTTGAGTTGCAAGCTTTTATATACAAATTGAGAGCATTCCTTTTGGTCTTTATGTGTACACTGGCGCCATCTACTGGATTTCATAAGCACACCCCTGAGGAAGGCTTTCATAGCTGAAACACGGACCATATTGGGGGTCCAGTAGAAAAAGGATAAAAGACTCTCTGATAGGCTTGCATTATTATTATTTTTTTGTATATGTTTTACCCATTTATATGCTTTTAATAAACTGATTGTCCTTGTGGCTGATGTGCTGTGTCCCTTCCCCACTCCTTTTGTATTCTGAATGTTAACATGACCTGCAATAAAAAATAGTGGAAAAGCCCCTTTTTGACGTAGCATTAGTTTTAGACTTGCCTTGCATTAAAATCCTGCAACAAAGCATGCAAAGCCCAAAACTCAATGTCGAAAAGTGCTTAACATAGGCATTTAAATTATTCCTCTTGTATTTGAATATTGGGATCATATTTTCTCTATAGTCCCTGAGTAGTGTTTTTGATGTTGCCTGCAGTTGTCTTTTTTGATTATAATTTTGGCTTCTCTTTTCTATGGATCTTATTGCAAACAAGTAAAAAAAACCCAAAACCTGTTAAAATGTTTTAAAATTCTGCTTCAGCATATGCATTTGAAAAATTGTAACCTGACTAGACTGGCCAAAGTCAGAATTATCAGGAGGGATGGAATGGAAGGATTCGTCTCAAGCTCTTACTGCTACTGCAGTGGATATGAGAGAGAACCAGTATAAGAAGAGAAAGAAGGACAACATTTTTAGAGGTTCCCACTGCAAAGACAATGCTATGGAGATACAGAAAACTGGGGGGAAAAAAAGGATAAATAATGAACAGGGCCAGTGTTGCATCTGGGGTCCTAGGTAGAAATAGGAATGCAGTCAGTTGATTCCCAGTGTGATTTTATAAAGGGTGGCACAGGTTTTATTGGTACAAATGAAGCTGGGGAAAGGCTCCCGCTGACTGCAGATCATGTTAGTTGCTTAGCAACAAGTCCCATGGGGGGAGGGGGGCTGTTTGCTCAAAGGAATAAAGAAAAAAAAGGTGTTTTCAGTGCAGCTGAAACATGACTGATTTTTGAGACAGAACAGAAAAGTGTTAGTTGCTCTATAAGAGGGTGGGAATCCTTTTTTCTTTAAATTGAACTCAGTGGGAAATTAGTTTTGAACACAAAGAAGAGAGAGAGAGAGAGAGAGAGAGAGAGAGAGAATATGTACGTATTTTTATAGAGAACACTGGTGTTTGATTTGACTGAGAAATAGTAAGGAGCTAATGTTAAAATTGGAGCAGAATGCAGGTCTTGAAGCAGACATGTCAAACTCTGGCCCGTGGTGTAATAAAATTTGGCCCGCCATACAATTACAAATTAGCAGTTAAGCTGGCCCGCCGGCAAGACATTTTTGTTACAGACCACGTGCTACTCGTCTTCCTCTGCTGTTAGCCGCCAACCCTTCCTAAGCAGAAGCCAGGCCTCAGTCGTAAATGATGTATATCACTCTCTCTGGCGTTGCCTAGCGGTGGTATCCAAGTTACCATAAAGCAAAGCTACAAGAAGCTCCTCCTCGCCACACACAATGTAAACATACATAATAAAAAATACATATAAAAACATAAACAAAATAAGCGACCAGCGCTTACACAAATGCAAATGCCTTAATGCCAATATTTCATATTGCAAAATAAATGTCTCTTCAATAACTTATTAAAAACATCAATATTGCATTGCTTTCTAATGTACAAAGGTAGCTGATTCCATTCCTGGGGACCCCTACTGGAAAACGTAGTTACATGTGAGGTATTCAGTCTCAATTCCCTTACAGATGGTACAAACAAGTCACCATGTTGGACAGAGCGCAACTTGGATAAAAGGACATAAGCCTGAATAATACCCACCAAACTTGCAGGAACCAAACCATTCAAACACAAATAGATCATCACAAGCGGCCTAAAGTATATATGGTCTTCTAACTTCAACCAGTATAGGTTCACGTAATATTCTGTAACATGCTCAGTCCTTTCCCAGCGAAAAAGAGTTCTAACCCCTGAGTTTTGAGTGACCTGTTATGCACTCAACAGGGCTGTTGGTAGGCCCAAGAGCACAAGATTACAATAGTCCAGACATGATAATACCATTGACTTCAGAATGACGATCGAAGCCTATTGAAAAACCACAATCTGAAAAAAATATTTTTTATCAATTCCTGAACATGACTTTTTAAAAGTCAATTTCAAGTCCACCACAACACCAAGATACCTAACCTCTTCAGAAAGCTTTATAGGGGTGTTCTAAAGCTGTAAAGACTCAGGTATTTCCTGCACCTGTGGTCTCCGAAATAGCAACATTTTCATTTTTTGTTCATTCAGCTTTAACCTGGTACCCTCCATCCATTCCCTCACACTCGTCATCACTACTTGCAGTCGTTCCTCCATATCTCTCAAGTTTCCTTTAACAGGTAACAAGAGTAAAATGTCATTGGCATAAAGCCGGTAGCTGACTACTGTAGCTGAAAAGAGTGCTATCATACCTCCCCTCTTTTACGAACACATAGCGTGGGTTTTAGCGCTGGCAGCGGCAGTAACTGCTATGGCGATCAAAGAATTCCTATGAGCGTCAGAGCAATTACTGCCGCTGCCGGTGCAAAAACCCATGCTATGTGTTCATAAAAGAGGGGATTATTTCGTTAAGTGCCAATTTGCAGAAACAAAATTCTGTGTTTTGACATTGTTTCAGATCACTGATTGAACCATATCCACTTCATTATCTTCTTGGTTGGGCTGAGAACTTTTCAGCACCCCCATTGTATGACTGGCCGAGTTATAAAATTTCTCTTACAAGAGAAAATATTTATGCTTGAGCATAAATATTCAATTAAATTACTAACATGCTCAAGAATTGTTCAAAGACTAGGTTTAAAAAAAAAATCACTTTAAAATAGTATATGAAGGATTAAAGTAATACCCCATCTTTACTGCAACACTAAATGCCTCTTCTATCAAACTGCACTAGCATTTTTTAGCGCAGAGAACCGTGCTGAATGTTTCGTGCTGCTCTTGATGCTCATAGGAACTCATAGAAGGGGCCCTAAAAATATTCTGAATGTTATATAACTAAATATATTTATTTATATACAGTAGACCCAGTTTACATGTTTTTCAATAGTAACTCAAGATGAATTACATTCAGATACACTAGGTATTTCCCTGTCCCCAGCGAGCTTACTATCTAGGTTTGTACCTGAGGCAATGGAGGGTTAAATTACTTACCCAATATCATGTAGGTTAACACCTGGATTTGAACTTGCATTCCCTGATTGTCAACCCAGATTTCTCTCCTTAAATTTTTTTTTAAAATTTTAAAAGAAATACATAATATACAAAGACCAAATGAACCATATCAATACATTAAATACTAAACATAAGTCATGAAAAGCTGTGATATAAACAAACCCCCTCTTCTATGAAACCGTGCAGGTGGTTTTTTAGTGCAGAGAGCCACGCTGAATGGCCTGCGCTGCTCCCAACGCTCATTGGAACATTCATAACAATATATTAATTATAATATCTTTTTTTTTTCTTGTATAATTCTTTATTGATTTTTAAACAAGAACAGTGTTATATAAATAAAAGAACAGTATATTATTGCATTCAGTCATAACACTAATATCTATATAGATAACAAAACTATCCTTCAATAATTACAATATTTTGCATATAGTAATAACATAAGAACCAAGTAAATAATATAAAATGAAACCAAGTTACCTAAAATATCATTATCAATAATTCCTCCCAACCACCCAACCCCCCACCCTTCCTGGATGTGTAAAGATAAATAAACCAAGAAAAAGGTAAGATAAAATACAGTATTATATTTGTAAAAATGTAGTCAATGGGCACCAAATTTTGTTGAATATTCCACTAACACTCCGCATTAATTCTTTCATATTTGTATATATAGAAACATAGAAACATAGAAGATGACGGCAGAAAAGGGCTATAGCCCATCTAGTCTGCCCACTCTAACAACCCCACCCCCTTGAATTTACCCCCCTAGAGATACCCCATGTGTATCCCCTCTACATTTTTTTACCTCCCTAGAGATCCCACATGTGTATCCCATTTCCTTTTAAAATCCGGCACGCTGCTGGCCTGAATCACCTGAAGCGGAAGTTCATTCCAACGATCGACCACTCTTTCGGTGAAGAAGAACTTCCTGGTGTCACCATGAAATTTCCCACCCCTGATTTTCAGCGGATGTCCTCTTGTGGCCGAGGGACCTCTAAAAAAGAAGATATCATCCTCCACCTCAATACGGCCGGTGATATATTTAAACGTTTCTATCATGTCTCCTCTCTCTCTACGTTCTTCGAGTGAGTATAGCTGCAATCTATTCAGCCTTTCCTCATACGGGAGGTCTTTGAGTCCCGAGACCATCCTGGTGGCCATTCTCTGAACCGACTCAACTCTCAGCACATCTTTTTGGTAATGTGGCCTCCAGAATTGTACACAATATTCCAGATGAGGCCTCACCATGGATCTGTACAACGGCATAATAACTTCAGGCTTCCGGCTGATAAAGCTTCTTCGGATACAACCCATCATTTGTCTTGCCTTTGATGAAGCCTTCTCCACTTGATTGGCAGTCTTCATGTCTTCGCTAATGATCACCCCCAAATCACGTTCCGCCTTGGTCCTAACTAAGGTTTCACCATTAAGTGTATAAGTTTTGCATGGATTCCTGCTGCCGAGGTGCATGACCTTACATTTTCTAGCATTAAAGTTTAGCTGCCAAGTTGAGGACCAGTGTTCCAATAGAAGTAGGTCCTGCGTCATACTATCTGGTAAAGTGTTCTCACTTACAATGTTGCATAGTTTGGCGTCATCGGCAAATAATGTTATTTTACCCTGAAGCCCCTGAGTCAGATCTCCCACAAATATGTTGAAGAGGATCGGGCCCAAGACCGAGCCCTGCGGCACTCCACTGATCACCTCTGACGTTTTTGAAGGGGCACCATTCACCACCACTCTCTGAAGTCTACCTTTTAGCCAATCACTGACCCATGTAGTTAATGTCTCTCCCAGTCCCATTGATTTCATCTTGTTCAATAGTCTGCGGTGCGGGACGCTATCAAAAGCTTTACTAAAGTCCAAGTAAACGACGTCTAGGGACTCACCCACATCCAGTTTCCTGGTTATCCAGTCAAAGAAACTAATTAGATTGGATTGGCAGGACCTGCCCTTGGTAAATCCATGTTGGCGGGGATCCCTTAGATTCTTCTCGTCCAGGATCGTATCTAATTTATGCTTAATTAGTGTTTCCATGAGTTTACTCACTATGGATGTGAGACTCACCGGTCTGTAATTCTCAGCCTCTGTCCTGCAGCTCTTTTTGTGGAGTGGGATTACATTGGCTGTTTTCCAGTCCAAGGGGACTCTTCCCGCCCTCAAGGAAAGATTGAAGAGCACAGACAATGGCTCCGCCAGGACATCACACAGCTCTCTAAGCACCCTGGGGTGTAGATTGTCTGGTCCCATGGCTTTGTTCACTTTGAGTCTTGATAGTTCGCAGTAGATGCTGCTGGGTGTAATCTCGAAATTCCAGAACGGGTCTTCTGAGCTTTGCCTTGCTTGCAATTGTGGACCGGACCCTGGCGCCTCGCAGGTAAAGACTGAGCAGAAGTATTCGTTTAGTAGTTTGGCTTTCTCGGAATCTGATTCTGCATAAGTCCCGTCTGCTTTCCTAAGGCGTACTATCCCATTTGTGTTTCTTTTCCTATCACTGATGTACCTGAAGAAGGATTTATCCCTTTTCTTAATGTCCTTTGCTAGATTCTCTTCTATTCGAAGCTTGGCCTCTCTGATTGCCATTTTGACAGCTTTGGACCTGGCCAGATAGTCTTCTTTGACTGCTCCTCTTCCTGATTGTTTGTAGGAAACAAATGCTTTTTTCTTTTTCTTAACGAGGTCCAAGATTTCTGTAGTGAACCACTGGGGTCTGTTATTCCTCTGTCGTTTGCTTACTGTTTTTATATAGCGATTTGTTGCTTCATGTAGGGTAGATTTCAGGTTTGCCCACATAGCCTCTACATTATTGGTTTCGGCATGGTCTTGCAGTGCCCGACGGATGAAATCTCCCATGCGTTTGAAGTCAGTGCCCCGAAAATTAAGGACCTTTGTTGTTGTGGTCGATCTGGTGAAACCCTTCCGAAGGTTGAACCAAACCATATTATGGTCGCTGGAGGCCAGCGTATCACCCACTGAAACTTCCGATACGGTGTCTCCTTTGGTGAGTACCAGGTCTAGTAACGCCTGGTCCCTAGTGGGCTCCAATACCAATTGTTTGAGCCGTGCACCCTTTATGGAGGTTAACAACCTTCTGCTGCCGCTAGTTTGTGCGGTAAGTGCATTCCAATCTGCATCAGGCATATTAAAGTCCCCTACCAGTACTGTGTCCCCACGCAAGGTGACGTTTTCAATGTCTTCGATTAATTCCATATCCTTGTCTATCTGTTGGAGGTCTGTAAATCACACCAAGATACAGGCATTTTTCGTTTCCTCTAGCCAGGTTCACCCAGAGGGATTCCCCGGTATACTTGACATCTGTGATTGTGGTAGTTTTGATGTCTTCTCTAGTGTATAGAGCTACCCCTCCTCCTAACTTGCCCTCCCTGTCTTGACGGAGTAAGTTGTAACCCGGTATAACCATATCCCACCCGTGTGAGTCCGTGAACCAAGTTTCGGATATCGCCACTACGTCTAGGTCGGCGTTTATTATTTCTGTCTCTAAATCTAGAATTTTATTGCCCAAACTGTGTGCATTGACATACATAGCTCTCCATACCTTATGTTTGTTAAGTCCCTGTACAGAGTTTCCCGCCTGAGTTAGTATGACCCTTGATGTATTGTTTACAGTGTGTGCACTTACCTCAGACTCAGAGTGGCGACTCACCTCCTCAGGATAGTTACTTACTGCTCCAGAATATGAATGGGTACCCTCCCCCAACTTACCTAGTTTAAAGCCCTTCGAAGTAGGTGGGCTAGTCGACGTCCGAAGACGTTCTTACCTCTTCTGGTCAAGTGGAGTCCGTCTGGTCCCTGAAGTCCCTGCAGTGCCTCTCCATGGTTCAAAGTTCATCTCCCTGCATCATCCATGTAGCCACTCGTTAGTCCTCTGGATACACTCCTCCCGTGCTCTACCCTTGCCTTTCACACATTCACCCACCAGAAAGTATAATTTATTCTATCATGATTCTTCCAATTACTTGTAATCAATTGAATGGCTATACCTGTAAGAATTAAAAATAGACGACTTTTATACTTATCTAAAGTGGGTTTAACATGTAAAATTGTTCCACAAATTATAGCCTCATATGTTAATGGAATATTTGAATCTAAAACTAGATTAATTTGTCTCCATATGGATTTCCAAAATATTAATATAAATGGACAAAAATATAACAGATGATCCAGAGTCCCTATGTCAATATGACAATGCCAGCATCTATTAGACTTAGAACTATCTATTTTATGTAATCTAACTGGGGTCCAGAAAATTCTATATAACAAAAATAACCATGTTTGTCTCATAGATGCTGACGCTGTACATCTTAATCTCCAATTCCAAATTCATGGCCAACGAGACACAGAAATATACTGTTTGATCTCTATTATGATTATGATATTATGATATCTAAGTAGAGGTTTCCAAATTTTGTTAAAGATTCTCACATTGCTCAGATTTCTAATTTCTAGGCTACTTCTCCAGAAGTCTGAATTTGTTTTGAAAGTCATCTAATCACTGAACCATTAAGGTGGGTTATTGTTAACACTCTGTATTATGGTCTTCCTTAAAAGATGTTACATTTGATCAATTTCTTTGACTGGGTGACCAGAGAATTGGATAGAGGATGTGTGCTATATGTGCTGTGTTTAGATTTTAGCAAAGCCTTTGACAGTGTTGCACACAGACGTCTAATAAATAAACTGAGTGCCCTTGGGATGGGTCTCAAAGTGATGAGCTGGGTCAGGAACTAGTTGAGTGGAAGGCGACAGAGGGTAGTGATCAATGGAGATCGCTCTGAGGAAAGTGATGTTACCAGTGGTGTGCCTCAAGGTTCTGTTCTTGGGCCTGTTCTTTTTAACATTTTTATACATGATATTGCTGAAGGGTTGTCGGGTAACATTTGCCTCTTTGCGGATGATACCAAAATCTGCAATAAAGTAGACACGCTGGATAGTGTGAATAACATGAAGAAAAACCTGGCGAAGCTTGAAGAATGATCTGAAATTTGGCAGCTAAAATTTAATGCTATGAAATGCAAGGTCATGCATTTGGGCTGTAAAAAATTGAGGGAACAGTACAGTTTAGGGGGTGAAGAACTTATTTGCACGACGGAAGAGTGGGACTTGGGTGTGATTGTATGTGATGTTCTTAAGGTGGCCAAACAGGTTGAAAAGGTGACGGTGAAAGCTAGAAGGATGCTAGGTTGCAAAGGGAGAGGTATGGCCAGTAGGAAGAAGGAGATATTGATGCCGCTGTATAAGACTCTGGTGAGACCTCATTTAGACTATTGTGTACAATTCTGGAGGCTGCACTTTCAAAAAGATATAAAAAGGATGGAGTTGGTCCAGAGGAAGGCTACTAAAATGGTATGTGGTCTTTGAGATAAGGCGTATGGAGACAGACTTAAAGATCTCAATCTATATACTTTGGAGGAAAGGCGGGAGAGGGGAGATATGATAGAGACATTTAAATAGTAAGATATGGTAACAAATTACAATTAAATAAGTATAAAATATGTCACCAGCCAGTGGTAAAGGGCATATCCAAAAGAGAGAACTATTAAACTGAAAATTGTGGAGAAAAAGACTCAACACTGGAAACTTTGACAGCAATCAAAACTGATTATAAGCTGGTCAACTTTTACTTCTCATCGGCATAAAAAACTCCTCATAGTAATGAAAGTTACTCTCAAATCTGGCCACAACCCACCACTGTGCACAGGGCAAAAAGGGAGAAGTACTTCTACTTAGCTGTACGACGTGGAATTATGCTCTCAACAATGACTTCTTTTTAGCATAGCCTTGATATTCCATCCATGTCAGTCCGCTGTTATCCTACAAGAGTCTTGTATCGCTGTGACTGGCTGCCTCAGGGATGACAACTGAAGCTCTCCATTCAGCCGTGCACTAACGTCGTAAGATGAAACCCATGTATATACCAACTTCCGGTAATCAGTAATGTCACATGATGCGGCAGTCTGATGGGAACCAATCAAAATTAATGAAAATACGTTCAAAAAACCAATCGTCAAAAAAATCATCCAAAATATGCACGCCATTCAATCCACTGATTAAGGGCATGAGACTATAAGGTATTTAAAAAGAAAATCCGAGTGCCTAAAACCCTCGGGAGAAGCAAAATGGCGGCGGGTTGACTGGTCAGAGAATGAACTCTCTAACCTGATTACCTGATTTCCTTCTGTTTAGTGGCGGTCATAGTTTCAACCACTGGTCTGTGAAACAACATGCCGCATACATAGAGAACAGGCTCTGTCCGGCTGGCTACCTCATTGACCGGACAGTTGAAGATTGAACGTTTCATGGCCAGCTCACCATCAGTGATTGGATTGGAGCTGCCCGTATTTGCTCTGGAGTTTTTTGGCTTGAGACATCTCTGTCTCCTCCGGCTGCTCTGCTCCCACCGTGTCTGACATCATTATGCAGCGATGGTGTTGTGGCCTCAGCCCGGGACGGGTCGATGCAGCTACAGGGAGAGGGAGCTGCACTGGAGAAGGACACCGATGGTTTGGTCAAATTGGGAGTGGAGGGAATCTGCTCTCCTGCGGTGGTGACTCTGGAAGATGTCTGGGGCATGCTGATCTCTCTCATGCATATTCATTAGGGCTAGCCTGAAAACCCGATTGGCCTGGTGGTCCTCCAGGACAGGGTTGGGAACCACTGTTTTAGATCACATATTTACAGCCTATTTGCAGCCTATTTTTAGAAAGCAATATAGATGCCCACATTTCCATTTAAAATTGCAGAAATCTTACAGAAATTGCAGTTAGCTGGACACGTGTACATTGAACCATCTCGAAGATTTATAAAAGGATTCACACCCAATATACAGTACATGACTGTTCATATTTTATGCATATGCTTTGCCCAAACTCAGTCCCAGAATAATCCTACATTAAGCATGCATAAAGTACAAATAAATGTGCTTACAAGTTGTACATTTTAAAAGAATTTCCATGCAACAACATGAAAATGATTCCCAGTAGGGATGCTCCTAAATATCTGGCTTGAAAAGCTCTGAGAGAAGAGGACATTTCTCCTAGTAAGTGAACTTTGTTTTGCTTGATGCTTTGGTAATTTAGGGCTCCTTTGACAAAGCTGTGGAAGAGGTTTCCACTGCGGCCAGTGAGGTAAATGCTCTTAAGTGTCAGAACATTTGTCTCACCGGCCTGTGGTAGAAACCTCTTCCACAGCTTTGTAAAAGCCAGCATTAAAGATTGGAATTAAAAAAAAAAATTATAGATTCATTGATAAAGACAGTTTGAATTTAAAAAGGAGCAAATGTTATTAATTAGATTCCATAGTGTAAAACCCTTTCCCCCATAGTTTAATTGAACTTTCTGCCACAGGTAAAAACGCATTAACAGATAGCTTCTAGAAGGCACATTGGGGCTAGTTCAGTCTTCATTCCCACCCTCTTCTCCAACTTCCACCTACCCCTAGCGCATCTCTTCATTTTAGTCAATTGTTCTAATTAGGATAACAGAAGGGGAGTTTTCATTACAAAATTTTAATTACATTTTATTACTTGTTAAGAAGCAAACACTAAAGTGCACAGTATACCATATAATTTTAAGGCTCTTTATATTGGTCTAATATTCCTAGTACCTTAACAAGTTTTAATTAAACAACTTAGTAACACTAAGATGCATACAACAGTCCAGCATCAACCATGAACAGTTTCTAATATTCATTGGGTTTTACTAAAGGGTGTTGGAAGTTTATAGCGCAGATCGGCAAAGTAAATGCTCTGATGCCAAAATATGCCTTGTAGGCATCACACATCTTAGCAGATACTGTACTTCTATGGAGTACTTTTTCCCCTCTTGTCATAACAAATTGACCGCAGACATAGCAAAATACATCTGCTTGATGTTTGCAACCTCTGGTTGCCTTCTAAAACACTGCAGATATGTTACCACTTAGGCAGTTGGAACAGAATTGAACTGGTGGGCTTAAGATCTCTATAGTTATACTGTACTACTATTTATATATACAGTAAAACATTGGATTGCAAGTAACTTGGCTTGCAAGTGTTTTGCAAGACAAGCAAAACATTTTATTAAATTTTAACTTGATATACAAGCAATGTCTTGCAATACAAGTGCATGCAGTATACAAGCGTCACAACTGAGCCAATGGTTCTTCTCTCTCTGACGCTGTGGGAGTTTACTGACTGTTCTAAATGAGCGAGGTCTTGCAATTCAAGTACGTATAGTTTTTTGGATTGTGAAACGAATCGTCTCCGTTTCCATTATTGGGGAAATTCGCTTTGATATACGAGTGCTTTGGATTACAAGCATACTTCTGAAATGAATTATGCTCGCAAACCAAGGTTTTACTGTACTGTTCTACTATTTATACTGGAAAGTTCTTGAAGTTACTCTAAGGGACTCTATTACTACCACCAATTATAGCCTGTGGCAATTCAAAAATTACCACGAGTCAAAAAAGCACAGCTTGTAGACGCATCAGCCAAGAGGCAGGTTTCTACCCACATGAGCTGTGGTAACAGTGCATCTGAAAAGTTCTTACCACCTGCCTTTTTGCAGGTGGTAAAGGCTCCTGTGCTAACCCAGCAGTAATAAGCACCATGTGCCTTTATCATAGTGCAACAGTGCTTTGTGGGTACACTTGCCCCTTCCTCTGCCCATCTCTGTCCACAGCTGCGTAAGCCTTACCGCCTGAATTGCTGTGCAGTAAATATTTTTCTACCACAGTGGCAAGTGTGGCACACCTGCGGTATTGTTTGCCACGTGGCAATACCCTACCGTGCCTTAGTAAAAGGGCCCTTAAGTTTACTCAGCTTGGAACCAAACTGAAATGTTCTGCAGGAAAGTTAAATTTCAAAATATCAATGTCCTGATCACAAAAGCAAGGTTTGAGAAAAATTGTAGTCATTTTCTATACTTTTGTAGCATAGGCAATTAAGAAAGAAAACATTACCCAGGAACAAAAAAAAGGGTTACATACTGTAGTCATATTACAATTATGCTATTAATATAAACTATTATAATATACTAAAGCACACTACTAGGGATCCAAACAATTGAATGGAGAGAATAAAAGAAATTAATTAAATAAAAATTTTTCCAATAAGCCAAAACACTCATTGAGGGAGAGGAATTAAATCATTTAACAAACCCATTTTCAGCCTACTGGAACTCGACCAGGCTACCTTTTGGTGGCCAAAAAAGACATCAAGTGTGCCAGGTCCCAAAAGATATACTTAGCAGCTTACATGGAAACTTCAGAAAGAAGAACCTAAATGAAGAACCCCAAATAATAATATGTCTTTATTTATTAAAGCTTGATATACTGCCAAAGCTTACAACAGTTCTCAGCGGTTTACAAATAGTAAATAACAATTTAAAAGGATAAAATCTCCATAAAATATAGGACAAACCTACAAACAATTATAGAAGATCTTTACAACTCCAGAAACTGCAAAATCATAAGAACAAAGGATACCATATTGAGACAGACCGAAGGTCCATCAAGACCAGTATCCTGTTTGCAACAGTGGCTAACCTAGGCCCCAAGTATTAAAACAGATTTTATGCTTATACTAGGAATAAACAGTGGATTTTCCCCAAGCCATCTTAACAATAGCTTATGACTTTTTAAAACCCTAATAAGCTATCTGCTTTCATCACATTCTCTGGCAACAAATTTCAGTGCTGCTCCTTGTGACCTTGGGCAAGTCATTTAATCCTCCAGTGCCCACCACTTTGAATGTCAGCTTTGAAATGCCAAAGCCACAAAATGGTGGTATACAAATTCCCATTACTGCACGTTGAGTGAAGAAATATTTTCTCTGGTTTGTTTTAATTCTACTACTTAGTAGCTTCATCGCATGCCCCCAAGTCCTAGTATTTTTGGAAAGAGTAAAGAAGTGATTCACATCTACCCATTCCATTCCACTCAGTATTTTATAGACCTTTATCATATTTTCCCGGAGCTGCCTCTTCTCCAGGCTGAAGATTGCTGTACCTCAAAGGTGAAGCCTCCAAAGGTGAAGCCCCCATCATCACCCAAGAATATCTAATAAATGTGGTCATGGGGTCGGCCGGGGGGGGTCGCGGGTTGGCAGGGGGGGATCTGATCGGGGGTTCGGAGGGGGGTCATAGGGGGGAGAAGGGTTGTGTCGAGGGCAGGAGGGCCTGGGATCCCTCCTGCCCGTATTGTAGCGGGGGTGGGGGGTAGGGGGTCACCGGGGCCAGGAGAGCTTGGGCTCCCTCCTGGCCAGATCCAGTCGGGGGGGGGGGGGTCGCCAGGGCCAGAAGGGTTTGGGCTCCCTCCTGGCCCAATCGTACTCAGCGGGGGAGGGGACATGATCACCGGGGCAAGAGGGCTTGGGCTCCCTCTTGCCCCGATGTCGTCAGGGGGTGCCGCGGGTGCCCGGGTCAGGTAGGCTTGGGTTCCCTCCTGCCCTGATGTTGTGTGTGTGTGTGGGGGGGGGGGAGGTTGGGGGGGTTCTGACACCGGTTACAGAATCCAGCTTTTAGGCGAAGGACTGGCTCCTCCTTCGCCTAAAAGCCCTTGTGTTGGACGTTTTGGGCTTTTGCGTTTTTTTTGGTTTATTATGGGGTATAAGTGTAGATGTCGTGGGGGTGTACGTGTAGACGTAGTGGTTGGCTGGGCGTTTAAACAGCTGAAGGTAGAGGCAGGCCATAATCAAAACAAGGATGTTTGTTTTGGTTATGGACACTTTCCCTGCTTCTGCTTTCAACGTTTAAGGCCTTAAGCCAAAAAGGGACTTAGACGGTTTTTTTGATTATGCCCCTCCACACTTTCAAGCGTTTCAAATAGTATTCTTTCAATATAACATCAGCACTGTTATACTGAAAAGGTATTCCTGAAATTTGCTTAATTAATTACGACTAATCCATTTCAGAGGCATGACGATACTGTATTTTTGGAAAGAGTTGTAAAACCTACAGAAATGAAGTTACACAGACTTTTCTCTCCCTGAAACCCGGTAATACAACACTATAATGCCGTGAGTCTTGAGCCTTTCAATTTTGTTTCATCCTGTTGTTAATGGGAATTTGACATATGTTCAGCTGATGCGTTTGAGGAAAGGTTCAGAACTGTGTGATCCAAAAAGCTACATAAAACCAAGGCATTTTTTTTCTTAAAAGCCACGGACTTTGGATTTCAGTTTTGTTTTCTGCTCTCAAATAAAACTCTGCCAATATAGCAGCTATTTCCAATAAGCTCTGTGTGAGATTCTTTCACTTAAGTCGGCAGCATCTTGGACACCTGTCACAGGAATGTAATATTGCTAACAGTACTACCTGTTCCTGTTGCTGTGAAGATTACAGTACAACAAAACTCACTGTCATCACATTGGGTTTCTTCTCTTTTCTGACAATATGTTCCTTATGTTGCTTTCTGTTAATGGAGTTACCGGTAATGCTGATGGTGAATCTTTTTTATGCAGCTACACTGTGATGAGATATTGCAATATGTTATACACATATAATTATAATGAATGCATATAGGATGCCAAGTGACACCCAAAACATAAATGTAGTGCATAATCTTTCCCAAAATATTATAAAATATGTGAAGTAGTGATAATACCAAGAGGATGTGATTATAGTTTAGAAAAAATGGAAATGCGCACGAGGAGGAATTGAGAGTTAGTGAAGATACACAAGAAACTTAGAAAGGAAAGAAGACAGAGCTGCAATAAAAATCATGCCAAAGATTTTAGCATAGGATAAAATAAAATGGAATAAGCCTGTTAAAAAGTCACTTAAACGAATGAAACGTGGGGATCCTTTTACTAAGGTGCGCTAGCGTTTTTAGCGCACGCAGGAAATTGATGCGCGCTACACCGCATGCTACGCAGCTAGACCTAACGCCAGCTCAATGCTGGCATTAAGGTCGAATGCGCGCGGCAATGTAGCGTGCGCTATTCCGCGCATTAAAGCCCTTGCGCGGCTTAGTAAAAGGAGCTCATCAATGCATATATTTAATTTTCCAAACATTTATATTTTGCCAATCCAAGAATAACTTTCTCTTGGCATTATTATGGCATTTATTTATTTGGATTTAGTTAGAAACATAGAAAGATGACGGCAGAAAAGGGCTATAGCCCATCAAGTCTGCCCACTCAACTGACCCACCCCAATAAGTCTGAATGCTAATGACCTAGTTCCTTAACTTGACCTTCGTAGGGATCCCACGTAGATGTCCCATTTATTCTTGAAGTCAAGCACGCTGGTGGCCTCGACCACCTGCACCGGAAGCTTGTTCCAGTGATCTACCACTCTTTCCGTGAAGAAATACTTCCTGGTGTCACTACTAAATTTCCCCCCTCTAAGTTTAAGCGGATGCCCTCTTGTGGCCGAGGGTCCTTTGAGAAAAAGGATGTCATCTTCCACCTCGACACGTCCTGTGATGTATTTAAATGTCTCAATCATGTCTCCCCCTCTCCCTACGTTCCTCCAGAGTGTAGAGCTGCAATCTGTTCAGTCTCTCTTTGTACGAGAGACCCTTGAGCCCCGAGATCATCCTAGTGGCCATCCGCTGAACCGACTCGACTCTAAGCATGTCTTTACGGTAATGTGGCCTCCAGAATTGCACACAGTACTCCAGATGAGGTCTCACCATGGTCCTGTACAGTGGCATTATGACTGCTGCTTTCCGGCTGACGAAACTTCTATTGATACATCCCATCATTTGTCTTGCCTTGGATGAGGCCTTTTCTACCTGTTTGGCAGCCTTCATGTCTGCACTGATGATTACTCCCAAATCTCGTTCTGCTGAGGTCCTAGCCAATGTTTCTCCATTTAAGGTGTAAGTTCTGCATGGATTTCCGCTACCGAGGTGCATGACCTTACATTTCTTAGCATTGAAACCCAGCTGCCATGTTGAGGACCAGTTTTCCAACACAAGAAGGTCCTGTGTCATATTATCCTGCAAACATCCTTCACTTACTATGTTGCATAGTTTGGCGTCATCGGCGAATAATGTTACCTTACCCTGCAGCCCTCGTGTCAAGTCCCTTATGAATATGTTAAAAAGGAGTGGACCCAGGACCGAGCCCTGCGGCACCTCGCTGGTCACCTCCGATGTTTCAGAGAGGGTGCCGTTGACCACCACCCTCTGACGTCTATCACCAAGCCAATCCTTGACCCATGCAGTTATTGTTTTGCCCAACCCCATCGATTTCATCTTGTTTAGAAGCCTGCAGTGTGGGACGCTGTCAAAAGCCTTGCTGAAATCCAAGTACACTATGTCCAGAGACTCTCCCGAGTCTAGCTTTCCTGTTACCCAATCAAAGAAGCTGATGAGATTGGATTGGCATGACCTACCCTCAGTGAATCCATGCTGATTTGGATCCCTTAGATTCCCTTCATCCAAGATCATGTCTAATTTACGTTTAATTAGTGTTTCCATGATTTTACACACTAACGATGTGAGACTCACTGGTCTGTAGTTCGCAGAGCCTCTGCTCTGCAACCCTTTTTGTGCAGAGGAACGACGTTAGCTTTTTTCCAGTCCAGGGGGACTCTCCCTGTATTTAGGGAAAGATTGAAGAGCATGGCTAATGGTTCCGCCAGGACATTGCACAGCTCTCTGAGCACTCTCGGGTGCAATTCGTCTGGACCCATGGCTTTGCAGACCTTGAGTTTTGACAGTTCGCTGTAGACGTCAGCTGGTGTGAACTCAAAATTCTGTTGAGAGCTTTTCAGCAGCAGATCAAAGTGAATTCCATTAAAGTACACAAGGTATTTAATGAAACTAACAAATGTAAAAACACAACATTTCGAGATGACTTGACCTCTGTATTGGATTTTGTTTTATTATTATGATGCCTTGGTATTTTGCTGTAGTCATACTCTTTCAAATGCCTGACTGTTTGATGTTTGACTTTTTTGAAATCTATGTTTATGATTATGAAAATTAAATAAAAATGATTGAACTGAAAAACCAAAAACACTGAAAAACTTAAAAACCAAAAATATTAACCCCCTCTGTTACAAAGCCATGCTAGCATTTGTAGCACTGGCCGCTGCGGTAACAGCTCTGATGCTCATAGAATTCCTATGGCCATATCCTACTGTCCATTTCTCTCCCTATGCACTCTAGCAACTTTCTAGCTTTCGCCATTGCCTCCAAAACACTGTTTAAAAGCGGACTGCCTACTGGTACCTAAAAAGATGGCACCAGAATCACATCTCCAGAGGCACTTTATGGTGACTAATGCCACTGCAGGTGTGGCTAATGGCAGACGCGGTGTTAGGTATCATAAAGTACCTCTGGATCCGTGATTCAAGTAAAAGGTAGGCCCTGGAAATGTAGGCCTTGAAAACTCTGGCCTACACTTCTGGCACCTACCATTCCCAAAGGCGCAATTCTGTAAATGGTGCCATCGCGTGATTAACACGCACTTTTAAGGCATCCACTGACAATGGTGCAGTTTATAGAATCCGGACCTAAGTTAGTATTCTGTAACAGTAGAGTTTTATGTCAAATCTGTTATAAAATACTAGCATAAGTCGGCTGCTACACACCAAATTGTAGGCACAATCACTTATGCCATCTTAATGGCTGGTATAAATGGGGGCAACTAAATGCTGCAACTGAACCTTAAATGCAACTATTCTATAAAGTATACACAGGAGTAGTCAGAATGGCATCCTGGGGTCAATAGTCAAAGTAATTTAACCAGGCGGAAATGGTTCCTGGCCAGCTAAATCATCTGTTCATGGCTAACCACTAATTTTCAGGGGCACATAGGCCCATATTCTATAAATGGCGCCATAAGCCAGGCACCGGTAGGCGCCCTACCGGTGCCTAGCTTAAGCGGCAAAGCCATTTAACTCCACCCCCTCTTAAAATTGTTTAAAACAAAAAACGGTGCCTAGAGACGCCTATAAACTTGGTGCCTAGATTGTTTGTGGTGATGCCTAAGGATTCCTAAGGTCGAAGTAGGCATGGCTAATGCCGAAAATGACCTTAGGCATCCTTAGGTGCCACCGTAGATATGTGCCAGAAATGTAGGCCTCAAACTCTGTTTGAGGTAGCCACAATTCCACAAACAGCATCATTGTGTGATTGACACATGGTAGAATCTGGTCTTTAATCAGTTAGTTCTGCTGAAAATAGCCAGTTAGTGCCAAAATTAAAAACACCTTTGTTGGGGGTGTCCTGAATTCATTCTATTCAGAGAATTAATATCAGGCAGCTAAACCCATTAAACCGGTAGCAAATAATATTATCAAAACTGGACTCTTGTTATCCTTAAACAAGCTTTATTTAATAAACTTTACAAAGTCCACATTACAACCAGCACATTTCGTAGGTAGAAATGACCAGGAATGTACTCATATATGTACTCATATATGTACCAGGAATGTACCCATACATGGGGAAATAATATTGTGCTCCAACTTCTCTCACAAGCTGTATTAGACTGGCAGATTCACAAAGGTGTAAAATGATTTGTTAAGAATACTTTTCTATGCTCTTTCTAGTCATGTGCTATTTAATATGGAGACTGCTTTCTCACACACAAAGGCAGGAGAAAGGGGGGTGGGGGATTCAATCCACTGAGCAGCAGCAATGTCCGCTGAGAGCAGAAGGGCTCCAGCTTACTGACCCCTCAGCACAGCATACTGTTTACATATCTTAAGTGGGGTAGTGGGGTAGAACAGGAGACATTATGTGGACTGAGTTGGCACTTGGCTGGTTAAGTGCCGATAAGCAATACATAACCAACCAGGTTAATTGCATAAATAGGGCCACATAAAAGTCAGTCCTATTTTTGGTGTCTTTTTACAAAATTGCGGTATGCTTTAACATTTTTTTTTACCACAGGTAAAAAGGGCTTACCGCAATGCACACTGAGGCATCCTGTGGTAATATTGGGATGTCTGTGGGTGAAGAGTGGGCATTTTTGTGGTAATCAGTTAGAGCAGTGATTCCCAACCCTGTCCTGGGGACCACCAGGCCAATCGGGTTTTCAGGCTAGCCCTAATGAATATGCATGGAGCAGATTTGCATGCCTATCACTTCCATTATATGGAAATCTCTCTCATGCATATTCATTAGGGCTAGCCTGAAAACCCGATTGGCCTGGTGGTCCTCCAGGACAGGGTTGGGAACAACTGAGTTAGAGAATCAGCCATCCCATGTGCTAAGGCCCCGATTCTATAAATGATTCCTAAAACATAGGGGCAGAGAAACGCAGTGCTTAACGCTCCCAGCTGATAGTTCTCTAGGAGTCTTAAATGAGCCAAAAGAACGCCGCCGCCATTTTCTAGGATATAGTGGTCTATGAAGAAGGTGACAATACTATGAGGGACTTCACCTTGAGAAAGCAATACAATGCGAAACATGTCGGTGAAATAGTGTCCCTAACTTAGACCACAGAGAAAGCTAAGTACTAACTAGCTAATACTTATTATAATAATAAATGAAATCTGTTGAATATGAAAGAAATATTTACACTTAAAGACGAAAACATAAATAAAATAATGAAAAATATTTATTTAAAAAATATTTATTAATAACTATTGATCCAATGATGATGCAACACATAAAGCTTTTGTGTAATGAAAACTTATTGAACACAAAGTGGTGTTTCTGAGGATTGTTAAATCTCTGAAGGGCGTTATATCTGAGGGGATATTGTAAGAGACTATCTCCTAATTAGTGCTTGATAAAAGTTAGGCATCTTTTATAGAATCCGGGCCTAACTGATTAGCACATGATTAGCGCAATAAGCTCTTACCATCTAAAAAAAAAGTTTTGGTAAGGGCTCACATGCTAATGTTTTTTAATTTGAATTTTACCTAGCACCCATATGTTTAAGCTTAGGACCTTTCAATAAATATCTTCCTAGAAAGTGGTGTATATGAAACAGGAAGAGAATCCTTTTTAATAGTCACTCCCTTCTTAGGCCCTTTATTCATACAGTGAGATATACTATACAGTATAGCCAATATAGTATCAAAAATTCATCTCACCAACTAGCAGGATGCGGTTACAAGCATTAGACCTCAGTGGCCCTACTCAAAACCAGACAGCTCAGGTTTAGAGAAATTACAAGCCAACCTCTTCATAGGTCAGATGCCAATTTTATGTTCTTACACTATTCTTCTTATATAAAAATATTCATTCTGTAACTATTCATTCACTGGAATCCTACATATTAAATTTAAGAATACTCATCTTGTCGGTCTCAGGGCCGTTAACTCAAGAAATAAATTTTTAAAATCTGCTATTTCACTGCAGCACTAAAATGGCCTTAGTGTTTGGGAAAGACCTGTATAAGAGTGGGCTAAGGCCTCTTTTTAATGGTGGCACATCAAAAGCATGCAGGACATTGGCGCGCCGATAATCGTGCGTCAACTCCTGCCCGCAGGATGAATACACGCCACCGGTTCCACCGCTTTTACGCCTTATCGTTAGCGTTCTGAGGAGGGGTAGGGGAACCCCCCCACTACACTTATAACTGCTCATGCTCACACTGGGAGGGGGGAAACACCCCCCCACTACATTGAAAACTCCAGAACAGCAAGAGAACAAAAATTTTCAGTGTACTGAAGGGGGGTTCCACCCCCAGCCCCCCCCCCCTCAGAACACTAACAGTAAGGCATAAAAGCGGTGCAATCGTTGGCACGCATTCGTCCTGCACGCATGTGTCGGCGCGCGATTATCAGCGTGCCAATGGCCTGCGTGCTTTCATTGGTGTACCCTTTTTAACCCTCCTTTAAAAGGGCTTACTGCAGGGTGCCTTGTGGTATCCAGTGGTAAGACTCAAACATGTGTGCTACCCACATGTAGATTTGATAATTCCATTTTGACTAGTCCCATTTTATATAATATATGGTTTGTTTAGCAAAAAGTCTGTTTAGTTTTCTCTTCATAAATTAAATAACTACAATACTTCCCCAAACAAATAATCTTTTTTAAAATTAATGTATTGAGATTTATTTTCCAGAAAAGGGCTTTTTTCCCCCTAAAGTATCAAATCAATTCTGTATCACTTCTTTAATGACTCACTGTTAACCTTTTCAAGCTATCTGGTAAATTTAATTCCACTGATGAGGATGTTTACCAATATCTTCAAATTAAAGTTAACCTCTATTAAGCCTGATGATCAATTTTCCTCACTTCTGCTGGAGAGTTTCTTAAACATTGCTAATTATTTACCTTACATGATAGTATCTTGCTTTCCTCTTAATATTAAAAGCACTTACTCTAGACAGCTGATGTTTAAGAAATAAATGGACAAATATCAATTTAACTATTGCTTAACAAATGTAATATGGCACTATCTTTCTAGAAATATTACACTAGTAATTGTGGTGCTAGGTTAATATGATAAAATATTACCTGAAGGTTATTTAATTCCTCAGAATAAAATTCTGTGCATGCCCTTCTATGCATACCCTCCTAACTTATAATATTAAGTTACAAGTGTAAAACTGAGGCTGGCCTATGTGTACTTACCCTTTCGAAAACATCCAAAGAATAGCATAAAGGGGCAGATGGATGCATTTTTTTGCCAAAAAGTCCAAATTGTTATTTTCAAAGCCCATTTTGTAGATAATTTTCTATGTTGTTCATCTGCAGTGCATCTAAATCTCAAGGGGGTGTTTTGGAGGCATGGTTAGGGAGGGATTAGGGCAGGCTTATGATTTAGATGTTTTTCTGCATTAATCGAACATTGTAGAAAATGTCCAGGGCAAAATTTGGATGTTTGAAGCCAGACCTGTTTAAAAAATGAATAAGTGACAAAAGGTGGCCAAACTACCCAGATGACCAATGGAGGAATGAAGGCATGACCCGTCCACACTCTTTCACTGACCACCTCCCACCCCCAAAGATGCAAAAGAGCCAGTGTATACCAACCTGTATGACAGCTTCAAATGCTATGGCCAGTCCTATTGGAACAGTAAGCAGGTTCCTGTAATACAGAGATGGGGACTCAGGCCCATATCCCGCTCTAGCTACTACACTTGTGGTGGAACATGTGAGCCTTCCAAAACTCAGTGTACTTGTATATAGGTGACACTTGTAGGCATAAGGGTTATTGATGTGGTGTATAGTTGGGTACAATAGGTTTTAAGAGGGTTTTGGAGGGCTCATCACTTAATATAAGGCAGTTATGGTGAGGTGAGGTGTGTACCTGGGACTTTTTTGTATCCCATTAGAATGCTCTACTACTCTACTGGAATGTCTATGTGGCCAGTCTGTAAGAAAGCTGGCCCCTCCTATACTCCAATGGCTAGTTGTTGTTGTTCTTGGTTTTTTTTGTTTTTCTTTTGAACATTTTTTGATGGTGGTTCAAAAAGATTGGCACAATGTGCACAAACAAATCTAAGAAATTTATATTTTTGAAACAGAAAAATAGATGTTTTCCTGTTCTGAAAATGGTAATGTTTGCTACTGGAGTTCTGAACGTGTTCTGCAGTAGTCCAAACTCAGATATAGATGTCATAATGATAATGCCCTTTCACATACATTAGCCCCCAGATTCCTTATATGGCACTCAGAATTGCATATAACCAATTTCTTTATGCAATTATTTGAATAACAAACCAATTAGTGTCGATAATTGGATGCTAATATTCATCAACACTAATTGAAAACAATTAGAATTTTTGCATGCATTTTGCTAGGCATATTCTAGAACAGACGTGGGCAAATCCGGTCCTCGAGGGCTGGAATCCAATCAGGTTTTCAGGATTTCCCCAATGAATACGCATGAGATCTATTTGCATGCACTGCTTTCAATGCATATTCATTGGAGAAATCCTGAAAACCGAATTGGATTCCAGCCCTCGAGGACCTGAGTTGCCCATGTCTGTTCTAGAAGGATGTGCATGTACTGTAGATTTTATTGTGTGGATCTGGAAAGGTGCAGTGGCCGTGTGAAGGGTATGAAGTGGCGTAATAAGGGATGTGTGGGGGTTACAGACCTCCCTGGGTGCTGAGTCAGTGGGAGCACTGACTCTTCTCCGCTGCGCCACACTAGACTCACACCATCCCTCCCCCTCCCCGAACCTCTGTATTATCTTCACTAGCATGAGCAGCTTCTGCCTGTTGCTCATGCCAGCCTGGTTCCCCTCAGAATAACTTCTGGGTCACGGGGCCAGGAAGTGACATCAGAGGGAAATCCAATGCTTGCACAAGGAGCATGCTGCTGAAGCCACTCGCATTTGCAAAGATTTAGAGGTACATGGGGATAGGGAGTACAGTATAAATGTGGAATGGGGGGCAGGAAGGAGCGGGGTACAGAAGGAGTAGAGGTGCAGAGGCATGGGGCAGGGGGGGACACCACCCTGGGCCCCCCCTAGCCTTACTATGCAACTGAGGGTATGGGCAGGTTATGGGCTTTCTTATAATTTGCATGTTTGGGTATAGAATATGCCTAATCCCTGCCTAATTTAGGCATGGGGTTTATATCAGGTTTCAATTGGTGTAAATCCTCATACCTAAAGTTATTTATAAACAGTGCTCAACTCAAAACTTAATGCTTATTTTTTTCAGCACCAATTTTTTGGCACTATCTATAGAATTTATTTTGTTTATTTATTTATCATTTGATATATTTCCAAATGGCTTTTATTAGGCTTCATAGTGGTTTACAGGTTTAAATTATACAAATATATCAGTAACGGACATAATAGAGAAAAGTCAAATCAGCTGCTGAACAAAAATTTGAGTAAACAGATGAGTTTTAAGCAATTAGCCAGAAAGGGTAGGTTGATTTCCGATGCTGAATGGAAGCTTGTTCCATAATTTTGGACCGATATAACAGAAGGCAATAGATTGAGAAGAAGTTCACTCTCTTCCTCAGGTCAGGACAGGATACTGTAACAGCAGTATATTTTACTGACCTGAGAAAAGAGATTCTGGCTTCTGAAAGCTAATTGAAAAATATATTAGTCCAATAAAATGGTATTACAGTATAATCTCATTATAATGGACTTCAAGGGACCTGGAAAAACAGTCCGTTATATCCAGAGTCCGTTATATCCAGAGTTGCATTTTTTAAAAACTTTATTTAGGCCAACTTGAAACAACGTGCAATCAATGAACAACAGTTACTGCACAAGCATATCAGCAACATCAATAACAAAATTCAGCAAAACGTTGGTATGGCACGAAATGATTGCAAAACCAGAACATGAAAAGATGTCGTACTGTACTGGAAAGAAAAATACTCTGTCATTTTCTTCTGAGCTGCATTTTGATACTATATCACCGGCACACCACGCACCTTGTAGGCGGAGCCTGCAAGTCCATTATAGCCGAACAAAACTACAGCTAAAAGCAGCTCTGGGGACCAGTGTTCCCGCTAAGCTGCGCTGGCGTGCGCTGGCGCACAAAATGTTACATCGCAGCGCACAAGTTTCACGTCACAGCGCACACTCGAGCGGAGGTGAGAGGAAGCGGCGGCGGTCTGCCCTGATCGCCTAAGATGCAGCAGCGGCGGCTCCTTTCATGATCCCCGTAAATTACGGGGATGCCGCCGCTGCTGCATCTTAGGCGATCAGGGCAGACCGCCGCCGCTTCCTCTCACCTCCGCTCGAGTGTGCGCTGTGACGTGAAACTTGTGCGCTGCGATGTAACATTTTGTGCGCCAGCGCACGCCAGCGCAGCTTAGCGGGAACACTGCTGGGGACCAATTTGTTTGTCCGTTATATGCGAGTCCGCTATATGCGGTGATTTTCTGCATGTTCATAAAGGCGCACGGCAGGGAGCAGCGGACCTCGTCCACTATAAACGACATTCTGTTATAAGCAAGTCCGATATAACAAGATTATACTGTATCTTATTTTCCATTTTTGTTTTATTTCCCCCTACCCCTATGGTCCCCTTTTATGAAGCTGCATTAGGCTGTTTTTAATCACCAGCCATGATGATATTGAAATTCATAGGAATTCTTTGAGCCCCAGAGCTTTTACCGCCACAGCCTGCAGTAAGGAAACAAAAAAACCATAATGCAGCTTCATAAAAGGTGGCCAAAGTGTGTGTGTGGGGGGGGGGAGGGGGGGAGGAGGGGTGGATAAAACAAAAAATGGAAAATAAGATAATACCATTTTATTGGACTAATACATTTTTCAATTAGCTTTCAGAGGCCAGAACCTCCAAAATCCACCTGTACACCACAACAATAGCCCTTATGCCTACAGGTATCATCGTTATGTAGATTTTGGATGCTTCACTAAACAATATAAGCAGGTTATAGTGACATGTGTGCCTGGGATTTTTAAATTATATATGACATTCACTGCAGTACCCCCTGTTCTGCTCTACTTTGCTCTGCTCAGCTCTCTGTGTGACCATCTGAAGCTGTAAAAAGGCTGGAATATACTAGGGGGTTTTCTTCACATCTTTGGGTGGTGGAGGGGGGATTGGTGACCACTGGGGGAGTAAGGGGGTGGGGGGGGGGTCATGCCTTAATTTCTCCAGTAGTCATCTGGTTAGTTTGGGCATCTTTTTGATCCATATTCAATTTTAAAACAGGTATAGCTCCAACATTTAAATGATGTCCTGGACATTTTGTTAACAGTTTAATTATCTCTGCAGAACATCCAAGTCCTACGCCTGCCCTAAACACACCTCTAACATGCCCCCTTAAGATTTAGATGCGCTGGAGATAAAGACGTCTGGAAAGCCAGTTTCTAAAATGCCTACTTGGACGTTTTGACTAGTAAGATGTCCAAGTGCCAGTTTGCTGACTTCGACCACACACTACAAAACCTTCAAAAAAGAAACAAAAACCCTACTCTTCAAAAAATACATAAAACCAATATAATACAACCAAACATACTCTGAACTCCTCCTTGCAATACCAACTACTCATCAGCAAACCAGAAAATGTTCAAACTGTTCCCTAAATACTTCTTACTACCTTAACAATATGTACTTCTTAATTCAATTCTTATGTAATCCTCCT
Source organism: Geotrypetes seraphini (assembly GCF_902459505.1). Taxonomy (NCBI): domain Eukaryota; kingdom Metazoa; phylum Chordata; class Amphibia; order Gymnophiona; family Dermophiidae; genus Geotrypetes; species Geotrypetes seraphini. The sequence continues at coordinate 549,026,308 of NC_047084.1, forward strand.
TGAACTGCAAGGTAAAGGCATAATAGAAATCACTAATTTAATGTAATGTAATGTAATGTTTATGCTATTTTTTGGACCTCTATCTTTTTTGAAAATGCCAAAAATTTGAAAGGAGTGATTGGTAATTTTGCCCTTTGGTCATACACATCCGGGGTGGGTGGGTGGGAGGTTGGGTTGGAACGGAGTTTTTACAATTGGAGTGTACTTTTTGAAAATAGTTTTTTTTTTTTTTTGGGGGGGGGGGGATATATTTATTTGTCATAAATTACAACTGTAATAAAATTTAAGTGCTTTTATAGAGTTATATGACTGTATTATATTTTGCACTTATTGATGGTTTTAAAATGAATAAAGATAAATTTTAAAAAGAAAGAAAATGCACCCCATAGCTGCTGTTTCAATAAAATGATAGTTTGTACTTATCTTGTTGATGGCAGCGTGCCAGTCCTCCATTAGTCCCCTTGTGAAATGTGCCCGAAATATAAGTCCAAAACTGCAATTCTTCAAATCTTCCCCCTCCTCAATCATTTGACAGTTACATGCATATATTCATACATATGAGCATGTGTCATTATTCTAAACATTTCCATGCATAATCAACATGGAAATGTTAGAACCTACAGAGCAGAATTAATTCCTCGAGGGCCCCTAGGCACACAAGTACACTGGGCCCCCTAGCCCTGCCCTGCCCATACCCTGTCCCTTGCCCCACCCCCATTTATTGATCTGTTCTCTTATTTACTTCTTTATTTCAACTTGCATTTCTTTTTTTTCTTTTATTATAAAATTCAAAACAAACAACAAAGATTACCATACCAGTGCCAGTGGACAGTTTTAGTTCTATGCAAGTCTCAAACATCTCTGAACAAAAAAGATGGAGTCGGTCCAGAGGAAGGCTACTAAAATGGTGCGTGGTCTTCATCATAAGGCACATGGGGACAGACTTAAAGATCTAAATATGCATGGACATTAGTTGCTGAAAATATATGCAAACTATATAACGTGTAGAAATATTGACACAGAACTGTTATTCACTCAGATGTTAAAAAATAAAAAAAATATATAAGGAACCCGATAGTGTTATGTGCGAACACAGCACCTGAGAAGTATGCAGTAAGCAAAACCAAAGGACCTGACCTCCCAGCTAGAAATGATAATAAAAGAAATAAATATTGTAGCAAAAACTAGCTGTCATACAGTGTGAACAAGAACCCTAAAAATGTGGATAACTTCAGTGAAATATAACAAGGATTGAGGTCGCAAATAAGCCGCAGAGAAAGTCTTCTGAAGTTGCAAAAAAACATAAATAAATTTGCTGTCCATATGGATTACAGGGTGTTATGAACTCAATCTGTTATGTGCAATTTTTAAAAAACCCAACATACATATATTAAAACAACTGCATATCATTAAAAACTCAAATGGCACTGAGTGCTTGAGACAATAATCTAATGAGATAGTATGGAAACCAGATGTCAGGAGTAGAGCTGCTGCACTGATCAGCTCTCTTCAGCTTCAGGGCTATGTTTCTATGCTTTTTTACCTGGAACAAGGCTCTCTGTAGTGCTGGGCTTGTGACAACATGTAAATAAAACCTTCTACTATCTTAGTGGGTACGTGTTAGGCATGCCCTGACATTACATTATATAACATAAGCATTTATGAATCACTAATATACCCCAATAGGAGCTCAGTGCAATTTACTAATTAGTAAGAGACTGGCCATCTTTAGGAATTACAATTCTTACATTAAAATCAAAATTATAGGAGGGGGCGCTGTTGAGCCCGACAAAGATGGTCGTCTGAACAGCAGGCTCCAGCAACCTTCACCATCTTTTTACTCTCTGGCTGCACTGCACTGGTGTTAGATCCCTCCATCCAGCTCCATCCACACTATAAACGATGGCTACAGCTACTAAGGGCAAAAGGCACAAGCCCGACCCTCCCTCTCCCGCAAAGGACTCTAAATTGGTGACACAGGATGGCCCTGAGGCTCCCTCCATGTCTGATTTGTGGAATGCAATCAAAACAGTCCAGGATCTGATGACTGAGACCAAGGATGCCATCTCTGAGCTTAAAGATGACTTATCTTCAATCCAAACTGAACTGACCACCTTCAAAGTGAAAATAGCTGATCTGGAAATAAAATCAGCAACCACAGATGCCAATGTTAAGGCATTACAGGGCCACGTGAAACGCACGCTGGCCCTGGAAAAAGAAATGGAGGACGCCAGTAATCGTTCCCGCCGGAATAACCTGCGTCTTTTGGGGGTCCCGGAGGGGCAGGAAGGCAATAATATGGTGGCGTTCTTGGAGTCCTTCATCCCCAAAATACTAGATCTGCACTTTAAGCATGATTTTGAAATTGAACGTGCTCACCGCTCTCCATCCTCCAGGTTCCCGCGTGATCGCCGGCCACGACCCATAGTGCTTCGGATCCTCCGCTACCCGCAGGTCCTAGAAATTCAGCAAAAAGCCCGATCACTAGCGCCTGTGACCCACGAGGGAAATAAGATCCTTTTCCTCCCAGATCTGCACAAGAACACTGTTAAAGCACGACAACAACTGCTTGCATTCAGACCACAACTAAAAAAGATGGGAGCCCGCTACGGTCTTTTCTACCCGGCAAGAATGAGGGTAACTTACCTAAATCAAACAAAAGACTTCACTGACCCGGAGCTTCTGGCTACTTACATCGAAGAGACTTCACCAACCCCGATTGACTCTGTGTGAGCCTGTTTCCCTCTGTGCTTGATGCTCATCTGCCATGCTGCCTCTGAAACTGACTCTTTCTACATGTTATTCTAACTCTACAATTGTTATTTCCATGATTATTTCTCTCTCTTTTACTATATATCGCTTGAATGACTCCTTCTCTAATTTATTTTTCATTTTTACTACCATTTTACCTTTCCACTGCATCGCAGGACCTCTAGGCATGTTCGTTACTCTCTTCTTTTTACAGACATGTGACTCTGCACTGCAAGACCATGCACCTCAGCCATTTTGTGTTTTTTTTTTTTTTTTTTTTAAATATTATATTATGTTACTGGACTATTATGCTCACTCTACCTGCTAAAACCCTTTGAACCTCTTACTCTTTTTCTTCTCGTTGGTGCGGATGTTAATTGGTAAGCATAATGAAAGTACAGTGGCTTTAAATTTACACTTTTAAATGTCCAGAAACTTAGATGATGAATGTTTACTACATAGGTTTGGTCTTCTGCAATTTTTTCACACATGACTCAATTACTGTGCCACGGATTTTAATCTTTTATTTATTTTATGAATTTCCTTACTTGTATTATCCTATGACATCATAGGCTTTGCTATCTGATGTCATTTATACTAGATCAGAGTGCTAATGTCCTTAGTGGGACACACTGACTGCCTGAGTAGTTCATCTTTCTGTATTATTATGCCTTTCTTTCCATTTATTTATCCTCCTGAACTCTATAATCATTATATATTTGTGCATACAGCTAGAGCTACCTTTTGCAATACACTGATCAAATGGTTGCTGAGCTTGTTTTGTTCACTCGGCTATTTGTCCCCTCCTCGGCCACCCAAAGTTTTTTGCTTGCTGTTTTATTACAGTGAGCTCTTTCTCCTTTCAGGTACATCTCTTACTCCTCTACTATAATCCTTTTGTTGATTTTTCATTTTTGTTATAAGATGCATACAGCTTCTGCTTTTTTTGCCATAATTTTATTTACAGCTTATAAGTCCCACACCAAATTTTGTCTGGCTTATTTAGGTATCTCAACCATGCTAAATATCATATATCCATGCTTTCAATGTCATTATCAATAACATCTTTAAATATCAAAGGTCTAAATAATGTGATTAAAAAGCGGAAATTATTGTCTTATATTGATGATCTTAAATCAGATATTATTCTGCTTCAGGAAACTCATCTCAATGAATCTAGCTCAAGTAAATTTCTTAAACAAGGCTTTTGTGCGCCATTGTTTTCCCCTGCTCTGAATGGAAAAAATGGTGTAATTACCCTAATTAAACATCATCCATCCATCTCTATTTTATCTAGCTCTCATGATACTTATGGTAGATGGGTTAGTGCCAAACTTTCTATATCCAATCGCACATTACGCATTTTAAATATATATGCACCAAATTTAGACTCTCCTGAATTTTTTCATAATTTGGCCAATCATATCTTACAGGATCCTGACACCCCTATTATTATTGGAGGTGATTTTAATCTTATTTTAGATCCTTCCAAGGACAGGAAATCACATGCCTCCTACAAGAAACCAAAATCATGGTATGCATTGCATGATATTATATCCCAGCTTCACTTAACAGATCCCTGGAGATTGCAGCATACCACCCTTGATCAATTTACGTTCTTTTCAGCACCACACTCAACATACTCCAGGATTGATTACTTTCTTGCCTCTTCTTCTATCTTACCTCACATCACCACCTCTGATATTCACTCTATCACAATTTCTGATCATGCAGCTATTTCCCTGACTTGCTCTTACTTTTCTCTTACACCTCGCAGTAGGCAATGGCGGTTCAACTCTTCACTCCTTGCTGAAAACCAATTCTCTGAAAGTATTACTGCGGCCATCCAAGAATTTTTTCATTTTAACATCCCCACTCAGTCCAATTGGATCAACACCTGGGATGCCTTCAAAGCTTTCATACGTGGGACAATAATTCAATTTACTGCTAGACTCCACTCCTCTAGAAAACAAACCCTACGAGACCTTGAATCTCGCATACGTGAAGCGGAAGCTACCCATATTTCAGACATTACTGATATTACAGCCCTGACTACTCTTCGTAACCTTAGAATCCAATACAACTCTTTATTGAGTTCATCTGCTGCCAATTCAGTCTTCGTCCAAGCGGCTTCGTACTACGCAGAAAATAACAAACCTGGACATCTGCTTGCGAATTATTTGAAAAAATCTCAGGATAAAACTACCATATCATCCATTAAAGACCCCGCAGGAATACTTACTACAGATCCTTCAATCATCTCATCCGCCTTCCATAATTTCTATCAAGATCTTTATTCTTCAGAAATCACCTCCTCTGAAGCTAATCTCAATTCCTTCGTATCTTTCCCGCACCCCACTCTTTCTCCTACAGATTCTCTCTCACTTTCTTCTCCCTTCACTTCCCAGGAAATCACGGATGCCATTAACTCCATGGCTCCGAACAAATCTCCAGGCCCGGATGGCCTTACAATAGAATTTTACAAAGCCTTTCTACCAATTTTACTTCCACATTTGCTTCCTTTCTTTCACTTCTTGTGCAATCAAGGTCATTCCACAGGCTCCTTTACAGAAGCTAATCTCATTGTCTTTCCTAAACCGGGTAAGGACCCTCAAGAGGTCAAAAATTACCGTCCCATCTCATTAATCAATGTAGACGCAAAAATTTTCGCTAAGATCCTTGCTTCTCGGCTTCAAACCGTACTTCCTCTGCTCATTTCCTCAGACCAATCTGGTTTTCTAAATAATCGTTACTCTTCTAATAATACCCGACTCTTGTCTCACATTATCCACCACTCATCTTCTCACGCAGATAGACTGGTAATCATGGCTCTTGATGCCGAAAAAGCCTTTGATCGTCTAGAATGGCCCTTCCTATTTCATATTCTACGTTGGTATGGTTTTCCTGATCCCTTCTTATCTATGATTAAAGTTCTCTACTCTCATCCCACGACACGAATTATGATAAATGGACTTCTTTCCCAACCCTTCTCTCCATCCCGTGGCACGAGACAGGGTTGCCCCCTATCTCCCTTACTCTTCAATCTTGCTCTTGAACCACTTTTATCTGCTATACGGAATGATTCTCGAATTGCTGGCTTTCATTACAATGATTTTTCAGTTAAACTCTCGGCATATGCCGACGATGTTCTTCTTTATGTTCATCCAGAATCTATTATCTTTATCCTTGAACAAATTAATCGCTATTCGGCGATTTCTGGATACAAATTAAACATCAATAAATCTGAACTTTTACCTTTAAACTGTATAGATATTCAATCTGATTCTTCCCAATATGGTTTCATATGGTCCCCTTCTAAGATCAAATATCTTGGATTGTATTTTGGGCCCTCTCTCGACTCCACCTCACGACTTAACTCTGACTATATCTTCTCTATTATTCGCTCCTGCACTTCCAGATGGTCCCCCCTTAATCTCTCCTGGTGGGGTAGACTATCTACAATACGTATGATGATCACTCCGAAAATCAATTACATCCTTAGTATGCTTCCCTTTCTCTTCCCTCACTCAATTTATTCTCGTATTGAACACTTACTCACTTCCTTTTTATGGCAAGGCAAACAGCCTCGGATTGCACTCCGTAAACTGAAATGTTCTAAGGAGCAGGGAGGAGTCAATTTTCCTAGCTTTCGCGAATATCACCATGCATTTTTGATGTCTCAGGGCTCCTTATGGCTGAATGTTGAGTCTATGCATGTAAATCCTACGTGGTTACCTTTGGAACTCTCTTTAGTTGATTCTTATATATTGCATCATGCTCCTGCCATTCCTCTTCCTCAATTGGCAAAACAAAACCCGATTATATTAAGTACTTGGCAGGCGATCAATTATATTGACTCCCTTTCAAATATGAAATTGGCTGATTCAGTATCTGCACCTATCTGGCATAACCCCAAACTCAAGATAGGCAACGCGGTGATGGTTTGGAAAACTTGGCAACAGCGAGGAATTTGGCATATTTCCCATCTTTTGACTAATGACAAATGGATTACTTTTTCAGATATCATGGCCAAATATAACATCCCTCCCTCTCAATATTTCAATTGGATTCAACTCCACCATTGCCTTTCTGCGAGGTATCCTTCTCCAACTTCTCTTCATACCACTTCAGACCTACACTCTATGGCTCTTTCCTTCTCTGCATCCCATGGACAATCATCTAATTGGTATAAATATATACATTCAAAATGTTTCCCTGCAATTTCGGCTTCCCTGACTAAGTGGGATTTGGTGTTGCAATCTCCGTTAACTGATCGTATGTGGACGGAACTGTGGATTAGGATCTTTAAATCGCTCCACTCAGCCTCCCATAGACAAACTGCGATTTTTCTGTATCATCGAGCCTTCTGGACTCCGTCCAAAACAGCTAAAATTAAGAGATCCACGGATAGCTCCTGTTGGACCTGTAAATCCTCCGAAGGCTCCCTACGACATATGTTATTTGATTGTCCCCATTTACAGATTTTTTGGTCCTCTATCTGGAATGTGATTACCAAACTTTTTATTATTAATGACCCCTTCACATTGGATGTCTTACTTCTGGGATCCTCGGCACTGTCCTCACCTTTATCTTTGTGTCATGATCGTCTTTTGACCCTTTTGTTATTCATAGCTCTTCAATTAATTTTACAAAATTGGAAAGACTTCTCTAACCTCAGCCTCACTCATTGGTGGAATTCAGTATGCCTACATGCTAAATACGAGAAACATATGGCAGAACGCTCTAAGTCACTATCCACTTATGGTAATACATGGTCTATACTAATAGACCATTCTACTCAAGACCTTTGAAATAATGCTTATGAGATCATTTATTGATATAACATCACTCATCAATTTGTTTTAATCTTTCACACTTTTCATTGGTGTTCCTTATCTGATATATCTCAGGAATCAATATGACCCTCTCTCCATTTATAATGCCAGATTCTATTAAGCTTTTGTATTCTCTATGGCTTTACATACTAGACTACATTATGATACTATACATAATTCATGGTCCTGCCATCCTATTTATGTATTTATCTTGCAATGTACTATGACCAGAAGACTGTGTTAGTTTTCTCATTATTATTTGTTGCTTCTATCCTTGAGTATCGATAATATTTCTTATTGTGATATGATGTACTGAAGGGAGCTGTCACTTGGTTTTTCTTGTTAGGCTTCCTCGGAAGCCTTTGTTGTATATTTTCTATTTTATAACTATGAAATCAATAAAAATATTTTGAACAAAAAAAAAAATCAAAATTATAATCTTTCATTAGAATAAAAACATTAAAATTTAACATTAAAAGCAAAACATTAGACCATAGTAGATCTGCTCATCTGTTGGTGTGAAAAAGAAAGGAATACTTCCCATGCCCTCCCATGTGCACACCCCTTACCGTTATGTTATGTGCAATTTTATATCCCACTGAATCCTCGTAAATTGGAGTTGTAGGTGGGTTATAAGCAGCATATTGCTACATTGAATTATGCATAGAATCACACATACCAAAAAGAAAAATAAAGAGGAACCGGAGCAAAAATCCACAAACACAACACTTATATCCTCCAGTTCAAACATTGAAGCTAAAGCTCAAGGCTTAACTATTTTATACCTAAAGCATACAGTTGAAGCACATATGCAGGGGAATTTGCCTCAGAAGTTACCGGGCAGTCATGGCTCCAGAGCAAGGAAGGAGAACCCAAATTCCTCATTGGTTACCGTTATAGTTGGCACAGTGGGGTAGCCTATAATAGAATATTGAAGGTTAACCAATGAGGAAGTTGGGTTCTCCTTCCTAGCTCTGGAGCAATGACTGCCCGTAGCTTCTGAGGCAAATTCCCCTGCATATGTGCATCAAATAGTTAAGCATTGAGCTTTAGCTTCAGCGTTTGAACTGGAGGATATAAGTGTTGTGTTTGTAGAATCATACATGCTACATAGAGTTATATATGTAACATAAAATTATACCTGTAATATAAGATATGCACTATAAATTTGTGCAATAAGTTCTGGAATAGCAATTGGGTGCAGCTAAGCATGTAACTGCAAATTATTGCTAGCTCCATTTAGTAGAACAGACAGGCAAACAGAAGGACACCTCACCTTGGTATACAGACAGTCAAACAAAGAAAGACAAGGGAGGTGTCTTTTCAACCAATGATCAATCTTTATTACAAACAAGCCCCAGTTCACCAATTAACTTACACACATAGGGCTAGATTCACTAACCTGCCCGATCGTGACCAATCGTGAACTGGGCAGGTTCGATGGATTCTTCAACCAAGAATATTCTAATGGGGCCGATCAGAGGCACGCCCCCCCATCTGGTGACACGGATCGCTAGGTAGCGATCCCAACGAATGCGCAGAACATCTACTTTGCCTGTAGATAGTCTGCGCATGTGTCTGATGTCTGTTTTTTTGTTTACCTTTTTTACTGGCCCCGACTCTCCTACCCTCTGATACCCTTCCCCGCAGTGCGAGCTCGTGGTCTGCCCTCCATGCGCTGGCCCTCCATGCCCGGCAGAGAAGGAAACTTTATCTATTTTTTTCTTTCCTAGCCCGTGATTTTAACCTGCTTTAAACCCATGCGGTGAAAGGCAGGAGAGTCGGGGCAGAGAGCAGAGAAGCAGGGCAGTCGGAGAGGACCTGAGCAACTGGTCCTCAGCAGTCGCTTATTTTTGGATCGTATCCCTCATTTTTTTAGTGAATCACTGCCTGCCTCGATTTGAATGCCGTTCCCGCTCATTTGCATGCATGGATCAGAGGATGATTAGGACAGAGGTTAGTGAATCGGTTCGGAGGGAAATTGGGTCGCAAAGTGGTCAGAACTTGATCGGTGGGCTTAATCCCCCATTGCCCCAGGTACATTAGCTAGATTATGAGCCCACTGGGACAGACAGAGAAAAATGTTTGAATACCTGAATAAATTCATGTAAACCATTCTAAGCTCCCTGAGGAGAACGGTATAGAAAATTGAATAAATTGACAACATGTTTGTTGTATCTCATGAATTTGTGCATTCCTTGAAATATTTTATTTGTTGTCAAGAAACATGCACAATTTTGGAAGTTATTCCAAAGTTTGTAGATTGAAATAGTGTTTAATAACATTTTATAAAGCACAATTTTAATCTATAAAATCATTTTATGAAGATATTGCCTTATGAAGCAAATGCATAATCAAAAATATAGCAAAACAACTGGGCAATTTTTGCAGAGAGCATTTTTCATTGCTCTTAGAAACCAGGTTCCATCTTTGACTAGAAGACTCAAGGATAGTGAAGAGTTTTTAGCATGTAAACATTCTCAATTGATAATTCAAAGATTATAGCACTGCCAACAAGCACCAGATAAAACAATTAATGACATATAAGATGAATATTTTATGCCTCCCAAAAGAAATCCTGTTGATGGACTGAAATTGATGAATCATATGATCGTTATGTGCTGCCTTAGGGAGCTTTCTTCATGGACTTGGAGATACAGAATTAAAACTCTGCTTCAAGTCAGCTGACAACAGTCTGCTCCATCAATTATTTTTCCACCATGGCTCAGGAAAGAGCAACTCTGTCTTATTTTGCTATTGACTTCTTTATCTTGCTCTAGTTTACATCAAGATAAAGTTTGTCAGAATTCACAGCTTCATAGTATGTTCTTCTGTTGAGGTTTAACACCTGATCTGTTAGGCTCCCAAATAAATAAATGCAACCTCTTCTTAGTGTCAATTCAGCCTGAACTATCAATTGACTGCTCCTATTTGCCTAGTACTAATTCTAATCATGACATTTCTCTCATGTTCCAAGAATTTATAATAGAGATGATTTCATCAAAGACAGAGTCACAGGTGTTGATTGCATGAGTCTCTCCAACATATGGCAGCCAAGACACCTCAAGTATTTAGTGGTTGAGTGCTTCAAGATAGCTCTGGCACTGTAATAATTTTATGGTGGTTTCTACCTTGATTATATTCTGATAGAAATAGGAAGAGCCAAATTAGATTACTTGAAATTATTCAGAATCACAAATGGATTGATCTGCTTCTGGATCAGAGGAAAGAACACAGTGAAAGACAAAAAAAAGAGACTCATATTTGTAACATGCAATATGTCTCAATATATGTAATTGGTTGTTTAGCATCTTCTGATTGTCTCTGTAGTAAATATTACATTCCTCCATGTTATATGAAAAATGAAACTAAGTCCTTGCCTTCAAACTGAAAACCTAGGGTCCAACATTTAGCCAGTGGTGGGCAATGCTGTACACCACTGGCGTTAAGTCTGAATATTCAATGCCAGGTCATTTATGTGACTGGCACTGAATATCTGGTTTCATTTTTGGCTACAGCGACTTAAAAGATAGGTCTGCTATTTATGCAGTCTGTTTTTGCTGCTAAGCATATCTGGTTTAACCCCCTCCCCCTTTTTGTTTACAAAGCTGTGGTTGCAACTGCCATGTGGCAAATGTTCTAATATCCATGTAATCCCTATGGGCATCAGAGTGATTACTGCAGCAGCAGCCACTACCGCAGATTTGAAAAAGGAGCCCTTAGCACTGAATCCCACATCTAGCCAGCTAGGTTGCATGATTCATGATCTGTTTTTAGTCTAATAAGAACATAAGAGTTGCCATACTGGGACAGACTGAAGTTATATCAAAATAAGTATCCTGTTCCCAACAGTGGTCAACCCAGGTACCAAATACCTAGCTAGATCCCAAGTAATAAAAATATTTTATGCTGCTTATCCTAGGAATAAGAAATGCAGTAGATTGGTGAGGCAAGATTTCCCTTGACTAAAACCATGTTGGCTTTCTCTCATTAATCCATTTTTTTCCTTTTTTTATTTACACCTGTACTATAATTACTGGTGTTCTTTTTCTTTTAATTGATGTACACCATACTGAAATGTAAACAGTCAACCAGCAAATGGATATCTTTTTTAATATTAAGTACCAATTTGTTATCATATATCCAATCTTCCATCAATTTCTTCAACAGAGAAAAGAAAGAGATTGGGGTTGTCCAGAGGTGAATGTGCATGTGTCTGGAGCCTCACAAAGTGACGAGCTTCAGCATAGTGACTTCAACATTGCTGAATGTGTCCAAGACTCTTGAAAGGATGAAGATATGTCTGGAAGACTGTTTTTGATGGGAACCCATGCCAGACTTCAGTTTCCGTAGACCTCTAGCTGAGAGAGGAAGAAGGAATAGGGATGAAGTACTCTGTTTTAAGTGTAATGAATCTGGTCATTACAGTCAAGAATTCTTAAGGGAAAGGAAAAGGAGTCCTGAGAGTAGAATAATGAAAAGAATAGAAAATCCTGAAGAAGGCCCATCAGGAGTAACTAAAAGTCTGGCAAAATCAGGAACTTGGTCTGTTTGAAAAGAGACTCCTAGTGAAAACAATTTTTCAGTACCTAAAGTATGAATGCAACAGGCAGAGGTCATGTGGAAAAAAATAATCATGATGTAATTGGGCAAAGTCCAATTATTGAAGCAACAATTTGTGGGGTGAAAAGGACAACAGATCTAAAATTTCAATTTTGTAGAGACATTTTGAAAAACATTTTGAGCATGTGGGAAAAAAGCAAGTTAACTGGATAAAATTAACAGAGAATTCCCATCAAGGAATATAATGAAGCAGATATTGAATGTTTAGGTCAAACCTACCCTTCTAAGTGTATCTTCATAGTAGTAGAATCAAAAGGGTCTACAACTGTCCCAGGAATTATTGGGATGAACATTTTGTAAGATGAACATGACTTTTTTCAGAGTTAAAGCTCTCGTTTGATAAGGAGCTAAATTTTTACAGCAAATATGGACTGAAGTTCAAGAAAATAAAGAATTAAGGAAAACCATTGAAAATATGGGATTTGTCAAGCTTGTTGGAAATAAAGGAATGTATATACCACCACTTTGTGAAAAATTATCCTGTGACTGTTGCTCCAATCCAGTCATTCTACTTTCAGCGGTTGCTCATGTACTTGCAAATGTTAACAAAGGCAAAGTACCTGTATGTGTGCTTAATTCTGGAAGGAATACTGTCCGACTTCCACCATGAGCTGGAGTGGCATAGATCATTAGTCCAGAAGAAATTATATTTTTTGAAGTGTGTCAGTTTAAAATTGATCCATCAGAAGAACACCACTTTTCCTACACTGTCCTCTTGTTTTTATGTTGATTGCAAGGTAAATCGATCATTAGCCTATTTAACCATATTGCCTCACTCATGAATTTATAAACTTCTAGCATACATCTTTTCTCCTAGCAGAAGGGCCCGTACCAGTTTTTCTCATTATCATTTTTATCACCTTTCTCAAAACCTTTTTCTAGTTCTTCTCTATCCTTTTTGAAATGGAATGACCAGAACATTACCCAGTATTTAAGTTGCACTTACCACATGAATCAATATAGAGGTATAATGATATTCTCAGTCAGTGGCAGGGGGGAGGGAGGGTGGTCCACCCCGGGTGAAATAAAAAGTTTGGGGAAAGAATGAGGTCTGAAAGAGAGGAAGCATATAGGAGGCTGAAAGAAGGGAAGAAATATTGGATGCACAGTCAGAAGAATAAAGTGCAACCAGAGACTGATGAAATTACCAAACAAAGGTAGGAAAAATGATTTTATTTTCAATTTAGTGATCAAAATGTGTCCGTTTTGAGAATTTATATATGCTGTCTATATTTTGCACTATGGCCCCCTTTTACTAAACCACAATAGCGGTTTTTAGCGCAGGTAGCCTATGAGCGTCGAGAGCAGCATGGGGCATTCAGCGCAATTCCCTGTGCTAAAAAACGCTATCACGACTTAGTAAAAAGGGAGGGGGTATATTTGTCTATTTTTGTATAGTTGTTACTGAGGTGACATTGCATAAAGTCATCTGCTTCGACCTCTTTGAAAACCCGCGGAATATAAATGATAATTAACATTTTCTCTGCCTATCGATCTGCCTGCATATCTCTTTTAGACTGACCGTCAACCCTGTCAGTTTCCCATCTTCGTTTCCAGCATATAGCATGATAGGTTCTGGTATGCTGTGTATATCCTCTTCGGTAATTACAGACGCATAAAATGTGTTCAGTTTGTCGGCGATTACTTTGTCCTCCTTTAACACTACCTTTATTCCGCGGTCATCAAACGGTCTCACCGCTTCCTTCATGGATTGTTTCCCCAAAATATCGAAAGAATAGCTTGAAGTTTTTTGCCTCCTTGGCTATTTTTTCCTCGTAGTCTCTTTTGGCCCCTTTTACCACCTTAAGGCACCTGCGTTGATGTTGTTTGTGCTTATTCCAGTTTTTGTCCGTTCTTGACCTTTTCCATTCCTTAAACGAAGTTTTCTTGTCTCTGATCGCTTCCTTCACCTCTACAGTGAGGCATGCCGGTTCCTTGTTCCTTGGAATCGAGGGTGAAATACTCACGTGGATTAAAAACTGGCTGAAGCATAGGAAACAGAGAGTGGGGGTAAATGGACAATACTTGGACTGGAAGAGCATCACTAGTGGGATACCACAGGGCTCGGTGCTTAGAACCGTGCTCTTCAACATCTTTATAAATGATCTGGACATTGGTACGACGCGTGAGGTGATTAAATCTGCAGACGATACGAAATTATTCAGAGTAGTGAAGACACAGGGCGATTGTGAAGATCTGCAATGTGACATAATCAAGTTTGAGGAACGGGCATCGACATGGCAAATGAGGTTCAACGTGGATAAGTGTAAAGTGATGCATGTCGGTAACAAAAATCTCATGCACGAATACAGGATGTCCGGGGCGGTATTTGGAAAGAGTTCTGATCGACAAGTTGATGAAGCCTTCCGGTAGCAGCGAGGGCAAACAGAATTCTAGGAATGATAAAGAAGGGGATCACGAACACATTGGAGAAGGTTATCATGCCGCTGTACCAAGCCATGGTGCGACCTCACCTGGAGTACTGCGTCCAGCACTGGTCGCCATACATGAAGAAGGACACATTACTACTCATAAGGGTCCAAAGAAGAGTGACTAAAATGGTTAAGGGGCTGGAGGAGTTGCCGTACAGTGAGAGATTGGAGAAACTGGGCCTCATCCCTTGAAAAGAGGAGACTGAGAGGGGACATGATCGAAACATTCAAAATACTAAAGGGAAAAGACTTAGCAGATAAAGACAGATTGTTCACCCTCTCCAAGGTAGGGAGAATGATAGGGCACTCTCTAAAGTTGAAAGGGGATAGATTCCGTTCAAACGTAAGGAAGTTCTTCACCCAGAGAGTGGAAGACAACTGGAACGCTCTTCCTGAGTCTGTTATAGGGGGAAACACCCTCCAGTGATTCAAGACAAAGTTGGACAAGTTCCTGCTAAACTGGAACGTACGCAGGTGAGGCTGGACTCATTTAGAGCACTGGTCTTTGACCTGGGGGCTGCAGTGTGAGCGGACTGCTGGGCACGATAGACCACTGGTCTGACCCAGCAGCGGCATTTCTTATGTTCTTATGTTCCTATCAATAATAGGCTTTTATCCACCATCCACGCATGTTTATTTAATAATTTAATATTTTATCTAAATTCTTTTTTTGTTTATTTTTTTATATAAAAGAACATAAGAACATAAGAAGTTGCCTCTGCTGAGGCAGACCAGAGGTCCATCTCGCCCAGCGGTCCGCTCCCGTGGCGGCCCATCAGGCCCATTGCCTGAGCAATGGTCCCAGACTATCCCTATAACCTACCGCTACTCCTATCTGTACCCCTCAATTCCTTTATCCTCTAGGAACCTATCCAAACCTTCTTTGAAGCCTTGCAACGTGCTCCGGCCTATCACAGCCTCCGGAAGCGCGTTCCATGTGTCCACCACCCTCTGGGTGAAAAAGAACTTTCTGGCATTTGTTTTAAACCTGTCCCCTTTTAATTTCTCCGAGTGCCCCCTTGTACTTGTGGTTCCCCATAATCTGAAAAATCTGTCCCTGTCTACTTTTTCTATACCCTTCAGGATCTTGAAGGTTTCTATCATGTCTCCTCTAAGTCTCCGCTTTTCCAGGGAGAACAGCCCCAGCTTTTTCAGTCTGTCAGTATATGAGAGGTTTTCCATACCCCTTATCAGCTTAGTTGCTCTTCTCTGGACTCCCTTAAGTACCGCCATGTACTTCTTGAGGTACGGCGACCAGTGCTGGACACAGTACTCCAGATGCGGTCGCACCATTGCATTATTCATTTGTAATAAATATTTCATGTATTGCTGTATCCTGTTTTCACTTCTTTTTCCTTATGGTTATCTATTAGAACCAGCTCTTATTTTTTCGTTTTCTCCATCAGTGAACAGTATAACATTATCTTCTACTTTCTATATTTTATACACAGTACTATGGGCTCCTTTTATCAAGCTGTGCTAGCGGTTTAACACGCGTAATAGCGCACACTAAACCACGGGACGTGCTAGCCGCTACTGCCTCCTCTTGAGCAGGTGGTAGTTTTTGGCCAGCGCGGGGGTTAACGCGTAATGAAAAGTCACGTGCGTTAACCTTGTTAGTGCAGCTCAATAAAAGGAGCCCTATATTCACCGTAACTATTAACGGTATTTATCTGCAGTTTTCTGCACTTTGCGGTTTCCAATCTTTAGCCACCTTGAATCATATACACAGCCCTCCTGATCATTTAAGTCGCTTCAGTTTGTCTCAACAGGGCCTGCGTTTCAAGGTTCAAAGTATGTTAACCGCTGCTTCAGGGTTTTTCTTTTTGAACGGTAATCTTCCTAAAATAATATACATATCTCATTCAGAAGTTTTCAAAACCTCGCGTTTATTCTTATTTTAATGTTAACATTATTAGTAACTTCTATCCATACCTTTTACTTCTTTGTATGGACCTTTAGTCCTTCTTGTAACTGGTGCAAAAATGGCGTCATCGTCTTTTTCTCTTTAAAATGTCAGGAAGTGATGTCAAACCAATCATAATCAAATAAACCATTCAACCCCGATTTAGCGTATATTTCAGTAAAAATGTTGCCACTCAATATTACTATTCAGCCCATATATTATAATAGTGTTCAGTTTGTAAATCCATTTTTGTTCTTTTTGAGCCAGAAATCTATTGAATTCCCCACCTCTCCTATCCCTCATTACTTGTTCGAAAACCAGTACTTTCAAGGTCTTAAATTCAAGTTGTTTATCAACACAGTGTCTCACTAAAGGAGTACCCAATATTTATTTTTTTACATTACTTTAATGCTCTGTCAATCTAATATTCAATCTACGAGATGTTTGGCCAATATAGATAAGATTGCAGGGGCACTTTATTACATAAATAATCCCTTCTGACTTACAATCAGTTTTCTGTAATGTCGTATTTCCTATTGTCATCCGGGTTGATAAAGGTATTGGTACATTCCATTTGGGTGCACATCTGACAGCTCCCACAGCTACTATGGCCTGCTTCTTCCCTTGATGGTGTAAGGATTTCTTCTGGCTCTCAAAGCCAGGTGAACACCACTTCCTTACTTCATCATGCTTTGTCTTTTGCTCTCCGGGTTACAGTGATGCACCCATGTCCCATTGCTACTATGCCCATCAGAAAACTCGGATCTTCATACCATCTCAGAAACTGGGTTGCAACCTCCACACGCTGTTACTTGTGCAACCGTTTAGGAACCCATCGTGCACAGACTTTCTTGCATTCCAAGTCATCATTCATTATGGCAAATGCAGATCCATAGCCAATATCCAAATTTGCAGAAAAATGAGACACTGTTATCCATCGGGCTTCTCTAATAAAGACATCTGCCTTGTTAATGTGCTCTTGTGTGTGTGATGTTGATGGGCGACGAGAATGACTTTTGTCAATTACACCTGTTCTTATCTCTTTAAACCAGCGGTGTCCAACCTTTTGACTTCTCTGGGCCGCACTGGCCGAAAAATTTTTTCTGGGGCCGCACAAACCCTGCAGCAAGACAGAGGAGGGAGTTGGCAAGATGGTAAACACCCGAGGGCAGCAGAGGAAAACACTGCATCGCCCTCGACCGGGGCCGCAGAAAATACTTCACGGGGCCACATGAGGCCCTTGGGCCTCAGGTTGGACACCCCTGCTTTAAATCTTTTTACCCACTCTTAAACCTTTCATTGATTCATTGTGCAATGTCCATACTGAGTCAATATCTGATGGTGAATTTCCACAGGTTTTACTCCCTCTACCTAAAAAAAGCACACTACTGCACATTGTTCTTCAGTGGTGCAATCTTGTAATGGAGAGTCCATGTTTCTGACCTCATGGTTGCGCTCCCAAGGAAGGTGGTGGAGAAGAAAACGGTGATAGAGTTCAAACAAGCATGGGATGAACACAGAGGATCTCTAATCAGAAAATAATAGGTATACATTGAAGGAACTAAGGCCAGTACTGGGCAGGCTTGCACGGCCTGTGTCCCATATATGAACATTCAGTTGAGGGCAGGCTGGGGAGGGTTTTGATGGCTGGGATGGTTAAGATGGGCTGAAGTGAGCTTTGATGGAGACTCCAGTAGATGGAACCTAAGCACACTACTGGGCAGGGCACTGGGTTTCTGGCCCAGAAATATCTAAGTAAAAGGACCATTAAACTAAATAATTGATTTATGGAGCATGTATGGTTGGGCAGACTGGGTGGACCACTCAGGTTTTTAATCTGTCGTCATTTACTATATTACTATATGTTTACTATGTTACACGACTAAAGGCCGAGCACTGCACTGTGTGTGGACGAACTATCCAATAGGCAATGTATGAATACATATGTTGCATTTTGCTAGCTCTGTTCCAGTTATCGCGTAATGTACCAATTGCCTTTAATTTTTGATTAGCCCTCATACTTATGTCTCATACACTGGATAAAATGATTTCTGATTCATAGGCTATGTACATTTTTCTTGTGTTAGATAATGAGTGATTGTAAAGCTGTTTTACTGAATGTGAAAGGCATCAATAATCCTATCAAGCGCAAAAACTTCTCCAATATTTCAGGCAGCTTAAAGCTTATATTGTATTTCTGCAGGAAACTAGGCTTACTGTGGCTAAATCCAGGAAATTAAAACACACCTGGATATGAGATTGTTATTTCTCTGCAGCTGTTTCATGGAAATTTGGGATAGCTGTATTATTGGCAAAACATGAGTTAGAAACATAGAAACATAGAAGATGACAGCAGATAAGGGCCATAGCCCATCAGGTCTGTCCACTCTACTAACCCACCCCCAAGTCTACTATCCTAGGGATCCCACTCCTGGTGACAGGTTCCCTTGGCTTAACCCTCTAAGGGATGGCTTAACCCTCTAAGGGATCCCACATGGGCATCCCATTTGCTCTTAAATTCTTGCACGCTGTTTGCCTCGATCACCTGCACCGGGAGCTCGTTCCAAGGATCAACCACTCTCTCGGTGAAGAAATATTTCCTGGTGTCACCATGAAATTTCCCGCCCCTGAGTTTGAGCGGATGCCCTCTTGTGGCTGAGGGTCCTTTGAGAAAGAGAATCTCTTCTTCCATCTTGATACAGCCGGTAATATACTTAAACATCTCGATCATGTCTCCTCTCTCCCTACGTTCCTCGAGTGAGTACAGCCGCAAATTTTTTCAGCCTTTCCTCGTACGATAGGTCCTTGAGCCCCGAGACCATCCTGGTGGCCATCCGTTGCACCGACTCTACTCTCAGCACATCTTTTCGGTAGTGTGGCCTCCAGAATTGCACACAGTATTCCAAATGAGGCCTCTATACTATTCTGTCTCAATGTGCTGATGCAATTGGAAGATGAGTTATACTTACTATTCAGTTTGAAGGCCAGACTTATTCTCTTGTTAATGTATATGGCCTACATGGCATAAATGCGCATGAGTTGAGTCACTTTTATTTGAAAGGATGCTCTGGAATGAGAGGGCATAGGATGAAGTTAAGAGGTGATAGGATCAGGAGTAATCTAAGGAAATACTTTTTTACAGAAAGGGTGGTAGATGCATGGGACAGTTTTGAAGAGGTGGTGGAGACAGAGACTGTGTCTGAATTCTACTACTATTACTATTTATTATTTCTATAATGCTGAAAGTAGTATGCAGCACTGTACATCTCGCTGGTGAAAAGAGATAAGCAACTCAAAACATATTGGATGGTGAAAGTTTATATACCCTGAAGAAACGGTTTTTACCGTGATACGTCGGCTTTTACTTATATATCATGTTGATTCCTTATGATATAGAGACTATAGTTATTTCGTCCTGCACTAACTGTAACATTTGCACATCCCCTTTGGAAGCTTTTTAAGCCAATGATGTGGGTGGAGGAGGTTTGAGCTTTTAGCTCTACCTAAAAAGGCTTTTTTCTTCCGGGGGTTAGTGCTCTCAGTTTACAGAGTAGAGTTTGTATTATATTATAACTTTTTGTAAACCACGTTGAACTTCTGGTTACGCGGTCAATAAGCACAATGTTATGTTATGTTATGTTATGGCGGCGAGACATCCAAGCAGCAATGCCAGACAGGCTGAAATTCGAGCCTGAACTCACGCAGAGATATCTGGCGTGGAGAGGTATATCTGGGAGTCGTCAGCATAGAGGTGATATTGAAAACCATGAGAGGAGATGAGCATATCGAGAGAGAGTATATAGGGAAAAGAGGAGAGGGCCCAGGACATAGCCTTGGGGTACGCCAATAGATAGTGGGATTGTGGCGGAGGAGGATCCACAGTAACATACGCTGAAGGTATGATGCGAGAGATAGGAAGAAAACCAGGAGAGAGCAGAACCCTGGAATCCCAGCATGGATAATGTGTTGAGAAGGAGGCGGTGATCAACAGTGTCAAAGGCATCAGACAGATCGAGAAGAATGAAGATAGAGTAGAGTCCATTGGATTTGGCCAGGAACAGGTTGTTAGAGACTTTAGCAAGGGCAGTTTCCTTAGAGTGGAGAGGGCGAAAGCCTGCTTGAAGCGGGTCAAGAATATTATGAGAAGAAAGGAAGTCCAGGCAACGGCGGTGAAGAGCACGTTCGAGTAGTTTGGATAGGAAGGGGAATAGACATGTGGGATCTGTTAGAGAGAGAAAGAGATAATGGTTGCTGCAGATGGGCAGACTAGATGGAGCCATTTGGCTTTTATCTGCCATCATATTTCTATGACATCCCCTTTTTTCAATCCTTATTGCAAAAGCTCACTCTCCTGCAGATGGATCATATAATAGCTGATGAAGATTGGAATTCATTTTAGTTCTTGTATTAGATAGGTATTCGACGGGAACATATAAGGCTCCTAAGGCACATTGGGCCTGACTCTAAAAACGGCAGTCAAATTTAGGCGATGGCAGACACCCTACGACCACCTAACAATTAGTTTTAATTGTTTTAAGCGGTAGACTGATTAACTGCACCTATTAAAACTCTATTTCTTTAAAAAAATGCAGGTGCCTAA
Source organism: Geotrypetes seraphini (assembly GCF_902459505.1). Taxonomy (NCBI): domain Eukaryota; kingdom Metazoa; phylum Chordata; class Amphibia; order Gymnophiona; family Dermophiidae; genus Geotrypetes; species Geotrypetes seraphini. Next base: position 549,047,455 of record NC_047084.1, read on the forward strand.
TAGTGCCTCTAAAAGGACTGCCATTATCCCCCATATGGAGGTGCTTTACGATGCCATTGTAGGTATGGTTGATGCCAGAAGTGGCATTAGGCATCATAAGGAGCCTCCTTAAGCAGGGCCAGATTAACGAATAGGCCTAAGAGGCACTTGCCTAGGGCCTGAAATTGTGAGGGGGGCCCACTCACTGTCACCTTTCCAATTTTTTTTTTTTTAATGGCCATGACAGCAAGATTGGGCCCACCTCCGATAACAGCAAGATCGGGCCCCCTCCTCCCGATGACAGCAAGATCGGGACCCTCTCCACCCGACAGCAATATTGGGCCCTCTTCCCCCGATGACAGCAAGATTGGGCCCCCCCTCACGACGACAGCAAGATTGGGCCCCACCACGGCATCGGACAGCAAGATCAGCCCCAGCACCTGCGAGAAGTGCTCAGCCCAAAGTTCCCCTCTGACGCAGCTTCCTGTTTCTGCCTGGGCAGTTCGCGTCAGAGGGAAGCATTGGGCTGAGCACCACTTGCAGGTGCTGGGGCTGATCTTGCTACCCGCTGGCTGTAGAGCGTTCTTCGCTGCATCTATGTGATGTATGCGGGAGCCTCTGCACCAGGTGAGCGCTGTGGGAGGGGCAGCTCCGGGATGTGTGATGAGGGAGTTCCGGTGGGGGGGGGAGTGGTTTGCTGCAGGTATTGGGCACAGTGGGGAAGGAGGAAGAGGAGTAGCTGGTGGCATGAAGGGTACTACAAACTGCAGTTCCTCTGAGAAGTCTGTAGAGGGGGTGCAGGGCCTGGATGCAGTGGGGAAGAAGGAGCTGGAGAGGAATGCGGGTTGCAAGCACCCCGAGGAGCTGAGGGGGAGAAGTGGAAAGAGCAGAAGTCGGAAGGAACAGGAGAAGGTGATGGTGAGGAGGGTTATAGGCCACAAACCTTCCAAAGAATAATGAATAATGTAAGTGGTGACCCACCCGAAGGTGAGGGGAAGGGAGGGAGATGGGCCTGGGTTGGAGGCTCAGAGTGGGAGAGAGAGAGAGAGAGAGAAAGAAAGGGGCAGTTGGGGAGAAGGGAGAGAGAGAAGAGGGCAGATGGATGACAGTTGAGAGGGAAGAGCAGATGCTGAATGTAAGTGGAGAAAGAGAACACATACTGAATGGAAGGAGGGGAGAAAGAAAAAGGCATATTCTGGATGGGGGTAGAAGAGAATTAGTGAGATAGTGGAGGGGTGAAGGAAAGGGGTGGCAATCTGTGGGTAGGCACAGTGAAAAGAGGGAAACTGAGGACTGAATAGTAAGAGAGAATTTAGACAGAAGAAGAAAATAGAGAAGTCTGTTTTTGTCGAGGTCGCAAGTCGTCCAAAGTAAAAAAAAGCTTAGAACACATTTTCAAAAAATAAGTTCAAATTTTTTTCCATTTCAAAAATCGTCTAAATATATGTCCTGCTGATCTGATCGTCCAAGCTGCTAAATCGTCTATCTTTATACCACATTTTTGTCCAACTTTTGTCCAAGGCAAAAATGCCTAGAAACATACCTTTTGGATGTGGGAGGGGTCTACAAAGTGATGGACTGGACAACCAGATATGGCGCCTAAATAGTGTGGTACCTTACAGGGCACTGCTGTGAACTTCACAATAAGGGTGCCAAGTCTTCATCTCACTACAGCTCCATTATAGATAATGGTGAGCCCCCCACCACCACCTCAGTGTTTTCCTCTGCTGCCCCGGGTTTTTACCATCTTGCCGGCTCCCTCCTCTGTCTTGCTGCAGCATTTGCGCGGCCCCAGAAACATTTTTTTCGGCCAATGCAGCCCAGGGAAGCTAAAAGGTTGGACACCCCTGCCCTAGACCCACCTATCTGCCACCACAATAGCCCTTATGGCTACAGAAGCCACTTATAGGGCAGTACAAAAGGGATTTTTTTTTTTTTTAGGGGAGTGCACATGTTTAACCAGCAATGCAGTGATTACAGCAGCTTATGGGCATGGGTCCTCCTCTCCATGGGTCCCTAACCCACCCCCAAGACGACTTAAGCCGCCTCTGTGCAGGTTGACTAGGCTTTCCTATGCCAGGCTGCCAGGTGATGATGATCTGGAGGCTGAATTCTAAAGGTCTTTATTACAATTTTTGATTACAATTTTTATGAGGTTGGGGGGGGGGGGTCGGTGATCACTGGGGTAGTATGTGGGGGTCTGTAGTTTGTGTTTGCAGGGCTTATCTGGTGACTTTAGGTGGGTTTTTGTGACTTAGACCATGTTTTAAATGGGTTTCTAAAATAGCAATTTGGAGTTTTTGCTGACCAAAACATTCTTCTGCCGCCTTGTGCCATTTTTGGACTTTTTTTTCTATTTTAAAAATGAGCCCCTAGGTGCTAAGGGATTAAAGATAGTCCTGCTATTTAAGATAAAGATAGTCCAAGCCTATTTTAACTGCTTAACATAGCCAATTTGGTGCCTAACCAGCTTTGTTGTGCAATATGCTCAGTTAGTGGCTAGCTGCTAATCACAGAAATTCAACAGGAGGTATTGTAATTGATTACTTATTTATTTTTTCTATACCATTCTCCCAAGGGAGCTTAGAACAGTTTACATTAATTTATTCAGTTACTCAAGCATTTTTCCTGTCTGTCCCAGCAGGCTCACAATCTGTCTAATGTACCCAGGCCAATGGGGGGATTAAGTGACTTGCCCAGGGTCACTAGGCACAGCTTGGGTTTGAACCCACAACCTCAGGGTGCGGAGGCTGGAGCTTTAACCACTACGCCACACTCTCCCATTGAATATCCTTGGTTAGGTACTATAACACTATTTAAACAACCCAGGAGCTGTTCCTGGCCGGTTAGATAAAATAAATATTGGCCAAAATTATTTTCATGCAGTCACCTGGTTATAAAATTCTTTATGATTTCTATCACTTTTTTGCAGTATACACTAATATACTCACAATATTTCATTCATTACTGTATTCTCTGCTTTCCCTCAGGTTATCTAACAAAGCCAATATGTTTTCACATTTTATCCTGGAATTGCATTTTCTTCACAGTAAACAAAATAAATGACAAAAGATAAAGACCTTTGTGGTCCTTCCAGTCTGCCTAACAATTTGTCCAAAGCATAGCTAATCATATGATATATAAAATCAATATACATAATGAATGTGCAATTATATCCATTCCTATATTATACCTAATTACAGGGTGCACTACCCTGGAATCACACAGTTCCTGAAGGTTATTATATTTGGGTTTTTTCCTCAAATTAAGTTATAAATGTGTATGTATGGATTATACAGTCTCTACACAGTGCCATCTTTTTGCTTAACCAAGACTGCCTTTAAAGCATGAATGCCACAATTAAGCCATTTATCCAAGTCTTCAACTGTCCAATCTTCCCTCCAGGAGTCCATTCAAGGATCTGTCCATCCAAGTCCAGAAGTTATCATACTTTTTTTTCTTTTCCTCCACGCTCCATCTTCAATCTACATCCATACAAGATGAGGACTGATTTGTAATGAGACACACTCATTAAAGTTAGACTCACAAGCTTCTTTATTCTCCAGTTTGATGTTTTTCATAGGAGGGAACAGAAATAATGTGATTGTGACAGGCCATCTTGAACACTTCCTCAACAGATTTCATGCCATCTGTATTACACTTGACTTCAAACACCCACCAAGTTAAGATATGATCAGAATATGTATAAATGTGTGAAAGGAGTCAAAAATTTTTAAAAAAGAGCAGAGGTAATGAAGCTGAAGTAGTAAATGGAAACCAGACTGTATAGTGCATGAGATATGTTCATGAAATAATAAATCTAATAACAGTTGGGATAGTTAAACCAAAGAGAATGGTAATCTGCATAGGTTGAAAAAGAGGGCCAGTGATCCAGCAAGAGACAGTTTTATCTGGGTTAAATACAAGTTGGTGATTATGTACCGCAAGGCACAGGCGGAATAGAAATCACAAATGTAATGTAATGTAATGTAACCGAGTCAATAGGACAGTTAGGCAGGATTGAAGGGGCAAAAGATTGGGATGGAAAGGTGAACAGGGGAAAACCAAAAGGATATCACAGGCATAGACAAATGTCTTGATATTAAAGAACTGTATAAGAGTGACTAGAGGACTAATAAATATATTAAAGAGGATTAGAGAGAGTAAAGAACCCAGTGGGATACAATAGGTGATATTTTGGTCGGAGGATGTGAACAAGAAGTAAGTAACTGAGAAGATTTTGCCAGTAAGACAAGATGAAAACCCAAGACCACATTGTGCCCGAGAGACCAATTTCAACCAAACGAGACAGGAGAAGTGGATGATCCACTAAATCCAAGCAGCAGAAAGGTCTAAAAACACCAGTAAAACAAATTTACCAGTGTCCAGAGTGGCATATAGTTCACTGAGAAGAGCTGCTAAAACTGTCTCCATACTATGTAGAGGCTGGGAACCGGTCTGATGATGGTGAAATATAAATGATTACTCAACATGTGATGAAAGCTGTTGAAAATAATGAGTAAATAAAAACCATCTTCTCTAGGAGCTTTGAGAAAAAGTAGAGATTGGAAACTGGTCTGTAATTGGTTGAGGTGGTCAGATCCAATGAGGGTTTCTTCATTAGTGGATAGATCATAGCCTTTTTCTGAGATGATGGGACAGTTCCTAAAGAAAGGCTGTGAGAAATGACGGAAAGGACAAAGAGCAAGAAACCCTGAGTGGATGACTTTATCTATGAAACAGGATGAACATCAAGAGTGCAGAAGGTAGACTTCATGTAAGACACTGCAGTATACACTGTAATCATTGAAGGACTGTAAGTAGGGAGTGATGTTTGTGGAATCTGAAATATCATTTTGTTTGGGAATAGTTGGAGGAGAGTGGTATCTATTGACTTTTGGAGAATAAGAATTTTTTTGGGGGGGGGTAAATGCATCAGAGAGTCGATTGTTGGTCAATCATCTTTTTCTTCTGATGTGGGTTTTTGAAGAGTGAATGAAACAAAATAGAAAAGACAGTGAGCAGGGGTTGCATCAGATTTAACTAATTTGGAATAATAGGCTGCTTTCACACAGTTAAGATGGAAGTTGTAGAAACATAACTCAGATATACAGTGATTTCGGGCCTCAGTAGTGTGATGTCTGTACCAAAAGTATTTGGCACAATGTAAGTTGTATTTCAGAAGTTGTAATTCCTTAATATACCAAGGGGATTTATGGGACTGGAAAGTGTGTTTGGCCTGTACAGGGAGAATATCATCTAAACCCATTTAAATCGAGTGATCCCATTGCTTGACTTTGTCCTCAGGGTCAAAGATTTGAAGTCAATGGTAATAGGTAGAAATAAAACAAAAACAAAGAAAAATACCTTTTTTATTGAATTAACAGTGCAGTTTATGATTAACCTTCAATGGTAACCCCCTTCTTCCTCCAATTTTCTGATCTGAGGAAAAAGGGGTTACCTTTGAAAGCTAATCATAAACTATATCAAGTTAGTCCAATAAAAATCATAAACTATATTAAGTTAGTCCAATAAAAAAGTATTATGTTTTTTCCTTTATGTTTTTGTTTTGTTTCTACATATTACCTTGAAGAGTGGACTAACACAGCCATCACACCATTTCACTCAAGATGGAAGTCAAAGGGATAGAAGGAAGAAAGGGCAGGAGAGGAATCAAGGTCTAACTTAAAAATTTTTTTAGATGATTGAGAGGCTATAATATGTGGTACGGATGTTGCAGAGTGGGAGGAGGTTGGATGAAAAATGAGGGAAGAAGAGACCAAATAATGATCTGACCAAGACAGTGGTGTAGTGGTAATTGCTCTGACAGAAAAGGCTGTTTGAGTTTTGAAAATAAGAGCCAAGGTATGCCCTGTGCTATACAGTAGGTTGGGAAAGGACCAAATTGGTGAAAACCCATATTTTGTATCGATGTGAAAAAGTGTGTGGCTTTGGATTTAGTTGGAACATCACATGGATGTTAAACTCTTCTAGCATTAGGAGGTTAGAATAGTGACCATAAAGTCTAATGATTGATTGAGGGAGTCCAAGAGAAAGGAGTCAACTGAGGGAGAGAGTATACGAGAAGCAGATGTATTTGCAAAGAAGAAAGAATATTGATAGCTAAGAGTTCCATATAGCTAAAAGTAGAAATAATAGAAAAAATAATCGGGAAGAAGGATTTCTAAACCTTCACCTCTCTTATCTGAGCAAGAAACATGATTGCATTGAAAACCTGGAGGGAGACACCGATTATCACCCGATTACAACCAGGTATCCATTTGGTAGAGTATTTGTATTTATGTGGAAAGTAGAAGGTTATGGAATAACTTAGAATGGATGGGGTAACAATTTAGGAATACTATAGAAACAGAACAAGAGTTTTATGCCTGAGGAAGTTGGTGAGGCAATGAGTTAACCAAGTAATGGACTGGTGGGACCAGAGTCAAGGACTCCAAAGGACCAAAATAGGTGCCAGATGTATGGATGATGAAGATAGTGAAATCAAACAACTCATAGCAAATTGCTGAGTATAAGGAGAGAGAGATAAAGAATGACCAGGGAACAGATTAAACAGGTTTGCCTCCAGATTTTACCCCAAGGAACTTGCCCAAGGAGCAAAACCTGCTCTTCTTTTGTGCTCTATTGGCACACATCTGCAGCACTAAATGACATCAAAGTCTTAAACTTATAGGTACTTCTGGGTCCACCGGGGCTTACATTGATCACCTGACTGAGAGCATTTCAGGAGAGGAGAGCAAGTAAAACAGTAAGACAAAGCCAAGAACCTTTATAGGGTGCAAGAGAACACAGTGTGTTACAGAGCAATCGCATCAAGTTGGCAATAATTAATAAAAATACTGCCAAGGTCTTAATTTGCAGAAGCTTCTGGCTCCACCAGGGATTACATTGATCACATGAATGAGAGTGCTTCAGGAGCAGGGGGAGCCAGTAATGTTTAAGCCCGTTACATTAACGGGTGCTAGAATAGATGTGTAGACTTTTAGCACAATGGGTCGCTGAGGCATTTCTTTCTTTCTTACTCTATGTTTTTTATCTCTCTCCCTGCCCCCCTTTCTTTCTGTCTCTGTCCCCCTGTGTGTCTCTGTCTCTTCCCTGGCCCCCTGTCTTACTGTCTCTCTCTCCCTGGCTGTCTGTCAGTCTTTCTTTGTTTCTGTATCTTCTCCCTTTGCAAGTGTGGGGCAGTTGTAGGCGCGCATGCGCACTCCTTCCTGCCACGGACATACGGAACACGCAGGTAGGAGTGCACATGTGCCGCTTAGAGTTTTATTATCTAGTCATTAAGCCCATTACATTAACAGGTGCTAGAATATATGTCTGTCTGTCTCCCTCCCGCTGATTATCTCTCTCTCCCTGGCCACCCTTCTCTGTCTGTCTTTCTGTCCCTCTCCCTGCCCCTGTGTCTTTCTTTCTTTCTGTCTCCCTCCCTACCGCTGTCTGTCTGTCATTTTTTTGCATTTCCCTGTGCAGCAGCATTTCCATCCTACTACCCTATGCAGCAGCAACAGCATTTCCCTCCTATCCCCCCCCTTTCCTGTGCAGAAGCAGCAGCGGTATTTCCCTTCCCCTCCAGATCCCTGGGTAGCAGTAGCAGCAGCAGCATTTTCCCCCACCCCCTTTCCCTTCTCTTACCGCAATCTAGCCTGCTCCTAGGCCCCTCCCCCTTCTTTTACTGCATTGTCCTGCTCGATCTGGCCTGCTCCTGACCCTCCCATCCGACCCTCCCAGTGCCGACAAACCTCCTGGCTCCAGCCGCATAGGCAGCACTTTAAACAAACTGCTTCGCAGCCTTCTACTACCGATTTCCTCTCCCGCTCTGTCTCCGATGATGTCATCAGAGACACGGCAGAGGAAATCGGCAGTAGAAGGGCGCGAAGCAGCGTGTTTAAAGTGCTGCCTACGCTGCTGGAGCTGGGAGGTTTGTGGAGGGTCAACGGGCGGAGCAGGGCTGCTCTCCACCACTCAGTTGCTGCCACTGGAATGCAAACAGGGCCGCGAGTGTGGGCAGTTGTAGGCGCGCATGCGCACTCCTTCCGGCCACAGACATACGGAACACGCAGGTGGGAGTGTGCATGCGCCGCTTAGGGTTTTATTATAGAGATATTAGAAAACAATCACTCCATTTGATCAGTACACACCAATGACAGAAAAAGTATTTTAAGGCGAAAGGAAAGCCTCAGATATGGAGAGGTGTTCCTACTCTATTCCACCCAAGCATCACTGGCAAAAAACTTTTGCATATACTTTACTACTGGCAGGTGGGAGCCTGAAAATAATCAAAGCTAATTAGAAAAAACAAGCTAGTTAGGAAAGAGCCAGGCCGACAAAACTGAGTTAAAGGGTATGACGACTGTAATGACATCAGCGTAACTGAGCATTCCTATATCCAGGTTGCTCAAACACGAGACTAGCGATGAAAGGTAAACATTAAATAATGTGGGTGAACCAAGTGACAGCATTTGTATACTTGACTCATATATTCAATGAATTGTATAACCACTTCACATAGGGCCTGTTTTACAAAGCCGTGTTGGCTGCTGCGCGGCAACAGCCCAAAAGCCCATAGAAATTTAAAGGGCTTCGGGGCCGTTGCTGCGCGGATTTGTATAACAGGCCCGTGGAGGGGCAAAATCAAAAAAAGCGTCTAAGTCCCCTTTTGGCCTAAGTCCCTAAACGTTCAACCCAGAAGCAGGGAAAGTGTCCATAACCAAAACATACGTCCATGTTTTGATTATGGCCTTCCTCTGCCTAAACGCCCAATCTCCACTACGTCTAAAAGTACCCCTACAGCACGTTTACACTTTTTAACCATAATGAAAAAAAAAACACAAAGCGTCCAACAGAAGGGCTTTTAGGCGAAGGAGGAGCCAGTCCTTCGCCTAAAAGCTGGATTCTGTAACCAGTGTCTGTCAAAAACAACACCGGTTACAGAATCCTTCCCCGCCCCCCCAACAACGATCCAGGCAGGAGGGTGCCCAAGCCCTCCTGCCATGTCAAACCACGACCCTCCCTCCCGACGATATCGGGGCAAAAGGGAGTCCAAGCCCTCTTGCCCCGTTGAAGCCGCGACCCCTCCAACACGATCAGGGCAAGAGGGAGCCCAAGCCCTCTTGCCCCAGGCACCCGCGGCACTCCTGAATCGTTCGGGCCAGGAGGGAGCCCAAGCCCTCCTGGCCCAGGCGACCCCTCTACCCCCACCCCCACTACAGTACGGGCAGGAGGGATCCCAGGCCCTCCTGCCCTCGACGCACCCCCCTCCCCCCCAACGTCTGCCCCCCCAAGAACCCCCGATCGGCCCCCACAGCCGACCCGCGACCCCCCAGCCGACCCCACCACCCCACCCTCCCTTCCCCATACCTATTTTAGGTTGGCCGGACAGACGGGTGCCAAACCCGTCCTTCCGGCATGCAGCTCAACGAAGAATGGAGCTGGATTGGCCCAGGGGCACCAAAGAATAGGCCCAGGAGCCTTAGGCCCCTCCTGTGGGTGGGGCCTTAGGCACATGGGCCCAAATGAGCCATGTGCCTAAGGCCCCGCCCACAGGAGGGGCCTAAGGCTCCTGGGCCTATTCTGATTGGCCCAGGCGCCTTAAGCCCCACCAGGAGGCGGGGCTTTGGTGCCCCTGGGCCAATACAGCCCCATTCTTTGTTAAGCTGCAAGCCGGACAGACGGGTTTGGCACCCGTCTGTCCGGTCCGGCCAACCTAAAATAGGTACGGGAAGGGGGGGATGGGGTGGGATGGGGAGGTCGTGGGGTCGGCCGGGGGGGCCGATTGGGGGTTCTTGGGGGGGCGGACGTTGGGGGGAGGGGGGTGCGTCGAGGGCAGGAGGGCCTGGGATCTCTCCTGCCCGTACTGTAGTGGGGGTGGGGGTAGGGGGGGTCGCCTGGGCCAGGAGGGCTTGGGCTCCCTCCTGGCCCAAATGAGTCGGGGGTGCCGCGGGTGCCTGGGGCAAGAGGGCTTGGGCTCCCTCTTGCCCTGATCGTGTCGGGGGGGGGGTCGCAGCTGCTGCAGGGCAAGAGGGCTTGTGCTCCCTCTTGCCCCAATGTTGTGTTTGGGAGGGGGAGTGATTCATCGCGGCAGGAGAGATGCCTCATCTCCCCTACCGCGATGCCATCACTCCTCTACCCGAACTGCCGCGGGTCGCGGCAGTTCGGGTAGAAGAGTGATGGCATTGCGGTAGGGGAGATGAGGCATCTCTCCTGCCGCGATGGTTAGGTTGCCGGGCCGCTGAACTGATGGCGCCAGCGGTCATCAGCTCAGCGGCCCGTTTTTCGGCACTTAGACCTGGTTTTATTTTGTCTAAGTGAAACAGGTCTAAGTGCCGATTAAATTGTTTTGGTTATACCTGTTGTACGGCTAGGTGTAGGTCGGCCCACCTCCCACCCACTGCCCGCCCTTTCCCCTCCTCTAAACACACCTCTTTTCTCTCTGTACGTTTAGTGGCAGGGGAAAGGCCTAAGTTGGTTTTAGATACGTCTAAAAACCAGATATGGTTATGGGTACTTGGACGATCAGGCTTTTTTATCGTCCAAGTAGCCACTTAGGACACTTTTTAGACGTTTTTTTTTTTTTTATTATGAACCCCATAGTGTGTTAAAAAACAGACCAAAATTAATGCATTTGAAAATGAATTAATAAAATCATTTAAAATTGATCGATTAGGAATTTTGGAATTAAGAATTAAAAATTTGGCAAATCATTCAAATGAATTGATACTATAGTTAATTGATTAAAACAATAACTGAGGAACATTAACTTGTTTACTTGACTACTATACTCAATATATTGTCATAACATAAACTTAAAAAAAAAAAAATCTCTTTAAAAACAACAAATGTATATCAAAATTAAATATCACATCTTTAGAAAGTTGACCAATTAAAAATTAATCCAAAGCTGGAATAAAATGCACGTTAGACACCATTCTAAAATATGCATTTTTTTCATTTCAAATAAGACTTACACCCATAAGTTGGTCCAGAGCCTCTTTTTGTTGTCCTTTCTACAGTAGTTCGAGGCTTGGTCTTTTCTTTTTTTCCCCATATTTATGGAACACATTGTCAAGGTTTTTAAGATTATGTAGAGAGAAATTGTCATTTAAGAAGCAGCTGAAAGCATATTTATTTATTAAAGCTTTTTATTAGCTTTGAAAGGAATTTTATAGTTTATATAGGGTGAGCTTTTTATTAGCGTTCTGCTAGTTTTAGCGATTATATTTGAATAAGATAGGATTTATATATTCTAATATATTGAGTATACTTTGAATATGTATGTTTTCTACTGTAACCCACTTAGGTGATAAGCGGCAATTTTTTTTAAAAAAATAAATAAATATGAAATAAGATCCAAAAAGAGTTTTCAGTAGATGGACATTTTTTGGCATTTCTGAGACATCCATCTGCTTTGAACATGAGCACTATAGATGCCTGTCAATTAATAGCACTTTGGAGGCATATATGCATACTTTTAGGCACCAAAGTTTATAGAATAGCTTTTGATGCCTGTTAGAGAATGTCAAAACATGACTAATAGTTTTCCCTTGATTAAATGCATCCTTTCAATGCATCAGAAAATGATCAGCGTGTCTAACCAGAGTCTTTATTAATGGTTGATCTTAGTGTTGCCATGTAATGTGCCTAGTTGCAAAATTAGCTCTCTTCATCTTGGAAAAAAATATAATACATGATGGATGGACACCAAGCACTACAAACCACTTTTCCTTGTGATTTCATAGACAGGGGTTTTGAGGGTTTTCCATTAAATGTACAATTTTAACTCCTGTGGTGTCTGTAATTGTTTGGGCTCTTTTACTAAGGTGCGCTAATTGATTTAGTGTGCGCTAAACGCTAACACATGCACGTTAGTCTATGGACGCATTAGCGCACCTTAGTAATCGAGGGAGTTAGTGTATCTATACTAGAGAGAAAAGAAAATGATAATGCAATATAGAGACAGAAAAGAGGATATGATTTCACTTCTGATTTAGACTGCTCGAAGTATAAAAAGGCATAAAAGTACAACTGACCTGCAGTCTTGAAGATTTGTCATTTCCTTTATTTTTTCAATACATTGTCAGACTTTATCTGATACCTTTATAATCTTGGTGGGAGGGAGGACAGAAGTTGTATTGATATATTTTGTCTTGTTTATTTTGGGATTCTTTGTTGAATGCTGCCTTAAGCAGGCTCCAAACCAGCGATATAAATTGGAAAAAAAAACAAAAACTCAAACAAAGATATCTGATCACATTTTTCAAAGTGACTCCAAATGTTAAGAGAAGTTAATAAGTTTTCAGTTTCATGCACTTTCTGGCTGTTTCTTATCTAATAAAACATTATTTCAGCATCTCAACTGAACAACTTACAGAACCACTGTCTGATAAATTTAAGTCATTTGCATGCAATAGTACATGTAAGCATAGATTGAACAAGAGCAAAGGGAAGTTTTTCTGACATTTTGAACAGGAAGAACAATTCTTGTTAAAGAAAGTGGCTTTAGGGGGACATATAGAAAAATATATCAGAGCCAAAACTCCCTTGTTTCTATAACAAGTATAGATTGTGAAGAAGAATAGAAATTTATGTGCCACAATTGTTGAGATTCTAAAAAGATGGAGATACCAATAGAGCAAAGAGCAAAGAACAGAAAGGGAAAAGAAAGAAAAAGTAAAAGAAAAAAAAAAAGTATGAGAGAAGTAAACATAAAACTAGGCACCAATGGAAAGTTTTGCAGTAGCTTCTAATATCTCATATATGCATATTTCTGCAATTTTTTTTTCCATAGGTGCATCTCTTTACATTCTTGTCTTCTTTTGAGTTCTCTTATATTTTCTTGTACTCTTTTTACCCTTTCTCTTTCTGTTCTTTCATTTTTATCTCTCATTTATCTTTTCCCACCACTTTTCTCTTTCAGATTTGCTGTTTATCTTATCTATTATGTCTTCTTTTCCAGCTTATCCTGTATAGTTTCTAAATTTTCCTATTAAGATTTCTCTCCTGCAGCCTTTTTATCTCATTACTCCCTTTCCTTCAGTCTCTCAAATCCTTTGTCATCTATTTGTCAAATTTTAATATAATTTATTTCCCTTTTTCCCCTACTGTTCCATCTAAGAATGGGAAGTCCTCCACATAGTCTTCCTAGTGGTATAGTGAAGGGGGGGGGGCAGGAGGCAGACTGCCCCAGGTGCCGTGTCAGTGGGGACGCTGGCACTTCTCTGCCCCACCCTGCCACACCATGTCATGCTCACGCCATCCCTTCCCCCATCCCTTACTTCTGTAGATCTTCACTAACGTGAGCAACCTCTCCTACCGGGTAGAGCTTTGGATTCTTGCCAGAAATGGCTAAGAAGAAAACAATGTAAAAAATTTTAATTGAATCAGGTTGGGCAGACTGGATGGACCATTCAGGGTTTTATCTGCCATTATCTACTATGTTACTGTGTTACCTGATGATTGCACCAGCCTGGTTCCCCTCTAAATCACTTCCGGGTCACGGGGCCAGGAAGGCCAACGCTGATGCGAGCAATATGCTGGAGAAAAGCCACTCACACTGGTGAAGGTTTAAGGTTAAAGGGGAAGGGAGAGCATGAGTGAGGAGAGGGAGGTGGGAAAGAGCAGGGGAGGGTGCGGAGGGTATGTGTGTGGGAGTGTGTGGGGGCACCACCGCCCCAGGCACCTCCGACCCTTACTATGCCACTGAGTCTTATCACGTTTTTAATAGTGAGGGACAGGCAAGCTCTGTAGGACTCTATGGAACCTGTCTGTCTCTAGAAAAGGAAGAGCACGCTATCCCCATATGGGGTGGGCAGCGGTGACAAAATGGCTGAGGCCGTGCTGACAGGAGGGCGGAGGGGGAGGGGCTGGGGTAGAGTGAAGGCAAAGGGAGGAACCAGGGGGTAGGTCAATGGGGCGCGGGGGTGGGTGGGCTCAGAGGAAGTGTGCTGGGTAGGCAAGATCCGGCTGAAGCCCCTTTGCAGTCAAGCACAGATCGAGGGTGGCAACATTTGCAGCAGCGGACTCTGACCTTTTTGCTTTCCAATGAAGATTGTGCTTCTTCTCCCAGGCAGGCCTTAAGCTGGAGGAGCTTCATGCAGAACACTGTGCACACAGCATTCACGTCACGGTGAGTGACTGTTCTGGCTCTCTTCAGGTATGGCAGCATATGACAAATAATGAGACTCGCTAAGGGGCCTGTTGGTGCAGGCAGGAGTGTGATGCAGCATTCCCCCTTGGAAATGTCCATGTTTTGAGAACTTGTACCAGAGGCAGGTCCGGGAGAAAAGGACTGAGTTAGGGAAACACTGGAGGGGTGAGGTAAAGAGGTGGTAAGCTTTAGGTAGACAGTAAAAAAGACATTGATGAGAGGGTAGTAAGAACATAATCTAGACAGATGCAGAAAATAAATTGAAAAGGAAAATAAGGGAAAAAAGGGAAAGGGATTGCAGAGGAGAGCTGTGGGAGAGGGAAAGAGAGGAGAGAGATGCCAGACCAATGGGGATGAAACGAGAGATGGAAGGGGGAGGCATACAGTTTCTGGAAGGGGCATAGAAGGAGAGAAGATGCCTTATAGGGGAAGAGAGACAGCAAACAGTGGATAAAAGAAAGAGAGTTACAAGAAGATGAGGAAAGCAGAAACCACAGAAGACAAAGATAGAAAAAATTTCTATTTATTTATTGCTGTAGGAGACATGTGTCACTGTTTCTGTGGTGCATTGTATGCAGAGTCCAGCTTCTTGCTGGTTCAATTTAACCTCTGTCTATGTATTTCTATTTTATCCCCCCTTTTACAAAACTGTGGAGCGTACTTTAGCACCAGCCGTGGTGTAGCAGCTCTGACGCTCAGAATTCTATGAGTGTCAGAGCTGTTACCTTCGTAGCTAAAATCCACACTACAGTTTTGTAAAAGAGGGAGGGGTTAGTTTGTGATTACATATTCCATACTAGGCGATGGTGTTTTCTGTGTTCTGTGTGTTCGAAAGACATGTTTTTTTGTTAGGATTGACTACAGGATTGATCTGTACTAGTCTGGCTTGTTTAGTTTTACAATGAGTGTATTGATGTTGTACTGCTCATTGCAGTATGTAAGATGCTGCCTTTTCCTAGGTACTCATGTGTGACGTGTGGATTGTTACTAAAAATCATGTTTTCATATAGATGGGGGGGTGTCAAAAAATGATGGGCCCCGGGTTTCACATATGCTAGGTACTATAGCTGGAAAAAACCCAGATATCCTGAAAACTCGATGTATAGTATGATAAACACTTTCAAAAAGAGTGTGGTAAAGTCCAATAAAGTAAATCAAACAGACACAGCATAGACCAGATCACTACAACATGAAGGAAAAAGCCTCAGAACAGGCCCTCCAACCTCACCAAAACGGCTTAAAGAGGCAGTCGAGCGGTAACCTCACTGGCAAAAAAACCTTCAATTTATGTTCGTATCTTATGCTGTGCTGTATAATGCCAGTAAATATTAAAGATAGAGGAATAAAATCCACTTATCCTGCTGATCGGTACACCAACGGTGGCCAGCGTTTCACATTTTCATGCTGCCTCAGGGTGTATCCCGACCGATCAGGCTCTAAAACACAAAAGAGAATAGTGTATAAAAATCTTCAAAATCTATCTATCTAATGTGCCAGGCAAAAATATTTTTGAATGTATAGAGAACATACCAATTCAAAGCGGACGTTTTTGCTAACTGTGCTCAAGACTTGAACCCCTGATATTTGGAAGATTTAAAATAAAAAAAGCAGTGCTGTAAAGCATAGAGCTACAGAGGGAACTCCTTTTAGAATTTGGTAACAGGAGCCTCTACAGACTAAGCAGATGACAAATGGCTTCTTGTAAAAGCTTTGAGAAGTGAAGGAAATGATTAAAAGTCAATACAGGTGTGTTTGCCCAAACCACACACAATCAGTTTGAAGGTTTCCGGTGGGAAGTCGTAATGATGCCTATGATGTCAGACACTACTTAGGTGTGCTTAGTATAAGAAGGTCCATCAGAGCAAAGTTTTTTCTTTTAGGACTCCCATTCTGTGTTATTGCTTATGCTGATTTCTGAGACCTTGCCTTTCTTGATTATCTTTTAACTTTTTCTTTCCTATATCTGCCACAACTTTCTCCATTTCACAGGACCATTAGCAGCTATAGTAATTTGCAAATGATGTGTTTCTAACATTTTTCATCTTTCCAGGCAAATATGCTGCATCTATGCAAGGAACTCCTTGCTAACAGCTCAGATACCAAATCCAGGTGAGAATGATATATTGCTAGCTACTTAGGTGTCTTTATTAGAAAAAAAGCTTAGGCAGAAATGCTTTCTTCTTTTGGACTCCCATTCTGTGTTATTTGCTTATGGTGATTCTCCTTTAACTTTTTGTCCCCCTGATATCTGCCAGAACTCTCTCCATTCCACAGAGCCATTAGCAGGTCTGAGAATTAGTGATGATAAAATTGGTTCCAGGTGCGTTTGCTGAAAAAATACTCATGCTGTTTGAAACTTTGATGCCAGGAAAATGGATATGCAAGTTACATGAACATGTGTTAACCATACCTGAGAGTAGAACCTATGATGTTGGAAAGATGGAAGCAGTGCTTTTACTCATAGAGCTAAAGGTAATTCTTTTTAGAGTCATATAGAGGCAGCTCAAAAGACTAATCAGTTTTGGTGGTAATTGTTGGGCATCCTTATTATAAAAAGGGTTCAGATTGTCACAAGCCCGGTCCCAGTTCTGGTCTTGTGCCAATGAAAAATCTTAAAAACCACCCAGTAAAATTAGTCAGGGCTGATCACTATATGCCTGCAAGCCAGGAACTAGATCAGGAAGCGCAGGCTGTGTTTGAGCAGGGTTTAGCCCATAGACCGGTGAAAACAGGTATTGCCCCTTTAAATCCTCCATTTTTGAAAGGGCTGGCCAAACAGGGTAGAAGGCAGATTCAGCAAAAGAAAGCCCTTCCCCCAAGTAGGGCTGGGCGTGGCACAGAAGCTTTAGAACAGTTAGAAAACTGGCTGTCAAGGAGAGGGAAAGAGTCCAGGGAAGTTCCAATGTGGAAGGAACTTCCACCAGCCCAGGAAACCATAGATGTGGAAATGATAAACCCAGAAGCAGAGGAACAAACACAGGAGAGCCAGGTATTGGAAGACATGGAATGGAGTGTTCTGCCAGATCCTGCTTTACCAGAAGCCATGGAAGTGAGTTGATCTGACTGGGTGTTTGACTTGCAAAGTTGTTGTTTTTTTAAAATCTTTTTTGTTTTGTGTTGGATGTATCTCTGTGGGGACATTGCTGAAGGACAGTTAAGCAACACTGATAATGCATTTTTGGAGTGCTGTGAAAACCCTGAAGGTCGGGTGCCGGTTTGCCTGACATCCAAGTAGTGTGTTTTATGGGTTATATTTTTTTGTTCTTTGCTTTGCCAAGGAGCTGAACTGACAAATCCAATAACCTTCCGCTTCTTAATGCTTGGAGAGAAGGGAGAAGCACTGTAACATTATACAGCTCTGAGTTTTGTGTTTGGACTAAAGACTGCCTGGGACTCATTTGTACTTTGTGCTGCTATTACTACTTCAAAGTAGGACTTACCTGGGACATAAGTGAAACATGGAGCATGAACCAGACCAGGCTGGTGAGAATCATATTATTTTGGGGCACATTATAGTTGTTACTTTTGGACTTCTGTTTTTCTTGCATTTTTGTTTTGCCCTATCTGGATAATTAATAAATATTATTTCTTTCTTTTGATACTTACCTAATTGTGCCATTCTGACTTTTGTAGACAGAGTAAGGTACCCCCAACAGGGCTTCCTCCTTCTTGGGGAAGCACACCAGGGCAATATTGTAGGTGTGTGCCAGGCCCTGCTAGGCCCTAAGGGACGGCCACGCTACAAGATGCAGCTGCCTCTTCTTTTTAGGAGTCTAACAGTGTTTATGCTTCTGTTCATTCTAGGTGCTATTTTCAGACTGTGCTGTGACATATTCTCCCACAACTTCAGCTTTTTACTTTTGCCACATGTCTTTCTAATATTTTCCCCCTTTTCTTCTGATTTCAGGTCCCCAGAGTGGCTAATGACTCCCCTTGTGTTTCCCAGAGGCCAGAGCAGGTCTGTTAAAACAAGGTTCATCACACCAGCTTGCTCATGGGCAAAACGTTGTTGCCAGCAGCTCAAAAACCAAAACAGAAAGAATAGGTGAGAATGATGTATTGCAACCTTTGTTTGCCTATGTTAGATATCCTTTACTTGACTGCAAATTTTGCTTACTATCTGCACTGTAATAACGATACCTCTTCCCTGAATATCCCTTGTGATGAATTAAATACATTTTCACAATACTATCATGTTTCACACTTTTTTCCTTCACAAGGGTGTACTTCTTGATGACTTTCTGAGAGAACAGTATATTGATGAGTTTTATGCTCTCTTTTACAAAGGTGCGCTAAATCAACACATGCGCTAATTGCTAACATGTCCATAGGATAACATGCATGCATTAACATATAGCACACGCTAATGGCACCCTAAAGGGCAACGCATTTAGCACGTGCTAAATGTTAACCTGTGCAGGTTATCCTATGGACGCATTAACAGTTAGCGCATGCGTTGATTTAGCGCACCTTTGTAAAAGAAAGCCTCACCCATATACTCTTAATTTGTCTCAATCCATCTTCTTTTTCTACAGCCTACCTTCTCCTACCAGGAGAATATTAAGGGACCTTAACAATTCAACCACAGTTGGACCTAGGCGTGGCTTACTCTGTATACCTATCATCCATCTCATCAAACTGCAGTTGCATGATGTTACACTTGCATGCTGCTTTCCTGGACTGTGCAAGGATTATAGATTGGAGTGTCTAGGAAGTGACATGACGTTCTACAATAAAAAATCTTAAACCATTTTTGAACTTGTACTTATTTACAAAAGGAAGGCCAGGGCCCATTCAGATACAATAACCTTAACACTGTGATATGGGTAAAAACATTATTGAGTAGCATCCGGGCATTAGTGTTTCCTTAATAAGCACCACTTTAAATTCAGCTACTTTGTCACATTGTTCCATGAAGCCCAGGCTGCAAAGGGGTGGCCCTTAGGGGGTGGCAAACAGGGTAGCTGTGCTATGTTTCAGGGGGGGGGGGAATGCCTGCAAACAGCATAATATTTGAGAAAATGGCATTATATGACAGCTGGAGAGGATGAACAAGATACAACAAGGTTCCTTAACTTGATCAGCCAGAAATGGCTTCTTTCAGTCAGGGGAGAAATTTCCTATGCTGACAGCTTAGGATATGCTTAATTGTAGCCGTTTAGGTGTGCTTCTGGTGCTCCGCTACAGTGCCGCAAGAACGCCATCACTACAGCCATAATGATGCCTATACAGAACAAGCTTAACTTAAATTAGCCACCATTCTTATCGCATAAAGTTCTTCAGAATGCCACACGATTTTAGCGTATGGTAGCTGTCCTCATAAGAACCTTTATATTATGCGTTTTTTTTCATTCAATATATAATTTTATGATTTTCTTTATAAGTTATAAAGTGCTTGTGCTTAATATTATAATGATAGCAAAAGTAGCTTTTACTTATCTTTTTCTTTTTTCTTAATAAACTGGGTCTGGCTCAATCCCCACCAGACCCAGTTTATTAAGAAAAAAGAAAAAGATAAGTAAAAGCTACTTTTGCTATCATTATAATATTAAGCACAAGCACTTTATAACTTATAAAGAAAATCATAAAATTATATATTGAATGAAAAAAAACGCATAATATAAAGGTTCTTATGAGGACAGCTACCATACGCTAAAATCGTGTGGCATTCTGAAGAACTTTATGCGATAAGAATGGTGGCTAATTTAAGTTAAGCTTGTTCATTGATACGAGTTTTTGTGCACTTTTTTTGTTTTGAGCCTATACAGAACAGCATAATAAAACCTGAATTGCTATTATTTTATGGCTCGCTGTCTAGCATAGCAGTTAGAGTGAAGGTTAGCATATGAGCCTGGTGGGGGTTAAACTCCCTCATGCACTTTAGCTGACACAATACTCATTTTAATAAAAATTACAAGCTACAGACCAATCAAATATAATTTTCATCTCAAACAGAACAATATTAGCAATACTAGAAGCAAGAAATTCCAAAAGTTGAGTTTGCAATTGATATAAACAGCTATATTTGACTCCATGTTACATTTATTCAACTATACTTGAGAATCTGGCTTTTGGGACAATGAAAGCAGTGCTTTAAGCCATTGAGCTAACAGTCTTTTGTCACAGCTAATTGTGATATGACAGCTAAGCAGATGATACCTTAGCAGATCACTACGCTATGATATGACAGGAGTGGAAGGTGGTGTAGCTCAATGTGTAAAAGCTCTGTGCTGATCTTGCAGAGGTTGTGAGTTCAACTCCCAGCCCATCTTTTAACGGTGGCATTGTAACTTGCAGGTGCACCTTGATGATCTCACAATGAGGTCAGCATTATACAACTGCATAACTCCATTTGCAATGAACTAGAAGCTATATTCAGGTCTGTTATGTGTTTTATTCTGTTTTTAAGCTTTGTCAAATTAAGTTATGGGCTTTCTTTGCTTTGAAGAATGAGCTGATTGGAGCAATGTTTAGTGAGAAAGAAAGTGTTATTTGGAGCAAGAAACCTAAAGCTGTGATTTTCAAGTGCTGTAATTAGCTAATAACATTGCTTCTTTAGTCAGGAAATGATTAAGTTTTAAATTCAATATGCTTGTATGGATGTGTCCTGTGTATGTGGTGGCTGAATCACAGAATAAAATCCCTGAACTGTATTTAGGAGATCACTTTGGAAATGTCCAAAATCTGCCTAAATCCCATTCAGAGAAACATCTATCTGACATCCAAACAAAGCTCAACGGTTGACCAACAAGGCTACCTAAATAGCATCTATCTGACTAACGTCTCTCTGAAGCCTAAACCATGTCTATCTAAAGCCCAAACAATGCTCAAATAGCTATTCTTTACACTGCTTGTAGGAGCTAATTTTACAATTACTATGCAGCTTCCTATGTAGCACACAGGCTAAAGTTATACCCTTCTATACTGATGTTCCCAGTACCTTTCACTGAAAATAAAATATTATAAATATCCTTTTAAAGATGGCATAGTGTATTACTTTTTTTTTTATTATGTTAAAGCTTACAATCCTGAAATAATGAAAAAGAATCAGAAAAAAACCACATTTTTACATATAACTAAATACATTGTATGGACGTCTACCTTGCATATAGAAAAGAAAAAATTTGATTATTGGAGATGCGCATCCGATGCCTAAGTGACGCTGAGTGCGATATGTGCGGTGAAGACGTCTAAAGCATGCCTAAAGTTAGGTGCAGTTTGCAGAATCGGAGCCAAAGAGTATATTACCAAAAGAAACAAGATTTGTTTATTAGATCAAATGAAATCCCCTCAGATACAGAATGAATGAATGGAGCTTTAAAATTACTGCTCCATTGTGGCTGGAGGAGGGACTTTGGCAGGGAATGAGTTGTTGCAGGGTTATGCAAAGCCTGGTTGGGTGAAAATTTTGTCAGTCAATGAAACAAGAGACAAGATGTGTATATTAGATCAAATGGAAAAAAATTTGAGCTCACCAAAACCCTCCAAACTCCTACTATACTATATAGATGCCACCTATAGCTATGGGGTCTGGTAGACAGGGGTGGTAGTCAGGTGGAGGTAGTTGGGGGAGTTTTGGAGGGCTCAGCATAAATTATAAGGAGTATATGATGAGATGTACTTCTGGCACTCTTTATGTGAAGTTTACAGCAGTAACCTCTAAGGTATCTCACTGCTCTGTTGGCAAGTTTTTGTGGCCAGTCTATCACAATAATGGCCCCTCTCACATTCAAATGGTCTGGATTTGGACATTTTCAACTTGGACATTTCTTTGTTCGAAAATGGGGTATAAAGTTAAGCGTCCTAAGGGTTGGATGTCCTGTTGACCTAGACATCCAAGTAGATGACTTTCAAAAAAATATATATATTTGGATGTCTAGTGGTTTGGATTTTGAAAATTGATGTTTTTGTGCTTCCGACTTTGAATGTTTAACGGGAAATGTCCAAATTTGATTTGGATGTCCTTTTTGAAAATGGTCCTCCATGTATGTATAGTCACATACAAGGATGCATTGTATAACATTAAACTATAGTTAGTTCTGGAAGGCACTGTAAAGAATAAATATAAATAGCAAATGAATGTGGTAGCCACAGAGAAAAAAAATAATCTTTATATGTTATGAGATAAATTCAGTAAGACATATAAAATAACTGTGGGATTGCAGTCTACATCTCTTGCCTTTGACTCACTTCATCATTTTTCATGAAGGCTACAATAGTCTTTTATTTTCATTTGGTGCTGCAGGCTGAAAATCATTTTAAGAGCAGAGAATAATGGATTATGAAATCTATTGAAAGGCACTTTTTTAGAAAATGATGTGTGCCCATGAACTGAACTCTTCCTTGAACTTATTAATGTGGAGTAATATGAACATCACAACCTTGCCTACTATCAGTGATAAAGAAGAAGGGGGTTAAGTTGTTTAAAATATCTGAGTCATTCCCATCCTTAGGACACACCCTGTCAAGTGGATTTTTGGGATACCCATAATAAATATGTATGAGATAAATCTATATACAATAGAGGCAATATATACAAATGTATCTCATGCATAATCAAACTGTGGATATGACACAGTTTTGGATATGACAACTGGCTTGTTGTGTCTAGAGGACTGAACTGAAAAGTTATATATTACAAGGATGATATGCATGTGTCTTTCTTCCCTAACATATTTTCAAATAATAAGGTTCAAGTTTACTCAATCTTGTTTTCTGGAGATAAATGGGGGAAGCAGAGGTTATTTAAAAGAAAAGAATACACTTCTCCCTCCGTATTCGTGGTTTCAGCATTTGCGGTTTTGATTATTCACGTTTTTTAGCTTGCTGGCTCCTCCCCCCAAATTACATCAGCTTGCATAAAGAAATCACTGATTCCAAGCGTTTACAGAAAACAATCGCCGATTCCCAACACTTTCTTCACCGTGTTTTGCCTCTCCTTCAGGAACAGACCAGGTCTCCCACCATGTTATTCGCAGTTTCACCATATTCACGATGGTTTGTAATAGAAAACAGCGAATAACATATGAAAAAGTTATTCGCGGTTTTTCTGTATTTGCGGTTCTGTTAATCCTCTATCACAGCGAATACGGAGAGAGAAGTGTAATGGTAAAGTAAATTAAAAATACCCAAAAAGGATATGTATAAAAAATAAAATTGTGAAACATTTCTTAAAAACATAAGAATTGCCATACTGGGACAGACCGAAGGTCCATCAAGCCCACTATCCTGTTTCCAACATTGGCCAACCCAGGACTCAAGTACCTAGCTAGATCACAAGTAGCAAAACAGATTCTATGCTGCTTATCCTAGGAATAATCAGTGGATTTCTCCAACCAATTTCAATAATGGCCTATGGACTTCTTTTTTAGGAAATTATCCAAATCTTTTTAAAACTCTGCTAAGCTAACAGATTTCACCACATTCTCTGGCAACAAATTCCAGAGTTTAATTACTCGTTGTGTGAAGAAATATTTTCTCCAGTTTGTTTTAAATCGACTACTTAGTAGCTTCATCGCATGTCCCTTAGTCCTAGTATTTTTGGAAAGAGTGAACAAGTAATTAGTATCTACCCTTTCCACTCCACTAATTATTTTATAGACCTCTTATTTTGGAAGAGGGAATGATGTAGCAGGGTTATTTGTTGTAGCTTGGTTTGTTGTGAAGATTATGTGAAATATTTTATATTTGTTTTATTGTAAGCTGCTCAGGTTGTAAGCAGAAAATATTTTTTTTAAATAAATAAAATTGAGAAACATGTACACAAACATGATTTAATGAGGCAGAGTCAGCATGGGTTCAGGCAAAGGAGGCCTTGCCTCACCAATTTGCTTGACTTTTTTGAAGGTGTGAACAAACATGTGGATAAAGGTGAACTAGTTGTGGTGTATCAGCAGAGGATTCTGAGAAAAGTAGTCATAGGATAGGAGACAATGTTCAGTTGCGGATTAAGAATTGGTTATCAGATAGAAAACAGAGGGTATGCTTAAAAGGCCATTTTTCTTAATGGAGGAGGGTAAATAGTGGACTGCTGCTGAGATCTGTACTGGAATCAGTGCTATTTAACATATTTATAAATGATCTAGAAAATGGAATGATAAGTGAAGTGATTAAATTTGCAGATGACACTAAACTATTCAAAGTTGTTAAAACACAAGTAGACTATGAAAAATTACAGGACGACCTTAGGAAATTGGAAGACTGGGCATCCAAATGGCAGATGAAATTGAATGTGGACAAATGCAAAGAAAGGCACATTGGAAAGAATAACCCAAATCATAGCTATAAGATGCTAGGGTCAGCCTAGGAAGTCAGTGCCCCCCCACCCCCATCTGAGTGTCATTGTAGACAATGCGCTGAATCCTTCCACCCAATGTGCAGTGGTGTCCAAAAAAGTAAATAAGATACTAGGAATTATTAGAAAAGGGAGAGTAAATAAGACTAAGAATGTTATAATGCCTCAGTATTGATCCATGCTGCAACCTCACCTTGCGTACTGCAT
The DNA here is from genome assembly GCF_902459505.1 of Geotrypetes seraphini. Lineage (NCBI taxonomy): Eukaryota > Metazoa > Chordata > Amphibia > Gymnophiona > Dermophiidae > Geotrypetes > Geotrypetes seraphini. The sequence goes on from NC_047084.1 coordinate 549,072,099, forward strand.
TCAATTCTGGTTGTTGTTCCTCAAAAAGATACAACATAATTAGAAAAAGTTCAAAGAAGAGGGACCAAGATGATAAAAGGGAATGGAATTCTCATATGAGGAAAGGTTTAAGAGGTTAGGGCTCTTCAGCTTGGAAAAGAGATGGCTGAGAGAAGATATGATTGGAGTCTAAAAAATCCTGAGTGGTGTAAGATGGGTACCACCCCAAGACATCCTCCGACAGGAGGAAAGCCCAGTCCCTCCTGTTGGAACCCCCCTCTCCCTCCCTCCAAGCCCACCCGGAACCCCCTCCCCCCCCCAAGTACCTTATTGAGTTGGCCGGCCAGAGGGATGCTTGTTCCTTCCAGCTGGCAGGCCCACCTCCACTGAATGGCAGGCCTTTCCCTTCCCTGTGCATCGTGGGATACACTGGGGAGGGGCCTAAGGCCCTGATTGGCCTAGGCATTTAAGGTGCCTCCCCTAGCAGATCCGTTAGACCACTCCCATGGTGCTTGTGTAATATCATCGTTGTCATGTTTGTATCTCTCATGTTAAATAACTATGTAGAAATTTTAATTTTTTTGTATAATGATTGAAATGTTGTTTGTGCAGATTTATTGTGTGTTTGACGACGTTCTCCACTTTGTGAAAGGCAGATTTTATATATATAAACCAAAACCCAAGTGACTGCAAACTAACAGGTAAGGGTGTCTTGCCCAGACACTTCTGGGGCAACCGGCACTGCTGACTGCACAGCCCACCCCCTGTCCCATATTCCGAAGTAATAATAATAATAACTTTATTCTTCTATACCGCCATAGTCATGAGACTTCTAGGCAGTTTACATTGAAGAGAGCTGGACAATCAGCGAGTTATAATATGCAGTGATAAGAGAAATACAGCATGCAGAATCTTTAAAAAGGTAGCAAAATACAATATACAGATAGTTTAACAGATGTTAGAAATTTCAGACTTATACACAGGAGTGGACATGTTTGAAATATTAGAAATTGATTTAGAGTTTTGTGTAGATATTTTTTTAGGTGATATTTCTGTCGAATAAGGCAGTTTTTATAGCTTTTCTAAAGGCGACATAGGTCAGTCTTGCTCCATTAATGTAGTTGTCTAACCAGTGTTGTTGTTTGTTTGCTTGGTACATAAAAGTTCTATCCAGGAAGGTTTCGTATTTGCAGCCAGTAATGCTTGGGTATGCAAATAGATTGCTGTTTCTGGTTTGTCTTGTAGGGCTGTATAGAACGAAGTGAGGTAGCAGGTATGTAGGAGCTAGTCCCCAAACCAACTTGAAACATATGCAAGAGAACTTGAATATTATTTGCGCCTCCATTGGCAGCCAGTGAAGCAGTCTGTAGTAGGGGCTAACATGGTCGCTTTTTTTCAATCCAAATATCAAATATCACACTGCAGGGTGAGGGCCATCACACTGACTGCACTGATGCCAGAATCTACCCCCAGATTGGTCACAATGCCCTGCATTGAACTGAAAACAGGAATTCCCAAAGGGCCCTCCCCACTGACTGCCTGACCACCTAGATGACCCAGATCCTCCCACCACCCCAGAGATGAACCGGCCAATTCCATTAGGCCCTCAAAAAGCAGACCCACCCCAAGGGCAAAGAAATCCCTGAGGAGGTTGCCCCATGAAAAAACACTGACCTAGCTGAAGTCATTTCTGACAACCATAAATCCTCATCATGAAAACCCCAGGCATTGGAGTTATCCTAAGCCAGACTGCTCTGAAAATGTTCATCATAATTCAGCTTAGTCCACCAACCATAAGTCTAATAGGATCTCAAAATCAAATCTGCATACCTGGGGTATAAACCAGATTTAGCACTACCAAGAACACTGGCATAAACATTAAAACCTAATAACCAGTTAAAAATTGTACAAGATACCCTACCCTTCTTCCTTCTATCATCCTTAGAATCTTCCCCTTTTTTCTTTTCCCAAACATCCTACTCCCGCTCCAATAAGGAAAATAAATCTAGATATCTAACTTTCAAAATCTGACACCTAAGTTTCTGGGAAAGCTGACTATCTAAAGGGGCAATCTCGCATAAAGTGTGCCTAGACCTAGAAAACTATGCAACGCCACCCGCCAGTGCTGCAAGACTCTCAGCACCCAAAGATGAAGGATTCACCTGCAGAACCTCCGAAGAGGAAGAGGGAGAATAAGAAGAGTCCCAGGAATCAGAAGACTCCCAAACCCGCAGAGAATGAAACCCGACAACTCTTCTTGTCCCTATCTAAACACCTGACAACATGCTGTAATTGATGCATAAAAATGTTATCCTGCAGATGTCTAGCCAATGATTTATTCCCATGTCCTCTCATACTACTCACAACCCCCACCCCTCCACTCCCCTGATCCCCCCTGGAACCCACCACACCCAACAAATCAGACACACACTGAGAAAACTCACCAGGTGTGGCTATATCAGGACCAGAGGAAGCTGCTGATTGAGATGGACCAGGAACGTCATCATCCTTAGCTGTCGGTATCCCCCCCCCTGTTGCATAGAGCCCCTAGAAATCCTACAAGATGTTGCAGGAGCCCCAGGTGGATTGGCACGTCATTTCCACTGAGAACCAACAATCTCTTTTTGAGAGGCCGCTGAGGCCTTTTGACACCTTGCACCTGAAGGGCCCACCACCAAAGACAAAGCAGCAGCCCTCTGAGCTGCCTTCTGGGTCCTGGTAGTATTCCTACATGTACTGGAAACACTTTTCTTGGGACCCATGATACACACCAATGCCCCAAACTAAGACCACAAACTAAGCCCCCACTGTCTTAAAAAAGGCCCACCAACTACCCTAGCACGTTAAAACTAGTCACCTTACCTGAAAAGAAAGCAATAGAAAAAAGCCTGCAAATCCACTGCGCCAGTGTTCACCCATGCAGGAAGCCGCTTCAGTGAAATAAAAAGAGACACTCCCAGCATTCAAACTGCACAGACCAGACCACAGTGAAAGAGTGTGCCGCTCTGATGCACGTCGATGCGGCGCGAAGAACCAGAACACAAACCTATTGTATGACCAGAGATCTGCGGCCCTGTCGAGATGCTCAGCCCAGCACCGAATCTGACGGGATGCCAGAGCCATTGCCCCTCAAATACCCTGAAGCCCGCCTACAACAACAAAAACCAAGGTAGGCAAAAAGACAACACCAAGAAAAACAGAACTAATCTAATCTAATCTAAATCTTGGGTTTATATACCGCGTCATCTCCACAGGTGGAGCTCGACACGGTTTACATGGATAGGAAGCAACGGAACTCCAGTGGGTTTATAAAAGTAAGTAAGAGAGAGGTTAGGTGTGATAATAATAGGGAGGGGACGGGTTACGTTTTGGAGAAGAGCCAAGTCTTCAGAAGCTTACGGAATGGTAGAAGGGGGCTCAAGTTGCGGAGAGGGGAAGGGAGACTATTCCAGAGCTGAGCGATTCTGAAGTGGAGGGAGGACCCGAGTTTACCGACGAGGGAGATACCCTTTGAGGAGGGGAAGGATAGTTTTAATTTTTGCGTGGATCTGGTGGAGAATGGATTTGAGGAATTCCAGGATAGAGGAATAAGAGGTGGAAGGATGCCGTGGAGCATCTTGAAGGTTAAGCAGGCACATTTAAAATGTACCCTGGAGATGACAGGAAGCCAGTGCAGCTTGGACAGGAGTGGAGAGGCATGGTCAAATTTGCTTTTTGAGAAGATGAGTTTGGCCGCGGTGTTCTGGATTAGTTGGAGTCTGTGGAGGCTTTTCTTTGTTAAGCTAAGGTAGATGGAATTGCAATAGTCCAATCTGGAGAGGATGATGGACTGTACGAGTACGGCAAAGTGTTTTTGGTGGAAGCAGGACCTCACTTTCCTCAGCATGTGAAGGCTGTGAAAGCATGTTTTTATCAGGGAGTTGAGGTGGTCGTTGAAGGATAGCGAGGAATCTATGGTGATGCCCAGAACTTTGCTAGAGAACTCTAGTTGTAGGGAGGTGCCTGTGGGCAGTGGGATGGAGGTGGGTAAATGATCAAGTTTGGGGCCAAGCCAAAGTAGTTTGGTTTTGGATTCATTTAGTTTCATTTGTACAGCAAGAGCCCAGGATTGAAGTTTGGTTATGCATGAAGAGATGTTTGCTGCGAGATTGGAGAGGTTTGCGTCGGTCTCGAGGAGGATCAGGATATCGTCAGCGTAAGTGTAGAGTATTTCTAAGGGGGATAGGTGGAGGAGGTTCAGGGAGGACATATAAATGTTGAAGAGGATAGGGGATAGGGGGGAGCCTTGTGGAACTCCACATGTCGGTTTCCACGGGGAGGATGAGGTACCATTCTTGGTGACGGTGTAAGAGCGAGAACGTAAGAAATTCGAGAACCAGTCAAGGACCGTGGAGCTGATGCCTATCTCGAAGAGTAGGAGGATTAGAATGTCATGATGGACAACGTCGAAGGCTGCAGAGAGGTCGAATTGGAGTAGAACAGCAAATTTTTTGTGAGAGTGGAGTTGTTGGATCTTCGAGGTTAGGGAGGCCAGGAGGGTTTCAGTACTGAAGTTGGGTCTGAAGCCGTATTGACACTGAACTCTCCAAATTAAAACCCAAAACATGCTTTCTCCTACACCCTGAATTTCCACTCTCCCCTCAGCTCCTACCCTCCAGAATACCACATAACATCCAACCCCTCACTCTTCCACACAAATTCCCACCCACAATAGCCAATCAGAGTCACCATAAATCCATCCAATTTTTATCTAACTTTCCTTCATGTCCCTCCCCAGCAATCTCCATGTTTATCACTCACCCATTTTCTTAACCTTAACTTCCTATCCCAAAACACCCCTCCCCCTTCCTCAATAACTTTAATCACAGAGTGGGCTTGGTCGCTGTTACCAGCCTACTTAATCCATCAGTGGGCTTCCCTTATGCTTGCCAATTAGTTTTCTGGTTTTCCGATTCTGAAAATCCACAGATGATTCTGAAGATCCACAGATGATTCTGAAGATCCACATCACTTCTGCAAACACTTGATGAAACATCTTTGTCCGACTCCCAGATGGCTGAATACAGCTGGGATATAAGGGAAGTCCTTTTCTCTAAGGTAGTTTCCCCAGCAATAGACTTTTGCATATACAGTGATGCCTTGGAATCCGAACTTAATCCATTCCAGAACCCCGTTTGAGTTCCAAGACAATTTTTCCCATTGAAAATAATAGAAACTGGATTAATCTGTTCCTGGGTCCCACAAACTCAAATTTTAACAGTAAATACACTGGATTTTAAGATAAAATATTAACAAATATTCCAAAGCAGCATTCAGATTCTGTGGCAGAAACACACACATACAATGTGCAGGGCATTTGGATTCCAAAGCAGTGTTTGGATTCTGGGGCAAAATTTACTACAAAAAAAGTTCAGATTCCAAAGCGTTCAAGTTCTGGGGTGTTCAGATTCCGAGGTACCACTGTATTTGTTTTGTTTGGGTTTTTTTTATAGACCTGTCCTAGCAAAAATTGTTTTTTTGCATTTTTCTTCTTCAAAAATTGTGTTTTTCTTGAAGATCCTCCTATCTGCTTGTGCAGGCAATATGATGTTCATAACAAATCTGTCTTCAAAAGCCTATTGTGAAATTACCCTTCTTGAGTACATGCTGCCAGATAATTTCCTGTCCTATTGTACTGCACTCTGCTCTGGAACAATGCCCTTTGCCTTCAAGATTTTGCCGTTTTCATCTAATTTCCCATTTAATGGAACCACTTAGCATCTATTTATTCAGTGCTCATTCCTTCTTCGCCATAAAATGTTTGATATTACCTCAATCAAATATCTCATTTTCCTTTGGTTTTGGTAGCCATAGCTTCTTTCAGTATTAGTTATCCTGATCTGCATCAGCAGTTTATATTGCATCTTAAGAAGTCAATGTTGCAATGAATGGAGAAGGTAAAATGGGTTTATGCTATTCTGCATAACTCATGAATCTGAAATAAAAAGGTGGAACATTTTGAAGAAAGCTGAGTTATGCAAGGGCTCAGTCAAAAAGCTCATCTGACTGGCCAGTGGCGCAGCAAGGGTAAGTGGTTGTCTGGGGTAAGTGGTGCCCAGGGTAGCGGCACCCCTCCCCTGCCCTCTTCTCCAACCCCCGCTCCTTCTCGTACACCCCCGTCTCTTCCCCCGTACCTTTTTCATTTTCCAGGCAAGATCAACAGAACAAACTTGCTGCCCATGCTGTGTTGGCGCTCCCTCTGAAATCACTTCCTAGGCATGGGCCTGGAAGCAACTTCCGAGAGAGGTGACACCGATGCGGGCAGCAAGTTCATAATGCTGCTTGTGCACTCCAAATATCTCTTAGACCAGTTTTTAATTTCTTTTTAGTAAATCCAGTTAATATTTTATACCACTGGGCGGCCTGGTGACCCAAGAAGTCAGTCTGGAAACAAAGAAACTCCATACTATAATGATTATTAAGGTTTTTCCATTCAGGGAACCCCGCCTGAATGGCATGCTTCAGTTGCAACCATCTAAAATATTCTGAATTATTAAGACCAAATTTATGTTGCAACTGTGAAAATTCAAGCATGCTATCATTACACATAACGTCATCCAGTATACGTATTCCTGCTATCATCCAATGCTTCCAGACTAGCCTTTCTCCGCCAATTTGGATCTTGGAGTTTACCCATATAGATTGATTACTGCATCTCAATGGCCACAAATTTGGTTTTGGAGGATGAGATGTACAGTATCGGCATCTATGAGACAAACTTGTTTTTTTCTGTTGCATAGAGCGTTGTGGACCCCTGTTAGGTTGCACAAATTAGATAGTTCTTTGTCTAATAGATGCTGGCATTGTCATTTAGAAGCAGGAACTTTAGATCATTTATTGTTTCATTGCCCATTTATTATGAATTTTTGGAAATCAATTTGGGACCAAATTAATAATTTATTAGACAACCCAGTGGCATTATCCTATGATACTATGATATTTGGTATGGAAATGAGAGCAAAAAGTCAGATTTCTGCGAATAACAATAAATTATTACTTATAATGACTGGTGTTTCCATTCAGCAAATCACATATAATTGGAAGGATTGGAGAAGATTAAATTACAACTTTTGGTGGAACTCTCTATGCCATATCTATAAAATGGAAAGATTTATTGCATTACAAAAGGAATATTTCAAGAAATTTCAAGATGTGTGGAAACTATTAACAAAATATTGTACGGAGTAGTTGAGTTTGTTTCCCTTAAATTTATTAGTTTAATTGGGTAGGGTGGGGATATTTTATTAATACATATTTATATTATAATGGAATATATTATTGCTCATGAATAGTGAGTTATTTGTTTTATTATTAAATCATTAATTACTACAGTTAACTGTTTGTACACTACTTTCTAAGATGATCCTCATTTATTATTGTAGCTGTTTTACAACTACAATAATAAATGAGTATCATCTTAGAAAGTAGTGTACAAACAGTTAACTGTAGTAATGCATTCAGGTACTATTTATGCAATTATACTTTGGTTTTTATTGTTATATGAAAAAAAATCATTTAAAGCTATTTTAAAAAAGTAGTGGCTGTGATAAAAATTCCATATAAGCTGCATAATATGAGTGGGCAGGATCTCAGTGTGACATGGGCAGGCAGAGGTGTGGCCTGCTGTGATTGATTGCTTATGGATCAATACAATGCTTCAAGAGGTGACAAAAAGTACAGCTGTACTACCTGCAATATGGTAGCATAAGCTAGCTGACAGGTTAGGGTGAGGCGACACTCTCTCATTATCTGATTTCATATAGCAAAAAAATACTTTATCATCATTGTTATTATCTTCTACATTACGAGGGGCCACTGTTCAATTTTCAGCCCAGCTAAGAAGAAAATTATATGGAGCCATGAAACATCAAAGTTATTCCATACTTTCTTGACACTTTTCGTTTCAATGATATGAATTGAAAAGTGTTAAGAAAAGTGTGGAATAACTTGGGTCCACATCATGGTTGGGCAGAGAACTTTTCAGCAGCCCCTCGTAAATGTGGGGCATGCTTACAGTTTGGTTCACTGAATCAAACACCCAATCAGCGTTGGAAATCAATGCTTTTCTTAATGTTAATTTATTATATTAAGTCCTCAGAATGTGCGTCCAGCCAAAACTTTTATAAGCATTCAGCATTATGAGGGGGTGCTGAAAGGTTCTCAGTCCAACCAACCAGCTTCCTAAATTCTGAGTGTTATTTTGCCATTATACTTGAAAAAGTGTTATTTCATTAAGTACTAATTTTGCTGAAATGTTTGACATTGTTTCAGATTGTTGATTGAACCATATCTACATCATTCTCTTCTTGGTTGGACTGAGAACTTTTCAGCACCCCCTCCTATAGCTCTTCATAGGTCCACATTTTCTAATTTATGATGATTTAGATAATCATCTCTTCTTACAAATACTTTTGATTATCTCTCTGTGTGCAATTCTGGTCACTGTAGCTAAAAAAAAAAGCAGCAGAGTTAGAAAAGGTACAGAGAAGGGTGACAAAAATGATAAAAGGGATGGGCCGACTTCCCTATGAGGATAGGCTAAAATGACTAGGACTCTTCAGCCTGGAGAAAAGATGGCTCAGGATAGATATGATAGAATTCTATAAAATACTGAGTGGAATGAAATGGGTAGATGTGAATCGCTTATTTACTCTTTCCAAAAATACTAGGACCAGGAAGCATGCAATGAAGCTACTAAATGGTATATTTTAAACAAACCAGAGAAAATATTTCTTCACTCAATGTGTAATTCAGATCTGGAATTCATTGCCAGAGAATGTTGTAAAAGCAGTTAGCTTAGCAGGGTTTAAAAAGGTTTGGATAATTTCCTAAAAGAAAAGTCCATAAGCCATTATTAAGATAAACTTAAGGAAATACATTGCTTATTTCTGGATAAGCTGTATAAAATCTGTTTCATTCCTTGGGATCTTGCCAGGTACTTGTGACCTGGGTTGGCCACTATTTGAAAGGGCTGTAGTGGGCGATGACAGCTTCAGTAGTTGGACAACAAAGTTAGAGTCAGGCAGACTTCTGTGGTCGGTGCTCTGAAAATGGGAAGGAAAAATGAAGATCAAATATGCATATGTAGTATCACATTATACCCTATGCTATGAGTTTTTCTTATATGCAGGCTGGATGGTCCATACAGATTTTTTTAATCCACTATGTATGTTACTGTTTATAACAACAATCCTACAAGTCAAGTGCAAGATAAAATAAGACAGCTAAACAAACACTAGTTAGTATAATACCACATTAACAATGACTTAGATGATTTGGACACTCACAACAAATGTATTACTGAGCACAAGGCAAGCCATGAACTGGAAACAAGAATGGAAAAGAAATGCAGGAATGCCAAGACAGATAAGGCATTAGTTGAAAAGGCAAAAAGGAAGAACCAACCAGGTCTGCAGTGGAGGATACGAAAGCAAAACAAAGAAAACTGCAGGACCACGTACAATGGTGCAGGCTCAGTTTATTATATCAAAAGCAGTTAAAAACAAGAGACGGTCTGTGTTTCGGTAAACACACCTTCATCAGGGGTCCCAGGTTAAATGGAAATCAGTTGAAACCGCCAATAAACTGATAAAATTATTTCTTTGAAACCCTGTCAGACTGGTCCACACACTTAGGTCATGTTCTTCCAGGCAACTGCAGCGGCCTCTCCAGCTCCTCGTTGTCGGGCGGTGGCGACAGCAATGCTCCTGTGTCCCGGTCTCCGCAGTCGTGGCGAGAAGGGGTGGTGCATCTGGCGCGAGCGCAGACACTGCGGGCAGTAGACAGCCGGCACCGGCACCAGTTGAAAAGGACCTCATGGAGCTAGAAGTCATTTGAGCAGAAACATTTGATGAAACACAAGACTGACAAGTATGGAAGATGCATCTGTCCACCTTCAGTGCTAGCTCAAGAAGACATAATAATAAAATAAATACACAATAATAGAGAAAAATATCTGGGACAATTTTCAAAAGACCACATAGTTTCAAAGAACACATGCACTACTAGCATGCAGAGTTACCAGCTGCTTTTCACAGAGAAAATAAAACAGACAGTTTTAATAATAAGCCATTTCCATGCACAAACCACAGTTTGCTCATGGAAATGGCTAATTATAAAACTACCTATTTAATGCAGCTAGTAAGTCTTTATGTTAATTAATATTTTTTTATTATTGTGCATGGAAATGGCTTTGAAAAGCGTTCTCTTTATAAGTCAGTTTTCAAATGGCTCCTATCCCTATCAAGTATGCAGGCTTTCAATGTACTGTACACTAATTTTTAAAGAAATATACTGGTGTTTTCTCTTTACAAATGAATATAAAGTGTGTATGTATGTGAAAAAGTATCTCCATATTTTTTTTACTGCATATTTTTATGAACAGCCAAGAAAGGGTAAAATAATGCACACACATATGAGGGAGTGCTGAAAAGTCCTCAGCCCAACCAACCATCTTTCTAAAGTCTAAAGGGTTTATAATAATAAAAAAAAAATGTCTAAAAAGTGTCCCAAATGGCTACTTTGACGATCAAAAAGCCTGATCGTCCAAGTACCCATAATCAAAGCTGGTTTTAGGCGTATCTAAAACAGGCTTAGGCCTTTCCCCTGCCACTAAACGCACAGAGAGAAAAGAGGCGTGTTTAGAGGAGGGGAAAGGGCGGGAGGTGGGCCGACCTACACTTAGGCAGGTATAACCAAAACCTTAGGCAGGTTGCCTAGTCGGCACTTATACGTTTTGACTCAGACGAAGTCAAAACAGGTCTAAGTGCCGAAAAATAATAATAACTTTATTTTTGTATACCGCAATACCACAAACAGTTCAGAGCGGTTCACAATGCAAGAGACAGTACATACACAGCGAAGATACAGAGAATTAATTGTCAAGTATAATGGTAATCAGTTTCAATTACAGGAGAGTACCGAGAGGGGAAGGAGAAGCCGGAGGAAAGGAAGTACATTGGATTGAGGGGGGAGGAAAGGGAAAGACCAGGGGAGGAAGAGAGGTGGTTGAAGTTTGGTCCATTTGGCCGGGAGGGAAGGGGTTAGAGAAATTTTTCAAAGAGGTAAGATTTGAGAGATTTCATGAAGGATTGGTAGGATGGAGCAGATGAGATGAGAGAGGTAAGGCAATCATTCCATCTGCCAGCTTGGAAAGAGAGAGTTCTGTCAAGGCATCGCGGTAGGGGAGATGAGGCATCTCTCCTGCCGTGATCATTGCTGTAGGGGGTAGGCAGGTTGCTAGGGCCGCTGAGCTGAACGCAGCAGCCACGATCAGCTCAGTGGCCCCTTTTTCGGCACTTAGACTTGTTTTGACTTCGTCTAAGTCAAAAAGTATAAGTGCCGACTAGGCAACCTGCCTAAGGTTTTGGTTATACCTGCTAAACGCCTAGGTGTAGGTCGGCCCACCTCCTGCCTACTGCCCGCCCTTTCCCCTCCTCTAAACACGCCTCTTTTCTCTCTGTGCGTTTAGGTCAGGGGTTGACAACCTGGGGCTTGCAAGCCACTTGCAGCTCTCCCAGCACCGTCTACTTTGGTACTTCTATCATTCCCCTGCAAGAGCATATACCATCAGAGTTCATTGGTGTTTTCATCTTGTCAGCCAGCGCTTTCAAAACAAGACCTTTATGCTGCTTTAAGTAAGCACGTTTCACATCAAATCTTAGAATGCCTTAGAAGACTTCTGTTTTTAACCTTTAACTATTTCACCCAGTCACTAACTCCACTCCGTTTCTAAACACATCATTCTATCTCAATTTGGGGTTGCCATCTTCACTTGTTTCCCAGGCAAACAAAACCAGAATGAACAATGCTCTCCACCAGACTTAGGGACAATATTGAAGACCGACATCTGTAACACTAAAGTGGAATTCATCAACGGGCACCGATGATTAGAACGTGCTAAATGCTAAGATACTTATTATATTTCTATGGGTGTCTTAAACATTTAGGGGGAAATTCTAGAAATGGCACCGGAAGGCACCCTACTGGCACCAAAGTAACAAACGCCATATAAAGTGGCAAAAAATGGCACCGTTAAAGTGCCTAGTAGTGCCTAAAAAATACACACCAGAATTGCACCTATCTTGGCACTTATGGCCACCAAACACCACTATGGGCGTGGCTGACACCAGAAGTGGCGTTAGGTGGCCTTAAGCGCCTAAGTAGGTGTGATTCATAGCACAGAAAGGCACCGGAAATGTAAGCCCAGAACCCCTGGCCTACATTTCCTGCACCTATCTTTCGCGGAGGTGTGATTTTCTATAGACAGCTCTCACGCGATTGACATGCAATCAGCGGCTGCTTTTTAGGTGGCCACCGATAACAGCGCCCTAAAGAGAATCTGGACCTTAGTGTATGCTGATCGTTAACACATGCTAATGTGGTTAATATGCATGAAATCTATTAGCGCCCATTGATGAATTCCCCTATAAATACAAGTGAATATATTGTTATGTACTTTTCATCAGATTTCATCATTAAGGGGAGTAGGATCCTTCACCTTATATTCATTTATATGTTTATATGTTTACCCTCCTTGTCCAATCCATCATCCTCTCCAGATTGGACTATTGCAACTCTATCTACTTAAGCCTAACTAAGAAAAACCTCCACAGACTCCAACAGATTCAGAATGCCGCAGCCAAGCTCATCTTCGCTAAAAGTAAATTTGACCATGTCTCCCCGCTCCTGGCCAAGCTCCACTGGCTTCCGATAATCGCCAGGGTCCACTATAAATGCGCCTGTTTAACTTTCAAAATCCTATATGGTATCCTCCCTCCCTTTATCCCTCTTTCTTGGAATTCCTCAAACCCTAATACCACCAGATCCTCCCACAAATTAAAACTATCCTTCCCCTCGCTAAAAGGCATTTCCCATACAGGAAAGCTAGGGACCTCCCTCCACTTCAAAATCACTGAGCTCTGGAACAACCTTACCTCCCCTCTTCGGAACTTGAGCTCTCTCCAAGTTTTCCGCAAACATCTGAAAACCTGGCTTTTCTCAAAAATGTAAGTCTACCTCCAATTTAGGAATCAAGGAAACTCTTATATCTTGGCATCCCAAGTCCTCTAAATTTTCTTCACACTTCTACCTCTAATCCTCTGTTGTAGTTCCTTCCTATTTCTCCTACTGTAAACCGCGTCGAGCTCTACGAACGTGGAGATGATGCAGTATACAAACCTAAGGATTAGATTATATTAGATTAGATTAATCACCTATGAATTTGTGGTGGCATACAATGTGAACCATACTGCCTCTTCTATCAAACTGCACTAGCTGAATGGCCTGCGCTGCTCCTGATGCTCATAGAGTTCCTATGAGTATCGGGAGCAGCACGGACCATTCAGCGCGGCTCTCTGCGCTAAAAACTGCTAGCGCAGTTTGATAAAAGAGGCCCATAGGCACACGTACATGCTGCCTGCTCCTCTGTGGTCTTTAGCCCTGACACCCAGCTTTCCAAAAGTGGCATTCACATGTTTGCTGCTGAATGCATAAATGCTTTTCAGTATCCAAATATATTTATTTCCCATGAAAATAGAAAAATACAACAACCCTCCATTGTTCCCTTCAATTAAAAAATACCCCCCTCTTTTACAAAGCCCAATAGTGCAGGCCACTGTGGTAACTGCCCTGAAACCCATAGAGATTTAAAGGGTTTAGGGGCTTTTGCAACACAGCTTTGTAAAAGGGGGGGAAGGGGGGTTGATATAAGTATGATTCTGTACTCCATAAATGTTTATTTGCCAGTCATACTGTATATTGAAATACAGTTTTGGGCACACGCAGGCTACCTGTTATACTGCATTATTCTAGTACCAAAAGGTCCTCGCTGAACTTTTGCAAGCTCAAATCTGACACTGCTTGCCTTTGTCTTTCATCTAGCTTTATGTTCCACAAACACCTTGAAAACTTAACAAAAAAACAGAATTAGCTTATCACTTCTGAGCTTTCCTCAGGCTTTATCATTTCAGAAATTGTATTTGAACTCAGGATAACAAATTTGTGTGCACCCGTTTTACACACTACTTTACATTGATTGCTGTATATTCTTTTCTGAAAATGATAGAAGGATATGAGAGATTTTGATTGTTGCCTATAAAATCTATGGCCGTTAAGGGCACTGCCACAGTTTTGCAGAACACTAAAATCGTTACAAAGAGATTAATCTTCCAGGGGCATCAACTGATTCAGAAAGTTATCGCCAGATATAATTCAAATATTTATGTGTTTGAGATTTCTGTAGCTAAACAAAGCAGGTAGCGTCTATGCCATAGGCAATGATGAGGAGAAGGACATCTTTCTGATGTTAACCCAGTAGGTTCTGATATACTGCCAATACAACCAGGCTGCGGAAGAGTTTAATCCTGGCTTCAGTCAAACTGCCCCTAAAAACTAATAATTGAAAGTAAAAACACAAGATCAAGGTGTTGGAGACTTTTGCTTTGTCCAAAATTTCCCATCTGTCTTCAGTGGGTTTCTAATATGTTTTGCTCAGAATTCTGCATTTAATTTTATAAGGATTTCAGCAGATAGAACGGCATTTTTCAAACTCAAATAGATTCTTAGAATGTTGCCCAGGGAGCAATGGGGCTCATAATCAAACAAAAATACGTCTAAAAGCCGTCCTAAATCGGCACTTGGACGATCTATAAGACAAATCATCCAAGTGCTGATAATCGAAACGGGTTTTAGACATACCTAAAAATGATGTAGGCCTTTTCAGTGCTGCTGTATGACCAGAGCTAAAAGGGGTGTTTTAGGAGGAGTAGTGAAGGCGGGATTTGGGTAGGACGTGGGCTGATCTAAACTTAGTTGTACTGCAAGTATAACCGAAAGTTTAACAAGGCTGCCTGGATGGAAGATGAACGTTGTGATTTAGGCCATATAAAACAAGGTCTAAGTGACAAAAAGGTATCTAAAGTGACCAGATAAGCACTGCAGACACAAAGTACAGACTCCCACACACTGCCCCAGTGATCACTGACCCCCCAACACCATAAAAATTGGAATAAAAACGTACATACCTGCCTCCAGAACATTTTTGCACCTGGCATAGCAAAGCCTATTAGAGCAGCACAGAGGTGGCTTAAGTAGTCTGGGGGTGGGCTAGTGAACCATAGAGAGGAGGACCCAGGCCCATAAGCCACTCTAACCACTGCATTTATGGTGGAACATGTGCACCCCCCAATACTTCCCCAAACCCTATTGTACTGCCATACAGGTGCCACCTGTGAGGACTATTGGGGTTATAGACAGGTGGGTCTAGTAGATTTAGGGGGTGTTTGGGGGAGCTCACTATTACCTATAAGGGAGTTGTGGTGAGATGTGTATATGGCACCATTTTTGTGAAGTTCGCAGCAGTGCCCTGTAAGGTGCCCCACTCCTGTGTTGCCATATCTGGGTGTCCAGTCCATCACATTGCTGGCCCCTTCCACATCCAAAAGGTCTTGTTCTAGGCGTTTCTGACTTGGACAAATTTTTGGATGAGAATAGGGTATAAAGATAGATGACTTAACGGTCTGGCCAATCAAACAGCTGGACGTACAGTTAGACGATTCTCGAAAAAAAAATATTTTGGATGTATTTTTGAGAATGCACTTTAGGCACTGCCAACTTTGGGCGACTAGCGACTTAGGCCCAAAAAGGACTTAGATGTTTCTTTCGATTATGCCCCTCCACATGTGTACAAAGCAGACACACAAAACCATAACACCTACTTTTACTTGCTTTACAAGTGGATGTTGCCAAGGGTAGTATAGGCATTGATATATAGAGACCCTGATATTCAGCCCACAGTGGTTAGTGTTTTTTAAATGCCATCCAGAGAGGATGTTTTATACCTGGATGTACATCATTGGTAGCTGAATACCAGCCAGTGATGAATATCCATGTATGACTTGGCTGGTGCTACTTAGAATGTAAGCATAAGAACATAAGCCTTGCCATGTTCATGTAATAATCTAGAAACAAAGAAACATGACAGTAGATAAAGGCTAAATGGCCCGTCTAGTCTGCCCAATCGCAGCATCCTCTATCTCCTCCAAACCTTTTTAAAAACTAGCGACTTTTAGGGCTGGATTAATGAATAGGCCCTGTAGGCACGTGCCTAGGGCCCATAATTGTCAGGGGGGCCTGCTGAAGGAGGGAAAACAGCCAACTCACCTTGCCAATTTTTTTTCCAAATGGCGACAGGTCTCCCCCCCCCTTCGTGGGCCCCCCTCTGGCATCAACATCAACATAACATGCCCCCCCCCAGCATCAGTGTCAACACAGCATGCCCTCCCCCCCGGCATCAACATCAACGCGACCAGCTCTGCTCCAGGAAAGTCCAGCGATGACTGCGTCTGCCGGTCCAGCCCCCCTCTGACGTCATTTCTTCCAGAGTAGATCCGCCAGACGCAGCTATCATGGGACCTTCCTGGATACTGCCAGCGGCCCGGAAATGAGATGGGCGGGTCAAGCCATGTCTGGTTGCTGTAGAGATTTCCTGGGAGCAGCCGCTTTTTTTTCACAGGAGCCCAGTACATCTCCCCTCATGACTTGCGCTGCCTTTTTAAGGCTTTTGACATCCCATTTGTAAAATAACGGATGGCAGTGCGTGCTGAGCGGGGACCAGCGCAGAAATTCCCCCTCCCCCTTATTCATGGTCTCCTCAGAGTTAGGTGGGGTGAGGTGGAAAGTGAGGCTGGAACGGGGGTTTCTCTTTTATACAGAGACCAGCAATGGACCACTTTGACACAGGTGCTGGTTTACATTTGGATTTTTAGATATGACTTGCCTTTTCAGGTATAGGAGTTATTTTCTTGCCCAAATTGACTCACAATCTAATTTTCTATACTGTTCTCCCAGGGCAGCTCAGAACGGTTTACATGAATTTACTCAAGCATTTTTCCCTGTCTGTCCCGGCAGGCTCACAATCTATCTAATGTACCTGGGGCAATAAGGGTATTAGGTGAATTGCCCAGGGTCACAAGTAGCAGATATCTCCAAATATGCTATTTAACTGGCTGGGAACCATTTCTGGCCAGTTAAATCACTTAGATTATTGATCCCTTAATTAATACAAATCTATTAATAGGGGTGTGCAGATCAAAAATGTTTGTTTCATATCCTGTCCCATGTTATTTACAGGAATTTTCCTTTTGCCCATTTTATTCTTCATTTTTTTTTTTTAATTACAGAGGCAATATTGTTCAGAGTGCATATTTGGGGGGGGGGGGGGTGTTGTTTTGTTTTTTAAGTATGCACTCTTCACAAAGAGTGTGTACTATTTGCAAACAGGACACACTCTTTCTTGCAGGTGTAAGAAGTTGTGCCTAAACTATAGGCTCATATTTGTCTTACTAGACTAATAGTCGGTAAATAAAAGATTGTGCCTAAAACAGATGCACTGTGTAAAAGACTCAGGATTTACCAAAGGTTGCATTTGTCCCACTAGGCAGCAGGAAGCAGTAGCTAATCTCTTGGAACTACATGTTCAAGAGTGCCCTGAGCTCTTGAGTGTTGAGTTAGAGGGGTGGAACTCACAGAGAGAAATATTTTTGCCCCAAGCTTGATTCATGAGGGAGAGAACATAAGAACCTAAGAATTGTCGCTGCTGGGTCAGACCAGTGGCCCATCGTGCCCAGCAGTCCGCTCACGCGGCGGCCCCCAGGTCAAAGACCAAGCCAAAGACCAGTGCTCTAAATGAGTCCAGCCTCACCTGCGTACGTTCCAGTTTAATAGGAACTTGTCCAACATTGTCTTGAATCCCTAGAGGGTGTTTTCCCATATAACAGACTTTGGAAGAGCATTCCAGTTTTCTACCACTCTCTGGGTGAAGAAGAACTTCCTTACGTTTGTATGGAATCTATCCCCTTTCAACTTTAGAGAGTGCCCTCTTGTTCTCCCTACCTTGGAGAGGGTGAACAATACAAGGTGCGAGAAGAAGAGAGACCTTCCCTAGTTGTGACTACATTCAAGCCCTGGGGAGGACTGGAGTGAGAAAGCTAGCTGAGAACTTCATCCAGGAAAACACTAAAGAGGTGAGTTTCTAATCTAAGACCTCTGTAAACTGAACCTGCAAGTTTAAAGGAGACTGTCCTTTGTTTGGGGTGTGGCAGTTGAGCTGGAGACAGTTGAGACATTGGTTGGAGGAAAGGGGTTTCTTTTTCCTAAATATCCTTCTGTTTGGACTGTTTAACAAGTGAAGCAGAGTGGTTGAAGTAAGCCCATCTTATTGTACCAATATGTTTATGAGTCTGGAGAAGGGCTGTTTATTTTGAATGAAGGAACTGCTTCCCCTGAGCCTGTGAGTAAACAGAATCAGCAAAGTAAAGAAATAAAAGGTTTTCCTTATACTTTCCACATGTGTTGTCGCTGTTTGTATGAATGTGAAAGGGGGGGAGGGGGAAATCCTGGAAAACCAGGCCAACCTCCCATACCCTGTTATACAATTACCCTCTAACTGGCACATTAACAGTTAACATATGATAATTACTTCCAATTTATCTGCAAGGTACATCCCCCACCTATCTCCCAATAACATTCCACATTAGGGAGCACTAGGGTTACCAGATTTTCCTTCAGGAAAATACAGACCCATGGTCATGCCCCCAGGACCGCCCAGTTCTGCCGCTGTCCCGCCCTGTTCCTGAAGGGAAATATGCAGTATACAGGAAATTCTTTACTGGTCCCTAGTGCTTACTGCATTTGTGTTCTCTGCTAATAAATATGCTGATAGCAAACTTTCCTATGCAAGTAAATATCTATTGTATAGTATACAGATATGGCAAACAACATATAAACAAATTTAACAATATTTCTCTTGGCAGTAATTTCATTCCCAACTTCTTAACAAACTTCCTATGCAACTAATATGTAAATGTCAAATAAAAACTAAAATGTCAAAAAGTCTGACTTACCCTTTACAAATCACAGGAAAATATTTCTAGCTGATTCATTGCACTAAGAATAATGAAATAACAGCCATACAACCTTTTGTGGCAGATAGACATAATGTGGTCCGTTCCCAACAAGTAGCTCAGCAAGTAGCTGAAAGAGTTCTCACAACACAGGCTCTAGACACTCAGGTTCTTCAGAGGATGAGCAGCTTATCTGGCATATTAAGGAATAAATGTGCCCAGTAAATCCTGTGAATCTTATTAGTGTTGTCAGGAAGGCAAAACAAGTCATTCTTCTGCTTACTGACTAGGGCCAACATAAGGGGAGAGTGTGGCGCAGTGGCTAAAGCTACAGCCTCAGCATCCTGAGGTTGTGGGTTCAAACCCCTGCTGCTCCTTGTGACCCTGGGCAAGTCACTTAATTCCCCCCATTGCCCCAGGTACATTAGATAGATTGTGAGCCCACCAGGACAGAGGGATAACTGCTTGAGTACCTGAATAAATGCACATAAACTGTTCTGAGCTCCCCTGGGAGAACGGTATAGAAAATTAAATAAATAAATAAATAAGGGATACAGGTTTTAAGAAAGAAGTTTGACAGAAAACCTGAGGTTAAAGCCTTGTAAAGAAAAATAGCCAAAAAGCAAAAGTAGCCCAAGTGCGGTGTAGCATAAAAAGAGCAAAAAGCCAAGTTTTATTCTCTGCTTTCAAAATAGTAGATTTTTCTACCAGCACGGTCTCCATTACTGGTCAGATCAAAGCTCAGTGATGTTAGCAATGACAGACATCCACTGTCCTTGATTCCTTATGTATAGCCAGGATTGGGGAAAATAAAAACCCTACAGTGTCATAGGTCAATAGCGCTTTGAAACAGAATCAAGGTTAGTCTGGATCTGGCCATCATAGGCATACAAAAGCCTGTTGACCTACACCAGTGTTTCTCAACTCGGTCCCGGGGTTCCCCCTTGCCAGTCAGGTTTTCAGGATATCCACAATGAATATGCATAAACTTGATTTGCATATACTGCCTCCATTATAATTCTGGATATCCTGAAAACTTGGCTGGCAAGGGGGGTACTCCGGGACTGAGTTGAGAAACATTGCCTTATACCATATTTATTTATTTATTCATTCAATTTTCTATACCGTTCTCCCAGGAGAGCTCAGAACGGTTTATATAAATTTATTCAGGTACTCAAGCATTTTTCTCTGTCTGTCCCGGTGGGCTCACAATCCATCTAATGTACCTGGGGACACGGGGGGATTAAGTGACTTGCCCAGGGTCACAATGAGCATCATGGGTTTGAACCACAATCTGTAAAGTATCATATAGTAAATATTAAACTGCCATGCTCTTTGTGCACACCCATGCTAAAAGTGTGTATTAATAGCCATGTTAATTGCTTAGTGTAAACCCAGGGGTAGGCAATTCTGGTCCTCGAGAGCCAGAGCCAGGTCAGGTTTACAGGATCTCCACCATGAATATATATGAGATGGATTTGCATGCACTGCTTCCTTGAGATACAAATCTATCTTATGCATTTATTGTGGATATCCTGAAAACCTGACCTGGCTCCGGCTCTTGAGGACTGAAATTGCCTACCCCTGGTGTAACCTAATGTAATAAGCTTAATTATTAGAAAATATGTTCTTTTACGTAAAATTGGACTCACGATGCATAAAGAATATAAAGGCATGTTAGTGTGCTCTAATGTGGTAGTGCATTTCAGTAAATCTAGATCAGAATTTATTTTTAGCCCAGTCTTGAAAAACTGTGGGATCTGCGATGGATTTTCTTACAACAATTAATAGGTCAGCTTCTCTGGGAGAAGGGACTGAACGTTGTGTACACGTAGAATGTCAAGTCCAGAGATTGAATTAGCTGAGCTAGAGACCAGATAAATGGTAAACAGAACAAGTGAGAATATAAGTCACTGTGGTACTATACAAGCCAGAATCCAAAGTGAAGATGAGCTATCAATGGATTGTTGCCTTGTCTAACAAATAGGATCTGAACCAAACTAATACATTGTCCCTCATATCTGTTTCTGCATTCCATGATAGCATAACAATGTGATGTTTATGTTTTATTAACATTTGATATACCGCTTAAGTATATTACAGATCTAAGCGGTTTACAATAAACTACAGGTACTTAGAACTTCCCTATCTGTCCCAAAGGCTCACAATCTAGCTAAAGTACCTGTGTAAACAATTATTAAAATAGAAAAGATATACCAAATTCCAAGAATTGTGAGGGAAAGGTACAATTCAAATAATAATAAAAAAGATAAAGATAAAAGAAATAAAAAGAATAAAATTAAAATATACAAATAAGTTTAAGAGATTGGAGATTGAGCAAAATAAATTTCAATCTGGTGCTAAGCCCAATCATCAATCCGGTCCAATAGAGCTCCATATCTGCAAGGAAGGATTGACACAGAGAAGCGATGGTGGGCTATGGGGCCATCCCTGCCAGAGGTGAAGGAATCAACGGCTGCAATCTGGGTCCAAGAGCAGAAGGCAAAGAAACTAGGAAGAAGAGGCAGGCCACAAAAGGTCATCTGATGATGCTCACCATCCAGGAACGCCCCATCGATGCAAGCCAACAACACAACATCCATCAACTGTCCTTGGTCCCAGCCAAATGCTCCCAAATATCCAGCACCAAAAGAACACAAAAAAAACCTACTCCCATCAAAAACTGTTAGATCAGCGTGTTCTTAAAACTGCTGTATAGCAAACTTTTTATATTAAATTTTTAAAATGTTAATGTGCTCATAAGTACTTCAGCAGAGCGCCTAACAGCGATACGTGGTCGCTGACACTGTGCGTTGGTTTTTTAATCACAACACATTATATTAAGTGCTACGGCTTCTATTATATATACATTGTTCATGTAGGTTCCAAAGTTGTTAAGAAAGGGACACATCTGAAAAAATGTGTCTCAGCTCCAACAGTCTGTGTTTTGCAAAGGCTACTTCAGAAAGTCAAATATTGAAGACTTTTTTTCTTTTCTTTTGTATTGTTCTTTTGCTATTAGAACAGTGCTAGGTCCTCTGACTCCAACACTCCTCTGATCAAAAAGATGCCCCAGGCACCTGCATCAGCAACACTTGTTTATTGTGTGCTATATTTTGCATTAGATCTGGACTAGTTCTTTTTTCATTGCAAGATAGCATGCACATAAGGTAATTGAAAATGCAATCAGTGCACATTATTTTACTACTCCAATATAAATGCAATGAGGGAGGGTAATTTTCAGATAGCCAATTTATACACACATACTGTACATGACTGAAAGGAGTTTGATGAATATATGCAGATATCATGGGCGTGCCCAGTTGCTATTAATAATTAAAACTGGAAAATACAAGCATGCAAGGTGATACATGGAGATTAACTTTGAAATTATTTGATGTAAATAAGACAGGTGAACTGTGGAACTATTTGTTAAAGGTTATTTTGAATTGGCTATGATAGAATCAAACTAAATAAAAAGATTCAAGTTTAAGCTGGAAATTTTAGTCTACAGTTAGAAAGGAGAAAAGACATGCTGGCAATGGAAAAGCTTATGTAAGAACTGAAAGAGATTAATAAAATCCCATGTTTTCCCAGAAGAACAGGAACCTGGGTTTTTACAGAGACCTTAGAAAGGAAGTCTGTTCCTTATAGATTAGAACACATAAAGCTAATTGGGAGTTCATACAGAAGTTAGGATGTGTCTGTAGGATGCAGGCCTTTTACTGACCTGATTGGTGTCTGAAAAGGTTAAAGGGTTCAAAAGTTATTTAGAACAGTGGTTCCCAACCTTGTCCTGGAGGACCACCAGGCCAGTTGAATTTTCAGGATAGCCCTAATGAATATGCATGAGAGAGATCTGCATATAATGGTGGTGCCAGGCATGCAAACCTGCTCCATGCATATTCATTAGGGCTATCCTGAAAACCCGACTGGCCTGGTGGTCCTCCAGGACAGGGTTGGGAACCATTGATTTAGAAGTCATATGGAGAAAAAGTGAAACACTGCCAACTGCTGGGTTTAAAACTTAACATCAGAACGGACTTAACATTAAATTAAGGATTTAAATGTAACATTGACATAAGGGGTTCCTGGAAGGGTGGTGGAGGGAGAGAAAGGAGCAGGGTGGTATGGAAGGGTGGTGGAAGGAAAGAAAGGGGGCATATGATGATGGAATTCGTGTGCAGGGAAAGGAGAGAGAGCCATAAGGGGGAAGGATACCAGATGGAATTGGGTTGGAGGGAAAGAAACGGGGCAAATGCTCATGGAATTGGTGTGCAGGAAAAGGGGAAAGAGACATAAGGGGGAAGGATACTGCATGGAATTGGGTTGGAGGGAAAGAAAGGAGGCAGATGCTGATGGAAGTGTGGGGAAGAGAGAGGAGAGAGTGACATGCCAAACCATGGGGGTGTGGGAGAGGAAAGGGAAGAAGAGGAGAGAGATGCCAGCCCATTGGAGGAGGGAAGGGAATAAGATGGATGCCAGACCAATAGGGGTGAAGGGAAAGATGGAAGGGGGAGGCATACAGTTTCTGGAAGTGGCATTGAAGGAAAGAAGATGAGAACTAGAAGGGACAGACAGTGGATGAAAGCAAGAGAGTGAAAAGAAGATGAGGAAAGCAGAAACTAGAGAAGACAAGGTAGAAAACCACACTACAGTTTTGTAAAAGGGGGAGGGGTTAGTTTGTGATTACATATTCCATACTAGGCGAAGGTGTTTTCTGTGTTCTGTGTGTTCGAAAGACATGGTTTTCTGTTAGGATTGACTGCAGGATTGATCTGTACTAGTCTGGCTTGTTTAGTTTTACAATGGGTGTATTGATGTTGTACTGCTCACTGTAGTATGTAAGATGCTGCCTTTTCCTAGGTACACTCTTGTGTGATGTGTGGATTGTTACTAAAAATCATGTTTTTCATACAGATGGGGAGTGTAAAAAAATGATGGGCCCCGGGTGTCACATATGCTAGGTATATATAAGAAACTCTTCCAAAGGGAGACAAATATGGTCATAAGATGTTCTAAATACAGTTGTTGCAGAAGCAAAAAAGAAGACAGTGTCACACTATGTTGCTCTTAAAGAAGGAAAAAGCCTCAGACAGGGCCCTCCCACCTCCACATTGGTGGATCTTCAAGGTGGTTAAGCGATAACCTCATAGGCAAAACCTTCTTAATAAATTGAGCAACTGAATCATAAACTGTGCTTCAAATAAATGCTGAAATAGATAGAGGCAAAAATACCACTTATCTTAGAGCTGATCGGCACACCGACGAAGGCCAGCGTTTCACCGACAGGCTACATCAGGGTGTGACCCGACCGATCAGTCTGCAAAAGATAAAAAGAAAAAACACAGGAACTAAGCAGTTTCACAATGAATTGACTTTTTAACATTTTAACATGACAGAGCTCAAACGTACCTAATCAAGAGCGTGCATAACGCTTCAAAAGTCCAGAAGAATGGCTCCCCTGGGGCGGCTCCGGAGTTACGATTTTTAAATCTACCCGGTGGGAAACATCACCACCGGAAGTAGAAAAAAGGACAGCTGAGAGAAATCTTATCTAACAAATGCAGAACGGACTAATGTAAAAGCAGGAACAAAAACCGACCAAAACTGGACTGGTCTCATTGATACATAATGTGAAGTTGTATCAATGTGTTAAACTCTTTCTGCCTTCTATTGTTCCTGATGTTATATGTTGTTGTGTTGTCCACTCTCTTTCTCAATTTCTAACTAGCAAACCTAAGAAATGTGATGTGAATCCTAAATAAATGAATTTTGCACAAATACTTGTCATTTTATGTTGTTATTATTCTATGACATAAAGTTAGGAAAAGTTGTTACAATTACTCTAATGTTGTATGTTGTTGTTTAATAAAACGCACTCCAATCCAATCTTTGGTTCAAACCCATGGGTTCTTCACTGTTGAGAAGATGAATCCAAAATTGCTCCGCTCGCAAAAGCTGAGTGGAGCGGTTGTTAATTCCTTCATTTACGTGATCTATAACAAAACAACGTAGGTCTTCAAAACTGTGGTTCTGTTCGAGACAGTGTACCACCAGGGGAGCCTGTAGCTTGTTGTTGTGTAGGCAACTTTTATGTTCAGTTATGCGCCTTCTAAAAGTTCGTGTGGTTTGACCTACATACACCTTTAAACAGGGGCAAAAAATAATGTATACTACAAAAGTTGTAGAGCATGAAGTCAGATGTTTGAGCTTATAAATTTTCTTTGTGCCTGGATGTACAAATTGCTCTGAAAACTCTGTTGTAATAGCACATGTCAAGCATTTCCCGCATTTGAAATGTCCTGTTGGTTCAGTGTTTAAACCTGTCAATTGAGGTAAAACAGAACCAATGGTAGCAGGACTAAGTAATTCTTTCAGGTTCTTCTGTCTAGTGAAAGCTATACGAAGATGAGTTCCTGTATGTGTGGGATGTGCTATCAAAAATTCCCAATGTTTCCTCAAGATCTTGGAAATCCCATTCATGCTTGGAGAGTATTGTAGAATACAAGTAGCTATGTTTTCGTCTGTTGTTTTGACTCTAGGCAAAAATAGAAGGTCCCTGTTTAAATATTTTGCTCGCTTGTAAGCTCTTCTGAGAACATTCTCTGGGTAACCCCTGGCTTTAAGCCTCGTATATAAATGTTTACTTTGTGATTTGTAGTCAGAAATCTCTGAACAGAGGCGACGGTACCTAAAAAACTGAGATGTTGGAAGACTGCGTTTAAGCGGCAGAGGATGGTTGCTCGTAAAATCTAGAAAAGTATTTCTATCAGTGGCTTTCCTAAAAACTGTAGTATTGATGATGTCATCGTTCTTAAAAATCGTAACATCCAAAAAGGAGATCTCCTGTGAATGGCATGTCATACTAAATTCTATTTTAGGATGTCTCGAGTTAAGCCACGAATGAAAATGATCTAGTTCTTCTCTAGTCCCTGTCCAGACGACGAAAACGTCATCTATAAAACGCAGCCACATTGTCGTCTTGTTGGAAAATGGATTACAAACTATCCAGCGATTTTCAAAATCCTGCATAAACAGGTTGGCTACAGAGGGAGCCATGGTCGCACCCATGGCTACCCCAGAGACTTGTTGAAAAAATTTTTCTTGAAATTTGAAATAGTTTTTTTCCATAGCGAAAGACATTAATTTAATCACAAAGTCCACAGGGACCCGAGATGTTGGAATGTTGTTCAAAAAACCACTGATGATATCAACAGCTTCCGTTTGGGGGATGATGGTGTATAAAGACTTTACATCGAAAGTCACTAGATAGGTAATATCTTTAATGTTGTTCAACTCGTTCAATTTAGAAAGAAAATGAGAGGAATCTCTCAGATATGAAAAACCCTTTGATACAAGAGGACGTAAAAAAATGTCTACAAAGGTGGACAGAGGTTCTAAGATGGAACCGCGGCTTGACACGATGGGACGTCCAGGAGGATTTCTCAAATCTTTGTGTATTTTTGGCAAAACATAAAAAACTGGAACCCTTGGTTCAACGGTGTTCAAAAAATCAAATTCTTTTTTATTTAGAATCTCTTTGTCCAAGGCTTCCAGGGTGAAATCTCTAATTTGAATTGCCAATTGAGAAGTGGGATCGTCTTGAAGTTCTACATAATCTGTAGGTACTTGTAACAGTTGTAAAGCCATCGTTGTATAGTGGTCCATGTTAAGCACCACCACCGCCCCACCTTTGTCCGCTTTACAGATCCTGATATCCTTATTAGCTTGCAGGATCTTTAAGGTGGTGAACTCGTCCTTGGTTAAATTGTATGGTTGATATCTGAAAGTTTTCCTGTCACACTGTCTTCTAACATCTCTAGTGACGAACTCCTTGTACAGAGTTAAATGTGGACTGGGTGGAGTGGGAGGAACCCATGTCGATTTTCTGCGGACAATGGAGTCATCAGAATCCTGGAGGGGAAACTGAGTAAAGTATTCCTTTAGATGAAGTTTTCTAAAAAACCTCTCAAGGTCGATCCTCAATTGAAAAGTTTGCAGAGGTTGAACAGGTACAAAGGTTAAACCACGGGACAAAATGGAAAGTTCTGTCTGATTTAGAGGATAAGTAGAAAGATTAAACACTACTTGTTCCTGCCGGTTCTTCCTCTGGTTTGCGCCCTGGTTCCCGGGCGTTTTGTACTCCGTCCTCTTGGTTTTCCCCGTGTCCCTTGCTGTCCGGATCCTCCCGATTGTCCTTGTTCTAAAAAATCCTCTTCTGAATTAGAGAGAGATCCTCCTTCTGAAGGGTCCGAAGACTCAAATTCTTTAGATTTTTGCTTAGATGGATTTGTAAGCCATGGGTATACTTTCTTATTAGTGTAATCGTCTTCATCCCTTTTAAATTTTTTTATTTTATTTTTTTGCAAGTTAATTTTGAAAGATTCAATCTTGCGTTGTGTCTCAGCTAATTCCTTTTCATATGTTTCAGGGACCAAACTACTCTTCAGTTCACCCAATTTAGTATCTAAATCAAATTGGATCGATTCTGTAGTGACCCTAGTTTTCTCTATTATCAGGACCATCAAATCTAAAGAACATTTGTTCAGAATGCCGGCCCATTGTGAAAGAAAAACTGGGTCATCTGTGAAAAGTGTAGGTGGTTTGATGACTCTAAGGCCCCTCGGGATGTATTCTTTTTTGCAATACTCTAAAAGAGTAGCCCCGTGTAGGGTAGCCCTCACCATTTTTTTGGCCACATTGATGTAATCCATCCAAGTAGTATCTGTGCCAAAACTTTCAGGGAATTGAAAAATAGATGGTCGCTGAAGCAAATCAGATACAAAATCTGTAGTAAATCCAAAGCCTGTATTCCACCCATGGGATCCCATATTCTCAATTCCTATAATATAGCTATAAACTACACAGATGTATTGGAACCCAATGTATATATAAGAAACTCTTCCAAAGGGAGACAAATATGGTCATAAGATGTTCTAAATACAGTTGTTGCAGAAGCAAAAAAGAAGACAGTGTCACACTATGTTGCTCTTAAAGAAGGAAAAAGCCTCAGACAGGGCCCTCCCACCTCCACATTGGTGGATCTTCAAGGTGGTTAAGCGATAACCTCATAGGCAAAACCTTCTTAATAAATTGAGCAACTGAATCATAAACTGTGCTTCAAATAAATGCTGAAATAGATAGAGGCAAAAATACCACTTATCTTAGAGCTGATCGGCACACCGACGAAGGCCAGCGTTTCACCGACAGGCTACATCAGGGTGTGACCCGACCGATCAGTCTGCAAAAGATAAAAAGAAAAAACACAGGAACTAAGCAGTTTCACAATGAATTGACTTTTTAACATTTTAACATGACAGAGCTCAAACGTACCTAATCAAGAGCGTGCATAACGCTTCAAAAGTCCAGAAGAATGGCTCCCCTGGGGCGGCTCCGGAGTTACGATTTTTAAATCTACCCGGTGGGAAACATCACCACCGGAAGTAGAAAAAAGGACAGCTGAGAGAAATCTTATCTAACAAATGCAGAACGGACTAATGTAAAAGCAGGAACAAAAACCGACCAAAACTGGACTGGTCTCATTGATACATAATGTGAAGTTGTATCAATGTGTTAAACTCTTTCTGCCTTCTATTGTTCCTGATGTTATATGTTGTTGTGTTGTCCACTCTCTTTCTCAATTTCTAACTAGCAAACCTAAGAAATGTGATGTGAATCCTAAATAAATGAATTTTGCACAAATACTTGTCATTTTATGTTGTTATTATTCTATGACATAAAGTTAGGAAAAGTTGTTACAATTACTCTAATGTTGTATGTTGTTGTTTAATAAAACGCACTCCAATCCAATCTTTGGTTCAAACCCATGGGTTCTTCACTGTTGAGAAGATGAATCCAAAATTGCTCCGCTCGCAAAAGCTGAGTGGAGCGGTTGTTAATTCCTTCATGCTTGACATGCTTGACATGTGCTATTACAACAGAGTTTTCAGAGCAATTTGTACATCCAGGCACAAAGAAAATTTATAAGCTCAAACATCTGACTTCATGCTCTACAACTTTTGTAGTATACATTATTTTTTGCCCCTGTTTAAAGGTGTATGTAGGTCAAACCACACGAACTTTTAGAAGGCGCATAACTGAACATAAAAGTTGCCTACACAACAACAAGCTACAGGCTCCCCTGGTGGTACACTGTCTCGAACAGAACCACAGTTTTGAAGACCTACGTTGTTTTGTTATAGATCACGTAAATGAAGGAATTAACAACCGCTCCACTCAGCTTTTGCGAGCGGAGCAATTTTGGATTCATCTTCTCAACAGTGAAGAACCCATGGGTTTGAACCAAAGATTGGATTGGAGTGCGTTTTATTAAACAACAACATACAACATTAGAGTAATTGTAACAACTTTTCCTAACTTTATGTCATAGAATAATAACAACATAAAATGACAAGTATTTGTGCAAAATTCATTTATTTAGGATTCACATCACATTTCTTAGGTTTGCTAGTTAGAAATTGAGAAAGAGAGTGGACAACACAACAACATATAACATCAGGAACAATAGAAGGCAGAAAGAGTTTAACACATTGATACAACTTCACATTATGTATCAATGAGACCAGTCCAGTTTTGGTCGGTTTTTGTTCCTGCTTTTACATTAGTCCGTTCTGCATTTGTTAGATAAGATTTCTCTCAGCTGTCCTTTTTTCTACTTCCGGTGGTGATGTTTCCCACCGGGTAGATTTAAAAATCGTAACTCCGGAGCCGCCCCAGGGGAGCCATTCTTCTGGACTTTTGAAGCGTTATGCACGCTCTTGATTAGGTACGTTTGAGCTCTGTCATGTTAAAATGTTAAAAAGTCAATTCATTGTGAAACTGCTTAGTTCCTGTGTTTTTTCTTTTTATCTTTTGCAGACTGATCGGTCGGGTCACACCCTGATGTAGCCTGTCGGTGAAACGCTGGCCTTCGTCGGTGTGCCGATCAGCTCTAAGATAAGTGGTATTTTTGCCTCTATCTATTTCAGCATTTATTTGAAGCACAGTTTATGATTCAGTTGCTCAATTTATTAAGAAGGTTTTGCCTATGAGGTTATCGCTTAACCACCTTGAAGATCCACCAATGTGGAGGTGGGAGGGCCCTGTCTGAGGCTTTTTCCTTCTTTAAGAGCAACATAGTGTGACACTGTCTTCTTTTTTGCTTCTGCAACAACTGTATTTAGAACATCTTATGACCATATTTGTCTCCCTTTGGAAGAGTTTCTTATATATACATTGGGTTCCAATACATCTGTGTAGTTTATAGACATATGCTAGGTATGCCACTGTGGAGAGGGAGTGATTATT
The DNA here is from genome assembly GCF_902459505.1 of Geotrypetes seraphini. NCBI lineage: Eukaryota > Metazoa > Chordata > Amphibia > Gymnophiona > Dermophiidae > Geotrypetes > Geotrypetes seraphini. The sequence continues at coordinate 549,102,329 of NC_047084.1, forward strand.
GCAACCTCATCTCCCTTGCACACTGTCTGCTGGATTCTCTAAACAGCGCTGATGTCAGTGGCCACCTTAAATGCGACCATTTTTGGATAGAGATTGTTGGAATTCAGAATAACCAGGCTCTTTTCTCACAGAAAATACAGGACAAATTTTAGGTAGTGGAAGTTACTTGAATAAATGCCTATTAAATGACCTGATCGACCTCAGGTATGGTGCTGAGCAAAATATATCCTAGACATATTAAATTAATCATGGAATTGAATAAACATACTACTTGTTTATCTTCAGAAAATATTCATAACAGCTATCCCTACTATGAAAGAAAATTCATGTGCATTGAATATGAAATGATTAATATGTTTTAGTTCAAAGGTAATGTGTCTCATGACTAAATCTGCTAATTCATTACTAAGCTGAATAAACTATTATTCTTTCTCCAAATAATAACTATTGTTCTCCAAAAGCAGATATATTTAATTACAATATGTATTTATATTCAAATTTCCTTTTAGCAACACATTAAGGATGCACTGAAGCAATCCCAACCCCCACCCCATCCTGTGTCTACAGTAAGTCATCTTCGCTGGTGCTAGAGAGACCTGAGCTTTATTGTTCTGTAGACAGATGTAGGAAATAAACCACAGTTCACATATAAAATTTTGTCTTTTTTAAGATTTTTCTTATATGAGAATTTGGTATGTAGGAAGACAGGTTTTCATCTGAGAGTGTTTGACTCTTTCTATAAATAGAAAGCCATATGTTTCCATGACAATCTGAAACAAATATGTTACTAGATGAGGATGACAGTATATTGCTTTCTTTACCATAGAATAACTTGTACAAAGATTATCTTATAATTTATATCAGCAGAAAGCAATTAAAAAATGGCAGTTGCGAGCACCGTCTTGCTATAGAGGAATGAAACAGAAGTCAGCCCCTTTAACTTTCCCGGCATGTCTCTTTGGGCATATGTGGTGTATTTTCTTGGTTCAGAAACATGGTTTTAAATACACAATGTAAAGTGTATTTCAGGAGATAATAAAAATCTAGAAACCCACATTTCAAAAATAAATGATTATAAAAATGTATTTTTAGAATACCAGCTGTTTCACTAAAACATTTAGATTTAATGAATCATTCATTAATGAATGAATGAATGATATTTTTACTTTTTTTTGGAGTACCTCATAAATCAGATGTTTGCCAATCAGGCTTTTGGAAATGCCACAGTATGGGTTTGGTGTTGATACTCAATCATACAGCTGCGTTTGATCTATTAGGCTATCAACAGCTGAGGCTTCAGTATGAAGGGTGTAATGCTAGATTGGATTTCCTTCTTTATGGGACTTATTGAAACTCTGAAATATACATTCCAAATAATTTTAAAGAATTAAGACAAACAGCTGTTTCATCATAAGGAATAATAACAGAATCAATCAAAAAAATTCTACTCAAATTCAAGCCTCCATAACTGGGAGTGAAAGAAAATAAAAAATGTCAAGAAACCAAGAAGAAAAGAAAATCCGAACAATACCTCCATAGGTCAAGCCCAACTACTTATTATGGTCCCATTATCCAACACCAATCAGCAAGGAGGCAACTAAAATTATAAGGACCAGTAACACATTTTTCCCCTTTATCAGATAGCCATTTTTCTAATTAAGATGAAATGAAGAATATGTATTTATTCCTTTGAAAGGAAATAAAGCAGTTACATGGAAATCTTTAACAAACAGTAGCCTCTAATGCAAAAACTCATATCTTTAACTACAGAAAATCAGGGAATAGCTGCATCTTCTGGCCACAAAATAATCTTTCTTCTTAAAGATTTATGAACCAATAATTTATCTTGTTCAGATATAAATGAGACAAACGTGGCACATTCAGCAATGTCATCTTGTGATGTCTCTAAAATTCCAGACCGATCAAAACTGTCTGACTTCATAATCACATCCATTCTCAAAATAAATATCATTAGTAGAACCATAATAACAACATCCAGAGATGACAGTTTCATCCACACAGGTGATACTGAACACTTCTGAGAAAATTCTTTAACAAATTCCCAGAAGACAATTAACACGTAATATGAAAATGTATGAAATGCAGATTTCTAATCTTGTTACCTTTTCAAGGGTCTTGAGGTTATGATGAATAACCAAATTGTCCTCAATCTCAGATATTTCTGTAGTCTGCAAAGTAACTGTCTGTGGTTCCAAATTTATTTATTTTTTTTTAGTTTTTCTTCATCAATGCAGTTCTTCTGTCAAAATCTTTTAACCTGCTGACAGCTTCTTTTGTAAGGTTGTACAGTTGTGAAATAATTTCCTTAAGAAGACATTCTATTTTAGCGACAACTTGCCAAATATCCCTTATGAAAATATTAACTTGAGATATACTCCTGGCCTGAATATATTCAAAACTTGATAGAGGAGAAACTACCTTAGAAAATGGGCAATCTCAAAGCTGAATGCAAATAAAATAATAATAATAAAAAAAATCAATTACACAGTCTCCCTGTTCTACTTCAAGCACAGATCTCTCCATCATCTTTTGCTCTTCTTCAGTTCTTTTTTACTCTTCATTCTCTGCTTTGCTTTATCCTCATTCCTTTTTGTCTGCCTTTCCTTCTGTAGTTCTTGTCTTATGGTCTCAAATAGGTTGACTATTCCAGTCTGATGAGGTTCAACTCTCCCAACTTTCGCTTTGACCTTTTATAATGGCTAACTCAATCACAGGAATCTTCTCTCTGCTGCAGTCACAAAGTATGTGTATTCCACTGTCACAGGCAGAATTGCATCCCACGTCAGTATAACTCTTTCCTCCTCTTTTACCAAGGTGTGCTAACTGATTAGCACGCGCTAAACGCTAACGCGTCCATAGACTAATATGCATGCGTTAGTATTTAGTGCACCTTAGTAAAAAAAATAAGTATGTCCATTAGTATGTCAAGCTTCTCCATAAATCTGTCTTTCTCCTCCAGTTTTACTCTACCCACAGAAGCTTTGCTGGTTAGTTCCCACTTGGATTTCTTTCTTTCTTTTTTATTTATAATTTCCAACATAATAATAATAATAACTTTATTCTTATATACCGTCAACACCAACAGTTCTAGGTGGTTTACATAAAGAAGAACTGGACAATCAGTGAAAAATACAAGTTAATTTTCAAGCATTAAACATCTCGTACAGAAAAGTTGATTAAGAAGTACACATTTGACAAATAATTGAGAAAGAAAAGGAAAAAAAACCCATAATAATATTACTTAATCACACTCAAGTCCTCAAAATGAGATCCAAGATTACAAGTGAGTGAATGTAAGAAATTAATACAGAACATAAGAAAAAGATGTCAAATCAATTTGCTGGGTTGAGTCAAAATCTATTCATTGGGAGTTGTAATTCCATCCCTTTCAAGGCATCTTAGAGATGAAAAAAACTAGTTGATTGAGATGGATCAAAGAAAACATATTTCAGGGACTGGTATTTAATTATGCACTTGCATGAATATCTAAGGAAAAGTTCCCACATGGATTTCAACTTTGCTTTAATCCTAACCTGGTTTTTTAAGACAGGACCTCTGAATTTTGGATTTGCTTTGTACCACTGAGCAAGTAATCCAGTGGTTAGGCCATTGGCCAGGTCATCAGTTCTGTAATTTTGTTTGTCTTGATTGCTTATGTCTCTCAAATACAAGCCATATCTAATGAGAACCCTGGTAGTTGATAGTTCAGCTACAGGTAGTTCTCCACTTAATCTCACCAAACAGTGGAGTAGTAAAGGGGGAAGGGGGGAGGGGCAATCCACCTCAGGCACCATCTTCCTCAGGGCACCCCTTCTCCTCTATGCCCCATCCCACTCCTTCCCCTGCTGCGCATGCTCCTTCCCTTCCCCATACCTTTTAAACTTTGGCGTGAGCAGCCACCAACTAGCTGCCCGCGTTGGCTTTGGCGCTTTCTCTTACATCACTTCTGGGACCCGTGCCTAGGAAATGATGTCAGAGAGAGCGCCGAAGCCTACGTGGGCAGTGATTTGGTGGCTGGTTGTGCTGAAGTTTAAAAGGTATGGGGAAGTGGCGTGTGGCGGGGGGGGGGGGGGCGTGAGGGAGGGGTACCACCGTACCTGGCGCCATTCATCCTCACTATGCCAATGTCAGCAAAGGATGTAAATGAGTCCAAACTTGCAGGTTTTTTTTTTCTTGTGGACATTTTCAATATGTTGAAAACCTGTGAAATTGAAACTAATGTGTTAAGTGTCAATATAGATAAATAACCCCCTCCCCCCATTTTTACAAGACCATAGCATGTTTTTAGCGCCAACCATGGTGGTAAAAGCTGCAGTGCTCATAGCAATTCTATGAGCGTCAAAGCTGTTTCTGCCACGGCTGACACGAAAAACTGCACTACGGTTTTGTAAAAGGGAGGTAAATAAGATAATTTGATAATTGAGGCACAAAAGGCATTAATATGTAATACAAACACATAAAAATGATCAGAACACTTAAACATATTTCAGTAATTTGTGTTTTTGCATAATTTCTTAGAGATTCCAAGTAGATAAATAACATATTGAACAAAATTTAAAGCTAGTTGATTTTCCACCATTTTTTATCACTACTGCTTTTTTCAATTATGACATCTCCAAAACTGACACACGCTTAAGTGTTAATATAGATGCACTAAGGAGCAAATTCTATCAACGTTACTGTTAGGCAGTCTTAGGTGTCCTACCACTGCCTAATTTAATTGTTTTAATTGGTTCAATTGGTGCAGTAATTGCGCTGATCTAAAAGCAATTAAAAGGTCATTTAAAAAATGGAGGCACCCTTAGGAGCCTCCAAACATGGTGCCTTTGTCCCGATTAAAGAGGTACCTAAGGATGGATGCCTATGGCCACTGCATGTATGCGATTCTCATGGAAGGTAGGCACCCGAAATATAGGCCTACATTTCCGGCCCCCAACTTTTACATAGATGTGATTCTATAACAGAGCCATTGCTTGATTGACACGTGATCAGCGGCCATTTTGTAAGGCGCCATTTGTAGAATGCAACCCTGTTTAGCACAAGAATGCCCGTTTCCGTCTCCTCAAAAAACTGTAGTATGTGATTAGCTCACACATATATGGCAGTTAGCACAGGATGCCTGAGCACATCCTGTGGTATGTCATCATAATTTGAATTAAGTGCATTCTAGCACCTAAGTAAACTAAAGATGCATATCTTCTTGGGATTTCTTTTAAATCTGTTTTGAAAAGGTCCAGTCCGATGTCTGATGCCTGGATCAGAGGAAGGGTAATTTTCAGCATTGGTTAGCAGTTTACTTTATATGAATGGCCCTACAAGCAAATTTTCAAAACAAATGTCCCCCATGGGGATTCCTTTTGAAAGTCATGTGTCTTCTAATGTTTCTGGTTTTCCTAAGCTTGTATGCATTGCAGGATGAAGCCATGCAAATTAAGTTCATGAAAAGCAGGAGTTGGAATATAAAATGAAATATCTGTTCTTGTTCATCCTTACCACTCCCTATCACCATCACCACCATGGGCAGCAAGCATACTTTTTCCCATTGAGAGACTAGAGCAAGTTTTAAAGGGCATTTCTCGATGGGTAAACACCATTTACCTGCAGAAATCACTTAGAAAATTGTTCTCATAATCTATATAAAATCTAAAGTATTTAGCCTAATGGTACCAAATCTGTCTCCATCTCAAGCACAAAACTTAAAAGTTATTTTTGCTGTTCATTTTCTTGAGGCCAAGAGCCCATCATTAAACTTTTCCCAAAAGTGACAAAGGATCATATCAGGTGACAATATTACTATGTGATAACTATCCTTCCAGCTTAGCAACATCTGTGGTCATTTTAGGCCATATTAATTAATTGGAAACATGAGAGGTTCTTCAAGATTATTGCCACTTCTGGGACATTTGGAAATGCAATTGTTGTATGATTGGTGATTTCCATAATTTCTAGTAAATGCAATACTAGCTCATCCATCATTACTGTACATTCTTTGCAGTGACTCCAAGATGACTATTGTATCATCACAAGCTCACTCATCTGCCTGTCAAACAATGAAGATGTATTGCAACCCAGTTTGAATAATTTAACTAAATTTATTATATCTGTCCTGCACTTATCAAGGTGCATATACAAAAACATGAAATTATTACACCCCCACAAACTAAACCCTAAGATCCCCAAAATTAACCAAGCTAAGAAAAAAAAAACCTTGTTCACGACTTTTAGAAAAATATTTGGAACTATATACATAGGATTTTAAAAGCCACTGCTCCATTATCATATGATGATATCATTTTCAATTTTGATGCTACGAGACTACCTAAAATTATCTCAGTATGATCTACAGCTACTACATATTTTAACAGCAGTAGCACTTCAACAAATCCTTGAAAAATGTGAATCTTCTAAATATACATTTTTGGTGGATTTCAGTACTACTGATATATAAATATGAGTTGAATATTAATACAGGAAAAACAAACAAAAACTGCAGACTATGTACAATATGCAGGCAAAATTTATTGTACCAAAGTTAAAATCCAGTAATATAAAACCTTTTTACCACTTAAGGGACCTGACACGGTCCGTGTTTCGGACAAACCTTCGTCAGGGGTCCATGGTAAATAAGGTCTAGAATATATCACAAAAAATGAAGGTAACAACAAAATGCCTGTGTGTTTAGTTCGCCGAGAATCACTGCCAAAAGTAAAGCTTTACTTTTGGCAGTGATTCTCGGCGTTTTGTTGTTACCTTCATTTTTTGTGATATATTTTAGACCTTATTTACCATGGTCCCCTGACGAAGGTTTGTCCGAAACACGGACCGTGTCAGGTCCCTTAAGTGGTAAAAAGGTTTTATATTACTGGATTTTAACTTTGGTACAATAAATTTTGCCTGCATCTTGTACATAGTCTGCAGTTTTTGTTTGTTTTTCCTGGTTTGGTGTTTTACTGCAGATTTGGTTGGATCCCCCCTTTTTTTGTTGCTTTGAATATTAATACAACAGATAATAGTTTAACTAAAAGAATGAAAGTTTGGGACATCTTAACCTAATATCTTCAGCAACAACATCTCGTAATCAACAATATATGCGATAAAGTTAACACTTTTCCTTTGGAAATTAAAATAATGTGTATACTGTAGTGCCATCATATTTATAGCATATACAATGATTATTTTCCACATTTATTATGACTAATGTTGTTGTAATTTTGTAATGTTATTCAATTAAAACCTTTTCAATAAAAACATTTGAAAAACAAATTCTGATGGATCAGAATATAAACTAATAAAATTAAACAGAAAAATCATTGATCTTTGAATTCCCCTCTTAATCTAATCTAATCCTTAGGTTTGTATACCGCATCATCTCCACGTTCATAGAGCTCGACGCGGTTTACAGTAGGAGAAATAGGAAGGAACTACAACAGAGGGTTAGAGGTAGAAGTGTGAAGAAAATTTAGAGGACTTGGGATGCCAAGATATAAGAGTTTCCTTGATTCCTAAGTTGGAGGGAGACTTACATTTTTTGAGAAAAGCCAGGTTTTCAGTTGTTTGCAGAAAACTTGGAGAGAGCTCAAGTTCCGAAGAGGTGAGGTAAGGTTGTTCCAGAGCTCAGTGATTTTGAAGTGGAGAGAGGTCCCTAGCTTTCCTGTGCGGGAAATGCCTTTTAGCGAGGGGAAGGATAGTTTTAATTTGTGGGAGGATCTGGTGGTATTAGGGTTTGAGGAATTCCAAGAAAGAGGGATAAAGGGAGGGAGGATACCATATAGGATTTTGAAAGTTAAACAGGCGCATTTATAATGGACCCTGGCGATTATCGGAAGCCAGTGGAGCTTGGCCAGGAGCGGGGAGACATGGTCAAATTTACTTTTAGCGAAGATGAGCTTGGCCGCGGCATTCTGAATCCGTTGGAGTCTGTAGAGGTTTTTCTTAGTTAGGCTTAAGTAGACAGAGTTGCAATAGTCCAATCTGGAGAGGATGATGGATTGGACAAGGAGGGTAAAATGTTTTTGATGGAAGCAGGATCTAACTTTCCTCAGCATGTGAAGGCTGAAAAAGCATTTTTTTTACCAAGGATTGGAGGTGGTCATTGAAGGACAATGTGGAATCAATGATGATGCCCAAGACCTTGCTCGAGAACTCAAGCTGCAGAGAGGAGCCAGAGGGTAGTGGGATGGAGGTGGGTAGATGATCTAGTTTTGGACCGAGCCAAAGAAGTCTTGTTTTGGACTCATTCAATTTCATTTGCACAGTGTGGGCCCAGGATTGTAGGTTCATTATACAAGAGGATATGTTCTGAGACAGGTCGGTGAGGTTCGAATCGGTCTCGAGGAAGACGAGGATGTCGTCTGCATAAGTGTAAATTGTTTCAAGGGGGATAGGTGGAGGAGTTTTAGGGAGGACATATAGATTTTGAAAATGATAGGGGATAGTGGAGAGCCTTGCGGGACTCCACAATTCGGTTTCCAGGGGGAGGATGAGGTGCCATTCATGTTAACAATGTAAGAACGTAATGTAACAATGTAATAATGTAAGAATAAATAACTCTTCTCAAAAACACTCCAGCAATCAGCAATGCCCTCTAATGAAAATACTTCTCATAAAACCATGTGTTTAACTTTTTTTTTCTGAAAAAAATCCCCAACTAGTTTTGTTTCTGGTTTATCTCTCCTGGTAAAACATTCCTCCAGTGTGGAATAGTACTAGAGATTGTATGATCTCTGTACCACTTTGCCTTAACACCTTCATTGATAGAACTGTCAAACAAATGTCATTTTGAGAATAAAATATCTTGTTGATTACTATTAGGGGCATTTTCAAAAAAGTAAAACATCCAAAAACCTGCCTAAGTTTGCACTTGGACATCCTAAACCAAACATTGTGCAGGATGTACTGGATGGAACTTACATGTCCAGAGCTAGACCTGTTTTAGAAGCATCCACGTATTAAAAGGGTACCCAATCTGACGAGATGACCACTAGAGAGATTAAGTACTGACCCTCTCAAACTCCCCCAGTGGTCACAGACCCCCCCTCCCCACCCCACAAAAATCTGAATGAAAAAGTACATACCTGTCTGTAGAAGAAGCAGTATCGGATATGGGAAAGCCTACTAGAGTAGCACACAAGTGTCTTAAGTAGCCTGGTGAGTGGGCTAGTGAACCATAGAGAGGAGAACCCAGATCCAGTAGTGCCTTCTAAGGTGCCCTACTGCTCTATGTGGAAGCCTGTGTAGCCAGTGCATTATTTATTCATTTTTCTATACTGTTCTCCCAGGAGAGCTTAGAATGGTTTACATGAATTTATTCATGTACTCAAGCATTTTTTCCCTGTCTGTCCCACGAGGCTTGCAATCTATCTAATGTACCTGGGGCAATGGGGAGATTAAGTGACTTGCCCAGAGTCACAAGGAGCAGTGTCGGTTTGAACCCACTACCCCAGGGTACTGAAGCTGTAGCTTTAACCACTGTACCACATACTTATTATAAGGTTGCCCCCCCCCCCACTACATCTAAATGCAAACCATTTGAACATTTCCGATTTGGACTTTTTTGATCAAAAATGGGGTATAACTTTGGATGTCCCAGTGGCCTAGATATCCATCCAGATTATTTTCAAAAAATATTTTTTTTGAACGTCTAGCAGTTCTGATTTTTAAAAAATGGCCCTTTCTATGTCTCTAACAAATATCCGATTGGTGAAAGTAGGAATAAATAGTATAAATAAATAACATATGCTCCACTTTATTAGCTGAAGGATAAATATAATGGAAGAAAAAGCCTCAGGTCTATCTGGCAGAACTTAAAGCTCAAACTACCTCCACCCACATCATTGGCCTAAAAAACTTCTTAGACTGACCCTATGCCACTAAGATTCCTAATAGGAATTTGATATTTAAACAACAGTGCTTATCATTGTGTTAGACTTTCATGGTGTCCTACATGTAGCCAATGTTTCATGGATCTAAGCTGTTTCTTCAGGACTCCCGGACTTTCATTCGCCTTTCACAATTTGAGCTGCTGCTTCTTCAATCTCACCAGTGTCCTTTTTATGTCTCTCCATTTGGATATTTTGTTTGTTGATATCTGTTTTTGTTTCTGAGCTACAGAAGTTTTTGTGAAAGTGTGTTTTCGTGAACAGCTATTTTTCATCATGTACAACATCAATGAGCAGCACTACAGTGTGAAGTCTTGTTTTAAATTGGGTAAGACTGCTACAGAAACTTATGAAGGGTTTAAAGTGGCTTATAGAAAACATGTCATAAGTCATGAAAGGTGCTTGGAATGGTATTCACACTACAAAATTGGTCATGAATCAATGGAAGATGATTTGAAAACTGGAAGACTATCAACATCAACTGATGAGGGCTCTTGTCCACGCTAATCAGCAATTAAATGTTATAGAATTGACAGAGAAGTGCAACATCTCCATTGGTTCATACCACAACATTATAACAGATAATCTGGGGATGTCTCACATTGTGGCAAAGTTTGTTCCATGGTTGATGACCATGACCAGAAGAACAACCACAAATTTTGCACAAAAAATGCGATGCCAGTTCTTCCCCAGCCACCTTACTCTGTTGACTTGGCCCCTGCTGATTTCTTGTTTTCTAAACTGAAATTCACACTGAAAGGAAAGTGATTCAACACTATTGAACACATAAAACAAAATTTGATGAAGCAACTTTTGGTAATTCCCGTTTAAGGACTGTTTCCAGAAGTGAAAACGATGTTGGGGAAAAGTGTATATGTAGGGAAGGTGACTACTTTGAAGGGGACCTAATGGAATAAGTTGTAAGATTATTTAATATATTTTTATAAAATCAGTCCTGGGACTTTTTGAACAGACCTCATATGTTACCACTTAGGCAGTTAGAACTGAACTGATCTGGTGGACTTAAGATCTCTACAATTATACTGTACTACTATTTATATTGATGGAAAGTTCTTGAAAGTTCTTGAAGTTACTTTAAAGACCCTTTTACTAAGGCCTATGACCAAAATTAGTGCAGCAGGCTTCTACCATGGGTCAAAAAAGTGCAACTTGTAGACATATCTGTCGAGGCAGGATTCTAGTCATCTATACTGCCATAACACTGTAGTGCTCTATGGTAATTGCATCTCATCCTGTCAGTGGGATGAAGAAGTATACCAGTGCATGCCTCCATATCTCTTCCATTTTCTGTTTCCAGGATTTCCTAACTGGATGCTTACTCAGCATAAAAATCTCAGAACATAATAACACAATGTAGTAATAGATTCAGATAAAGATCAACATGATCTATTGAGTCTGCCCAGTAAAGTGGCTAGAGTTACACTTCTTATAAGCCTTTGCTATGCTGTTCCATGCAAGTTACACCTCTTTTATATCTTATTTTGAAGTGTGAGAGGCATTTTTTCTTCTTTGATTCTTCGATATTTATTCAACACCATTTTGAATTGTCACTGTTTTTGTCCCCATCATAATCCCTTCTGTGAAAAAGTATTTTCTGAATAGCCTCTTTTGGTGGAAAATGTAGAAGGCCTGAGGGAGAACTGTGACATTGTTTTAATCATGTATGTAACTCGCTCAGAATTGTTGGATGGTTGTGAGTAATACATTTTTAACCCCCTCCTTTACTAACGCATAGTGCGGGATTTAGCGCCAGCAGCAGTGGTAACTGCTCTGACGCTCATGGAATTCCTATGAGTGTCAGAGCAGTTCCTGCCACTGCCGGTGCTAAATCCCACACTATATGTTAGTAAAGGAGGGGGTAAATAAATAAATAAAATGTTGCTGGGGAGTTATTTGTTCTATAAAAAAATAATCTTATTCCCTGAAACCTTATCCAACTTGCATGTTAAAGACTTCTTAGGATAATTTATTCTATACAAATCTACATTCTTTCTCTTCTTTTCTCTCCCTTCCACATGTTTTTTTTCTATCAAAATAGCTAAAGATCTTTTATGGCCTATGCCTTCCTGTTATAAATGTTTAACATTCCTTTCTTTTCCAATTAGTTTACATGTAATATTTGCAATGAAGGGTGGTATTGCGAATCAAAATAAGCATAAAACAGTTTCATTTCATATCCTCTAGTTCTACAGGTTCCCTATCTTTGAGAAAGACTGTTTATTAATAACCTTTCAAGTATTTAAATGTCTATAGCATATCTCCCCTGTCACTTCTCTTTTGTATAGATAATCAGGTCTTCAAGTGTCTTCTGATGGAGATCCCATATCATTTTGGTCACCTTCATTTTGAATTGCTTCAAGTCTTTTTATTTCCTTAGCAAAAGGAAATAAAGCTGCCTTGTTACATTGTTTCACCACCTTGAGATCCTCAGACACTATCACTCTGGGGTCTCTCTTCTCTTTCATGCACATCACCATTATTCTTAATATCTTGTATAGCTCATTTGGATTGATGCATACAAAGGAGCTGATTCTATAAACAGTGCCTAGCAGCACCTATCTCCTAGCACCACTTGGCACAGTTGTCAATCAACTGCCAGGTGCCAATTACAGAGCTACACCTACTGGCACTTAACTCAACTTAGGTGCCAGTAGACATCATGATGTCTGGTGCAGGTAATGATGTAGGCTGCTGCTAGCCCCTCTAATGTATTTAAATGACCTCACACCGACAACCTAATTGCTGTATATAATATGTTTATTAGTAATAACCAAAAGTCAGCTTACATGAAAAATGTATCCAAGTAGGATATAGTAACAGCAGTTAGGCCAATGGAAGAATAACACAGAGGGCCGACCATCTGTTGATATCAGTCCATCCCAAAGCTTAAGTCAGCAACTATGCTACTTTTATACTCAAGCTTAGTAGCCTGGGGCTGAGTACTGCATAGTTACTAATTACATACTTAGTTTCTATTGGATTGTCACATTTGTCATTTTTAATGATTAGATGGTATACATTATTGCAGTTGAGTCATAATGAAGCTTGGTGCCACTTGATGTCAAATATGACTTCTCTATTTTCCCTGACAATGTATTCTTAATACTAAGGTCAATAATCCCTGAGAGTGAGCCCCCTCCCTCCTAAGTTTGATTGTAGATTGTCAGAAGTTTCCACTTGTAGTTCATGTTGACCATGTCGTCCTGACCTGGAGTTATGTGGTTTCTCTGGTGACCCAAGCATTTCTTGGAAAGTTCCAGAATAGAATATCCAACACTTGTCACAGTCAGCAGATAATTGCCAGTTTCTAGGGCAAAGATGAAATTCTCTCAAAAACATGTTATTTGTGCTGACAGGGCAAGATATACTTTTGCACTGTTCATAAATCTTGTGTAAGTTTAATTCAGTAGCACAATATCTCACTTGAATGTCTCTCCTGAGGGTCTCATGAGGGTCTTCTCCCCTCAGTATATTAGGCAACTAAGAAAAAACTCTAGAAAAATGGTCAAACCTATAATATAGCTAAAAGAACAATTGGAAGAACCCTATATTGACCTCTCAAAAAGCATCTGCTGGCTTTAATTTAGATAAAAATCAATTAATATTAATAAAGGTGAGACACCTCAGTACGGGTTGAAGTTGAGCACTTTAATATTGCTGTATAACCTTTATGGCCCCTATAAGTCCTTTTCCCGGGGCCATAAAGGTTATACAGCAATATTAAAGTGCTCAACTTTGGCCCATACTGAGGTGTCTCACCTTTATTAATATTAATTAATTTTTAACTAAATTAAAGCCAGCAGATGCTTTTTGAGAGGTCAATATAGAGTTCTGTCAATTGTTCTTTTAGCTGGCATATTAGGCCAAGTTTTCCCCGGCCTAATTTACTGGTGTCCAACATAGGCACCTACTTGTACCTAAGTCCTACCACATCTATTCTCTGCCCCTAACTATGCCCACTTTTCAGGTAGGCATTGAGTGCTGGTAGGTACCTCAACTTAGGCGTTGGTAGGTGTCACTCCAAGTTCCACGCGGAACAGACATGTGAGATCTCTTAGGAAGAGGACAAAATAGTAGATGGTGGGGATAGGCAGACTGGATGAGTCATTTGGCCTTTAACTACCCGTCAAGTTTCTATGTTTTAAATGCACGGTCAATTAACACACTGATTAAGCTCATTAATCATTTTTCAGTTCCGTGCAGAAGCTAGGCATCCTTAATCTAGGTGCCGCGTACAGAATCAGGCTCAAAATGCATTACTCTACATTTCTTTACATTAAAGCTTATTTGTCAAGCTGTAGTCCATGCCTCTACTGTAATCTTTGTAGATTAATTCTCATGTGTCTTCTACTTCTATTACAAATTTATGTGTCACAAATCTATGTGTCAGAAAAAGGCAATTTTTTCCACCTAATCCTTCAGTGATATCACTTGCAAAGACATTGAACAGATTGGTCCCAGAACTGATCTCTAAAGCATTAAACCACTCATCTTCTTTTCTTCCAAATGAATTCCATTTGCTACCTCTCTCTGTTGTCTCTCAGTCAACCAATTTCTGATCCAATTCACTACCTTGAAACCTATACTGAGGGCACTCAGTTTACTGATGAGCCTCCTATGAGGAACAGTACCAAAGCCTTTGCTAAAATCTAAGTAGCACATACCATTGACCTAGTTTCTGATTTCTTTGACACAACCTTCATTTGGTAAAACCACATTCCCTCAGATCTTAGAACCCATTGATTCTAGAAAGTTCACTATCCTTTCCTTCATTAGTGTTTACATAATTTTACCACCTAACAGCTTATAATTTCCCACTTCTCTGTTACCCCTTTTATGAAGAAGGATTACATCAGTCCTTCTCCAACCCCATGGAGCTCTCACATTTCCAGGATTATGTTAAAGACTCATTTACTTGTAGAACCTCTCAGAGTTCTCTCAGTATCTTATGAAGTATCTCAACTGGCCTCATGGCTTTCTTCACATTTTTCTGTAAATATTGTGGAATCTACTCTATTTCTACATGGCTCTTTGTTAATCATTTGCAATCCTCCAGAATTTTCTTCCTTAACCATAAGTCTGAAGTATTTGTATAGAATTTCAGCTTTTTCTTTACTTCTTTCCACACATCACATCAGGTTCTACTTGTATACTGCACCATTATCACATTTGACACATTTTCCTATGATGACACATTTTCCTATGCTGGCATTTGCTCCCTTATTCTCTATCAGCATTTGAGACCCACACCAGTGAAAAGCAATCTGTCCCACCATAAGTTATTATACATAGAGGTTCTCATTTAGAAAGGTTTTTAGGTCCATGGTATTGGAAAATGTGATTTGTGGCATTGGATTCATGATTCTAATTGGTTCATAGAGACACACGCTTCATATTTTATAAAAAGTATTTCTTTGGAGATTACATTATGCAAATTGAACATTTCAATTGATGTGTGTCCACCAGCTTCATTTTACACTCATGATGGCACTTCACAAAAGTATGGAAATTAAATAATCTCTGCTACAAAATACTTTTATAGTAATGAAAATTTTCAAGTCATAACTGAATGCATTCCAATGAATGTTACTGGAAAAATAATATATTTATCTTTTAGAATGCCTTTAATAAATGGGAATTCATAAGAATCAAATTTCTTTTGCTTCTGCCAGAGGAGAAATTTATTTTTGCTTATGTTCATATGTCTACAGTTGTCAATTAACTATTTCCTTGGTAGAGTTGGCAATAATTTCAGGGAGAAATATAATCTTGGTTTACCTTACTCCATGCATGAAGCTGTTGTACTCCTTTTCTTAAGGAAGTTAAATTCCATCTTTGCATGGAGATCGAGTCATTTCTCTTGGCGATTAATCAAGAAATTTCTGAGCTAAATTGGACATTTATGGGACAATCATTGTGTGTCATATAGCAATGTGATTGACTCCTGAGGAATACACATAGGTGCTGAAACACTGGCCATGTGGAGTCCAGTTGTGTGTCCAGTTTTTATGAATAAAGACTCTGGGTTGGAACATTTTGTGTGAAACATTTCTTCAACCTGACTCTTTTTTGTCTTGGCAGCTGTTATCGTCATGGATATACCTTTCTGTTTTTTCCTTCCTGTAGCATTTTCCATATGACATAGAAGCTAACTAAGCATGTAGGACTGCATAAAAAGCAATCATAATATTGATAGATTAACCATGTGAGTGCTAGAACCAGGGATGAATCACAATCTTGTGGGTCAGCTAGCACATAGGGTTCCCTCCTCCTTCCTGACCACAATTGCCAAGCACCTAGTTTTTCTATCCATTATACAAGGAACATAATATACATGCAACTGTGCAAATATTTTAAATTTATACAAGTATGCATATAACATCAAGTTGTATTTTTAAGTTAAACAAATATGTGTATAACATCAAGGATCTAGCTCACTGGCTGATTTACAAGTAATTAGTAACTGCTTTCTAACATATTTATGGTAGGTCTATTGTTCACAAAAACATGGAGAGCTATTTTTTTATAAGTGTGTCCAAGTCCAACTTTGGACGTTTCCTGCAAGATGTCCAAAGTTGGGGCCGGAGAACCATCCATTTTTTAAATTGCTGGATGTCCAATTTTTCCACCCGAAAATCACCTACTTAGATGTCTTGGCTGCCAAGACTTCCAACCTTAGGATGTCCAATTTTGTTTGTCATGACCTGTCTCCCTCAGATACTTAGGCCTCTAGACTTGGGCACAGTAGGCCCATGTGGAGATCTATCCCTGGCCAGTACTAGATATTGGCTGGCACTCACATTAATCTGCATATTGGTCTTCAATATACATTGTTCTGCCCTCACTCCTCTCTTACCCTGGCAAGTTCCAATTCCACTCCCATTCTCCCTGGCATAAGAATCTGCTCCCTCCCCTCAGTTAGAAGAAGCCCTCTAAGGTGAACCTTACTCTTTAGTGGTCCAGTGGGACGATGGGACCACTTGCTTCTAACCCTAGCAGCCCAATAGTAGGAAGGGGGTGGATGTTTGGAGATGTGATCAAGGGGTTGGTGTTTGGATAAGGTGGTGGGGACCTTGAATTGACACAGAAGCTCCTTTAAACTCTTGTCTGGAGCATCTCACCACTGCTTTGATGTTTGATGCTTGCACTACTATTTATTGAAAGCTTCTATACCACTACTAATGACTGGGGAGACAATTCAGAGTGGTTTACATAAGCTTCTGTAATGCTGGTACAATACATGAGCTTCTGTAAAGGAGTTACAAGTGCTTTTGTAATGGTAATACAATACATGAGCTTCTGTGAAGAGTTAAATAGCTCCAGCTTTTTTGGCTGAGAATGAAAGGTGAGGTGGTTTTCCTGGGAGATTTCAACTTGCTGGATGCAGATTGTAGTGGTCCATCTGCAGAACTGGAAAGAAGAAGAGAGATAGTAGATGCCTTTCAAAATGCTCTGCTCAGGCAAATGGTGACAGAACCTACAAGAGAATGAACAATTTATATATTTATTTATTTATATATTCATTTATTTAGCCCTTCCTCCCAAAGGAGCCCAGAACGGGTTACAAATGTACATTCACAGTATTGAAGGACAAAATTATTGAAAGACATTATTGGCAGACATAGCTTAGAAGAATTTGCGGCATTCATAGAAAGAAATAAAAACCCTTCTATTCAAAAAACACATAAAACCCAACTAACACAATCAGGAATGTCCCAAGCATCACCTGCATTACCTACAACTACTACATATGTACCTCCAATATCTTGACAACTCAGATGTAATCCTTAGCAACTCAAAAAAATGTACAAACTACTTCCTAAATACTTCAAATCTCCGGACAATCCATTTGTAATCCACCTATATTGGGGTCTATATTGGGGACCACCTTAAAAATGGCTACCAATCATGTGTCAATCACATAACGGCACCGTTTACAGAATTGTGGCTATGTGGGAGATGAGCGCGGGAAATGTAGGCCTTTAAAACTCTGTCCAACATTTCCGGTGCCTATCTTCCATGAGAATCGTATCCACGGAGGCGCTTTACGATGCCTAACACCACTTCTAGCATTAACCATGCCTACAATAGCGTTAAGGCATCATAAAGCACTTCTGTGGATGGGATATTGCACTAGATCACCTACCACCACCTAACTTATGGCGTACTGTTGAGAATTTGGACCAAAGTGGTAAACTGGATTAGAAACTGATTAACCTCTATAACAGCACCCATGTGCCATCTAAGAAAATTAGCATAAGTTGGCTTAGGCCTACATACATTTAGGTGCCAACATTTATGCCAGGTTTATGGCTGCTGTAAATGTTAGCACCCAAGTATAGTATTGATGAGATTAACTTATAGTATTTTGTTAAACATTCTGTCAGCCCTGCTAATGTCCCTTCTGTGTGACACCCCCTTGCAATTACACATGAGACCATTTTAACATGCAATTATAGAATGGCAATTAAGCACCCTACTGAAATGTACATGTAAATGGCAATATTTTATAAATTTAAGTTCACAAATGCCCAAATTTCAGCTACTTAAATTAATTTTTGCATGTATATTTACAACAGACTTATTTATTCAATTTTCTATACCATTCTCCCAGGAGAGCTCAGAACAGTTTACATGAGTTTATTTAGCTACTCAAGCATTTTTCCCTGTCTGTACCGGTGTGCTCACAATCCAGCTAATGTACCTGGGGCAATGGGGTCACAATCTAGGCTAATGGGATCACAATCTAGCTAATCTAACTGGGCCCAGGGTCACAAGGAGCAGCGTGGGTTTGAACCCACAACCTCAGGGTGCCGAGGCTGTAGCTTTAACCACTGCGTCACACTCTCCCCCCCTTACTTTATCCTCATAATGCATATTTTATAATGAATGTGTGTATAAGGCTAACCTTTCCCTTAGCCTGTACCCAGGAATTTTTCTGCCTACTCTGGATAAACTTACACAGGGATTTTAGAACAGTCTTTTATATAGTCTTTTTATAGTCTTTTACTGTTTAGTAAAACACACTTTTATGCATGGCAATACTTTTTTTAAACTATCCTCTAATTAGCTTAAGAATGCATACCATTACATTTTTACTAAAATGTAAGTAATTTAAGTTAATTACTCATTCTCTAATCTACCGAGAGATATCTAGCGTTCTCCTTTATTGCCTTTTCATTTGACTGTCTCTGTAGAACCCTTAAAGCAAATGGCAAGAGACTGGCTGAATATCACACATATGTCCTTGGGTTAAATGTTTCCTAAGTTTTTTTGACTATACAAATGATAGAGTGTAGGAATTTAGAGATTTTTTAACCCCAGAGAAGCTATTGACTCATCTCTGTATTGCTTCAAATATTTAAATCTTTTGTCTCACATGAGCATTAAAAGTTATAAAACTCTCAAAAGCCTAAAATGAATAATAAGAACTGTATTTTTAGCAGTGTCTCTTGGATAAGTCCAAATGCATGACCTTGTATGTCTTAGCATTAAATCTTAGCTGCCAAATTTTGGATCATTCCTCAAGCTTCCTTAGATTTTGGTATCATCTACAAAGAGGCAAATCTTATCATACAGCCCTTAAGCAATATCACTTACAAAAATGTTAAAAAGAAGAGGCATTGAACTGAACCTTGCAACACACCACTGGTAACATCCCTTTCCACAGAGCAATCTCCATTGACTACAACTCTGTTGCCTTCCACTCGACCAGTTTCTGACCTAGTCTGCTAGTTTGGGACCCATTCTGAGGGCATTCTGTTTATTTATTAGATGTCTGCGTGGAACACTGTCAAAGGCATTGCTGAAACCTAAATACACTACATCTAACACTCTCCCTCTATCCAATTCTCTGGTCACCCACTCAAAGAAATTGATCAGATTTGTTTGGCAAGACATGCCTCCATTGAATCCATGTTGCCTCGGGTCCTGTAATCCATTGGACTTCAGAAACTGTATTATTCTCTGTTTTAAAGTGTTTCCATTAATTTACTTATCATAGAAATCAGACTTACTGGTCTCTAGTCCCCTACCTCTTCCTTACTTCCACTTCACCCTTCTTCAGTCCTCTGGTACCACTCCTGACTCTAGAGAAGCATTGAAAACTTATGGCTCTAAAAATCAGTTCTAGCTCACTAAGGGGCCTTTTCATTAAGCTGCAGTAAGTGCTACAATGTGCTTACCATGGCTTAAAATGGCCTACTACGGGACGTGCTCAAGCATTCTGAAGAAAAGTCAAATCAATGTGCATTAATATGCATGTTGTAAATTTTTTATAATTTTTGTTGGCAGGTGTGTGTCAGGAGGAGGAGAGTGGGCATTCCTATGCTAAACATTAGTGCATCTACATTACTGCACACTAACTGGTTAGCACAGGATTAGATCTTGAGCCTTTACTACCTACAAAATGGGTTCTGGTAAGTACAAAAAAGGGAAAATTGGTCATTTTACTATTCTAGTAAAAATGGCCTTAGTGCTCAGGGAAAACCCACCTAAGGTCATGCTAAGGCCACTTTTCACTTTAGAGAAAATCCTAAATTGTCTACCACCCACGTAAAGAAAAAGGCAGATACCACCTTTGTACACACCATCCAAAATTAAAGTTAGTTTTTTTAATATCTTTATTCATTTTAAAGCTAAAAATAAGTGCAACATCTTTTACAGACATTTTACACTTTAACAACACTTAAGTTCTATCAAATTATATTTATGACAAATATCAACTTCCCCCTTTACACATATCCAACAATTGCACACTAATTAAAAATAACTCCCCATCCCCCTCCCACCCACCCTTCCTGGACGTGCATGATCAAAGGGCAATATCAACAATCACTCCTTGCAGAATTCTGTCAATGGCTCCCAAACATCCATAAATTTCTTATAATGTCCCTGTTGTAAGGCCATCATACGCTCCATTTTAAAAATGTGGCATACAGATTCCCACCAGAACATATAATTTAACCGATCCCAGTTTTTCCAATTCCTCAAAATAAGCTGTATGGCAATCCCTGTCATAATACATAGATGTTTATTATTATGGGTAGATATTTGGCTTTTGGCCCTCATTAATGTGCCAAATAGCACGGTATCGAACGTTAATGCCACTGGATTTTCCAATAGTTTATTCACTTGAACAGAAATGGTTCTCCAAAATTTCAGTATCAATGGACAATACAACAATAAATGATCCAATGTCCCTACCTCGAGATGACATTGCCAGCATCTATTGGACCTAGAACTATCCAATTTCTGTAAACGAACAGAGGTCCAAAAAGCTCTATGTAACAAGAAAAAACAAAATTAAAAGTTAATGGTGGAATCAACAACCTCATTGATCCTCTACTTGCCTGAAGCAAAAATAATTTGCTACTTGCCTAACTTCTTCTCCCTGCCTTGACTTCATTCTTAGGGGGGGCTTTTAATATAGATATACATATGTTATTATATTGCATTACATTACACTATGGGCTCCTTTTACGAAGCTGCATTAGCGGTTTAACATGCGTAATTACGGGCGTTAATTTGCCACCCGCGCTAGCTGCTACCGCCTCCTCTTGAGCAGGCATTAGTTTTTTGGCTAGCGCGGGGGTTAGCGCGCGTTAAAAAAGTGCGTGCGCTAAAAGGAGCCCTATGTATTTATAGACCTCAGCTCAAAAATGTAGTTCATTGTGGCTCACATAATACGAGTAGGAATAATCATCCAGAATTACATCATTTCTGAACAAAAATATGCAGCAATCGACTTCGCTCTGGAATACAATGCCACCTTACCTTCGCTCTGAAAATTCTCTAAACAAGTTTAAAACACACCTTAAAACATTTCTATTCAAAGACGCCTATCTAAATTCCAATTGAGAACCCGAAAAAAGGGAAAACTAATAAACGCTTTCAAGAAGCGACATTCCCCTTCCCCTCCTGTTTTATCCCTCGCCTTTTTCCTTCCTTTTAATATTATTATTATTATTTTTTTACATAATGTAATTAAAAACCTCCTTCTCCCCCTTCTTCCTCTCGTTACCCACCCATCTCAATTATGTCCTTGCCTTGTCCTTAATTCCCCCCCATTTTTTTTTCTTTATGCAATTTTACATTTTTTTCTTTATGCAATTTTAAATATCTTTTTAATTTCTATTATTGTAAACCGACCTGATACTTGTGATGGTCGGTATATCAAGCTACAAATAAACTTGAAACATATCTCTTCAATACATACGTATGTTTGAAGCAAGTAGATTTTCAAAGATCTCATAGACTGATCACACAGATATCCCAGCAGAGCAGTGGGGAACTCTAGGGGACACTGCAGTGAACTTCACATAAAAGGTCTCAGATATACATCTCACCATAACCCCTTTAGATTGTATGGTAAGCTCTCCAAAACTCATCTGCAACCTACTGTCACCTATATGTTAATACAATAGATTTTGGGTGGGTTTTGGTGGACTCACACTTTGCATCAGAAGTGTTCTAGTTAAAGTGGTATATGAGCCTGGGTCCCCCTTCTCTGCAGTCCACTGCACCAACCACTAGGCTAGAAACCTGCTTGCTAGGCTTTAATAGGACTGGCCATAACATCTGATGCTGTCATACAGGCTGGTATTCACTGTTTAATTCACATCTTTTGGGGGTGGGAAGGGGTCAGTATCCATGGGAGGTAAAAAGGGAATACATACCTTCGTGCCTCCAGTGATCATCTGGTCAGCTTGGCCACCTTTTTTGGCACTTATTTGTTGTTGAAACAGGTCTAGCCTCAAGCATCCAAGTTTTGCCCTAGACACTTTTGCAATGTTTCATTATTGCGGAAAAACGGCCAAATCCTATATCTACCCTAATCCCACCCAAACCATGAGATTTAGATGTACTTTAGACAAACAGCATAGCAAACTGTCTAAAAAATGTGTTTTCAAAATGGCAAATTGGAAATTTTAGCAAATAAATCGTCCAAATGCCCCTTTGTGGTCATTTTTCTCTTTTGAAAATGAGCCCCTAAGCTAGACATGCCAAACACTGGCCTGTGGACCACATCTGGCCCGTGAGTTACTGAAATTTGCCCCACCAGCCAATTTCAAATATCTCCCAAAGCTGGCCTGCCGGAACAAGTGCCACATTATTTGTAGGTTCATGTGGCCTGCAGAGGATTGCTGGTCAGCAGTAGTGATCCTTGCAGGCCACCGTAGCCTCAGCTGCATGTTCCCTCTAGCGTGGTCCCGCCCATCCTCTGACGTACGGGACCGCGGGCGGGACCGCACCAGAGGGAATGTGCAGCTGAGGCTACAGCGGCCTGTTAGGATCACTTCTGCCGACCAGCGATCCTCTGCAGGCCGCGTGAACCTACAGATCCATCGCTGCTGTGGGTGGATTCATTCTTCTGGTCATCCTGACTAAGTTCTTCCTAATCCCTGGCAGGTAATAAATGCATACTACTTTGTCCCCATTCACCTGCTACAGGGCAACTCAGCCAGGCTCACTACAAGACATTGTTCTTCATCTTCCTACCAGATCACTCACCTTCACAGAAATAAATGGCACAAGCATTCATATCAAAATTAATCTACGAGTATAGCCCTTAAAATTAAAATCATTTCACCCGCATTGCTGATGAGTGCGCTGTGAGGTATTTCAACTTTCTCCACTGTGTAATTCAAATTCTACTCCCATTCCAATTTCTGTTTTTAATGTTCCTTGGTTTCTGTTCTTTTTTATTCCTTGCTAACTACTTTCCACTATACTCTTTCTTTGTAACTGATGCCTGATATTCAAAGGCACCTATCAAAGCACCTGCTACCCACATAAATGCTGCCAACTGGGGCCATGCATAATTTGGGGAGAAATGGTGTAACCTGCAGAGTCAGGTCCCAAGCAGACCTACAGCTGAGGAAAAGTATTTTGGGGGTTTCCTAAAGGGAAAGAGAGATCAAGGAGGCCCACATTCCATTTTCTATTCATTTATTACAATGGTGTCCAAGAGGCCTCATGCATTCCAGGGAACAGTTTTTATTATTTCAACACCTTCCTGCCTGCATGCTTCTCAACCTTCTCTGCCATCATCCCCACCCTTACTCCCTTTCTACCAGGCCCCTGCAGTTATATTATTGAATAATAATGCACAACACCCTCTCATTCACCCCTGCCTTAACAAGAGCACACATATACACACAAAATCAGAACAGACTGACTAATCCAAAATTTGACCCCCATGCCTGTCTAGGACCTAAAAGAGAGAGGAAAGTATTTTTTATTTATTTTGTTTACATCACAGAGCCGGTGTGGGGTTGGAAATGTTGTAACCCTATACTTCTGCTAAGACTAAGGGGTCTTTTTATTAAGGTACACATTTAGTGCATGCTAAATCGGTTAGCGTATCTTAATAAAAGGACCCCTAAGTATCTTTTAAAAAAAATTTGGCCCGCGACTTAGCCTTTTTTTCAGATTTCGGCCCCTTATGTGATTGAGTTTGACACCCCTGCCCTAAGCATCTCAAAGTAGCTGGTAAAGAGTTCAACTGGATGGCTGTTCGATAAGTAAATATTGAAGAAAATATTTTTTATACTTATTTATACATGGATAGTGAAGTAAGATACTGTTAGATCGTTCCCATAACTTTATCAGTGATTACACATATTGTGACCAGTCAGGCTCCGTGCCTGACATGTTCCTAGTTACAAGCCACAGGAGAGGCAGAAATAGGGCTAGGAAAGTTGTTCCCAAGCCCCGTAGAGTCCAGCAGCCTAGGTTCCCTGATTACATTAGGAAGAGTTTGACTGAAGAGGAGTTTCTTTCTGACCAGTCAGAAGCTGAGGAGATGGAGACTCAGCCCAGCTCTGCAAGGTTTATCTCCAAACCTGTAAATATTAGGTTTAGGCAAAATGCCCCTGTGAGAAAACCTTGCATTTACCCAAACATCCACAGGGGGAGCCCAAGGGAGCCTCAGGGCAGTGCAGACCCACAGAGAGCAGGGTGGGTCTCTCACACTGAAAAACCAGCAGCATTCCTTCCAGAGTTAGAGAGGACCAGGAAAGGGAATGTGTTTTTTCTGTACTGCTCAGCAGCCAGCCAGACCAGAGCAACTTAATAATCTGAAGCTCATGGAGGTGGATGATTTAGCTCCGTGCCAGGTAGCTAAGGCCATGTCTCAAGAGGAGGAACTGGAGTTTTTTGACCAGGTATTTCCAGAACCAGAAGCCATGGAAATAGGTATTGCCTGCAAGGCCACTTACTGAAAAACTGTGTTTGTTTTGTGAAGAGTTTCTAGAGCTAACTACTGAACTGTTTTGAATGCTAATTTGGATTTTTGTGTGGACAATTAATGGGACTTGTGCTACAGCCTGTGATTTAATTGTAAAGAGTTATTTTTTTTTCTCTCCTTTTGCTACATGGGTTCACAGCACTGCTGAGCCCTAATGCAAGGCCCCAGGTGGGGGCAGGGCTGTTTGGCTGAGGTTTCATAAAGGACTATTGCTGGTGCTTTATCAGTTTGTTTTGCTTGAAGAATGTTTTGCTTTATGGAGCTGTATTTTTGTTTTGGTTTGAATGCAGTAATGCACAGGGACTAAGAACTGTACAATTGGGAGAAGTTTGTCAAGATCTCAGGTGGGAATATTTGAATGCTTGAATAGCTTGAATAGAAACGCAGTAGAAGGTCTAATGAACTCACTGAGTGACCCGCTCTGCCTGAAGCACCAAGGTAATCCAAAAACAGGTGTATAAACTAAATAATAATAATAATAACAACAACAAGTGAAGCTCCTTTTTCTCCCTTGGCTGATTTGTGTTGGGGCTGCTCATGGCCGATTATTTTCATCCGCCCTCTCAACAGATTCCTGAGGAAGGGACCTTGTGTCACCGAAACCGGGCTTGGTAGAATCTACTCCGGTGGCTATTTTCTTTGCATGTCAATTTTTAGACCATGCCCGCAAGCTAAGTTGCCTTTTCTTATCTAGGAGTTGGCTGGTAAGCTCCCTGAGCATCCTGCTCTGCCTTTTTAAGCACTATTGCTGTGATTTTTTTGTCACTCAATTGATTGTTTACATTTGATTACTTTGGGCACACCGGAGGGGTCCAGTGATGGTGTGCAGGTGGAGGTTATTGTACTTCCACTAGTGAGTTTAAAGCGCTGGAGATTTTCTCCGCTCGCTTATCCTTCACACTGAGGACCCTCACCTTCACTTGTTGTTGTTATTATTATTATTATTTAGTTTATACACCTGTTTTTGGATTACCTTGGTGCTTCAGGCAGGGCGGGTCACTCAGTGAGTTCATTATACCTTCTACTGGGTTTTGTAGTTTCTATTTAGTACCCTTGGCAGTATTATTATGTTTTTGGAGTTATTGTGTGAATAGCTTGAAGACAAACTTGGCAGTTTGATGCTTTGGTGAAAGTAATGCCATTTGATAATTGAGCTTAAACTCTCTTTATGAGTAAGGCCCGATTCTAGGGTCCGAATAAGGCCTAGGCCCAGGTGGGGTCTAGCTACAGAAAGCTGTGCTGCAATTGCTGAGGCACAGGGACGTTGGGATATCCTAATTTGCTGTGTAGGATTTATACCTTAAGGGTTTTTTTTTTATTTGTGTGTTTTTTGTTGGCCATTCTGTTTTTGCACCATTGAGGAATAAAGAATCCTGAACAATAATATGACTAGGAATGACTGCACCACATGATGTTTTGCCTAATTCCTTGATTTTCTTTTTGGACTATTTTGTTGCTGAATGTTACTGTGGGGACTGTCTCCATATTGAGCAGCACATCAGAGCAGTTTTCCTGTGAGCCACCCAGGACGCTATCAGCCTAGGCGAGGGCCTGGTGGCCACAATATACTGAAGCAGAACCATACAGAATCAAGAATATCAGGGTGCAAAGTTTAAAAATCACCCTGGCCTCTACCTGCGGCCAATATAGTCTTATCAATAGTGGAATTAATCAGTCAAACTTTGATACCCAACATATCAAGTGAGTTGCCTTGTTTGGTTATATTTGTAATCTTCTTAAAACTGTCTATGTACAGTCCATATATATGTCATTACAATAATCAGTATGTGCTAAGATCACTGCCTGCACAATTAACGGAAAAGCTCCAGGTTCAAAGTTAGATCTAATTGGGTTTATCCACTGAAACCCAGTGATTATTCATAGGGGAAAATTTAGGAACCTGACTCTCTAAAAGTTAGGAATCTAAAGGTCTTCAGAACTTACCACATTATGTTTACCAATCTAAACGTACCAGCTGTGTATCTTTATAGTCCTTAACTATAAGGGGAACTGATCCTTCCTCAAAGAAAACATTGATCAATGCAATGATGTATTAAGGGGGGGAAATCCACCCCAGGTGCAGCCTTAGGGGGGGGGGTGCACAGCTGGCCAGGTCCGGAAAACTCTACCGGGCCGAACAGCCTGCCTCTCCCTGATGTCAATTCTGCCGTCGGAGAGGAAGTTTGGGCCAAGCCAATCGCTGCCTAGCTGGGCGGAACTTCC
Source organism: Geotrypetes seraphini (assembly GCF_902459505.1). Classification (NCBI taxonomy): domain Eukaryota; kingdom Metazoa; phylum Chordata; class Amphibia; order Gymnophiona; family Dermophiidae; genus Geotrypetes; species Geotrypetes seraphini. Next base: position 549,129,722 of record NC_047084.1, read on the forward strand.
TCTCCGAGGGCAGAATTGTGGAGGAGTGTGTGGCGCAGTGGTTGGATCTACAGCCTCAGCACCCTGGGGTTGTGGGTTCAAACCCCGCGCTGCTCCTTGTGACCCTGGGCAAGTCACTCAGTCCTCTATAGCCCCAGGGTTAGATAGATTGTGAGCCTACCGGGACAGATAGGGAAAATACTTGAGTACCTGATTGTAAAAACCGCTTAGATAACCTTGATAAGCGGTATATCAAATCCTAATAAACTTGAAACTCAATAAACTTGAATTGAAGTCGGGGAGAGGAAGGCTGGTTGGCCCGACGCAGGGAAGATGAGCTTGGGGTGGGGGCGGCTTTAGAAAGGCAAACAAATGTGTCACTGAAAAAAAAAAGGAGGCCAGAACTGGGTCACTGAAGGCAGCATGTTTACTTCATTCATGCTGCCGGTGGCCCGAAGAGTTGCAGAAGTGCTGCTGGGAAGAACAATGAGCAAGCACCGGATCCTGCCCCGGGGGGGGGGGGGAGGAATAGCATGGGGAGGGTAAGAGAGATGCTGGAACGCGGGGATGGGGAGGAAAGATGCCAGACATCCAAGGGAAGCAAGGGAAGGGGCTGATAGAGATGCCAGACCATGGGAGGGAGGAAGGAAAGGGGGAAAAAAGATTGGATGCACAGTCAGAAGAAAGTGCAACCAGAGACTCATGAAATCACCAGACAACAAGATAGAAAAAATGATTTTATTTTAAATTTAGTGATCAAAATGTGTCTGAATTTATATTTCTGTCTCTTTATTTTGCACTATGGCCCCCCTTTTACTAAAGCACAATAGCATTTTTTAGCGCAGGGAGCCTATGAGCATCGAAAGCAGCCCTGGGCATTCAGCACAGCTCCCTGCGCTAAAAACTGTTATTGTGCTTTAGTAAAAAGGGAGGGAGGGTATTTGTCTATTTTTGTATGGTTGTTACTGAGATGACAGTGCATAGAGTCATCTGCCTTGACCTCTTTGAAAAAACCCCAGAATAGGAATGATAATTAACATTTTCTCAGCGTACAGTGTGCTTTGTGGGTTTTTTAAAAATTTTATTGTTGATAGATCATTTTGACTTGGTCATTTTAAATGTAGCTCGCAAGCCCAAAAAGTGTGGGCACCCCTGAGCTAGAGCATTGAAGTTGTGTGTTTCTGCCGTAAAGGTCATCTCTGATGCAACCGGAAGTTGCATCAGAGACAACCTTTACAGCAGCCATATGCAACTACAACGCTCCGGCTGCTGTAAGAAGGCAGTTTAGACATTGCCGGCCACAGGGCAGGGAGGTTTGTCGGACCGGGCCTGTTGTCCGGGCCAGGGAGGGAGGGGGAGAAAGCACCACGAAGGTAAGGGGCAGGGAGGGAGAAAGGAAGATAAGGTGGTGTTCTGTCACTAATTTCATACAGGTGGAATGATCAGTAACACTCAGGAAAGCACCCAGACAATATAAAGCTTAAACAATAACACTTTATTACATGCATAGATAAATATTAAAATAGATTAACATCACCGTATTTCCGGACATCACTATCCCTCACAATCTGGAACCCAAAGCGATTGATAGGAGAGGAGAATCGAACGGGCTGTCCCTTTGTTGCAACGTAACTGGATTCAAATTCTATGGGCTGAGTTTTTCTCTTTTATAGAGAAAAACTGCTGCCCTCTTAGTAAGACAGCCGGTTCTGTTCTTTTGTTATCTGTTTTGACAACACCCAGGTCAAAAGAGGTCAAGATAGCAGATACTTGTCACTGTCATTTTCTTTTTGATGTAGTTTCCCATCTCTCTTTACTGATGATCATCTGGTTTTACTGTCCTTTGAAGATCAATGAGGTCAGGACGCAAGGAGGTGTTACAGTTTATTGTCTCTTTGATGCTATCCAGTTGTCATTCAAATAAAGGAAGTCAGGATAGGTGTTGCACTGTCTCTTTGATGCTATCAAGAAGGTGTTACAGAGGCCATCTGTCCTTTTGGTGTGATCAAGGAAATCAGATCAAAGAGGTCAGGATCTACAATAAGCAATGTTATTGTAGAGACCATCTGGTATTACTTTTCTTTGGGGGTAAGGAGTTCAGGTCAGCAGACTTGAGAATACATAAACAAAATTATCAGTAATATGCTGGGGCATAACTGGCATAACAGGTGGGGTGGAGAGGAAAACAGGGTAAAACAGAGGGGGGAGAAGGACGCTGAAAGCACATGGGGAAGACAGAGGGGGGATAAGTACGCTGAAAGCACATGGGGAAGACAAAGTGTGAAGAAGATGCTGAATGGAAATGGGGAACAGAGAGTTAGGAGAAGATGCTTAAGGGAAATGAGGAACAAAGAATGGGGAGAAGATACTGCAGGAAAATGGGGAAGAGAAAGTGGGGAGAAGATGCTGAAGGGAAATGGGGAAGAGAGAGTTGGGAGAAGATGCTGGCAGGGAAGAAGACAGAGATGCCAGACAAGTTGGAAGGAGGGAGAAAGGAAGAGGCACAGTAACAGAGCAAATGGAAGATACAGAGAGAAGAGGGACAGTGGATGGAAGGAAGAGAGTAACAAGATGAGTAAAGCAGAAACCAGAGAAGACAAAGGTAGAACAAAAATTTTCTATTTATTTATTGCTTTAGGAGACCTGTGTCACTGTTTCTGTGGTGTTACATTGTATGCAGAGTCCAGCTTCTTGCTGGTTCAATTTAACCTTTGTCTATTTTATCCCCCCTTTTACAAAACTGTGGAGCGTTTTTTAGCGCCAGAATTCTATGCTCAGAATTTAGATGCTCAGAATTCTATGAGTGTTGCAGCTTTTACCACCGTGGCTAAAATTGACACTACAGTTTTGTAAAAGGGGAAGGGGTTAGTTTGTGATGACATATTCCATACGAGGCAAAGGTATTTTCTGTGCTCTGTGTGTTCGAAAGACATGGTTTTCTGTTAGGATTGATGGTGTAGGATTGATCTGTACTAGTCTGGCTTGTTTAGTTTTACAATGGGTGTATTGATGTTGTACTGTTCACTGCAATATGTAAGATGCTGCCTTTTCCTAGGTACTCATGTGTGACATGTGGCTTGTTACTAAAAATCATGTTTTTTGTACAGATGGGGGGGTGCCAAAAAATGATGGGCCCCGGGTGTCACATATGCTAGGTATGCCACTGGATCAATGGATGCTTTTTTTCTCTCTTTTATGGATATTGTAAACCATTATGCCATAATTTCCAAATAGTTGGTATATCAAGATTTCCAGTAATTAAAGGAGTGGTGAGAAACCAGAGAGGAAAACATACTTAGTTTTATATCTTCTCAGAATATGTCAGTGTATTTTCCAATAACATAATCAGACTCTTAAACTTTTACATACTTCAATAACACTGGATGCCTACTAGATAATGACATGGAGACAAATATTTTCCTGTCCCTGCAAATACTCAATTTCCCTATCACGTCCCTGTAAGTTTTGTCACTGTCCTTGTCCTTGCCCCTGCCCCATTCCTGTAAGCTCTGCTTTAACCGTATAAGCCTTGAACACTTATGATTTTAAAGTGTTTGAGGCTTGTGCAGATGAGGACAAAGCATGCAGGAATGAGGCAGGGACAGGAAAAGAACTTGCCGGGATGAGAAAATGAGTTTCCACGTGGACATGGAAAAATTTGTCCCCGTGTCATTCTCTAACCCAAGATTCCAAGTTTATTCTATATTTGATATACCGACCATCCACATGTACCTGGTCGGTTTACAATACTAAAATTGAGGTGCATATATGTAGGTTTATGGTGCTTTTCTTGTAATATTATATGTACATGAATTATTTGTATGCATAATTGTAGTTGGAAAATTTAATAAAGATTATTAAAAAAAAAGAAGGGGAACATTTCATAAATATAACATAAGTGACTGACGAAACACAGACAAATTTGGTATGAAAGGTTCTGGAGTTGGGGTAGAGTGAAATACATCAAGATAATTTTTTTAAAATTTTGTTTTAAGGAAGGTAAGAAGGGGAGGGGATAAACAAAGGAGGGGGGTGCTGCTTCTTTTTGAGAAGTTTTTTTTCTGCTTTTTGCCTCTCATTAAAAAAAATAAAACAAACCCAAAAACAACCCCTCCTTTCTAAACCTCAAGGAGCCTTCCCCATAGAAATATGAAAGGTTCTGGGGTTGGTACAGAGTGAAATACATCGAGATTAAAAAAATTTTTTAAAAAAAGGTAAGAAGAGGAAGGGGTAAAAAAGGAGGGGGTGTTACTTCTTTTTGAGAAGCTTTTTTTTCTGCTTTTGGCCTCTCATTAAAAAAACCTCTCTTCTTTCTAAGCCTCAAGGACCCTTCCCTATAGAAATATCATATCCCCTGGCAGCTCCTTGACTGTCTCTTTCCTAACCTCTAGCAGCTCCTTGACTGTCTCTTTCCTAACCTCTCACCTTATTTCTAGAAAGGTTCACCACACTTCAAACAAGGAACTCAAGCTCATCTGCAAGTACCCTTAATGACCTTGTCAAATAGCTTATAACATCTGCTCTTTACCAACTAACCTCAGTCAAAACCTTTTCCTCCATATTATTCTGGTACATACCCACCTCTCTTTGCAACCATTTTCAAAGGTAATGGAACCACTACAGTTAAATTTAAAATTCTATTACATGGTCTGCAAATTCCATTTCATATCTTGAGAGTTCACTCTGCAGTTCCATATCAAACAAAATATTACCTTTTTTCATAGACTTGAAAAATCAAAAAAGAAGTTCAAATACATTTATTTCATCTTCTCTAAACCTTGCTTTTCACTGTAAAAATAACTGTGAACTTAAAGTTATACTCAAAGAGCTCCAGAGATATGCTCTCATCCAGCTTATGAATTTAATCAATTCTTACCCTCCTGCCCTAGTTGTTTGTACCTAAGCTTGATGATGGATTGGCTCTGTAATAGTGTATAAGCTACCTATTCATTATCCACTTCCCAAAATGTTAATGCTTTGTGATACCGATTTCTCATCAGCCATGCTTTCTATTTACCTTGCCCATCATCCAATTATCAGCAAAGCTGTTTCCCTCTCTGATCCTTAGGCAACATTCACCTACAATTTATCCAATTTTTCCATTTGCTTTCATTTCTAGATCAGTCTACAAAGCACTTTTCTAGTTATTTTAGAGTGGAATCAGATCTGTGTTACAAAAAATATGTATTAAAACAATAATACTTAATATCAGATGTTTACTTTGTCAGAGAGCATATCATACTTCTGCTGTGAAAAAAAATATCATATTTGCACAGAGATAATAAATGCAGGGCTGGCTTAACCATTGGACCAGGTGAGACTCTGGCTCAGGGCACCAATGAATAAGGATGTCAAAATTCTAAAATACCCAAATACCCAGCCTTTGACCTCACCTGGCCTATAGGTTAAGCCTTTTCTCCCCCGGGGTCCGGTCTCCTTTTCTCTCTTCCTCCTCCCACAGATCTAGCACTGTTCAGTCTTTTAAAAGTTTATGTTGTTCATCAGCAGGAGTAGCAGCAGCAGCATGACAGGCTGCCTTTGGCCAACCCACAAGGGGGAGAGATACAAAACCCAGGGGGTGGAGAAGGGGAACCCCCCCCCCCCCGAAGTGATGCTAGAAGGGTGGGAGGTGCCACTAAAGCAAGTTGGCTCACAGCACCACTGTCTCTTCAGCCAGCCCTGTATAAATAGCAAATTTATATTTAGGCAGTATGGGGCTCATAATCGAAAGAGAAAAACGTCCAAAAACCGGCTTAAGTCGCCACTTAGACGATCATAAACTAAATACGTCCAAGTGCCGATAATCAAACCGGGCTTTGGACGTATTTCTAAACGACCTAGGCTTTTATAGTGCCACTGAACGACCATAGCTAAAGGGGCATTTCAGGAGGATTATCAAGGGTGAGATTTGGTTGGGACGTGGGCAGGCTTAGACTTAGTCGTACAGCATGTATAACCGAAAGTTTTACAACAGTGCCTAGACGGAACTTGGATGTTGTGACTTAGACCATTTAAAACATGGTCTAAGACACAAAAACCCACCTAAAGTCACCAGATAAGTACTGCAAACACATAATATAGACCCACACACACTACCCCAGTGATCACCGACCCCCCAACCCCATAAAAATCGTAATCACACCTGTAAAATTCAGCCTCCGGAACATCATCACCTGGCAGCCTGCCATAGGAAAGCCTAGTCGACCTGCACAGAGGCAGCTTAAGTCATCTTGGGGGTGGGTTAGGGACCCATAGAGAGGAGGACCCATGCCCATAAGCCCCTGTAATCACTGCATTGAAGCTGAAACATGTGCACGCCCCTATACACCCCCAAAACCCTTTTGTACTGGCATATAAGTGGCTCATGCAGCCATAAGGCTATTAGTGTGGTAGATAAGTGGGTCTAGGGGATTCTGGAGGTGGTTTGGGGGGAGCTCACCAAGACCTATAAGGGAGCTGTAGTGAGATAAAGACATGGCACCCTATTTGTGAAGTTCACAGCAGTGCCCTGTAAGGTACCCCACTATTTAAGTGCCATGTCTGGGTGTTCAGTCTATCACTTTGCAGACCACTCCCATGTCCAACAGGGCTTGTTCTAGGTGTTTTTGACTTGGACGAAAATGTGGCATAAAGATATACGATTTAGCGGCTTGGTCGGTCAGATCGGCAAGACGTATAGTTAGATGATTTTCAAAAGGGAAAAAAATTTGGACGATTTTTTGAAAATGTGTCCTAAGCTGTTTTTTACTTTAGACGGCTTGCGACTTAGACAAAAACGGACTTAGACGTTCCTTTTGATTATGCCCCTCCACGTGCTTAGATGGTCTCATGAAAAGATCAATTAAGAATTTAATAGAATTCTCTGAAATTCATTGTCATAATCCTGTAAATACACATCTGAATTTTGACCCCACAAAAACAGCATTTGTGAACATTTTCAGAATGATTTGCCTCCTACCTTTCCCAACGCACCTTTAGTGTACAGTATGTATTGGTGGGTCCTCTTTTGCTGCTACCCTGTTAGCGGTTGGTGTACCCGAGGGTTCTGTCTTAGGACCTCTTCTCTTCTCTCTCAACACCTCTTCCCTTCATGCCCTGATCTCCTCCCATGGCTTCCAGTATCACCTTTATGCTGATGACTCCCAGCTCTACCTCTCTACACCTGAAATTTCACCTAAAGCCCAAGAAAAAGTCTCTGCTTGTTTGGCTGACTTTGCTGCCTGGATGTCCTACTGTCATTGTTCCAGTCTCCTCTGCTCACAACCTTGGAATTGTCTTCGACTCTGACCTCATTCCCTGCATATATCCAACAAGCTGTCGCTTCTATCTCTTCAATATCACCAAAATTTCCCCCTTCCTCTCTGAGCGCACTACCCGGACCCTTGTCCAAGTTCTTGTAACCTCACGCTTAGATTACTGCAATCTACTCCTAATTGGTATCCCTCAGTGTCGCCTCTCCCCCTTGCAATCTGTGCAAAACTCTGCTGCGCGACTCCTCTTTTACCAACTTCGGCATGCTCATGTCACCCCTCTCCTTAAGTCACTTCACTGGATCCCTATCTGCCATCGCATACAGTTCAAGATCTTATTGCTGACCTACAAGTGCGTTCGTTCTGCTACCCCTCAATATCTCTCCTTGTTTCTCTCTCCTTATACACCTCCCAGAGAACTCCATTCCTCAGATAAGTCACTCTTAACATTACCCTTCTCCTCCTCTGCCAATTCCAGACTTCTTTCTTTTCATCTAGCTGCCCCCTATGCCTGGAATAAATTACCTGAGTTTGTCCGTCAGGCCCCTTCCTTTCCATTGTTTAAAAGCAGACTGAAAACCCTCCTTTTTGATATAGCTTTCAATCCTTAACCCTACTCCTGTGCCCTCTAATCCAGCCAGCTGATATAACTGTTCCCCTTAACTGTATCCATGACATCTTGTTTGTATGTCTTGTCTGTTTAGATTGTAAGTTCTTTCGAGCAGGGACTACTTACTCTATGTGACTCTGTATAGCGCTGCGTGCATCTGGTAGTGCTATAGAAATAATTAAAAGTAGTAGTAGTAGTAGAATAAGATTTCTGTAGGGGGTTCTATTAATCTATGGCTTTTAACTGCATAAATCTACTAGATTAGATACTATATCTATATACAGCACCATTATAGAAAAGTCATGGATGTTGGCATATAGCTGTTTGAGCCAAATCTATGATATATTTTCCAAATGCAGAACTGAAAAACTATGGCCTCCTTTTTATTAAACTGCGATAGCAGTTTTTAGCGCGGGGAGCCGTGCTGAATACCTTGTGCTGCTCCCGACGCTCCTAGGAACTCCTTGTGCTAAAAACTGCTAGCTCAGAACAGACTGCCTGCTAGCTCAGAACAGACTGCCTGAGACCATACGTCAAGATCTGTCTCTGGTAGTATTCAAATTGAGGCTAAAAATCCACTTTTTTGAGATTGGTTTTAAATCCTATATCTGAGAAACTCCATGACCCACTACTTGTCCTATTTGCCTGTTTTAATTAGACAGTAAGCTCTACTGAGAAGAGACTGTCTCTTGAATGCTTAATGTTCAGTGCTGCATATGTCTAGTAGTTCTATTGAAATGATAAGTAGCAGTAATAGTAAAAGTACAGTATAAGCCTATTATAAAATTGACATATCTCTGCCTTCTGGCCAAGATGTTCCAAAACTTATCAAAAATTTACTGCACATCGTTGATGTCTCAAAATGAGTGCATAGAAAACATTCAACAATAAAAGTATGCCCACGATTGCCCAAGAAGCAGAAAACTGTCTATAGGAGGGCCAAGAAATGCACCCTACCCTTCCAGGAGTTACACATGACATCCGTGAAGTCCCACAGAGTCTCGAGCTTCCATGCATAGGGTTACCAGATGTCTGGATTTCCCCGTACGGCTTTTCGAAACCCAGCACTTTGTCCGGGTTTTGAAAAGCTTGGAACAAATCACTGTCGAGCAGGAGCACATTTGCGCATGCATGCACGTGTGTGCACATGACATCATCATATTGCATCCATGCATGCGCGGAATCCCTACTGCCTGACATGAACAGGTAGCGGGGGGGGGAGGGCTGGGGGGGGGCGGTGCTAGGGCAGGACTGGGGGGGGGCGGGACTGGAACTTAATGGGGTGAGGATGGGTGTAACTTTGCAGGCCTGGAGGTGAGTCTAGGGGGTCCGGATTTTTCAAATGGAAATCTGGTAACCCTATTTATGCAATTCTGGTAAAGTAAAACCTTTTGTGCCTCTGCCTGGCAACAGATCAAAACATTTATAGCTGTATGCATCAGGCCCAGGTCCAAAATATGTAGCGCTATATATTTTGGAGTTTTGCAAAACATATAGGAGTGCAAAATGTATAGTGCAGTCCCATGGGGTACAAAACATATAATACTAGCTCTACAGGGTATAAAATGTTTAAAAATATATAGGAGTGCAAAATGTATAGTACTAGTTCCATGGTGCAAAACATAATTCTAGCTCTGCAGGATGCAAAATGTTTAGAGGTGCAAAACATATAGCGCTAGCCCTGTGGGGTAGAAAACCATATAGGGGTATAAAACATACTATAGAGCTAACCCTGCATGGTCCAAAACATTGAAGGGCACAAGATATAAAGCCCCTGTCAGTAGTGCTAAAACCATAACTCAGTGGTGCACGTGCACTATCCATCCTGGCAACGACATGGACAACTCTGTGTCTTTGAGCTTATTCCACCCACATACATATACTGAACCCCCCTATAGTGCCATCACATTCATGTGCAGAGGGAGAAAAACTTCTCAGAAAAGGGAGTTCCGCTACATCACCCTCCTTGTCCTCCAAAATGAGCACAAGCTATACCTGTCGCTTCTATCTCTTCAGTATCACTAAAATTTGCCCCTTCCTCTCTGAGCACACTACCCGGACCCTTGTCCAAGCTCCCGTAACCTCAGGCTTAGATTACTGCAATCTACTCCTAACTGGTATCCTTCAGTGTCGCCTCTACTCAGACCCTTGTGGATAGTGTACCAGGTCACAGTTGCCAGCATAGGGTGGAAAATTCAAAGGATTCTGACAAGGTGAGCTTACAGAGTATGTCATGCTACCATGCTCAGTACTCAAAACATGTACATAGGAATTTCTACTATTGCTTTTCCTCCTTAAATCTGTTCTGTACTGTATATCTGAAGTATGTGAAATTGTAACCTTGTTGCTAAACCTCTACTATGTATGTAAACTTGTAACCTGTTCTGGGCTTTTCTGGGAGGATGACACCCTCCCACACACACCCCCACATACATTCCACCCACACACCTTTAAAAGGGTTGAAGAGAGGTTCTGGAGGGAGTCTGATGAAAAAGTAGGTGGGGCTTCCTGCCAAAGAAACAAGCGGGGTGCAGGATCTGGTGCAGTGAGGGGAGACGACTTGGCTTTCCTTTCTCCTCACACCAACAAAGCAAATTTAAGCTAGCAAAAGAATATGTAGCCTCTTTATTCCTTTCTGCTGTCAGTAATATAAATCATACCAAATTAAACAGCGTTTATGTCATTTTTGCTGTATTCAATAAAACAATTTTTTGGAAAAAATTTTTAAGTCTTCTGAACGTGCCTACACCAGCCATTTGATTCTAGGCTCGGTCACTCAAGCGGCAGGTTCATCCTCATCAGACTTGTTTTTATATATCGTGCTTGTGTGCATTCTATGTACAATAAATAACTTATACCAAATATTTTTTTTTAAAGGGAAAAATTTTTGTATTTAGCTTCATGAGAAATGTATTATCTCTTCTTAGAATGTCGGGTAGGGATCTGTCAGCTCCAACATGTTTCGCCCGAAGGCTTTCTCAAGAAGAAGTCCCCCCTTCAGTATTATTCCGCACCATCCCCACTGAAGGGGGGACTTCTTGAGACAGCCTTCGGGCGAAACATGTCGGAGCTGACAGATCCCTACCCAACATTCTAAGCAAAAGAATATGTAAACATTTAACTGTACAAAAAGGATAAGTGTATTTCAAATTTAGCCAATTATTTCCATTTCCATTTCTAGACTGCAAATACCTTTCAGTTCATTGTTGTATACGAAGAAACTGTAAACTACAGTGACTTACAAAAAGTTTGCAGAAAACAATTTGTAGTTAAAATTTTCATTTATAAAATAAATTACTGGATTGAAGATGCGATGACATAATATTGTGACCTTGTATGTCTCCTTTTAAAATGTTCATTGTATTATGTATAGAAATTTGTGAGCCACCTTGGACAAAGGCGGATTAAAAATATTTTAAATAAATAGTGACTCTAGTTGTAAGCCGGTTAGTATTGAAAACCATGTTGATCAATTTAGCCAGTGGTCTCAAACTCACGGCTCTCCAGGTACTATTTTGAGGCCCTCAGTATGTGCCTCAAAATAGTGGAAAACTATTTCTGCATGTTGCACTGCTTTCAGCTGTGTATAGCTGAAATTATCAGAAGCAATTAAGGAAAGATTTATAAACTATAATAAGTTTTACCTCATGCAAAGTTGTCATTTCTTTAATAAGATATTAACTATTTTTTTTGTGGCCCTGCAAAGGGTTTGCGTTTGAGACCGCTGAGTTAAACTGTCACATCTCACCATCACCAAACTAACCCCCTCCCCCTTCTCCCCCCCCCACACACACTTTGAGACTGCAATTTGTTTAAAAAGAAAAAAAACCCCACCTATGGCTAGATCTCCTTCCATTCTGCCTAACTGTGGTTGCTAAGGATCCCTCTTTCTCTCCATCTCTTCTTCCTTTTCCATAAGCAGTTATACTCAATTTAAATTTTTGTTGTATCATTGGACTTTGAAACACTTTTTGATGCAACTAGGTTAGAAATGACATTTATTCAGAGACATTGCAAGAATTCCTTTTGGGCTAAAGCATTTATTGAGTAGGTATTTTGAATTCTGGGGGAAATGGCTCATCAAAAACTCTTCTTGGCAGTTTATGTCAGGAAGGTGGATGTCCTTTATTCATCATTGTCAAATTCTGAATGCTTAATGTCTGTTCTGAAAGCCTAGGGGATGTTTTTTTGTTCTGCTGTGCAACGGTGCAAAAGACCATATGCTTGGCTTCTGAGGTTCAGTTCAAGCACAGTGGCTAGCCCCTCGGTATCCTTACAATTATACCAGGGAAGCATCGTGCAACATGGTGATATCTTCCCCTTTTGTTTTTAAGTGTCAAAATGCATGAATGCGTTCAAAGATACCTTTGAAATAAAAATAAAAAAATGTGACTCACAGCTCTTTCTCTATCAATGGGTTGCAGACTGTACCTGTAGCAGGTCTCCATCCTATCCAGAATGGCAAAAGGTGATGACCATCACTCCTGTGCCTTTCTCTGTTGAATAATTGTATGGTTTGATCTTCCTTATCACAATTTTTACATTGCAATTCCCTTGCCATTTGGTTGTTTGATGTCTATAGTTTCGAAAGCTCAGGATTCACACTTCTAATAATTCATTAGGTATTTTTTTCATATTGTACATTGGATTTTTGGAAAGCATATAATAAATAATTTGGCAAAATGTTAACTTTTTTCTGGTGACGGAAACACAGTAAAGCACACATACAGTAGCCTTGTCTTAAGACCTTGGGCAGCGTGTAAAGGAAAAGTGAATATCATAATTACAATTTGAACTAAACTAAACCTTAAGTTTATATACCGCAACTTCTCCACAGATGTAGAGCTCGGCACGGTTTACAAGAACTTAAATGTAGGAAGAGCAAAAAAAGGGTTGGGGTTGCGTAAAGGGGGGAAGAGACACCAATGTTGGCCATCCAAATAGGACCACATAAATAGCATTCCTATCTTTAGCCAGTTTATCTTAACTAGATAAGTGCTGGCTGGCCACACATAGCCAGATACTTAGTGCCAATACCCAGACAGAGCCTAACATTGAATATTCGGGGCTGTTTATGCGCTTCAAACCTAGATATACTCCTGTTGTCCATTGAGGCTATGTCTAGGCCCACATCAAGGTCTGTCTTTTCCTAGATGCTGGCAAAAAAGATGCTCAGGTCTATTTAGGCTCCACATTCAGAGCCGGATTCTATACACTGCGCCTAAGCACGCCTACATTGTAGGTGCCACTCGGAGCAGTTGCCAATCAATCGTTAGGCACCACTTATAGAATCCTGCCTAGCAGCACCTAGACATGCTTAGGCGTCACTACACGTCCTAGAGGTAGGCATCGGTATATTAAGGCAGGTTTTTCTTGCCTAAGTTACTGGTGCCTAACTCGAATGCTAGCAACACCTAAATCAACCACACTTTAAGGTAGGCATTGCTGGGCATCAGAGGGCATTTCTACTTAGACATTGCTAGGTGTCCTAAGAGTTCGGCGCAGAATCCAGTTAGGCATTGCCAATTAGGGTACCTAGCAGCGCCTAATATAGGCACCCTATACAGAATCTGGCCCCTACTGTTTTCCTCCTTTAAGGAAGCAAGCGAGCAATTTATGGTCTAGTTACATGATATATAGGAATGTAAGTGCCTCTGCACAGTAGACATTTACACAATGGATCTCATGATATCCGTGATACAGAATTTGCTTCTTGTTCTTTTTTTTCTTTTTCCATAAAATACAGCTTATAACAATGTTTCCCAACCTTATCCTGGAGTTACATCTAACAGGAAAACTTTTCTGACTATCTATAAAACAAACACATTTGTACATAAAAGCCTTCCTATTGGCAGATTAATCATCTCAAGACTGAAAAATCTATGCAAAAATTTATGTTCAGCTGTAAAATAAATTTGTGCTGTTCTTGTTTTTCTTTTACTATGTATGTTTATATTGTATGCTGCTTAATTGCAGGTAGGTCATAAATATGAAAAATAAATATTATTTGCACATAGTAATGAGTCATATATGCAAATCTTTTTCATGCATATTTATTATATAAAATCTAACTTACTAGTTGTGTAGGGTAACACTGCCTTGGAAGGCCATAATCGATAGGACATTTAAGTCCAACTTTGGATGTTTCCCGTGAGATGTTCAAGGTTGGGGGTAGAGAAACTTCCATTTTGAAACCACCTACTTGGACGTCTTGGCTGTCAAAGACATCCAACCTTAGAATACCTAATTTTTTGGCCATTTTCAACCACAAAAACGTCCAAGTTGAAAACATTCAAATCCAGACCATTTGGACATGGGAAAGGCCAGCATTGTAATGGACAGGCCACATAAACATGCTGATAGAGCATTTGGATACCTTAGAGGCACTACTGTGAACTTCACATAAAGAGTGCTAGAAGTACATCTCAGACCCCCTTATAATTTATGACGAACCTTCCCAAACTCCACCAAAATCTACTATACTCAACTGTCTACCACCCCATAGCCTTTATGGCTCTAGGTGGCACCTATATGGCAGTATAGTGGGGTTTTGGTGGGCTCACACTTTCCACTATAAATGTAGTGGTTAGAGTGGCTTATGGGCCTGGGTCCTCCTCTCTATGGCTCACTAGCCCACTCACCAGGCTACTTAAGACACCGACATAAAGAATATTTTGTACAATTCTGGAGACAGCATCTTCAAAAAGATGTAAAAAGGATGGAGTCAGTCCAGAGGAAGGCTACTAAAATGGTGCATGGTCTTCATCATAAGGCATAGGGGACAGACTTAAAGATCTCAATATGTATACTATGAAGGAAAGGCGGAAGAGGGGAGATATAATAGAGACATGTAAATACCTACATGGCGTAAATGCGCATGAGTTGAGTCTCTTTCATTTGAAAGGAAGCTCTAGAATGAGGGCATAGGATGAAGTTAACTGTCCTTTTAAGGACTAAACAACGACTAACCTGTGCCTTCCTTCCCTCTTGCCTTTTTTTTTCTCCCTCTTACCATTTGTCTTTGCAAGATTGTAGTTCCTACCCCTTTTCCCATTCATTCCAGTTTCTCTTAGTTTGTCTGTCTGCCAAACTAACTACTCCAGTAAGGTCTGTTTTTATTAATTTAGTCTATCTATGCGTATTTTATGTAACATCTGATTTTTATTAATTTAGTCATACTACTTGTTACTTTATGTAACACTCTTTCTTTTATTAATTTACACCACCTAGAAGCCTGATTAAGCGGTATATCAAATTTTTAATAAACTTGGAAACTTAAGAGGTGATAGGCTCAGGAGTAATCCAAGGAAATACTTTTTTAAAGAAAGGGTTTTAGATGCATGGAACAGTCTCCCAGAGGTAGACACTGTGAATTCAAGAAAGTGTGAGATAAGCACATGGGATCTCTTAGAGAAAGGAACAGATAATGGTTACTGTGGACGGGTAAACTGGATGGGCCATTCAACCTTTATCTGCTATCATTTTCCTATGATTTCACATACCAGATACTGCTGTTCTAGAGATAGATATGTGCAGTCTCATTCAGATTTTTTGGGGGTGGGAGGGAGTTAGTGGCCACTGGAGGAGTGTATAGGGGGTCATTTCTATAATCCCTCCAGTGGTCATTTGGTCAGTTTGGGTACCTCTGTGTCACTTAGATGCTTCTAAAATAGGTCCATCCTGGGAAACGTTCGATTATCGCTGCAGAACATAAGAATTGCCGCTGCTAGGTCAGACCAGTGGTCCATCATGCCCAGCAGCCTGCTCACGCAGCGGCCCTCTGGTCAAAGACATCTAAGTCTAAGCATGTGCAAGCCCACCTATAACATGCTTCCAAATGCCCTCCTTGAGCTTTGGATGCACAGCGGCTGGGACACCTCTCAAGATGTCCAGAAAGATGGTTTCAAAAATCGGCACTGGATGTCCCAGTGATTAGGGTGTCTATGTGCCAGTTTATGCCATTTTTTGAATGTCCTATTCCCTTCCAAGAAGTAGGCTGATGTCAGATCCAAAGATTCATACACTTAATTCAAATTGAATTTAATTTATGAGTTAGGATCTCAAGCGCTCGCAGTTACAAGCTAACAGAACTAGCCTTGGCTCATAACTAATTAGCGAGCTATCATCGGCCCTTGCGTCTTTTATTATTCAATTTAAAGTGTATGAAAATTTTTCAATTACTTGTTCTGTACTTTTAGATACTATTCTTATATAATACAATTTCTTAAGTTCATTTTTTATCGTTATTTCAATTTTATAATGTAGACATGATGATACTTAGCTCAGGTGTATGTTTTCATACCTGGCCCTCTGACCACAACAGCGATGGAAGATCTCTGTTTCGCTCTCACTTATAGTAGGAGAGCTTCATCAGGACCAGAGTGGTTAATACTAATTAACACTATAAAACAAAAATAAGGAGCAAAATTAATTATTTATAACCTTATTTTTATACTTATTTAGAAATAATTAAGTTAATGAATAAATAAATAAATTATCCTATGTTTTAGTTCTTACAATTAATGAAAACACCAGAGAACCTTTTTTGGCCCTTTACCATTATATCCATCTAAATTCTTTATCTTAATCTTTATGTTCATGTACCTACTTTAAAACCATTTAATTTAATTTAATTTCTCCTTATTATACTTTCATAAAATACTAAATTCTAGCACAGCAATTCAGTCCCCAATTATTTATTTAACTACCTACTATTACTGACCTTTGTTTGGTATATAGATCACTATTACTTATTTCAGAATAATTCTTTCAGAATTACACTCCTCTCCGCCATACTAAAAAACCCTTTACAAATAAATTCTCAAACATACCTGTCCAGTTTACTAGCCCCCGTATGGGGTATCATTCTTTCAACTTTTTCAAAGACTCGTAATAGAGTTGTTCCCCAAAGCTTCTTTCAGGGCGTCTTACGTCACTTCCGGAATCAGTTTACCAGAAGGACCGATCAGTGCTAAGGATTGTAAACAGATCCCGCTTCGCATATGCAGGGTTTTAAGGACAACGGGCAACATTACCAGAAGTTGTAACCTAGAATGAATATTACCCTGACCTATCTAGTATTAAACTTTATATTCATTACTAGTTCTGTTAGCTTGTAATTGTGAGCGCTTGAGATCCTAAGTCATTAATTAAATTCAATTTGGATTAGGTGTATGAATCTTTGGGTCTGACATCAGCCTACTTCTTGGAAGGGAATATTGTGTTCCACACGTTTTTTGAAGTGACGTTGTGATTTTTTGAATGTCTGCATTTTTTTTGAAAATGAGCCCCTTAAGAGTCTTTCCAAAAACATTACCACATGTGTGGGGTCACAGAAAGTGTCTGAACAGATTGACTGCATTTGGGTGGACTGTCTTAACAACAGCATTGTTAGGAATTCAGTGATCAATATATCTTTAATTACAACCATACACACTGATGACTGCTCAAGGCCAACCTGTAAGATCTTTTTTTTTTTCCTTTTTCAAAAAGAATGCTAAGTAGCTGGCAAATTATATTTGCAACTAGTCTTTAAGCCCGTTACATTAACGGGTGCTAGAACAGATGTGTCTGTCTCTTTCCTTTTCTGTCCTTCTCTTTCTTTCTTTCTTTCTCTCTCTCTTTCTTTCTCTCTCTCTTTCTTTCTGTCTCTCTCCTTGGCCACTTTATGTCTGTCTGTCTCTCCCCTCGGCTGTCCACCACCACCTCTCCATCACCCTTTGCCTTCTCCTCCTGTTCAGCAGTAGCCCTTCTCCCTTCCCTTTACCTCCCCCGGGTCCAGCAGCACTCCTTCCCTGCTCCCCCTGTACTGCAGTAGCCCTTCTCCCTTCCTTTTACCTCCCTCCTGTCCAGCAGAACTCCTTCCTGCTCCCTCTGTCCAGCAGTAGCCCTTCTCCCTTCCTTTTACCTCCCCCTGTCCAACAGTACCCCTTCCCTGCTCCCCCTATCCAGCATCTGTTAGGCTGTGCAGCCTCGGGCCTTTTGCTAGGCCGACCCGACTAACAATATTGAAGTGGGCTGGCCTAGTAAATGTTCCGTGGCTGCTTGAGGAGACCATGGCTGCTGCCGCTGCTGGTCCAGGAGTGAGAAGAAGAGGCATCCCGGCAGCCTTGAGGAAGGTGAGGATAGCGCCACATGCGCTGCAAACTGCCACAGGCCACACACGCTGCACTCTGTAGTACTGTACCCTGTCTCTGCCATAGAGCTACTGATCACGGAAGCAGGGATCATGGCGTGTCAACTGCTCATGTGTGGTAAGAGTTTTATTATTAGTGATTGACACACTTTAATACAGAGAAATTTCCTTTCTTGTCTGCTTTATGATATCTGTATTGTATGTCAGCCTTGTCAAACTGTGCTGGGGCAAATCACTGCTGTTTGAGATAATATAATATTAGTAATCTGCAAAATATATGATATTACAATATGCAATGCAGTCTTTCTATTTATACCAAGGAGCCATAGGAACAGGTAAAGGCTTGAGCAGCTGTGGAAAATCTTACTTAATTTCATTTTCCTGAGACGGTCTGCTGAACTAGTATACTGTATACCTGCATTTGATTTTGTTCACTACAGATAAAAAGAATATATGAATTATATCAACTCAAGTTTGTTGACTGTAGGTCACCTTTCTGTTTGGTATAGAGGGGAATTTTAGATATGATGTCTAAATCTGAGTTTAGATGTTTTGTGGAACAAACACAAAAGTCCAGTATCAAACAAGTCCATTTTTTAAAACTGCAAAATGTTGATCTTGAGTTGCTGGGTTGTTTTTTTTGTTGTTGTTTTTTTTGATGGATGTGCATGCGTTCTGTGAGTCTATCTTTTTGAACCATTTTTGAAAAAACACATCCAAAAGAAAAACACACATAAGCCATTGGGATGTAGGAGGACCAGCATTTGTAGTATTCTGGCCACACAGACATCCTAGCAGAGCAGTATGGCACCTTAGGGGGCACTGCAGTGAACCCTCCCCCCATAAAATATCCCAGGTACACATTTCACCAGAGCCCCTTTATATTGTATGGCGAGTCATCCAATATCCACCCAAAACCCAATTGGTATGGTGTACCCAATTGTATGGTGTACCTATTGGTACACCATACCAATCATCCTTATGCCTGTAGGTGTCACTTATATGTGGATACAGTGGGATTAGGATGAGGTTTGGAAGGCTCACAAATTCCACCATAAGTGTAATGGTTAGAGTGGATTATGGACCTAAGTTCCTATCTCTGTGGTTTACTACATCACCTACTAGGGCTGCTCTAGGAACCTGCTTGCTGCTCCACTAGGACTGGTCATAATATCTGAAGATGCCATACAGACATGTAGCCCTTTGTTCAGTCCGGGCACCTTTTTTGGCATTTGTTCATTATTTAAACAGATCTAGCCCCAGACATCCAAATTGTGCGCTAAATATATCCTTAAATGCTCAATTAAGGCAGAGCAATGTCCACCTTAGTCCTGCACATACTACACCTCTAACATACCCCCTTGAGATTTAGATGAATTGTAGATGGACGGCATCCGTCTAGAAAATTGGTTTCAAAAATAGCATATTGGAAGGGTTTGGTGAGAAAAACATGCATCTGCTCCCTTATACCAGTTTTTAGCCATTTTTCTTTTTGGAAAAAGCATTATAGTCTGCTATAAGTTAATGCTAATGGTGTCTTATATACTGCTATATGTCCTACTGGATTCAAAGCAGTTTATAAAAGATTACAAAAATTTGTAAAGTTAATAGATTACTACACAATTAAGGATAGATTTTCTAAGAACTACAGTAGTTGCCTATTATACAGGAAAGATTCAAAGATTTAATTGGATTTATGAAATATGCATTATTCCCTAGGTGGTATAGAGCCTATATTTCTGACTCACTAGTTTTTAGCCATTGTGTCTGATTAGGTGGAGAAGGGAGGGGCTCTGTTTTACTTCGAAGGTTAATTGCATTATCTTTGGGACATTGCTGGGAACAAGGCTGTCTGTGAACTTCAATAAGATAAGTTGCTCAACATTTCATATTCTGCTAATTTCACTGGTTTTCAGCATTATATCTGCTTAATTTCTCTTCTCCTACCCGTTTCTTACCTAAAAAAAAACACAAAAAAGCACAAAAAAAATAAACCCTTCTCTTTCCTCTGTTAAATCTCATTTCCTCTTCCTCTTCATAGGAATAAGGGTAGGACTTTGTTAACTCTAATTAAATCCTGGTGCCTGTGGCTCAGGGTGACTAAAGTAGGGAAAATCCTGTTATAAATCCTGTGTTTTAGGGTAGCCACTGATTTGTTATAGAACCTGCATTTCTGTTTAAAATACTGTGTTTTAGGTGGTATAGAGCCTATATTTCTGACTCACTAGTTTTTAGCCATTGTGTCTGATTAGGTGGAGAAGGGAGGGGCTCTGTTTTACTTCGAAGGTTAATTGCATTATCTTTGGGACATTGCTGGGAACAAGGCTGTCTGTGAACTTCAATAAGATAAGTTGCTCAACATTTCATATTCTGCTAATTTCACTGGTTTTCAGCATTATATCTGCTTAATTTCTCTTCTCCTACCTGTTTCTTACCTAAAAAAACAAACCAAAAAAGCACAAAAAATAAACCCTTCTCTTTCCTCTGTTAAATCTCATTTCCTCTTCCTCTTCATAGGAATAAGGGTAGGACTTATAGTCCCACCATATATAGAGACCCATATAATCAGGACTATTCAAATCAAGTCACTTCACAACCAATCAAGATGACCTTTATTCTATGCAATCACTGTGGTGCTTTAATTCCAAGACATACTATTTGGAGGCTTAAGGCTTGCCCCGTCTGTCTTCAACTTGCTAGTATTAAGGAGGAGCTCTGCAAACTTAAACAGGAATTGAATACAATTAAAGCAGCTTCCATCACTCCACAAAATCATACCAACTTACCACCTCTACCTCAAAGAATAAAACAGCCCAGGAATAAATGGGTCACAGTAGGCTCAGGAAGACTGCGACATGTAACACAGAAACATCCACCTTCACTAATATTACCTCTACAGAATTCCTTCGCTCCACTAGGGCACTGCGATACTCAAGAAAACAGAAGGGAGGTGGGACTGGAACCAATGAAGGTAACTCAAGAGAGCAAGCACACCCTAAGCACAAATAAAAAGGCCAAAAACAGAAAACTATTACTGTTGGGGGATTCCATCATCAGAGGCATTAACCTTGGAACACAAGGCGAGGAGACCAAAATAGTGAAATGTCTTCCAGGATCCTCAGCTACCAGGAGTTCCAGGCAAATACAGACTATAATGAAGGAAGAAACTAAGGATTTTAACACTGATGTTGTCATCCATCTGGGAACAAATGACCTGGCCAACAACTCCACACTTGCAGCACAGAAAGCTTTTCGGGAGCTTGGTGAGGGCGTGAAACCTTTTGTAAAGACTTTAGCTTTTTCTGAAATACTGCCTGCATATGGAAAGGGGGAGCAAAGAGTGAAAAACACAGAGGACTTTAATAGGTGGCTCAAAGCCTGGTGTCATCAAGAAGGCTTCAGGTACATAGGAGGATGGGGATATACATGGAAGGACAAGAAGCTATATTGCACTGATGGGCTACATATTACTACAGCAGGAAAAAGAAACCTTGCAGAGAAATTTAGACAATATTTTTCTAGGCATTTAAACTAGAAGGTGGGGGTGGTGTAAGTACGAAGGACAATTATAGAGACCACCCCCGGCAAAAGAAAAGATGTGATAGTAGTAAAGACTGCAACATAAGCAATATCAGCAACTCATTTCTTAGTACTACAACGGAAAGTGAAACGAAACAAAAATCCATACGAAAAAGGAGATTATCGCTGAAAAATAGCTGGAAAGCGATGACCACAAATGCTCGCAGTCTAAGCAACAAAGTTCATGATCTGCAAGCCCTGATGTTAGAGGCAGATCTAGATATTGTCGCTATCACAGAGACATGGTTCAGTGAATCACATGGATGGGATGCAAACATACCGGGATATAATCTTTTTAGGAAGGACAGAGATGGTCATAAAGGTGGAGGAGTAGCTCTCTATGTAAAGATCAATATCCAAGTGACCGAAATGCAAGGGACCTGGGGAGAGGAAGAAGCGATATGGATTGCTCTGAAAAGAGAAGATGGAACTTCTATCTATGTGGGTGTAGTCTACAGACCTCCGACTCAATCGCAGCAAATTGATAAGGATCTGATTGTGGATATCCAAAAGTTTGGAAGGAAAGAGGAGGTTCTGCTGTTGGGAGATTTCAACCTGCCAGATGCGGACTTGAATGTTCTGTCTGCGGAATCGGAAAGAAGTAGGGAGTTTGTGGATGCCTTTCAAGAGGCTCTGCTCAGACAAATGGTGACGGAACCCACAAGGGAAAAAGCGATATTGGATCTGGTCCTCACAAATGGAGAGAGTATCTCTAATGTTCGAGTGGGTGCTCACCTGAGTAGTAGCAATCATCAAACGGTTTGGTTTGATATAACGGCTAAAGTGGAGAGCGGCCGCACGATACTTAAAGTCCTAGATTTCAAACGTACGAACTTTAATGCTATGGGAGAGTACCTGAAGAAAGAGCTGTTAGGATGGGAGGACATAAGAGAAGTGGAAAGACAGTGGTCTAAGCTGAAAGGAGCGATAAAAATGGCTACGGACCTTTATGTGAAGAAAATCAATAAAAACAAGAGAAAAAGGAAGCCGATATGGTTCTCCAACCTAGTGGCTGAGAAAATAAAGGCGAAAGAGTTGGCGTTCGTGAAATATAAAAAAAACCAAGACGAGGAGAGCAGAAAGGACTACAGGGTGAAACTGAAAGAAGCCAAGAGAGAGATACGTCTGACGAAAGTACAGGCGGAAGAACAAATGGCTAAAAGTGTAAAAAAGGGAGACAAAAATTTTTTCAGATATATTAGAGAAAGGAGGAAGATGAAAAAAGGAATTGCTAGGCTAAAAGATGCTGGGCGGGAACCAATATGTGGAAAGTGATGTGGAGAAAGCGAATGTGCTAAACAAATACTTCTGTTCTGTGTTCACAGAAGAAAATCCTGGAGAAGGACCGAGATTGTCTAGCAAAGTTACACGGGAAAATGGAGTAGATTCTGCGCCGTTCACAGAGGAGGGTGTTTATGAGCAACTTGAAAAACTGAAGGTGGACAAAGCGATGGGACCAGACGGGATCCATCCCAGGATACTAAGGGAGCTCAGAGAGGTTCTGGCGAGTCCTATTAAAGACTTGTTCAACAAATCTCTGGAGACGGGAGTGATTCCTGGGGATTGGAGGAGAGCGGATGTGGTCCCTATTCATAAAAGTGGTCACAGGGATGAAGCAGGAAACTACAGGCCGGTGAGCCTCACTTCAGTTGTTGGAAAAATAATGGAAGTTTTGCTGAAAGAAAGGATTGTGTACTTCCTTGAATCTAATGGGTTACAGGATCCGAGGCAACATGGCTTTACAAAAGGTAAATCGTGCCAAACGAACCTGATTGAATTTTTTTGATTGGGTGACCAGAGAGTTGGATCGAGGACATATGCTAGATGTAATTTACTTGGATTTCAGCAAAGCCTTTGATACAGTTCCTCATAGGAGGCTGTTGAACAAACTTGAAGGGCTGAAGTTAGGACCCAAAGTGGTGAACTGGGTCAGAAACTGGCTGTCGGACAGACGTCAAAGGGTGATGGTTAATGGAAGTCGTTCGAAGGAAGGAAAGGTGAGTAGTGGAGTCCCTCAGGGATCAGTGCTGGGGCCAATCCTGTTCAATATGTTTGTAAGTGACATTGCTGAAGGGATAGAAGGAAAAGTGTGCCTTTTTGCAGATGATACCAAGATTTGTAACAGAGTAGACACCGAAGAGGGAGTGGAAAAGATGAAAGAGGATCTGCAAAAGTTAGAGGAATGGTCTAATGTCTGGCAACTAAAATTCAATGCAAAGAAATGCAGAGTAATGCATTTGGGGATTAATAATAGGAAGGAACCGTATATGCTGGGAGGAGAGAAGCTGATATGCATGGACGGGGAGAGGGACCTTGGGGTAATAGTGTCCGAAGATCTAAAGGTGTAAAAACAGTGTGACAAGGCAGTGGCTGCTGCCAGAAGGATGCTGGGCTGTATAAAGAGAGGCGTAGTCAGTAGAAGGAAGAAGGTGTTGATGCCCCTGTACAGGTCATTGGTAAGGCCCCACTTGGAATATTGTGTTCAATTTTGGAGACCGTATCTGGCGAAGGACGTAAGAAGACTTGAGGCGGTCCAGAGGAGGGCAACGAAAATGATAGGAGGCTTGTATGAGGAGAGACTGGAAGCCCTGAATATGTATACCCTAGAGGAAAGGAGAGACAGGGGAGATATGATTCAGATGTTCAGATACTTGAAGGGTATTAACTTAGAACAAAATCTTTTTCAGAGAAAGGAAAATGGTAAAACCAGAGGACATAATTTGAGGTTGAGGGGTGGTAGATTCAAGAACAATGTTAGGAAATTCTACTTTACAGAGAGGGTGGTGGATGCCTGGAATGCGCTCCCTAGAGAAGTGGTGGAGAGTAAAACTGTGACTGAGTTCAAAGAAGCGTGGGATGAACACAAAGAGTCTAGAATCAAAAAATAAGATTAAATATTGAACTAAGGCCAGTACTGGGCAGACTTGAACGGTTTGTGTCTGTATATGGCCGTTTGGTGGAGGATGGGCTGGGGAGGGCTTCAATGGCTGGGAGGGTATAGATGGGCTGGAGTAAGTCTTAACAGAGATTTTGGCAGTTGGAACCCAAGCACAGTACCGGGTAAAGCTTTGGATTCTTGCCCAGAAATAGCTAAGAAGAAAAAATTAAAAAAATTTAAATTGAATCAGGTTGGGCAGACTGGATGGACCATTCAGGTCTTTATCTGCCATCATCTACTATGTTACTATGAGATGGTGATTGGTACAGCTGAAAACCACATCAATGTTTTTGAATATCAGCCTATCTCTGGCTACCTATACCTATACAAGACATCAGAATGTGGTTCAACCCATTCCTTTCTGTTTAGTTAACTTTGGCTCTCTTTTATCAAGCTGCATTAGGTTTTTTTTTTTAATCATGAGTTGCTGCGGTAAAATCTCCAACACTCATAGGAATTCTGTGAGCGTTGGAGCTTTTACCGTAGCTTGATAAAAGGTGTGTGTGTGGGGGGGGGGGGACATTATTAGCAGGACCTTGATCTTGTGGTTCATAAGAACCACTCCTGGGTTCAGTTTTATGCACTAAAGTGTGTTACTCATGTTCTAAACATACAGTATGTTTTAACCACTAACACACATTACAATATTAGAGAATCCAAGATGGCCAGTGCAGTGTGACAGCAGCCTAAACATTCTTATTTTTCTGTTGAAATATTCAGGGCAACATTAGGGGAATGCAACCAGAACAATTGCCCTGGATGCCACAAAGAGTCTCCAATCATGCCCAAAGCTGAAGAAACACATCCTGTTGCCAGGTTTTTGAGGCTCCCTCCCATCACATATTGATATGTCAGCCAGGGATTCTTGGGATTCTCCTTCTCCCCTCCTGGCTGCCTAGCAACCCCTTTTTCTTAGAGCAGGCTAACACCATCTGTTTCCAGCAAGCTGAACTGTAGGAAGCTTTTTTTTTTTTTTTTTTTTTACGCTGCCGCCTCCCAATTTTTGACAATAGGATTCTTATTTGTCTCTATTCAATCTGAGGTGGCCTCTTTACTAAAGGCTTTCCTAAATCCTACTCACAACTGAGAATCTGTACATCGAGCTATAGTCTGTTTTAGCTCATTGGAATGGGCTTGAGAGTCAGCCATGTTCATAATTTGCTGAAGTAAATTTTCTGAGGTATCAATTGATATTTCTCTACTTTTGCAGTAGTTTTGACAGCTAGCATCATTAACTCCACCCCCTCCTTTTACAAAAGTGTGGAAGAGCTTTTTAACACCAGCTGGTACACTGAATGCTCTGCGCTGTTCTGACGGTCATAGAGTTCCACACTTTTGTAAAGGGGGGGGGGGATACATTAGTGTACATTAGCTCCCTTTTGTTCAACATTGCATTCCATTTTTCTAAGAATGTCTTATCATTCACAAAAATCTTCAGGGCTTTGATAATTCTCAGATCCCTAGTAATCATACATTTCATTCAAGGTTGTTCCATGAAATTTTGTTGTTAAACAGAATGAAGAAGTTGGTCTAGGAATTATTACAAATATATACTTTATCCAACAGTGTTATTCATTACAAAATGTGATCATCTGTCGGCAGCGGCAAAATGTCAGTTTTGATTATGAGCCCCATAGTATATACTGTATATATTAAGATCTGAAAAAAATCAAAACATCTGTATCTATACCTATCTGTCTATCTATACATATATATGTATTAAGATCTGAGAAAATTTTTATAAAAATGAACATACTCTCACTGGCTCACAATATATAGGGGGATAGCTTCTAGAATTTAATTAATAGTCCCTATCATGTTTTTCTTTTATTTTTTTTTCATATATTTAAACAAATACTCATAAAAGACACCCCTTATTATTTTAAAATATTTTCAAAACCATTGGCCATAAAAATCACTCTACTATAGTAAAGCAAATCAATAAGGTACACTCATCATAGTAACTATAATTCAAATTTAGAGTACTTATTTCTTTTCCTTAGGACCCACAATTTCCAGCCATTTAACTCAGACCTGATATGAATCCGTGTTTTGAAACTTATTAGCTCTGCATCAGAGGAGGAAAAAGATTTTTAAGTGAAAACTTCCCTGATGGAGGAGAAGATATAATGTAGATAACAGTAGCTTGCTTGAAGAATGAAGAAGGAGGTTTAGAAAATTAAGATAGGGGAAGTTATTGATGAGCTGCAGAATGAATACACTTGTAGTTGCCTAAGAGAAGCTCGAACAGCACACAGAAATGGATAGAAAGCCAATGTAGTGATTTGAGTAAAGAGGGTCTATGGATATAGAGACACTGATGAACGATAAATTGTGCAGCTGAATTGTGGATAGATTTTAGAGGAGAGAGATGGCTCACTTGGAGATTCAAAAGGTTGAGTTTTAATCTACAGTAAACTAAGGGGCCCTATTATTACAGGGC
The DNA here is from genome assembly GCF_902459505.1 of Geotrypetes seraphini. Taxonomy (NCBI): domain Eukaryota; kingdom Metazoa; phylum Chordata; class Amphibia; order Gymnophiona; family Dermophiidae; genus Geotrypetes; species Geotrypetes seraphini. The sequence goes on from NC_047084.1 coordinate 549,156,656, forward strand.
ATTAAGCAGTTGATGTGTGAATTAGTCTATGCTGACAGTGCCAGATTCTATAAATGGCACCTACATTGTCGCCTACAATTTAGGGTCCACTCGGCGCAGTGGTCAATTAACCGCTAGGTGCTATTTATAGAATCCTGCCTATTGGCACTTAGGCATGTCTGGGCACCGTAAGGCATCCTGGAGGTGGGCGCTGGAAGAGGTTTTTAGCACCGGTCGGCCCACTGAATGCTCTGCGCTGCTCTGATGGTCATACAGTTCCTATGAGCTTTGGAGGTTTTACCGTGCCTAATTTACTGGCACTTAATTTGGATGCCTAGCGACACCTAAGTCAACCATGCCTATTATCTGCCCCTAGTCACATCTACTTTTCAGGTAGGCATCATTAGGCATCAGAAGGTGCCTTGACTTAGGCATCGCTAGGTGCCCTGTGAAATTCTATGCCTAAGTTTAATTTTTTAAAAATTACCTATTCAATTAACTTTAAGGTTGCGGTCAATTACCACACCATTTAAGCTAATTAAAATAATTTAGGTTAGGCATGGTTTTAGTTGGCATTGCTGGTGGTCTCAATTAGGGTGCCTAGTGGCACCTAACTAGAAAAATGTTTATAGAATCTGGCCATCAGTGCACAAGGTAATAACTGTTATCATAACAGCATAATAGCTATCATGCACTAATGCACATATTAACTGCATGATAGGGGCAAGCAATTGGGTGGAGAATGGACATGGACTGCACATTGGTGTTAACCCATGGTATTTATAGTGGAGTACTTACAGCATGTTGCCACTTGGGCTGATTATACGGTACACTTACCATTTCCTCTAAAAGGAAAGGGATTGGTACCTGTATATTGCCTTTTTTGTAGTTGTACAACCACTTTCAAAGCAATTCACATACAGGTACTTCAAGCATTTCCCTATCTGTCTTGGTGGGCTCACAATTTATCTAACGTACCTGGGCCAGCAGAAGATTAAGTGACTTGCCCAGGGTCACATAGGAGAGAGTGGGGTTTGAGCCCACAACCTCAGGGTATTTAAGGCTGTAGCTCTAACCACTATGCCACACTCTCCTCAAAAAGGATGCTTTTGGAGCCAATTATATAACAGTGCACCTATTTATAACCCATAGAGATTACCTGACTGGGGATCATTCAATACAGAAAAAGCAGTATCTGCTTTCCCTTATAGAATTCTAACTCAACTAGGTATGTATATGTTTAGGCATCAGCACTTATGCCATTCATAGAGTTCATGTAAATGCTTGTGCTTAAATGCTAAAGATAAATGTATAACTTCTGCTATTCTGTATGTTACACAGAGAAATGTGAGTTCCACCTATGCTCCCTTCAGACTCTGCCCATTTGCATACTCACCAATCGATTATGTGTTATATAAGATATGACCGTATTCTCCAAAAACAGTACTTCAAAGCATATTTATTATAATTTTTAACTTATTCATTGGTCTTCAGAAGTGCCAGTATTAGCCAAACGATTTGAGTAGTTGAAATACTATATGGCACTAGCCTCTTCATTAGGTCCGTTATTTTGTATAAAGTGCACTTCTGAAGATCAATGAATAAGTTAAAAATTTATAATAAATATGCTTTGAAGTACTGTTTTTGGAGAGTACGAAGGCTTGCTGTATACAATACTTATATAAGATATATGCATATTTATAGAATACCACAATATACAAAAAATATTAATAAATGATAAGCAACCTCAATAGAAAAGACTATTCGCTACGGGCAGGTGGAAAAAGTGAAACACTACTTCTTTGTAGATAGGAAAGTTACTGCAACAACGATCTGGGCTACTCGGCTCCTGAAGAAGAAGCTTTGTGACAGAAAAGCTACTATAACAGCAAGCTGGGTCACTTGGCTTCTGTGAAACGGAGAAGCTCCGTAGAGCGAGTGAGCATAACGTGATATATCCAGAGCTAATGTATTTTGGATTACTTACTACAGCTGGTTTCCCGGAGTTTGAGCACAGTGTGTTTTGCCTATAAACCAGCATGTTTTAGATAAGTACATTTATTACAATGTTTATTGACAAATATGCTGGTTATAATTTATTGAATTATGATAAAGACTACTTTTTTTTTTTACCATATGAAGATTAGCTCTTAACAGTGGTATAAGGCAAGAAAACATAAGGTAGGGTTAAATGGCCATTTTTCACAATGGTGGAGGGTAAATAGCAGTGTGCCACAGGGATCTGTACTGAGATCAGTGCTATTTAATTTTTCAGTGAATGGAAATTGGAACTAGGAGTGAGGTGATTGAACAGTTTAGTATCATCTGCAAATTAAAATTAAAACGCATGCAGGCTGTGAAAAACTGCAGGAAGACTTTAGGAAATTGGAAGACTGGGCATCCAAACGGCAGATGAAATTTAATGTGGACAAATGCAAAGTGATGCACATTGGGAAGAATAATCCAAATCCTCCACAACAAGTTTCTTTCCGTGCTCCTGAAGAAGGGTTTTTCCTGAAACTGGACCAGTTGACCTAAATTGGCTACTTTGTTAAGCCTCGTTGGAATATTGAGAAAGACATTTGAAAGTTCGTGGATGGTGGACTTGAACTTTTTTGGCAGCTGCCGCAGATAGGTTTCACTTTTTACGCTGGTTTAGAGTCTTAACCTTTCATTATTGACAGCACTGCATTCCAACTTTACTTATTAAATTAAATTTATTTCTTGCACTTGCACTTTATAATTCACTATTAATTGTGCACTGTGGGGCCCGTGATAGTGTACAACAAAGCTTGGATTACATTACATTACATTACATTAGTGATTTCTATTCCGCCATTACCTTGCGGTTCAAGGCGGATTACATTCCAACTAAAAAACAGGAATTACATACAAATTAAAAGGAGTAGAGTAAGCGATGACATAGAATTTTTTAAGGTAATAAACATTGGATAAAGAGTTACCAAAGGGAAGTGGAGGTCTTTAGGAGGTAAGAATATGGTGAAATTATGGGTTTTAGATAGCATTTGATAGGTAAAGCATTTGGTAGGTAAAAGTGTTGTTAAGAGTAAGAGGTTTTAAGGGTGGGTGTGGTTAGGACTGTTTCAGGGCTTTCTTGAAGAGTATAGTTTTTATTTGTTTTCTGAAAATCTTGTAGTCTGGGGTGGTTAACAGTAGGTTGGAGATTTGGTTATCCATTCTTGCAGCTTGAGTGGCTAGGAGGCCGTCGTATTGTTTTGACCGTTTTACTTCCTTGATCGGGGGAGGTGTGAAAGGGGAGTGCGTTTTTCTATGTCTGGTTGAGGTTGCTTGGATGAGGCGATTGTTTAGGTAGGCTGGGCTGTTTCCATTTAGGGTTTTGAATATCATGCAGTAGAATTTAAATAATATTCTTTCTTGGATTGGTAGCCAGTGTGAGTTGATGTAGGCTTCTGTGATATGATCATGTTTCCTCAGTGAGTAGATGAGTCTCAGAGCAGTGTTTTGGATTGTTTGTAGTTGCTTGGTCATCGTGGCAGGGCAGGGGAGGTAGAGGATGTTGCAGTAGTCTAGCAATCCTAGGATTAGGGATTGCACTATGAGCTGGAATTGTGATCTTTCAAAGAATTTCCGGACTTGTCTCAGGTTTCTCATTATTGCAAAGGATTTCTGTATGGTTTTATTTATTTGCAGTTGCATAGTGCAGCATCTGTCTATTGTCACTCCTAGTAGTTTTATGGTGGTTTGGATTGGATAGTTGATTGAGTTAAGTTCTAAATTGGTTATAGTTGGGACTTTGTCATTTTCGAGGAGGATGAATTTAGTTTTATCTGGGTTGAGTTTTAGTTTGTGTTCTTTCATCCAGGTTGTAACTGTTTCTATTGTTTGGTGTATTATGTTTGTCATGGTGGTCTTTGGCTGATCATATGGTATGAGGATGGTGATGTCATCCGCATAACTATAGGTGGTAATGCCTAGGTTATCCAGGTATGCCCCGAGAGAGGCAGTGTATAGGTTGAAGAGAGTAGGGGATAGTGGGGATCCCTGTGGTACGCCGCAAGGGTTTGACCAGGGATCTGATTTTTCTTTGTTTGATTTTACTCTGTAGGTTCTGGAGTTTAGGAAGCCTTCAAACCAAGAATATACTGTATCTGAGATACCTATTGCATCCAAGATTTGGAGAAGGATGTTATGATCAACTAGGTCGAATGCTGCAGTTAGGTCCAGTTGTATGAGAAGCATTTTTTTTTCCTGTGCTGAGGTGTTGTCTGGCTGTGTCCATAAGGGAGCCCAGGAGTGTCTCTGTGCTGAAGTTAGTTCTGAATCATGATTGCATGGGGTGGAGTAGGTTATGGTCATCTAGATAGTTTGTGAGGAGTTTGGCTACTAGGCCTTCTGTAATTTTGACATATAGCGGTATAGAGGCAATGGGTCTGAAGTTGGATGGTTGGTCTGTTGGTCCTTTTGGGTCTTTTTGAATTGGGGTGATGATAATTTCGCTGAAGTCAGTAGGGAAAAAGCCATCTGTGAGTGTTGTTTGTATCCATTGCAGAAGTAGAGTACGGAATTTTATACTGGAGGTGGTAAGGAGATATGCTGGGCAGTGGTTGAGGTCACAGGAGGCGTGGCTGTATTTTTTGTAGAGTTTATTGAATTCGGACCATTGTATGTTGGGGAATTGAGACCATGTTCTGTCCGCTGTAGTAGATTCTTTATCCGTGGGTTGGGTTGTGATTTCGTTTAGGTGGGATGGGGTAAAGTTGAGGGTGGCTCTGGCGTTAGTGATTTTGTTCTTGAAATAGTCTGCTAGAAGGGTGGCTGAGGGGGTTGGGTTGTTGTTAGTGGTCGTGTAGGGTTTGGTGTCCGTTAGGTCTTTTAATATTTTGAATAGTTTTTTTGGTATCTTGGGTTTCTGTGCCTATTAGGTTTGTGTAGTGAGTTTTTCTCTTGTCTTTTAGTAGGATTTTATATTGTTTGTTAGTTTTTTTCCAGGCGGTTTTCGTTTGATCTAGGTTTGTTTTTCTCCATTTTCTTTCTAATCTTCTGCATTGTCTTTTAAGTTGGAGCAGATCATTGTCAAACCATTGGTCTGATCTTCTACTGGTTCTAGTTTTGATTTGTAGTGGGGCTAGTTCGTCCTGGGTGTTGGTGGCTAGAGAATTCCAGTGAGAGATGAAGTCTTTTGGGTCGCAGTCCTGGAGTGTTTCATCTATTTTTTTCCAGAATACAGTTGGCTCGATATGTTTGCGTGAGGTGTATGTTGTTTTTTGGGATTTAGGTGTGGTTTTGTTCTTGGTCCAGTTAATGCTGAAATTGTAAGTGTAGTGGTCTGACCAGAGGGATGGGGACCAGGTTCCATTGGGTGTTTGAATTACTGGGGTGGTTGATTGGTGGGTCATGAAGGCTGCAATGTCTAGTTGATGTCCTTTTTCATGAGTGGTTTGTGGGTCTAGGATTTGGAAGGATAAGGCATTGAGAAATGCTAGACAGTTTTTTGCTGGTGTGGATTTTGGGTCTTCTAGGTGGAGGTTTAGGTCTCCTAGGATAAGGTTATATTCTGCTGTTAAGGAGTTTTGGTAGATGAAGTTTTCAAATTCAGGTCTCGTTGTGGTCCAATTTCCCGGGGTTATGTAACAGAGCATGCATGCTAGTGAGTTTTTTAGTGTGGGGCTTGTGAGATGACAGGCAAGGAAGTCCATTTGTGTGGTGGATGTTTTTTCTTGTATATTTAGGGTTAGGGAGTCTTTGAATATTATTGCTAGTCCTCCTCCTCTTTTTTTCTCTCTGCAGGTCACTGTTATTTTGTACCCCTGCGGGCATACCTCTGTTATTCTGGGGTCTGTGTCTGAGGTTAACCAGGTTTCTGTGAGGAAGAGACAGTCTAGGTTTTCGGTTTTTAACCAATTTTTTATATGTTCTGTTTTGGATCCTAAGGCTCTGGTTAGCTTTATTTCAAAGATGGTATGCCAGGAGCACTGGTAACTGCGCACCATAGCTTTTACTATAGTACTGAGGCCCCACATTAATTATATATTTTATTTATTGATATTGATTATTTTTACGGTTTTTGGAAAGTGGTACATTCGTTTGCAGTGCTGTCCATATTTCTGGGTTTTTAGTTGAGGATTTTTTGTACTTTGGCTGTTTGGATATTCCTCTGGAGGGTTTGTGCAATAGTGTGCCCTGGATCTTTGACATGGAATGCTGCTACTATTTGGGTTTTTGCCTGGTACTTGTGACCTGGATTGGCCTATGTGAAGACGGGATACTGGGCTAGATGGTCTAATCCAGTAAGGCTATTCTTATGTTCTTAAGATTCTGTTCTGTAATTTGTTTCCAGGAGCACTTGAGGTCTTTTCATCCTAACACTTAGGGCTCCTTTTACTAAGCTGTGCTAGCGGTTTTAGCGCGTGGTTAGCACACGCTGCACTGCCGCACGTGCTAGACACTAATACTAGCATTGAGCTGGTGTTAATTCTTGGCGTGTAGTGCGGGGTTAGTGGCAATGCAGCGCACGCTAAAAACGCTGGTGCACCTTAGTAAAAGGTGCCCTTAATCTGCCAATAGTGAATAGCCTTTTCTATTGAGGTTGTTTATCATATTTATAGAATAGCATTTTCAGCATTTAGGCACATTTGTGCACACAGGTGTTAGTTTTCTAAATATGTATGCAAATATTAGATGAAGAAAAGTTGGGGATATGTGTGGACTTTATCAGTATAGGCTACCATTAACATGGGTTATTTTACCACAAGTCCTTCAGTTTTGGCATAGGATCTCATTGCATAAAAAGGGACCTTATGCAAAAATAGCATGATTTGTGATAATTAAATTTGTTGATGACGCGGGTCAGGTTATTTTATATTACTAGTTCCCATCTCTAGATCATTGATAAATACCTATGTTAAAAAGCAGAGGTCCCAGCACAGACCCCTTACCCTTCTCCATTGAGAATAATTGACCATTTAACTCCACTCTGTTTTCTTTTAACTAGTGCTAAACATCGATTACAATTTTTAATTGCACAATTAATTGTGATTAATTTTTTTCATCATGCAATTAATCACTAGTGCCCCCTCACATTTGTATACTGCAATATACTGTATACATAGCAGATGTAAATTCTCAAAACTGGCACATTTCAATTAAATTATCCCATACAAAGGCAGTATACAAAATCCCATTACCCCCCTTGCTAAACTAAAAATAAAATTGCATATCTTATCTTTGTTGTCTAGTGATTTTATCTTTCTAATCATCTCATTCTGCATCTCTGGTTCTGCTTCCCTGTGCTCTTTCTACTCAATCTTTCTTTCTCTAATTTCTCCTCTTTACTACCTGCCCTATATCCATCTTTCACAATCAACTTCTCTTTCATTTTTCTTTCTCCTAATGAAATCTGTCTAGTTTCTGACTGTTTTCTTCTCTGCCATTCATGGGCACCATCATGTCCCTCTTCTTGCTTTCCTTTCTGCTCCCTTACATAGGTAACCTCCCTTCTCTCCCTTCCCTTGCCCCACGACCCAATGCTCACCATTTCTCTCCTCCCCATCTTCCTTATATTTTCCATCCCTATTTCCAAAATCTGGCCCTCTCATATCATCCTACCACCTGCACCTCTTTTTCCCAGCAAATCCCTCTCTCCATGTGATCAGGTATCTCTCTCTCTCTCTCTCTTTCCCTCTTGCCCTCCCTTGCCATGATCAGGAATCTTTCTCTACCTTCCCCCCCCCCCATGGTCAGGTCTCTCTCCTTACTCTCCCTCCTGGGTCCACTCCTTTTCAACATATTCATAGGGGATCTGACTCAAAGGCTTCAAGGTAAAATAACACTATTCGCCGATGACGCCAAACTATGTAATATAGTAAGTGAATGCAGTTTACAGAATTATATGACGCAGGACCTGCTTACATTGGAAAGTTGGTCCTCAACCTGGCAGCTAGGCTTCAATGCTAAGAAATGTAAGGTCATGCACCTCGGAAGCGGAAATCCATGCAGGACGTACTTCTTGAATGGAGAAACTTTAACTAGGACTTCAGCAGAACGAGATTTAGGAGTAATCATCAGTGCAGACATGAAAACTGCCAATCAAGTGGAGAAGGCTTCATCTAAGGCAAGGCAGATATTGGGTTGTATCAATAGAAGTTTCGTCAGCCGAAAGCATGAAGTCATAATGCCGTTGTACAGGGCCATGGTGAGACCTCATCTGGAGTACTGTGTGCAATTCTGGAGGCCACATTACAGTAAAGATGTGCGCAGAATTGAATCGGTTCAACGGACGGCCACCAGGATGATCTCGGGGCTCAAGGGTCTCTCGTACGAAGAGAGACTGAACAAATTGCAGCTCTACACTCTTGAGGAACGTAGGGAGAGGGGAGACATGATCGAAACATTTAAGTACCTCACAGGACGTGTCGAAGTGGAAGATGATATTTTCTTTCTCAAGGGACCCTCGGCCACAAGAGGGCACCTGCTCAAACTCAGGGGCGGAAAATTTCATGGCGACACCAGAAAGTATTTCTTCACAGAGAGAGTGGTTGATCATTGGAACAAGCTTCCAGTGCAGGTGATCGAGGCAGACAGCGTGCCAGACTTTAAGAATAAATGGGATACCCATGTGGGAACCCTATGAGGGTCAAGATAAGGAAATTGGGTCATTAGGGCATAGACAGGGGGTGGGTAAGCAGAGTGGGCAGACTTGATGGGCTGTAGCCCTTTTCTGCCGTCTTCTTCTATGTTTCTATGTTTCTATGTCTCATGACCTGTCAGTAGGTCTCACGTTTAAAGCAGAGCACTGCCAGCAGGCTAGCCAACTCCAGTCTCTCGCAATCTTTTCAGTCCAGGCTACATCGGAACAGTTGATGTAATTTCCTGTTCCATTGGAAGAAGAGTGTTACATGTACACTCTAGGTGACTTTTGCTTTTGAGTCTGATAAAGGCTGTGTGATGAGGCTTTATTTGTGGAATGTGATAAGTTGTATTTGGGTGGAAAGGATTGAGGTTTTTCCTGATATTTGTGCGGGTATACAGGAAGCAATTTTTGTTAATGCACCATGAGTTTTGTCTTTGGGTGTGCATTTTTTCTTGTTTTCCTTGTAAATGTTTTTCTTGATAACGAACATCCAGTTCAGCTTCGTGTGAGGTGGGGGTGGGGGGGAAGTATCGTAATAGGATTTAGTTATGGATAGAAATCACATATTATAAAATTTGTTTAGGTTCTTGTATCACACACATATTTTTTTCTTTTAATCGTAGTCTTTTTCTTACTCTCTCTCTCCTAATGGGGGGTTTATAGGAAGTTCAGTGCTATTAATTATCCCTAGAGCTCTACCAAATGTACATAGTACTGTACAGAGTCATCAACAAGACAGTCCCTGCTTGAATGAGCCTTTTTCTTTTCCCTTTGCAGTTTAATCTTAAATATCTCTAAAACAAAAATAAGGGTTGGTTATTTTTTTGTTTTTTTTTCGAGAGAGACTCCGAGCCTAATTGTTATATATCTTTATTCAAGTTTTTTAGTATCATAAACAAGTATCAACTTGCATAAGGATTGGAAATTAAAATCTTAATCACAATGATTAACTACAGTAAAAGAAAAGGAAGAAGAAAACAACAATAGTATTTAGTCCACAATTTGATCCAAGAACAAGGAAAATTAAGTTAACAACTTAAGATAATACAAGAATTTCAAAAATTAAGTGGAGTAGAGTATTCAAATCTACCACAAGACAGCCGGTTCGTTTAAACTATGGAAGGAGATGTCACACCTATAACTATCCCTCCCCCTTCTCTAGCGACTATAAATTCACATAATTGCTTTGGTTTAAAAAATTGAAAATTCTTCCAATCAATAGAAACATAACATTTAGCAGGAAATTTCAACAAAAAAGATGCACCAAGAGCTAATGTCCTTGTTCTGTAACAGAGAAAATCCTTTCTCTTTTTTTGTGTCTCTTTAGAAAGTTCTGGAAAGATTTGTTCATATGTCAAAAATAAGTGCGGAAGATTAAGAGCTGCATTAGGGCTTTAACGTGTGGAATAGCACGCGCTACAGTGCTGTGCACGCTAGACGCTAATGCCAGCATTGAGCTGGCATTAGTTCTAGCCGTGTAGCGCAGGGTTATCGCGTACTAATCTGCTGCGTGCGCTATAAACGCTAGCGCACATTAGTAAAAGGAGCCCTAAGTCTATCAAACTCCAAGACAAATGATACAATTAGGGTGGATCTTTCAGTGATTACTTCTAGAAAACTCTCCAAAAAATTTGTCAGGTCTAATTTATTCCCTTGTTATTCCTTTACTCCTTTTGGAGCAGAGGCAGATGATTTCTTCAAACCCACTGAAATACTATGGACTCTAGTTGTAGGTGGTAAATTTTCCACAGGTATTAACTATATCTCTTTTAAATATTTCCACACCATTTCCAAAGGAGATACTATTGAAGATTTTGGAAAATTTAATAGCCTCAAGTTATTTCTTCTTTGTTTATTCTCCAAAAATTCCAGTTTCCTTTGAATTAAAGATCTTTCCTAACTCCAAATATTTTATTTGAGAGAGTTGCTTTTCATGCTTTTTAATAGTCTCACTTTGTTCTTGCACTTTCACCTGGGAGCTAATATGGGCACAATCTGAACGAACCATAGATACAGCTTTTCTGCGGCTGGAGTCCATAGTGAAAATAGGCTTCCATAGATCATCCATGCTAACATTTGCAGGCTTACATATCTCTCCAAACTGTTCACATGGAGAGGAAAAGATCTCACCCTTATCTGTCTCGGGCACCGTTGGTATGGCTTCAATGGAGATTGAACTCTCCAACTCCACAACCTCCATCGCTCCTCCGGGGTTCAGCAGCACTATTCCCCCCCCTGGTCAACTGCTTCAAGTTTTCAAGTTTCAAGTTTTAATAAAATTTTGATTAATCGCTTTATCTAGATTCAAAGCGATATACATCATAATAAAATTACATTATTAAAATTATTACTATAATAGATAAAACAAACTCAACTTTAGACAGATGCGACGAACTGGAGACATAAGGAATTAAGGGGAGAATTTACATTGTATTAAAAGTCTGGAGAGACATATAGGGAAAGGACATGAGGAAGGGTAGGGTGATTGAAGAAAGAGAAAAAAATGATTTCTGATTTTTTTTTTTTTTAAAAATTAATTTATAAAAGCATCATTGAAAAGAAAAGTTTTCAATTTACTTTTGAATTTCCCAGGCTTCAACTCCCAGGCTGGAGAGGTGTTTGCCTCTGGATTGGGCTCAACGAAGCTCGATTGTCACTAAGGTCAGCCGATTTACTCGGCGTTCCTTCCGAAGTCTGGGGAGCACTCACTGGCTGACGCATCGCTCCGACATTCAGCGTTGTCTAAATCAGCTGTCTGGAGCTCCTGGCTGTTGGAGGTGCTGGCCGCTGAGCGCCCTTCCTCTTTCCCATCAGAAACGGAAGCGTAGTCCCTCTGCACAATGCTGAGGGCTTAGAAGAAAAATGAAGCAAATAGCAGTCGGCAAGAGAGCTTACCAAGCTGACGCTAAAGAGAAAAGTCCAGAAGGAGGAGGTAGAACAAACGCTAACACGGAGCTCAGCGCTACACTTCCGCTTCAGTCACCATCTTGGATCCTGTACGAGCCTGATTCTAATGTTGTTTTGAATGTGTTAAACACATGAATTTTCCTACAGAAGTTCATTATTTGGGTGTGATCTTGGATCCCCAGTTAAGTTTTAAGTTACATCTGCAGAATTTGTTTAAGAAGATATTAAGTAAACTTCAGTTGTATTTATCAGGAAATGATTTCAAATTTTTCAATCTGGTTTTTTAGCTGGACTGGACTATTGTAATATTGTGTTTTGGGGAACGACATCTTCTAATATGTGTGCATTACAAATTGTTCAACATTCCATTATTTGTGCCTTGTTTGGAATTTGGGAAGTATGAACATGTTGCCTCATACTTTATTACATTGTATTGGCTGACTATGGAATATAGAGTGAAATACAAGCTGTTAACTATTGGTTTACTGAAGTGTAGATCAGTTTATCACCAAAATATTTACAGGATTGTGTAACACCCTATGTACACTCTCAACCTTTGCATTCTGTTGCACATTGTGATTTGGTTATTCCGACTTACAAGAAATTATGTTTAGAAATAATGAGGACTAGTACTTTCTCATGTACAGGACCTGCAGATTGGAATAAGCTTCCAGGATATATTTATTTATTCAATTTTCTATTTTGTTCTTCCAGGGCAGCTCAGAACGGCAACATGAATTTGTTCAGGTACTGAAGCATTTTTTCCCTTTCTGTCCCATTGGGCTCACAATCTATCTAATGGACCTGGGACAATGGGGGGACTAAGTGACCTACCCAGGGTCACAAGGAGCAGTGTGGTTTTGAACCCACAACCTCAGGTTGCTGAGGCTGTAGTTATAACCCCTGCGCCACACTCTCAGATATAGGGCTCCTTTTACTAAGGTGCGTTAGGGCCTTAATGCGCGCTAAATTGCCACACACGCTAGACCTTAACGCCAACATTGAGCTGGCGTTATTCTAGAAGCGTACCACGTGGTTTAGCGCACAGTAATTTTGTGTGTACGCTAAAAACGCTAGCGTACCTTAGTTAAAGGAGCCCATAGTGTGTTAAAAGATAGCATGACAACCATTGCTTGACAGAGATAGCAAACAGTTAACAAGCATGGTAAAACATAATATGACAAAACATGGTATGGTAAGACATGGCTAACATACCCCCCTCCCCCCATTTTACAAAACCGTGAAAGTGTTTTTAGCACCGGCTGGCACATTCAACGCCCATAGAGTTCCTATGAGTGTCGGGAGTTGTGCAGAGCATTTAGCATGCCAGTATGCACTAAAAACCGATTCCACGGTTTTGTAAAAGGTGGGGCTAGTATGACACGACTTGGCAAAAATGGTAAGGCAAGTGTGCATTGGAGACATGGAATAGCCACGTTGTGTGGTAAACATGGTTTGAAAGATTGTAGGATGGGGGACATAGTATGGTGAATATGGTATACAGTGTGGTAGAGAGTATCGCAAACTGTGTGCTGTGGCACTCTAGTGTGCCTCCTGAGATTTCAGGTGTGCCACGGCACACTGGAGAGGAGGAGAGGCATCGGCTGATTGCCTACTGGACATGCCTCTCAATGATGTCCACGCACTTCTGGATGCCTCTAGCCGCGGCCACTACGTTTAGTGTGTCGCAGCTTGAGAAAGTTTGCGGGACTCTGGTGTAGTAGGACAATAAAAGGATCTGCGCAGTTTTTAAGAAATGGTTAAAGTTTCATCTATTTTGTAAAATGAAATATGACGGTGGTTGCTTTTGGGGATGTGCTGGTATTTCTTGATGATTTTTGACATGTCTTTTTAGTTTTGGTTTCTGTTTTTGTCAGTTTTAATTATTTATGTATGATTGTAATCTGCCTTGTTTAAAGGCAAAATATAAATAATATACTATAAACTATTTCTTAACAATTTTATAGTGCTCTTGAGCTTTATTCTTAATGCACAATATATGCTTGTAATGATTTAAAATGCAATTAAATATTTTTTAAACAGATGCATGTTAACATTTCATGAAATTACCCTTTTTATTTGCAGCGCATTTGTTACTGGAAAGCTTTCTGACTCATATTAGTAAACAGCCTAGAACAGAGCGCACACAATTCTGAAACCGTGTCTGTGATCTATACAACTTTACTTCAATTTGCAACTTCTTGTCCCTCCTGGAAAAAAAAGAAGTCAGCTTTACTTAGCGGTAAAATGTTGCAAGAGCAAAGATTCTGACTAGGGAAAACAGTTAACATCCTCAAGAGTTGCCGAGACACCCTGAGGTGTAGAAGTGAAACCTGGATGAATGCCATGACATTGTAAATCACACAATAGAATCTCTAACAAAATGCTATTTGAAAGCTTGCCCGCTGTTGTAATTGCTTGAAATGACCCCAAGGAAATTCTATTATATTGCCATTGAACCTGTCTGAGACCAAAATACCTGCATAATATTTTTCCATCAGCTTTATTAAAATCCTATTATTCTGAACAGTAGCTAAGTATACCTTTCAACTACCTCCATTAACAGATATAGTCTTATGTCTTTGGAACTAATGCAATCATTTTTTAACTATTTGATTAAAAATACATTTTTTGTTAGTCTAGCAAAATCTTTATTTTATTTGAAGACACATCTTGCCAAAACAGCTCTAGGTGAGTTACAACTCAATGGCATAAAAATAGCCTCTTGCAGTATAAAGCTTCATATTTATTTATTTAAAACACTTGTAGCCCACATATCAACCATCTATTTTAGATATTTCAGTGCCACTAGTAAGTAAATTCTATAACTGTGTTCTCTGTTTAGAGTCCCTGAGGCTGTGCAGTAGGGCTGGATTCTCAAAATGGCACTGGACTCGGCCGGTCCCTGGAATAAAAAGCTGCCAGTCACAAATTACTCAAACTACGGCGTCATTTTGAAAATCACGAACTGCATTGAAATGTAGGGCAGAGTTTTACAGGCCTACATTTCTAGTGCCAACATTGAATCATGCTTAGCTGCGCCAACTATCAACCCCGCCCATAACCACGTCTCTTTTGATGTTCGGTGCCGATATGCATCTGAGTAGACACAATTCAGGTACCTTTTTTCATAATTAGTTTTTAATTGTTTTTTTTTAAACAGCGCAATCAATTATTGCATCGTTAATGACAAATTAAAATATTTAGGCAGCATTTAGGCACCTACCGGCACATTCCGAATGGCATCATTTTGAAAATTCAGGCCTTGGGGGTCTATCTATAACAGAACCTGACTGCCCAGGAATAAACTGATATTGGCAAGCCTAAAATGTTGGCACCCACACTAAGCCAACTACAAAGATGGTGCAAATGTAGGTGCTTAGATGCAGAAAGATGCACATCTGCTCCACATTTAAGCACCTGCACCAGCATCTCCAGGGCTGGTATAAGTGTACTGTAGTCACCCAGATGTTAGGCATGCTAATATGAGGCTGTAGGTTCAAACTCACGCTGCTCCTTGTGACATAAGAACATAAGAATTGCCACTGCTGGGTCTGACCAGTGGTCCATCATGCCCCACAGTCCGTTCGCGCGGCGGCCCTTAGGTCAAAGACCAGTGTCCTATTTGAGTTTAGCCTCACCTGCGTAAGTTCTGGTTCAGCAGGAACTTATCTAACCTTTTCTTGAATCCTTGGAGGGTGCTTTCCCCTATAACAGCCTCCAGAAGAGCGTTCCAGATTTCTACCACTCTCTGGGTGAAGAAGAACTTCCTTACATATGTACGAAATCTATCCTCTTTTAACTTTAGAGAGTGCCCTCTTGTTCTCTCCACCTTGGAGAGGATGAACAATCTCTCATTCTCTACTAAGTCAATTCTCTTCAATATCTTGAATGTTTTGATCATGTCCCCTCTGTCTCCTCTTTTCAAGGGATAAGAGGCCCAGTTTCTCTAGCCTCTCATTGTACGGCAACTCCTCCAGCCCCTTAACCATTTTTGTTGTTCTTCTCTGGACTCTTTCAAGTAGTACTATGTCCATTTTCATGTACGGCAACCAGTGTTGGACGCAGTATTCCAGGTGGGGGTGCACCATGGCCCAGTACAGTGGCATGATAACCTTCTCAGATCTTTTTGTGATCCCCTTATTAATCATTCCTAGCATTCTGTTCACCATTTTCACCACAGCTGCTCATTGCGCAGATGGCTTCATTGACTTGTCTGCAAGTACTCCCAAGTCCCTTTCCTGGGGGCTCTCTCCAAGTACAGCACTGGACATCCTGTATTAGTACATATGATTTTTGTTACCAACATGTATCACCTTGCACTTATCAATGTTGAACCTCATTTGCCATTTTGCGTCCCATTCCTTGTGTGTTTATGTCTTGTTGTAGTTCTTTGCAATCCTTCTGTGTCCTCCACCCCCATTGCCCCAAGTGCATTAGATAGATTGTGAGTCCACCACAATAGATGGGGAAAAATGCTCAAGTACCTGAATAAATTCATGTAAACCATTCTGAGCTCCCCTGAGAGATCAGTATAGAAAACTGAAAAAATAAATAGTGTGAAAAGTTTCAGCCTCTGATAACCAGAGCTAGTATTATGACATCATAATGCCTCATTCCACCAATAAGAGCCAACCTCATTAGTGATGTCACAATGGCTTCATTGTCCTATACTTGGCTCACTTCTGAAACATTTTGATTTCTAGAGTGGCACAGTGGTTAAAGTTACAGCCTCAACACCCTGAGATTGTGGGTTCAAACCCACGCTGCTCTTTGTGACCCTGTCCAAATCACTTAACCCATCCATTGCTCCAGTGACATTAGATAAATTATGAGCTCGCCGGGACAGACAGGAAAAAATGCTTGAGCACCTGAATAAATTCACGTAAACCATTCTGAGCTCCTCTGGGAGAACGGTATGGAAAACTGAATAAATAAATAACATCAAATTGCATTGTATTTTAAAACAGAACCTTACTCAAAGACCCTCCATGTGAAATCCCAACTAGAAAGTACTCACCATTGAATATTAATATATACTGTATTTATAGAATAGTGCTTAGCATGAAAGTGATCATTTACACATGTATGAGTTTACATATGCACTTAAATGACTAGCCTACTGGTATTTGTGCATGCTCTTACTGCCTAAATGTGGTGACTTCTTGCAGAGTTATTCCTCCAACACTCACTTTGTATGGGTATAGCACACTAAAAGTTAGGGGGCAGTTCAGCGCTGCAAACGCACAGGGTGAAACAGCAGGTATGAGTGTAAGTACATTTAGGTGTATTCTATATCTTGGCTATAAAATTATGTCATTCTCTAGTTTTGGGGGGAGGCGAAAATGGAGTTGCCATCCTTAGTAGAAACTACTAAACATAAATATACAGTACAATCATGAGTATATGATAAGGTATCCACATCATAGTAGGAAATATGAACTTAATATTGTTTATTATCTATGCTCCCAGTGTGGATTCTCCGATGTTTTTTAAGACCACCAGTATTTTAACTTTAGATGGGAGCAATTCTGGTTATCATCCTGATGTGAGTCTTCCAAATCTAGAGAAGTTCATTGGCACATAATAGAAGATTTGGTCTTAATAGATATTAGAAGACTTTAGAGAATGACTCACAAGGACAGAATTTGTCCCCGTGTCATTCTTTAAGGAGAGAGGGAAGAATGAGAGTATGAACGGACCCAGCCACTGACCCTCAAGCCTTCCATTGAGGAATGCTGGTGTAGAAGGACTGAGGTTGAGATAGACACTAAAGAATGACACTGGATGGTTTCCCCCATTTATCCGCAGGGACAGGGACAAATTCTGTCTCCATGTCATTTTCTATCAGCACCCTATCAAAATAGATTTTACCTTTTACCTCACCACAAATATATATTCCTGCATAGATTATTTTTTCTAAGGTAGAATGCACTTTTAGGAACCAGAGTGTGCTCAAACTACTGGAACATCTGAGCTCCCAGGGCATTAACCAGCACAGACCACTACAGTAATTAAATCCAAATACATAAATCAGTCAATAAAACACATGCATTGTAAGCCCATTGTCTTAGCAATCACCAAGAAATGCCTGGACAAACAACCAGGCCTTATCTGCTTGTGGAATTTAATCAAAACGAAATGGGCTTCTTGGTGATTGCTAAGACAATGGGCTTACAATGCAAATGTTTTATTGATTGATTTATGTATTTGGATTTAATTACTGTAGTGGTCTGTGCTGGTTAATGACCTGGGAGCTCAGATGTTCCACTAGTTTGACAATGTATCAAAAATATCTCATTTGATGCTTCAATAGGAGCTTATTCAAAAATGTTTGGGGAAAATTCTATAAATGGCACTGAAAATTAGGCACTGACACAAATGGCACCCAACATTATTCTATAAAGGTTATTCTTGGGATGGGTGGGAAGATATCAATATTCAGAATAGGGTAAAGTTTTTATCGCAATATGTTTTTGTGTTTATTGAATGATTATTGGATGGGTGGGTGGGAAAATGGTTGATTATGAACATGTGAAAGTTGAATATGCTTTTGTCGTATCATTATATGTTGCATTTGTTGTATTGTACTGTTGAAGTTTTGAAAATTAAAGAATTATTTAAAAAAAGGTTATTCTGAGATGAATGTTCCCTATAAACTAGCTTTGAGTGCTAAATTCTATGCGTAACTTTGGGCAAAAGGACTTATGTACCGAACCAGTTGAACTTCAGGACAATCATACAAGTGGTCCTCCTCCCCTACCTGGAATATTTCAACTCCTTATACAGTGGTATTACAGTAAAATATTGCAAAAAACTGCAACTCCTTCAACATACAGTGGCCAGATGAATTTTCCAACAAAACAAATTTGAGAGCATCTTCCCACTCTGGAAAGATTTACACTGACTCAATAAAGAAGAGAATGCAAGAGAAGATAGCTTGCATGGTCCACAAGACCATCGATGGCAGGGATCTCAAAGTCCCTCCTTGAGGGCCACAATCCAGTCGGGTTTTCAGGATTTCCCCAATGAATATGCATTGAAAGCAGTGAATACGTATAGGTCTCATGCATATTCATTGCGGAAATCCTGAAAACCCGACTGGATTGTGGCCCTCAAAGAGGGACTTTGAGACCCCTGATCTATGGTGATAACTCCATAGGACTAAGCACAGAAATCACAGTTGTGCACTCCTTTCTCACCGCCAGACCATACCAATGGTTCAAACTAGCTTCTCCCTCCCCCCCCTTTCACGAGTACTTTGAAAGAAGCTGCATGAATACACATTGGTGTACCAGGGACCCAAAATATGGAACGACCTCCCTCTTCACCTATGGCAAACATGAACATACTGTATCTTCAGGAAAAGGTTAAAGACTCACCTTTTCTCCTTGAACCAATATCATTAACTACACTTTATCCACCTAACCTTCAACCGGTTTTCATGTCCTCTGATCAAGAATCTTATCATGAAATAAACATCATCCTATTGTAAATGACAGTGAATCTTATTGTGAACCGCATTGAATTCTAGTCGAAACTTGCGGTATAGAAGAAAAATATATGGTATAGTTATGATAGCTGAAACCTATTGTATATTCAGGTGACCCCCCCTCCCCCTCTTAAGTAGGTTTCCACTAAGAATAAGGGGAGAAATGAAATCTAATTAATGTGAATCCCTGCTATTCTGTTATACTGTGCACATCTTTTGTGAATGCCCCTCTCATGGCCACACAGCCTTTTGAGTTATGCATAATCCATTTTAGGTGCCCATAGTTACAGAATGAATAAATACACCCAGCTATCAAATAATCTTCAACAATATATATATATATATATATATATATATATATATTATTTTATTTTTTTACTTTTTATTTATATTTTATCAAATTAATTCACAAGCATCCACCTGTTTAAGCAAGACAGAGATCAAGAATTTTTTTTTTTTTTTACAAAGTAAAGAAAAAAAAAATGATACCCCAAGTTTTTAAACACTCTTCCTCAGACTACAATACTAAATAGGGGAGAGAAAGAGATAAGGAGATAGCCAGAGGCAATCTGAACAATTAGGAAAACATAAGGCTTAACGCGTTACAACATCATCTAACTGTACAATAACCCTAAACATTCTGGATCAACTTCTTAGTATCCAAAAAGATTTGAAGCTGATCAGTGCAAAAAAAGACATATTTTATCCCCAGCATATCTGACCAGACATTTACAAGAGTAACTTAGCAAAAAAAATAGCTCCCAAAGTTTTAACTTTTTGTCTCATATTCAAAAACAATTTCCTGCATTCTTGAGTTGTCTTTGTCACATCGGGGGAAAATCCAAACTCTGTCCATGAAACAAAGCTTGAGAGAAATGAAAGAACATATGCATTACTGCATTCAAGTCTTGTTCGAAAATGAAAGAAACAAGCAAAGTAGAATGAGATTCATTTTCTACTATGAAACTTTCCAGAAATTCAGATAAATTATTCATATCCATAACTTGTGCATTATCAACTTCAGAGGAATAACCTAGTTTCTTTTTTGCAGGCAAATAATATATCCAATTAATAGGAGGTAATGATTCTGTAGTAAAAGTTAAAGTTACCATTAGATAAAGTTTCAACAGAATTTTACTAAAAATTCCAATTGTTGACATAACATAGAAAGAAGCTAAATATTAGCATCAATATCGCCAATGAGCAGAGCTAGTAAAAAGTATATATATATATATTTTTTTAGGAGATCCTCTACAGTGGGTTTATAGAGAAAACTGTCATCTCTTCACTTACCACCACTAATGTCATCATTGAACTCCTCCTTTTTTTAGGTATATATAAATTATCTTTATTCCATTTCACTAATCATTATATACTTGATTGATTCAAATGTGCATCTAAACAAAATATTAAATGTAAGTTTCAATTAACTTATTGTTTGCAATATTTGGTCCCACTGCAGACACAGCCAGTATTTCTGAACCTGCATTAGGGTAGCAGACTGCTGAAAAAAACATCAAACCATTTGGACATATTTTAAAATGGTCTCACTGTCACACTTGCAGCCACTGCTCAAAAAAAAATAAAAATCAAACATTCCCCAAAAGACTCTTTCATATAAACTCTAAAGTACTCTCATATAACAAAAATTCACCATTCTTGCTGTTATGTCTTTTCAGCAGATGCTATAAAATGTAACCAGCTGACATGATTATATTGATTAGCCAACATTATTTCCTGATCACTATAAATGTGATAATTGTCAGTGGTGTGATTTGGCTTTAATGAGGTCTTTATGGAATGACATTGTATCTGGAAAACGATTTTGCTCCCACACCTACACAACATGTAATTCTAGCAATGTCATTAATATTATCACATTTCTATTTATTTATTTGGTTTTATATCCCATCCTCCCAGGGATACAAGTTTATATACATACTAAAGTGTTTTTATACAAGGTGTTGTCAAACATGGCATGGCAGGACATTATCTAACAGCAGTGGTGTACCAAGGGGGGAGTGGCGGGGGAGGGGGCGGTAAACAGGGGTGTCCATGGGTGCTCACTGGCGTTGCTCAGTTTCTGACTGGTTCCCTTGCTGAAAGCCGCGGGCATCTACTCCTTGCGCGATCCGTGGCTGTGTCAGAAGCGTTCTTCTCTGACGTCACGATGTCAGAGAGAAGGCTTCCAACGCAGCCGCAGATCGGTGAGGTGTAGACACCCGCGGCTTTCAGCAGGGGAACCGGACAGACATGCTGGGCAGGGAAGGGGGGAGGGTAGAAATGTTGAGTACCTGAATAAATTAATGTAAACCGTTCTGAGCTCCCTTGGGAGAACGGTATAGAAAATTGAATAAATAAATAAATAAAATGCTGGGCAGGGAAGGGGGGAGGGTAGAAATGCTGCACAGGGAAGGGGGGAGGGTAGAAATGCTGCAGAGGCAAAAGGGGGAGAAATGCTGCAAAGGCAAGGGGGGGGGACATGCTGCTGCTGCACAGGGAAGGGGGAGGGTAGAAATACTGCACAGGCAAGGAGGGGGAGAGATGCTGCATAGGCAAGGGGGGAGACATGCTGCTGCTGCACAAGGAAGGGGGGAGGGTAGATACTGTAAAGGCAATGGAGGAAGAAATGCTGCACAGGCTAGGGGGAGAAATGCTGCTGCTGCACAGGGAAGGGGGGGAGATAAATGCTGCTGCTACAGCACCCAATTGGGGAGAGAGAGGGAAGGAGGGAGAAGGAAGACAAGGGAAAGGAACCAGAGATGCCAAGTCCATGGAGAGAGGGAAAGGAAAAAAAGGAAAGGAGATACCAGACCATGGAGGGGGAGGAAGAGATGCCATGGCATGAGGGAAAGGGAAGGAGATAGAAATACCACACCATGGTGTGGAGTGGAGTGGGAAGGAAGGAAGGAAGGAAAGGAGAAGAGAAAGAGAGAGATGCCAAAGCATAGGGGAGGGGGTGGATACAGAAAAATGGAGAGGGGTTGAAGCTGAAATGAATCATGTGCAAAGGAGAGAAGGAACCCCAGATATACAGTTTATTGAAGGGACATAGAAAGAGGGAAGATGACATATTGAAGAGAGAGAGGGTGGGCAGTCGATGAAAGGGGTAGAGAGAGAGGGCAGAAGCAGGGTGGAAGGGGCAAAGAGAGGGCAGATGTTGCATGGAAGGGAGAGAGGACAAATGCTGTATAGAAAGAAGAGAGCAAAGAGAAGATGATTAAAGGTAGAAAGATTTTTTTGTTGCTTTACTTAGAATCAAGTAGTATTGTAACTGTATTGATAAAATTTATAAATAGGGAATGGAAATAAGGCAATTTTTTGGACTAAACCCCTTTCCTCAGGACAGGATACCATAACAGCAGTATACTGTACTGTTCTGAAGAAAGATTTGGCCTCTGAAAGCTAATTGAAAAATGGATTAGTCCAATAAAATGGTATTTTCTTATTTCTCATTATTTGTTTTCTTTTTATTTGTTAATTTGTAAAGTGGTGATTGTTATGTATCAGTTTTTTTCAAATTTACATCTACTGTCTTTATATTTTGCACAGTATTAGGGGACATTTGTCACTGTTTTTGTGGTGTTGCATTGTATGCAGAGTCTGGTTTCATGGCGGTTCAGTTTAACTTTTGTCTACATATTTCTATTTTTAGTTTGTGATTATTCCATATTAGGCGAGGGTGTATCTCTGTTCTGTGTGTATGAAAAGGACATAGTTTTCAGTTGGCATTGACTACAGGATCAATTGACTGGGCGGGATCTGGCTTGTTTAGTTTTACAATGTATGTGTTGGTGTTCTAGTGCTCACTGCAGTGTTTAAGATGCTGCCTTTTCCTAGGTACATTCTTGTTGTGCAATATGTGGATTGTTACCAAAAATCATATTTTTGATATAGATGGGGGGGGGAGGTAAAAAAATGATGGGCCCCAGGTGTCACATATGCTAGGTACGCCACTTTCTAACAGGGATGGCAAAACAGTTAAAGCAAGGCATAACATAACATGGCAGCTAAAATTTAATGCTAAGAAATGCAAGGTCATGCATTTGGCCTACAAAAACCCGAGGGAATGGTACAGATTAGGGAGTGAAAAGCTTATGTGCACAACGGAAGAGCAGGACTTGGGTGTGATTGTATGTGATGATCTTAAGGTAGCCAAACAGGTTGGAAAGGTGACAGCGAAAGCTAGAAGGATGCTAGGTTGCATAGGGAGAGGTATGGCTAGTAGGTAAAAGGAGGTATTGATGCCTCTGTATAAGACTTTGGTGAGAAATAATTTAGAATATTGTGTACAATTCTGGAGGCCGCACCTTCAAAAAGATATAAAAAGGATGGAGTCGGTCCAGAGGAAGGCTACTAAAATGGTGTGTGGTCTTAATCATAAGGCGTGTGGGAACAGAATTAAAGATCTGAATCTGTATACTTTGGAGGAAAGGCGGGAGAGGGGAGATATATGATAGAGACGTTTAAATACCTACTTAATGTAAATGTGCATGAGTCAAGTCTCTTTAATTTGAAAGGTAACTCTGCAATGAGAGGGCATAGGATGAAGTTAAGAGGTGATAGGCTCCGGAGTAATCTGAGGAAAAACTTTTTTACAGAAAGGGTGGTAGATGCATGGAACAGTCTCCCAGAAGAGGTGGTGAAGACAGAGACTGTGTCTGAATTCAAAAGGGCCTGGGATAGGCACATGATATCTCTCAGAGAGAGAAAGAGATAATGGTTACTGTGGATGGACAGACTAGATGGGCCATTTGGCCTTTATCTGCCATCATGTTTCTATGGTATGGTGAGACATAGCATGATGAGCATTGTATGACAAAATATAGCATGGCAAACATAGTATAATGCCTGAAATTTAGGCCTGCAACATAGTATGAGAAACATTGCATTACAAGTGTGGTTAATATAGCTTTGCAAACATAGTATTATATATATATACAAGCATAGCATGGTCGGTAAAGGACTTTCATACAGTGTTAAGTACAATATTGATCCCTATACTTGATTACTACAATGCTCCTTACTTAAGTTTACCAAAGTATGTAATTCGGGCATTGTAATTGGTATAAAATGCTGCAGCGCGATTAATTATGGGGGCTTCAAAATCCTACCACATTACACCAATTTTAGTCAATCTTCATTAGTTACCTGTTTCTGCTTGAATAGAGTGTGTGGCGGAGTGGGTAGAGCTACAGCCTCAGCACCCTGAGGCTGTGGCTTCAAATCCCACACTACTTCTTGTGATCCTGGGCAAGTCACTTAATCCTCCATTGCCCCAGGTACATTAGATAGAATGTGAGTCTACCAGAACAGATACCTGAATGTAAACCACTTAGGTCAGGGGTAGGCAATTCCGGTCCTCGAGAGCCAGAGCCAGGTGAGGTTTTCAGG
Source organism: Geotrypetes seraphini (assembly GCF_902459505.1). NCBI lineage: Eukaryota > Metazoa > Chordata > Amphibia > Gymnophiona > Dermophiidae > Geotrypetes > Geotrypetes seraphini. Next base: position 549,181,039 of record NC_047084.1, read on the forward strand.
ATATCCACAATAAATATGCATGAGATAGATTTGCATCTCAAGGAGGTAGTACATGCAAATCCATCTCATACATATTAATTGTGGATATCCTGAAAACCTGACCTGGCTCTGGCTCTCGAGGACCGGAATTGCCTATCCCTGACTTAGGTTATAAGTGGTATATAAAAACTGACATAAATAAATATTAAGAGAGGGTGGGAATGTTGATTACTTGTTAAACTATAAGGAATAGAGATGGATTTTTTTTTTTTTAAATGAACACAGTGCATCCTACTTGCCCAAATCTTGAAATCAAATGGATATCCATGTTAATTATTCCATTCCAGATTTTTGGTTTTGCCCATTGCAAGGTTTCTGCTGACGTCATGTCAGGTGATTACATTTCATAGCGTCAGCTGAGAGGCTGGCACCATTTTCAAGAAAAGACATAAAAGCAAAAATGTTGGATTTTTGTTATATGTGAGTACTTTTAGAAAGTTTATATGAAAGAGTCTTTTGGGTACCCAACCCCTTCTGCCGGACTGCCCAATGACCCCCCCATCAAAATGCCCTAACCCCCCCTCCACAGACCCCCCCCCCCAATGAAACCCCCCACCCCGGAGCCTCCCCTCAGGCTTACCTGTAAGTTGGCCGGACGGTCCTCGCACCCATCCCTGTTCAAATAAGGCAGGCCATCCCCTCCCCAATCCACAGGATCCTAGGGCCTGATTGGCCCAGGTGCCTAAGACCCCTCCTATGGCAGGAGGGGCCTTAGGCATTGGGGGGGGGGGGGTCCGGCAGGAGAGGTTGAGCACCTTCCTGCTGGCGATCGTGGGTTCTGTGGGCAGGAGGGGTTGGGCACCCTCCTTCTGCGATCATCGGTGGTGGGGTGGAGGATCTACCAGCAGGAAGGGTTGAGCACCTTCCTGCCGGCGATCATGGGTTCTGTGGGCAGGAGGGGTTAGGCACCCTCCTGCCGCAATTGTCGAGGGAGAGGAGAGGGATGACTGGTGGCCATAGCTACAGCCGCTATACTAATTGCAGCAGGGAGATCCCTTGCCGTGATTAAGTATAGCAGCCGCATCTACTTACCATGTAGGCCAGCATTTTGCTGGCCTACATTGTAAGCATCTCCTGCTCTACTAGGGAGACGTGTAGGGCCGCCTAGGTTTCCCTAAGGCTACTGCCTAGCCTTAGGTGAGCTTAGGCGGACTTGCGGGCCTCCCTAGACTACTGGAGGCGCTTTCAATATAGGCGTCCTGCCTGGGGAGCATTTTTTTTAGAAAACGTGCCTCCTGATTGGCTGATTAGACAGCTGAAGGACGCCTACAGATGCCTACAGTTGGGACACACTTTGCAAAAACGGGGTCTTAGTGCGCACTAAATCGGTTAGTGCACCTTAAAAGGATCCCTTAATTGGGTACATAAAGATTGACATATATATGGATACAGGGTGCTCTTGTATTTTTGAAAATAAAGTCATAGGCCAGTTTTAATACAGCAGAGTCCAGGAACTATCCTCCAAAATTTTCAACTGGATTTATTTTAGCACTTCAATCATTTTAGACAAGCATATACTATGAATAGAGTTGAAAAAGAAAAATATATTTTCTTTTCTTTGCTGAATGATGAGATTGCTTTACAAGAAAAAAATAAAACAAAACAGTACTTTTCCCTTTATCTGTAGTGCGTACTGGAGACAAATTGCTGATCAACAGTAAACCAAGTTCTAAAGTGTAGTTATTGAATGCTGTATCTTATGTCTTTGTCAGAAATGTGTACATGGTGTAATACACTGTACTGTATATATTTTTTTGAAGTTGGAGATTTATAGAATTGAACTCTTGCTGGCTGATTTATGTGACACATGGGAATTAAAAATGTCAAACACCAATTTGGTTTGACAAAAACTGTGTTTTTCACTAAAATAAACAAAGAATAAAAACAAAGGGGGGTAGATTGTTGCATTACGCACGTGATGAAAAATGCCTCTCCTTTAATTTACAATAAAAATTTAAAACAATCTCTTCTACCATTCACAATTATTTTGGTATCTGTTAAATAACAGATATTATCAGATGCCAATTGTGCTTTTATGATAAAATAAAAGTAGCAGAGTGGTATTCGCAAATAACTGTGGCGTGAAGTCATCTACTCTAGTATTGGCTATACTAAACTTTAAATTGTAGGGGTAATTTTGTAAGTGACCTGAGCATTTAGAACTGTATAAAATACCTGCTCAAGTAGGTGTTTATAAAATTGCTCTAACACATATCTATGTGATATAAATGTGAGCCTCTCCTGGACAAAAAATAGGTAGAGTCAGGGTGTGATTGTCACTTAAAAAAAAAAAAGAAAAAATATATTTATATGTTCCAATTTCCAATGGCACATACATAGAGTACTTTTAATTTCATACAGGGTCTTTTGTGTAGGCAATAGTACAGGGAGGGCCAAAAGCAGGTATGCAATATTTATTCATTTTTTTATAATTTTTTTTTTTACAGTTATCATAAATAGCATTCATGTGAAGTTTTTGAATCAGTTACATCATTTCACTTTTAGCTGATTATCATTCAATATTGTATTATGCCTATTCAATACCTGTAAAATAAAAAGAAATAATGAATAAATATTACTACTACTGCTATTTCTTATATTCTATAGCACTACCAGACGGTCCCTGCTAATTAAGACAGACTCACAGGACAAAAGGTGAATCTATGCATACTGCTCAAGTAGGGATTTACAAGAGGATTGGTGATGCAGATAGGGTAGGGGACTTTTGAGGGAATGATACTTATATTGGTGCTTTACAACAGTGGCGGGGACCTAGGGCAGGGGTAGGGAACTCCGGTCCTCGAGAACCGTATTCCAGTCGGGTTTTCAGGATTTCCCCAATGAATATGCATCGAAGTTATGTGGAAGCAGATTCCGATAAAGCCGAACTACTGAATGAATACTTCTGCTCAGTCTTCACCTGTGAGGCACCGGGACACGGTCCGTAGTTGAAGGCAACACAAAGCACAGAAGACCCGTTTCAGAATTTTGAGTTCACACCAGGTGAAGTTTACAGTGAACTGGCAAGACTCAAGGTGAACATAGCCATGGGACCAGACAATTTGCACCCAAGAGTGCTCAGAGAATTGAGCGATGTCCTGGCAAAACCATTGGCTGAGCTATTCAATCTCTCCCTAAGTAAGGGGAAAGTTCCCCTGGACTGGAAATTAGCTAATGTCGTTCCTCTGCATAAAAAGGGTTGCAGGGCAGAGGCTGCGAATTATAGACCGGTGAGTCTCACATCAATAGTGTGCAAACTCATGGAAACACTAATTAAAAGCAAATTGGACACGATCTTGAATGAAGGGAATCTTCGGGATCCCAGTCAGCATGGATTCACCAAGTGTAGGTCCTGCCAATCCAATCTCATCAGCTTCTTTGACTGGGTAACAAGAAAGTTGGACTTGGGAGAGTCTTTGGACGTCGTGTACCTGGACTTCAGTAAAGCTTTTGACAGTGTCCCACACTGCAGGCTGCTAAGCAAGATGGAATCGATGGGGTTAGGAGAGACACTAACTGCATGGGTCAATGATTGGCTGAGTGGCAGACTTCAGAGGGTGGTGGTTAATGGTACCCTCTCTAGAACATTGGAGGTGACCAGTGGAGTGCCGCAGGGCTCGGTCCTGGGTCCACTCCTTTTCAACATATTCATAGGGGATCTGACTCAAGGGCTTCAAGGTAAAATAACAATATTCGCCGATGACGCCAAACTATGTAATATAGTAAGTGAATGCAGTTTACAGAATTATATGGCGCAGGACCTGCTTACATTGGAAAGTTGGTCCTCAACCTGGCAGCTAGGCTTCAATGCTAAGAAATGTAAGGTCATGCACCTCGGAAGCGGAAATCCATGCAGGACGTACTTCTTGAATGGAGAAACTTTAACTAGGACTTCAGCAGAACGAGATTTAGGAGTAATCATCAGTGCAGACATGAAAACTGCCAATCAAGTGGAGAAGGCTTCATCTAAGGCAAGGCAGATATTGGGTTGTATCAATAGAAGTTTCGTCAGCCGAAAGCCTGAAGTCATAATGCCGTTGTACAGGGCCATGGTGAGACCTCATCTGGAGTACTGTGTGCAATTCTGGAGGCCACATTACAGTAAAGATGTGCGCAGAATTGAATCGGTTCAACGGACGGCCACCAGGATGATCTCGGGGCTCAAGGGTCTCTCGTACGAAGAGAGACTGAACAAATTGCAGCTCTACACTCTTGAGGAACATAGGGAGAGGGGAGACATGATCGAAACATTTAAGTACCTCACGGGACGTGTCGAAGTGGAAGATGATATTTTCTTTCTCAAGGGACCCTCAGCTACAAGAGGGCACCCGCTCAAACTCAGGGGCGGAAAATTTCATGGCGACACCAGAAAGTATTTCTTCACAGAGAGAGTGGTTGATCATTGGAACAAGCTTCCAGTGCAGGTGATCGAGGCAGACAGCGTGCCAGACTTTAAGAATAAATGGGATACCCATGTGGGATCCCTACGAGGGTCAAGATAAGGAAATTGGGTCATTAGGGCATAGACAGGGGGTGGGTAAGCAGAGTGGGCAGACTTGATGGGCTGTAGCCCTTTTCTGCCGTCATCTTCTATGTTTCTATTCATTGGGGAAATCCTGAAAACCCGACTGGAATACGGCTCTCGAGGACCGGAGTTCCCTACCCCTGACCTAGGGTATGTGACACCTGGTGCCGATAATTTTTAATTATTTGTTTATTTTTAGATCCCATCCTCCCCATTCAGAATGAGTTACAGTTTATCATTCACCATGTTACAATATAACATTACATAGGGTTATAACTTCTCCAATCCCACATTTGTATGTGGTGTAAACAAAATAAACAAAAAGGACTTTTCCTCTCTCTTTTAGTTCTAGTTCATTCTTGCTGTCTAACACCAGCTCTGGCAGGATACACATTTCAAATCTGACATATTATAATCACAAAATAGAAAATAAAATTATTTTTTCTACCTTTTGTTGTATTGTCATTTTATTATTCAAATCATGTTAGTCTCAGGCTCTGGTTTCTGTTTGTCTTCTGCTAACTCGCTCACCAGGGTCTCCTGCCCATTTGACATTTTCTTCTTTCTCTGTGCTCATCATCTATCTTCTATCTCTGTACCTATCCTTCTACTGCCTTATCCAACATTTCTTTCCCACTGTCTACCATCTTTCTCTCTCACTACCTTGTGCCTTGGGTCAAACCTCTTTATTCCTCTCCATGCAGCATCTCTCCTTCCTCCCCTCCATTATCATATGCAACATTTTTCTCTCCTCAAGCACCATCTCTCCCTGCCCTTCACCCTATGTCCAACAACTCTCTTTCTCTCTTCTCCATGCATGTCTCCCTCCCCTCCACCATATGCAGGATTTCTCCTTCTCACCCTTTTATTTTTTTAAATCTGTTGCATCTCTCTCTTCATCTCCTCTACCCCATGTCCATCAATTCTTCCTTTCTCCTCTCTCCCCCATGTGCATCAGCTTTCCATCCCTCCCTCACATCCCTACTGTGCAGCACTTCTTGATCAAACACACACACCCTACCTCCCCCCACGAGACCTCAACTTTCGGGTCTCCTAAAACAGCAGCAGTGATGGATGCCAGTGGGTGGGCAGAGACAGGCGGTAAACAGGCTGCTTGTGGCCTGCCTGCCAGGACTTTCCTCTCCCATGTCATCAGTGATGTCATCAGTGACATGGCAGATGGAAAGGCCCTGTAGGGCAGGCCGGGAGCAGCCTGTTCACCGCTTGTCTCTGCCCACTGGCCTCCGCCACTGCTGCTTCTGCTTTAGGAGACCCAGACAAGACCCAGTCTTGTCAGGAGATTGAAGGACTCACTAAAAATCGGTGAGTCCGATTTTTTTTTTAAGTGAATTGATTCGAATCAATTCACCGAAGTGAATCGGGCAGCACTGCTTTCTCCTGAAGTTCCTGGACCATGACACCGAAGCTGACCCCAGAAGCACCCCCTTATAGTCTGCACCCGGAGTAGACTACCCCCTGCCTCCCCCTTACACCACTGCTTTACAAATTGATAGGGTTAGGTGAGCACAGAGAAAGAAGAAAACATCAAATGGGCAGGAGACCCTGGTGAGCGAGTTAGCAGAAGATAAACAGAAATCAGAGCCTGGGACCAGCATGATTTGAATAATAAAATGACCAGACAACAAAAGGTAGAAAAAATAATTTATTTTCTATTTTGTGATTATAATATGTCAGATTTGAAATGTGTATCCTGCCAGAGCTGGTGTTAGAGAGCAAGCATGAACTAGAACCTAAAAGAGAGAGGAAAAGTCTTTTTTGTTTATTTTGTTGGGGGAGTTTGTGGTGCAATGGTTAAAGATACAGCCTCAGCACCCTGGGATTGTGGGTTCAAACCCATGCGGCTCCTTGTGACCCTGGGCAATTCACTTAATCTCCCCATTGCCCCAGGTACATTAAGTAGATTGTGAGCCCACCGGGACAGACCGGAAAAATGCTTGAGTACCTGAATAAATTAATGTAAACCATTCTGAGCTCCTCTGGGAGAACGGTATAGAAATTGAATAAATAAAAAAGCTTTTAAAAAGTGGGCCTTTAACCTGGAATTGAATACTGCCAGGGAGTGAGTCTGACGTATCAAGTCAGACAGGTTGTTCCAAGCATATGGTGCAAGTAGAAGGGACAGAGTCAGGAGTTGGCAGTAGAGGAGAAGGGTCCCAACAAAAGAGACTTGCCTGATGAACAGAGTTCTCAGGGTGGAGTGTAGGGGGAGATGGGAGAGATACTGAGGAGATGTAGATCAATAAAAGGAGTTTGAACTCTATAAAGAAATGGACAGGCAGCCAGTGAAGTGACTTGAGAGGGGTAGCATGAGCATAATGACCCTGGTGGAATATGAGGTTTGCAGTAGTATTCTGAACAGACTGAAGGAGAGAGAGATGGCTTAGTGGAAGAACATTGCAGTAATCCAGGCAAGAGGTGATGAGATTGTGGATGAGGGTCTTGGCAGCATGCTCAGAAAGTCTGGATTTTAGCGATGTTGTAAATAAAAAAAATTGAAAAGTTTTGGCAGTCTGCTGGATATGTGAAGAGAAGGAAAGACACGAGTCAAAGATGACCCTGAGGTTGTGAGCCAACTAGATAGGGAGGACGAGAGCATTATCCACTGAAATAGAGGATGGAGGGAGGGTAGAGATGGGTTTAGGAGGAAAGATAAGGAGTTCATCCAGGTGGCAATGCCAGACAGGCAGGGCAATACTCGGGCCTGGGTTCCTGTAGAAATTGCAGGCACAGAGAGGTAAATTTGCATTTCATCTGCATAGAGGTAGTACTGGCAGCCATGAGGGGAGATTAGAGGCACCAAGGGAAGAAGTGTAGATGGAGAAGAGAAGTGGACCTAGGACAGAACCCTGAGGATTTCCAGCCAATAGCAGAATGGCAGGAGAGGAGGATCCTTCGGAGCTTATGTTAAAAGTGTGACACGAAAGATGGGAAGAAAAACATGTGATAATAGAACCCTGAAACCCAAAAGAGGACAGTGTATCGATGAGGAGGCAGTGATCTAAGTGTTAAATGACATAGAAAGAGGATGAGGGTGGAATAGAAGCTTTTGGATTTGGCTAGGAGCAGGTCATTGGAGACTCTAGCAAGGGCAGTTTGTATAGAATGAAGAGTGCAGAAGCCTGATTGATGAGGGTCAAGCATAGCTTGAGTTTAAAGTCAAAGACAATAGCAATGGATGGCATGTTCAAGTATTTTGGATAAGAAGGGGAGGAGGGAGAAGGGGGGATAGTTGGAGGGGAAGGTAGGGTCCAGTGATGGTATTTTGAGGAGCAGTATAACTACAGTGTATTTGGTGGCATTGGGTACAGTTGCAATGGAGAGTGATAGGTTGAGGAGGTGGCAGATAGAGGGGATGACTTTAGGTGAGATGGAGATGACTAGACAAGAAGGAATGGGATCAGAGGAACAAGCAGTGAGTTTGGAGAAGAGAAAATGTGCAGTTTCCTCCTCCGTGATTTCAGATTTCAGCAAATGAAGAAAAGGCAGCAGGGGTTGACAGAGAATTGGCAGGGTGGACTGGAGGAGGGAGAGTCAGGTTGATCTTGTGAACCTTGTCATGGAAGTATTGCCATAGTCTGGGGAGAAAGTGAAGGAGCTGGAGGTGAGGGCACTTTGAGTAGAGAGTTGAATGTAGCAAAGAGATGATGAAGGTTGGATCCAAGAGAATTAATCAAGTGTGTGTAGTAGTCTTGTTTTGCAGGTGAAAGGGTGGATTGGAAAGAGGTGAGCAGGAATTTAAGTGCAGGAAGTCATCATGAGTGTGAGATTTCAGCCAGTGATGATATGCAGATCAGGCACAGGAACATAAATAACAGATCTTCGAGGTTAGCCAGGGCTAGGGTTTGGCACACCTTACTGAACTTGACACGGGAGAAGCAAGGGTATCAAGAATGAATTTGATTTTTTTAACAGTAGATTTTCCACAAGTTCCTCTTATTTACATCTTACTAAAAATACATAAATTTTTGGAGGCACCACCAGAGAGACCTACAGTATCCAGCAATGGATCTATTTAAAGTCAATTTCTATTTTTTTTTTTTTTAGATATGCTTTTGAGACCTATGATCCCATATATCCCTTCATAGGTTAGGAATTCTACTTACATGATTGACTTTTTAAGTGAGGTGAAGATCAATTCATGTATATTGACTTGGATGTGGAAGCACTCTATACTAATATCTCCCAAGAGGGTTCCTTTAGAGTAATTAATGAAGCATTATTAAAAATAGACCATCATGAATTTTTGTCATCCATGGCAGAAATTGCTCTTAAAGAAAATTATTTTTCTTTTGACAAGACTTTTCACAAACAAATGAAAGGTACAGCCATGGGTTGTACCATGGCTCCCTCTATTGCAAATCTATATATGGTAAAGTTTGAAGATAGATTTCTCACACAACACTCATTTAGGGTTCCTTTTACAAAACTGTGATAGAGGTTTCTACCGCAGGCCAGCAAGGTAAATGCTCTGACGCTCATAGGAATTCTATGAGTGTCAGTGCATTAACCTTGCCAGCCCCCATCGCAGCTTTGTAAAAGTCAGCATTAGTGACCAATTAATCATTTGGAAAATATATTGTATATTGATGACATTTTTATTGTGTGGAAGGGAAATCAGGTGGAATTGTTAGAATTTTATGAATGGATCAATATATTAGGTCAAAATTTTGAGATTTCAGATAAATTAAAATAAAGAGAAGATGCCATTTTAAGATATTTTAGATAGTACTAAAGACAATAAGGGGTTATTTTACTAAGGCTAAGACGCCCATAGGATATAAAGGGTGCTTTAGCATTTAGCGTGCGCTAAATTGGTTAATGCACCTTAGTAAAAGGGCCTCTATATTAGTAAAATATGTTTATGGGAAGCCAACAGATGTGAGTAAATTTTTACATTATGAAAGTTGGCTTAGCAGAGCCCTCAAAAAACTTAACTTATAATCAGTTTTTGCAGATGAAACAACTTTGATTTGATCAGAGAATTTATGAAGAATGTGCTCGTGACCTCAAACTTAGGTTTAGTGAAAGGGGTTACTCTCTAGATTGTATAAATCAGTGTCTATCAAACATTTTTAGCTCTGACACACTAAACAGAGCAATTCCCCCTGGAAGTCTCGGCAGCTATTTAGAGCATGGGCAGCAGCTCCTGCCCTAGCACTACCACAAGTCCACCAGGGAAACAAGTAGGTCTGGGGTCTTTCCTGTGGGTCTGGGAGGGGGTTGGTAGTGCCTGTTCAGTAAGGGAGGGGGAATGCTGCCTTTTCTTGTCATGGTAGAGGGGGTGCACTGAAGGTTGTTTTAAAATTAAAAACAAAAGAAAAAAATTAACGTCCAATTATCCAGATATTTGATTATCTGGACTACCCTCTGCCAAGGATAGTCTGGATAATTGGCATTCCACTGTAATTGACTTTTAGATAAATCAACTTGTTGAAAGAATAGCAGCACCTTTAGCTGCACTCACTCTATGACGTTTCCTATATTTTAAAGAGTGTAGCTGCTAAGTGGTTAATAGAAATTAATTCATGTGCTCACATCATGGTATAAAATATGCAGTTATGGTTTATTGGAGACAGTTTTCTGTGAGAGTTCTCAGCATTAGAGAATGAGCTCATATTTAATTGATAATGAGGCATTTTCTGTCAGTAGAAGTTATGCTAATCTTAATTTAAGAAGCCGATTACAGATGCAGTTTGCTCCTATATTTATTTTCATTTCTAAAAGTAAAGTCAGTAGCGTAGTAAAGGTGAATAGTGCCTGGGGTGGTGTCAGCCCCTTCCCCGCCCTCCTTCCCACCCCTCTGTTGCGCGCGCCCCCCCTTCCCTTTCTCCTTCCCTTTGTAACTTCTCCAGCATGAGCAGCATGCCCACGTCGGTGTAGGCTCGCCCTTTGATGTCACTTCCTGGGCGTGGGTCCCAGAAGTGACATCAGAGGGAGTGCCAAGGCTGACAAGGGCAGTAGCCTCACGCCAGGGAAGTGAAAATGTGAAGGGGAAGGCAAGGGGCACATGTGCATGGCAAGGGGAGGGGCAGCGAGGAGGAAGGGGGCCGTAACTTTAGGAAGACCACGCCTGGGAGCTGACCGCCCCACATCCCCCTTACTCTGCCACTGAGTAGATTTAGTTGCTGAGAGGTTAATAAAAAAGAATCCATGTACTCACATAAGTGTGCGCAATATGTAGTTATGATTTGCTGGAGCTGGTTTTTAGTATGAGTTGGTTGCAGACAGTAATAAATTAGTGAGTAAGCCTGTATCTAATTAACAATGAGGCACTTTCTGCCAGTTTAAATGTGTTGGAAGACTAGCTGCACATTAAACTGCAATCCTTTCAGAAAGTTGACTACAGATGTAAACTTGTCTACTCATATGCTCATATTTTGTTGTTAGGTGCCATCGACTTGTATAATTGGCATTATTTGTCATGTTATGCATTTGTTTTTAGTAACAGCCAGATCTATGAGAACAACCAGTTACTGCCAGATTAATGAGATCTTGGATTAGAATTTTTTGGATATGTAAATGTTTTTATATTGAATAGCAATGGAATATGTGTGTAAATATCTGAATGTTTTATATTATAATTGATATTTTAAGTAGAGCTTTTCTGGTTTTGTTATCCATAGAGCAATTTATTTATATATGTATTTAATTATTTTACAGTGTGATTCAGCCCCTGATGCAGCCCCACGGGGGTGGGCGAAACATGGCCATGTTGGGCTAATAGGAATGTTTTAATAAATATTGTTTATATTTTCATCACTGATCTGCTGTGCATTTGTTTAGACTAGTTCTTACAGATTTTGAAGATCATATTTGTTTTTTGGGACATTATACTCTCTGTATCCTGTATATGTCAAAATGGATAAGGATGGTCTAGAATTAGCTTTGATGACAACTCCTGCAGTGGGGAAATGTAGCCCATGCCGGACAGACTTCTACAATCCATGTATCATATGTAGGAAAACAGATCAGGAGGAACTGGAGTAGGTTTTGCTGGTACTAGAGAATGACACGGTGACAAAATTCATCACCGGTCCCATCCCCGTGGATAACCGCGGGAAACCATCTTCATATCATTCTTTAAGGAGAGAGAAAAGAATCGGAGAATAATTGGGCACAACCACTGACCCGCAAGCTTTTCTTTGAAGAATGCTGGTGTAGAAGGATTGAAGTTGAGATAGACACTACAGAATGACAGTCTCTGGTATCCAGAGCAGATATTGTGATGTCATAATGCCTCATTCCACCAGTGCCTATGAGCCAATCACATCAGTGATGGCACAGTGGCTTCATTATCCTTGGCTCACATAAGAATCAGAGTATGAATGGCCACAACCACTGACCCGCAAGCTTTTCTTTGAAGAATGCTGGTGTAGAAGGACTGAGGTTGAAATAGACTCTAGAAAATGGCATGGGATTATTTCCCGCGGTTATCCACGGGGATGGGAACGGTGATGAATTTTGTCACTGTGTCATTCTCTAGCTGGTACCTAAGTAGCTGGGGAAGTAGGGCCAGTGCAGGGCAGACTTTTTTAATGGACTGAGCCCTGAAAATGGCAAGGATGGATCATGAGCAAGTATCATCTCGGAGGGGAAGAAATCTTACGGTGGAACTTAGCAAGGAAAATATAATAATATATATACTGGATTGTTGATTCACCATGGGTTGATAATAAATGTGACTGTTGAGCAGACTGTATGGACCACACAGGTCTTTATTTGCCATCATTTATTATTGTTCCCTTTTACTAAACCACGCTAGCGGTTTTTAGCACCAGGAGCCGCGCTGAATGCCCTGTGCAGATCCCGACGCTCATAGGAACTCTATAGGGCTCATAAATTGAAAGAGAAAAACGTTCAAAGACCAGCTTAAGTCGGCACTTGGACGATCATCAGCTAAAAACGTCCAAGTGCCAATAATAAAACCGGATTTTGGACATATTTAAAAATGACCTAGGCCTTCACAGTGCTGCTGAACGGCCAAAGCTAAACGGGACATTTCAGGAGGAGTGTCGAGGGCGGGATTTGGGCGGGACATGGGCAAGCTTAGACTTAATCGTACTGCATGTATAACCGAAAGTTATACAGCACAGCATAGATGGAACATGGACGTTGTGACTTAGACCATTTAAAACATGGTCTAAGCACAAAAACCCACCTAAAGTCACCAGATAAGCACTGCAGACACAAACTACAGACCTCCACACATTATCCCAGTGATCACCGACCCCCCTCCCCCACCCCCATAAAAATATTAATCACAACTTGAAAATTGTGCCTCCAGAACATCATCACCTGGCAGCCTGGCATAGGAAAGCCTATTCGTGCTGCACATAGGCATCTTAAGCCATTAAGAAGAGGCCCATGCCCATAAGCCCCTGTAACTACTGCCTTGATATTGAAACATGTGCACTCCCCTATACTCCCCCAAAACCCTTTTGGATAAACTTCACAAAACTGTCCAAACTTGGACTCAGATGTCATATTGAAAATGCTCCAATATATGTTACTTCATATGTAAATCTTTTGTTCTAGTTGATAATATTTATCATCATACTTTCTCTATAATATCTGCAAATATGCACACATTATAATCATAAATGTCTTGAAAATGCAGATGTCTATTCTACAAAAATGTTTACACTTATAAGAACATAAGAGTTGAAATACTCGGACAGATCAAAGGTTCATCAAGCCCAGTAGCCTGTTCCCAACACAGGCCACAATTACCTGGCAAGATCCCAAGGAATAAAACAGTTTATTCTGCTTACTTTAGGAATAAGTAGTAGATTTCTTAAAGTCCATCTTTATAATAGCTTATGGGGCTCATAATCGAAAGAGACATACGTCCAAAATCCGGCCTAAGTTGACACTTGAACGAACATTTCTCAAAAACGTCCAAATGCCGATACTAAAAACGGGTTTTGGATGTATTTCTAAACGACCTAAGCCTTCATAGTACCGCTGAATGACCAAAGCTAAACGGGGCGTTTCGGGAGGAGTGTCGAGGGCGGGAGTTGGGCAGGACATGGGCCGGCTTAGACTTAGTCATACAGCATGTATAACCGAAAGTTATACAGCCCACGATCGACGGAACTTAGACGTTGTGACTTAGACCATGTAAAACTTGGTCTGTCACAAAAACCCACCTAAACTCACCAGATAATCACTGAAAACACATATCACAGACCCCCACACACTACCCCAGTGATCACCGACCCCCCCCACCCCCATAAAAATATTAATCACATCTTTAAAATTCAGCCTCCAGACCATCATCACCTGGCCGCCTCGCATAGGAAAGTCTAGTCATCCAGCATAGAGGCAGCTTAAGCCATCTTGGGGGTGGGTTAGGAACTCATGGAGAGGAGGACTCATGCCCATAAGCCCCTGTAATCATTGCATTGATATTGAAACATGTGCACTCCCCTATACACTCCCAAAACCCTTTTGTACTGGCATATAAGTGACTCCTGCAGCCATAAGTGCTATTGGGGTGGTAGATAAGTGGATCTAGTGGATTCTGGAGGTGGTTTGGGGGGCTCATAGTACCCTATAAAGGAGCTGTAGGGAGGAGAAGACATGGCACCCATTTTGTGAAGTTCACAGCAGTGCCCTGTAAGGTACCAAACTATTTAGGTGGCATGTCTGGATGTGCAGTCCATCACTTTGCAGACCCCTTCCACGTCCAACAGGCGTTGTTCTAGGTGTTTTGGACTTGGACGAAAAGTTGGATGAAAATGTGGTATAAAGATGGACGATTTAGCGGCTTGGACGATCAGATTGGCAGGACATATAATTAGACGATTTTCAAAACAAAAAAAATTTTGGACGTATTTTCGAAAATGTGTCTTAGGCTGTTTTTTACTTTGGACGACTTGCGAGTTGGACGTAAACGTACTTAGACGTTCCTTTCGATTATGCCCCTTTATGGTTTTAGGAAATTATACAAAATGTTTTAAACCCTGCTAAGCTAACTTCATTCACCACATTCTCTGACAATGAATTCCAGAGTTTAATTACATGTTGAGTATAGAAATATTTTCTCTAGTTTGTTTTAAATGTACTACTTAGTAGCATCATTGCATGCCCCAAGTCCTAGTATTTTTGCATAGAGTAAACCAGTGATTCACATCTACCCATTCCACTCCACTCAGTATTTTATAGACCTCTATTATATTTCCCGAGTCATTCCTTCTCCAGGCTGAAGCGCTTTAGCTACTTTAGCCTTTGCTTATAGGTAAGTTATCCCATCCCTTTTATCACTTTTGTTGCTCTTCTCTATACCTTTTCTAATTCTGCTGTATCTTTTTTATTTAACAATGTATACTCAGTATATGACACTGACTTCCAGCTTTTATGCGATGGCTAAATAAAAACCTAAATTAAAATCTTTTTTATGAAACTGCGATAGCAGTTTCTAGCGTGGAGAGCCACACTGAATGACCCGCGCTGCTCCCGATGCTCATAGGAACTCAATGAGCATCGAGAGCAGCATGGCTCCCCGCGCTAGAAACTGCTATCGCAGTTTCAGAAAAAGAGGCCTTAGATGCTTCATACTTTATTCCAAATCATTGGACAATGATTTTTCAGCATTTTGAAAAATTCAGACACTAACAATTCATCTTAAAAGTAATTTCTGACCTGTGCTAACAATCTCTACCTTCTATCTGCAGAAAATCTCATGAAAAATTGCAAGCTTGATGAAAACTTGGAAATTCTAGTTGGATGATACAGAAATGCTGAACATTTGGAAATTTGTGGATTCTTAATTATTGGTGATTTAATATTGTCTTTGATTATACATTCAAAGGATCACCAATTATATTTATTTTAACCAAAGCTAGACCTTAACTATTTGAGTAGCATATCGATAATTTTGATCCTGAAGATTATATTATGAAAAAACTATTGGTTTTATGTTGTTGAAGGCTGTATGGCTCCATGGTGTGACCTCGCCTTGTGTAATGCATTCAATTCTGGTCACATAAGAACATAAGAACATAAGAACATAAGAAGTTGCCTCCGCTGAGGCAGACCAGAGGTCCATCTCGCCCAGCGGACCGCTCCCGCGGTGGCCCATCAGGCCCATTTCCTGAGCAATGGTCCCAGACTATCCCTATAACCTACCGCTACTCTTATCTGTCACCATATCTAAAAAAAAAAAAAGCATAATTAGAAAAGGTTCAAAGAAGGGCAACCTAAATGATAAGGTGGATGAAACTCTTCTCAAATGAGGAAAGACTAAAGAAATTAAGGGCTCCTTTTACAAAGGTATTCTAGGGCCTTAACGCGTTCAATAGCGCACGTTAAATTCCTGAGCGTGCTAGCCACTACTGCTTCCTTTTTAGGAGGTGGTAGATCTTCAGCTACCGCACGCTATAGCACGCAGTAATTTTGTGCATGCACTAAAAACCCTAGCGCACCTTCGTAAAAGGAGCCCTAAGTCTCTTTAGATTGGAAACAAGACAACTGAGGGGGGATATGATAGAAGTCTACAAAATCTGAGTGGTGCAGAATGGGTAACAGTTCAACATTTATTTATTTATTTTTTTACTCTTTCAAGAAATACAAAAACTAGAGGACACTCAATAAAGTTACTGCTAATACTTTTAAAACGAATAAGAGGAAATAATTTTATCACTCAATGAATAGTTAAGTTCTGGATCTTGTTGCCAGAGGATATGGTTACAGCAATTAGCAGATTTGGGTTTTAAAAAAGTTTGGACAAATTCCTGGAGGTAAAGTCCATATTGAGATAACAGTCTCAATTGCATATATAGAGGTGAAGAACTCCCAATCAGCTTAGAGAGAACAGTGCTTGCTACTGTTTCTGCCAGGTACTTGTGATCTGGATTGGCCACTTTTAGAAACAGAATACTGAACTAGGTGGTCCTTTGGTCTGACCCAGTATGGCTATTCTTATCATCTTATATTTATTAATCCCTCTTCAAGGCTACATCTGCAATCAGTTGAATAATATTGCTACCTCATGGTACCTTTATCCACTTTCAAGGATATAGATTTATGCTGTATTTTTAGCTGCTCTAGAACTATTAGAACAACTTTATCAATATGAGCACAGTTCAAAATAGAGGTAATTGGAATAAGAATAAACTTGGAATGAATTTTTCCATTGTAGATGAGGTCTGAAATTTAAAATATTTTGTAATACTAATATATGTGGCAGAGCAGCATTGAAAGGGATATGCTATAAGTAAAATTAGGAGACTTTTAAATACATTCAAGTACAACTTTAGCAGTCTCAATGTAAAATACAATAAAATATTATCCTGTTTTTATCAACAATGCAAAAACAAATAGTGAGATGATTAATAAAACTTTGCTAGTAGCATATGATAAAAACAGCTTTACAGAGCAGAGAATTGTTTCAGTTTCATATTCCAAACTGTTGATTTATATTGCACTGAAAATTTCTATATTTGAATAATATGGGGCCGATATTGAGCCTGCAGGAGGGAAACCGGCTAACTCCCATGGTCAGTACTGACTGCCAATATTCATTTTTCTTTTTTCTTTTTTTTTCAAAAGCATTTTATTAATAATTTAAATACTTTTTAAAACATCAATCTTGTATAATCAAGCTTTTAACCATACATTGGCTCATTATATATCTTATTTCTTAATACATACTAAGAATATCAATTTATCTACATATCTTCTATTCCCCCCCCCTCCCTTCCTCACCTCCCCGGTGAGAGGATGTGTGCAGGAGATTCATAAGCTATAAAAATGTGAAAAGCCATAATTCAGAGATCAATGGGACTACCGTATTTTCTCGCATATAACGCGCGCGTTATACGTGGTTTTTACGTACCGCGCACACCCTTGCGCGTTATACGCCTGAGCGCGTTGTACAAAATTTTTTTTACATAGTTCCCCCCCCACGTCTGATTCACACCCCCCCCCCGCAGGACTGCTCGCACCCCCACCCCGAAGGACCGCTCGCATGCACTCCCACCCGCACCCACACCCCCACCCTGAAGGACCGCTCGCACCCCCACAGCCTCCCGACCCCCCCCCCATCAAGTAGAAGCTCCTACCGGTGTCCTGCTGCTTCCTCTTGGCGGTCCTGACACGATCGGGGCAAGAGGGAGCTCAAGCCCTCTTGCCCCAGCCAACCGCGGCACCCCCGACACGATCGGGGCAAGAGGGAGCTCAAGCCCTCTTGCCCCCCTGACTCCCCGACACGATCGGGGCAAAAAGGAGCCCAAGCCCTCTTTCCCCGCCGACTCCCCAACTCCCCAACAATATGGGGCCAGGAGGGAGCCCAAGTCCTCCTGGCCCTGGCGACCCCCTCCCCGCTAGTTGTTCGGGCCAGGAGGGAGCCCAAACCCTCCTGGCCACGGTGACCCCCCTACCCCCACCCCGCACTACATTACGGGCAGGAGGGATCCCAGGCCCTCCTGCCCTCGACGCAAACCCCCCTCCTCCCAACGACCGCCCCCCCCAAGAACCTCCGACCGCCCCCCCAGCCGACCCGCGACCCCCCTGGCCGACTCCCAGGACACCCCCACCCCCCTTCCCCGTACCTTTGTATAGTTGGCCGGACAGACGGGAGCCAAACCCGCCTGTCCGGCAGGCAGCCAACGACGGAATGAGGGCGGATTGGCCCATCCATCCCAAAGCTCCGCCTACTGGTGGGGCCTAAGGCACCTGGGCCAATCAGAATAGGCCCGGGAGCCTTAGGTCCCACCTGGGGGCGGGGCCTGAGGCACATGGGCTCAACCCGACCATGTGCCCAAGGCCCCGCCCCCAGGAGGGACCTAAGGCTCCCGGGCCTATTCTGATTGGCCTAGGCGCCTTAGGCCCCACCAGTAGGCGGAGCTTTGGGACGGATGGGCCAATCCGGCCTCAATCCGTCGTTGGCTGCCTGCCGGACAGGCGGGTTTGGCTCCCGTCTGTCCGGCCAACTATACAAAGGTACGGGGAAGGGGGGTGGGGGTGTCGTGGGGGTCGGCCAGGGGGGTCGCGGGTCGGCTGGGGGGCGGTCAGAGGTTCTTGGGGGGGGGCGGTCGTTGGGGG
Source organism: Geotrypetes seraphini (assembly GCF_902459505.1). Lineage (NCBI taxonomy): Eukaryota > Metazoa > Chordata > Amphibia > Gymnophiona > Dermophiidae > Geotrypetes > Geotrypetes seraphini. The sequence goes on from NC_047084.1 coordinate 549,199,670, forward strand.
GAGGGGGGGTTTGCGTCTAGGGCAGGAGGGCCTGGGATCCCTCCTGCCCGTAATGTAGTGCGGGGTGGGGGTAGGGGGTCGCCGTGGCCAGGAGGGTTTGGGCTCCCTCCTGGCCCGAACAACTAGTGGGGGGGGGGTCGCAAGAGCCAGGAGGACTTGGGCTCCCTCCTGGCCCGATATTGTCGGGGAGTTGGGGAGTCGGCGGGGCAAGAGGGCTTGGGCTCCCTTTTGCCCCGATCGTGTCGGGGAGTCGGGGGGGGGGGCAAGAGGGCTTGAGCTCCCTCTTGCTCCGATCGTGTCAGGGGTGCCGCGGTTGGCTGGGGCAAGAGGGCTTGAGCTCCCTCTTGCCCCGATTGTGTCGGGGAGTCGGGACCGCTAAGAGGAAGCAGCAGGACACCGGTAGGAGCTTCTACATGATGGGGGGGTCGGGAGGCTGTGGGGGTGCGAGCGGTCCTTCAGGGTGGGGGTGCGGGTGGGAGTGCCTGCGAGCGGTCCTTCGGGGTGGGGGTGCGGGTACGTGCGAGCGGTCCTTCGGGGTGGGGGTGCGAGCGGTCCTGGGGGGGGTGAATCGGACGTCGGGGGGGGGGGCATCAGGCTTTCAGGGTGGGGACAGGACTTCAAGGGGGAGAGGAGAGTCGGGCGGGCGAAAGGAGAGTCGAGGTGGCCAGAGGAGAGTCGGGGCGGGCGAAAGGAGAGTCATGCGGTGACGGGAGAGTCGGGCAGCATGCGCGGTATACGGGTGTGCGCGGTATATTAAAATTTCTGTACATAAATTTGTGTTTTTTGCGCGCTATACCCGTGTGCGCGTTTTACACGGGTGCGCGTTATCTATGTAAAAATACGGTACTCCTTTGGGAGCTGATCTAAGTTTCATATGTACCCCAAATGGTATTATATCTATGTATCTGGTTTCTCCGGAGAGCAGTTAATTTTGACATTTGTTGTATAAATTGGACTTTAGACAACAGCACTCGAAACACCGGAAGATATGGTTGTTTCCAAGCCAATGCAATAACCAGTCATCCTGCTGTCAATATCAAATGAATCCACCTCTGCTGCTTAATTGGCAAGACAGCTGGTCCTACATTCAGCAGACAGTACTCCATAGTCTTGGGTATCGAAATTCTTAGCACTGCATCAATAAAGGATATCACTCTATCCCAATATGTTTGTGCCTTTATATAATACCACCATATATGTTCAAACGTACCCACTTTCTCACATTCTCTCCAACATTTATCCGATCCTTTCCCATACATAGCTTGCAGTCGCACTGGAGTATAATACCAGCAATAAAACATCTTATAACCATTTTCTATCATATTGCTAGCTATAGTGCCATAGAGGAGGGAATGCATTATTTTAAACAATTCTTTATCAGTATAGCATTTACCAATGATCTTTTCCCAACGACACCTGTACTTCAAAGGGGAGTGAAGATGCTCCAATTGTGCATTATATAATCTAGTAATACTACCTCTTCCACTTTCTTTTACCATAGCCCTCCCTAAATTCACTGTTCAGCGATGACTTCTTTAAGTACCACTTTTCTAATAAAGCTTTCAATTAGTTTATCTAATATAATAAAACGGTAAGCCGCGCATGCGCAGTTCCTATGCGTGCGTCCGTTTTCCGTGAGCTGTAGCTAGGAAGTGCGCATGCGCGGCTTACGGTCTTCTTCCACACCCTCACCCCCCCCCCCCACCGAGGTAGATGTCGGCCGCGGCAGCTGCTGGCCGCCCGAAACTCGCTCTCTCTCTTCCTCCCCCCCCAATGTCGACATAAGTAGGGCATGGAGTTCAGGAGGAAGGTATGGGGGAGGAAAATACTGCACAGGGAAGTGAGGTGGGAGGGAAATGCTGCAACACACGGAAATGGAGGGGCAGAAAAGGGGTTGATGGACAGGGGAAGAGGTGCTGATGAACAGGGAGGGGGGCAGAAAAATGAACACAGGCCTACTGCTGGACAGGTGGAGCAGGAAGGAGTGATGATGGACAGGGGGAGGTAAAACAAAGGGAGAAGGGCTTCTGCTGGATAAGGTGAGCAGTGATGGGGTGGTGAAGGACACAGGGGAGGTAAAAGAAAGGGATAATGGACAGGGGGAGCAGGCAAGGGGTGGTAGTGGACAGCCAAGGAAAAAAAAAAAAAAGACAGACAGAAATACAGAAAGCGGCTAAGGAGAGAGAAAAAATAAAAAAGACAGACACACACACATATATTCTAGCACCTGTTAATGTAACGGGCTATAAGACTAGTAATAAAATAGATCTCTCGATAAGAGACCGCATTCATCCACCAATACTTCAAAAGGGGTAATTTTCCCATCCTCCAATAATTGATCCAATGTTTTAAGACCTTTCCTACCCCATAGGTGGAAGGCCACATCAACTTCACCTGGAGCTAAATTAGGCATATGTATAATAGCTGCCCCCATAAAATAGATCTTATCTCCAAAACATTGCCTACACACCTGGGTCCACAAATCAAGAGTATGTCATATTATAGGGTTAGACCTCTTAGCTATAGCAGAAAGTTGTGAGTATAGGAGCCAGAGTATTGCCCAAAGTGTGGACATGCCCAATAACTCCTGCTCCATACGCATCCATGATTTTCCCTTATCCCATTTCCAATTAATTAAGTAACGTAATTGGGCTGCTTGATAGTAATATCGGAAATGTGAAATGCCATTCCCCCCAACTTCCTAGGTTGATACATCATGACATGAGTTACCCTTGGCGTCTTATGTTGTCAAATATAAGCAAATATCTTTCGCTCCAAGTGAAGAAAAAATTTACTAGGTAGAGAGATTGGTAAGGCTGAGAAAAGATACAACAGACTCGGGAGCACCTCCATCTTAATTGTTTGTACCCTGACTAGCCAGAAGATATTAAGATGCTTCCACCTCTCCATGTCCTGCCAGATCACTTTCAAAAGGGGAGGATAATTAGCAGTATACAGCATGTCAATTTGCTTAGTTAAATTGATCCCCAAGTATCATAATGTTTGTTGAGCCCATTTAAAAGAATAATTACTGGAAATCCATCTACGATCTAGATCTGACAGGGTAATCTAACAAGCATTTTCAATAAACTTATTCATCCTCATTTGGTGTACCTGTTTTGTGCTTACGTTGGATTCCTAGGGGACCATCTGCCTTGCTGTTTTCTCACTCATGGCTATCTTCCAAGAGGCCAAACAGTTAATGCTGAACACTACTGTAACTTGCTGTGCTGATTAAAGGCGGCATTGAAAGAAAAAAAAAGGAGAGGGAAGCTGTGGAAAGGAATTCTCTTTTTGCAAGACAATGCATCTGCTCACAAGGCTAGCAAAATGATGGATGTTTTGCCGCAGTTGGAGTTTCAGTACATAGCCAGATCACCAGATCTTGTTCCATCTGACTATTTTTTGCTTCCAAACCTTAAAAAGAATTTGAAAAGGGTGACAATATTTGAGTGATTCAGAGGTGATTGCAGCAGCGGAGCAGTATTTCCATGACCAGATATCAGAGTATTTTTTGGAAGGGTTACAGAAACTTCAGACATGATGTGCCAAGTGTGTTGAACTTAGGGGTGAATATGTGGAATAACTTAAGAACATAAGAACATAAGAAGTTGCCTCCGCTGAGGCAGACCAGAGGTCCATCTCGCCCAGCGGTCCGCTCCCGCGGTGGCCCATCAGGCCCATTTGCCTGATCAGTGGTTCCGACTATTTCTATAAATTGCCTCTCACTTATAAGTTTCATGGTTCCACATCATTCCCTTCATAGCTGGACTGAGAACTTTTCAGCACACCCTCATATATCTATTGATACTAAAATACCTCAATAAAGAATGGAGGAATCAGCAGTACAAACAATGCATATTAACACTCCATTATTATTAATTTCAACATCCAACCTTTTAACCAGCGAAGGAAAAAGCCTCAGATTCACTATAGGCACTTGTAATCAATCACTCTGGAAAACTAATCAATCATAGGCAGAAAAAAACCTTCATTGTTTTCATACTGAATGCTGTTCTACCAGTTCAAAATGAAGCAAATCATGCTTATCTTAGAAATGGAGCTGTAATGTCTCCCAATGTTGGCCAGCATTTCACGGCTACAAGTCGCTGCTTCAGGGCACAAAACATATTCTGATTCTGTATAGGATGCCCAGTCTCAGCAGCTGCCTAAGCAGCTTTTGAGAATCACACACAGGCGTTTTATACAGAAATGTGTCTGTCCTAACAGACAGACGCCTAACCCTGCCTAACCACCCCAATTCTCTAACCAATGTCCATGTCACAGGTGCCATTTAGAGAATCGCTTTACTGCTGAGCTGATCGCAGCAAGAGAATCTCCCTGCCATGATCAGCTGAGCGGCAATGGCAGGGAACTCCCAAAACCCCCTCACAGCCAGCAGGAGGGATGCCTACTCACTCCCGCCACCACCCCAACCCCCCCCCCCCAACATACACACATATACACACACTGCAGGAGAGATGTCCACTCCCTCCTGCCAGAACCCCCAAAACAACCCCTGGCAGGAGGGATGACCAATCCCTCCTGCTGCCACCCCCAAAGCAATCCCCGGCAGGAAGAATGTCCACTCCCTCCTTTCGGCACCCCCACAAACATATGACCCACTGAACTCCCCACCCTCCAAAGATCACCTGACATCCCATACCTTTATCAGCAAGGCCTGTAGGCAGGATGCCTACTCCTTCTGACCAACAGGCCCGTGTCTTTATAATGGCATGTCTTCCCCTTCCCAGTGCTTCCTGGGATGCACTGGGGAGGGACCTAAGGCCCTGATTGGTCCAGGCACCTAAGGCCCCTCCCATAGGAGGGGCTTTAGGCGCCTGGGCCAACCGGAGTTGTAGGCCTCCTTCCCAGTACTTGGTAAGAAAGTTACAGAAAAGAAGAGAGGGCATTTTTGAAAGAATGTCTAAGTCAGAATAGAGATGTACAGCTCATAGCATTCAGAATTATGCCTATCTCGCATGTATTTTCCAACAGGAAATATAACAGAATTTCCTGTTCAAAAATAAGTGAGATGGACATTTGTGTTCTGAGGACATCCAGCATAACCAGCCATTTTATAAGCTGGAATATCCAACATATAAATGGCAAAAAAGCAAGGACATCTGTCTGGCAGTATACTTAGAAGAATGGCATCCTTTCAGAGCAGAGGAGCAGCCTAGTGGTTAATGCACTGGAGTTTAAACCAAGGGACCCAGTTTCAAATTCCACTTTAACTCAGAATTTGGAATTATGAGCCATCCCGGAACAGAAAAATACCTACTGTGCCTGAATGTACACCACTTCAACAGAATTCAGGCTCTCAGGTGGCTTATATATTTAGGTTCAGTAGGTATTTTTCTATTCCAAAATGTTAAAAAATCAAGAGCTAATTTGTCTTAAAAATAGAAAAAAAGATTGCTTTGATATTCATTTCATTTCGCCATTCATCACAGTCTGTTTTTGTTAATGAAACAACCCCTGATGAAGTCTGAGTAGCCGAAACACAGACTGTGTCGGCTCACATTATTAAAGACATTGGGTCATATCAACAAGGACTTTCTCTAAAGTTATCATTGTAGACATTTAGGACTCTAGATTACCATGATTGAAATTTTGGTGTTTCTGTAGTTGTTTTTGTAGAGACACCATTCTTGTTTTTCTCTTTTCCCTGTATTGAAAACATTGCAACATGGAGCTGGACTGATTATTCTAGGTGAGATCATGGGACAGAACAACCATGGTGGAAGGCCATTTAGGTCATGATTATCTGGGACAATTATGCCCAGCCATGAAGGTGGTCAGAGATCAAGTCTGCTGAGACTTTCCTTCGATGGGCCTATCAGAGTATGGGTTGTGTATGCTTAGGGTTAACATGTCCAGATTTACCCGGACACGTCCTCTTTTTAGAAGGTATGTCTGGGCATCCGAATAGCATTTCAAAACCTAGCACTTTGTCCGGGAACTGGTTGAGGGGTGTGACATAGGCATAATAGGGCGAGCCTGGGAACGAGTCTATGGGTCCGGATTTTATTTAACTAAAATCTGTTAACCCTATGTATGCTTAAGCTGACTAGGCCTTTCATCATAGGAACAATTACCATGACTTAATCCTCATTAAGGTGGACCAGTCATGAATTGCCAAGCTCCATTACTTCCATATTAGCCTGTCAACAGCCAATGACAGGACTTACCATTAATGACTATGGAAGCAAATTCTATAAAACAGAGGGTTTCCTGGACGTTAGGCAGAATGAGAATGTGAGAGATCTGAGTATGAGTGAGAGCCAGAATGAGAGAGTGAGAGCATTACAGAATGTGTGAGAGAATTGCAAGCCTCCAGCCCTGCAGAGGGACTGGAAAGTTGTGTCATGGAGAAGGATGTCTAAATGGGGGGAGGGTGGAACAATCTCTTTCTGAGCAGAGATAAGAAATTTCTATTCAAACTGAGCTAACATCAGAAATGCTGCTACAATGAAATTCTGTTTTAAATCAGACCATTTTGGGAGCAGTATTAGCTTGACAGCAGCTAGCAAAATTCAAGTCCATTCACTAAGGGGTCCTTTTACAAAGGCTAACTGATTTAGCGCGCGCTATACGCTAACGCGTCCATAGACTATAAAGAAGAACACCAGATTCATCTGGTGTGATATAACATTAGCTGAGCTGATGTCACCGGCTGGTAATATTTATTGAGTGATGGGGGCAGGGTGGACAGAGGGTAAAGGGAATATATGAGGTGTTATCAAGGGTCTGTAGAATAAAGATTGACAATTTTATAAGAGGAAGTAAGAAAGGGTTAACAGACAGAGCTTGTAAGAAAGAAAAATGATTAGGGAGGTTTCTAAGGTGATGGGGTGGAGCAGTCACGTGATTGGTTGGATGTTGTGGCAGGCTGGAGTGAATTCTGTGAGGAAAGGGGAACAGTAGAGTACCGTATTTTCACGCAAATAACACGCACCCGTATAAAACGCGCACACGGATATAGCGCGCAGAAATCGCGATGATTTGCACAAAAACTTTGATATACCGCGCTCACGGGTATACCGCGCATGCTGCCCGACGCTCCTTTCGCCCGCCCTGACTTTCCGTGCGCTGTCCCGACTCTCCGTTCACCCCCCCTGACTTCCGTGCACTGTCCCCCCTTGAAGGTCTGTCCCCATCCTGAAAGCCTGATGCCCCCCCCGACGTCCGATACATCCCTCCCCCCCCCCGAAGGACCGCCGACTCCCCAACAATATCGGGCCAGGAGGGAGCCCAAATCCTCCTGGCCACGGCGACCCCCTAACCCCACCCCGCACTACATTACGGGCAGGAGGGATCCCAGGCCCTCCTGCCCTCGACGCAAACCCCCCTCCCCCCCAAGAACCTCCGACCGCCCCCCAGCCGACCCGCGATCTCCCTGGCGACCCCCACGACCCCCCCACCCCCCTTCCCCGTACCTTTGGTAGTTGGGCCAGAAGGGAGCCCAAACCCTCCTGGCCACGGCGACCCCCTAACCCCACCCCGCACTACATTACGGGCAGGAGGGATCCCAGGCCCTCCTGCCCTCGACGCAAACCCCCCTCCCCCCCAAGAACCTCCGACCGCCCCCCAGCCGACCCGCGATCGCCCTGGCGACCCCCACGACCCCCCCACCCCCCTTCCCCGTACCTTTAGTAGTTGGCCGGACAGACGGGAGCCAAACCCGCCTGTCCGGCAGGCAGCCAACGAAGGAATGAGGCCGGATTGGCCCATCCATCCTAAAGCTCCGCCTACTGGTGGGACCTAAGGCGCGTGGGCCAATCAGAATAGGCCCTGGAGCCTTAGGTCCCACCTGGGGGCGCGGCCTGAGGCACATGGTCGGGTTGGGCCCATGTGCCTCAGGCCGCGCCCCCAGGTGGGGCCTAAGGCTCCAGGGCCTATTCTGATTGGCCCACGCGCCTTAGGCCCCACCAGTAGGCGGAGCTTTAGGATGGATGGGCCAATCCGGCCTCATTCCTTCGTTGGCTGCCTGCCGGACAGGCGGGTTTGGCTCCCGTCTGTCCGGCCAACTACTAAAGGTACGGGGAAGGGGGGTGGGGGGGTCGTGGGGGTCGCCAGGGGGATCGCGGGTCGGCTGGGGGGCGGTCGGAGGTTCTTGGGGGGGGGGGGGCTTTGCGTCGAGGGCAGGAGGGCCTGGGATCCCTCCTGCCCGTAATGTAGTGCGGGGTGGGGTTAGGGGGTCGCCGTGGCCAGGAGGGTTTGGGCTCCCTTCTGGCCCAACTACCAAAGGTACGGGGAAGGGGGGTGGGGGGGTCGTGGGGGTCGCCAGGGGGATTGCGGGTCGGCTGGGAGGCGGTCGGAGGTTCTTGGGGGGGAGGGGGGGTTGCGTCGAGGGCAGGAGGGCCTGGGATCCCTCCTGCCCGTAATGTAGTGCGGGGTGGGGTTAGGGGGTCGCCGTGGCCAGGAGGGTTTGGGCTCCCTTCTGGCCCGATATTGTCGGGAAGTCGGCGGTCGTTCGGGGTGGGGGTGTGAGTGGTCCTGCCGGGGGGGGGATGTATCGGACGTCGGGGAGTCGGCCGGGCAAGAGGGCTTGGGCTCCCTCTTGCTCCGATCGTGGATGCGGGTGTGGGTGGGAGCGCGTGCGAGCGGTCGTTCGGGGTGGGGGTGCGAGTGGTCCTGCCGGGGGGGGGGATGTATCGGACGTCGGGGAGTCGGCCGGGCAAGAGGGCTTGGGCTCCCTCTTGCTCCGATCGTGGATGCGGGTGCGGATGGGAGCGCGTGCGAGCGGTCGTTCGGGGTGGGGGTGCGAGCGGTCCTGCTGGGGGGGTGAATCGGGCGTCGGGCGGGGTGGGAACTATGTTTTAAAACTTTGGTATACCGCGCTCACGCATATAACGCGCGAGGGGTATGCGCGGTAGGTAAAAACGCGTATAACGCGCGCGTTATATGCGTGAAAATACGGTAGTCTCTTCAGGAAAAGATTATTCTCTTCAGAGTATATTAATTCTTACTAAGAATATTATTCTTCGTTGTGATTTTAATGTTAAGAAGTTTGTTTTATTTTGAGTAAGGGAATTTTTTGCCTTGTTAACTTTCTCTGTGTCTGTGTTTTAGTCAGAGCAGGCTATTTTGTCTGCCAGGTGCTGGATTTGTTGCCTGATTAAGCAGAGACTGCAATGGAGAGGGGAAGTTTGGGCTCTTCTGTGGAGGTTTAACAGCCTGGCAGTATAACAGTCCCCTGTGTGGAGCAGTAGTTAGCGCTGGGCTGCCATTTGGTGAGTTGTCTGCACGACCGTGGGCAGAGTGGGTTGGCTGTGAGGGAGATGGGATGTATAAGGTGTTTGCTCGCTAATGTACAGTGTGTGAGAGAGGGACTTACCTGTTGGGGTTATTTCATGTGACACAGAGAGGTCTTTCTGTTGAGGTGTAATTTTGCCAGGTTGTTTCTTAGTAGGCTAGTTTAGGGGAGCTGGCAGGTGGTTGGTCTTTAGTTCACGAGGATAGTGACTGGCTGCTCTGTGTGCCACACGGTTGGGCACTTATGGAAAGGTTTGATGATTTGACGTGAAATTCTGGTGTTAGAGGTAAGGAGGGAGTTGGGAGGTGCTGATGCTGCGTTCAGGTGTTTGTTTTTTACAGCTAGGCAGAGTTGTGGATTTGCGGCCTTCGCAGATTTGGTGTTCCCGTGTCTGGGAGCTGAGGAGCACTGGCAGCTGCCATTGCAATAGTTATGTGCTCAGCGGCTGCATGACTGTACGGCATCACTATTTTCACAGCATTGTGATTTAAAATGTTGTTTGGAGTGTCAATAGGGGCCATTTTCCTAATTTTTCTTTTGTGCTGTGGCCTTTCTGGTTCTCTTGTATCTTCCTGTGACTGGCATTCTTTCTGTGTCGATTCAGCTTGGTGTCAGCTGTCCTGATTTGTTAGCTTAGCTGGAGATGACCTATTCTTGGTGTTTCAGGTACATTCATATTATGTACTTGTGGGTTGTTGTTGTTTTTTTTTTTTTCTAGGTTTGTGGTGTGTGTGTGTTAGGGGAAATAGATTTCTTGGTGTCTGTCTCTGTGGAAAGGGGGGCATTGTAATAAAAATGAGGGTTTGGTTTATTTGTGCTGGAAAAATTAAAGGGAAAAGTTTTTATGGTGTTAGTGGGGAATCATCTAGGTAAGTAGTGAGCAAATTTGAACACAGTTATTGTGTATGTCATGTATAGGAACTACTGAGTGGAGTGCAGAGAAAAGGGTGGATGTGAATTGCTTATTCACTCTTTCCAAAAATATTAGGACTAGGGGGTGTGCAATGAAGCTATTAAGTACTAGATTTACAACAAACCAGAGAAATATGGCAGTGTTCCCGCTAAGCTGCGCTGGGGTGCGCAGGCGCACAAAATATTACCTCGCAGCGCACATGTTTCTCGTCACAGCGCACACAGTGTAGAGCACAGTTCTTCAACCGCCGGTCCGCAAACAAAATCTTGCCGGTCCGCGAAGGATTCGGTCCCCGCCGCAACGAAAGGCCGGCGTCAGCTGACTTGCAACTTCCTGTTGCAGTCGCTGTGCCGGGACTCCTGCCTTCGCCAGGACTCCTGCCTTCGCCGGGACTCCTGCCTTCCACCGCGTTTGCCTCCTGCCTTGTCTCCGCACCTCCAGACCAGCAGCGGCAGCTGTGTATGCTTTTAACTTCGGCACAGAGCTGCCCCTAATCAATAGTTTAGCGCGGTTTCATAAGGCAGCCTCGGGGCCTTTGCTAGGCCGGCCCACATCGCATCATCGAAGCGGGCCGGCTATCAAAGGCCCCGAGGCTGCCTCATGAAACCGCGCTAAACTATTGATTAGGGGCAGCTCTGTGCTGAAGTTAAAAGCATACACAGCTGCCGCTGCTGGTCTGAACTCTTGGGCCGCTGAAGGAGGGCAAAAAGCAGCTGTCCTGGAGGTTTCCCTTCCTCTCGCCTTTACAGGTTCCTTTTTTCCACCTTTTTTTTTTCCCTTCAAACGGCAACGGGCCCCAGCATCGACATCAATCAAGTAAGTTCCACTGTCAATCAAGCGGTTCTGCTCGGCCAAAGCTTCCCCTGTGACATGAGCCACCCTCAGGGGAAAGAAAGTGACCCACAAAGGGGAGGGGAAGGGGGGCAGATGATGGAAGTTGGGGGGGGGGAGAGAGAGAGAGAAGGGGCAGATGATGGAATGGAGGAGATGAGAGAGAGAGAGAAGGGGACAGATGATGGAAGTGAGAAGAAGGGAGAGAGAGCAGAAGGCAGATGGATGTCAGTTGAGAAGGGAGAGCAGATGCTGAATGGAAGTGGGGAAAGAACACATACTGGATGGAAGGAGGAGATAAATAAAGGGGGAAGAAAATAGTAAGATAATGGAGGGGTGAGGGAAAGGGGTGACAAGCTGTGTGTAGACACAGTGAAAAGAGGGAAACGGGACTAAATAGTAAGAAAGAATTTAATTTAGATGGAGGCAGAAAATAGAGAAGGAAGACCAGAGAAGAAAAGGGAAGAGAGAGCAGAGAATGATCAGATCTGAGTGGAGGAAATGAGAAGAGAGATATGCTAAAAACCACAGGGGGGAGGGAAGGATAGAGATGCCAGACCATGAGGGGAACAGAAGGAAGATGATGGATGCTAGACCAAATTGGGGGGTGGGGGGGGCAGGAGGAGAGATGGCAGGGAAAGACAGACAGTGAATGGAAGGGGCAGATGCTGGACTGAAGAGACAGAGAAGGTTATCATGCTGCTGTACCGGGCCATGGTACGCCCTCACCTGGAGTACTGCGTCCAGCACTGGTACTTTAAGAAGGACACGGTACTACTCGAAAGGATCCAGAGAAGAGCAACTAAAATGGTTAAGGGGCTGGAGGAGTTGCCGTACAGCGAAAGATTAGAGAAACTGGGCCTCTTCTCCCTTGAGCAGAGGAGATTGAGAGGGGACATGATAGAAACATTCAAGGTACTGAAGGGAATAGACTTAGTAGCTAAGGCAGGGAGAACGAGAGGGCACTCTCTAAAGTTGAAAGGGGATAGATTCCATACAAACGTAAGGAAGTTCTGTGGTAGAAAGCAACATATTTATTTGGCTCATAACTTGCTAGCGCCCGATATTTTTAGCTCACAGTGAAAAAAGTTTGCTCACAACACCCGCCCGCTTAGAGGGAACACTGGTCTTCACACAACATGTGATTAATCTATGGAATTCATTGCTGGAGAATGAGGTGAAATCAGTTAGCTTAGCGGGGTTTAAAAAAGGTTTGGATACTTTCCTAACAGAGAAGTACATAGGGCCTTATTGAGATGGCTTGGGGAAATCCTCTACGATAGGCAGCATAATTTCTGTTTTATTACTAGGGCATGGAATTTGGATTATAGGATCTCACTAGGTTCTTGGGTCCTGGGTTAGCTACTGTTGGAAACAGGATACTGTTCTTGCTGGACTTTTGGTCTGTCCCAGTATCACAATTTTTATATTCTTATGAGGTGCAAGGCATCAGAGGCACTATTGAATAGAGTTAAGGAGGGGTTAGTCGAGTAGTCTGGAAAGTGAAGATGGAGATGGAAGGATAAATAGCTGCCACGGTAATTGATGGGGTACAAGACAGTTTTAGATTTATTAGGGATAGGAAGACATGCAAAGTGATATTGTGGAACCCAAAGTAACAGCTGATAAAAAGATAGCTGACTTCTTCACTAATATTTTCTGTTCTGGGTTCACAGCTGAAGTGTTTGGGGATTAGGGTGTACAAACACCTCATGTGACTGGGGCAGGAGGTGTAATAAACCCTGATTGATTTTCAGTGGCTTGGGTTGTGAGGGTTCGTTAGAACTACGGGTGGATACTGCGAGGTACATCCAAGGGTAATGCAGGAATTTGGGGGTAGTTCTGGTGACTCTGCTGACTGACCTTCTCACTGCTTCTTTAGAGTCGGGAGTGGGTAATGCAGGAATAGAGCAGGGAGGATGTGGTTTCTCTCCACAACAAATGGAAAAAAGGCAGCACTAGGGATATACAGGCAGGTAAGTTTGACTTTTTGGTAAGTAACTCAATAGAAACACTTTTACAACAGAGCTTGGGGATTCACTAGAGATGGGTTTGGATAAGGAGAGTGTGGTGAATATGGTGTATTTTGATTTTAGTAATTTTACATTTTCATAGGCATATCGTACTCAGTGTTCTCGGTATGGGGGGCTCCACTGATGGTCTGGGGCAGGAACTAGTTGGTCAGTAAGGTGTCAGTGGGTTATGGTCCCAGGAGATGGCTATGCCAAGGGGGGATCTTATCAGTAGTGTGTTTGAAGCTTTGTTATTGGGCTTGTTCTTTTCACAATTTTGTAAGTGGGATTGTTGTAGGGTTGTAAGTAAGATTTGCCTTTTTGTGGAGGAGGCCAAAACAGTAATGGACCAGACAGTCCTGATGGTGTGCCTAACAAGGATGGGCTTAAGTTTGTAGAATGGCTTCCTATTGTGCAGCTCAGATTTCATGCTCGCATGGTGTGATTATGGGATGAAGAAAGACCTTGGTGTACGAATGAGAAGTGGGGTTTAGTGTGATTATATGTGATGAGCTTCAGGAAGCAACCAGGTTATAATAGTGCTAGCAAAAGCTAGACAGATGTTTGGGTGCATGGGGATCTGTATGGCCAGCAGGACAATGGAAGTTTGCTGCCCCTGTAAAAATTTTGGTAAGACCTCCTTGTGAATTTTGTGTACATTTAAGTTCAGTTCAAAGGAAAGCTACTAAAAGGGTTGATGGTCTATGTCCTATAGGCATATGGGAACTGAGTTCATGATCTCCATCTGTATACTTTGAGGAAGGGCATGAGAAGGGAGATAATAGTGATGTTTAAATACCTATGTGGCCTAACTATACATGAGATGACTCCCCTTTTATTAGACAGCAAATCCAGAGTAAGAGGGCAAGGGATGCAGTGCAGCAGTGCTGGGCTCTGCAGTACTGTATGGCACTATGTTGTTACAGAAGGTGAGGTAGATGCATGAAATAGTTTCTGAATTGGGGAAGGCATTGGATAGGCACATGGACTCTCTGGGAGAGAGGAGAAGTTAATTGTTGCTGTGGAGGGATATACTGGCTGGACATTTTGGTCTTTATCTGCCCTTATGTTTTTTCTAGGTGGCTTTGCTTATGTCCTCAGACTGGGTTACGAGGAACTGCAAGGCGCTGGCTATGTACTGGGAGCCAAACTGCTTTTTTGTCTCATTTTCTGCAATTTTTGGGTGCCAGAGGTGCGTTGCTCTTTTCTCATATGAAGCAGCCGAATGTTCTATTAGTTCTGTATGGTTTGTTTGTAGGATGATTTTGGAAGATGGTTCACTGGACATTTGCTGGTGTGGGAATTTTATGGAAGTTATGAAATTGGTACTGAAATTGGGTGTGGGTGTGTGTGATCCAGTGTCCATGTGCAGGGTTTACTTGTTTGTTTGTTTTTTGTATGAGGGTTTGGTGACATTTGTTTGCAGTATTGCCTGATGTGTGCACTTCATGATTTGTAGTGGTGCTCTGGCGATTAGCCTTTTTGTGGCACTTATCAGCTTATCGAGTGGGTGAGCTGGCACCTTCTCAACCTGCTATTGTGTTCAAGGGGTAGCTGTTTGAAGATGTTGGGTTGACTGCAGGTTAAATGCAATTGCCTATTCCCTGGTCACCTGCTTGGAAGGATCAGGAATTTGGATTCTTTTGTACGTGTGTGTGGAGTAACGGGAATGTGCAGTATCTTGTGTACCATTCTAGTGGGCTGGGGAGGATTGTCTTAGCTGTTTCTGAGTCCAGTGGGGCATGGACTATAGATTTTATGGTTAGGTGAATGGAGCATTTGTTGGGAATGACTCTTGCTAATCCTTTTACAGCAAATCCAATTTCTTAATCTCCTATTCTGTTTCACTTCCGATTCTTTAGATGGGTTGTGACATTTGTTCAGCAAAAGGAGAGGATTTCATACTGCCCCTGAGGCGGGATCTGTGTCTGTGTTTTCCCTAATGCCCTCACCCCTTTTGTTTTGTTTGGTCCTCTATTGAGTGTGTAAGGAGGACTGGGACATGGTTGCTATTGAGTGGTTGCATAAATGGGTTTAATACTAAGCTTTTGGAGTTACAGATAGCTTTTGGGGGTTTAGAGTGGCTTCTCATGAGTTGTTGCAGCTATTTTCCCTAGACATTATTGTCCTGATGCTGTCTACTTTTCAGGCATAGGTTTGGCCAATTTTATTGGGGTACTCTATAGAATTTGTTGGAGACTTGTTTTAAAGATGTTGGCCGCAGCTTATGAGGTGGGGGGAGCGGTGACAAGCTCGAGGCTGTCACCGCTTGTGGCGGAAAATGGGGTTTGGCCCAGTTGGATCTGGGAGATGAGCAGTTAATAAATAAATAAATGTAACACTCGTATGCGATACCGCTACGAGGGGAAGCATGGCCTTGCGTCACCGTGGATCATGTTTGGGGGGAGGGGAAGCATGACCTGGCGTCACCGTGGGTCATGTTTGGGGGGAGGGGAAGCATGACCTGGCGTCACCATGGGTCATGTTTGGGGGGAGGGGAGGGGAAGCATGGCCTTGCGTCACCGTGGGCCATGTTTGGGGGAATGTTATAAATTTAAAGACTTAACTGGAGCTAGTTTCGACACCGAATAGCTCCCTGGGGATGTGTGAAATATGCATTGGGGGTTTGTTGGTTTTTGGACACAGATTGTATTGTAAGTGAAGATAATATTCAGATAGATAATAAAGCTGCGGCCAAATATTTATTCCAATAAAACTGAGTTGTGTGATTATTGATTGATGGTGATTAGCTTTCAGTTGCAGGTGACGGGAATGCGAATGCTAATGTTAAGAAGAACACCAGATTCATCTGGTGTGATATAACATTAGCTGAGCTAATGTCACCGGCTGGTAATATTTATTGAGTGATGGGGGCAGGGTGGACAGAGGGTAAAGGGAATATATGAGGTGTTATCAAGGGTCTGTAGAATAAAGATTGACAATTTTATAAGAGGAAGTAAGAAAGGGTTAACAGACAGAGCTTGTAAGAAAGAAAAATGATTAGGGAGGTTTCTAAGGTGATGGGGTGGAGCAGTCACGTGATTGGTTGGATGTTGTGGCAGTTTGGAGTGAATTCTGTGAGGAAAGGGGAACAGTAGAGTAGTCTCTTCAGGAAAAGATTATCCCTCCCTCCCTCCCTCCCATTTGTGCTTGTGTTATGTTTTGTGTTAGTGTTGTGGGGTGGGGTGGGGGGTGTACATGTTATATGTCGACTTGGGTGGATTTGGTGAAGCTTATGGGGTTGGGGGAGGTGGTCGCAGCTTTGGGTGGGGCGGAAATTGGGGTTTGGCCCAGTTGGATCTGGGAGATGAGCAGTTAATAAATAAATAAATGTAACACTCGTATGCGATACCGCTGCGAGGGGAAGCATGGCCTTGCGTCACCGTGGATCATGTTTGGGGGGAGGGGAAGCATGACCTGGCGTCACCGTGGGTCATGTTTGGGGGGAGGGGAAGCATGACCTGGCGTCACCGTGGGTCATGTTTGGGGGGAGGGGAGGGGAAGCATGGCCTTGCGTCACCGTGGGCCATGTTTGGGGGAATGTTATAAATTTAAAGACTTAACTGGAGCTAGTTTCGACACCGAATAGCTCCCTGGGGATATGTGAAATATGCATTGGGGGTTTGTTGGTTTTTGGACACAGATTGTATTGTAAGTGAAGATAATATTCAGATAGATAATAAAGCTGCGGCCAAATATTTATTCCAATAAAACTGAGTTGTGTGATTATTGATTGATGGTGATTAGCTTTCAGTTGCAGGTGACGGGAATGCGAATGCTAATGTTATAGGCACGGTAGTGTTTAGCATGCGCTAAATCAGTTAGCACGCTAAGACACTTGGCGCACCTTTGTAAAAGAGGGGGCAAACAAGGGGGGGTAAGCTAGAGTAAACATGTGGTATTGATGCCTTTAACTGATCTAACTTACGTACGCACCTATTTTCTCATGAATTAGATCATTTCCCTTCCCTATTCCCTATTCCTCACACCTACCTGCACCTCCTACCTACCTGCACCCGACTTCCTAAGCTACGCTGATTGACTTGTTTATAACCTCGCTATCTCCTTCTTGCCTGCTCCCGACTTGCTAAGCTATATTGATTGATTAACTTATTTGTAACTTCGCTGTAGATGTACAGTCTCTTGCCATGTAAACCGCTCTGAACTATTCTGGTACTGCAGTATACAAAAATAAAGTTATTATTATTATTGTACTTTCCTTATTTGTATTCTTTTTTAAAAAAAATTGTAGTTCTCCCATTTTTTCCCAATGTTTTCATGTTACTAGTATGTTTGCAATGTTTGTTCATGTTTATTATCTAAAATGTTTGTTCCCCAGCTATTTTAAATTATTATATACAACGCTTTGTACCTTTGGATAAGCGTTTAATCAAAATTTAAATAAACTATGAAACTATGGGAACATTAAATATAATATTTTACTGAGACACAGAGATATTAAATTTCTAAATATCTCTTTAATCTGACCTTGATGACCCCCCCCCCACCCTTTTGCTATTCAGTGGCCTGGAGCGCCTGGAACACTGTCAGAGCATTTATCACTCCGGGCCCCAGTAGAAACCTCTACCACGGCCTAGTAGAAAGGAGGGGTATGATTGTTAGTTGATCTGTGTTACTATTGATTTGAACTAAATAAAAGCAAATTTTAAATCACAAGCACCTCTCGTACATAAAAGCAATTGCCTTGGGCTCCTCTTTCTGTGATGGTCCTCCTTTTTTATCCACATTTATTAGGTTTGAATTTGTGTTGCTGCGGAATCAGTTCTATTTATTGAGTTTTTATTCTGTGGTGTTTGGGCATTCCTTACTGCCTCCACTGCATGCAACTCTCTCTCTTGAATATTCATTGTGGATATCCTGAAAACCTGACTGGCTCCAGGACCAGATTTGGGAATCACTGGTCTAAAGGTGTACATGGTATCCAGGAAAAAAGGGACCCCTTACATAGTTTCAAAATATTTTGCAATTGTTTAAATATTAGTATGACCTTTGAAAAATACATTGGCATAATTGACTTTTTTTTTCTTAGTGTGTGTGCATGTTATCCTATGGACACATTAGTGGTTAGCGCATGTGTTGATTTAGCCTGCACTAAATCCACGCTAAAACGCTTAGCACGCCTTTGTAAAAGAGGGCCTAGGGTTAATAGTAAAATAACACATCTTAACAATCACCCACATTGATTACCTCCTAGTCCAGGGTATAAATGCTACGTCTTGAGCTTCTTGTTTCTTCTATTGTTTGATCTCTGCCGTTGATTTCTTGGTGAAAGTTATCTGTTGCTCTGGGCCTGACGTATTGTCAATGTGTTAGGATTTGCCAGTGCGGAGTGACAGTGAGTGATAATGGAGAGAATGGATAATGTCACCAGGAGATGCATAGTGCCAGGAGGAATTGCTGCATTAAGAGTGCAACTGTTGTAAGCGTGATTAGGAGATCAAGTAGAAAGGTGGTAGAAAGGAAATCTGATGAGCCTGGTGGCACGCATCATGCAGTTCAGTTTAATTTTCCCCTATATTTATCAGATTTTGACCAGTTTTTCCTTCACGCTCATGGTGAGGTACAGCCAAATTAATAAGAATTAATAAAGCAATAAAAACTGAATGTTCATGAAAATATAGCATGTAATTTATATGCAAAAGTGAAATCCAAAACCATATTAATAGAAAAAGAGTTGAACAAAAAACCTTTAGTTGAAACAAAATTATCAGAAAAGATGATAGGAAAAACCAGGGGCCAGATTCTCTAAATGGTGCCTAGATCATAGGCACCTAGAAAAAATAGCATCTACTGCACGTCAATCAAATCTAGGCGCCATTTGTAGAATAATACTTAGCGGAATCTAAATTCGAATTAGGTGCTACCAAACACCTACAATGTCAAGGTTGTTCTGGCCATAACACAGGTGGAAACTTTCTCTTATAAGGATTTACGGGATTAAGCGATTTTGTATTTCAACACTTTTGATTTCTCTATATTATCTTTGCACACAGCACTTTTGAATTTGAAAAATTATTTAAACAAAGGGTGATGATATGTGATGTTTGTGGGTAAACCCTGCAGTGCGCTCTAGGGTGCACAATAACTGTGGATATACAGTCGACTCCGCTTAAGTGCACGCCCTTCGGATCGGATCGCCACATGCGCATAAACGGAGTGTGCGCTTAAACAGAGTACCACGTTTTAGTCATGAAAAATCACAGTATACTGTAGTCAAATGCATTAAAACTTTTATTCAACCAAAAGCACACTGAATACAATGTAATACGGTTCAGTTATAGAAACAGTACTGTTCGGTCTAATGCAATAACCTTTTTTTTAAACCTACATTCTACTGAAATAATCATTTATTGTTTTCTGCACGCAGATTGCACGATTCAGGCTGTATATCTGACTACTGATGCTGTAAAACTGTCCATAGTCGTGACAGTCATTTATCTCCAGATAACAATGCAGCATGTGTAGGGACTTCAGTGTGTCCGAGAAGGAAACAATCTCTGCAGGTGGTTCATTAGTCGTGATGACAGCAGCAGTATCTCCGTCATCATCAGACTTTTGGTTGTCTGCTGTGTCCTTTGACTGTACAGATATCGGAATTAGTGCTGTCACATGATGTGGGCAAATCGTTATCAACGATGACATACAGCTCAAACTCTTGTGACGAGAGTCCAACTGGGAGTTCAATGGATGAAGTGTCAGCTTCAGTTGTCTCATCAGATGCGTGAACGAAGCACGCCTGTCGATGGCAATTTGAAATCATTGATGATGAGACTCAACTCCATGCCTCCCATACCATTCAAAATCTGGTCCCTTATTGTACAGGTAGTATTGGGCCATTCAGTCATGTTTTTAGTTAAATACTATCCGCCTGATATTCAGACCACGGGAGATAGCTGGCTGTCTCATGCAGTCCAAGGCAAACTGGGAAGTTTAATGCTGGTGCCGAATCCAGTGACCAACAATGAATTTCTGTTTTGTTTTGGGTTTTTTGGCTGGCTGAGATGTAGCCAGCTAAGCTGATGTTCATCGGCTGGCTTGCTAAGCCCTAGCAACCAAAGACAGACCTGCTTTTAGGTGAGTCTATCTGATGACTGAACTTAGATGTCCAGTCGATGAATATTGACAGTGCTCAGGTATGTCACATGGCATAGCTGATCACCAGACTATCAGCCATATGGGATATTCAGTGAGAGATAACTGGCAGTCTCCTGTTGAATATTGGTGGATAACTGGCTATTTACTATTTAGCTGTTCCCGACCAGCTAAATAGCGCTGGATATTAGGCCCTTTCTGTACAATGTCTGAAAATACAGAAATAAGCCAGTCATATACTAATTGGATGTCAGTAAATGAACAATCAGCTTTGAATATTGACCCAATTGTTAATATGGATCATATAAAGATCCCAGATGTATTCAGTGCTTTATGGGCACATACGAGGGTTCTTCTAAAAGTTTCTGCACTTTCATATTTTTACGTGAAATGGTTGGTGCAGGAGAAATGATAAGAGGGTGCATCGTAGAATGTCATGGGAAAATGTATCTCAAAACAGGGTGATTATGTAGAAAAGTGATATAATTTGCTTTTCAGATATTTAATAAATAGTGTTCAAAAAATAAGTGTAGAAATTTTTGAAGATCCCTCATATAATAGACAGTCCTTGCTTTGAATGGCGTATGATCTACTGAGACAGAGAAGAACTAGAGACCCTTGGGGGGGGGGGGAGAGATGATGAGAAGGGATTTAAATGAACACCTTTTGTATGTATTACCTACCATTTGCATGTCATTTAAAATTGTTAATAGAAAATTATGTATTAACATTTGCGTGAAGGGTTTGCTTTTTTTAGTAATGTGACTTTTTAATATGAAAAATTATTGTGGCATTTTTTTTTTTTTTTAGCATTTGCTGTTTATGATGTTGCTGCCAATAAGTCCTAGCTGAATAGAGCAATGAGTTTATTGCCTGAACACTGCCATTTCTATGTGATAAATCCCTTTGTGCTATTTACTGAATAGACACGTTAAGCTCTAGGTTTCTCACACCATGCTCCAGGGGATTGGCAATGTAATGTGCTTTGCCGACAGTCCTGCTAGATGAAGGCTGAATACCACATTACTTGCTGATAAAGCTTTCATCCCTTTTTTTTTTTTTTTAAATCAGCACCTCTCTGAATTTTGAGGATTGCTTTCCTGCTCTTACATGCTTAGATGCCCCTAAAGCATATATTAAGGGTCAAATGATGGCTTCTTCAGCTGCAATCACGAAAAAATAAAACTAGTGAAGACATAAAAAGATTGAGTCTGAAAACCTTAAACTAGAGTTCAACCAAGCAGTCTTTATCTGAAGATTTCCTTGGAGATGTATTTCTGAGCTCTGAACAGGCTCAGAACACGTATTCCAAAAACACCAGACAGAACTATTTTGACCACGGATTCAAGCCGTGTTTCTTTGCTTACAGCTTAGAAGACAGACAATAGATTTACGTTCTATCCCTCTTAATATCAGAAAACAGCTTAGCTCTAATTAACATACAGGAAAGGATTAGTAAAGCCTTTTCTATTTATTAACAAGTGTTAAAACCTGAAGATCTTTTTCTTGGGGGATTCTGAAATGAGTTCGCTTAAACAGAAGAATCACCTGTCAATCAATAGAGAAGAGGAAAGAGTGGCATAATTTTTTTTGTTTTTGTGGAAGAAACACATGCTGCCATTAAAAATGCCAACAAGCAAAAGAGAATCCAACAAGTCTGCAGTGAATCTTGAAACAGCCAAACAACAAAACAGAAGGAAACTGCAGAACCGATGTTCTTGATGCAGGCGCTTTGTTCAATCAAATAAAACATCGTATAGTGGCAAATCAGCAGTTCAAATCCACATATGTTTTAGACAGTTCACAAATGTTTTGGACAATTCAAATCTATATTTGCTTTACAGAAAAGGGACCCGACATGGTCCTGGTTCGATAGAAACATTTTCCTCAGGGGTCCTGAGGTTTTTATTTCTCGACAGATCCCTCGCATTCCAAGCGGGCAAATGGAACAAATGCCTCACAGCACTCATCTCCAACTCTCCCCCCTACCAAATGTTCAGGAAGACAATCAAAACCTACCTTTTTGATAAATTCCTCTAACTTCTCCCCCCCTCTTCCTTGCCTCCCCCTCAGACCTTGACTTATCTCAGTCTCTCGACTCTTCCAATTCTGTCTGCCTCCTAATGGCTTAACAAAATGGATCACCCTATCCAACAAACACCCCTTCTTCTTTACCCCCCTTACTTAACGCCTCTGCTCAGCTTTATCGAACGCCGCAGTATATATCACCACTGTATGTAACACTACTGTATGAACTCCGCTATATATATGCAACTTACAACAAATGTAACTTCTCTGCAATAGTAACCGACCTGAAAATAACTTCACCGCAAATGTAACGTCGCCGAAAATGTAAATGTAGCTATGCCAAAAAAAAAATAAATGTGTAATTTCGCTGTAATGTACAGTTTCTTCATCTGTTAACCGCATAGAACTTCCATGGTAATGCGGTATACAAAAATAAAGTTATTATTATTATTATTTTATTCAAAAAATAGAAACCAAAGTGGATACACAAAACGTGTTTAGATGAACCAGATGTGCCTGTTGGTAAGAAACTGGTTTGCCGCCTTGGTGAACGTCATCTCACTGCCAAACCAGATGAGAGATTCCTTACAAATGTATTATGAATTGTTTAAAATCACTTATTATGTAGTGCCTCAATTGCAGTTAAAGCAATAGACTCTGCACTTCCTGTGGCTTGATCTACTACAGCACATATGTCTATTTGGAACAATGTTAGGTTAAAAATCGAAGATAAAACAATCAGTTGGAAATTGTGGCAAGAGGCTAATATTTGGACTATTCAGCAATTAAAATCTGGTAACAAATGAATGACTTTTTTCCGAAATACAAGATAAATATCAAGTACCATATAATCAATTTTTTAAATCGACACAACTCCAACACTGTATGAGGTCCTTTATCAAAACTTCCCAGCAAGACACCAAGTTTACTAGATTATATAAATAAAATATCTTTTAGGAAAGACGCTGCATCAACTTGGTATAAAGTTTTGCATGACAACAAATTCCACAGACCTATGGGGACTGAGTCTAAGTGGGCCCTTGAACTAAAAATAGTTATATCTGATAATCAATGGGAGCAAGTATGGTTGTCTGTACATAAAGCTTTGAAATCTTCAGCTACTACTCAATCTAAATATTTCATTTTACATAAAGCAGTATGGACACCCAACAAATTGAGCAAAATAAGATCCAATGAATCAAATAAGTGTTGGTCTTGTAATAAGGAGACAGGAACTTTGGTACATTCACTTTTCCAATGTGATTTATTACAACTCTATTGGCAAAAAGTTTGGGATACTATGGGCTACTTTTATCAAGGTGCGCTAGCGATGTTAGCGTGTCAGACATTTAATCACGCACTAACCCCCGCGGCAAGCCAAAAAACTAACGCCTCGTCAATGGAGGCGTTAGCGACTAGCGCGGTTTAACGTGCGGTATTCCGTGCGTTAAACCCCTACCTTGCCTTGATAAAAGGACCCATATATTTTCATTGATTAAGGTTAAAGAACTGTTGACCATAAATATCATTGTGTTGGGTTGACTGCATGAATACTTCAGTCACAGATGAGCAGGCCAAACTTGTACAAATTTTGCTTAACTCAGCAATTAAAATCATTCTTGCTCGCTGGAAAGACTTTTCAAGAGTTTAATACATGGTATGGTGGAATTTAGTAAGTCTAACTGCTAAGTATGAGGAACTGCTAAGTCTAACTGCTAAGTTTGCGGAAAGAAAGGGATGTTTGCATATTTTTTAAAAAGTTTGGAATCCCCTCACAAAATATAGTGACATGTCACATTTAAAATGAATATCTTTTTGGGGGGTAATGTACATTCATGCTGTTAGTTTTCTTATGTTTAGGTATGTTTAGTCTTAGGGCTCCTTTTACAAAGGTGCGCTAGCATTTTTAGCGTACACACAAGATTAGTGCACGCTATAGCGTGCGCTAGCTGAAAATTACCATCTGCTTAAAAGAAAATTGCTAATGGGCAGTACATCAGAAGTTGTTACCATATCAGTTTCATTCTGAACATGTGTAATATCACCAGTCTTACCACTGACATGATGCACACTATTGTCCGCTGTTCTGACCATAACTGAACTTTTCGGGACTGCAGTAGAAGTAGTGATTAAAGCTGATGGTGATTTCTTCACCCCATCACACCAAACACACCAGAAGCTATTTAGGAAACCTCATCTACTCTCTCCGCAACATTTAAAAAAAAAAAAAAGTCCATGCCTTACTGAAACACTAATGACAAAGGACTCCTTAAAGTTGTCAAGTAAGTGAGAGAAGTTTTGCTCATCCCAGAACCAATGAATCAATAAGGAGAACACTTTCTGAAAACTTTAGGGGTTGGATAAATGCAGTGCTCAGGACAGGAAGGTCCTGGAAAAGGAGAAAAACATTACCTCCACTAACAGCTCCCCGCTTATGTCCCTTGCCTCCCCTTCTTAGGCAACAAGTGGCAGAATTAGCATCTCGTGATCTTCACGAGCAAAAGGGAAATAATTTTGTTTCTTTTAACCATCTTTGATATGTCAGAGAAGTCAGAAAAGAGACATGCAGGCCAGTATGTCTCAAGTTTAACAGACATGGGATGGTAGCATGGAATGCTGCTACTATTTGGGTTTTTGCCAGGTACTTGTGACTTGGATAGGCCTCCGCGAAGATGGAATAGTGGGCTAGATGTACCATTGGTCTGACCCAGTATGGTTATTCTTACGTTCTTATGTATATTCAGCACAACGTAGGAGTCATGAGGATAAGATGTCAATAATTCAGCCACGGGTATACAGTTCAAAGTACACTTTTTTGATAATAGCCTGTTCTGAAATATGTGAGAAATAGATGTATGTGTGATCGATTCAAAGTCAGCGCATACACACATGTGCTGGCTTTACAAAGCTGGGCTGGTGAGGTAAACGCTTTGATGCTCATAGAATTCCTATGAGCGTTGGAGCATTTACCTTGCCAGCCCGCGGTAGAAACCTCACCAGCCCACAGTAAAAAGGGGCCGTCTGTTGCACTAAGGCAACATAGATGGCACATACCCATTTATCTTTGCAGCTTTATAAACATAACAGTGTTATCCTTACACAGTCAGAGAAACTACTTTCCCTTGCTAGTTTGGCATTTGGAATGGCCCAAAAACCACTGAGGGGATTAAGTGGGGCAACCTTCCTTAATACTTCTGGGGGACTGCCGCTCAAAAGGAGCAACAGTATTTACCAGATTCTACAGTAAATGTGCTTGGTAACAGGTGTAATGTACATAAGAACATAAGAATTGCCATCTCCGGATCAGACCCTGGGTCCATCAAGTCTGGTGATCCGCACACGTGGAGGCCCCACTAGGTGTACCCTGGCATAGTTTTAGTCCCCATATCACTGTATGCTTCTCAAGGGAGATGTGCATCTAATTTACCCTTACACATATCATTCTATGACACTCTTAAGAAGATGTGCATCTAATTTACCCTTACACATATCATTCTATGACACTCATAAGAAGATGTGCATCTAATTTACCCTTAAATCCTAGAACGGTGGATTCTGCAATTACTTCCTCTGGGAGAGCATTCCAGGTGTCCACTACTCGATGCGTGAAACAGAACTTCTGAAATGGGAAATAAGCGTGCATTTACCTACCACACCCTTGTCACAGTCAAATAATTTCCAGACTACACCCCCTTGCCATTGGCATGCATTTGGGTTTGAGATGTACATATCCCAGCTTTGTAAAACATGGGCTTATGTAAGACAGACGTTTAAATGCCAGTTTATGCATGTCTCAAACATGAATAGGGCTTGTAAAACGTGGGCTAAAATATCTGTTTCCTTTTCAGAGCACCCTCACATATATCTGTTCAATCTGCCATCCTATTTTCTCCAAAACATATCACTTTCAAACTCCTTGGATTTCCTCTTCTAACGAGTAGCTTGCTGGACACTACGCCTCACTTCAGTGAGTCTGGCAGCAACAGCTGTAAATTCTAACCCTCATCTAGATGGGGAAGAGGAGATGCTATCCCACGTTCTTCCCTTTGACTTTGGACCAGTTTGAAACATCAGGGCCCAGTACCCATTTGACCCAGAGCTCCCTTTCCAACATTCAGTGCCCTTTTGAAAAGTAGCATAAAAGAAAAAGGTCCCTTCCACTTAAAGATTACACATGCATATGTAAGCAACTGGCCACCTTGAGTTGGTCCACTCTTATGTTTAGAAGCTAAGCAGGGTCAGGGCTGGCTAGTATCTGGATGGAAGACCACCTACAACCACCAGGTGTTTTATGCTGAGAGACCCCATGTTGGGCACAGCAATATAATGGAGCCACACACTGTACAGGAGAAGGCAATGGCAAAGTACACCTGTACTCTGCCATGAAACATCACAGGGTGGATTTCTCATTGTGTGTGGTGGCATGATCCATATATATATTTGTCACCTAACTGTAGCTGGCTCTTTATAGAATCACCTCCAATATTTCCAATGCTACTATTCAAAGTAGAGGGGTACCCTGTAGCTACACCAAGACAGTGCTAGCAGATATCAAGTTAATTTCTGAGGCTAAATTCATGTACGGCACCGTTTTTTAAAAGTTGTGAATATTGCCATATAAATGCTTTAGGCAAAACATCTAGAGCAGGGGTGTCCAACCTTTTGGCTTCCCTGGGTCGCATTGGCTGGGACCGCACAAATGCGCAAACGCTGCAGCAAGACAAAGGAGGAAGCCGGCAAGACGATAAACACCCGGGTGCAGCAGAGGAAAACACTGCATCGCCCTCGACCGGGGCCACACAAAATACTTCAAGGGGCCGCAGGTTGGACACCCTTGATCTAAAGCCTGTGATGTATTATACATACACTGGACTAACTCTAGAAGCCTATTGTAAAATTGACATTTTTCCACCCCTGACCAATACACCCTAAAAGCCTTCAAAAACATCAACAGCAATATCTCAAAGTGTGCCATTATCTTTAAAATGGGTACCTCTGAAGCTCAGTCTAACCTGCATTCTTGCCTGATGCCAACAATATCCCTTACTCTATACCCAAAATGATGTCGTATTCCAAGTAGCCAGTTACCTCATGGTGCTTTGGGGGATAGAGCAGGGTGGGGCAGCAGTGGCATACCAAGGGGGGGCGGCCCACCCCGGGTGCACGGCCCAAGGGGTGAACAGCTGGCCACTCACTGGGGAATAGGCTGCCGCCGGGGAAAGGCTGCCATTGCCGTCATCAGAAACAAGTCGGTGCCGAGTTCTCCCTCCCTGCTTCTCTTCCCCGCGAGCCAACCAACTCTAGCCATCCGACGTCAATTCTGACATCGGAGGGGACGTTCTGGGGCAGCCAATCGCTGCCTGGCTGGCTCAGAACGTCCTCTCCGATGTTAGAATTGACGTCGGGCAGTGAGAGTTGATCGGCCCGCGGGGAAGAGAAGCAGGGCAAACTCGGCGCCGGCCTGTTTCCGATGGCCAGTGACAGCCTTTCCCCGGTGGCGGTGGCAGCTGCATGTTTCCCAATGGCAGTGGCATGGGGGAGGGCATGGAGAAAGAAAGAAAGGGGGGGAAGACAGGGAGCCAGAAAGAAAGAAACGGGGGGGAGGTGGACGGACAGGGTTCCAGAAAGAAAGAAAGGGGGCAGGGTGAAAGAAAGGAAAAAAATGGGGCATGGGGAGAGAGAGAGAGAGAAAGACAGACATAGAGAAAGAAAGGGGGCAGGGTGAAAGAAAGAAAGAAATGGGGCACTGAGAGAGAGAGAAAGACAAACAGAGAAAGAAAGGGGGCATGGAGAGAGAAAGAAGGGGTCAGGGTGAAAGAAAGAAATGGGCCAAGGAGAGACAGAGACAGACATAGAGAAAGAAAGGGGGCATGGAGATAGAAAGAAAGAAGGGGGCAGGGTGAAAGAAAGAAAGAAATGGGGCACGGAGAGACAGAGACAGATATAGAGAAAGAAAGGGGGCATGGAGATAGAAAGAAATGGGGCACGGAGAGAGAGAAAGACAAACATACAGAAAGAAATGGGGCATGGGGAGAGAGAAAGAAAGAAGGGGGCAGGGTGAAAGAAAAAAAGAAATGGGGCACGGAGAGAGAGAGAAAGGCAGACATACAGAATGAAAGGGGGCATGGAGAGAGAAAGAAAGAAGGGGACAGGATGAAACAAAGGAAAAGTTGGGGGAGGGAATGAGGTCTGGAGGAGAGGAAGCAGACAGGAGGCTGAAAGAAGGAAATAAATATTGGATGCACAGTCAGAAGAATAAAGTGCAACCAGACTGATGAAATTACCAAACAAAGGTAGGAAAAATAATTTTATTTTCAATTTAGTGATCAAATGTGTCCATTTTGAGAATTTATATATGCTGTCTATATTTTGCATTATGGCCCCCTTTTACTAAACCACAATAGCAGTTTTTAGCGCAGGGAGCCTATGAGCGTCGAGAGCAGCGTGGGGCATTCAGCGCGGCTCCCTGAGCTAAAAAACGCTATCGCGGTTTAGTAAAAAGGGAGGGGGTATATTTGTCTATTTTTGTATAGTTGTTACTGAGGTGACATTGCATAAAGTCATCTGCCTTGACCTCTTTGAAAACCCATAGAATATAAATGATAATTAACATTTTCTCTGCGTACAGTGTGCTTTGTGTATTTAAAATTTTATTGTTGGTAGATCATTTTGACTTGGCCACGAAGGTAAGGGGGAGGGAGGGAGGGGAGCTGCTGAAAGACATCTAGTAATCCTTGCAGGCTTGACTGCAGGGAATTATTTTTGTAAAATCATGTTTTGTTATGTGACTGGCATTATGTAGACTTTAATTTCTATGAATGAATAGAATGAAAATGATATAAAATTACTTGCTTGTTTTTATGTGTGTGCGCTGAAGGAAAGTAGAGAGAGAGTGGGCAGAGGACGCTGAAGGGAAATGGGGAAGAGAGAGTGGGGAGAAGATGCTGATTTATAAATTGACAATTGTACAGAATACTGTTTCTTTTTATATTTTAATATAATAAGTTCAATATAAAACAATTCAAGGCTTGTGTGGATGGAATCAGGTGGTTTGTGGGAATGAGAACCGAGCTTACGGGGATTAGTCCAATAAAATGGTATTTTCTTATTTCTCATTATTTGTTTTATTTTTATTTGTTAATTTGTAAAGTGGTGGTTGTTATGTATCAGTTTTTTCAAATTTACATCTACTATCTATATTTTGCACAGTATTAGAGGACATGTATTACTGTTTTTGTGGTGTTGTGGTGTTGCATTGTATGCAGAGTCTGGTTTCTTGGCAGTTCAGTTTAACTTTTGTCTACATATTTCTATTTTTAGTTTGTGGTTATTCCATATTGGGCGAGGGTGTATCTGTCTGTTTGTATGAAAGGGACATGGCTTTCTGATAGCATCGACTGTTCAGGATCAATTGACTGTGCAGGATCTGGCTTGTTTAGTTTTCAAATTTATGTGTTGGTGTTCTAGTGCTCACTGCAGTGTTTAAGATGCTGCCTTTTCCTAGGTACACTCTTGTGCGATATGTGGATTGTTACTAAAAATCATATTTTTCATATAGATGGAGGGGGGGGTTGTCAAGAAATGATAGGCCCTAGGTGTCACATATGCTAGGTACGCCACTGTGGGGCAGAGAACACACCAGACTTTCCAAGAAAATCTGGGGATAGATGTTATAATAAGGAGAATAATAAGGAATTACAAGATTGGCAAAAAAATGATACAAGTTAAGTAAAAATGTGCAAAAGTTTATTTGTTGCACCAATTTATATTCAGAACTTTGTAGTATTAACTGTCCATTTAGTAAGATTTAGTAACACTAAGCAATTGACAATGAGGAAACAGTTGGAATATTTACAAACTATGGACTCCTTATACAAAGTCATGGTAGAGGTTTCTAGGCATAAATGCTCCAACACTCATAGGAATTCTATACATTTACCTCGACAGCCCATGGTAGAAACTTCTTCCACAGCTTTGTAAAAGCCAGCATATAAGTATATATAATGCAAGACAGCTTATGGTCTTAGTACTGGATGTAGTTCATCATCTAACCTTCTTGGAATTTTTAAGGGTCAACAAAAATTCATTTGCCTTTAAACCTATTTCTGTCTCTTCCCCTCCCCTCCCCCCTTTTTACTAAGCTACAGTAAATGTTTCTATCATGGCCCGGATCGCTAAATGCTCCGCCGCTGCTCTGATGCTCGTAGAATTCCTATGAGTGTTGGAGCAGCGTTTGAGCATTTAACGCTTCAGGCCCTGGTAAAAACTTTTACCATGGGATTAGTAAAAGAGGGCCTTAGTTTCTTAGAAGAACCACATGGAATATTACTGAGCTCAGTTTGTATATGTTTGTAAAAAAAAAAAAAAAATGTCCAGGTCTTTCAGCTCTCTTATTTTTTTATTTTTATTGTTCATCTGTCTTGACACAGCAGCTTTTTCATTCTTCCAGCTTTACCTTCTGATACCTGTGCTATCTTTAATAAAAAAAGGGGGAAAGAAACTATCCTCCCTCAGTGTGTGCACTTCTTTGAGCTCCTGCCTATAGACTCTTTAATGACTGTAAAATATCTAAATAAAGAAGTCAAAAGATGATTCACAATCCCTCTTTATAGGTCCCAATATTTATCTGGCATTGGATGTATGTCAGCATGCTATCTAGAATTGGGAATAGATGTCATTGACACAGTGCTGCTCATAACACTCTCCTGTACCACTCTGAAAATGCCACCATGGCCCTATAAAATGTTCTTATTTTATTCTGCCCTTTTATTAAATACCAGCTTATGTGTTTTGGCTGCTCATACTTGTGGAGGGGCATTTTCAACAGACCAACTTTGGACATTTCCGCAAGGCCGTTCAAAAGTCAGGTCCAAAAAACAACCATTTCAAAACCACAAGACGTTGAAGCAGAACTATCTCAAAAAGCCAAACAGATCTTCAGAAAGCATGCTCGGGAATGAATCTCGTGATTACCCAGCATGAATGAAAAAGAACGGGTCTACAAACAAAATCAATTTATGCTTCAATGCTGAGATGTCAGTCAAGATTCTTGAAAATAAATACCATTTTCACCCTTCTACCTTCATGGAATAAATCTTTTTTGTCAAGACAAAATACATTTTATAAAATTTACAGTACAGTTGAAATTGTTTATGGTAGACTGCATTCAACTTTAGAGCAGTAATTTGCTTTCTAGTGATGTTCATTCTTCTAAAATTGAAAGAATATATTTAGAGATTAACTGCTGGTCACTTAACAGCTCAAAAATGATGGAGAAAGAAAGTGTTGAGTGCTTTTAATCAATTATGAAGCTAACATCTAGCAGATTACATAAAATAGCACTCTAAAATGTCAACAAATAATCAAGAACTGAAACTCCTCAGGTTTTGTTTTAAACATCATCAAAACTATAGTGAGAGCTATTTTTTAAAAGCAAATCTATATTTATATACTTACAGTTCTAGATAAGATTTAAACACAAAAACTAGAAAAGAATCTATGGACAGATATAAATGTCGGCTTTTCTTAATTATGACAACACAATCACTATGACAGCACAATCACTATTAAGTAAAGTGGGGGGGGGGGGTTCCCCCTACATCACCCATCGGAGCCCTTTAAAAGAAGGTTTTTCTTCGGCACGATGAAGTCCTGCGCTGAATTGTCGGCGTTCATTTGTCAGCACGTGTCTGTCTTGCGCGCTTAAGACTATGAACCAAAAAAATAAATGCTAAATTGTTAGGGCATACTAAAATATTTAAATTGGTATGGGGTCCATTGACATCTTTTGTAGAATTGTTATAATTTTATCTTTGCTGGTATAGTATTTGCACATCCAGGGTTGGGGGGAAAACCGCCTTGCCCACACTCTGCCGTCTTACAGATATCTGGAGACAGGGGGTAGGTATATCTTTTATATGATTCCTTGATGTAATATTGGTTGATCGGGGGGGTATTTCTGGTTTATTGCTGTATTGACTTTGATTGAATATAAGTGCTTATTTTTTATTGTTATGGTATGTATATTATATTGCACTTTTTGACATGTGAAAATTCAATAAAGATTAAAAAAAAAGTAAAAAAAGAAACTAGAAAAGAACAAAAATGTTCAGAAGAGAAGCAAAAACTGAAGATGGTCAGGGGATAATGATGTCCCACAATAGTTTTTAATTATATTGCTGACCAAACATGGTCATGTTTCAGCAAGTGCCTGTTTTGGGTATCCTAGCATTAAAATAGTATTATATAAATAAATTGTTGCAAAGATATTTAGGGCTCTTTTTACTAAGGTGTGCTAAGTATTTTAGCGTGATAGCCACATGCTAAACACTAACGTGTTCATGTTAGTCTATGGACCCATTAGCGTTTAGCACGCACGTAGATTTAGCGCACGCTAAACACACGCTACAACACTTAACGTACCTTAGTAAAATAGGGGGTTAGATGTATAAACATATACATATAAAACCATAATTTAAACATAAGAGCTAGATAGCAAAACAACATACTTTAAAAAGAATTAAAGAAAATAAGCATATACACAGAATAAACTAAATAGGCACACATAATCTCATTAGGAAAATGTTTTAAAATGAGTACTGTATAATACATATATAGAGGTTTCTCATTATACTATCACATATTGTGACAGGCAAGCCCCTGTCATATGCAAAACTCCTGCAGTCAGCCCAGCTAATGCCAAAACAGTGTCCATTCCAAGGGAAAGAAATAGGGCTTTAAAATCTAGCAGACTACAAATATCCTAGAAGTGCAGGTGATAGGGGATAGTGCAGCAGCAGCCCAAGGCTCCACTTTAGTACCCTATTATCTCTTGTACAAATCTGCAAAGGGAAAATCTCACTTTAATCCTCCAGCAGTGTAAACTGACAAACAATGGGTTAAAGTAAGGGGGCGGAACCAGCAGAGCTGACATGCACCAGGAAGTGCAGGAACCCTGTAAGAATAAATCCTCTGCAACTGAGAGTTGGGTGGAGGAGCAGCAAACTAGAGCTCGGAAGCAGAAAAAACGGGAAGGGGTAAAACGCGGACCTCACGGACCTGACGGATCTCGCAGATCTAAACCCACATGGCCTTAAAAATCTGAGGTCCGTGTCCGTGCCACTTGTAGTTTCTGTCTCTGACAGACCTCGATGAGATTTTAGCGCTGACGGATTCGTCTCAGCATAGGGAGGGAAAAGTATTAGGATCTGTCAGCGCTAAAATCTCATCGAGGTCTTGAGGCCCGCGTTTTACCCCTTCTCCAAGAAAGGCAGAGCAGAGGGGTACATCAAGCAATTCAGAGGAAGTAAAGCAGCCAAAGCTCTGCCTCATGCCTACGATCCTCATACTGAACCCCGGCAGCACCCAGCAATGTTTGGAGACTTCTTTTCCATAACGCACGTCCCAAACCTATGTCCCCACTCTCTTGACTTCTCCTCTGCCGCTCCAGCACTAGTCTCTGGCTCTGACAGACCTCGATGAGATTTTAGAGCTGACGGATCCTAATACTTTTCCCTCCCTATGCTGAGACGGATCCGTCAGCGCTAAAATCTCATCGAGGTCTGTCAGAGACAGAAACTACAAGTGGCACGGACATGGACCTCAGATTTTTAAAGCCGTGCGGGTTTAGATCTGCGAGGTCCGTCAGGTCCGCGTTTTACCCCTTCCCCAGAAAAACCTCCCAGGCACACTGACAAGCTCTGAGAGAGTCTGTGCTGCAGTCCCTCTACCCAGTAGGAAGGCTCAGCCAGAGGCAAACAAGAAAGCAAGGTATCAGGTTACCAGGGAAAGTTTGTCTTGGTGAAGGGAATGTTTAGAGGGAGAATTTACAGAAGCTGACTAGGAGAAACAGTTGCATGGAATGGTTCAGGAGATGAAGAAGGATTCATGGAGGAAGATGAACAGGGCTATGATTTAAATGACCAAGAATTTTCCATGGAGTGCAGTTATGAACCAGAGCAAGTGGTGCCTGATGAACGCATGTTTGATTGAATTGATTAAACAAGAAACCTGTTTGTGGGTTAGATAAAATAATTATGTTAATTAAGAAATGGAAATTGAATTAATGTTTGGATAGGAGTGTGTAATGCTTTGGGGAAGAATGAATGTGTATCCCAGCATAGCAGAAGTCTGGTGCCATGTTTAAAGGCTGGGATAGAAGTAAAGCTGCTTTAAAAGCCCAAAGCTTGTCCTTATCCTGAGTTACTGAACCTTTGGGAACTATGTGTGGGTACAGGATCATATGTTCTGTATAAGAGAGGTTAGAGTTCCCCACATACTGGCCCTAGCTAGAGAAAGTCAGGACAGTAGTGTAAAGTTTGTTTAGTGGTCCAAGCCAAATTGTGGTGAAGAAGTGTTTGAACAGTGCTCTACTATTGCTACAAAGCACTGGAAAAGAAATGTGAAAGGAGGGCTGATTAGCCCTGCTTGTTGACAAAACAGGAGTGGACCAAGGTTCCTGTTGTGGAAGGCTGCTTTTTATATAATTGTCCATGTATACTAGAGAAATGCAAATCTCTATAACACTAGAAGATGTAATGGGTCAATTTGACAAATTGAACAGTAGCAAATCACCTGGACCAGATGGTATGCATCCCAGAGTGCTGATAGAATTTGAAAATGAACTTGCAGAGCTATTGTAGCTTGTAATTTATTTTTAAAATTTAATTGAAACATTCTATACAGCATCATCTGCAATCTTCTATATGGAGTGCTGACAGCCCTGACATATTAGACCTCAGTTTTAAATTTTCTCTCAAGGAAAAATAAGCTTCCAACTGGTATAAATTCTTACAGGAAAAGAAGGCCACTATTAAAGTGGAGGAGGCTTGGAATAATGATGTTGAAACTCCTAATGATGTTGAAACTCCTATTGATGAAATCATATAGCAAAAAATTTGGATAACTACTTCAAAGGTGTATAGTTTTGCCTCTATTCTACAATCTTCTTATTTCTTGCTCCATACAGCTTATTGGACCCCTCCAAAACTCTAGTGTAGAAGGTTGAGATAAACACTAAAGAATGGCATGGGATGTTTCCCACGATTATCTGCAGAGATGGGAACGGTAATGAATTCTGTTACCGTGTCATTTTCTAGTTAGGAGTCACCATCAAGGGAGAGGATCTAGGTGTCATCGTTGAGGATACATTGAAACCCTCAGCTCAGTGTGTGGCGGTGGCTAAGAAAGCAAATAGAATGTTAGGAATTATCAGAAAAGGAATGGAAAACAAAGATGAAAATGTTTTAATGCCATTATATCGCTCTATAGTACCTTGAATACTGTGTGCAATTCTGGTCACCGTATCTCAAAAAAAATATAGCAGAATTAGAAAAGGTGCAGAGAAGGGCAACAAAAATGATTAAAGGGATAGGATGGCTTCTCTGTGAGCAAAGGCTAAAGCAGATAGGGCTCTTCAGCTTGAAAAAGCGACAGCTCAGGGGAGATATGATGAATATAGTAAATAGAACTAAAATAAATCAGAATGAGTATAACTAGAATTATATAGGATGAGAGTGAATAGGACAAATGTAGTACACATTGTTAGAGCTATTTAGGATGCATGTAAATATAGATTACTTAGTTGTAACAATAACATGCTTAGAATGGTTAACTGTTATCTTGTGTAAATATAGCATGCATACATAATAGTGTAATAATGCAAATGCAAACATGATACCTTAGCCAAGCATCTAGGAGGCCAATAACAATCACAGTGGAATCCACTCTGAATTGACACCCCAGCCATTAGTAGCAGTATAGAAGTTTCCAATAAAGATATGATAGAGGTCTATAAAATACTGAGTGGAGTGGAAAGGGTAGATGTGAATCGCTTGTTTACTGTTTCCAAAAATACTAGGACTGGGGAGCATAAGATGAAGTTCTAAGTATTAGATTTAAAACAAACTGAAGAAAATGTTTCTTTACTCAACATGTAATTAAACTATGGAATTTGTTGCAAGAGAATGTGGTGAAAAATCAGGAAGTATAGCAGGGTTTAAAAAAGGATTGGATAATTTCCTAAAAGAGAAGTCCATAGGCCATTATTGCGATAGCTTGGGGAAATTCACTGCTTATTCCTAGGATAAGCAGCATAAAATCTGTTTTACTCCTTGGGATCTTGCCAGATACCTGTGTGCTTGGTTGGCCACTGTTGGAAACAAGATACTGGGCTTGATGGACCTTTGGTCTGTCCCAGTATGGTGATTCTTATGTACTTAGCCTTCCTTCCTTCTTTCCTTCCTTCCTACGGGTTATATGGTAACATAACAATTAACAACAAGGCACAGAAGACTAAGGCAATATGGGTACAGTAAGGTATGTCTAGTTCAACTTTTCTGGATTAGCAGACAGTTGGAGCCTAGAGAGTCAGATGAACATCTATTAAGAGTACAGTGGTTTGGGCGTAACAGTCTGAATGCTAGCTTGTACTGAGGAGTCAGGTGAAGAGGTATGTTTTATTGCTTTTCTAAAGCTTAAAAGCCCATCAAGGGATTTGATGTTGGAGGAAGTTGATTCCAGTACTTTGGTAAGAAGTGAGAGTGTGACCTTCGTCTGGCACTTTCTAGTTGGAGGCTCCGATCAGGGGGTAAGGGGGCAGAAGGGTCTGTTTGGGACGTAAGGTGGGAGATTGGCTGATATGTAGCTGGGTGCTTTGTTGTGTAAGGACTTGAGCGCAAGTACTAAGGCTATGGTAGTGCTTGAAATACTGAATCATGGGTGCGAAGGTTCTTCAGTAGTCTGATTGCTGTGTTCTGTACACGTTGGAGATTGTTAATATTTTTTGCTGCCAGTTAACTAGCAATTAGTCCCTCCTTCAATTTCCTTTATTTTTCCATCCATTTAAAGCTTTACCATTGTTATGCTGGGTTATTTTAAAAGAGTTTAAAAACAAAAGTACATATTTTCTGCTTTTGTTCTCTGATGCATTCTTATGTTATATATCAACTGAAAGTTTTGCTTTAGCATATTTTTTTTTTTTTTAGTTGCTCAGGCAGTAAACCTTCTTGAACACATTTGTGAGTAGTAGGCATTCTGTGATAGGCTATGGACAATTTCCTCACAGAAAGTCAGAAGGGTTGACAAAGACTGTCCACAAGTACCCAAGGATACCCATAAATGTCTGGTATTTTTGAACAGATCAGTACATCACAAGGAAAGTGAAAGGAACAGTGTAGAAAAAAACAAAACAGCAGTGTAGCAATAAACTGTAATATGAAAAATGATTACCCTGCAGAAATGTATCAGTTTTCCATTTAGCCTATACCCCTGATGTCCTGTGATATGATCACTTTGGCAAGGGTTGCAAAATCTGCCCCTTGCTGAAGAATTCCTGGATCCCTGTGGAATGATGGAAAACTTAGAGAGAAGAGAAATGAAAATGTTACCAATCAATAATGATGAAGACCACTCTGATCTCAACATCCTCCTTCTTTCCCCCGATACCAAATCAGTAGAGGGTAAGTATCAGTGGGATGAACTGCATCCTTCTCCTTTTCCATTTAGGAAGCAACTTATGGGCATTAACAGTACAACACTACATTGTGTGGTATGGTCCAGTGGTTCAAGCTATATGACTAGTTCTGGGTTCCTGAAGAGATAGATGCATCTCGAGTCACTGCCACTCACCTCTTTCTCCTGACAACTGGCTCAATCTTGTGTTAGAATGACTTGAGGGGATTGATAGACATGGAGAGAAACTGACTTAGAAGTCTAAGTGAAGGATGTACAGAGATTGACTGAAGGGACCAGTTGATTGGAAATGGGGTGAGGTTGACCGAGGAAGACTGTCTGGAGAAAGGTTTTAATAATGATGTGAGGAGGGACATTTTAGGGATGGGGTGAAGAATCATCAGGGGAATAGGTTTTCTGAGGAGTTGAAAGATGAATTCAACTTGGGAAGGGGGATAGGTAAAAGGAGAGATTGACTAGGAGAGGGACCAGCACCAGGGATAAGGGAGTGATATAGGATGGTAAAGAGTGACCAAAGGAAGAGAAATGTGTGCATGAGAGGAGATAAGTACAAGGTGAGTCATGAGAGAAAGATAGGTAAGGGAGGGTATCAGATCTAGATTGAGTGTGTGTGTGTGTGAGGGGGAGGATGATCTGCATAAGGGTGGATAGGACATAAAGTACCTGCTCCAGGAGAAGAGGGGAAGGAAGAAATGTTACCATGGCTCTAGACTAGGGGTCTCAAATTCAAACCCTTTGCAGGGCCACATTTTGGATTTTGTAGGTACTTGGAGGACCTCAGAAAAAATAGTTAATGCCTTATTAAAGAAATGACAATTTTGCATGAGGTAAAACTCTTTCTAGATTATAAATCTTTCCTTTTGGCTAAGTCTTAATAATAATATTGTCATTTATAGCTAAAGAGACATATGATCAAGAAACTGTTTTATTTTACTTTTGTGATTATGATAAACATACTGAGGGCCTCAAAATAGTATCTGGCGGGCCGCATGTGGTCCCTGGGCCGCGAGTTTGAGACCACTGTTCTAGACCTTCTGCCTTCTTCTCTATTGTTGATCTTTCTTCTCTCTCCTTCCCCATTCCTGAAATAATTTATTTTCTCCTTCTTCTATATTTTGTAAAGGAGGGAGTTATTTATTTTAAAAACTTTTATCTGCATATCACACCAATCTATGTGTGTTACAATATACACATAAATTAATAAACAAACAACAGATACATATCAAAATCAAAAACATATCAAAATTTAAGAACCAAAAAAGGAATTCCATTCTATGACAGGAAAGACAAGCACACAAGAAACATGCATACTTACCATAAAATAAAAATAAAATAGAAAAGTTATTCAAAGATTACTTTGCTCAAATTTATTGTGGGAGGTTATTCCATAATAAAGGGCCATGAAGTACTTCATCCTACTTCAAGAGAAATCTCAATTTAAATATGTCTTAAATACATCGATTAAACCACCTTCACTATATAATTCCTTCAAGTCCACATATATGTATTATTTATCTGCTATGTCTTATGCCAGCTGAAAACTAAACATGCAAAATCGCAAACTTGCACAAAGATATCAAAATAATGTAAACCAAAGTCAGACCTCCACTATACATATGTTCAAATCACAATAGTTCCTCAGAATGCCACACAATAAAGTAGTGTGGTAGCCATCCTCACTGGAACATTTTTTGTGAATATTGAATTAATGTGCAACTTCTTGTTATGTCTTGTAATAAGTTATAAAAATTTCTAAAGTGTCAGTGCATTATTTATAAAGCATTATGGTCTCTATAGTTCTATTTAGTGCATAGTAAATAACTTAGCTTTAAACCGGGTCTGCCTCATTCCCCACCGACGCGTTTCAAAATTTTCTTCAGGGTCGGGGACAGAGAGAGCTGAAAAGAATAAAATTACATCAGTAAATAGGTACAAAAGAGTATAAGTTAAAAAGTACTTTAACTTATACTCTTTTGTACCGGTTTACTGATGTAATTTACTGATGTAATTAGCCCTATAGCCCCCTTGTTTTTATCTATACTCTTTTCATACTCTTACCCTTATCTGTATCCCTCAATATCCCTATCCTTCAGGAATCCATCCAATCCCTCTTTGAATCCCCGTAGGGTACTCTGCCCGACCACTTCCTCCAGGAAGTTTTGGAAGTCATCACTGATAGAAAAATCAAGTGTGCATATCTCTACTGATTAATGAAAGGATTGCAGTGCTTTAAGCAAGCCTATGTGGTGGAAAATCTAAGGATTAGCTTTGTTTGTCTTGATGGATACATTTTGAATAGAATAGCTCTGTGACTTGTAAGGCTCTAATATACTTGCAAATTTTGTACATACCAGTAAGATAATCTAGATAGCTTTAGACTTGAATACGTATGAAATATACGAGTATATTTATGTATAAATACATAGTATCCTTATTGGGTTGTTTTTTTTTCTCCAGTCCAAAACTGTAACCAGGGTAACCTCAACCAAACCTGTGCATTGGAAGCAGTGTGGCTGCTCTCTTCATGTAAATAAATACAGTCAAGACATGCAGCATTGAGAACTGAGTGAAATTTAATTATATGGCTTCAGATTTATTATTAATAAAAACTTTATATGAATTTAATGTATGTACTCAACCCCTCCTGGTATACATATTAAACAAAACATGGAGAGAGGAGGAGTTGTAAGAAGACCTTTTCTCAGGGTCTTAAGGAAAAATATCTTTGAATCAATTGGCCTGATATAAGCAGGCATGACCATGGTCTAAACTAAACTAAACTAAACCTTGGGTTTGTATACCGTGCCATCTCCGCAGCGCAGAGCTCGGTACGGTTTACAGAGTTAAGAGGAAAGGAACTACAATGAGGGGATATAGGAGAGGGACTAAGGAGATAGAGAGGGACAGGATACTGGAGTACGGGGGGAGGTGATTAGATTTTTGAAAAGAGCTAAGTTTTCAAGTGTTTGCGGAAGGATTGGAAGGAGTTTGAATTTCTGAGCGGGGATGAGAGGTTGTTCCAGAGTTCTGTGGTTCTAAAGGGGAGGGATGTTCCAAGTTTTCCTGTGCGGGATATACCTTTTATAGAGGGGAATGATAGTTTCAGTTTTTGGGAGGGTCTGGTGGAGTGTGGGTTTGAGGAATTCCAAAAGAGTGGGATAACGGGAGGAAGGACATCATGTAGGATCTTGAAGGCTAAGCAGGCACATTTAAAGAGGACTCTGGAGTATACTGGGAGCCAGTGAAGCTTGGTGAGGAGTGGGGAGACGTGATCGAACTTGCCTTTTGCGAAAATAAGCTTAGCTGCGGCGTTCTGAATTAGCTGAAGTCTATGGAGGTTTTTCTTAGTTAGGCTTAGTTTTCTTAGTTAGGCTTAGTTGGTCCCTTCTGGGATAATAAACTCTTGGCTAGGTATTGCTATCCAACCCATCTTATGCAAGCATGACTGCCAGACTTCTAGGCCAATGCCTTCGGGTTGTTGGTTAGCTCAGTATGGAAGCCTGGCTAGACCAGGGAGCAGACCAATTCAGGCCATGCCCAGGAAGTCCTAAATTTAGGTATCTCTAGCCCTTTTCACCAACAAACTCCCCAAGCTTTGTTGTCCCAACAAGTCATACTGGACATCTAATACAAGGAAAATACAAAGCAGATGTGTACTATATTTGCTACAGTACATAAATTATGACCTAGCCTGACTGAACAGTCACAAGTATCTCAGTCATGGATTCCGCCCCCTTCTCCTCAAGAGATTTATACAGAATGTATTGTTCCCCAGGGTCCATTACCTCCACTGATAGATTAAGACCTTTTGGACCTCTAGGCACCAATAACATTGGGGGCTTTTCCTCACAGACAATGAAACAAATGGGGAGTGTGACAATGTAACATTATATGCTATGGGCTGATAATTGAAACTTAAATACTTCTAAAAACTCACCCAAGTTGGCACTTGGATGATCTAAAAGACAGGTTGTCCAAGTGCCAATAATCAAAATGGCTTTTTAGACGTATCCAGGTACATTTTAGGTTCCTTAATCTGGCTGTGCACCCAGAGCTGAAAGGAGCATTTTTGGAGGACTGGTTAGGACGGAAATTGGGCCGACCTAGATTTAGTCATTCTGCAGGGAAATTGAATGTTTGACAAGATTTATATTTTGCGAGTTAGATGATATAAAGATAGGTATAAGTGCCCAAGAAGTATCCAAAGTGACAAAGTAAAGACCACCACACACTTTCCCCTTATTCACTGACCCCGTTGCACCCCCACAAAGTTCAGAATAAAAACATATATACCTGCCTCTTGAACATTAGCACCTGGTAAAGGGAAGCCTAGTAGAGCTGCACAGAGGTGGCTTAAGGAGTCTGGGAGGGGTGGGGGGTGGGCTAGTGAACCATAGAGAAGAGGGCCCAGGCCCATAAGCCACTCTAACCACTATATTCATGGTGGAAAATGTGATCCCACCAAAAAACCCAAATCCTACTCTGCTGCTATATAGGTGCCACCTGCAGCCATAAGTGCTATTGGGGTTTTAGACGGGTGGATGTTGTGGGTTTTGGGGGTATATTGGGGGGGCTCACCATGACCTATAAGGGAGTTCTGGTGAGATGTTTAGGTGGCACCCTTTTTGCGAAGTTCACAGCAATGCCCTCTAAGGTGCCCCTGTGGTCTGTTGCAATGTCTGGGTGGCCAGTCCATCACAATGCTGGCCTCTCCCACATCTAAAAGGTCTTGTTCTGGGTGTTTGGGACTTGGACGAATCTTTGGTTGAGAATGTGGTATAATGATAGACATACTGGCGGTCTGGACAATCAAACGCCTGGACGTACAGCTAGATGATTTTTGGGAAAAAAAATATTTTACATGTACTTTTCGAAAATGGACATTTTGCAGCTGCCGACTTTGGGCGACTAGTGCCTTGCGTCCAAACTTAGACGTTTCTTTTGATTATGCCTTTCCACATGTAGAAACCAACATGTACTGTGCATCAGCCAGCAGGACAGGGATTCCATGGGCAGAGGCATGAACTAAATATTGTGTATGGAACCGGTTATACTGTCTATATTCTGGCAGCAGGAGGACTCCTAAATCTTGGTGTCTCTAGACCAGTGATTCCCAACCCTGTCCTGGAGGAACACCAGGCCAATCGGGTTTTCAGGCTAGCCCTAATGAATATGCATGAGAGAGATTTGCATATGATGGAAGTGATAGGCATGCAAATTTGCTTCATGCATATTCATTAGGGCTAGCCTGAAAACCCAACTGGCCTGGTGTTCCTCCAGGACAGGGTTGGGAACCACTGCTCTAGACACATGTTTATTGTTTCCTAGGAATAAGCTGTGGATTGCCCCAAGCCATCTCAATAATGGCCTATGGACTTCTCTTTTAGGAAATTATCCAAACCTTTTTTAAACCCTGCTAAGCTAACTGTTTTCTCACCACATTCTCCAGCAATGAATTCCAGAGTTTAATTATATGTTGTGTGAAGAAATATTTTCTCCAGTTTGTTTTAAATTTCCACTCCACTCAGTATTTTATAGAACTCTATCATACACCCCTGAGCCATCTGTACTCCAAGCTCAAGAGCCCTAGCCGCTTTAGCCTTTCCTCATAGAGAAATCGTCCCAAACCTTTTATTGTTTGTCACTCTTCTCTGTACCTTTTCTAATTCTACTATATCTTTCTGATACATGACGACCAAAACTGCACACAGTATTCAAGTTGAGGCCATATCATAGAACGATACAAAAACATTATAACATGTTCATCTTTATTTTCCATTCCTTTCCTGATAATTCCTAACATTCTATTTACTTTCTTAGCCACTACCACACATTGAGCTGAGGGTTCCAATGTATCATCTGCAATGACACCTAGATCCTTTTCCTGGGCAGTGACTAATAACCTAGAACCCAGTATCACGTAGCTATAGTTTAGGTTTCTCTTTCCCACATGCATCACTTTGTACTTGCTCACATTATGTCATCTGCCATTTTGATGCCCAGTCTTCCAGTCTCACAAAGTCCTCTTGCAATTTTTCACAATCCTCTTCAGTTACAACAACTTTGAACAAATTTGTGTCATCAGCAAATTTAATTATCTCACGAGTTATTCCCATGTCTAGATCATAGGAGCGGTTCTGGCACAGACCCCTGGGGAACCCCACTATTCCATTCAGAATATTGACCATTTAAACCTACTCTCTATTTTCTGTCTTTCAACCAGTTCTTAATCTATAATAGCACATTACCTCCTAGCTCACGACTTTCTAATTTCCTCAGAAATCTTTCATGAAGAACTTTGCCAAATGCTTTTTGGAAATCCAAATACAGAATATCAACCAGCTCACCTTTATCCGTGTTCACTCACCCCTTCAAAGAAATGCAGTAGATAATAGGGCACAGTTAACGCCACATCAAGAGGTGTAGCTAACAGCATCATGTTTTCTGCCAATCATGTAACATGCATTAACACATTTTTCTCTGGGTTAGCTGGATGGCAAAATTCTGAGGCTACCCCTAGCAACTATCACAGAGATTTTACACCTAATATGCTATAATTATGGCTATTAACGTGCATTCTCCTAGACTCCGCACTCAAAATTGTGCATACAGATTTGAGCATGAGCCCCAATTTGCCTGTACCATTTAATTGAGAAATGTGTTTATTAATCCACAAATCAATTATTGGCATTAATTTGCAACAATTTTGAGTCACGTGTGCCTTTTGCAAAGCGCTATTCCAGTGTATCTCAAAATGTGTGCCTCCTGAGATTCCAAGTGTGCTGCGTCACACTGAGGAGGAAGAGAGGCGCCTGCCAGCTGACTTCCGTATGCAGTACAGCACTAGCGCTGCCCGATTTGCCAAAGGCC
Organism: Geotrypetes seraphini; assembly: GCF_902459505.1. NCBI lineage: Eukaryota > Metazoa > Chordata > Amphibia > Gymnophiona > Dermophiidae > Geotrypetes > Geotrypetes seraphini. Next base: position 549,244,170 of record NC_047084.1, read on the forward strand.
TGCATGTTTCCCCCTTCTTTCTAGTGTCCTATGGCTTCCCCGCTGGCCTCTCGGTCTCACCTTTAAAGCTAATTACAGCAGCCTGCAGAGGATCGTTGGTAGGTAAAATGAGTTTATTTTCAATATAGTGATAGAAATGTGTCAGTTTTGAGAATTTATATCTGCTGTGAATATTGTGTGTATATGAAAAATGAATGGAAAAAATTACATTACAATTAGAAAAGGGGATGGGATCTGGGGCAAAGCTTGGGTGGGCCTAGGGAGGTCTGTGGTTGGGGTACTCAGTTGATATTTGTTAGAACATAAGAACATAAGAAGTTGCCTCCGCTGAGGCAGACCAGAGGTCCATCCTGCCCAGCGGTCCGCTCTCACAGCGGCCCATCAGGCCTAATTGCCTGAACAGTGTCCCTGACTAATTTTGTAACTGCCTCTAATCCTCTAATCCTATCCCTATTACCTACCCCTACTCCTATCTGTACCCCTCAATCCCTTTGTCCTCCAGGTACCTGTCCAGACCCTCTTTGAAGCCTGTAGCGTGCTCCTGCTTATCACATCCTCCGGTAGCGCGTTCCATGTATCCACCACCCTATGAGTGAAAAAGAACTTCCTGGCGTTTGTTCTAAGCCTTTCCCCTTTCAATTTCTCTGAGTGCCCCCTTGTACTTGTGGTTCCCCGTAATTTGAAAAATCTGTCCCTGTCTACTCTTTCTATGCCCTTCATGATCTTGAAGGTTTCTATCATGTCTCCTCTAAGTCTCCGCTTACACTTAGGGGGTACTTAGCTCGAAGTAGTTGAGAAACACTGCTGGAGGCAATTAGCTGGCACCAGAGCCTCTCCTTCTCTCTGGCCCTCTTCCCTGCTGGCACCCCCTACTGGCGTCTCAGGCCCCTTCTGGAGGGCCTCTGCACATGCACGGACGTCAACGTGATGATGCCACGCATATGTGTGATGTCATCATAGCAATGTCTGCGCACTTCTGGGTGCCTAAAGCCACGGCCACTACCTTTAGTGTGCTCCGGCTTGAGAAAGTCTGAGAGACACGGTGCTATTCAATAAAGATGCATGCGTGAATCTTTTAGCTCACAACTGAACTCATTTTCCCATCGTGTCTCCGTGAGTTCTTTTCCTGACACTGCCCCATTCCTGCAAGCTCCATCCTCATCTGCCCAAGCCTCAAACACTTTAAAATCCTAAGTGTTCGAGGCTTGTGCGGTTAAGGCAGAGCTTGCAGGAATGGGACGGGGGATAGTGGCAAAACTCACGGGAATGGGACGGGGAAAATTGAGTTCCTGCGGGGATAGGGAAAAATTTATCCCTGTGTCATTCTCTAGTTCAAACCCATGTTGCTCCGTGTGACCCTGGGCAAGTCACTTAATGACATAACATAAAAATCTATTTCTAAACGACAAATACCAATGAGTTCTATGTGGTTTACAAAATATTAACTACAGATGCTGGCATTGTCATTTAGACATTGGGACACTGGATCATCTGTTGTCCTATTGTCCTTTGATACTTAGCTTTTGGAGGTCAATATGGGGTAGAATTAATAACATTTTGGAATCATCAATTCCCCTAACGTATGAGGCCGTCTTTTCCTTGTAATGACTGGGAGAGCCATCCAGATGATCACCCGAAACTGGAAGAACTGTGATCGTTTAAATTTTTCGTTCTGGTGGGCAAGTCTTTGCTCTAGTTATGGATGTGAAAGGATGAAAGCTGAGAATCTGGGGCATGGTAATATACCTAAACTAGTCGTTAAGCCCGTTACATTAACGGGTGCTAGAATTTATGTCTGTCTGTATTTTTCTTTCTGTCTCTTTCCTCCCTCCATTTCCCTGTGTAGCGCTGTCTCTGCTTTCTTCCTCAGTCTGCACTCTCAAGCTGTAACATTACTGCTTAGCTTTTTCTCCCTGCAAGCATCTCTGCTCTCTTTCTCATCCCCAGTCTCTTTGCTATTTTTCTCTTCTTGCAGGGGTCTCTGCTCTCCTTTCTCTATATGTTCCTGATTCCTGCAAACTTCTGTTTTCTCTGTATGCTCTTGATCCTGTGTTTCCCTGTAGGTGTCTTTTCCCTTTTTTTTTTTTTTTTATTCCTTCTTCATGTATGGTTGATTTATTAAAAGTTTTTTTTATTTTTCCTATTTGTTGCATGCCTGTCTCCTTGGCCGCTGTATGTTTCTATTTTTTTGCTTTGTGTGTTTGTTTGTGTTTTTTTGCTGATTGTCTACTTGGTCACTGTCAGTCTGTCTGTCTCATTGGCTGCTGTATGTCTGTATGCCTTTTTTTCAGTCTAACTCCTTGGCCACTGTATGTCTGGAAGGTTTTTTTTCCTGAATTTATCCTTGGGCATTGTATTTTTTATTTTTTTCTGTTTGTCTCCTAGGCTGTTTGTATTTTTTAGTTTTTTGCTGTCTCCTTGCCCACTGTCTCTCTGTCTGTCTACTTGGACGCTGTATGTAAGTATGTCTGTCTCCTTGGCTGCTGTATGTCTGTTTGTCATTTTTTTTCCTGTGTCTCTCTCTCTCCTTGTCCTCTGTGTTTTGTTATTTTTTCAATCTGTCTCTTTAGCCCCCTGTCCTTTTGTGACTGTCTGTGTGTCTCTCTCTACTTGTGCACTGTTGTTTGTTTGTTTTTTTCAATCTCTCTTTAGCTCCTGATCCCCTCTCACTGACCCTTGCGCGACTGCATGTAATTCCGGTTAGGTTTCCATAGCAACCCTGCTCGCGGGTCTGTGAGTGTAGGGCTGTTTTGTCGGGTCTGGCGGCGCCGGGTTGGGAAGAGTCCTGGCTCCTTTTTTGGTTTGGGCCCGTGCAGAGGGGCTCAACAGCGCACAACCACCTTTCCTTCCCTCCCTCCATCAGGTGCAGTGCAGTTCCACCAATGTTAAAAGCAGCCGCGTCGAAATCGGAGCCCTGCCACTGCCGTAGCACTTTCCCCTCTGCCTTGGTCCCGCCCCTTCTCTGACATATGGGACCGCGGCAGAGGGAACGTGTTACGGTGGCGGCAGGGCTCCAATTTCAAAGCAGCTGCTTTTAACATAGGCGGAGCTGAACTGTACCTGATGGAGGAAGGGAAGGAACGGTGGGGCAAATTTGGTCAGCGGCAGGAATTGTTTGGCGGACCAAGCACCGTGAAACCATGAGGAAGGCCGCCGCAGCCTCGCAGCTAGGTAGGGGGACAACAATGGCGCTTATGCTCAAGCCCCCGCCGCAGCTCCTCTCTCGATCCTGGTGCGGTTCGAGAGAGGATTCGTGGCGGCGGCTTGAGCATAAGCGCGATTGTTGTCCAAGTTGCCGAGTTTGGTGACGTAAACCCGCGCATGCACACTAAAAAAAACGCGACGGGATCAGGGAACACGTTTTTTTAGTGCGCATGCGCGTCCTACCATTTTATTATATTAGATTGGCAAACTTGGGTCATCCCTCCCCTTTAGAATCACTGAGATCTGGAATAACCTCACCTCCCCTCTCCGAACCTCAAGCTCCCTCCAACTCTTCCGCAAACACCTAAAAACCTGGCTATTCTCAAAACTGTAACACTTCCCCCCTCTTAGGCCTCTCACCTTCCCCCTTTACACCTAACTCTTTAATCTCTCCACTGTAGTTCCTCTCTCATCTTTCTTCCTGTAAACCATGCCGAGCTCCGCATTCGTGGAGATGGTGCGGTATATAAACCCAAGGTTTAGTTTAGTTTAGATATGGGCCCATTTGCATCGTATGTTACCTCATTATAATTGATTATTGAATGTGAGTCAATTTTTGTTATTTTGGTACATATCCAGGGAAGGGTGGGAGGGGGCTGTTATTTCGGTTATAAATTGATTTTTAAATATTTACACTTGGGGTGGGTGGGACGATATCAGTATTTTGAATGGGGTAAGGTTTCTGCGGTAATATGTTTTTGTGTTTTATTGAATAATCATTGGGTGGGTGGGTGGGGGGAAAATGGTTGATAATGAACATGTGTAAGTTGAATGTGCTTTTATTGTATAATTATAAGTTACATTTGTTGTATTGCACTATTGAAGGTTTGAAAATTAATAAAGTTTAGAAAAAAAAAAAAAAGATTAACTACAGAACATAAGCATGAGAAGGAAAATCAGCTAAGGGCTAAGAAACTTCAGAAATATAAAAGTTTTAAGTTGTCTCCTGAACTGTAAGTAAGAAGTAGACATAGATAACAACCGTTTAAAGTCTTTATCCCAAAATGCTGCCTGGAAAGAGAAGGTTCTGTCGTGATATCTTTTTAAGTCTACAACCCTAAACTGGTCATTTGAAGTTGGAACTTCAGTATGAGAAGATTGTGTGTGTGATGCTGCATCCAAAGCTTTCGAGATCAGTTGCCCCAGGTACATTAGCTAGATCGGGAGCCCACCTGGATAGACAGGGAAAAATGCTTGAGCACCTGGATAAATTCATGTAAAACCATTCTGAGCTCTCCTGGGAGAATGGTAAAGAAAATTGAATGAATGAATAAATAAATAAATAGAATTCAGGGGATCCATGCCTAATTTATGTGTGAGGATTTGCACCAGGTATCATTTGGTAAATCTTCACATCCAAAGTGTGCCCAATGCAGAGTGTGAGCCTGCCAGGACAGATAGGGAAAAATGCTTGAGTACCCGAATGTAAACCACTTAGGGCTCCTTTTACAAAGCCGCGTTAGCGGCTTTATCGCACCGTGACTTTCTATCACTAGCTAACCCCCACGCTAGCCGAAAAACTACCGCCTGCTCAAGAGGAGGCGGTAGCGGCTACTGCGGCCGGTGGTTTAGCGTGTGTTATTACGTACGTCAAACCGCTAACGCGGCTTCATAAAAGGAACCCTTAAACTATAAGTGGTATATAAATGCTTAAATAAATAAATACGTATTATTTCTATAGTGCTACTAGACATATGCAGCGTTGTACATCAATTCTTATATTAGGCTTAGATAATAAATTCTAATAGAAGGTCTTAACCAAAAATCTTTGTTTAGGGTGAAGTGTCTTTAGCCACCCCTGAAATACCTTCTATTTCTAATTCTTCAGGCCCTCTGATATGCTACCAAATGTTCAATAAATTTTCATGACACTTGGCTTTATGCATCCAAATCTTCATCGGGTCACTTTATGAGACATTATGTTAACTCATTAATAAATTAGGTTAAACTTTCAACTGTTTTTGCAACTTTTTTGCTTTTTTATGTTTTTAGCAACTTTTTCTTATCAACTTTTTAATTTAAAAGAATCTTAAAGAGATGTATTGTACTTAGGTGGTGAACAGCAAGGGACAAGTTCGCCAACATGTTTCACCCTTGGGGGGTTTCCTCAGGGCTACAATCCCTAAAACATAAGACTAACCTCAATAAATAATGAACCTCTCTCCTATATAAGTTTAACCAATGCTATTTTCTAATATATAGCTCAAAAGTTTACCTTGGTATCACTTGAACTTCACGATGCGACCACCCAGTGTTTTTAACAAGATGGCCGCGACATGCTACAGCTTTCATTAAGTACTCACCGGCTCAGCTGTGAATGACGTTCCTGGGCGGGGCTAACACCACCAACGGCAAAGTGAAGATTTATACGTCACTACCTCAGCATTGACAGCCAGCCGGGAGTATAAACTTTATTTCAACTGGTAAAAGTTTAGTGAGGGAGAAAATAAGGGGAAACCCCCCAGATAGTCCTCATATTAGGGACAACCACTCCAGTTCCAAGTTCAAACCATAGGGGATAATAGTGTTGAGGCAATATATCCACCTCTGTTCCAAATAATTAAGTTTTGCTTCCATATTACCCTCTACTCCCTCTGTCGTCAAAGAATCAATGATCCTCCACCTGATCTGGACTACCGTATGTTTCTTTGTCACTCAATGCTGGACTAACGGGGCTGACCAAGTTTCTGTGGAGATCCGAGATTTATGTTCATTTAATCTCACCTGAATGGCCCGCTTTGTACGTCCTACATAGACAAGCAGGCATGGGCATATTATAATGTAAATAACCCAACTCGATTTACATGTTGTAGATTCCCTAGCATAGTGCTGTACATCAAGACATAGAATTTATTAGAATAGTGTTCAGCACTCATTTTTTGGTTCCCAAATTTGGCTACCATTTACAAAGTCTAGTTCATTAGGTGTGGAACCTTAGCATGGGTTGGTAAGTAGGGCCCACACACTCTTTTTTAAAAATTATTATTTATTTATTCAATATTTCAAAATATTAAACAAGCACTTCAATACTTGAATACAGATTTACACCATTAATCCAAAGAAATTAATAAACCTAACATCACTTACAACAGTAATGTAAGGAACAGAAATAGTAAACATTATTTAGTTCACTAACTTAAAGATATGGATCCAAGTATTAGAATAATAATAAAAGAAAATATACATATTAATTACAAAAATCAGCTCAGGGGTCAATGATGTAAACCCCCCAATAGCCTGGACTTAAACTGCTGGAAGAACTATTGGACCAATCACCCCCCCACCCCACCCCCACTTTTTAATAAATAGGCCCTTTAAAGCTCTTATTTTCATTCTTCAGTTAATGCAAGTGGTGTTTACAAGCAATGATTTCTTGAATTAAGCATTCTAATTTAGCCTGGATTTAATTCTCAGAAATAAGCATAAATGCAGATTACTGTAAACCTGCAGTTAATCTAGAAATAATGAAAACAGTTTAGATTTACAAATAGTAAGTGATTTTAAGCATACATTATCCAAAATGAATAATAAAATAGTCTAGAAACTAATTTTTCTATTGTGCTTCTGATTTCTATTTATGAGTTGATTGCAAAAGGGATAACAAATGGTACACAAATGATAAACTCCAGGTGATTAATGAAAATAAATAGTCTTACTGAAAAGCCATTACCTTATAAGTTGCTTATTGCTGAATTTGTTTCTTATAATTAAATATAATTAGATTGAATTGGGTTTGATTACTTGTTTTCTGTAACTCTGAGCTTGAGACAGTTGTATTGGCAGATATAGTTGGTGGGTCCACACCCCAGAAGGTTTACAATCAACTTGAGGCAACAGAGGGCAAAATAATTAAAAAAAAAGCATCTATGGGAGAAGCAGGATTTGAACCCTAACTCCCCTGGGTCTTAGCTTGCCATTCTAACCATGAAGCTATTCTTCTCTTTCCTTGGTAAATTGCAGAAATATTGTACCATAAAATACACTTTGGCTACTGAACATAAAGTAAGGGAGAAAACAGTCTGTATTAATTTCACGAAAATACAGTATATCAAGAAAAAAAATGGATAGGTGTGAAATTCGGAAAACTGCCATAGGGGAAAACACCCTCCCGGGATTCAAGACAAAGTTAGACAAGTTCCTGCTGAACCAGTACGTACGCAGGTAGGGCTAGTCTCAGTTAGGGCGCTGGTCTTTGACCAGAGGGTCGCCGCTTGAGTGGACTGCTGGGCATGATGGACCACTGGCCTGACCCAGCAGCGGCAAATCTTATGTTCTTAGGTATTGGTTAATAGTGTTCATGGTACTGGTTAATAGAGTTCATGCTGAGGAAAAGAGGTTACCAGTGCAGCACCATAGAGATCAGACATTTAAGAGAAAAATACTGCTAAGGTGTTTTAGAATGCCTAGATATTCAAAACAACAGACATTAAAATGTTCCAAAAAGAAATAAAAACACTTCTATTCAAAAAATACTTCCCATCACTCTAACCACCACCTATTAGCTCATGGTTATTCCCTCAGGATTAGCAGCCCTATAGTAACACCTAGTCAAATCTTCAAACTAATCATCTCTTAAAACTATATCACCAACATATATTAAGAAACCTAAATAAGCAATCACCATCTGTAACTAGAAAACTTCTTCCTTCAATGTTATGTAACCATCTTCTGTAACTTGAATGTGTTATTATTCTCTACCGTAACCTGTAATATACTAACTTCCTGTTATGCAATTCTACTGGAAATGCCCAGATATCTTCTAAATTGTAATCCGCCTAGAACCGCAAGGCACAGGCGGAATAGAAATCACTAATGTAATGTAATGTAATATTCTTGAAGACAGAGAAAAGATGAGAAGTGATTTCAGGAAGACTGGGGAATGGTCCAGTATGGCAGTGAAAAAGTCAAGATAAAAATTTCAAGTCATGTGTTTGGGCAGCAGAAACTGAAAGGTACGTTGCAAAACAGAGAATGAAAATCTGATGTGTGTGACAAATGAGAAGCACATGAGGGTTATCATTGTGGATGATCTATATACAGTAAAGCCAAAAGACAAAGGGCCAGATTTAAAACAAATTGTAAAATATATGTTTTCACTCAATGCTCATTTTAGTTGTGGAATGTATTCCCAGATGATACGGTTAATGTATCCAGCATGACTTGGCTTAAAAAGGGGTTGGGAGGGACCCTTTCCTGGTAGAAGAGTCCACAAATGATTGAGAAAATCTACTTATTGTCCCCAGATAGGCTATTGACCCAGATAGGCTTCTGTTAGAAATGGAAATCTAAGTGAGATGGGTGTTTTGTCTGACCCAGCAGGGCACATTCCAATGCTCTTATGTAAGAATGTAGAAAGTAAAATTACCTTAAATATAAAGGAACACAGAAAGTAAAAATGAGAGTCACTGGGAGCAGCTTGAAAAGACTGACCAAGATTCACCCCTCAGCAAAGCTGATTCACAGGCCCCAGAAAGTGCTGTAGGAAAGACAGCCAAAGTAGTTTAGAAAGCAATCCAGAAGTAGAGAAACTGGAGCTGATGGACACAAGAAAATGAGAGCTACTTGTCAAAAGAGAGCCATCTGGGATATAAAGAGTTACAAAGGAAAGGTAAAGAAAAAGCTGGAAGCTGAGAGTCAGCAAGTCATGCTTGAGAGTCTTTATAAGTGGAAGTAGAGATGAAAATATTTATATACACATACATGACAGTGCAGCTTCTGCACATAGGGCTTCTTTTACTATGCTGCGACAGCGTTTTTAGCACATGAAGAATTTTAGCGCACGCTAAACCCACGCTATGCGGCTAGAACTAATGCCAGCTCAATGCTGGTGTTAGCGTCTAGCGCGTGCGGCAATTTAGCACGCTAAAACTGCTATCGCAGCTTAGTAAAAGGAACCCCCTAGTCTAGAGAGGGTCTGAAAGGGACAGAGGAGTACCTGGATGACAGCTCTATCCCAGCAGCTCAGCCGGAAATAAGTGTTAAGAACACAAAAATAGCCTTACTGGGTCAGACCAATGGTCCATCTAGCCCAGTATCCCATCTTTGTGGAGGCCTATCCAAGTCACAAGTACTGGCAAAAACCCAAATAGTAGCAGCATTCCATGCTAACGTCCCATGTCTGTCTCAACAGCAAGCTATGGACTTTTCCTCCAGGAATTTGTCCAAAACTTTTTTTTAAAACCAGGTCAGAATCTGTGTGGGCTTTTTCTTCCTCTTCCCCTCTGTGCATTTAGGGAAATTCAATAACTGTACATTTATATACATATAGGCATCCAAAGGGTACTTGTGTGATGCCCATTTTATATAGGTGCATAGGTGTCTCCTTTATAAAATACTTGCATAACTATCATAGAGCTGGTGTGTTTGCACCTAAATGCTAGAGATATGCAAATAACTTATAGTATTCTATAAATTACACATAGTGAAGGCACTCAAAGTTGAGCACCTTTTATAGAATAGCTCTTATTATTGGGACCCATGTACAATCTTGGGCACAAGGATTTACACCAAATAAGCCCTGGTATAAATCCCTGTGCCTAAATTAGGTGGATTCCCCAAATTCTATAACACTGCACACAAATCCTAGAAATGCCCCTCACCCACCCAAGCCCCTCCCATGGCCACACACCCTTTTAGAAACCTTTGCAGAAAATGTATGTGCACATCTTTAAAGAATAGTGACTATAAAAATGCATACATAAGTTCTAATTATTGCCAATCAGCACCAATAATTGATTGTTAGTGTCCGATTATTGGCACTAATTGGCTTATTAAGCAATTAAATTATTTCTACATTTTGGGATGTGCCCAAATTTTCACACATAATATATACAGAGTATATATACGGTGTGTGTGTGTATATATATATATATATATATATATAATATAATAAAATGGTAAGGCGCGCATGCGCAGTTCCTAAGTATGCGCCGCTTTTCTGTGAGCTGTAGCGACACAAAGGAAGTGCGCATGCGTGGCTTACGGTTCTTTGAAAGACGCGGCGGTGGCTACTCTCACGATCCCCGCCTGCGTCGGACTTCCGATGCAAGTGGGGATCATGAGAGGAGCCACCGCCGCGTCTTTCAATTTTAAAAAAAAAAAAGTCAAGACCGAAGTTTTTTTCAATTTCAGAGACGCTGCAGCGGCTCTCTCTCTCTCCGGTCGTCGGCGTCGTCTTCGTTCCTCTCCCCGGCACACCCGAACCCCTGCTCGGCCTACCTTTGGCTCCCTTACTTCCTTGCCGCCGCTCCTCTTCTCTTCCCGCCCCGCGGTCCCAACAAACGTCCTTACTCCAGCAGGGGTCGTGCTGCGGTCCCTGCTGGAGTAAGGACGTTTGTTGGGACCGCGGGAAGGGGGCGGCAAGGGACTAAGTTGGCCGGTAGTGCTGTTTTTCCGTGATGGAGGAACACGTGAAAAGAAAACGTTGGCCCCCGCCGAAGAAGTGAAAGGTGGAGGAGGGGCACGAGGAGCCGGAGAGCTGTATGTAAGTGTGTGTGTGTGCGCGCGTGTGTATAGCCGAGGAGGAAGTGCAGCAGGAGCAAGGAGGTGGGGAGAGTGGATTTCCCCTACTTGGATGTCAGGCATCAAGAGGATTGGAGTAAAAGCTTTGGTCCTGTGATCCTCACTCTTTTCCTGGGGCTACTGCTGGACAGGGGGGAGCAGGACATAAAGGAGAAGAGCTACTGCTGGACAGGGGGAGGAGGGAATGGGAGGGGTGCTGCTGGACAGGGGGAGATAAAAGGAGAAGGGCTACTGCTATATGGGGGAGCAGGGAAAGGGGGGGAGGTGTTGCTGGACAGGGAGGAGGTAAAAATAAGGGAGAAGGGCTGCTAGCACCCGTTAATGTAACAGGCTAAACAACTAGTATATATATATACACACACAGTAGAACTAAGGGGATAATTTTTAGTCTCATCGAAACTTCATCTATATGTATTTGTTAAATTGCATGAAAGGAGGAGTGATATTAATGGGTGATTTCAACATGCCAGATGTACTTTGGAACATCCCTGTTGTGAGCTCATCTAGAAGTAGAGATCTTGGATTCTCTACAAGGTGAGATGTTCCAGCTGCTGGTGCTTCAACCCACACAAGATGGGGCCATACTGGATCTGATATTCACACATGGAGCGAGTGTTTCTGATGCTACCGTTGGTGATCATTTGGCTTCTAGTGATCACCAGATGGTGTGGTTCAATATTAAGACATGTGTTGAGATGGTTTATTTGAAACTAATTTTGACAAGTTGGGGAAATACCTAAAGGGACTACTAGGTGGACAGGAACAGCATGGAGAAGTAGACAAGCAATGGGCAAAACTGAAAGAAGCTAATTTAGACATTTTTGTTAGGAAAGTAAACAAAAGGAAGAGGAAAAGAAGGCTGCTTTGGTTCTCAAAAGAAATAGCTAAAAAGGAAGGGGAAAAAAAAGGTTAGCCTTCATAAAATACAATGCATTGGAGAAAAAAGATGACAGGCTACAATACCTGGAAAAGCTATGAGCAGCTGATAATCAGAGAAGCAAAAATTGAAATGGACGAAGAAATAGCCAAAAAGGTAAAATTCAGAGATAAGACATTCTTTAGATATGTAAGTCATAGGAAGAAGGGCACAAGTGGCATTGTGAGGCTCAAAGATGAAGGGTAATGATTTGTAAAAGGTAAGGGGGATGAGACTTGATATACCACTTTTTCTGTGTGGTTACATGTTTAAAAAAGGTACTTATTTTTAACCTGGGACAATGAAGTGTTAAGTGACTCCTCCATACCTGATAAGGACAAAGTGGAATTGCTCAATAAAAAGTTCTATTTTGGCTTCACTGATGAAGGGCTGGGAGCAGGATTGCAGAAGACAAATGCTAATAGGAATGGATGTGTGGTAGATCTTGACCCAATTTCAGAAGATTGTGTTCATGAGGACCTAGCTAAACTAAAGATAGACAAAGCGATGGAGGTCATATAGCATACATTCAAGGATAATGAAGGAACTCAGGGAGATTCTGGTGGCTCCACTGGCTGACCTTTTCAATACTTCTCTGGAGTCAGGAGTGGTCCCTGAGGATTTTAAAAGGATGGGTGTTGTGCCACATCATATCATACCTTATGCTATGAGTTTATCTTGTTGGACAGACTGGATGGACAGATTTTTATCTGCTATCATCTACTATGTTACTATGGAGCTCATTTTCAAAAGAGAAAAATGGCCCAAAAAAATGGCATTTGGACATTTTGTTGCTAAAACGTCCAAACTGTCATTGGTCAAAACACATGTATAGATGGTTTTCTATGCTATTTATCTGCAATGCATTAGGGGCATGTTTTGTACAGGATTAGAGTCGACTTATGATTTGGATGTTTTTCTACAATAATGGAGCATTGCATAAAACTTCCAGGGCAAAGCTTGGACATTTGAGGCTATGCCTGTTTCAATAACAAGTGCTAGAAAGGTGGTCAAGTGACCAGATGACCACTGGATGCATGAAGGCTTAACCATCCTTACTCCCGCAGTGGTCACTGACCTTCTCCCATCCGCTAATGATGTGAATGAAACAGTAGCTTTCAAGTTTCAAGTTTTATTTAAAATTTCATATACCGCCTAATTAAAACTTCTAAGCGGTGTATAATAATAATAAAAATTTATACAACATACATCAACTGTAAAACAACATGGACTCAACATGGTGTCATTATGTCCTTCGGTTGACTGCAGCTTGCTAATCTTTCTTCTTCTTATTTTTTTTTTAAATTAGAAATCGCTTACAATCGAAGCGATGTACAAAATAACATAATAAAATGACAAACCATAAACACATCTTAACAAAATAACATCTACATCGTAGAATGGGAAAAACTAAAATACACACATGATTGTATAACATCCTTCCATTGGCTCATTGGGGCAGTGAGTGTGAGAGCAGATTATAATACCCTACAATCAATCCATGTTACATGAACGCATCGACAAACAACTGAGTTGTTAAAACATAACATTACATGGCATTAATGGGGATAGTTAGTACACTCAAAGACTTACACCAAGAACAATCAAAAATGGAAGGAAAAAAGGAAGAAATTCAATATTCTGAGAAAATGGAAACAACTAGAAGAACATTGGGAGGGGGAAAACAGTGTAATTTAGCCCTTACAAGGGCAGTTAGGACTCGAAAGCATCAAGAAATAAAAAACATTTCAATCTTTGTCTTGAAATGGCTTAAAGATGATTCTTCATGTAGATAATTAGGTATGGAATTCCAGAGGGAGGGTGCAAAAATATTTGATCTCATTGTGTTAATGTACTTTAAGGATGGAATAGTAAGAAGATGACAGCTGTATATGTCCTATTACAGCAGCAAGCAGGTCTCTGGAATAACCGAGTGGTTGGTGCAGTAGATTGCACAGAAGGGAGCCCAGGCCCATATCTCACTCTAACTAGGACACTTGTGGTAGAAAATGTGAGCCCTCTAAAATTCACACAAAACCTATTGTACCAGCATATAGGTGATACCAGCAAGCATAATAGCTTTTAGGGTGTTATAAAGTTGGATACAGTAGGTTTTGGGTAATATTTGGAGGGTTCCCAATACAATGTAAGGGGATTATGGTGAGATATGTACCTGCAGTGCCACCTAGAGTGCCCAACTGTTCTGCTGGGATGTCTGTGTGGCCAGTCTGCTAAAAATGCTGGTCCCTTCCTATGTCCCAATGGCTGGTTTTTGTGCATTTTTTTATTTGGACATTTTTTTTCTGAAAATGGTTCAAAAAGAGAATTGCTGAGGATAAACATCTAAGAAATAGCCATTTTCTAAACATAGATATGTTTTCTGTTTTGAAAATGGCCATGTTTTGTTACTAAATTTTGGGACGTTTTCCTTAAAACATCTAAACTCAGATTTAGATAACATATTGAAAATGCCTCTCCACATTACTATGTCCTTATTCGTTGAGCCTTTTGGAAAATACTTAGGAATTGTGCATCTCTTGACCACTACATCCCAATTCCTATCTAGACACTCTGCAGTATGTAAAATCTGGCTTTAATCTCTGATCCAGAATAAGATTACTGATTCAACATGCATTTTTCAATAATTTAAGTTTGTATTTAAAATGATGTTTAAATCAGAGTAATTTTAAATTATATTGTTTGCTTGACTATGAAAATGTTAATTTAATCATGTATTCAAAACTTTGTGCTTCACTGATCTTACAATTTGCAACCTTTGAAACTTATTAAGAAAAAAAATGTAACATTGCCAAAAATGGCACAGTTAATTACTGTCCTTGGAATTATTAGAAGCTTAATCATATTTATAATTTCACTTCAAGGAATTCCACTATCAACTTCCATTAGGTTAGGCATGGAAGCAATAGTTCATGTAAAAGAAAGAGTTTTTAAAACATTCTTCTTTTATTTTCCACTATAGTTCCCTGATAGCTCCATATACTTCATCTATTTCTCCTGCAATGATTTTAGCCTTTTTGAAAATAATTCTTCTGATTCAGCTGCTGAAACCCATATTCTCAGAGGGTAGCCTATGATTGTCATGACAAGTAGAAAGATCTTGATGGGTGACAAACTTGGGCCATCCAGCTCATTGTTAATGTTACCCTTTGTGACCAGCTCTTGGACTCTTTATTTTTTCTGAGAGGAGAAAAAATAGGAAAAAGGACATTCTCTGAAAAGACTGGAGATGAAGACACATCTTTCAGAGAGGAGAGGAGTAGAAGCCCAGACCAGACATATTCCATGCATTAAAGGTGAATATAAGAAAATACAAAAGCCAGCATGGTTAAAATGTGAAGTGAAAGAGGTTATTAGAGCCAAAAAAATATATTTTAAAGAAATGAAAAAGGATCTAAATGAAGTAAATAAGAGACATAAGTACTGGCAAGTTAGATGCAAAGTGGTAATAAAGAAAGAAACTTCTCAATTTTTGTATCATTTTCACATTAACACGGTCATTCAGAAATGCTTCTATCAACTCAGGATGATACGTTCCCTTGCAAAATTACTTGAACCAGCCTCCTTGAACACATTGATCCACTCCCTAGTAATTTCTTGTATAGACTACTGTAATGCCCTGTACAAGGGCATTACAAAAAAAGAAATTAGATGGCTTCAGGTTGTACAAAACACAGCTATTAAGATCATTTGTGGCGCAAAGAAATACGATCACGTTTCACCTCTTCTGATTAGTGCACACTGGTTACCAGTCGAACATAGAATCAGTTATAAAATCTTACTTTTAACATTTACAACAAAATTAAACAACCAACCAGAGTTCATTAACAGACTTTTAGTTCCTTATAATACTTTAAAATCTCTTCGTTCAATGTCTCAGAATCTTCTCATCATACCTTCTTTAAAATTAATCAATCCATTGCGCTCCAATAATTTTGCCGTCACTACCCCTACTCTCTGGAATTCACTGCCTAACCATTTGAGCAGTGAATCCGATATAAAACAATTTAAGGCAAAATTAAAAACGTTCTTGTTCCAGGATGCTTTGGGACAACAACTGTCCTCTTATTATTACTTTTTACCCTAACCTATTGTATTTTCCCCTTTTTTGTTGCACTTTTCTTTTACGATTGTAGTTCTTCCGCATTTCCCTTTTGTTTGAAGTAGGTCTATACGTCTTATCAGTGCTTTATTATGTCACTTAGATTTTACCCAGTATCCCCAGTTTTAATATGTTTTTATGTAAATTTTATATTGTACACCGCTTAGAAACCTGATTAAGCGGTTTAAAAAATCTTTTAATAAACTTGAAACTCAAAGAGGCAAAAACTCATTGTAACAATTATTTTTAGGTACATCAGAAGTAGAAAAAATTTTAGGGAAAATGTGGGGCCATTGGATTATCAAGGAGCAAAAAGGGCACTCAGGGTGGATAAAGCCATAGTGGAGAGACTGAATAAATTCTTTGCTTCGGTCTTTATGGAAGAAGATGTAAGAGATCTACCTGAACTGATAATGGTTTTCAAGGGATATGATGTGGAAGAACTGAAAGATATCTTGGTGAATCTGAAAGATGTACTAAGCCAACTTGATAACTTAAAAAATGATAAATCACCTGGACCGAATGGTATATATCCCAGGGTAATGAAAAAACTCAAGCATGAAGTTACTGACCTGCTGTCAGTGATCTGTAACCTGTCACTAAAATTGTCTGTAGTACCTGAAAACTGGAGGGTGGTCAATATAAGCTGATTTTTAAAAAATGTTCCAGGGGAGATCTGGGAAATTACAGACAGTAAGCATGACTTCAGTGCCAGACAAAATAGAGGAACAATTATAAAAAATAAAATTGTGGAACACGTAGACAAACATGATTTAATAGACAGAGTCAGTAAGGGTTCAAGCAATGGAGATCTTGCCTCACCAATTTGCTTCACTTCTTGACAAAGTTCCTGATGAAAGGCTCCTGAGAAAATTAGAGGCGTGGGTTAGGAGGCAATGTTCAGTTGTAGATTAGGAATTGGTTATCAAATAGAAAACAGAAGGTAGAGTTAAAAGGCTATTTTTTTTATCAATGGAGGAGGGAAAATAGTGGAATGCTACAGGGATCTGTACTGGGACCAGTGTTATTTAACTTATTTATAAATGATCTGAAAATTGGAACGACGAGTGAGGTGATTAAATTTACAGATGACATTAAACTGTTCAAAGTTGTTACAATGCATGCAGACTGGGAATCCAAATGCAGATGAATATTGAACCTGAAGTAGGGTATATTGACCCTGAATTACAGAAAGAGGCAATGTCAGTGGGTTCTGAAGGGACTATAGCTTTAAATAGAGAAGGGGCCATGGAGTTTGAGACCAGCCCTTCTGAAAGCATTTCTGAATAAAGTATGTTGATAGTAGAAAATGACAGGGGGATAATTTTGTCCCTTTCCCCGCAGGAACTCAATCTTCCCATCCCATCCCTGTCACTGTCCCAGTCCCATTCCTGTAAACTCTGCCTTAACCACACAAGCCTTGGATACTTATTATTTTAAAGTGTTTGAGGCTTGTGCAGATGAGGACAGAACTTGCAGGAATGGGGCAGGGACAGGAAAAGTACTCACCGGAGCAGGACAGGAAATTGAGTTCCTGCGGGGATGGGGAAAAATTTGGCCCCATGTCATTCTCTAGTTGATAAAGGAGGTTGGAATGATTGAGTATAGCCCTGCAAAGTACTGCCTGAAGAATGAGCCTGCAATGTTAAAACTGTGTTCTATAAAGTACCAGAAACTGAAAGCAAAGGGAAGTGTGAAATGGTACTGCTTGGGTGAATAGCTCTGCCATGTTAAGAAAGTGATTTGAAAATAAAAAGGAAATACTCACTAGAAATTAAAGCACCAGAAAAGACTTGATGCTATAGTAAAGAAGCATTGCTTGGACGTGAACTACAAAAGCCTTAAAGAGATTTCTTTTGGGGAGGGATTATAACAGCTAATCGTGGGCGGGTTGATCCCAAATCACTGAGCTTGAATCCAATGTAGGCTCATTGTGGCCACCTTAGCCGCTGCAATGCTGTCACCCCCGTGTATGGCCCAATGTCCAAAACCCACGGCCTCAAAAGTAGCTGCAGTACCATCACTAAGGGTACAACCTCAGCACTGAGGTCGTGGGGCCGAACCCTATCCCAAACACATCGCTGGATCCTCTGGCAGCGCCGAGGTGGACAGATAAATGCCGGAGTACAGAGAACTGCTCTGAATCCTTTGGGGAGATGATCTAACAAATTGAATAAATGGATAGCTAAATTCCATTGTGGAGAGTCTCCTTGGCTCACGAGGCCATGGTTAAGGAGCTAGAGGAGTTGCCATACATTAGGAGACTAGAGAAAACTGGGCCACCCTTCCCTTGAAAGAGGAGACCGAGAGGGGACATGAGCGAAGGTTGTGCCCCTTTCATTGTACAGAAAACGAGAGGATACTCTCTAAAGTTAAAAGGGGATAGATTCCATACAAACGTAAGGAAATTCTTCACCCAGAGAATGGTAGAAAACTGGAACACTCCTCCACAGGCCGTCAAAGGGAAAATACCCTTCATGGATTCAAAACACCATTAGATAAGACCCTGCTGAATCAGAACGTAAGCCTGAACGTATGCAGGTAAGGCAAGTCTCGGTTAGGGCACTGGGCCCTGACCTCATGGCCACCGCCTGAGCGGACTGCAGGGCACGATGAACCACTGTTCTGGCCCAACAGCGGCAATTCTTATGTTCATACTGCTGAAATGCTCCATGTAAAACTCCAAAACCAGGCCGCACACCATACCCTGCGAGCATGACATACACCGACCCTTACTCTGCGAAAAGAAATAAGGCCGATACTCGCCCCTTTGTAATGGGTACGCCACCATCCTATGCTCAATTCCTAGGATTCTCTCTCAACGGTGCAGGGGAACAGGGAAACTAAAGAGCTGCTGATGTCTCCCGATGCTGTCCACCGATATAAAGGCAAATTAAACTGCTGCTCCTCCGCTTCCTTGTATCAGTAGTATGATACGTGGTACACGTGGATTTGTTACTATGAGAGCGAGCTACTGAGCTCGTTGGACAGACCGAGTAAGGCTATCCTAATGCCCTTATCCTCTTAAGTGCACACAGCTCGGTAGTCCTGACAACAGCATTGAAAAGACTCCAGTCTCCTTTAGATACCCCATCACTTAGTTCACACTGGGCCCCATGAGACCTGCCGCTTCTCTTGAGTCTATATACAACTAAATAGATCTGTGAACAAGTTACTTCTGTTGCATGGCCATAATCTATAAATCTATATGCATATTGTATGTGTTGTTCCATGACCTCATCAAGCAAAGAATTCCCCCGTGATAATGCAAAAAACCTGCCTGCTGATTTCCAAATCACCAACCACACTAGCGCCCACTACCTTGCACTGACCTATCCAGACACTTATATGCTGTATATTAACCTATCTTACCAGGCGCCTATTTTGTGCTATTTCAATACCACTTAATTCCCCAGAAGATTCATCCCAGCGTCAGACATGGGTCAAATACGCAACAAAACCAACACCAGCTACTGCATAAGAACCTCCCTGACACTTAAATACTGTATATTAACTTATCTAACCTTGTTAAAGTTCTGAAGAAGGTTCTTCTTTACCCATAGAGTGGTGGAAAAACTCGAACGCTCTTCCGGTTAGAAAAGGTCCTGCTAAACCAGAACACACTCAGGCAAAGCCAAACCTAGTTAGGGCACTGGTCGCCGATCCAAGAGGCCACCACGGGAGCGGCCTGCTGGGCACAATGGAACCCCTGCAATTCTCTCATATCATGTAGTACCATATAGAAACCTAGATACAGTCTAGCCCATGGGATTCTTATAGTAATTTCCCTGCAGCTTGAGACCAGATCCCTGAGTTGATGTCATGCAAATAAGATCCAAACTGACATGTACCTGACTAAAATTCTCCTGGTACTGCAGAACCCAGCGAGCGCTGAGCATCCCACAACAGTAACTGTGCCACTTTCAGAAATCAATGGCACCGCAGCAGCACTAAACCAATCTGCATAAGGATAGAACCTACATCACCTCCACATTGCACCCTCAGTCAAATCAGAGAATCCCCCAAGACTCCTTCCTTCCTTCTAATGCCCTCACAGTCTCTGCCTGCCATCCCTGAATGAGTGGAAATTCATTTCAACTGCTCCCGACCAGTCCACTCTCATTCTCAACCGATGCATGCCTACCGTGTTGCCCTCTCACGGCCATGGCCACCTCAAGAAGTGAACCCCGAGGCCGCCGAGTCAGCGGCCTACATCAACCGGGCTCTCCGGCTCACCACTCTCCCTTGCTCTGCGCTGGGACACCGACGGCAGAGAGCTGCAAAACCCGACGCAATGCCGCTACACCTCGGAGGCTTGCAGTGTACGCGAAGCCTCTCTGCTTCCCCGCCGCACCCTATTCGCCACCTCTGGGTGGCAGCAAGTTTCAAGTTTCAAGTTTATTCATGTATTTGATTAAACGCTTATCCTAAGATAAGCGTTGTACAATAATAATTAAAAACTTTTACAGACATACAAAAAGTCAGACAATTTTAACGTACTTAATTATTAAAACCACAGGGGTACAATAGGAAGGGGGGAGAACTACATTTATCGAGTAAAGATACATAAAAAAGGGAAGTACATTAGGGTAGGGAAAAGTTAACGGTTTTGCTAGACTAAATCAAATGATCAATTAAAGGCATCTTTAAAAAGAAAACATTTTAAATTACTTTTAAAGTTCTGTATATTTTGTTCGGATCTTAGATATATAGGAAGAGAATTCCAAATCATAGGGCAGTCACCGAGAAGATTGAGGTACGGCGAGTACCTATTATCCACGTGCTAGGGAGATGGGACAGACCATCCACCCTATGGTTCCCTCCATGGCCATCGGAGCGCAGGGCGGCGGCCACATCAGGATGACTGAACTCTCGACCCCTTACCCGAAGAGCAGGGACCACGAACGCCAAACCCGGGACTCAGATACTGGCCACTCCAGCCGCCATGCGCTCCTGGATCCACTGCTGCAAGCCATCCGGCAGCTACCAGCAGCACTAGCAGACCGCTGTAAAAACGGCACTTTCGGCAGTCCTTAGCGCCAAGCAGGGCCTGCACGTGGCAGACCCCGCCTGCCCTGAGGCACGGATGGGATCGGCCTCACTGACTGACTACCTGCCTCGATCTGCCTTCTATGCCGCCAGTCCAACTCCCCTCGGTGCCGCTTTTGGCTCTAATGACCGGTCTGATGCTGACGCCCCATCGGGAGGGAAATGTGCTTCACAGTTCCCCGATAGCAAAGGGGGGGGGGTGTCCTCCTCCTCTCAGCCGGAGCGCCCGTTGGGAGAACACCACCATGTTCTTTTGGATCAATCTGCTCCCGCTCTCTCTCCAACATTGCTGCGCACAGTGAAGGAGCTGCACAGGAAAACAACCCCTAGGAGAAGCAGAACCGCCATCAACGCCGAAGGCTGCTCACTGCCCATCGCACTTCTCCGGCGGTTCTGCTTGGACCGTCCGCTCTGGTTCCTGGCAGCTCTGCTTGGACCGCCCGTCGTTCCCGGCCATGCACGTATGCGGCAACCCACGGAGACAGCGCACTCAACCCCCACCTGGAGAACCGGAACGACGCCGGACTGACCTCGCCTCCGGGAGAACCTCTCGCATCCTACAGGAACCGCAGCTATGCGGCTCTCTCAGTCGTGCCGACACTTATGGCTAGGCCCAAAGCCCTCTCCCTGCCACCAATTCACCCGCTCAAGTCCCCTACCAATGGAAACCAGTGCAATCGGACCACCGGCGGCCATTTGAAGGAACGAAGAAAACCAAAGGTGAGCAAACGTGTGGGTACACATGCCGGCGGGCCTACCTGGCAGCAGGGAGCAGGGCGGAAACGCCGTGATGCTCCCATGGCGAGGACCGAACTGCGGCTTCCGCTACAGTTCGGGTCGCCTCCCTCTGCTCACCACGCCCCCAAAGCTTACGTCCCCGAACCTGATTGCCCCCCCTTTCCTAGCCCTATTTGTCTCTACACCGATTTCCCCTCCCTACCTCCCTTTCCCTTCCCCCCTTAGGCAACGGCCTCAGCCATTTTGTCACCGCTGCCCCCTATACGGTGGGACGCTTGTCCTTAATATGTTGCTGAATCCCAACCAGAGGGATGAGTCTCATATTCTTAAGGAACTGCATTAAACTGTTTGAAAGCACATGTTTTGCCAGAATAAATTTGATTCCAGGTGAAAGGATTTGATTACTGGACTATTTTTTTTTTTTCCTATAATACCTTTCATTCCATCAACTCTAACTAATCGCTAAGTCTGGCGTATGGGCTGGATATAGTGACTTGACCAATACTATCAAGTGCATGCCCGGCCACAATAGGCACCAGAAATGTAGGCCAGGATTTTCCAGGCCTACATTTTTGGTGCCTATCTGTGTCATGAATCGCACCTACATAGGCGCTTAAGGTCATCTAATGCCACTTCCGGTGTTAGCCATGCCCACAGTGGCATTAGGCAGCCTAAAGTGTCTACAGAGGTGCAATTCAGGTGCAGATTTTTTTAGGCACTGGCAGGTGCTTTAATTTTAATGTTTTTCCACTGTTTTTTTTTTTTTTTTTTTTTTTAATCGTATTTTTATTAACAGTGGAAACACACCGCCCAACAGGGCAGAATAACAAACTTCTGTAAGTCAAAAGCTTTAAATGGTGTTTCTTAATTAACTTAGGCACTGTTTATAGAATTTCCCCCAAAGAGTCACTCGTGATCCATCTGTGTTGTTTCTGAGTTGGAGAGTGGAGAGTTGGATTTAGGTGCTGTGTGAAGGACAGTGGAAAATGGAGAGCTTTGAAATTTGGAATAGGAGGAAAAGAAATGTTTTTCAATGAATAAATTATGGTTTGTTTGCTGTTTGTGTTGTCCCTGTGCGAAATTTTTGTACATCACATTTCCTTCCCTACCTGTGCTGTTTGTCGCTCCCTGAACTTGTCGACCACACTTGCCTGCTCCTATCTAAACACATCCCTTGCTATCTCTTTGGCCCCCTTACCCCCTTGGTGTATCCTTAACCCACAAACCACAACCTAGCACACATCTCATTGTTGGGGTTACCAGATTTACCCGGATATGTCCTCTTTTCAGAGGAGTGTCCGGGCGTCCGGACGGCTTTTCAAAACCCGGCACTTTGTCTGGGTTTTGAAAAGCTGGTAAGATCGGGGCGGATGTGACGCGGTGACATCACATGCATGCGCAGATGCATTCCAGTTCCGGCCCGAAGAGACGAGGTTTGTGTGGGGCTGGGGTTGGGAGGCTTATGCACTCCTTGTTTGTCAGTGTGCTGGTGCTAGATGAGTTCTGTATACTATTTTTGTATAAGTATCTCACTAAGTTGTGTTTATTGCTGCAATAGGTGGTGGTATGCACAGTAGTGTTAGTGGGTGCACCTGTGGCGGTGGGACACCTACGGAATAAGCCTGGATGTACTGAATGATTGTGTAATAATAAACCCCCTCTTCTGGGGGGAAGTAAGATGGCGTCAGTATAGCCAGCTGCTTTACAACGTGTCTCTACGTGCTACGATCTAGGAGTGATCATTAGCGAGGACATGAAAGTTGCCAATCAAGTGGAGAAGGCTTCCTCTAGGGCAAGACAAATGTTGGGGTGTATCCGCAGAAGTTTCGTCAGCAGGAGACCTGAAGTTATGATGCCGTTGTACAGAGCCATGGTGAGGCCACACTTGGAGTACTGTGTTCAGTTTTGGAGACCACACTACTGAAAGGACGTGCTGAGGATCGAGGCGGTTCAGCGAATGGCCACCAGATGGTCATGGGGCTCAAGGATCTCACGTATGAAGAAAGACTAAAGAAATTGCGACTGTACTCACTCGAGGAAAGAAGAGAACGGGGAGATATGATTGAAACGTATAAATACATCACGGGACGCATCGAGTCAGAAGATGATATCTTCTGACTCATGGGACCCTCGACCACCAGAGGGCATCCGTTGACAATCAGGGGAGGGAAGTTTCATGGCGACTCCAGGAAGTACTTCTTTACTGAAAGAGTGGTAGATCATTGGAACAGACTCCCACTCCAGGTGATAAAGGCCAGCAGCGTGACGGATTTTAAGAAAAAATGGGATACTCTTGTGGGATCTTTAAGGGAGTAAATTCAGGGGGGGGATACTTGGAATGGGCAGACTTGGTGGGCTGTAACCCTTTTCTGCTGCTTTTTTTCTATGTTTCTACAGTTTTACCTTCGGGCAGCGTCCTGCTCATTTCATCCAGATGCCTCACTCTAAGAGGAAGGGTGCAATTCGCTTGGACCCATTACCAACAAGGACTTCCACCCCGAATCAAAGATCGATTTTGGAGTATGCTGCAGTTGCCAGCGGTCCGATGCGTTCTGGAGGTCCTGAGCTTTCGTTGGTGGTGGAGCTGCCGGCGATGTTGGGTTGGAGATATCTCTCTCCCCTCCAGCGACTATCCCATCACCACGTCCTGCTCATCCCGTGGCTCCATCAGGTGATCCTTGTATGGAAGGAACGTCAAGGGAGACCCTGTTTGAAGGGGCAGTAGCTGAGAGGGAACAAGAGCAGAGAGTCCAGGGAGCTGATTTGGCTGAACTTGGAATTAGAAGACCTGCCAAGGTGACCCTTGATAGCATATGGGGTCACCTTGGCTCTCGAGAGACTAAACTCAACGGTTACAGGATCTTCCCAGGGATTGAAAACTCTCGTAAGTACTGTGGACAATTTTGGAAAGTCATTAAAAGATACCAAAGAACAGTTTTCTACAAAAACTAAGATACTTAAAGAAAAAACAGACAAATTACAGCATGTAATTGAGGGGATTCTGAAAGAAAGAATTTTTTAATAGAAAAATTGAACAATTAGAGAACCACAGTTGAAGGTTAAATTTACGCTTATTGAATTTTCCAAAATTCTTTGGAGTATCTACCCATGAAATGTTCAAGAAATATTTAACAGAGGTGTTAAAATTTCCCTCTGAGTTTATGCCACCAATTAATTGTACATATTATTTACCTGAAAAAAAGTACCAATTGCCTCTATAGAAAGTGAAGGTTTGGCAGCCGTAGAGCCACTACACCTTACAGAGATTTTGGAATCCTCGGTGGTTGTGGAAACAGAGAGAGCAACTTTGTTGGTTTCCTTTTTTTTTTTTTGAACAAGACTTGAATTCAGTAATGAGACTGTTTGCTTTTTTGCAATTCCCAGATGTTATTTTATGGAAAGAAAATCTGGATTTTCCCTCATGTAACAAGATCTACACAGGAACGGAAAAAGCTGTTCTTAGCAATGAGGACAGAAACATTAGCACTTGGAGCAACATTCCTTTTGGCATATCCATGCAAATGTTCAATCAAATTCTTAGGTGTTAGGTATACCTTTTTTATCCCAGAACAACTTAGATTATTCTTGGACTTGAAGAAAATGTCAACTGGGACAGTTTAATAAGAACTTAATGATAGTCATGATTATGGAATATGAGGACCATATACCGTTAAACCAATTTCTTTTTATTATATTCCTCTTTTGAGTTGCTCCTCACTCTTAATATTCTCCCTCTGATGTGATATTGTGGTCTAAGAAAGATTTAATATTTGTTTCTCTTCTTAAACATTTTTTAGTTTATATGATGGTTTCATTTCTGATTTGCTTGTACAAGAGATCTCTAGTGAAATTATATTAAAACTTCAATAAATAAATAAAAAATAAATAAATAAACCCCCCTCTTCTATTAAACTGCGCAAGCAGTTTTTAGTGTGGTGAGTTCCTATGAGTGTTTTGAGCAGCACGGGCCATTCAGCGCAGCTCTCTGTGCTAGAAACTGCTATCGCAGTTTCGTAAAAGAGGGGGAAAGTAACTTAAAAACAGATATGTTGGTGAACCTGGAAGATGAACTGAGCCAAATCAACAAATTAAAGTGTAGTAAATTGCCTGGACAGGACATAACACACCCTAGAGTACTGAAAGAACTCAAACATGAAATTGCCAGTTGCTGTTAGAGATCTGTAACCTGTCGTTAAAACCTGAAAATTGGAAGGTGGCCAGAAATTGCAGGAAAAGTTAAGGAAGACTGGGCATTCGAATGGCAGATGAAATTTAGTGTGGACAAATGTAAAGCGATGTACATTGGGAAAAATAATCTAAATCGTAGACAGGATACTGGGCTAAATGAACCAGTAGACTGACCCTGTAAGGCTATTCTTATGTTAGGTTCCACCTTAGGAGTCAGCACCCATAATCTACGTAGATTATGGATAATACACTGAAACCTTCCATCCAATGTGTGGTGGAAGCCAAAAACAAGCAAACACAATGCTAACAATTATTAGGAAAGGGATAGAAAATAAGACAAAGAAGAATGAAGTTACATGGTAATACATTTCAAATAAATAAGATGGGGTTTTTTTTTCTCTCTAAAGGGCTCATTTTCAAAAGAGAAAACATCCAAAAAGTAGCATACATAAAGGGGCATGTGGACGTTTTCCTCCTCAAACCCTTCCAAATTGGTATTTTCAAAACTTATCACCTTGATGGCTTTCTTTTCAGTTTGTCAGTAGTTCATCTAAATTTCATGGGGGCATGTTAGAGGCATGGTGTGGGCGGGACTAAGGCAGGCTTAATACTTACTAGTTTTTGTCTGTTGTCTGATTGATTGATTTATATGTTTGATTATATTTATGAGCATCAGAGCATTTACCTTGCTCACTTGCAATAGAAACCCCCTTATAGATAGATAGACAGGACCCATTACCGAAAGAAACATATATTTTCCACACTCGTAAGTGCCAGAATCCTTCCAGGTAAGATACCTATCCAAACCTCCCCCTCCCCCCCCCCCACACACACCTTGCCCACTTGCATTTCTATAACCTGTTGATTGCCACAGGCACTCTGGGACATACTATATATCTCCAATTTGTGCCCTAAATAGTGAGGTCAATCGTAGTAAAACAAGATTCTATGTATGTGATATGGAATGCATAGTTGTATGCGGTATATACATTTTTTAATAAATAAATAAAAATAGTGGGCAACTAATACAACTCCTGAAAGTCTATTCTTTTTTTTTTTTTTGCAGTCAAGAATACTTTAGAACAGGGGTGTCCAATGTCGATCCTCGAGGGCCGCAATCCAGTCGGGTTTTCAGGATTTCCCCAATGAATATGCATTGAAAGCAGTGCATGCAAATAGATCTCATACATATTCATTGGGGAAATCTTGAAAACCCGACTGGATTGCAGCCCTCGAGGACCGACATTGGACACCCCTGCTTTCGAAGTTGCCAGTACAGATACAAGATCCTGTATCCGAAATTCCGAAAACCAAAAAGCTCTGAAAACCAAAATTCGATACTTCACTTATGTTTGAAGGCATTGCTCCAGTCCCATAGTTTGGAACATGTTTGTGTTTGAAGTGCTAGCAAACTAGATGCACATCTCCTTACGAGAGGCATAGAAGGATATGAGTGACTAAAAATTACAATAAATACAATCGGAGTACAAAATTATAATTATAAATCTTCTAAGAAATTTTTTAATTATTCTACTTTATACAGTTTCAGTAGAGATAAATACCCTCTTGTTTGACATTCACAGAATGCTATATATATTTTTTTGAACTTTAGCTACATTAAGAACTTTACCTTTAGTTGTTTTATGGCAGGAAGGAAGGAGTGCTATGATGTATAAAGCCTGACTGGCAGAGTCCATGTCCTCATGCTTTTGAGTTTGTATAGGCTATCACTGATCACTATTTAGCAATTTAATAATGTATTATTTTGTAATAAGGTTATTTATAGATGAACAATTCTATTTTAGTAAAATGACTAAAAATTACGCCAGGTGTACACCTGGCAGGGCCTCCGTGTGTGCGGATCGCCGGACTTGATGGACCGAAGGTCTGTTCCGAAGATGGCACTTGTTATGTTCTTTTTGAAGTGTCTTATGCTCTGTCTTTTCTTGACTTATCAAAAACCTGAAATGAGGATAAGGATTCACAAACTAAAGTATTTACTACCTTTTTAAGATCATAAATCAGGTAGGTGACCTAGGTATATAGGAGGACTTGTGCATATGGGACCTATGCATGTCCTTACCCATTAATGCAGGTTCTAGCATCCCCCACCCCACCCCGTACAACACCAGAGAAATAGAAACAAATAAATTTCTTCCTGAACAGTGCAAAATATAGACAGCAGATGTAAATTTTCAAAACTAACACATTTTAATCACTGAATTGAAAATAAAATCATTTTCCTACCTTTGTTATCTGGTGATTTTATTTTTTAATCATCTTTTCCCAGTCTCTGGCTTTTGTCAGTGCTCTTAACTCTGTTTCCAAGACCTTCTTATCCATTTGCTGATTTTCTCTCCTTCACTTTCTGCCCTACATCCATCTTTGACATTAACTTTTATGATTTATTAATATACCGCTTGTTTATTTTACTGGTCAAAGCGGTTTACAAAATACAATCAAATAAAAATAAAAAGCATTCAACTTTATTCCATTTTTCTGCTTCCTTCTCAATCTATTTTTCCATCTCTTTCCCTCTTCTCCATACTTGTGCACATCTCCTTCCTCCTTTTCCCCTATTCCCATCACTCATAAACAGCATTTCTTCCATCTCTTTTCCTTCCCCAGTCCTCCCATCCCTGTTCACCATCTTCTTCCTCTCTCTCCCTCTCCTGTGTTCTGACATCTCTGTTTTCCCCCTTCCTATGGTCTGGTATATTTTTTCTCTCCTTCTACGGTTTGGAATCTCTATCTCTTCCTTCCTTCCTTTCCCTCCTTTCCCCTACTGTGGTCTGGCATCTCTTTCTCCTCCTTCCCTCCCCTTCTTGTGATCTGATATCTCTCTCCTTCCATCTCCCCTTCCCCTGATATGGTATCACTTTCTCCTTCCTGCAGTCTGGCAAATCTCTTTCACCTTCTTCCCTTCCCTCCTTCCCTCCCCCTTCCCATGGTCCATTTCCCTCCTTACCTTTCCCCCTTTCCTGTGGTCTGCTATCTCTCTCCTCTCCTCACAGTCTATTATATATATCTTTCCCCTCATCCCCTTCCATCCTCTGCACTGTTGCCCACTATCTTTCTCTCTCTGCTTTCTATTTCCGGCATCATATGTTCTTCCCCTTCCCCTCTCTCCCACCCCAGCCTCCTCCATTCTACTTAAGAAGCTGGCCCAGGGGCTTCCTAGCCTGGCATTTCCTCCCCTTTCTATCCACGCTGGTCTGACGTCCTCCTCACCTTCAGTCTTGCAGACATATCCATTTTTGTTGCAGGCAGGGGACCGCCAGACTTGGCAACAATACTCAACTGCCGCATGCGGCCCCTTTCTTTGCTTTCCTTCTTCTGCGATCAGTCCCCAATGACGCAACTTCCTGTTTCCACCTAGATGAACCGTGGCAAAAGGAAAGCACAGAGGGGGGCTGCAAGTAGTGGTTGAGAATCGATTCCAGGGACGGCAGCCCCCTATAACAAAAATGGATGTGTCTGCAAGACCAGGAGAGGAAAACGTCATTAGGGGTTCCCCAGAGTCTCAGGGCCCAGGGCAGCTGCCCTGTTTGTTCCCCCTTAATGCCAGCCCTGTGCTGCGGCACAGTCACTGCAGGCCACATAAAATGGCCAGGTGGGCCGGATTCGTCCCGCGAGGCTTGTGTTTGACACATGTGCCCTATGCATTTATAAAGCTGTATTATGTTGTTTAACATTTAACAAAGAAGGATATTTATTTATACGCCTCATAATACAATTTCTCTTTCATTCTTTTGATGAGACAAGGAACTTTGTAATGTTGGAGACATAAAATCAGCTTTATAGGAGCTTGCATTGTATCTATATAATCACCTGAATGCAAAACTGATAGGATGTTGGGTGTTCTGAAAAATGTTTACCAGTAGGAACCCCTGAATCTTCCTCCCACTTTAATTATCTGCCTGCTTTAAACAAAGAAGAGTAAAATATAATCAGGCAGCACCAGCTTCTAGTACTTGACTTGCATGGTTATTTGTGAAATGGTTTTCATCTCCTGCATGTTAATAGCTTGCTCAAATATAGAATTAGATATGAAGTTTTGAATAACTGCTAATAATAGTATAATAGGAAACTGCTTGAATGTGGATCTCTAATAAGTCAGCTCAGCCAATACAGATTTAGCTACCGGTATGTGCTGGGGAAATAAATGAGTGACTCATTTTATAGAAGATTTAGAATTAGGGCTTCTATTCTTAGGGCCCCTTTTACAAAGCCATGGTAGTAAGTCACGGCGCAGCAAATGTGACGCAGCCCATAGGAACCAAATGTTATGTGTTGTATTTGCCATGCAGGAATCACTACTTTGGCTTTATAAAATGGGCCCTTAGGCCTGGATTCTGGAAATGGCACCTACATCGGCCAGCGCCTCCCAAAATGGGCCCGGCCCTGTCTCAATCGCTCATAGGTGCCATTACTAGAATCACGGCTTATGTCAAACTTAGGCACCATTAGTGTAGGCCAGGGTTTTAAAGGACAAAATTACCGGCACCAAAGTTTGACTGAGAATCACGCCTAACGGCGCCTAAGGTCATTTCCAACCATAGCCATACCTACTTTGATCTTAAGTGCCATTAGGCGTCATGATGTAGCCGCGATTCTGACATCTATCAAGGCAGGTGCTTGCCGGTGCCTACTTTTCTTTTAATGGATTTTAATGGGTTTTTCATTAGCACAATCAATTACTGCACTGATTAAACCAATTAAAGCAATTGAGATAGGCAGTGGTAGGGCACCTATCGCTGCCTAATTTATGGCTCAATTTTTATGTTTAATTCTTTATTGCTTTTCAAATTTTGACAGTGCAATACAACTATATTACACATGAGCATTATACATAACGCACTTAAAATACACAAAATTAATACATTACCAATCCTTTTCTCCCTTCCTTCCTCACATAATTATTACACTGCATATGCATATATTATTGCAATATTATAGATAAATACCTTTAGCAATCCCAAATACCTTTCCCCCCCCTCCCACCCCCTGGATGTGTAAGGAATCTGTAAAAAGGGAGATACTTGACATTCATTGCATTCAATATATGCAGTCAATGGGCTCCACACCTTATTGAATATCATACTAGATCCCAAACACTCCACATTCATTCTCTCATATTTATAAGTGGAACAAATATATGCCCACCAAAATGTATAATTCAGTCTGTCGTTATTCTTCCAGTTACGTGTAATCATCTGGATGGCTATTCCGGTCATAATCAAGAAGAGTCGGCTTTTATATCTATCTAAAGAAGGCTTAATATGCAATATTGTACCACAAATTATGGCTTCATAGGTTAACAGGATTGATGACTCAAGAATAATATT
Source organism: Geotrypetes seraphini (assembly GCF_902459505.1). NCBI lineage: Eukaryota > Metazoa > Chordata > Amphibia > Gymnophiona > Dermophiidae > Geotrypetes > Geotrypetes seraphini. Next base: position 549,275,254 of record NC_047084.1, read on the forward strand.
TATTTGTCCTCAAATTGACTTCCAGAAATTAAAGTATCATTGGACAATTATATAACAGATGATCCAAGGTCCCTATGACAATGCCAGCATCTATTAGACTTAGAACTATCTACCTTATTCAAATGAACTGGGGTCCAAAAAATCCTATGTAATAAGAATAATCAAGTTTGTCTCATAGATGCTGATGCAGTTTTTAGAATCCGGGCCTTAGTGTTTACAAAATGTTAAAATGGGTATTAATTTTCCAGACTACTGGAGTTTTATTGAGGATAAATAAAAACTGTGTTTAATTCTGCTGAAGCTTCATGTGGAAGAGCTCTGAAATCCTTGGATATTCAAGTAGCTTTCTCCTTCCTCTCTCCTGGACCAGGTCCTTCTGCCCACTGCAAACCATGGGACTGCCAGTAAGACTGGTATAACCAGATAGAATACAGTACAGTATTTATTCTTATATTCCACAGAATACCAAAACCGATTACATAGGGATCACAATAAAGAAGCTAGCAATTGCTAGAAATTACAACTCTTGGAACAGAGAAAACAGAAATACAAAAACAGAAAAATAAGATAAAATGAAACACTTGGTCAATACGCAACAGAGAGGCTGAGCAGATCTGCAGTAAGGTCTCCTTTTACTAAGCTGCGATGGCGGTTTTAGCGTGCGCTGAATTGCCACGTGTGCTAGATGCTAACTCCAGCATTGAGCTGGTGTTAGTTTTAGCCGCGTAGCGTGTGCTAAAATTCTGGATGCACTAAAAATGCTATCGCAGCTTAGTAAAAGGAGCCCTAAATCGAACACAAAACAGGTCCCAGATGGCAGGTTCTGAAAACAGTTCTTATATTAATAAAGATGCTTTATTTTGGCATCGATTTGGCGCAGATCTGTCCAGCCTCACTGTTGCGTGTTGAATATTGATTAAGGCTTGATACATTTTTCTCCTTGGCAAAATATCCTTAGCTTTAATGAAGTCCTTCAGGAACTCTTTCCAAAGGAGGCTTTTTTTTTTTAAGATGCAGAAGTTGATAATGATTTCTTGAACCACTGGAAACAAAGCATAAACCCCCTTTTAACGAAACCACGCAAGAGGTTTTTAGTGACAGCTGCACTGCTACAACAGTCATAGAGTTCCTATGAACGTCTGAGCAGTGCAAAACGTTCAGTGCACCAGCCAGGACTAAAATCCTCTTGCGCGGTTTTACAAAAGGGGGAAAGTTAAGTAAAATGATGGTGAAGAGTGAATCGACAGAAAAAGAGGAGTCTTCCTTTGCCAAGCACAGCGAGAAGCAAAACAAAAGAAAGGCAAAGCCGATGTCGCAATACAACACAAGGAATTTTATTGAATGTTCCTCTGGAAAGTCCCAACTAGGATCCTGGTTTCGGCTTTCGGTTCTCACTGAGAGTTCCTTGACAAGTTTCTTTAAGTTTGGCTGTCAGTACGTCTTTAAGTACATTCCTAAAGGTCTTTTTCAAGACTACCTGAACTAGAGATACCACTGTAATATCCTTTTATCAGTTTGGTATGTCCCCTGAGGGAGGCAGTGTTCTGAAACCAGGATCCTAGTTGGGACTTCCCATAGGACTTTCAATAAAATCCCTTGTGTTGTATTGTGACATCAGCTTTGCCTTTCTTTTGATGAAGAGTGAATTACATTACGTACACATCTTTACTGGATTATTTATTAGTTTAAGAGGATTCCACATAGCCTGAGAAACACAAAAGTTCCAAAATTATATACCAATGATGAGGACTTCCTTATCAAATGGCAAGCTATTTTAAATAAATGTTTGTCAGGTTAAAGGATTTTAAATGTGCAGAAATCTAATAAAAAATTAGAATCTGCAAAAGAAAAATTGGACAAGGAACTTGCATGTTTAAAGAGACATGATGCTTGTTTTGATTTATTATTTGATGATTATAAACAACAATTCAAATCTTTTAAGAAAGAATTAAGACAAATTTAAAAGGAATAATTTAGACCATAGATTTGGTAATGTACTGTACAGTATATCAATGGTATAAAACCAATGGACATCAAGGTAACTTAAAGTTACCATTGTTAGATTTAACAAAAAGAGGACTACAAGATCATGAGAACTCAAGAAAATGAAGTAGAAGGGAGTTAGATGAAGTTTTTGAACAATCTGTCTTTCTGTATACAGCACCTTCTAAAAAAATATAGATCAACCGTATAGCGAGAGATTAGAGAAACTGGGCCTCTTCTCCCTTGAAAAGGAGACTGAGAGGGGACATGATCGAAACATTCAAGATACCGAAGGAAATAGACTTAGTAGATAAAGATAAGTTGTTCACTCTCTCCAAGGTAGGGAGAATGAGAGGGCACTCTCTAAAGTTAAAAGGGGAAAGATTCCGTACAAATGTAAGGAAGTTCTTTTTCACCCAGAGAGTGGTGGAAAACTGGAACGCTCTTCTGGAGTCTGTTATAGGGGAAAACACCCTCCAGGGATTCAAGACAAGTTAGGCAAGTATCTGCTGAACCGGAACTTACGCAGGTAGGGCTGGTCTCGGTTAGGGCACTGGTCTTTAACCTAGGAGCCGCCGCAGGAGCGGACAGCTGGGCATGATGGACCACTGGTCTGACCCAGCAGCGGCTATTCTTATGTTCTTATGTTCAACCATTTTTTCAACTAGAAAATATCTGTAAAGAAAGACTACATCAAAAATCATTCCAGAAAGGACACACACATAAAAGGGAGAGGGTGAAAAGCTATACTACAACAAAGAACAATAGATGGTTATTACAAATGGTTTAAACTACTGGCTCAGGAAGAAGATTGAATAGCATTTACAATCTCTGAGATAGAACACTAAACAATGATGAGGTCACTGTTTTGAACAAGGTCTATCTTTTTTACCTATACCTTATTATAATGGATTCAACACAAGAGTAGAATAATTTAGATTTACAAGTAAATTGAAAATAATTGATTATTTCTCAAAACAGACTGCTAATGTTTCAGACATGATCTCCTGGCAACCACAGCCCCATGATCATAGCCTATGAAAATATGATACTGAAGGAAATTACTCAGCTTGAGAACAAAAGGGAAGAGAATATTTTACAGTTTAAGCATAGAAGAGAAAGCTGCTATAGAATCATTGAAAAATTATCCTGATATTATTATAAAACCAGCAGATAAGGGTGGTTGGGTTATTGTTATGGACACTGAACAGTAGACAAGAGAATTTAATTGTATGTTAATGTCTGAAATTTTATTGTGCTTGTCTTGCGATATTTTATGTATATGAATTACTTGTTGCACAATTGTAGTTTGAAAATCGAATAAAGATATATATATATAAAAGAAGATCACGCATTTTTTAGTTCAAAATTTTTTACTGAGTTTGGTATATTAAGTACAATAAATTTTAACAAGGCAAGAAACATGCACGCTGCACCAATGCAAGGAGTCACAAGAAATTATCTACATAATGTGATACAGCAGGCAGACCCTGGCCTATCTAGAAAGAGGGGAGTAGCAACACAACACGCAGCCAAAAGTACATGTAATATCCAAAGCACAGAGAGACACCGGAGCCATACACCCATACAAACATTGGGAATGAGCCCTAAGGTATGAGCCAGATTTAAATGATGACAGTCATGTTTCCGCACATGAGCTGAATGTCATCAGTCTGTGTTGCAATAGGAGTTAACTGGACTCCATATTTTAGTATAGGAGCTCGTGGCCTTGTGTTTTCCCGCTATAACGCTTTCATATTTTACTGTAAGGCATAGAAATTCCACCATTATGAGACTACCTAACTGTCCAACCTGGGAGATCAAAAAGAAAACTTACTCTATTTTAGATATTAGTTTAGATGGTAAGTTTCTTACTAAAAAGGAAATTGAGGGATCCTTTCACAAAGGTGCGCTTGCGTTTTTAGCGCACGCATTGGATTAGCGCACGCTATAGCGCGTGCTAGCTGAAAAACTACCACCTGCTCAAGAGGAGGTGGTAGCGGCTAGCGTACAAAGCATTTTAGCACACGCTATTCCGCGCATTAAGGCTCTAACACACCTTTGTAAAAGGAGACCTGAGTGTTAAGGGCTTGATTCACAAAACACACATCTCGATCGCCTGCAGCAGTAGGTGTCCTATCACCATCTGGCAGCCAATCGGGATGCACATTTTAAAAAAAATTGTTTGAGGAAGGATGCCTACATTGTAGGTTTCTATAGCACATCTACATAGATGCATGGGGATGCTTAAGCATTACTAAGGCGGGGTGTGAACATGGTTTTGCCTGGAAGTGGCCTTGAGCATGCTTAAGCATTCCCACGTGTCTCCATAGGCATGAGACAAATGCCTTAAATATAGGCTTGTAAAATGCTGGCCTACATTTAACATGTCTGTTCAGCAATTTTGATGCGATTCTCTGTAGAACGTCGATGCATGGTTGACATGCAATTGGCGGCCGTCTCTTAGGCATTTGCCGAGATTAGCGTTCTAAAGAGAATCAGTCCTTAAGTATCCAATCACTACACATTCCTGTACTATATATTGTGCCTACGATACACAAATTCCCAGAGAAACCTCTGGGTAGATCGATTGTATTGGAACCAATTTCAGTTTTTATAGATATGTTTCTGAGACCATTGGAACCATTGATACCATCATTTGTCAGGAACTCCACTCAAATTGTTTGAATCAGATGAGTTTTGATGAAGTTTATATTTTAGCAACTCGAGATCTGGACTTACTATAGTGAATACTATTATGCTAAAAGAGGAAACACTAAATATTATTCAAAAAGCATTAATTAAGGGTATCACCCCAAGTGAATGGCAGTTGCATTCCTAGAATCCCTTGCTAAGATTGCCCTAAAGAAAAACAACTTTTGTTTTGATAAGACTTTCTATTAGCAAATTAGAGGTACAGCTATGGGTTGCACAATTGCACTGTTATTTGCCAATTTTTCTTATGGGCATTATTGAAAACAAATTTGGCTGCACATCAGTACAGCAAATAGGTTTATGGAAAAGGTACATTGATGATGTATTTGTAGCTTGGATAGGGACAGAAAATGATCTTTTAACATTCTCTGACTGGATCGACAGTTTACATAGCAATTTGAAATTTCAATTAAATTACAGCAAAGATGTAATTGCTTTCCTTGACATCTTGATTATTAAAAAGAATGATAAATTGTTTACTGCCATCTACAGTATAGAAAACCGACCGATGTGAACAAGCTATTGCATTACGATGGTTGTCATAGCAGAGCTTTAAAAATAAATTTGCTATACAATCACTTTTTGAGAGTTAAACGAGTTTGTTCAGAATTATAGTCCAGATTTAATGAGAGAGGATACTTCATAAATGCTGGTTTTTATAAAGCTGCAATAGAGGTTTCTACCTTGGGCTGGTGAGATAAATGCTCCAATGCTCATAGAATTCCTCTGAGCGCTAGAGCTCAGAGGTAGAAACCTCTACTGCAGATTTGTAAATAAGCCCAAATTGTATTGATGATTGTTATAGAAGAGCAAAACTTTGGGCTCCTTTATGAAGGTACGTTAGGGCCTTAACGCGCGGAATAGCACGTGCTAAAATGTCGCATGTGCTAGCCAATACCGCCTCCTCTTGAGCAGGCAGTAGTTTTTCAGCTAGCACGTGCTATAGCGTACACTAATTCAGTGCGAGCGTTAAAAACACTAGCGCGCCTTCATAAAAGGAGCCCTTAAAGAAAGGGATGAGCTGAAAAACATAAGAACATAAGAATTGCTGCTGCTGGGTCAGACCAGTGGTCCATCATGCCCAGCAGTCCACTCACGTGGCGACCCTTAGGTCAAAGACCGGTGCCCTGAGTCTAGCCTTACGTGCATATGTTCTGGTTCAGCAGGAACTTGTCTAACTTTGTCTTGAATCCCTGGAGGGTGTTTTCCCCTATAACAGCCTCCGGAAGAGCATTCCAATTTTCCACCACACTCTGGGTGAAGAAGAACTTTCTTACGTTTGTACGGAATCTATCCCCTTTCAACTTTAGAGAGTGCCCTCTCGTTCTCTCCACCTTGGGGAGGGTAAACAACCTGTCTTTATCTACTAAGTCTATTCCCTTCATTATCTTGAATGTTTCGATTATGTCCTCTCTCAGACTCCTCTTTTCAAGGAAGAAGAGGCCTAGTTTCTCTAATCTCTCACTGTACAGCAGCTCCTCCAATCTCTTAACCATTTTAGTTGCTCTTCTCTGGACCCTCTCGAGTAGTACCGTGTCCTTCTTCATGTATGGCGACCAGTGCTGGATGCAGTATTCCAGGTGGGGGCGTACCATGGCCCAGTATAGCGGCTTGATAACGTTCTCCGATCTGTTCGGGATTCCCTTCTTAATCATTCCTAGCATTCTGTTCATCCTTTTTGCTGCCGCCGCGCATTCCACAGACAGCTTCATTGACTTGTTGACCAGTACTCCCAAGTCTCTTTCCGGACATCCTGTGTTCATATATAAGATTTTTCTTACCAATATGCATCACCTTACACTTACTCACGTTGAACCTCATTTGCCATGTTGCAGCCCATTTGTCTGTACATTAGAATTTACCCCCCTTCCCCCCTTTTACAAAACTGTAGTGTGATTTTTAGTGCCAGCCACAATGGCAATGGCTCCAACACTCATAGGAATTCTATAAGTGTCAGAGCTGTTACTGCCGTGACAAGAGTTAAAAACCACAGATTTGTAAATGGGGGGTTAATCATTTGTCTAATGACAATATTAAAATTTTAAGGAAATAGTGGATACTTTGTCTTTTGGAAATGAGTCCCAAACATATCTAAAAAAAATAGCACACAATCGTTCAAACTTGTGTTTCTTTGTTTTAATTGCATATTTGCTATACTTTCTATGTTAATTTTATAATTTGGTGACTTTTTTTAGTTGTATATCCCTTAGGCAGCCTTTGGTGGGCAAAACATGGACCATTTTGGGTATAGCTCATAATAAAGAACTGTTTTTGGAATCTTCCATCTGAGATCTGCTTTCATTTTGCACACATGGCTCAATATTCAATCAGCGGTGGTTAGTGTTTATTTAAAACCCAGACTGTGGCTGGCTAAGTTATTCCTGGATATACAGTACCAGGACATGGGTGGGCACCAGCACTAAATACCTGGATCTAATTGTTCCAGTGCTGGCCGCTATAGCGCTTGGGGCTTTTGGCTGATGTTCAGCTGGGACCTACATATGACAGTTACACACACCATATCTGAATATTGGCTGAGATCTGCATAACAAAAAAATTGCAAAGGCTCTCCGTGTTTTGAAAATGGCAATTTGGACATTTTAGCAAACATTTTAAACTTTCATTGGCATCTTCAGCACTAATAACAAAAATCTGAAAGACATAATCACTTCAACCAATTCATAATGACTTTGCAGAAGGATTTTTCTTAAGGAAAAAATAAACCCTCTAGAAACATACCCCCTCCTTTACTAACGTGTAGCGCGGGTTTTAGCGCCAGCAGCGGCGGTAACTGCTCTGACTCTCATAGGAATTCTATGAGCATCGGAGCAGTTACCATCGCTGCGGGCGCTAAAACTCACACTATGCGTTAGTAAAGGAGGAGGGTAGTAACATAGTAAATGACAGCAGATAAAGGCTTGAACGGTCCATACAGTCTACCCTATAATTGCATGCATTACAACTTCATGACTAAAGCGTCTTTTTTTCTGTATTATTTCTGGGCCATAGACCTTAGAAGTCTGCCCAGTGCTGTCCTTAGGTCCCAACTACTAGAGTTACCGTAGAAGCTCACTCCAACCTATTCAAACTATCTCATTGTGAAAGTCTGCCCAGCACCATCCTCGTGTTCTAAATTGCTGGCGCTCCCTCCGAAGCCCATCCTAAACCGAATTGCCATATAAGGGACACAGATCGCACAAGTCTGCCTTAGTTCTTCAATTTATGCCATTCTAATTAGAGATCCTCTGTATTCATCCCACGCTCATCAATCACTCAGTCAGGCTTCATCAGCTATAGATCAATTTTTGTTTGTCTTGGATTCCCTCAAAAGCACTCAGGCCTTCACTAATTATTGATATGTCAACACTCTTTTGTTTTAAAGATTAAATCATTTCATTTTTTTTTTCCTTATTGCATTTTGTTAGATTGCCTTTATATCTTCAATGTAGAATCTGTTAGATTTCAAAGAATAGAGGATTCCAAGAGTTGTTGAATGGATCAGACTAAAAGTTATGCCTAGCCCAACATCCTCTCTTTGATAGTGACAAGTAGCAGGTCCTTAGAGGGAAGGTAAAAGAAATAGGACAGATATATAGTTGCCTATCCATTTTCATATCCTTTCAGTTTCGGGCAATCATGGATTAAGGATGCACTGAATAAAGAGTGACATTCCTATTAGGCTAAACAATGTGCGATTAATCTATCTTTCAAAAACCTGTCTAATATCATTTTGAACCTAGTTATTCTGCTACTCTCCACAATGTTTTATGACAATTAAGTTCACAATGGAACAACGTGTTTGTTTGTTTTTCACCTACCATCTAGTGGTTCCTTCAGGTGGCATCAGTTCTTTTAAAAGTAAATTTAGGGCTCAGTTCAATACAGTTGAAAAACTGTATGGAAAAACTGTATGGAAAAAGTGAGTAAAATCAATTATATTCTATATATGAAACGTGCAGTACAGCAGCATTCTTCAGTGCAAAGCCCGGGAGCCAATGGCAGCTCTGTGGAGACCTCTGAGGAAGCCTTCATTGTCTTTCCTGTTTTGTTTTTTTTCTTGCTACTTTGCCTCTCTACCCTTAGGACAGAAAAGGGAAAGTAGATGGAAGGAAGAGCCACATGCATTTCTCAATAGACAACAGAGAATGCATTTGGACATGCTTACAACCTTGAAGATATCCCCCAATGAAGTTTGAAGGTGGGCTCTGATGATGTCATTGAAATACACTGGTCAGCAGTGTCATGGAAAGATATTTGGAAGCTCTCCTTCAGCTCATTAGACTACAAAGAGGCCCCAGCTTAAAAAATATTGAAGACCACTGCCATGCAGAATCCTGTATGATAAAAGAGATTAAATAAACCTGCTTTTCATCCCAGCATATCCTGTAGCAATTGATTTAATTCATTTTTTATCCTGTCCTCCTCAGAGAGCTCAGAATAGGTTACAAGGTAAGATATATAATAATTGAACAAAAACAAGATACATAAAACTAAGGCAGTATGGGCTACAGTGATATTCGTCTAATACAGTTGTTCCTCCTAATTTAGCAATCACAGAGTGAGGATTTTTAACATACAGATAGTTCATCGTACATTAGCAATGGTGACGGAGTTCAAAGAAGCGTGGGATGAACACAGAGGATCTAGAATCAGAAAATAATATTAAATATTGAACTAAGGCCAGTACTGGGCAGACTTACATGGTCTGTGTCTGTATATGGCCATTGGGGGGGAAGGATGGGCTGGAGAGGGCTTCAATGGCTTGGGAGGGTGTAGATGGGCTGGAGATTTCGGCAGTTGGAACCCAAACACAGTACCGGTGGACCTAAGCACCCGGCTGGATCCAAGCACAGTACCGGCTGGACCTAAGCACCCGGCTGGATCTAAGCACAGTACTGGCTGGACCCAAACACAGTACCGGCTGGAGATTTCGGCAGTTGGAACCCAAGCACAGTACTAGGTGGAGCTTTGGATTCTTGTCCAGAAATAGCTAAGAAGGAACCAATTTTTAAAAAATTGCCCCCAAAAAGCTTCTTGTGCTGTGCCTCAATCAGGAACTTATACATCCTGGCTACAGCAATAGGATAACAGGCCCAAACCTGGGGGGAATCAAATACCTATTGCCCCTGTACCAACACCCAACAGACCCTCTCCCTCAGAGCCCTTGTGATAGCCAAAGTTCCCTCTCTCCCTGATGTGTGAATCCTCAAAACCCAGCAGACCACCCTCCCTCTGGAAACACCAGTATTTAATTAACCACCTTCCTAACACCTCCCCAGACCCTCTTGGTTCTTACCAGCATCTCTCTGGTGGGGACAGAAACAAATTCCAATCACTCTTGGTCCATCACAAACCCAGCTTAAAAGTGACACCTCTGACCCCTTGCTAGAAGTTTAAAATGCTATAATCCTTTGACGCTCTGGAAAACAAAACAAAGTCTCAGGTAAAAAAGGTAAAACTTTGCCCTGTTTCCAGCTGCTGCATTTGGCACTTTGTGATATTATGAAACCTTCTTGTAGTCTGCTGCTTCCTTCCCCACTCTCCCCCATTTCACAAAACTGTAGCGTGATTTTTAGCGCCGTGTGCGGTGGTAAAATCTCTGACGCTCTTAGAATTCCTATGAGATTGAAGCTGTTACCCCTGTGACCAGCACTAAAAACAGCACTACAGTTTTATAAAAGAGGTGAGGGGATGTTTATTTGAAATTATCAGAGAATATGTCATGCTGGCCCTCCCTCATCCCAGTAGTCCATCTCTGTGCCCTCTTACTAGTAGAAGGAATTTTATCATATCACTCCATTTATTAGGCAGAACATTGGCTGCCAATCAAATCTCATCTTATTTACAATTTGATTTTGGTGTCGTAAAATTCATCTTGCCATTTTTTTTTTGTCTCGTTTCAAGTTTATTAAAATATTTGATTTGATCGCAAAATCCAAATCCAATGCGATTTACATTTAGTTAAGAATTACATTTAAAAAACAAACATAACAGGACAATTGGAATTATTTTGACAAAACAAAACATGTGAAAAAGAGAGTAAAAAAATTAAGGATTAAATACAATTCATAAACAAATAAAAAAGGGGTAGGTAATAAAACAAATGGTTGGGGAAGGTTACCCATTTAATTTTCACTTACCAGCGCTGCTAGTTGACTATACAGTATCCTAATATAATAGAATTTAAATGATTCAATTAAAAGCATCCTTAAAAAGCCAGCTTTTTAGAAGACTTTTAAACTTATTAAGTAATTTACTAACACTCAAAGATTGTGTTTCTCTGAATCAAAATTTGCTAGTCATCTTTTCCTTCCATCATATTCTTGAACATTTGTCAGGATTCAATGTTTAGCACTGCGGGCCCAACTATGTGGAAGACTCTGCCGTCACAGCTATGTCAGATATCCTCCAGCCAGCTATTTAAAGAGTCACTGAAAACTCATCTTTTCAAATTAGCCTAATGCCATTTTTACGGGAAGGGGTAAAACACGGACCTGACGGACCTCGCGGATCTAAACCCGCACGTCCTTAAAAATCTGAGGTCCGTGCCACTTGTAGTTAGTTTCTGGCTCTGACAGACCTCGGTGACAATTTAGCGCTGACGGATTCGTCTCAGCATAGGGAGGGAAAAGCATTAGGATCCGTCAGCGCTACAATGTCATCGAGGTCTGTCAGAGCCGCGGACCTCAGATTTTTACATTTATTGGGGCTGCAGGAAACCAGTTTAAAGGATTCGTTTTAGAGCCGCCCCAGCACTAGTCTCTGGCTCCGACAGACCTTGGTGACATTGTAGCGCTGACGGATCCTAATACTTTTCCCTCCCTATGCTGAGACGGATCCGTCAGCGCTAAATTGTCATCGAGATCTGTCAGAGCCAGAAACTAACAACAAGCGGCACGGACCTCAGATTTTTAAGGACGTGCGGGCTTAGATCCGCGAGGTCCGTCAGGTCCGTGAGGTCCGCGTTTTGCCCCTTCCCCATTTTTACTTTTGTGGTCCTTTGGTTGTGCGTGGTTACTGACGTCTGAGGTTGCCATACATTCTTTTTTGTTTATTTTATTATATTTTATTGATTATGGCTTGTTTTATTGTTATTATGTAAACTGCCTTAATGGCCTGACCAAAAGACAATATATCAAATAAATGGAACCTGAACTTGAACTTTTTTTTTAACTCCCCCAAGGGTTCCCTTTACACCTTGGAGCATACTACTAGCTCAAATTCAGATTTTTACATTTCTTTTTCTCCCCTGGGGATTTTCTATCTTTTCTGACTTGAAAATTATACGTTCTTTCCAAGATTATTATATATTTGATATACTACCTATTGGTAAGAACCATCCAAGCAGTTTACAACTATAAAAATAGAAAATGATAAACTGAGCTACCATAGTAATGGGAAAGAAATCTCTGCTACTGTGTGGTTGCAGTGGCCACCATCATCACAGCCAGAGTCAAGCGCAAATAATCGGCAGCTGTCAATTTTCATAACACGGTGAGAAAAAGTGTGCTTTAATCCTGCTTTTTACTGGGGAAAGGACGGGCTCAGTTCAAAGACTGAGAGAGAAATTATTCCACAAGAATGGGGCCACAACCGAGAAAATAGAGGACGGCATATTTTCAAAGCAGATTTGATGAAAGGTTAGAACTGTCAGCAAAGAAGCTGAATGTGTTGAGGGTGTAGCGTATGAGTAGTCAAAACAAGAATAAAAGTGATTGTGGTAATTGTCCGGGTCTCACCGTATTCAGCAAGACTCGGACAACTGCTACAATCATGACTCAAGCTGCAGAAGCCTAAGAAAACACGAATAAAGTCATTCCTGAGGAGTATATTGTAAAGGGGGTTCATGTGAATATTGGCATCCAATGTTCCTGAGCAATGAAAGAAGAGGCACAGGAGTTGTCAAAACCAACCTCCAGTTACACATATAACATACATATATGAACATTTTAAACACTGTTTGGGATTAAGAACGCTGGTGGAAGCTTTGGTTCCTGGATTGAAAAGGTGGGGTTGAGCCAATGGTCAACCTAGTTTGAGTCAGGGAGCACTAGGATTGGACAGCTCAAGCTGTAGGTGGGTCTATGACGTCAGACGCCATCGAGTTCAAAATCTGACCTGAAGGTTTCCATGTTTGCTAGCCTTTTGAGCACAGAGTTAAGTGCCGATGTAAGTTTAATTCATTTGTTTCACTAACTGAAGGGAATGCAGTTTTACGTTTATAAAGTAGATCTTTTGTAATGTCTGCTTTGTTTGTATTGCAGACGCAACCTTATTGCCCTGATGCAGCATAGCGAAACGCTGGCAGGCCATCATCGGCTTTTGACTGATGGGCTTAACAGACTTGCTGTTTTTGAACAAGAGTGTGGAATGCTGATGATACCTTGAACTGCAAGGGATAGAGATAAGCGGTGCAGCTTAAGGTTTTTGTGCACATTTTATGCTAGCACTCATCCGATCACAGTTCTAACACACTAGCGGGAAGTGATTTTATGGTCACTCCCGAGTACTTCTGTTAGCCCCCCTCCAGCTTAAGAAAGTAAGTCTGGAATGTAGTGTTTAGCTCTGAGGAAGTTTTTTTTTTATATAAAAACTTTTTTAAAAATTATAAAATGATTTATTACTAAATTATAAAATCAATTATTTGATTATGAAATTATAAAATTGACAAAGAACCATAGGGAGGAGGAGGTTTTTGAGCCAATAAGGTAGCTCATGAACACAGCCAGCTTGAAAGCTAATGAGCAGTGGCAGGCTGAGTCTGTGGCTCTTTCCTCCTTTACTTATGGTATCCTTTGAGCTGAATGTATTATGATAGCATAACACTATATTTAGTGGTACAATTAATAGAGATTGCCATGAAGAAAAACTTTTGTACAGGGACTGATGTAGAATTTCTTTTTCATATATTCAGAGATGGGTTTCATACGTTTCTCTTCTGTCGTAGTTACTATGACGTTGTGAGATATTTTAGAAATCTCTACTTTTAATTAGGGAACAGGTGAATATATTTCACATACTCTGTCAAATATTGTTTTCCAAATTTAGCCAACTAAACTGTATTTAGACTAGCAGATTCAAAAGTGTAACCCTGTGGGGAACACTTTCCTATGACCATGTGCACCTAAAAGTGGAGTCTATTTCTTTATACAGGCAGAAGAGAGAGGAGGGCTCAGCCCACCGAGGATACAGATGTGCACACTGGGAGCATTAGTTAAAGAAACGCATTCTGTTTACATATTTCAAGCAATCTGCTCCCATGAATGTGGGGGCTGAACTGCATGTGATTGAAACTTCAGATGAATATCAATTTTTTTACTCCTAAAATTTGTAGGGATGAAACAATGTCAATCTGAATCCCATCCATTGTAAGGAGCATATGTAAGGCCTGTGATGGGACAATGCTAAACATCAGTGTCTTAGTTTTATTTACATTCAGTGTTAATTTAAGAGATGTTAACCATGTGGTGGTCTGATCATTTATTATTAAGAGAAACCCACTGTAATTGGCAGTGGGTGGGAGCGAAGGGTTGAGGGATAATTTGGCAGGTGATATTTGGGAAATTCTGAAGTGTTGGAAAAAATCATAGGAGGTGAAGGATAGGGAGGCACAAGACAGTAGGGTGGTAGGCTGAAGAAAGGTATTTTTTGTGACATCCGTCCTACTCACCCCTTTGGAAACGGGTGCAGAAGGGAGATGGGATGGGGTTTGTTGGTGTACGAGTGGGTGTAGTGTTGATATATTGGTGTTTCTTGGTGTATTGTGGGTATTAATGGTGAGCTGGGAGATGTGAGTGGTAAGAGGGAAATTTGTAGGTTGGGGGAGAGGGTCACAGCTTTACGGATATAGGAGTTCATTTACCGAGGCAGCCAAATATGTGGGAGGGAATAAGTTGGAGATGTACAGTGAAGTTGGTTTGAAGGAAGTGAATAGGTACAGCACCGCTCTGAGTTGAGGTGAGTTTTTGGCATCATCACAAGACTCACATTAATTAAATTAAGCATGTTATGTGTCTGTTTAAAGTAATTCTGGGGATTGGGGTTAGGTCATCATCAACTGGAGCTGTCTGCATTTTGGCACTTATTTTAATATAAGATTTGTATTGATTTTATAAGTTAATAAAGAAGTTGCGGTCAAAATTTCTCCATTAAAGGTGTGATGTCAGTAATTTATGGTAATTTTATGGCCTGCATGATGCCAGTGCAAGTGCCAAGATTATAACAAAATAGTGGATGACAGAGACAGATTGGTAACACTTAAGATTTCTATACCCTCTGCGTACAGGAAAGAGGTGAGAAGAATTGACTGAATGAATGTTAATAGTGGTGCCAAAAATATATTGAACAATTTGGGCACTAATATGGAGAGCAGCAGGACCCAACAAGAAGAATGAAAAGGGGATGGGGCAACTTTTTTACATATGATTATGACCATCAGACAAGATAGCAGTGAAACCAGAATAGTGTCTGCAAGCCTGGAGTACTGCGTTCAGCAGTGGTCACCATACATGAAGAAGGACACGGTACTACTCAAAATGGTCCAGAGAAGAGCAACTAAAATGGTTAAGGGGCTGGAGGAGTTGCCGTACAGTGAGAGATTGGAGAAACTGGGCCTCTTCTCCCTTGAAAAGAGGAGACTGAGAGGGAACATGATCGAAACATTCAGAATACTGAAGGGAATAGACTTAGTAGATAAAGACAGGTTGTTCACCCTCTCCAAGGTAGGGAGAACGAGAGGGCACTCTCTAAAGTTGAAAGGGGATAGATTCCGTACATACATAAGGAAGTTCTTTACCCAGAGAGTGGTAGAAAACTGGAACGCTCATCCGGAGTCTGTTATAGGGGAAAACACCCTCCAGGGATTCAAGACTAAGTTGGACAAGTTCCTGCTAAACTAAAATGTACGCAGGTGAGGCTGGACTCATTTAGAGCACTGGTCTTTGACCTGGGTGCCACCACGTGAGCGGACTGCTGGGCACAATGGACCACTGGTCTGACCCAGCAGCGAAAATTCTTATGTTAAGTGTGAAGGTCTGTCCTGTAGACTCTTATGATTTAACATATCAAATGTCCTGGTATAAATGGGTTTGGTAAAAGTTGTAACCCCGTAATAATGTGATCTCTGTAGAACAATCTCTACAAAATTCTGTTTGGCATGGGTGCAAAAGATTTGTAGGATTTGTAGTTTGCAGAAAATGTAGGAGTTGATCTCAAACAAAATTTTCAGTCAGTTTAGACAGAGATGATAGATTAGCTGTGGGAGAGTCGTTTGTCATATCTTGAATGCACTTTCTAGGGTCCTTTAAAACATATACAGTACTGTATATACATCAAATCGTGCACTCAGCACTTGTTGCTCTACCCCAACCCCACCGTCAATCACAAGACAATATTCCAGTGCTCTCAACAAGTGTGGAATTTATTTGGCCGCAGTCATAACTGCACAATACAATACATCATGAACAGTAATCAACTTACTTCAAGATTGAACATATGAACATAACATACCACTCTATGTACATATCACATGTTACTAGTATGCAATGTAACAACCACATAATCAGGTGCACAGCATATGCCTCTCCATCAGCTCATATTGTGGGGTGCCGTACAAGCTTCCCACTGCTCACCCTGACCCAGCCCGTTCAAGGATGGGTCCTTTCCATATGCTGTACTTTGTCGTGAATACCATGGCCTAGCCTCCCCGCCATCCAATCAAGGAGACATGTCTCTTTTCCCTAAACCTATGTGAAGGTGTTACTCTGTTATTCATATGCTGTGCGTATGAACCCTATTCTGGCTGCAACAGTAACCGCGGGTGGGTGGGAGGGAAGTCGCGACCGCCTCCTCCGAGTGCCGGATTCAAAAGAGCAATTTTCCCTTCCACCCTCCGCTATCCTTTCTCCCCTTCCTGACCTGGTCTTCATTGATTGGCCCTCCTCACTGCTCCTCCCCTCCCCTATCCTATCCTTGCCTGCCCTTCTTTGTCGCTCCCTAACCCTTCTTCTTACCCCCCTCGCAACGGCTTTGGCTGATTTGGCTGCGCTCCCCCCTAGACGGGATGGGAGCTTGTTTTTATTCCAAGTGATTGGGACTATTCCTGATTTCAGTGATGAGATGATCATATTATGGAGAGAGAGGAGGAAAAAAAATCCTCAAAAATCTTGATCAAAGTGAAAGAAAAAAATCTTGTGAAATGCTTTAAGAGCTTTCTAGATTTTGACTAGAGTTCGTGGGTAGAATTTAATAAGATGACTATACTGTACAGGGAACTCTGTGCTATGTTTTATCCCACCACAGTGTGTAAAAGGGGCTTATAAAGACAAGAAAGATGGGCAGATAAGGGTAATAGAATAGATTGAAGTTTTTGTATTGATAATATTCTGCTTGACTTGATCAGCTAAGTCTGAAGCAGTGAGAACTTTAGTGTTGTTACTATTATGACATGATTAGGTGACAGAGGAGAAAATGTTATAAATTTTTGTTGTATTTGGGGCTAAGATAATCTTCCTAGAACAGTATGGTTTCTGTGCAGAAGCAATCTTCTGCTTGTAAAGCAAAGCTAACTGTTTGTAGTTTATAAATGGTCTTGAGAGTGACTTTTGCACCATTTACTGTATGTTCTTCCTGCCAGGGTGACTTTTCTAACAAGCTGAGTTCAAAGATGTATCAAAGATCATGTTTCTTATTTCTGAAGGAGAATGTTTAAAGGAAGAGTGGTTAATGTAGCTGGTTTTAAAAAAGGTTTGGACAAGTTCCTGGAGGAAAAGTCCATAAACTGCTGTTGAGGCAGACATGAGATAAGCTACTGCTTGCCCTGGATCGGTGGAATGGAATGCTTCTACAATTTGGGTTTATGTCAGGTACTTGTGACCTGGATTGGCTTCCGTGAAGACGGGATACTGGGCTAGATGGACCATTGATCTTTTCCAGTAAGTCTATTCTTATGTTCTTATCTTCTTATGAGCATAACTCTGTCCAGCAAAGAAAGTGTAGCGGTATTTCACTTAGTGATTTTATCATGTAAGGACAGGGAGAAGAACACTGGGATGCCCAAGGCATTGTGCATAATTAAGTGTATAGCTCTTGAAGTATCTCATTGGCTTTTTTCTATAAGTATCCTGTGTGTGATTCAGGGCGAAGGATGGGAGAAAGTGATCAGTGCAAGGCAGCACTTGTGTGGTAATGCTATCTAGCATGCAAACTATGGAAATTATGAGGTCTAGAGTATATCCTGCAGTATGTGTGGACAAATGTATATGATGAATGAGTTGGAGATTCTGGAGAAAAATGCCGAGCATTTCATTCAAAGTTATGATGGAGTCTCTTATAAGACATTTTTTGTAATGATCTACTTGAATTGCAGGAACTTCGCTTGAAGGCATAAGTTCCCTGCCAAAATGCCAATGTTTTTGTTGTGAACATCAGAATGAGGAATGCAAAATACTGTATATAAGGTATATTTGTTCCAGCGCTGACTAAGATTAGTGTTTGCTAGTTAAGATAAGTGATCACTTCAAATATTTTTATTTGGTGATGGGTCTTTATTTGCTTTATAACATACTTCTAGTGTTGCATACTGTTGAAATGGTTCATAGACAAATGCGGAAGACAAAGGCGCGCGCCGACAACTGAGCGCAACACGGAGGCGCGTGCCGAAGAAAATTACTGTTTTTAGGGGCTCAGATGGGGGTTTTTGTTGGGGAGCACCCCCAGTTTACTTAATACAAATCGCGCCGGCGTTGTGGAGGGTTTGGGGGGTTGTAACCCCCCACATTTTACTGTAAACTTAACTTTTTCCCTAAAAACAGGGAAAAAGTGAAGTTTTCAGTAAAATGTGGGGGGTTACAACCCCCTAAATCCCCCACAATTCCCCCACAACGCGGTGCAATCTGTATTAAGTAAAGTGGGGGTTTCCCCCCCAAGGCCCCCCCCCCGTCGGAGCCCTAAAAACAGTAATTTTCTTTGGCGCGCACCTCCGCGCTGCGCTCAATTGTCTGCTCGCGCCTTTGTCCCGGCGCGCTTTTGACCTGACACCGTTGAAAAATTAGGAGGAGCAGATGGTTGAAGAGTCTTGAAGGTTGGGTCTTGTAATGGGATGCCTTATAAGAAGCTCAATAACTTCAACTGGACAGTTTTGCTTCTGATGATCTTCTTTACAATTTTTAACTTTAAAAACAATAAAAATTTGAAGTATTACAAAATAAAAAGTTTGGGAACCAATTAATTGTAACACAGACCCCCCTCTTTTACTAAAGTGCGCTAACCGATTAGCGCCTGCTAAATGCTAACTCATCCATAGACCAAAATGCACACGTTAGTGTTTAGCACGCGCTAATTCGATTAGCGCACCTTAGTAAAAGAGGGCCAGAATTTAGATAATATTGTGCTGCTGCTCTCTCTTTTTCTGTATGTGCTAACTCTGAAAAGTCACAGATCAGAGATATCTTCTCGGATTGATTCTTAGCATCTTTTTTAGTGACATTGCAGGGAGACTTCAGGGGAAAAGACACTTGTTTGCAGATGATTCAAAAAATATGTTACAGAAGGAGGTTAAAAATAAGAGGATTTAAAAAAAGAAAAGCTGGCAGAACCATCAAAGGTCTGGAAAATGAGTTGATGCAAAATAGGTTTTAAATTATGCATTGGGGCAAAAAGAATCCATTAGCTATGCATCATGTAGAAGGATAAAACTGCTAAACAAAAACAAGGTAACTAGTTAATACAGCAAAGGCACGCAGAATATTAACTGTATGCATGGTTGTTAAGAAGAGCTCGTATCATCTGAAGAAATCAAGGAGGCCTTTGAATAGGTCACTAATGAGAACACCATTTAAGTACTGCATATAGCCCTAGAGCCCAAAGGGATATTGGCAGGCAAACGCATGCACAGATGTGTTATGAAACTAATAGAAGACCTGAAGCACTAATCTTAGGAAGAAAGGCTTCAAATATTCAAAATGCGTTCCCTGATGGAAAGAAAGGAAAATGGGAATATACAGTAATAGATATTCCAATGCCATAATATTTAGTTAATCCCAGGATGTCACTTTTTCCATGGAAAGAATCTAAATGATAATTGTTCATAAAATGTAGTTAGAGAAGATGCAGAGACAACATAAAAAAACAAAATTTTACTGAATGGATGGATGGTTCCAAGATTAATACCCCCTCCCATTTTATTTTATTTTTTTACTAAGCCATGGTAGAGATTTCTACTGTAGCCCAGAGCATTAAATGCTCTGACGCTCATAGAATTCCTATAAGCGTCAAACAGCATCGGAGCATTTAGCACTCCGGGATGCGGTTGAAACTTCTACCATGGCTTAGTAAAAGAGGGCCTAACTTACTAATAACAGTGGTGCAAAAGGTGGCCTAAATAATCGGTCAGCCGCATCCAATGAAGACAGTACATGCAAGTTTATCTGATGCATATTTATTGCGGATAACCTGAAAACCTGACTGGCTTGGTGTATCCCAAGGACTGGGTTAAGAACCCCTGCATTATATTAAGGTACTTGTGTTCTACAATTACATATGCAGTTTAATACAGATCACAAAGGAGAACAAAAATGCTCACGGTACTAATTATAATAATAAAAGTAAAAAGACTATCAGTTAAAATTTAGATAATACAAACTTCTGAAAGAGAGAAGTTTTCAATACTTCCCTGAAACACAGTGATTGACACAAATAACTCTTTGCTGTTACTACTGTCTTCATGCTTTGGATGAGTAGGGTAAGGAGGGCTTAATATGTATTACTGAAACATGGCTAAAAGATGAAAAATCACCTATCCTACTCAACCTATGCCCATCTGGCTTCAAATATATGCCAATTTCATTGAAACAAACAATATACTTAATTAGTCTATTTCATCTATATTCTATATCAAAAGGTGGAGAAATAGCCTCAGAGTTAGAGTGGCTGTATTATTCTGTACTTGATTCACAGCTCACTCATAGTTTCAATCATAGGCTACTCCACCAGCCACCCTCATTACAAACCCAATTAACTTTTTTCATTTTTTCATTTTCTTCTTTTATTATTTTTTATTAGATATCCTCTTTCTTTATCTTGTCTCTAACCACCGTTATTTTTATACTTGAAAATAAATAAAATTTTTTGAACTTAAAAAAAACCACCTAAATAAATACTTAATCTGTAAGAGTGTTAATGTTTGTATTTCCTAAAACAAGCTCATTGAACCAATGTCCATATTCCTCATAAACAAGTTCATAGATTTTCTTGATAATTCTTAAGCTTTTGTATAGGGATTGATGTAGAAATTCTTTATTATATAGTCATAGACAGGTTTCATATGTTTTTCTTCTGTCGTAGTTACTACAATATTGTTGGATATAGTAGAAATCTCTACCGAGAAGTACTGCTTATCATATTAAATTTCACTTGTTTATATTGCTTTATTCATTCACATGTTATTCCTCATTTTTCTTATAGTTTCATTATACCAAAACAGATATCAGTAATCAGTAAATTTTCTGTAATTGTACTTAGCTTATACTTTAAATATAAATTTAAGTGTTCAAAATACAAACTCAAAAGTACTTACTCCTTTGCTTTGTTTTGATTTGGTCTGACGTCATCTTATTCAATGCGGTAACAAAAGACACAGCCACCATTTATTGTAATAGCTACGGGAAGGACTGCAGATCTGGATGCAGATAAGGTACATGCTCTGTCCAACTTTGGATAGATGTAAAAATTTAATTTATGAAAGAAAAAATAAGAATGCTCTGGATAATTCCTCCAGATAATTCTCTGAGGTAGCGGTTAAAGATTGAAAACTGCGAAACGCTGGCCGCGTTGGAGACACAGTGATGCAGCTTTAAGAAGTGATGCTACAGAAGAAGAGAATAAGCTAAGTCCCCAACAAACTTTTAGATTGAATCAGGTTGGGCAGACTAGATGAACCATTCAGGTCTTTATCTGCCGTCATCTACTATGTTACTTTGTATCTTTATTCATTTTAAAACCACAATTAAGTGCAACATATTATACAGACATTTTACACTTTAACAACACTTAAATTCTATCAAATTATATTTCATGACAAATACATATATCATCACCCCCTTTCTATATATCCAACAACTGCACTCAAATTAAAAGTATTTCCCCACCACAGACGTGTATGTTCAAAGGGCAAAATCAACAATGTCTCCTTACAGAATCTTGACAATGGCTCCCAAACCTCCTTAAATTTCCTATAATGTCCCTGCTGTATAGCAATCATACATTCCATTTTTAAAATGTGGCATAAAGACTCCCACCAGAAATTATAATTTAACCGGTCCCAGTTTTTCCAGTTCTTCAAGATAAGTTTCATGGCAACTCCCATCATAATAAAGAGAAGTTTATTATTATTGGAAGATATTGGGCTTTTAGCCCTCATTAACGTGCCACATAGCATGGTATTG
The DNA here is from genome assembly GCF_902459505.1 of Geotrypetes seraphini. NCBI lineage: Eukaryota > Metazoa > Chordata > Amphibia > Gymnophiona > Dermophiidae > Geotrypetes > Geotrypetes seraphini. The sequence goes on from NC_047084.1 coordinate 549,297,393, forward strand.
TACGTCAGTGCCACTGGATTTTCCAATATTTTATTCACTTGATCCCAAATGGAGCTCCAAAATTTAAGTATCAAGGGACAATAGAACAGTAGATGATCCAATGTCCCTACATCGAAATAACATTGCCAGCATCTGTTAGACTTGGAACTATCTAGGATCCTGTAGGTTGGGCAGGGGGGGGGGAGCAGGCCCACCTCATTTGGACAGAGGTGGGCCTGCTGGCCAGACGGTGCGAGGACTCATCTGGCCAACTTGCGTGTAAGCCTGAGGGGGGGGGGTTCCGTGGGGGGTTTCATTGGGGGGGGGACATTTTGTTAGGGGTGTCGTTGGGGGGTGTCTGGCAGGAGGGGTTGGGTACCCTCCAGCTGGCAATCTTCAGGGGGCGGGGCCTACCAGCAGGAAGGATTGAGCACCTTCCTGCCGGTGATGGTGGGGTTCTGTGGGCAGGAGGGGTTGGGCACCCTACTGCTGCGATCGTCGAGGGGAGGAGGGAGAGGAGAATAGCGGCTGTAGCTACAGCCACTATACTAATCGTGGCAGGGAGATCGCTTGCCGCGATTAAGTATAACGGCTGCGTCTACTTACCATGTAGGCCAGCATTTTGCTGGCCTACATAGTAAGCTCTACTAGGGAGACGCATAGGGCCACCTTGGTTCACCTAAGGCTACCACCTAGCCTTAGGCAAGCTTAGGCTTGCGGGCCTCCCTAGGCTCCCGGAGGTGCCTTCAATATAGGCGGCCTGCCCGGGGAGCATTTTTTTTCAGAAAATGTGCCTCCCGATTGGCTGGTTAGATAGCTGTAGGACACCTACAGCTGCCTACAATTGGAACACACTTTGCAGAATCAGGGATTTTGACTTTAAATGTTATTAAGGCTATTTTGTAAGTTATTCTATGGGCTATTTTGTAAGTTATTCAGTGGGCGTTCTTTAAGAGTAGTGGTATGTGATCAAATTTCTTCTTTTTGGTAATGATCTTTATTGCAGTATTTTGTATAATTTTAAAGGCGTCTTAGTTCTTTAAGCGTAATTCCCTTGTATAATGAATTGCAGTAGTCAATTTTTTATATAAGCAGAGAGTAGATTAGGGTATTTAGAGAAGATGGGACAAGAAAGTTAGCCAGTGATCTGATCATCTGCAACTGCAAGAACAGCTATTGACTACGGCACTGATTTGATTATGGTAATTAAGTTTATGATCAATAATAGCATCTAGGATTTTGAGTTTGTGAACTTCTTGAAGAGGGATGTCTTCAATTTTGATAGGTGTGAAGAGTTTAAGACCATCTTTCCAGGGAAAAAAGATCATTTTTGTTTTGGCGATATTTAAGGATAACACATTTTCAGTTAACCAACAACAGATTTTCCCAGTTTCTGATTGATATTGAAAATCTCTTCCTCAGTATTTAAGTGTAAAGGATGGAGCAGCTGTAAATCATCCACATAGGTGAAGGATGTAAATCCTATTGATTGGCCAAGTGTTAATAACTGTGTCAATTAGATACTAAACAGTAGAGGTGATAAGATGGAACCTTGGGGAATGCCATGTTGGTTGGGATAAGATTTAGAGGTAGAATTATTGAATATAACTTTGGAAGATCGGTCTGAAAAATAAGAATGAAACCATTGTAAAACTTGATTATTAAGTCTGATAGATTAAAGTCAGTTTAATAGTAGGTTATGATTGATAGTGTCTAATGCAGCCGAGAGGTCGAGGGATAGAAGAAGAACAGATTGATGGTGATCTTGAAAATAGATGATTGAGGATGTCAGAGCGATCATAGAATGTTCTGTAGAGTGATTCTAACGAAAACCAGTTTGATTTGGATGAAAAATTAGTTTTTTCTATAAATTCAGATTGTTGTTCAAAGACAACCTTCTCTGTCAATTTTGTCATATTTGTGATGGGGCGAAAGTTCCAAAACAGGTTTAGCTTACAATAATTATGCCTGCCCAAAGCCTGTCCAACACACCCCCTTTACTCCTGGATGCACAGCAGGTAGAATGCCTCACAAGACATCCAGGAAGATTGTTTTGAAAATCAGCACTTGGATGTCCCAGCAATTAGGATGTCCAAGTGATGGTTTATGCCATTTTGTGGACATCTACATTTTCAAAACTGAGCCTCTTAGCATTTAGGTATCAACATTTTTTCAGCCATGGAGATGGTATGTTAGTGCCTAAGTGCAGCAGATACATACATAATCTAGAAGATTCTACACATGGAATCTCAGGAGGCACATTAGTGTGCCTTGGCACACAGTTTGAGATACACTGCTCTACAGCCTTGTAAGAGAACATTGATTCCAAGAAACCTTTACATTTAACTCCCTTAAAGGTTGGGAATAACAGTATCATAGTAAATTTTAACCTAGATACTATTCTTCCTGATGAAATTTGGATCAGTTCTACAATGCTCTCTGTTGCTAATCTGTGCAGTATCTTAAATGTCATGCATGCCAATTTGTATATTATACAAGCTTTCACTAGGAACCAATGAATGGAAACCAACAGTGGAGTTGCATGCTCAAACCATGATCTCTTAAAGATTAACCTCATAGCAATATTTTGTAATAGCTGCAGCTTGTTTGGATGGACCATTCAGGTCTTTATCTGCCGTCATTTACTATGTTACTAGGGGTTTTTTTTAACCAACCTTACAGAAATTCCAAAATAAAGGGCTTTGGCATAGTCTAACTAATATTGAACCAAGGCTTGAACTAATACTGCAAATTGTGAATCATAAAAATATGAGCAAACCGCCCTCATACTTTTGATGAATTCACTATATCCACATCATCCTTCCCATTAAAAGGAATAGAGGAAAAAGTGGGTCAATTATTTCCTAACCAAAATATTTGACATGATTATAAACATTTTGGCATGTGGAGGGGCATAATCAAAACAAACATCTAAGTCTGTTTTGGGCCTAGGGCGCTAGTCGCCCAATGTCGGCAGCATCCAAAGTCCATTCTCGAAAAATATGTCCAAATTTTTTTTTTTTTAATTGTCTACTTCTACGTCTATCCATTTAATCATCCAAACCACTTGTATGTCTATCTTTATACCACATTCTCAACCAAAATTCCACCCAAATCCCAAACACCCAGAACCAGACCTTTTGGAAGTGGGAGGGGCCAACAAAGTGATAGACTGACCAATCAGACATGGCTACAGAGTAGTGGGGCACCTTACAGGGCCTGCTGTGAACTTCACAAAAAGGGTGCCACATAAACATCTCCCCACAACTCCCTTGCAGGTCATGGTGAGCCCTCTGCCTCCAAAACCTACTATACCCACCTGTCTACAACCCCAATAGCCCTTATGGCTACAAGTGCCACCTATATAATAATAATAATAACTTTATTTTGTATACTGCCATACCCAGAGAGTTCTAGGCGGTTCACAACAATTAATTAAGATTACAATATGGCAGTGCAGTAGGGTTTTGGTGGACTCATATTTTTGCATCATGAATGATGTGGTTAGAATAGCTTAAGGGCCTGGGTCCTCCTCTCTATGGTTCACTAGCCTACTCTCCACACTACTTAAGCCACCTCTATGCAGCTCTACTAGACTTTCCTATACCAGGTGCTGATGTTCTGGTGGCAGGTATGTACGTTTTTATTCTGATTTTTATGGCAGTGTGAGGGGGTCAGTGATCACTGGGGGAGTGTGTATAGGTCTGTACTTTGTGTCTGCAATGGTTATCTGGTCACTTTGGATACCTTCTGGGCACTTAGATCTATTTTTAGATCGCCTAAGTCACAATGTATAAGTTCCGTCAAGATAGCCTCGTAAAACTTTTGACTATCCCTGCAGTATGACTAAGTCTACTTGGCCCACATCCTGCCCTAACCACTCCTTCAAAAACTTCCCTTTCAGCTCTGGGCACATAGTGGGATTCAGAGGCCTAAAAAGACTCTGGATACATCTAAAAACCCGTTTTGATTAGCGGCACTTGGACAACCTGTCTTTTAGGTCATCAAGTGCTGATTTGGGGGGGATTTTAGACATATTACTGTTTTGATTATGAGATCCATAATAGGTATGTAAATATTAGCACCTATGTTATAGGACTGCTCCTGTAGTATCATTCTACTTAGAGGGGTTTGGGGCCTAGTGCTATCCATATAGCCCTTCCAAATATATGGATAGTGGCTTTATATGTTCAGTAGCTACTGGTAAATATATGCATCAATTTGAACAAGTTTTTGTTTTCAAAATAATGTTCTCATTGTTTGCCTCTAGTTTCCAATAAGTACCATAAAAAATGATTCATTGTCTTAATTATATATTAATTCATAGGACTAAGTTTATAGCGGTCTATCTCATAACGAAATAGTACTGTTCAATTTTCACAATTTAATTAAGACCAATAATCAGATTCTAACGCTTAGTTAATAACTTGGTTCCAGTGACCAGTGTAATTAAATGCTCCTATCTGTAAAAGATAGCGTAAAGGTCTCAAACTGCAAAGTAAATGGCAGAAGGCATATGATTGTATTCCCAGGTCTGTTAATAAATTAATTGCAGAAGTACCGTAAAAGCTTTCTCTTTTGAGATCTATTTCTAATGGGAAAATGAGAAAATATAGAGAGAAATTGATAGATATCTATAATTACAGTTTTCTTAATTTTATGTTTTATATTAAGGTAATGGCACTGGAATAGAAGAAATATTAATTTGACAAATGTTTTTCAAACTGCCTGTCCATAGACTATACAGTACATATGAGGGTGGTTTGAAAGATTTGGTAAAAAAGCAAGTAAAACAATGTAGTCTCCATCGAGGGCTATACACTTAGCCCAGCGAGTTTCCAGTTTTTTCATAAGCTATATTTCCTACAATACGAAAAAAACTGGAAACTCACTGAACTAAGGGCTCCTTTTACTATGCAGTGTAAGAGCATTTTACTACAGGCCAGTGAGGTAAATGCTCCGATGCTCGTTGATTCCTATGAATGTCAGAACATTTACCTCCTCGTCCCACGGTAAAGTGGTTTTACGTTGCTCGGTAAAACCCAGTGTAAGTGTATAGCCCTGGATGGAGATTGTGTTGTTTAACTTGTTTTGTTTTGTTTTTTTACTAGACTTTTCAAACCACCTTTATGGTAATAAAGCCTGTTCTAAATTTTACCTCAAAATGTAGTATCAATATGAGGATGCACAAATACCCCCTCTTTTACTAAGTTGCGCTAGACGATTAGCACGCGCTAATCAAATTAGCGCGTGCTAAACGCTAACATGCCCATAGACTAACATGCATGCGTTAGCGTTTAGCAGGCGCTAAATCGATTAGCGCACGCTAATCGTTTAACGTACCTTAGTAAAAGAGGGCCTTAATTTTTTTTTTTTTTTTTACTTTTAACAGTTGGAAGGTTGTTTGAAAAACCAGAAAGTAACGGAAACTTCTGGATAATTAGGAAAGCGCTCAATAAGATATATATTTGGATTCATATTAAATTGTATTCTTTATGCCTAATTTTTCTGGGACAAGGGAGGGGAGGTTGATGGGGATTCCTGACTGAAGTCTGCTCTCCTCTTTGTGGACTCAAGTTTTGGAAATATTGGGTTTGCTTCTATTTAGTCATTGTTTTCCATTTATTGATCTGTACCAATAGCCTTTTCCGGATACCCCCCTCTGTCTAAAGCGCTCCGAAAGGAGAATAGCTTGACTCTTAAATTCTCCTATAGAGGAACATACCCGCCGTATGCGAAGAAATTGGGCTATAGGTAAATTGAACTGGAGCTTGAAGGGGTGGAAACTATCAAAGTGGAGGACCGTGTTCCTGGTGATACATCCTTCCTTAACTGAAATGGCGATGTCTAGAAATGCAATGTAGTTGTTATGACATGTCATTGTGAATTTTATGTTATCGTCTACGGAGTTCAGATGGTCAATAAACTGATCAAGATTCTCTGTAGTGTCCTGCCAGAGGAAAAATATATCATCCAGGAACCGACCCCAATATAACACTTGAGAATACCATGGGGACCCATATACAAATTTATTTTCAAAATTGGACATATACAAGGATGCAACCGAGGGGACCAGCATGGCCCCCATGGCCACTCCCTGAATTTGCTGAAAATATTGATCTTGATATTTAAAGTAATTCTCATGGATGACCCAATGTGTCAATTGATTCAAAAAAGCCGTGGTAATACGCTGGGGGTCTTGCCTGCATTGGAGAATTTCATCAACTACTGTACACGCAGATGCCAATGGTGTTCCTCCACCATTGAGGGTGATTCGTGGCAGGTTCCAGGGAGAGATCTGATCCTATACTCTAGGACCGACACTGACTGCACCTCTCAGGATGTAGTGTATGTGATAATTTGCCCCTGTGATCTACTATATGTGGGGCGTACATCAAGATCTATACGGGTTAGGCTTACAGAGCATAAATCTCGGATTGTGAATGGGATTATGCAGGCTCCCCTGGTAGAACATTGGAAAACATATAATCACACGATTGAAGAGATGAGATGGTGTGTTATCAGCAGAGTCATTGGGAGGGATGGTGGGAAAGATCACAAGAAACGGAATGAAAGTGAGCAGCGTTATATCTTTACATTGGATACTGTTACACCCTTAGGATTGAGTGGATATCTATGATTGGGTAGGGGTTGGTCCAATCAGACCCTGGGGGGAGGTACTTGATTATGAATGTAAGTTGACAGTGTATATATATGCCGGGGTTAGTCGCCGCGGCCATCTTACTCTTAACAGCATTATGAGTCGGGTGACAAGCGCGTTCTCGGTAAGCATTTACTTTTTAACGGTATCTATTAATAATAAGAATTAAGAGGGGCAGCTACATAATATTGGACGGTAACTGTTCTTTTTATGATGTTTAGGGAGACCCTTGATACAGCGCCAGTAGGCGCGAAACATGTTGGGTTAGACTCCCAGACGTTGGCTGACAAGCTAAGTATCCATACTATTTTTATAATAGAGACAACATTCTTTCACATATAAATGCACAAATATATTATATAAACAAAAAATATGAGCAGCCAGTGATGAAGTACCACATAAATCTCCACACAGTCAGAAGATAAGTACAGCGGTGGAGTGGTGGGGCTGAGGCATACTCATGAATGATATGTAAAACCACTTGTACTAGTCCAAACTTCCAATTGCTTTCATTATTATACTAAGCACCTTGGTGTTGTATGTAATATTAACCACATCAATATGTTCATCATATTATTATATTTGATGCATCATCATTGTTATACAAGTTTTAATGTTGTATTTGTTGTTGTTTGCATCAATAAAAATTGTTTGAACTTAAATCTATTACATTTTTTTTGTTCTACAGTGAAGCTGAACTTTTCCTTTGCAATTGATTTATCCTCCCTCCTCTTATACAAAGCTACAGTAGCAGCTGCCACACAGCAAACGCTCCAAAACCTTTTAAATCACTAAGGGCATTGGAGCGATTACCGCAGCAGTAGCAGCCACTACCGCAGCATTTAAAAGGATCCCTTAATTAGCTTTTCTAAGAAGTACCAATATGGAGCACAATTATTTCCAGTATTAAAGAGCTCTACCTTCTAAAATTATTAGAATAGTTTGTGCTGGTCATACCCCAGCTCTGGCTTTTGTGATGTTATATATATATATATATATTTTATTTTTTTTTATTAAAATGGCATGCACATATCAACACAATAATAATGGATAATTTCAATTACTCAAATATTGACCGGGTAACTGTTGTCAGGACATGTAGGTAGTCAATGCCTCTAGTTGAAATAAATGACTGCTTCATGGAACAGCAGGTTCTAGATCTGACAATAGGGGCAGATATAAGTACATATGCATTGTCATGTTGGGACAGACCAAAGGTCCATCAAGACCAACATCTTGCTTCCAACATTGGCTAATCCAGGTCAGAAGTACCTGGCAATTCCAAAAGAGTAAAATAGATTTCATTCTGCTTATCCCAGGAAGAAGCAGTAGATTTTCCTCAAGTCCATCTAATGCCTTAATGACTTTTCTTTTAGGAAATTGTCCAAACCATTTTTTAAATCCTGCTATGCACCTCATGCACCTCCTGCTTGTACCTCATTCTCTGGCAACATACTGCAGAGCTTAATTTGCACATTGAGAGCTAAATTATATAAATGGTGCCTACAAAATTGGTGCTGAGAGAAATAGCTCTTAGTACCATTCTATAAACAACGCTCAAAGTTAGGCACTGTTTATTGAAAAACACTTGGCTCTGGGCACAGCCATCTAAATTTAGGTGCAGCCATTTAAATCAACTGAACCATAGTATAAATCCTTGAGCCTCCATTAGGTGTGGATCCCCTTTATTCTATAACTGCACATGTAAATTGCAGGAATACCCCTGATCTACCTAAGAACTTGCAATGGCTGTGCCCCCCTTTTTTTGAACCATGCATAAAATTTAAGTGCAGATCCCATGCCTAAATTTACACACACAAATTCTATAAATTTTCAGTGCTATAGAAATTATAAATAGTAGTAGTAGTAGTAGTAGTAGCAGTAGCAGCAATTAGCACCGATAATTGTGTAAGATCTCAGTTATCAGTGCTAACTGGCTCGTTATTCAACTAAATTGCACATACTCCCACATTGCTATATGCAATTTTTAGCGCCTTTTATAGAATCTTGAGTGCAGAAATATATTCTCCATTTTGTTCTAAATATAGTACTTAATTACTTCATTGTGTGCCTCCTACAGTCAGTAGCATAGTAAGGGGGGGGGAGGTCAGGGGGACAGTCTACGCTGGGCACCATCTTGGTAAGTGTGCCAGCACACTCCTGGACCTAGACCTAGGAAGTGACTTCAGAGGAAGAGCCAACACTGGCACGACAGCAGCTTGGGGGTTGCTGCTTGTGCCAGGAACGTTACAGAGGTATGGGGAAGGAAGCAGAGTAGTGGCAGGAGGGGGTGGGGAAAGAGTGTGTAGAGGTGGGGGCGGAAAAGAGGGCAGGGAGGGGTGCCACACCCCCGGGCGCCTCTCACCCTCACTACGCCACTGCCTGCAATAGTCTTTGTAATTTTGGAAAAATTAAATACTAATGGTTTCATAGATCTCTATGATATATCTCTCCTCCACAATCTCTGTCCAAATTGAAGAATCCTGGATTATTTAGCCTTTCCTTCTAGAGGTGTAATTCCATCCCATTTATCATTTTGGTTGCCCTTTTATAAATCCTGTATATTGTTTTTAAGATATGTTACACAGAATTGCATACAAAGGCAATATATTGTTATCTGTATTATTTTCCATTCTCCAAATATAACAGCAAATCATCTGCTAATACTGCATATTTATATTCTGTTCCTAAACAGTCAACCCCCAGGGTGATCAGATTTGTCTTAATTGCCAGCAGAAGAGGATCCAAGGTCCTATTGATGCAGGTCACCGAAGCCTTTCTCTTTTGTCTAGCAGGAAGGTTAGATGTAGATCCAGCTCAATTCAAAAATTAAAATGAGAGGCTTCTTATAATGAAAATAAACATAGAAACATAATGGCAGAAAAAGGCCAAATGGCCCATCTAGTCTGCCCATCTGCAGTAACCATTATCTCTTTCTCTCTCCGAGAGATCCCATGTGCCTATCCCAGGCCCTTTTGAATTCAGACAGTCTCTGTCTCCACCACCTCTTCTGGGAGACTGTTCCATACATCTACCACCCTTTCTGTAAAAAAGTATTTCCTTAGATTACGCCGGAGCCTTTCACCTCTTAATTTCATCCTATGCCCTCTCATTGCAGTTTCCTTTCAAATGAAAGAGACTCAACTCATGTGCCTTTACATTAAATAGGTATTTAAACGTCTCCATCATATCTCCCCTCTCCCACCTTCCCTCCAAAGTATATAGATTGAGGTCTTTAAGTCTGTTCCCATATGCCTTATGATGAAGTCCACATACCATTTTAGTAACCTTCCTCTGGACTGACTCCATCCTTTTTATATCTTTTTGAAGGTGCAGCCTCCAAAATTGTACACAATATCCTAAATGAGGACTCACCAAAGTCTTATACAGGGGCATCAATACCTCCTTTTTCCTACTAGCCATACCTTTCCCTATGCAACCTAGCATCCTTCTTGCTTTCACCATCACCTTTTTCAACCTGTTTGGCCACCTTAAGATCATCACATACAATCAAACCCAAGCCCCATTCTTCGGTCGTGCACATAAACTCTTCACTCACTAATCTGTACCATTCCTTCGGGTTTTTGCAACCCAAATGCATGACCTTGAATTTCTAAGCATTAAATTTTAGCTACCAAATTTCAGACCATTCTTCAAGCTTTGCCAGGTCTTTCTTCATGTTATTCACACCATCTGATTGCAGATTTTCATATCATCCGCAAAGAGGCAAATCTTACCCGACAACCCTTCAGCAATATCGTTTATAAAAATGTTAAAAAGAACAGGCCCAAGAACAGAACCTTGAGGCACACCACTAGTAACATCCCTTTCTTCAGAGTGATCTCCATTGATCACTACCCTCTGCCGCCTTCCACTCAAACAGTTCTTGACCCAGCCCGTCACTTTGGAACCCATCCTGACTATGGCCTTCCCTCTCTAGGTAAAGAGGCTTTTAGAAAATGCCAATCCTGCATCTTGGTAAAAACATACGAGTTGTTCCATGGCATGTGCACTTTAATCCCGCTTTACTTGGAGTTACAAGGGTTATTGGAACAAAAGAGAGGCCCATGGGTCCTGGATCTTTCTGTTGAGGAGACTTGGCCATAAATCCCCCCCCCCTACCCCCCACACAAACAACATATTTCAATTAAATTTGTTAAAGTTGAATTGGAAATTAGGATCATAGGGCTAGATTCACAAAGCTTACCGATTGTGTACCGATCGGTTTGCGACCCCAACCCGATTCACTAACCTCGTGGTCCATCTGATTCTGATCCGCACAAGCAAATGTGGGGAAATAGCATGCAAATCAGAAGGACGCGATCCACTAAACTTTTTCAGGAACACCGACTGGGCTGGCCGATCCAAAAAGAAGTGACTGGTGGGGACCAGTCACTCATGATCTTTCCTGCTCTCTGCTTACTTCTCCTGCCTTGCTGCCCCGACTTCTCTTGCCTTTCAGCCCCGACTTCTCCTGCCTCGCCACCCTGACTCTCTTCTTGCTGCCCTGTTCTCTGCCCCGACTCACCGCCCTGCGCCCTGAATCTGTCTTGCCACCCTGACTCACCACCCCGACTCTCCTGCCTTTCCCCTGCAGTGCGAGCCTGTGGTTTTAACCCGTTGGTATAAAGCGGGTTAAAACCACAGGCTCGTGAAGTATTAAAAAAGTAAACAAAAAAAAGCAGCTCACAGCTCTGTAAGCATGCGCAGACCATCAACAGAACATGGTCTGCGCATGCTTCAGGATCGTTCACTAGTAATCCTTGTGGTGACCCTTGATGAATTTGTTGGCCTGCCACAGATCGGGCACGATTGGGCAGGTTAGTAAATCTAGCCCATAATTCAAATAGGGTGAAGCTCAAACTGGTAAACTGCCAGCTTGCCATGCTCTGATTACGTATATTAAGAACATAAGATGCCATGCTCTGATTACGTATATTAAGAACAGTCTTACTGGGTCAAACCAATGGTACATTTAGCCCAGTAACCCGTCCTCACAATGGTCAATCCAGGTCATTAGTACCTGGCCAAAACCCAAAGAGTAGCAACAATTCCAGGCTACCGATCCAGGGCAAGCAGTGGCTTCTCCTATGTCTTTCTCAATAACAGACTATGGACTTTTCCCCCCGCAAGAAGTATTTTGATGCTTATGCTATAAATTATGGGGCGGGTATTTAATGAAATTTAAGCAGGCAGAAGAGGCTCCTGCTTACTTAAACCACGCCTGCATAGTGCTTCTGAATATCTCCTCTGATTATTGTAGTACTGTGCGATTATTGCCAGGAGAATGAGGGATGGTACATGTGCAGAGTTGGAGAGGAGCTGACAAGTATTCTGGCAGCATCCATATTCAGTGCCAGTGCCCACACAGCTAAGTTGACATTTAGGACCACATAAAAGTTCTATATTTGCCGTCTTAGTTAACTTACCCCCTTAGGCCATGCTAGTGTTTTTAGTGCCGGTCACTGCGGTAACAGCTCCGACGCTCATAGAATTCCTATGAGCATCCAAGCTGTTACTGCCACGGACGGTGCTACAAAACGCTAGCGTGGATATCAGCCCTGAACACTGGCCGATACCAGCATAGCATCCAGTTGGTTCCGGCATTGAATATCTGAGAGAGATTCAGCTTGTGATGACCAACAGCATTAAAACCTCTGGCCACCATGGTTGAAAATTGGGTGGTATGTAAATTAATGTTGGTGGGGCAATTTTTCATAGTCCACTTTGCTTCAATGTACATTTGTATATGCTCACTTTTTAGCAATTGTGGGGATTTTACTTTAAGAATGACTGCATGATGTACGGATGCAAATTATCTATGCACGTCTACACGTGTTTTATTTCCTGATAGCAGAATGGGGGCAAAATTAAGCTTTTAGCATTGAAAATCTAATCTGTACATAGGACTTTTTTCTCCTGACCTAATCGTGCACCCATGAATTCATCCTTGGAATTTGACTAGAAAAATGGACATTGTAAAAGCCTGCACATACTAAGCTGGGCAGAGAAAGACAATTTTCAGCTAAGCCATTTCAGCTAGATAAAAATGATTTTTTTTGTATCAGGACTGGCACTGACAGTCAACAGGTACATGAGAAGAAGAAGATTAGGTGAGGATTACATCATATCATACTGTATAATAGTCACGGTATTTACTTAACTCATTTCTATGACTCTGACATAGTTCTTTAACAATTGTCATCGGGCTGCTTCAGTAAATCAATATGTTTATCCTGAATGAACAATATCGAAGCATATCAATTTGTAAAGCTTCAACAGATAGAAGACGCAATCCTTTCTCAGCCTAATTACAGCAAACAGCTTAGACTGAAGAATGAAAATACTGTTGAAGCTAAAAGGCTTTGAAATAAAACTCATAGCACAGCTATTCTAATTAAAATCACATCAATGCATACGGCAGCTCAACATAAATACCATTTTAATATGTCACAGAAACCATAACCAAAGGGCAGTATAAAATTCTCATGCTATTAAGTGCAAAAGAGTTGATCATTAGCTTCTCTGATAGTTCCCATGATAATCAGTGGCTGTGTCTTTACTGAGATTCTAGCTGTTTTCTCTGTGTTTACAATATGAAAAAATTAAATGATAACTGCTAGGACTTAATATTGGAATCCATAGCCGTTGCAACATTTTCTATCCCTTACTCTAGGGTGTTATTTCTCAGGGATACATGATTCAAGTTGTTTTTAGAGTGGTCTTCTGGTGAAAAAAAAAAAAAAAATCAATTTCAATAAACAAGATCTATGTATTCTCTATATTTAGCTCTATAAAGACTTAAAAAAATTATATATTTTTTCTGACATAGTTGAAATTGAAGCCATGTAAACAGTGCTCAAAGTGAAGATGATTTTCCCCCTACAATGTCACCATGACACAATGACTGTTTGTTTCAAAGTACCAGCACTTAAAATGCTTTCACAATATTGAGATTCAACTACAACTGTGGATAGTATGAACAATTGACTTAATAAATACCCTGTGTCCACAGAGCTTCATTGCTGCAGAGAGGCAGGAGGCTATTAAAGAGGCATGTTGGAAAGAATAAACTGGCTATTAGGCAGTAGTTTGTGAGGTTACATAAGCTGGGAAGTTGTATTAAAGTGGTATGCTGAATATGAAAATCAGAATTCCATCAATGCAGAGTATGTGTGTGTGTTTACAAAGTGTTGTGTACAGAAGAGGAGTTCACGGGGACATAATCTGGTACCCAACCCCAATCAATTCCATTCTCTTCCTACCTCATCCCCATAATATTGCTATCATCCCCTTACCATCCCCAGTCGATTCTTTTCCATCCCTGGATTATCTCCATCATATTGGTACCATCCCCTCACCATCTCCAGTTTGTTTGTTCTTCCCCCATTCTTTTTCCCAACCCAAGATCTTGTAAATTCAAGCAAAATATACAAGGACCGATATTCAGGCCATGAGAATTAGCTGGGCGGACTCCCATGGCCAGCGACGAACCCAGAAATAAAATGCAGGTCCTTATCTGTTGACTGGCATTGAAATTTTGATCTAGCCACTTTTAACATAGGTGGTTAAGCCAATATTCATCAGTTGTCCAGCTAAGTTATGGTGGCCAAAGATAGACCTGTTATTTATGTGGGTGTATCTGGCCGTTCAAAGTAGCTGGTCAGCCAATGAATATTAGTGCTGTCATGTGACATATCTAATGAACAGGCTAGCCACTAAGGCCTGGATGCTGTAACTGGTGCTGTAACTGGTAGTTTGTGGCCGCCTTCAAAGCGGCTGCCAAACAAATCACGCAACGGTGCTGGGTACAGAATTGTGTCTCTGTCAACAGAAGATGCCAGAAATATAGGCCAGGGTTTTCCTGGCCTACATTTTTGGTGCCTATCTATAATGTGAATCACACCTACAGAGGCGCTTTAGGCCTAATTCCACTTCCAGCATTAGTTATACCCACAGTGGTGTTTGGCGGCCTAAAGGGCCTCCATAGGCGTGATTCTGGTGCTGATTTTTTAGGCACTGGTAGGCGCCTTAAAACTCAGTTACAAACACCATTTGAGTGACATTTTTAACTGAGTTTTGCCTAAAAAATTGGTGCCAGTTTGAGAATCCAAGCCTAAGTTCTAATACTCAGTGGCCATCTTGCGTTGAATATTAGTATTAGCACTTATCCCCCTCTTCTACAAAACCGTGCTAGCGGTTTTTAGTGCAGAGAGCTGCACTGAATGGCCTGCGCTGCTCCCGATGCTCATAGGAACTCAATGAGCATCGGGAGCAGTGCAGGCCATTCAGCGTGGCTCTCTATGCCCAACCCAGCCCATGTGCCTAAGGCCCCGCCCACAGAAGGGGTCTAAGGCTACTGGGCCGATTCCAGTTGGCCCAGGTACCTCAGGCCCCACCTGTGGGTGGGGTTTGAGGCACCTGGGCCAATCAGGCCCTAAGGCCCACCATTCGATGGATGGCAGGCCTGCCGGACAGACGGGATTGGGACCCATCCGTCCATCAAACTTTTTTCAGGTACGGGGGAATCAAGGGTGGAGGGGATCACGGGATCGGCAGGTGGGGGGGCCGATCAGGGGTTTGGGGGGGGGCGATCATGGGAGGGGGGTACGCCAAGGGCAGAACAGCCTGGGATCCCTCCTGCCCGTATCTTAGTGGGGGTGGGGGATAGAGGGTTTCGCTGGGGCAGGAGGGTTTGGGCTCCTTCCTGCCCGGATTGAATCAGGGAGGGTGGCAGTTCTTTGGGCAGAAGGACTTGGGCTTCCTCCAGCCCTAGTCGTGTCAGGTAGGGTGGCGTTTCCTCTTCCCGAAGTGCCGCGGTTCGGGGGGTGGGTGATTAGCATCGCAGCAGGAGAGATTGGCTATCTCTCCTGCCGCGATAGCGATCTGAAGTGCCATGGTTGATGGCACCTTGGGATCATTATCGCGGCAGGGGAGATGAGCCATCTCTCCTGCCGCCAACGTTGCTGGGGTGGGGGTGGGGTGGATTCTGTAACCGGTGTCCTATTTGACAGACACCAGTTACAGAACTTTACTTACATGAAAACTTTACTTACATGAAAACAACAGGAAAGTGGGGAGAAATACAATTTTTAAAAGGAAAGAATACAATTAAGGTTAAAACAAAAGGGAAATGTGAGAAATCATATTGATATTGAAATCATATTGATGTTGAATATGAGTAGGAACAGAATGTACATTATATGCCATTATTAATTGCTGTACCCTGTAGGTGACAATGGACTTTAAGGGGTTAAATATGGTCCCATTTAATGTATGATTGTCCAAACGTAAGGCGCTAAGGAAGGCAAAGAGAGACCATGGAAAAAAGATTGCGCTGGAAGCAAAAACACACAATAAAAACTTTTTTAGGTATATTAAAAGCAAGAAGCTGGGAAGAGAATCAGTTGTACTATTAGATGACTGAGGGATAAAAGGGGATTTTAGGGAAGACAAGGTCATAGTGAAATGATTAAATTAATTCTTGCCTCGGTCTTCACCAACCATACAGGGATTTAAGAGTATTGCAGTCTTCAAGTCCCCCTTACTCTAACATTTTGTCTATATGATGCCATGATTACACTGAAAAAGCAACTAGTTCTTCATTACCATTCTGGAGTACAGGTCTGTATTTCATGCACTCAAAAATCCATTCCCATGCATTTGAGAGGCTTCAGTCTTATAAGTACAGTAGATGGTGCTCATATAAGATTTCATAATGTGGATGAGAAGCATAAGAGTACTTGCTTATCATATTCTTTTTAACATTATTCTTTTATTTTTCTTTTTTTGTTCAATGATCTATTCAAGTCTTCCACCAGAAGAGTTCTTTATGGTTTATAATACTTGCTATTTTTCTTAACATTTTTCCTTAAGCCCAGTTAAGGTTCGCTAGGCCTTACCAAATATGTTTTTGGAAGTAAGATAGCACATATACAGCTTGAGTTACTAAGGTGTGCTACCACATCAATGAACAATAATGCCGTTAAGGCTTGTTATTATACTTTCGGCTCTATTGTATACAATCGGATCTAATTTATAATAATATGCATTAATGGTATAGAGCAAACTGTTACAACAGCAAATGTTAGTTGGTCTAGCTAACAAAAGCCTATTCAGGAAACTAGAAAGTAATTTTATAAAGTGGATACCAACATTTGTACACTAACCTTCAAATTCTGTGTGGGATACCTTAAATTGTGTGTGCAAATTGGTGCACACAGTCAATTTGTGCACACAACTTAATTGTTTAACAGGCTGATAATTGGCAATTAACTTCTCATAATTGATGCTAATTGGCACTAATTATTCTGTAAAGTGCTGAGATTCAGTTCTAGTGCATGAATATTAAAAGAGGGAATGGCCAGGGGTGGATCATGGGCATTCCTAAAAGTTAGGCGCACTGGGCCTAATTCTATAAACGGCGCCTCACCATGTCAAACTTGTAGACGCTGGTCGGCATGGTTGTCAATCAACCACTAGGTGCCACTTATAGAATCACATTTAGCAGCACCTAGGTGTGCTTAGGCATGGCTAGGCATCCTTGTGATTGGTGCCGGTATATTAGGCCTAACAGATACCTAGCAACACCCAAGTCAACCACATCTATTCTTTCCCCTAACCTATTTTTCAGGTAGGAGTTGTTAGGTGCCAGTAGGCAACTTGAGTTAGGTGTCACTAAATGCTGTGTGGTATTCCATGCACCACGCTAATTACTTTTTTAAAAAAATCAATGTTTAGTTTAGGGGATCTTTTACTAAAGCTTAACACACGCTAATGGAATTGGTATGTGCTAAATGCTAATAAGATCCCCCCTAGGGTTAAAAAAAAATCTACATGCAAATTTTGGTGTCCAGTCAAAAGTGCGCGAGTCAATCGTGCACAGACAAACCCGCCCGGACAATTGCACGCAGGACATTAGTGAAGACATGAAAACTGCCAATAAAGTGGAGAAGGCTTCATCCAGGGCACGTCATAATGCCATTGTACAGAACTATGGTGAGGCCTCATCTGGAGTACAATTCTGGAGGCCACATTACCGTAAAGATGTGCTGAGAGTTGAGTCGGTTCAGCGAATGGCCACCAGGATGGTCTCGGGGCTCAAGGATCTATCATACGAAGAAAGGCTGAACAAATTGCGGCTATACTCTCTCGAAGAACGTAGAGAGAGGGGAGACATGATTGAGACGTTTAAGTATATCATTGGTCGTATCGAAGTAGAAGATGATATTTTCTTTCTTAGAGGACCCTCGGCCACAAGGGGGCATCCGCTGAAAATAAATGGCGGGAAGTTTCATGGCGACAACAGGAAGTACTTCTTCACCGAAAGAGTGATTGACCATTGGAATGAGCTTCCGGTACAAGTGATCGAGGCCAGCAGCGTGCCAGATTTTAAGAACAGATGGGATGCTCATGTCGGTTCTCTAAGAGGGGATGGGTCATCAGAGTGTGATCTCTCAAAGGGTAGCTAGTGGGGTGGGTCAATAGAGTGGGCAGACTTGATGGGCCTTGGCCCTTTTCTGCCGTCACTTTCTGTTTCTATGTTTCTATGACATCAGCACGCTGGAGTTCAACATTAGTTTAAAATGCTCCAAGGGGGTGTCTGGGTGGGAACCCCCCACTTTAATTAGAAATGTTAGCACTCCCGTTGCCGCTTCCATTGGGGGTGGGGGAGACCATCAGCCCATTTTACCCAATTTTATCAAAAAAATTTTAATAGTAATGCATACTGATCAACAAGCAACATCTTTTACACAAGTTATCAAGCTGGAACCCTAAAAGCTTGTACCACATACTATAGAAGTTATTTTTGCAGGCTACAGTATAACACCAGTGAGCTGCTCTGCTCATCATTCATACCTACAAGTCAAGGCACTGACAAGAAAACAGTGAAATGTTGCTGTGTTTAGCAAACCATCACATTAATATACAGTAGTTTATTAGATATCTGAAAACAAATAAGATCACATCAAGAAATAATCTGCTTATGTAACATTAGAATGCAAACTGCTTGCCCAGACTGAGATGCTAATCATCAGTGTGAGCCACATCTATTTTGGTAAAACCATGATTCCTGCAGTTGAATTTGATTGATAGTTGACACAGCAAATCATGTTGCTGCAAGTATAGGAAAACTATGCAGGTAAGCAGTGGTTGCTGAAAAGCCATTAATTGCAGCTATTACTTGCAATTGTACATCCTCAGGTCCTACAGATTTCAAGAGGACCTGGTACAAGCTTGGTAGGGGAGGTTTTTCAAATTGTAGATGTAATTTTTTAGGTCAATCTGTATTGAGAAAATTCCTTGTTGGCATCTACACCTCCTCTAAATCATACACAAGGATGAATGTAAGACTTCTACCATCTTCATGGTGTCAGCTGCTGGTTCCTTTCTTGGTAGTCTCCTTGAAACAAGCAGTTCCTCTTTGACTTGGTAGAAAGATGTCTCATTAAAAAAACAAAAAAAAAACAACCCAACATAAAAAAACAGGTTTTACTTTTTGGTGGAATTCGATATGCTTGTGTTATCGCTACAAAAAAAATGATGGCTGAACAAAGGGGTAATATTAAATGGTTTAATCTGACGTGGGGTCCATTGACCAAATTTAATGATTCTAATTGAATGGTTTTTCCCTTTACTTTTCTTTATACTTTTTACATCCAGGGAAGGGAGGTGGGTGGGAGGGAGAAGGATAATGTATAGGGACTGGTTTATTTATGAGTTGTTAGTACTATTGTATGGGTATCTTGAATATATTGAAATCAGGGGGTGAGAGGGGTGAAAATTATTCTTATGTATTTCACTGATGGATATAAGTGCTGTTTTTTTCAGGTAACTTGTTATGCAATTTTGGTATGCACTGTTTTTAGAATGAAAATGAATAAAGATATATAAATAGAAATTTTTAAAAAACAAAAACAGGTTTGTCTGAGAAAATTCTTCAGATTGGAAGGGTCTAGAGTATAGAGGACCCAGAATCTTCAAATTCCTTTTTTCCTCAGTCACTGATGAGATTAAGAATAGTCTAAATGAAAGTCTGAACATATAGAAAAAAATGCCACAGGAGCAATCCTTTAATTAGTAAACAATACAACAATATAGTACAGTGGTTAGATCATTAAACGGCCAGCCAACATGCCACCACTGTCACACCTTCAATTGTCAGCTATCTCCTCCTCTAGAAAAATTGTCTGTTACCTTGAGCATGCTGATCCAGCCTGCTACAGCTGTACTTTTCTTGGCTTCTCTCATAGTGTTGTAGATTAATCCTCTAGGTCGCACCCAGGTCCAGCTTGGAAGATTCCAGTTTCCTTTCCAATTCTGTGACTTTTTCTCTAGGGACTGATTTTATGGTTCAGGTTTTTGCCTCTGCCCGTTGCCTTCTTTTCTGTTTACTAAGGTGCGCTAGCGTTTTTAGCGCATGTAGGAAATTACCACGCGCTACGTGGAAAAACTAACACCAGCTCAATGCTGGCGTTAAGGTCTAGCGTGCGTGGCAATGCAGCGTGTGCTATTCCGCGCGTTAAAGCCCTAACACAGCTTAGCCCTTAATCTCTGCTCCTAGTTCTCATTTTTACCTTTTCTGGAGCTGATTCTGTCATAAAGAGCAAACTACTTGTTTGGACATGGGATTTTGAGTGAAGGTCCTTGATAACCAGTTAAAACTGAGAATGAGGAACTTAGCTTTTTTGGTACATGCAGTTTTGTAAAATCTGACATTTACACAAGTGAAATACTCACACTATACAGTATTTTTTTTTTTTTTTTTTTACAAAACATCTTTACATCCCAGTAAATACATGTCCACTTGCATATCCTTGGGCATATTTTACATAAGGCTCCATGTATTTATTGATTTATGGTTATGCATACCATTTTGAGATTTTTGTGACAGAATGATATGTAAAGTAAATAGATAAATAATAAATCTTAAAAGTCCCAACTTGGACATCCCTTTTCTGACCTAAATGTCCTGGGTAGCATGCGGCTTCATATCTATCTTCTTTTGAGCCTCAAACAAATTGCAATTTTGTTTGAAGAATATGAGATTCATGAAAGTGGAAATGATATTAAGATTACCTTCTCACAGTTTTACCTGCAGATTCTGATCTGTCAATATTTGACTTTAGTTTACTCAGATTATTAAAGTTAGCTTTTACTCTAATTTTTTCCTGTTTGAAGGGGATTTGTGTGAATATTTACCAAGCAGTCAGAATATTTGAAGGTTGTATGAACCTCCCCTTTGAATGTATGTGAATCTATGAACAGCAATTCTTCACCCAGTTCATTTTTCTTTTAGAGATAATTCAATATGGAGATTTGTGCTGAGCTACAAATTTTTCAGTTCTATGGCGAGTCGTGTTTCTAAGAGAAGCTTGCACTGCTGCTCTGTGTATTGTCTGTGTATGTATTAGTGCTGCCAATTCATGATTTAAATCAGTTCACCGATTCACTTTGGGTGAATCGATTTGAATTGATTTAAAACAAATGAAGAAAATTGGCCTCCCGATTCGGTAACTGACCCTCCCCCCTCGTCCCCTAAAGCAGGAGCAGCAGCGCTGCCTCTTGCTGGCCGGCCACTGCCGCACCTGCTTTAGAGGGTGAGGGGAGAGGGTCAGTCAGGAAGTGCTGGTGTCTGGCTTTTCCCCTGGCCTTCCGCGCACCATTTACCTACTAGCAGCAGCCTGCAGAGAAGATCGCTGGTGCTAGCAATCTCTGCAAGCTCAAACTGACATCGGAGGCAGTATCGCAGCAGAGGAAATGGCTCCAAAGACCTATAGCAGCTTGCAGAGATCGCTAGCACCAGCGATCTTCTCTGCAGGCTGCTGCTAGTAGGTAAATGGTGTGTGGGAACCAGGCCTTCCGGGAGGGAGGGGGGTGCAGGCCTTTAAAGGGGGGGGAACAGGCCTTCAGGAGTAGTGGCACAGACCTTCAGGGATGATGGCACAGGCCTTCAGGGAGGACTGGCAGGCCTTCAGGAGTGGGGTGCAGGCCTCCAGGGGGAGGTGCAGGCCTTCAGGAGGGGAAAGACATTCAGGGGAGGGGGCCCTGGTGTAGAAGTACACGGAGGGAGGGAGGGAAGGGGGGATTCAAAGAGATGTGCATATGTCGGACTTTGGGGGGAGAAGAAATAATGGGTCTAAAAATAAAGGAGAGGGAGAGAGATGGTGGACAATGGGATTTAGGGAGGGAAGGAACAGAAAGGGAGAGAAGTTGGACACAAGGGATGGTGTAGAGGGGTGGGATAGAGATACTAGATAGGAGGGTAGTTGGGGAAAAAAAAGGGAGATATGGTGGACCCTGGGATGGTGGGGAAGGAGGGAGAGATGCTGGATGAAATGGTAGTTGAGAAAAGGTGGATCTGTGGATGGAAACAAAAAAAAGGAAAGATGCCAGACCTCCAGGGGAGGGAAGAGGAGGACAGAGATAGAGGGATGGTTAGCACAGAGAAAGAAGAAAGAAGGAGACTCTGGCAAGCAAGTTATCAGAAGACAACCAGAACCAACGAGCAATAAGATTTGAATAATGACCAGACAACAAAAGGTAGTAAAAATAATTTTATTTTCTGTTTTGTGATTACAATGTCAGATTTGAAATGTGTATCCTGCCAGAGCTGGTGTTAGACCGCAAACATGAGCTAGGATTTAACAGAGAAAGGAAAAGTCTTTTTTCTTTGTTTATTTTTTTATACCACAGCACCAGTGTGGTTAGGAGAAGGAAAAGGGGGTGAAGAGGCTATAAAAGGGATGAAGAGACTATAAAATAAACCCACCAGGATGTTTGAAGAAAAACACCCAATTGGGCAGGAAAATCAAATCGAATCGAAAAAATGATTCAATAGGCTGAATCGAATCGAAATTTATTTTCCTGAATCGGGCAACACTAGTATGTATGTCTGTGTATGTGTGAGGGGGGGGGGGGGGCAGGGCTACCATTATGGCTCCAGAAAAAGGAGGACAAATTGAGACATCCAGGTTTTACTTCCATTGCTTTCAATGGAAGCAAATCCTGGATGTCTCAATCCATCCTCCTTTTTCTGGAGCCATATGGCAACCCTGGGGAGGGGGGGCTTCTTTGGTAACCCTGGGGTGGGCTTCTTAGTATTTAGCACATACTAATTCTATTAACGTGTGTTAAGCTTTAGTAAAAGATTCCCTAAATTAATTCTTTGCAGTGGTCTTTCCTGAGAAGTGTGGATGCCTGTGCCAGAAACAGTATTTAATGGTGATGATTCAGAGGTACTGAAACAAATCACAGGGGCCTAGAAGAGGCAGTAGGATAAAATGACAAACCAGAGAGTTAAGAATCATCTGGTAAAGATATGTGGATAAAAATGCCAGTTGGAAATAAAGCGATCTGTAAAAGCTGTGTGCAGGACATGGGCTCAAAAAAATGAGTGAAAAGCTTGAGCTAAAAAATGCTATTGCATTTTTGTAAAAGGGGTGGGGGTTAGTTATCAACTGTAAACTAATTATTTATTTGTAAAGGGTCCTCATTGTTTTTGGGTGTTTTTAAAAATTTGTTTAATCTATGCTTCCTTGGGGACCATAGAAACTCCCATTCCTTAAAAAATATTAATTCCAAGAAAATGTCCTTCGCTATCCCTAGTAGATGTATAAAAACTGCCAGAACCCACATAAAGGGAACTTGTATTG
Source organism: Geotrypetes seraphini (assembly GCF_902459505.1). Classification (NCBI taxonomy): domain Eukaryota; kingdom Metazoa; phylum Chordata; class Amphibia; order Gymnophiona; family Dermophiidae; genus Geotrypetes; species Geotrypetes seraphini. Next base: position 549,320,688 of record NC_047084.1, read on the forward strand.
TAAAATCTTGTACTATAACTATGGCAAATCTAACCTGTATGCTGTATATTATGTATATTAGTATTATAACCCCCCCCCCCCAGTATGTGTCGTTAGGATAAAAACTTATCATAAACTTGTACTAAAATTATGTCAAATCCAGTGCAAAATCGTAACCTGTTAACTGTATACTACGTATGTTTAAACTGTAACCCGTTCTGAGCTCTTTGGGAACAACAGGATAGAAAATGAATTAAATAAATAAATGAATTTATTATTTAATTCCAATTCAAAGGGAGGCTCAAAATTTTATAGAATGTTCCCAGCCACCGAATCACAATTACATCCATGCTCTAGCCTCATCCCAACCTAAGAGGTTCTTTTACCAAGCTGCACTAAAAGTGGCCTGCACTATCCCCAGCATGCGCCAAGGTCACTTAGCATGGTGGTAAAATGGCTCAATTTTCTGTTTTTCCTAATAATGGCCATGCACTAATTTTCCCATTAGTCCATGACCATTAAAGGTTGAGACCTTGCTGCCACCTATTTTGTAGGCATTATGAGCTCATATGCTAATTAGCTAGCACATGGTGATGCAGCTAACATGCCTACTCTCTGTCCCAGACATGCCCCCAGTGGCTGCTGCGTGCTGATCCCAAAACTACCATGGGATTCCTGAGTGCACCCCATGGTAGTGTTTTTTTAATCTGTGGTAAGCACGCGTTAGTGCTTATCACAGCTTAGTAAAAAGGACCCCTAATTTGTTTATTCCTCTTCCTCAATTTCCCTCTTTAGATATACAAAAAAATAAAAGAAAGAAACTTGATTATCCTCAATTTTTAGAAGAAAAATTTGTCACATCATCACAATTTAGTTCCAGGTTACAATGAACCAACTTTGAACTATCATTAAAAAAATGAACCACTTTGAATAATTTGGAGGGGAATGTTCTTAGCTGACAAAATCATACCTGTTTCAGCGAATGCTTAATATTTTCTAATGACTTTGGGCTCCTTTTACGAAGCCGAGTTAGCTGCTTTATCACACGTGACTTTTTATCACGCGCTAACCCCCGCGCTAGCTGAAAAACTACTGCCTGCTCAAGAGGAGGCGGTAGCGGCTAGCGTGGCCGGCAGTTTAGCACGTGATATTAGGCGTGCTAAACTGCTAACACGGTTTTGTAAAAGGAGCCCTTTGTTTCCCTAAGTATTGCTGCATCAAACCTCTCAAGCTTGTATACAACTCTTATAAACTCAATTAAGTTCAAAGCACCTGGAAGACCAAGCTTTGCTCAGAAAAGTGGGGTGAGTGATTATAATAATAATAATAATAGTTTTATTTATATCCCATCATACCTATTCAGTTCAAGACAGTAATACAGCATAGCAGTGAGCAAAGTGGTTACAAGGTACAGGTATCTAATATAATAAAACTTTTACCCGCGCATGCGCAGTTGAAACGGCGTGATCCCTGCCGCCGTGATTTCTGCCTCCATGGCTGTGTTCCATTTGCGGCACGTGTGGCGGCTTGTGGCGCGTACTGCAGTTTCAGTGACGGCGAGAGCAACGGCAGGAAGGTGTCCTTCGGCCTGGACGAGGCTGACAAGGTGCGGGTGCTGCGAGGCGTTTGACTGCTACTGCTGCACAGGGAAGTGGAGGGGGAGTGGGAAACATAAGAACATAAGAATTGCCGCTGCTGGGTCAGACCAGTGTCCATCTTCTGATCAAAGATCAGTGCCCTAACTGAGACTAGCTCTACCTGAGCACGTTCCAGTTCAGCAGGAACTTGTCTAACTTTGTCTTGAATCCCTGGAGGGTGTTTTCCCCTATGACAGACTCCGGAAGAGCGTTCCAGTTTTCTAACACTCTCTGGGTGAAGAAGATTCCTTACGTTCGTACGGAATCTATTCCCTTTCAATTTTAGAGAGTGCCCTCTCGTTCTTCCTACTTTGAAGAGGGTGAACAACCTGTATTTATCTACAAAGTCTATTCTCTTCAGTACCTTGAATGTTTTGATCATGTCCCCTCTCAATCTCCTCTGTTCCAGGGAGAAAAGGCCCAGTTTCTCTAATCTTTCACTGTACGGCAACTCATCCAGTCCCTTAACCATCTTAGTCGCTCTTCTCTGGACCCTTTCGAGTAGTACCGTGTCCTTCATGTGCAGCGACCAGTGCTGGATTTCCTTTTTTTCTATAGCTCTGCTGCTGCTGCTATTACTTATAGGTCTGACTAGAGTTGCCAGCATAGTATCAGCACCTTTCTTAAATCTACTGTAACTAAGGGATTTGGTTTCTGTAAATGGTGCATCTCTTGGGAACCAAGTGCAAGCAGAGGACAAAAAGGGGTTCAAGTACAAATTAATTACCAGACCTTAACTTTCCCAAGGTATTGTTTTATTCAAAGTTTTCTTGGACCTTATTGGGAAAAACGATCAATCACAGGTCATTAGGTAAAGTGACTTATGCTGTGCAAAATATTTGTAAATCAATAAAGTGCTTGGAGTGCATAAAGTGCCTAAAAATGGAAAGCACTTATCTGTCATGCCCGACGGCTGCCCAAACATTTCACATTTTTCGTCAGGGGCTGTGCTTCCATATACTTATTGCACATAAATCTAAAGAAAATATATACATAATGAATATCTACTTGAAAAATATACAAAATGTGAAAACCTAACAAACAATAAATTAATAATTCATAAATGTTTTTTGGAAAAAAAATATAACTTAATACATATTGTTCATGGTACAAAACACGGAGAACTCTTCTGTGGGTTGATTGAAACATATGTCTCGTACTGAAATACAATGTAAACGTCAGCCCACAACTGGTGTTACTTAATGCTAGCAACTTAGTATCAATGTCAATACCGAAGAGGGTTCCTGCGTTTGCAGATACAAACTGGACTTAATATAGCCAAACCAATGTCTTAATCATAATATACTCTTAAAGACATTCACTGGTAGTTGTCAACAGTGAAATAAGACAACAATTATAGATCATCTAAAACAAATTAGTTTGAATTGTAAAAAATTGAATAATTTTTAAAAAGCACGTACCAACAAAGATCACAAAATGGCGGCGGCGTTCTCTTAATATATTAATAATACTCGCCAATGTTCAAAGCGCGTAAAACTTAGACTAAAAACACGCTTTAAAATCATAAATCCACCAAACTTACTTACTGTTTTGATGTGTGTCCGCAACAAATTGTGAAATTTGCTCCCGCACAGCAAATGTTGTGTCGGGCGTCTTGTAGATAGCGGCATTTTTAAAATCCAATAGCAGGCGGACTAACCAATAGCAATGCTCATGACTTGATGATGTCAAAACGCAACGGCATCACGTTTATTACCAAAAAACTCACCTTATTGCAGGTGAAAAGAAAATTGGGCAATGATATAAATGATAGAACAAAACGCCGCCTGTAGTATGAAACTGTGTTGTATGGTGATGTCCAGTTGATATCAAAAAGCAAGTGTAGTACAACCTCAGAAATAGGTATATGAATCTAAATTGTCAAATGAAACCGTATGAACATATATAGAAGCCAACAGTTAATTCACATTCAATTACAAAAAAAACAAATTGAAAAAACAGAAAAGGAAAGAAAAAGAAGAAAGGAAGGAGAAAAGAAAGGGAAAAACACAAAAGAGAAAAAGATGAAACAAGGAGGCTTCAAAAAAAGGCTTTCCAATCTATATTGATATTCAATCCCATAGGTTCCAACGAATTCAGTCTATGGATCCATCGTTGTTCACATTGGACTAAAAGTCTATCTCTGTTTCCTCCTCTTGGATTCACTACTTCCATCTCTTGGGAACATCAATTGGATTTGATTGGATTTATTGCATTTGATATACCACTTGAACATATGGTAGTAAGTGGATTACAATACTAAATATAGACACTGAGCTACTCTCTCTGTCCCAAACAGGATCACAATATAATTAAGCTTATATATATATATACTAGTGTTTAAGCCCGTTACATTAACGGGTGCTAGAATATATGGCTGTCTGTCTTTCTTTCTTTATGTCTCTCTCCCTGCTCCTGTTTCTTTCTTCCTTTCTTTCTGTCTTTCTCCCTCCTGCAATTTTTTTCTCTCTCTCCCTGGCACCCTTTGCCTGTCTGTCTTTATTTCTGTGTCTCTCTGGTCCCCTGTCTGTCTTTATTTCTGTCTGTCTCTCTCCCTAGCCTCCTTTGTCTGTCTGTATTTCTTTCTGTGTCTCCCCCCCCCCCACTTTCCTTTGCAGAAGCAGCAGCGGTTTTCCCTTCCCCTCCAGGTCCCTGCTGAGTAGTAGAAACATTTTCCCCCACCCCCCATTCCCTTCTTACCTTGAGCTGCCCTGCTCCATTCGGCCCCTCCCCCTTCTCTTCCCGTGTGCTGGCCTGCTGCGGCTGAAGGTTTTTTTCGGCGACTCCTCCTGTTAAAACTCCCCCCCCCTCCTCCTCCCGCAACCGCTCCTGTTCAAAGCGGCCTGCTGAGGTTCGCGGCCGCTGTAACGAACCTCGCAGGCCGCTCTCCAACTCGGTAGCATGTTCCCTCTGACGCGATTGCGTCAGAGGGAACGTGCTACCATGTGGAGAGCGGCCTGCGAGGTTCGTTACAGCGGCCGCGAACCTCAGCAGGCCGCTTTGAACAGGAGCGGTAGCGGCTGTTGCAGGAGGATTGGGGAGGGGGAATTCGTGAGCGGCGGCAGGACCATGAGGCGGGATTGAGTTTTTCGGCTTCCCCTATCTGGGGAAACCGCCGTGCCAAACTGAGCTGCGCGTGGGGCCGTAGTAAGCGCGGGGCATGCTGCAGTCTTGGCGGCCACGGACATACGGATCATGGAAGCACGCTGATAAGACTGCGCATGCGCCGCCTACGGTTTTATTATATAGATATATCCTATATGGGATGTTTTTTTCTCCCACACTCACACTTCAGTACTCACTGATCAGTATGTGAATGCTGAGAACACTCACACCAAGATAAAAAGCCTAAGACATTTTTACTACAAGTCACTTTTTTGTTACTCTGAGAGAAATACTGTAACTTGCTGGGACAACATGCTAGACTGCATTCTGGAATTTGAGCGCATGACTTATAAAATAATGGCAAAAGGAATAACTGCCCTTAAATGCATAACTGTCAGCATTAATTAACACCAATTATAGCCAATAATTGATTCTTAAGACCAATAAACAGGTAATTCAGTCATTAAGTGTTGCAAACTACTGACCTTATTTTGTAAGCTATATGCATAAATTTGCATGCTAGTCAGAAATTTAGGCACACAACTTTCTAAAATTAGGGGTAAATGTTTTATGAAAGATCTTCCATTGCAGAAGAGAATTAATAGCTTATGGGAACCAACTACCTGGAGTGTACTTTTTTTGTTTGAGACTTTCCATATTAAAGTTTCTCAGAGTTATTAATAGCTTGGAATATCCATTCAGAAAAGCTTTCAATTCTGGAATAAATGGGACACTGGACATGTTCTATAAATACTGCTTGTATTGTTTTGGATTGATTTTTCTCAAACCAATCCCTGAGTACTCATTTAGCCCAGGGGTGTCAAATTCATTTCAGTGTTGTACCACATTAGAAAATAAAAAGTACAACAAATGCAACAACCTGAGAAGGTTCTCCCCATGGTGTTGCACTCAATCAATAAAGGGCCACAGTTGCATAAATGTACTGTACATATCATTGCATATTAAATGTAATTTTTATGGCATTATTAAAATACAGCTTTTGTATGATAAGAGGCAGAAGGAAAGAGAGCTACAGCAATAAAGGCAAAATACAAGAGAAACAAACTTCAAAAAGTAAAGTTGAAAAGAAAATAATTATTTTTTTTATCTTGTTGTTGGCTATGGTGCTGTTTGGATACCCCTGGCATTTGCAATATTGAAATTCAGAGTGGTAATGACCATACTGGTCTCTGGATGAATACTTTGCCCCCGTAATGCCTTTCATTGAGTATGTCTCTTTTGTCTGTACCCTTTTCCTCTACTGCCAACTCCTGACTCTGTCTCTTCTACTTTGCTGTGGTGTATGCCTGGAACAAACTGCCTGACTTTATGGCCCTGATTCTCCAAAAGTGCGTCCCGATTTTAGGCAGCTGTAGGCGTCCTACAGCTGTCTAATCAGCCAATCGGGATGCATGTTTTTTTAAAAAAATGCTCCCCAGGCAGGCCTGAAGGCGCCTCCGGGAGCCTAGGGAGACCCGCAAGACGCCTAAGCTCGCCTAAGGGCCTTAGGCGGGCCTTAGGCAAACCTGGCCCTACGCGTCTCCCTAGTAGAGGAAGAAACCTTAAAATGTAGGCCAGCAAAATGCTAGTCTACATTGTAAGTAGACGCAGCCGCTATACTTATCGCGGCAAGGGATCTCTCTGCCGCTATAAGTATAGCGGGCCGCGGCCTGTCCGATCGGATGCCCCACCCTCCGACACTACCGACCGCCCCCCCCGACACTACCAACCGCCCCCCCCCGACATTACCGATCTCCCTCCCACCCCGACACTACTGATCGCTGGCAGGAGAGTGTCCAATCCCTCCTGCCCGAAGACGGCACGGCACGGCACAGCACAGCACAGCACCCCCCCTCCCCTCCCCTCCCCTCCCGGCGCTAACAACCCCCAAACCTCCAAACTAACCTGTTCTTCAGGCCAGACGGTTCTTGCCCGTCTAGCCGGTAAGCCCGTCTCGTCGAAATGAGGCGGGCTCGCCCCTTCCCGGCCCATCCCACCGAAGCCTAAGGCCTGATTGGCCCTAGAAGCCTGGACCAATCAGGCCTTAGGCATAGCGGGTCCGCCCATCCCCACTTAATCTAAGGCCTGACTGGCCAATCAGACCTTAGACTTAGTGGGGATGGGCGGACCCGCTATGCCTAAGGCCTGATTGGTCCAGGCTTCTAGAGCCTGGGCCAATCAGGCCTTAGGCTTCGGTGGGATGGGCCGGGAAGGGGCGAGCCCGCCCCATTTCGATGAGGCGGGCTTACCGGCTAGATGGGCAAGAACCATTTATGTTTGAAAATAATCCAATAGAACCTGTATCATCTATAAAAATTTTAGGTGTAATCATTGACACGAATCTATCCTTCCACGATCATATAAGTCAAACGGTAAAATCCTGTTTCTATAAATTACGCCTAATACGATCTATTTCATCTTTTCTAGAACCAAAATCTATTAATATTCTGGTTCACTCTATGATAATTTCCAAATTAGATTATTGTAATTCTTTACTGTATAACATATCTCAAAAAGAAAAGAAAAGACTTCAAATAATCCAAAATACTGCCATAAAACTTATACATAAAGGAAAAAAATATGATCACGTTACTCCTCTTCTTATCAAGTCGCACTGGCTACCTATCAATCATCGGATAACATTTAAAATAGCTTTCTTAGTTTTCAAGGTACTATTGTTCAATACGCCATTATTCATATCTAGAATGATAACCCCTTATTGTACAACTCGACTCCTTCGATCTTCCCAGCAAGACTTATTATTGGTCCCTTCACTAAAAATTGTTGGAACAAGGAGAAATGATATGTTCTCTGTACTAGCTCCCCAACTCTGGAACACCCTGCCACTTTTTATCAGAAAGGAAAAAGATCTTATTTCTTTTAAAAAATTGTTGAAAACTTTTTTATTTAACGATGCTTTTAACGATTAATTTCCTTTCTTTTCTCTTTCCTTTATATTGTCTTTCCCTTCCATATGTCCTTACCCTCTATTAAGAGAAATATTGTAACCATTTCCCTCCTTTCCTCCCTGTTATGTTTTGTTAATTTTTAGGTAAAGAGAAATCTTCTCTACTTTATTTAATTAATTAATAATTACTTGTGCTGATGTTTTGGATGTTTTGTAATATTAATATGATATTATGTTTTTTATAATCTGTATTTTATTGTACATCGCCTAGAAAGTTTTATATAGGCGATTAATCAAAATAAACCTGAACTTGAACTTGAACTGAAGAACAGGTTAGTTTGGAGGTTGTTAGCGCCGGGGGGGGTGTCTTCGGGCAGGAGGGATTGGACACTCTCCTGCCAGCGATCAGTAGTGTCGGGGTGGGAGGGAGATCGGTAATGTCGGGGGGGGGGAGGTAGTGTCGGAGGGTGGGGGGCATCTGATCGGACAGGCCGCGGCCCGCTATACTTATAGCGGCAGAGAGATCCCTTGCCGCGATAAGTATAGCGGGCTGTGTCTAATCTAATCCGATTTTCTAACCAGCGTCTGTAACATGGACGCCGGTTACAGAATCGGGGTTTTAGTGTAGGCCGATTCTGAATAGTACGCCTCTCCCGGGCATCCTATACAGAATCAGGGCCTAGGTGTCTTGCGGGCCTCGCCTTCAATATAGGCGGCCTGCCTGGGGAGCATTTTTTTAAAAAAACATGCATCCCGATTGGCTGATTAGACAGCTGTAGGACGCCTACAGCTGCCTAAAATCGGGATGCACTTTTGGAGAATCAGGACCTATATGTCAGGCTCCATCTCTTGCAGTATTTAAATCCATGCAAAAAACCTACTACTTTTGGAGCTGCATTTAAGTCTTAACCCCCAACCCACTTGTAAAGCACCCATAACTGTTTGTCATTCCCTCTATAGTCCCCTACCTTATCTGGCCTTGAACAAAAAAGATAAAGGAGATAGATAGAAGTTTATTAAATCATAATTTGGGTATGACAATTAAATACTAACACTGAAACAAATGGGCATTTCATGAAACTAATGGCTAGCATATTGAAAACACAAAGAAAGGGATATACATAACATAACATAATAGCAAATTTCTAGACCGCATAACCCTTAGTTCAATGCGGTTAACAAAAGATTATGCTATGGGGAAATACAAGAATAAAGTGATATACAGGAATTTAATTAACCAAAAATTTGGAAAAGAGAAAAGTCTTCAAAAGTTTTCTGTAATGTTCATAAGATGTGGATCTGATCAATAATGGACGGAAATCTTTGTCGTAATAAGCTGCTTGATAAGAAAGACAATGCTCATGATGTTTCTTACTTTTACAACCCTTAGCTGAAGGGAATGTAAATAGGGCATGAGATTTTCTATTATTCTCATGTGCCATGATAACAAATCTATCAACAAGATATAATGGGGCAACACCAAAAGAGACTTTATAATATAAGCATCCCAACTTAAAGATCACCCGGGCCTCTACCGGGAGCCAATGCAGCTCACAATAATAAGGGGTCACGTGGTCGTACTTCCCCAGATCATAAATCATTCTTACTGCTGTATTCTGAACCAAGGTCAGTCTAGCCAAGTTTTTCTTAGTACTTGTCAAATATACAACATTACATTAATCCAGAATACTCAGAAGTAATGTCTGAATTAAGATTGTAAAAGCAGCAGCATTAAAGTAGGATCTAATGGTACGTAATTTCCATAAGGTATAGTAACCCTTCTGAACCACTGCATCTATATGATTTTTCATGGTCAAGCACTGATCAAAAACAACTTCCAGGATTTTAATTGTAGGGCTTATTGTAAATGATACTGAATTAATCTTAATTTTTGGTTCAAGAATAATTTTGTTTTTTCCTGATTTAGTTTCAACTTTAATTCTTGCATCCAGGATTCCATCGTATTTAACACAGACTCAATAAATTGAGTACTGTTGGATAACGTATTACAACATGGGATGACTATTGTAATATCGTCAGCATAGCTGAACAACCTCAAGCACAGTTTACTCATCCAATAGCCCAATGAAAGAAGGTATACATTAAAAAGTGTAGGGGAAAGTGGAGAGCCCTGCGGGACTCCACACGTATTTTTCCAAATTGTTAAGAGTGCATCCTTAAATTTAACCTGATAGCGTCTTGATACCAAGAATCCTTTAAACCATGAGAATACTTTACAAATACACAAAAAGGCAAATGACACAAAAAGAGTACGCAAGCCTACAGAACTGGGACCAAAGATCTTTATTTGACCAAGTCCCGACACTGTCAATGTTTCAACCCTTGGCCTGCATCAGGGGTCTTTTAGAATTGTCTGTTGCATAATACTATTTTCTCTGATAATTGGTTTCCTTTGTCTGATAATTGAACATTTTAGAAAACATCCAGGGCATAATTTGGACATTTATGGCTTAGACTTGTTTCAGCAATGACTAGGAGGCAAAAAGTTGCCCAAACTGACTAGATGACCACCGGAGGAATGAATGCATGGTCCCACTTACCCCCTAATTGTCACTGACTCCCCTCCCACCACCCAAAGATGTGACAGTAAATACCAGTCTATATGACAACGTCAGATGTAATGGCTAGTCCTATGAGAGTAGCAAGCAAGTCTCTGGAGTAGCCTGACGGTCAGTGCAGTGGACTCCAGAGAGGGGGATCTAGGCCCATATGACACCCGATCAAGTACACGTGTGGTGGACAGTGTGAGCCCACCAACATGATCCCCAAACCTACTATACTGACATATAGTTGACACTTGCAGGCACAAGGGCTATTAGGGTGGTATACAGTTAGTACAGTTAGTTGAGGGGGCATTTTGGAGAGCTCCTCATACAATGTAAGGAAGTTCTGGTGACATGTTTACCTGGGACCCCTTCTGTGAAGGTCACTGCAATGCCCCAAAGCTCTGCTAGAATGTCTGTGTGGCCAGTCTATGATGAATGCTGAACCCCTCCCAATGGTGGTGGTGTGTGAATTTTTCACCTGGACAAATTTTGGGGAAAATGCCATCAAAATAAAAACACACATTGGAAAAACACACAGAGGAAAAATGACAATTTTTGAAAAAAAAAAAAGATAGATGATTTGCTTTTTCGATAATGAAGAAAAATGGGGAGACCCAATGATCCACAGTGAAGACAATCCACCGATGAAAACAAAAACTGTGGATACAGATGTCCTGGAGATAATTTATTAAACACTGACATATAAAACCATAAAAATTCAAATAAAAAAGTACAATGATAAAAAATACTGTGATAAAAATCCAACCGGACCCTAAACGGTCCGTGTTTCGGTGAACACACCTTCCTCAGGGGTCCAATGGTTTGTAAACCTCACATATAAAGAATTGGACTGAAAACAGTCTATTGTCTTTAAACATGTGAGCAAAGAACACCACAGACAAGTGGACTACTTCAGCTTGTCTGCGGTGTTCTTTGCTCACATGTTTAAAGACAATAGACTGTTTTCAGTCCAATTCTTTATATGTGAGTTTGCAAATCATTGGACCCCTGAGAAAGGCGTGTTCGCCGAAACACAGACCGTGTAGGGTCCGGTTGGATTTTTATCACAGTATTTTTTATCATTGTATTTTTTTTATTTGAATTTTTATGGTTTTATATGTCAGTGTTTAATAAATTATCTCCAGAACATCTGTATCCACAATTTTTGTTTTCTTTTTCGATAATGACCATTTTCTCTACCTGATATCTGGATGCACTTTTGAAAATGTCTATCCTCAGAGTTAGATGTTATATTTAAAATACCCCTCCACATCTCCTGAAGAAGCTGTTGGTGAAATTGAGATCTCATATACGCTGTGGTTAATCTGCTTGAATATACTATTAGGGCTGTTGATAAGACATTTATATGGATGACATTTGAATTTGACCCCAACATGGTCCATGTTTCGACAAGATAGTCTTCTTCAGGGGTCCCTGATAGTCCTAAGGTAGTAGATACATGGAATAAACATTTCAAAAGTGCAAAGGCGTGGAACTCCGCAGAGAGCGCGCTGCATAAATCAAAAGCAATATTGGACTATTTATTCCACGTATCTACTACCTTAGGACTATCAGGGACCCTTGAAGAAGACTATCTTGTTAAAACACGGACCGTGTTGGGTCCCATGATCTCGGCGGATTAGGTCCTCAAGGTTTTTATGTGGATCATTTTATTTCCATGTAGATTGTTTACTCTGACTTGTGGAACTTTTAAATCTTTAGTAAAGTCCATTTCAGGAACATCGTCACTCCACAGTGTTTTTTGGTTTCTCATGGAGAGTCTTTTTAAATGTCATTCATTGGTTTTCACAATAAAGGCAGTTTATGCATCTCCATCGCTTTTTCCTTGTGTCAGCTTAATTATTGGGCAAGACCAGGTGGTCACCTATGGTGACAACTTCTGGGGAGTAGCAAGGAGTCACAACTATCACAATAATATTTTACCAATGGAAGGGTGGCAGTTTTCAAATAAATTTGTTAGATGTTTCCCTTATTACAATGCAGAGTTATATAGTTTTACAGGTCTGTTCTGGGAAGAGTGGTTTTGAGATAGTCACAATTGATGAGCTTTATTACAGAAATAGGGGGCCCAGGAACTTGAAAGTTAATTGGGAGTATAGGGACATAAGGTTGAAAATTTGCCAAGGATGCTTAATACCCTTGAACTGGCCTTAATAAGAGGCAGGATGATGGGTTTGATGGACTATGGACTGGCTCAACATGGTTTTCTTATGATTTTATGTACTTTCTGTTTTTACTAAAATTGTAGGAATTTTTGTTTAGAGTAAAGCACATGATATAATATACTCTCTACAATATAATACATTTTGATTGTTCTACAGAGACTTATTAAACCCGGTTACTTGAATGATAATAGTCTTTTGGTTAATAAACAAGAATGCAAAGGACAGAGTAGCAAATAGCTTTCAGCCTCTTCAATTAAAAACTAAGTGTTACTGAAACAGATTATTATCCTATTTGGAATTTGGGTTTTAGAAACAGTAGAACTATTTGCAATAATAGATCCAATTTCCACATAATTTGGCACTTGAGTTGACAAAAACTGACAATCCAATTTTGTTCCATACCCTTGGGATGTATAAGTGACACAGTTTGAACTTCTTCTAACTGGAAATGTATTAAAATAAAAATGCATTAGCCACTTTTAGGTGATGCATTTTAAAAGCATTTAATTATATGTGTCTAATTTGAAGGTAATATGGAAAAGGTAACATTTAGTCGCTGATGCTAGGACACATTGGTGATGAATTTTTATTATGTTACAGAAAGTGCATAGTTGCCAAGCATGCACTAAAAATAACTTATACAAAGCCACAATTGGAATCAATCAGTTCCACAAGGGCAAGGAAATATTTTGTAGCAGTGAAGCAATTTTGATTGTACCAGCAGTGAGTTAATGCAAATTTTGAACGAGGATGTGCTTAGAATCCCGATCAACGGCTCTTTTGTTTCATAAGAGCCAAACAACTGTTCTAGGACTGAAGGTAGCAGCCTCATATTTTAGCTATGGCTTAATAAAAGATTCTCACATATAAAAAATAAAAGAATTCCTAAAATTACCCCACATATAAAAGTATAAGAACAAAATGGTGCATATTTTTAAGTGTATCTTGCAGTCAATTGTAGGATACTGTCATTAGTTGTTCTTCAAATGCAAAACAGTATCATATAAATTCATATATCTTTTGATATGTTTCGCCCAAAGGCTGTTTCAAGAAAAGTCCCCTGGAATAAAAATTTAGCCGTTCAATATATTAACCATATACAAACATGTTAAAAATATTTATCCACCCTTGTATTAGGAGCAAACTAATCTTAAAACAAGTACGGTAATCTGAATAGTTACCCCTTTTATATTTACTCCGCACCATCCCGATCTGCTCATTACTTGTGAACCAAGATGACTGTGGCATTTTTTTCTTTCTCATTATATCCTCCCCTTCACTGATGTCAGAGATACTCCGCAGCGAATCAGAACTCACACTAGCAACATTCACTCTATCTCCCAATTTAAGCCCCCCGGTTCCACTATATTTAAAGTATATATCCAGCGTTGTTCACTAAAATATAATTTTTGTTTGTAGTTTCCTCCCTCCCACCCTTCTTTTATGTGATCTATCACTCGCCAATGAATATAATCTATTTTATGGGAACACTGTATCCTCAATGGGGCCTCTAGTACTTCATTAATAATTCTAGATTTGTGTTCATTAAGCCTGATGTTTACTGGACAACTTGTTCTCCCCAAATAGATTAGGTCACACGGGCAAACTATACTATATACCACATTGTGAGTTTTACATGAAGTCCTAGTTTTTGACCTTATAATGATGTCCCTGCCCGAGGTTGCCACTCACTACCTTCAATTGTTTTTTCACACCATTGGCACTTCTGACATTTCACATGTTCTTTTATTTCTATTTCTTCCCCCAGTATATCTGTGCCATGCTAACCGTTCCCCTATATTGTTTCCTCTGTTATATGCTATAGTAGAAAATTCTTCAAAATGGTCTGGAATAATTTGCAATATATGCCAATGTTTTTTCATTCAGGTCACAAGATTATTGGAACCATTATAGAATGGAAAGACACAGATCAATCTGGTGTTATCATGCTGAGATTGTGTTGTTATATTTTGAGATTGTTCAACAATAGTTCTCGATTAGCATACTTGGCTCTCTCACAGATTTCTTCGGGTATCCTCTCTATAATATCCATGATTCCAATTCTCTTGATTAATTCAAAAATTCTTCCTCTTCTGAACATGTTCTACAAATTAAATTTCAACTTAAAGGGGTAATGGCTTTGAAACTGAAGTAAAGTGTTCCTTTCAACTGGTTTGCGAAACAGTGTAGTTTTTAAACATGTATGATCTTGAATGATGGTAAGGTCCAAGAAATCTATTTTTGAAAAGTCATAAGTTAAAGTGAATTTTATTTGTGGATTCAGTTGGTTTAAACTATACACAAACTCTTTCAAGGATTCCTCCATATCATTCCAAATAAAAAAGATATCAAGAAACTGCTTCCATATCATCACTCCCCTGAACAGAGTATCTTCCATGCTTGCTAGAAATAAAGTTGCCACTGAAGGGGCTAAAATTGCTCCTATCATTACCCCCTGAGTTTGCAAGTAATATTTTCCCGCAAACCAAAAATAATTAGCTGAGATTACTAGCTCTGCTAGTAGCATCAAAAATTTGGTTCTTATCCTTGGTTCACCTTCCCTTTTGTCAAGATGGTATCCAATAGTCTCTATTGCTGCCTGCTGGGGTATCAGTGTATAATGAGGTTATATCTAAAGTTGCAAGGATTATTGGTTGTGGAAGAATCTCCAAATTTTGTAATATAGTAATGAAATGGGATGAATCTTTTATAAATGAAGATATTTCAGATGTAAAAGGTTGTAAAAAATGATCTACGAACTGAGATAAGGGTGCCAATACTGATCCCCTAGTGGAAACAATTGGTCTTCCAAGTGGTTGTTGAATATTTTTGTGCACTTTGGGAACAAAGTAAATCTTCGAGGTGCTGGGAAATTTCTCCGTTAGAAATAATGCTTCTTTTTTTTGTTACCATCCCTTTTTGTAATGCAGGTTTCACCAAAGTTTTTATTCTCATTTGTAATTGTTCCATAGGGTCTTTTTCAAGCAATTGGTATGCTTGCACATTGGACAATTGTCTATTGGCCTCCCTATTATATTGTTCCCTAGATTGAAGAACAATAGTTCCCCCTTTTTCCGCCTTCAATATAAGAAGATCCTTCATCTCCACCGGGTCCATCAGTGTTTCCCGTTGTTTCTTGGTAAGGTTCCCTGGAATATATCCAGCCCGATTCTCTTGTTCCATTTTCTTAAGATCATTTAATACCAACTCCTGAAAGGAAATAATTGAAGAGTGAGTGTTACCTGGTGGTAACCAATTGCTAGTTTGTTTCTTGATGGAACTGTCAATACTGGGTGGGTTGTCCTGGAAATACACTTTCAATTGTAATTTTTGCACAAATTTGAAAAAAAGCTATCCTAGTGTGAAAAGGATCATACCAATTTGTAGGGATGAAACTCAGTCCTAATTGTAATACTTCTTCCTGGGTAGCTGTCAATTTCCATGTTGTTAAGTTAATTACGGTTGATTGTTCCGAGTTACCGGACCCCCTGTACTTCTTGAGATTGCACTCTGGCCCCATTTGCTCCCCCGAGTCTTCCCTCGGGTCGCTGTTCCTAAAAAAGTCTTGGTGCTGTCATTGCTGGTATTAGTATGTGAGTTTTCATTACCTCCATCACTTGAATATTCTGATTCTCCTGTTGAATTGTCAAAAGCCAACTTCTTCTATTTAGTCTGACGTATATTCTATTTATTCCAGGTGTATACTCTTTCATTTTGATAATCATATTCATCCCTCCTAAACTTTTTTTATTTTGTCAGCAAAACAGGCCAGCTCTTCCTTTCAGCTTCCCTAGCTCCTATATTCCCTCTGGTCCACACATACAACCTAGATACCTTCAGCCAATCTGTCAGTAACTGTTTCACCTTGTAGTCTTACTTTCTCAAGCTCAAGCCTTTCTAGCTTCTACAAGGCTTCTGCCTCAGCCACATCTAGGGGAAAGCTGGGGAGTTTCTTTCTCCTCCAGGGACCTTTCTGACTGAATCTCAAACTGGAAAAGATATACTCATGTCACTCTGTCCCCATGACTCAGCAGCAATTCTAGCCCTAAGGTGCTGAGCACGGTGCATCCTGAGGTTGTAGTGCCCTCTTTCTCTGACTAGTGTCCCCTGAAGCCTGGTGATATAACAACATTATTATTGAGGGAGAATCCCTAACTCTCTTACAGGGATGTTGAGAGGGAGATCAGACGTGGAATGTGTGGTAGGAGGTCTGCTACCTTGGTAAAGGTGGCCAGACGTGGAATGTATGGTAGGAGGTCTGCTACCTTGGTAAAGGTGGAGGTTTTTTAAAAACATTTTACAGTTTTAGTTTTATTTTTTTGGTTGAGTATCTGCACTGTTTGATAGCACTGATGGCCCTGCAGATAACACTGTGCCATGCAGTAAGTATCTGCCCTGTGCAGTAGATGTAGGACAGATGCTGGGCACACCCCCTGCCTGTACCACATAGGCTTTGCACTTACTGCTAGCATGCAATAAGTCCAAAACTTACCACATCAGAGTAAAAAAAAACTCCCTTCATGTGTTAATGTCTAGGCTAACATATGTAAAATTGATTCTCCATACATTGCTTTTTTAAGGTGTGTTAACACACCATTGGCTGTGGCACTGAAAAACAGGTGCTAGGAAAAAAAAAATCAGCACAATGCTGTTCTATAGCAGCTAACGGGAATTCCCACACCCAACTTTGGGTGTGAGAACTTACGCCTGGTGTAAATCCTGGCATGCAAGTTGGGCTTGGATCCCCAGAATTCTATAATATTTCACTTATTTCTGAGAATGCCCCTGGATATGCCCCCTATTAGATTGTGTGCGATTGGATTTGGGCACCCAAACTTAAAGAATAGCCTGCAGTTAGATGCACTTGCAACACTTAACAGGTGCAAAATAAAATCAATAATTGATTGTTAACATCCAATTATTGATGTTAACACCGAAATCTGAGTGTTCTTTCTAGATTCCTGGGGCAAATGCACATCCCTACCAAACTGAAGTTCCAAACTGGCTGCTCAGTTAACTGAGGCTCCCGTTTGTTGAGAACTTTAAACTGAATCTTTAAACTGTACTATGTGGATGTCAAAGAGGTTTGTGACCAGTCAGAATGAGCATGTTATCCCATTCAACCCACTATGAAGATATTGGGAGTAACACTGGACCAGAGCCTGACCATGAAAGACCAGGTAGACTCCTTGATTAGAAAAGTCTTTCTCATCCTCTGGAAGCTTCAGTCCATCAGAGCTTACTTCGATGTCTCATCATTTCGAATTCTGGTACAATCCCTTATACTGAGTCAACTCGATTATTGTAACATCGCCTACTTGGCACTCCCCCAGAAGAATATGCGGCGATTGCAACTAGTACAAAATGCAGCGGTTAGACTTCTTTGTGGACTGAAGAAGTTTGATCATGTAACACCTTCCTACCGACTTCTATATTGGCTGCCGATGGAGGCACATGTGAAATTCAAGTTTGGTTGTTTTTGCTTCAAGGTACTTTATGGCTTAGCCCCTAAATATAACAGACCTTTTCTCTTTCACAGCCAACAGACACAAGTGAAGCTCTCACCTGAACTTTGTTTCCCCCCTCCCCCCCCGGTTAGAGGTTGTAAATTTAAAAGTCATCACCAATATCTTTTCTCACATCAAGCAGCACTATGGGGTAAAGACCTAGAACAATTACTCTTGCCTACTATCTATAGGGAATCCAGGAAACGCCTAAAAACACATCTGTTCCTGAAATACTTAGGAAACCAACCTATACAGTGTTAGTCCTCAACAAACGATCTCTAGAACTATCAATCACTAAGTCTGTACTTTGTTTATTCCATTCAATCTGTAACATTTCTAATCGAAGAAAAGGGATCTGAACAAGCTGGGGGAGTGGGCAAATAAATGGCAGATGAACTTCAATGTGGAGAAATGCAAGGGAAAAAGAACCCGAGGTTCAGCTACAAAATGGGGGGGTTGGTATTGGGGGAAAGTAACCTTGAAAAGGACCTGGGAGTGCTGGTGGACACCACAATGAAGCCAACAGTACAATGCACAGTGGCCTCAAGGAAAGCAAATAGAATGTTGGAAGTTATCCTGCCGCTGTATCGAGCGATGGTGCGCCCGCATCTGGAGTACTGTGTCCAGTACCTGAAGAAGGATATGGCGATACTTGAGAGCGTCCAGAGAAGAGCTACACATATGATAAAGGATATGGAAAACCTTTCATACGCAGACAGGCTAGAGAAACTGGGGCTCTTCTCACTGGAGAAGCGGAGACTCAGGAGACATGATAGAGACATATAAGATCATGAAGGGCATTGAGAATGTGGAGAGGGACAGATTCTTCAGCCTATGGGGAACTACAAGGTCAAGAGGGCACTAAGAGAAACTATAAGAGGACAGGTTTAGAACCAATGCTAGGAATTACTTCATCACTCAGAAGGTGGTGGATACTTGGAATGCGCTTCCGGAGGGTATGATAGGACAGAGTACTTTACAGGGTTTCAAAGAGAAATTGGATAAATTCTTGAAAGAAAAAGTTATTGACGGATATAGATAGGGAAGATATAGGATAAAGAAAGGTACAGTCAGAAGGATATAGACAAGGAAGGATAAAAAGGATTGAAGGATATAAAGGATCACTTACAAGTCATGGACATGATGGGCCGCTGCGGGAGCGGACTGCTGGGTGCGATGGACCTCTGGTCTGACCCAGCAGAGGCAAATCTTATGTTCTTATTGTAAACCACTTAGAACTTCACGGTCCTGCAGTATATAAATTGTTATTATTATTATTATTAAATAGAAAAAAAATCTGTTGAGTAGTAAAATGAATGAAAAGGAAAGAGTTACACCTTAGAGAGAAATACTTGATGTCATGATTTTTTTTTTTCGAGCAAGTTAACAGTTTCACTAAAGCATCCAGATCATCTGTAGGAAATGCTTAATACTTATAGATTAAAGGGGAGATAGACTCTCTGTGTGTTCTTAAAGTCAGGCTAGTAGCTAATAAAGGACCAAAGAATATATAAAAAGAAACTGAGACCAAAGAGAAAGACAGCAGGAGTCCTTCTTCCTAGAGATGGAACATCTGCCAAGGTGAGGGAAACCTCTTTTCATGTCTGCTGAACTGTGAGAAAAAAAAAAAAACAACAACCAACCTTTTGCCCACAGACACATTTTTTAAATTAATTAATTATTGCAGTGGAATAAATCTTTTTATTTTAATTTTTAAAACAGAAACTAGAAATAATTTGGATATTTAAATAAATCAGGAAGCCAAATATTTTAAGGAAGCTCAATTATTTTACCAGAACTCAGGTGAATCCTTATGATGAATAACAGTAGAATATCTGCAGATTATCTTTAATACTTACAGATGATTTTTAAATCCAGAATGTACCTTATATCACGTTTCCCCAAGGGCACTAAAGGAGTTTTTTGAAATCTATCAACCCAGAAAATGTTTGAGATCTGAAAATAGCATGAAGTTGAATTTGGAGGGTAAGATATTAGTCTCTCATGTTAAGATTGGGGCAAAAATGCTGTCTGTAGCAGGTGCCAAGCTTTGAAATGCGCTGCCTGGTATTCTGTGATTTTGTGATGGGAGACTGAATTTTAAGAAAATGTTGAAAACAGAATTATTTGTTAATGCTTTCATGTGCTAATGCTATTTGCTGCTGAAGCCTTGCCATCCTGTAAATGTTTTTATGGGATTTTAGACTCCTTTTACTATGCTGCAATAGCAGTTTTAGTGTGCGCGCTAGATACTAACGCCAGCATTGAGCTGCTGTTATTTCCAGCCACGTAGTGCGGGGTTAGCGCGCGCTAAAAACGTTATTGCAGCTTAGTAAAAGAGGGGGTTTGTCTTTCCATCTTGTTGGATGAATTTCAAAACAGGTTTTAATAATGATACTGTTAATGTTTTATTGTGTTTGTTCTGTCGAAACATCTATTTAGTATTTTTAATATGTATGCATGTAATTTTGTAAACCGATAACAAAGTTATTCAGAGTAGTGAAGACACAGGGAGATTGCGAAGATCTGCAACATGACATAATCAAGCTTGAGAAATGGGCATCGATATGGCAAATGAGGTTCAACATGGATAAGTGTAAAGTGATGCATGTCGGTAACAAAAATCTCATGCACAAATACAGGATGTCCGGGGCAATACTTGGAGAGACCTCCCAGGAAAGAGACTTCAGAGTTCTGATCGACAAGTTGATGAAGCCGTCCACGCAATGTGCTGCGGCGACCAAAAGGGCAAACAGAATGCTAGGAATGATAAAGGGGATCAGATACAGATCGGAGAAGGTTATCATGCTGCTGTACTGGGCCCAGAACTTCCTCTCCGACGTCAGAATTGGGTGGCGAAAGTTGGTCGATCCTGCTCTTCAGCGTCCTCTTTACGGGGAAGGGAAGCAGGGAGAGCTTAGAACTTGGTGGCAGCGGCAGCCTATTCCCCGATTGTGGCGGTGGCAGCCTATTCCCCTGCGGCGGTGGCGGCCTGTTCGCCGGTGGCTTGGGGGAGGGCAGTGAGAAAGAAAGGGAAGGGAAGGGAAGGGAAGGGAAGCAGGGAGAGCTTAGAACTTGGTGGCAGCGGCAGCCTATTCCCCGATTGTGGCGGTGGCAGCCTATTCCCCTGCGGCGGTGGCGGCCTGTTCGCCGGTGGCTTGGGGGAGGGCAGTGAGAAAGAAAGGGAAGGGAAGGGAAGGGAAGCAGGGAGAGCTTAGAACTTGGTGGCAGCGGCAGCCTATTCCCCGATTGTGGCGGTGGCAGCCTATTCCCCTGCGGCGGTGGCGGCCTGTTCGCCGGTGGCTTGGGGGGGAGGGCAGTGAGAAAGAAAGGGAAGGGAAGGGAAGCAGGTTGGGTACCCCTGCTCTAGATGAGCCGCGAGCCACACTCAAGTGGCTAAAGAGCCGCGGTTTGCCGACCACTGCCAGAGACTGAATGCTGTTTCCAGCAAAGAAGAACTCCATGTCATCTTTTAATTTAGTCCTTCAAATATCTTTCAGGCAAGGGGAAAAATTAGTTGGCATCTGTAATTACATGGATAAACCAATAATCAAGTTACCTTATTTCTAGGTTTCAGTTTTGCCATCTGCATGTTTACCTCATTAATAATATTTATGCTTATATTTGATCATTTCACTATTATGTTCTTAACAAAACTGTCAGTTTTCTGCTAGGCTGTATTTGTTGTACACCACCATGTGTGAATCTCTCCATAAGTGTGGTTAATGAAGCCCATTAAATAAATAAGGGCTCCTTTTATCAAGGCGCGCTACGGGGGTTAGCGCGGACATTTCATCACGTGCTAACCCCCGCAGCAGCCTAAAATCCTAACGCCTTGTCAATGGAGATATTAGGTACTAGCACGGCAGGCAGTTTAATGTGTAGTATTCCGCGCGTTGAACCGCTACCGCGCCTTTGTAAAAGGACCCCTAAATAAACAGAGACAAAGAAGAGAGGGAATTACTCGTCTCCCAGCAGCATTGTTTTGACAGCAACACTGATTGTGTGAGCTACCGACATTGCTGTTAGAACAACACCAGATGCTTTACTGCAATAATATGTGGGGTGGCAGGCTTCTGGTGAGTTGGTATGAGTGGAACTGCCCCCTTGGCCTGCCATAGATTTCTTGCAGGTGTAGAGGGGATTTGCACATTGGTTCCGCATTTTAATTTTTTGTTGGCTGACTGGGAAGGGATGGGGGAGAGGCTATCAAAGCCCCCCATCCTTTAAAAGTGGTGGTGTACAAGAGGGGGAAGACATGCGCTGGTGCCACCCCTACTCCCTTTCCAATTTTTGAAATATCATATGTAATATGGATGATGCTAGTAGCCAGATTTAGTCCTTCTCTGACTATATCTAGATTTGGCAATCCAAGTTTTAGACATCTAACATTGGAAATCAGTGATAGGAATCTAGACTCCTTTCCCTTGACCTTTTCCATCCTTGACCACTTTTAAATTAGCTAAATTCTAGGTAACTGGATCTTTTGAATATCAAAAGTCTGAAGATGGCATCACTACAACAGCAATTTTCCCCGAAGCTCATTTGAGCTCCTGACAGCTGGTATTCCATTATAGGTCTTAAATGTTGTTTAATTGTTATAGCATATGTCTTCCCTGTGGGGGCTTACAAAAAATATCTCTATAATTGATATAGTCCCATCTATTGCCTTCCTTCCCAATTTGGACACTGATAGCAATCTGCCAGTCTTTTGATGTTTCCATACTGCTTAAAGAACTTTATTAAGCTGTTTAATCCTTACTTCTCCTCTGACATTATTTCTGCTGTTAGTCAATGCCAGGTCCTTTATTTTTAGTGCTCATTTAGAAGGCAAATTTTCAAAGCTAATCCCATGAGTTTAGCAAAGTCTAGAAACGCAGTAGTCATTTTCACATCAGATTCTTTCACAGCAGGTAGAATAACTAGCTCGCACAGTCCTGGTATTTGTGATTCTTTTGTGTCCACTGTGTCTACCTGCTAAAACCAACTACTACAGTTTTGTCTTCTATGTTGGTGAGTGCTGCAGGATTTGGTTGCCACTTGTTTGAGTTCAAGGGCATAAATAGCAACATCCAAAGCATGCAGATATGCTGATGTAGAGTGGAATTATTTTCTAGGTCTAGGTTAGAATTTCTCTTCTTAGAGGAGAAAGCGGAGCCAAGATCCATGGGAAAATCACAAATAAGCCTTTCACTATTAAAAAAATCTTATTATAATTTCCAAAGCTAAATACAAACCATAACAAATAAGATAGTAACAAACACAATAAACCAGGTAAAAATTCCAAAATAACCTCTCAAGAATCATTTATCACATAATGATCCAATAATTCCTACATATTTTCCCCTTTAGAAGTCATAAGGCTCCTTTCTTCAAATATTTCCTCATATTTCCTAAATAAGCAGGTCCAAGGCCACCATTTATTAACATGAACATCAAGTTTCATGTTTATTACAATCTTGATATAACACCCATCAAACCATCTCGCATTTGAAGTGAAATGCCCAAGGTTTGTGTTGATCCCCCAACAACCATGCCAAAATAGGCCTTGTAGGCATTGCATATCTTAGCAAATGCTTCTATGGAGTACTTTTTCATTGTGTCTTGAATGAGTCCACAAATCCCTCCCCCCCAAAAAAAAACCTACTATACCCTACTGTGTACCACCCAATAGTACTTATGGCAGCAGGTGGCACCTACTGTATATGGCAGTATAGTAGGGTTTGGGTGGGCTCACACATTCTACCATAAATGTAGTGGTTAGAATGGCTTATGGACCTGAGTCCTCCTCTCTAAGAATCATTAGCTCACCTACCAGGCTACTTAAGACACCTCTGTGCAGCTCTACTAGGCTTCCCCATATCAGATGCTGATGTTTTAGAGCCAGGTCTGTATCTTTTTGTTCTCATTTTTATGTGGTGGAAGGGGGTCAGTGTGGGGGTAATGTGGGGGTAGTGTGGGGGTGGGGGGAAGTATAGGGGTGTCTTACATTGATGCATGCAGTGGTCATCTGGCCGATTTGGGCAACTTTGTGGCACTTAGATCCTTCTAAAACAGGCCTAGTTCCAAACGTACAAGTTCTGTCCAGAATGTCTTACAAAATGTTTGATTATTGCTGCAAGATGTCCATGTCTAACCTGCCTTTGAGACCGCCCATAACACGCCTCCAGCATGCCCATCTCGTGCTCTGAACATACAGAGGCTGGAAACACCTCACTAGACGTATAGAAAGATGGTTTTGATTGGTCATCCTAGAGATTAGGACATTCAAATGCTGATTTAGGTTGCATTTTGGACGTCTATGATTTTTGATTATGAGCCTGACAGTGTTATTATTTGCATCTTATTTTTTTTATTTTTTTTTAAAATAAAGTATTTATTGAGTTTCACAGCAGTGAAGAAAACCACAAGTAGAAAACAATCATCAGTCAACAATGAGAACAGCATAAACCAGAGAAAAACATATACAACGTGCATCTCTGCTAGCCTCTGGAAATCAGCCACAATAGCCTCCATAACAGGAATCTTCCTCATCTTAGAATTAGAGCTCATCCCTGCCAAATAGGAAATAGTAGTAGGTGATAAGGCCTTCTCTACCTCCAGCCACCCAGCTTATTTTGTAAATCACTTGCTAAAATTTAATAACCACCCTGTTGCATTTGATAAGCAGACTTCTAGACTATTGCAACATCTTGTACCTACCATGCCCTGCCATCATGATAAAACAATTACAAACAGTGTAAAATACATCTCTTAGACTGATATACTCGCTGAAAAAATTTGACCACCTCACTGCCGCATACCTAGACACACACTGGCTCCCAGTATAAGCACGTATACTTTTCAAATTCTACTGCACACTATTCAAAGCCCTAAATGGTGATGCACCAACTTACCTGAATGATCGCCTGACCCGGAACAACACATTCAGACCTAGGAAAACATAAGCACCCTTTACTCACCCCCCCCCATCCCCCAATCAAAGGCACACAACGCAAGAAAATGTACGACGGCCTACTTGCTACCCAAGCAGCAAAACTAGACCACCACCTCTCCAACCTGCTGATCACAACACCCGACTACAAAACCTTCAGGAAAGAATTAAAAACCATGTTGTTCAGGAAATTTGTCAAATCTAGCAAATTATATAACTGGCCTCTTCAATCTATCCCTGGATCCTAAAGCCTCATCTAATCTACCTTGTAATTTTACTGGGTATGTCCAGATCACCTCTATTGTAATCTGCCTGGAACCGCAAGGTATTGGTGGAATAAAAGACACTAATGTAATCATGGTAATAATCAAAATTTGGTAAATTAACTTCCAGGATTTCCTAACCTGCTGTAATTTTCACATTGCAATCCTTGGAAGCCAGTTTTGCCACAGAACTTGTACAAAGTCCAGGGAAAAGTAAAAGTAACATGCTCAGAACATAATTAATGTTGAGAGTCAATACCATTTTGATAATCTCTATTCTACCTGACCAGGATAGATACAGTAGTGATCAAATTTTCACTAATTTTTTTTTAGAAGAAATATTAGTATTTTTACTTACATTATTCTCCAAAGAAACCCCATATCAAATTCCTAATACTTAATATACGAGCATAGGATGCCTTGAATGGATACTGATTAACATCTTTGCAAACTGTTTCAGATAAGGGGAAACATTCACACCTGTCACCTTATAACCTGAAATCAGACCAAACTGTTTAAAAATGGAAAATTATGAAGGAATGGCTGAAATAGTTGTGTACATTAATAAGTTATCCACATACAATGACAATTTAATCTCTACCCCTCTATACGAGTATGCACAGAATGCCTGTGCTGAGTTCCATACACAAATAGAAGGGGAGAAGAAGGGTTCCTGCCACTCAGTGCTACAAATAAAATGAAATGATATGGTAAATATCCCTTTTTTTAACAAGTAGATATCTCCATTATCCAGACAAATCATCTGTCTCAATATTATCCATCCTCCCTGTCAGTAAAAAAACAGGACATGAAAATTGTTCCCATACATCTTAGACGTATTTAGATAAGTAGGTTATACATGAAAATGAAATATGTTTTTAGTGTAAAACGCTGCACATAATTTTGCAAACAAAGGGCTGCTTTTACTAGACCACAGTAGAAGTTTTTACCATGGGCCTCCAAGGTAAATGCTCTGACACTCATTATGAGCATTGGAACATTTACCTTGCTGACCCACAGTAGAAAACTCGACCGCAGTTTTATAAAAGCCAGTAAAAATAAAATCTACATTCAATCTTTCCCTTTCCTTCAGAGAGGAACTCTTTTTAATCTGGCTAAAAGTATATTTCATTTTCACTTGTGTGGCTAATGGAGATATGCATTTGAAAATACATGGGAAATTTCCCATATTATTTCATGTTATTTTTAGAACTGAGCTGCAGGAATAAAATAAATAAATAAATAATTGTGTCCTAAAGAGTACATAAGAGCTCATTTAAAAAGTTTATTTGTAGGAGGTTACATTTGAGCATGGGTCAAGATGGCAACTTAGAACTATGAGTCACTTTGCCTTTTAACAGTTTTCTGAGCAGCAGTAACACCCTGTGAGATATAATGAGCTTTTATTTGTGGTGCTAAGAATGGAAAGCAAGTTTGGGAAATTTCCAAAAATACTAGGACTAGGGGTATGCAATGAAACTACTAATTAGTAGATTTAAAACAAAATGTAGAACCCAATGTGCAATTAAACTCTGGAATTCCTTGCCAGAGAATGTGGTAAAAGCAGTTAGCTCAGCAGGGTTTAAAAAGGGTTTGGATAATTTCCTAAAACAAAAGTCCTAAAAACCATTATTAAAATAGACTTAGGGAAATCCATTGCTTATATCTGAGATAAATAGCATTAAATCTGTTTTACTCCTTGAGATCTTGCCAGGCACTTCTAACCTGGATTAGCCACTGTTAGAAACAGAATATTGGGCTTGATTGACCCAGTATGGTATCTCTTATATTCTATATAAATAGGCCAGTTCCTATCTCACTGAACCACCATTGCTAGAGAGGAAATTTTTCTTCATATACTTTTGAAGGAACATCTGTAAGTTAGGAGCATTTTTAAGGGCTATGCTGATTCTCTATTGTTCTTGTTAGGTGCCATAAACACGTGCTCAAGTCCTAGCGACTTGATGAATTGCGGTCTAAAAAGAAATTGGTTTTGTGCTAGTCTAGAAAGGTCCTCCAGCATCATCCCCATGAATATTTTCAATGTGTTCCGCCATCTGATTACAGGTCACCCTCTTCGCCTGGTTCCTTCGATCTTCCTAAACATGATGTCCTTCTCGAGTAATCTCTCTCTTCTGATGGTGTGACCAAAATAAGACAGTTCTAACTTCATCATTTGGGCTTCGAGTGACATAGCTGGTTTTATCTCTTCCAGAATCTATTTGTTAGCTCTTCTGCCAGTCCACAGCACCCCTAAAATCCTTCTCCAGCACCAAAGCTCTGTAGTATCCAGGTTTCACATCCATAACTGACCACTGAGAAAATGAATGCATGGACAAGTCTGATCTTCATTTGGAGCGTTATCACCTTGCCTTTGAATACTTTGTTGAGAGCCTTTATTGAAGAGTGACCAAGTGATTGAAATCCTTTACAACTTCTATTCTATCACCTTCATGATCAAAGGCCTCCTTTTACGAAACTGCACTAGCAGTTTCTAGCATGGGGAGCCGCACTGAATGGCCCACGCTGCTCCCGACGCTCATTGACCCCCCCCTTCTCCAAAACTGTGCTAATAGTTTCTACTGTGGGGAGCCACGCTGAATGGCCTGCGCTGCTCCCGACGCTCTTAGGAACTCTATGAGCATTGGGAGCAGCGTGGGTCATTCAGTGCAGCTCCCTGCGCTAGAAACTGCTAGTGCAGTTTCATAAAAGAAGGGGAAAATCTTCATCATTTTCCGTATTCATGATCTTTGCCTTGTTTATGTTCAGTTCTAATCCCATGTTATGACTATTGGCTTTGACTTTTCTCAGTAGATTCAGCATGTATTCTTTACTTCTGGTGATGAGCATTGTATCATCTGCATAATGCAGGTTGTTTATATTTGGCCACCAACTTTGAAACTGTCACTCTTCTTCCAAATTTGCTTTTTTGAAAATGGTTTCACCATAAAGGTTGAACAGTTAAAGTGACAAGATGCATTCTTGCCTGACGCCACTTTTATTGGAAATCAATGACTGTTGCCATATTCAGTTCTCACTGCAGCTTCTTGTTTTTTTACATAGGCTCTCTATTAGCTAAGTTATGTGTTTGGATATTCCCATTTGTATTCCCATAGTTTATTGTGATCCACACAGTCAAAAGCTTTGCTAGAGTCAATGAAGCAAAGGTATAGGGGTTTTTGGTATTCTATGCCCTTCTCCAATATCCATCTAACATTGGCAATAATGTCTCTTGTTCCTTAACCTTTTCTGAAAACAACCTGAACTTCAGGTAGTTCTTGCTCAACGTATGATTGGAGCCTTCATTTTATTATTTTCAGCAATATTTTACTGGTGTATGGAATTAATGCAATTGTTCTGTAGTTGTTACAGTCCTTGGTATCACCTTTCTTCGGTATAGGTATGAACAGTGATCTTCTCCAATTGGATGGCCATGTTTTTTCCTTCCAAAACTGTTGACACAGTCGAGTGAGGGCCATGATAGTACCTTCTGAGCCTTTTATTAATTCAATTGGAATACCATCAATACCAGGTAACTTGTTTTTCAATAAATAATAAACTTTTGTTTTTCAATAATAAACTTTAAACGCTGATATGACTTCTTTTAAAATAAATGGTTCTTCGGCTTCAGTTTCCAATTCAATTTCCCCAATGTTTTTCTCATTACCTTGTTTGTATAAATTTTCTGTATATCCTTTCCATCTCTTTTTAATGCTTTCTGGATCATTCAATATCATTCAATTGGTGTATTTAAGCATCCCCAGTCGAGATTGGAATTTCTGCCATAATCTCTTAATCTCCTGAAAAACTAATCTGGTTTTTCCATTTACATGTTCTGATCAATTTTCTGATAAATACCCTTGAGATATCATTATTTGTCTTGCCGAACTTGACATTGAAACACTCAGTCCATTTGTGATACTTTTTCTCTGTCACCGGATAGTTTTACTTGTCTTCTTTCTTTTGCTACTTTTCTGGGTTCTTGTAAGATCCAAGGTGATTTCTTGGCTTTCTTTTTCTTCTGGAGGGCTTTTTTTAGCTTCATCACTAATTATAGTTTTGATATCATTCCATAACTCTTTGGGTCTCTACCTCCTCTATCAAGCAAGGCAAATGTCATATTTTGGGAAGTCTCTAATGATCATCTTTTTGCAAAGCTTCACCTTGATCTTGCATGTCAAAAGCTCGTGGTCGCTGCCACAATCAGCTTTTGGTTTAGCCCTTGCAGTCAAAACTGCAGATTTCTTCTCTGTCCTATGCAGATATAGTCAAGTTGATTTTAATACATGCCATTGGGGAGATCCATGTGTACTGGAGAGTTTTCTGATGTTGAAAATGCATATTCATGATTGATGGTTTGTTTTACAAAACTGTACTAAGTTATCACCAGCTTCATTTTGTTCTATGCTGTGCTTTCCAACCACTGCATCTTCAGATGTACTTCCTACTTTTGCATTGAAGTCCCCCATAATGATCCGTAAATTTTGTTTCGGCATTTGATCTATTACATGTTGAAGTTGTTCATAGAACAATTCTACATCCTCATCTTCTGCATCTATCATTGAAGCATATACTTGGATCAAGGTGACATTGATCAGCTTTCCCTGCAGATCAGATTGACATGACTCTGTCACTAATAACACTGTACTTTAATACCATCTTTGAAAGCTTATTATTGAGGATGAATGCCACACCAATTTTTCTCTCTGTTTCATGAACAGAGTAGCAGATTAAATTCTCGTTTGATTGAAAATGGTCCGGTCCTGTCCATTTGAGTTCACTGATCCCTATCAAATCAATTTTGTATTTTTTTTCAATTTGATCTTTAACAATTTCCAGTTTTCCTTGATTCATGCTTCATACATTCCATGTTCCTATGTTGAGAATATCTTTACAGCTTCTGATCTCCCTTTTTTGTCCAGCAACATCAGCATCAGGATGTCCTGGTGGCTTTGATCCATCAGCTTCATAAAGATTGGGCATACTCTTGGAGACGGTTAGCTCTTCCCTAGTAGTATGGTGAACGCCTTCTGTCCTAGAGGACCTTCTTCCAGCACTATGGCCCCGGTTCTGTAAACTGCGCCTAGCTTTAGGCATGGTTTAGATGTTCACGTGGCTCAAATTGCAATCAGCGTTACATGGGCGTTGAGTAGGCGTCCAATACCCGTTCACCAAAATCACACTTTTTCTGATATAGACGTCAGATAGACGTCCTTACGATATTAGTTTAATATATATATATAAATGTGTGTTTTACTGATTTGTTATCATTATTTCAGCTTTAACATAATAAACCCAAAGTATACCATCATGAAAAGGATAATAAAAACACAGTATGCCATGTTTAAAAGGATATTTATAATATATTAGTTTCAGTGGGAGTTGAACTGGGAACATCAGCGTGAATTTTGAAAAAATGTGACATGCTTACATGCTAACCTTCATTCTAATCCGCTGTGCTAGACAATGAGTCAAACAATAATAGCAATTCTGATTTGACTATACTGCTCCTTATAGGTAGTGAATGGCAGTTAATTCTGCTAGGAGACAGAACAAGGTAGATCTTACTTCTCTGTTATATCCTTTTTCTTCATTATTTCAGAATTGTATACTTCAACAGTATAAAAACAAAAAAGTAACAAAGTATGCCATGTTTAAAAGGATAAGTATAATATTACTTTTTGACTGAGAGGTACTGGTTGGGAGTTGAACTGGAAACATCAGCGTAGATGAGTATAAGCTTCACTCCTGTGCTACACAGAAACATATAGTAATGGTAAGATTAGCTCCTATAAGAAGTGTAAAGCATAGAACTTTGAGCATTGTATAGGCTCCAGAAAAGCTTTAGCAGGATACATGCTATTTAGGTAGCGTAGGTCATCCAATGAGCTTTCTCTGAGCATCCCATAGACGTTATTTGAGAGATGTTTTTAGACGTTTCCAAAGTGATCTTTTAAATACAGTTCAGGGATTTTTATTTTGTTATTCAGGCACCACATAAACAGGACACATCCATACAAGCATATTGAATTTAAAATTGCCTAACGAAGCAATGTTGTTAGCTAACTGCAGCACATGAAAATCACAACTTTAGGTTCCTTGCTCTAAATAACACTCTCTTTCTCATTAAACATTGCTATAATCAGCTCAGTCTTCAAAGCAAAGAAAAGCCCATAACTTCATTTGGCCAAGCTTAAAAACAGAATAACACACAGAACAGACCTGAATGTGGCTTTTAGTTCATTGCAAAGGGAGGTGTGCAGCTGCACAATGCTGACCTAATTATGAGATCATCAAGGTGCACAAGTAAAACATGGGCCGGGAGTTAAACTCACAACCTCTGCAAGATCAGCACAGAGCTTTTACTCATTGAGCTACACCACCTTCCACTCCAGTTTTTCCTGATTCCCCTGTAAAATCATAGCTTACTGACCTGCCTATGTATCATCTGCGTAGCTATCATATCAGTTAGCTGAGACAAAAGACTGGTAGCTCAATGGCTTAAAGCACTGCTTTCATTGTCTCAAAAGCCAGAATCTCAAGTATGGTTCAATAAATGTGACATGGAGTCAAATACTGCTGTTTTTATCAAATGCAAACTCCACTTTTGGAACAGATTGCTTCTAGTATTGTTAATGTTGTGCTGTTTGAGATGAAAATTAGATGTGATTGGTCTGTAGCTTGTCATTTTTATTAAAATGAGTATTGTGTCAGCTGAAGTACATGAGGGAATCAAACCCACACCAGGCTCACACACCAACCTTCATTCTAACCGCTGTGCTACACAATGAGCCATAAAATCATAGCAATTCAGGTTTGATTATACTGTTCCATTTAGGCATCGTTATGGCTGTAGCTAAGGCATGCTTGCAGCTCCGTAGTGGAGTGCCCGAAGTACTCTGTAACGGCCACAGTTAAGCATATCTTAAGCTGTCAGGATAGGAAACTTCTCCCCTGACTGAAAGAAGCCATTTCTGGCTCACCAAGTTAAGGCACCTTGTTGCACCTTGTTCATCCTCTCCAGCTCTCATATAATGTCATTTTCTCAAATATTATGCTGGTTGCAGGCTGTGAGGCAGGAGACATGCCAGCTATCCTGTTTGCCACCCCCTAAGGGCCTCCCCACTTCTCTCCTTTGCAGCTTGGGCCTCATGGAACACTAGATAAGACAAAGGTCAATGTGACAAAGTAGTTGAAGTGGTGTTTATTAAGGAAACACTAATGCCCGGATGCTACTCAATGTAAATAAGCACAAGGTGAAAAATGGTTTAAGATTTTTATTGAACAGTCTAGGAAAGCAGCATGCAAGTGTAATATCAGGCCACTGCAGTTTGATAAGATGGATGACAGGTATGCAGAGTAAGCCATTCCTAGGTCCAAGTTGTTACTGTGGTAGAATTGTTAAGGTCCCATAATCTGCTCCTGGTAGGAGAAGGCAAGCTGTAGAAAAAGGAAGATGGATGATTGAAACAAATTAAGACTTTATTGGTGAGTTTTAGGCTCTCTTTTATAAAGATGTGCTAAATCAACACATGTGCTAACTGCTAACGCCTCCATAGGATAACATGCAAGCATTAACATTTAGCACATGCTAATGGTGCTCTAGATGGCACCGCTTTAAGCATGTGGTAAATGTTAACGCGTACATGTTATCCTATGGATGCGTTAATAGTTAGCGCATGCGTTGATTTAGCGCACCTTTATAAAAGAGGGCCTAAAACTCACCAATTTACTGTTCTCTCAGATATCATCAATAACTACACCCGTCTGAAGGAAAAAAAGTGTGAAACATGTTAGTATTACAAAAATGTATATAATTCATCATAAGGGCAAACAAAGCAAACAAAGGTTGCAGAACATCATTCTCACCTATTCTTTCTCTTTTGGTATTTGAGCTTTGGCCAGGTGGAAGCTGGTGTGCTAAACCCAGTTTGAACAGACCTGCT
Source organism: Geotrypetes seraphini (assembly GCF_902459505.1). Classification (NCBI taxonomy): domain Eukaryota; kingdom Metazoa; phylum Chordata; class Amphibia; order Gymnophiona; family Dermophiidae; genus Geotrypetes; species Geotrypetes seraphini. The sequence goes on from NC_047084.1 coordinate 549,353,720, forward strand.
CTGGCCTCTAGGGAACACAAGGGGAGTCATTAGCCACTCTGACAACCTGAAATCAGGAGAAAAGGGGGGGAAATGTTAGACATCTGTGGAAAAATAAAAAGCAGAAGTCTTGGGAGAATATGTCACAGCACAGTCTCAGAATAACAGCTAGAATGAACAGAAGCACAAATACTGTTCCTTTTTTAGAATAAGGATGCCTAACAATTATGACTCTAAAAAGATTTATCTTTAGCTCTATGAGGAAAAGTACTGCTATAGGTTCCACATATTCATGTAACTTGCATATCCATTTTGCTGGCACCAAAGTTTCAAACAGCATGGGTTTTTTTTTTTCAGCCAACACTCCTGGAACCAATTTTATCATCACTAATTCTCAGACCAGCTAATGTCCCTGTGGAATGGAGAGAGTTGTGGCAGATATCAGGGGGACAAAAAGTTAATGGAGAATCACCATAAGCAATAACACAGAATGAGAGTCCACAAGAAGAAATCAGTTCTGCCTGAGCTTTTATCTAATAAAGACACCTAAGTAGCTAGCAATATATCATCCTCACCTGGATTTATTATCTGAGCTGCTAGCAAGGAGTTCCTTGCATAGGTGCAGCATAGGTGCAGCAGTCACCTGGAAAGATGAAAAAGGTTAGAAAGACATCAAAATTGCAAATTACTATAGCTGCTAATGGTCCTGTGAAATGGAGAGAGTTGTGGCAGATAAAGGAATGAAAACGTTAAAAGATAATCAAGAAAAGTAAAGTCTCAGAAATCAGCATAAGCAATAACACAGAATAGGAATCCTAAAAGAGAAAACATTGCTTTGATGGACCTTCTTATACTAAGTACACCTAAGTAGTGTCTGACATCATAGGCACCGTTAGGACTTCCACCAGAAAATTTTCAAATCTGATTGGGCATGCTTTGGGTGTGGTTTGGCCAAACACAGCTGCTCTGACTTTTAATCATTTCCTTAACTTCTCAAAGCTTTGACAAGAAGCCATTTGTCATCTGCTTAGTCTGTAAAGGCTCTGTTACCAAATTCTAAATGAAGTTCCCTCTATAGCTCTATGCCTTAAGGCACTGCTTTTATCTTCTATACAACAGGAGTTCAAGTCTTGAGTACAGTTAGCAAATATTTGATATTCATTTTTCTATCAGAAAACCTTCAAACTCTTTAGCCATTTCTTTGCTTAAACATATTTGCGTTGATCTTTGAAATGATCTGCAGCAATTCTCAGATATTTAAAGCAGCCTGTTCTCTCTCATCCTAAACCCTCTCCTCAACCCCAACATACACTCCTCAGGCATGGAACCACAACCAGCTAAGCTGAATTTACCAATAGGAATGTCTCTAACATACATCTAAAAAACATGTATCTTCCTTCAATACCTGTCCAAGCCCTCTGAAGTTTTAGTAAACTCTTATACCTGTTACCCTGTGCAGATATTGCATAAAAAGAAATCCATTCCTACCTAGTTGAGAGCAGATGAATGTATCTGATGCACCTGTGCCTGCAAATTGCAGAATGCTGATGAAAAATAGAAAAAAAACACCACTTATGAGAGCTGTTAGGATGCTGTTAAAATGAGTGAAGGTGAGGGTGGGATTTGAACCAGTGAGCTTGAGAAGATGGACAAGGTACAACAAGGTGCATTAACTTGGTGAGCCACAAATGACTTTGCTCTGTCAGAGGAGAAGTTTCCTCCCATGATAGCTTAGGATGTCCTAGCCATGGGAAGGTGAAAATAAGTTTGCCTGGAAAGGGAAATGTGCTGATAAAACAGCAAAGTCCATCTTATAGACCAGGGGTAGGCAATTCCGGTCCTCGACAGCTAGAGCCAGGTCAGGTTTTAAGGATATTCACAATGAATATGTATGAGGGATTTGCATGTACTGCCTCCTTGAGATGCTAATCTATCTCATGCATATTTATTGTGGATATCCTAAAAACCTGACTTGGCTCCAGTTCTCGAGGACTGGAATTGCCTACCCCTGATCTAGACCCTCTTATGACAGCTAATAGGAAGCTGTTAGGAAGTTGTTAAAATTAGTGAAGGTGGGATTTGAAACAGTGAGCTTGAGTAAATGGACAAGGTGTCAAAAAGTGCATTAACTTGGTGAGCTACAAATGTTTTCTTTGTGGCAATTGTGATATCATTCCTAAGCATATGATACATAGACAGGTCAGTCAACTATGATATGACAGGGCAGTGAGATCCACCTGTGTAGAAGCTGATGTAGCTCAATGTGTTAAAATCCTGTGCTGATCATATAGAGGTTGTAAGTTGAACACCCAATGCATCTTTTAATTGTGGCATTCTACCTTGAAGGTGCACCTTGATGATCTCACAATGAGGTCAGCTTTGTGCAGTTACACACCTCCATTTTCAAGGAAGGAAAATGCATGTTAAGGTCTGTATCAGGTTTTTCTATTTTTAAGCTCTGAGAAAAGAAGTAATGTGTGCAATATTAATATATTTTTCATGTTCTTTCTTTGCTCTCAAAAAAGAGCTGATTGCAGCACTGTTTGGTGAGAAAAAGGGGGGTTATTTTTAAGCAGGAAAGCCAAAGGTGGTTTAATGAGTAAATTATATTACTGTATGGGCAGAAAAGTACTATGTTTTCCATGCAATATGTTTATATTGATGTGCTCTATTGATATGGTGGCTTATTAAATCTATTAGGAGGGGAAAAAGAGGAAAAAAAATGATTCCTTAAGTCTATGTAGAAGATATCATTTTGGAAGCCCAAAGCACGTCTATGTTCCGCCCATAGAAACCTAAGTTCAGCCCAAGCAGAAACCAAGCAGAAAACACACTTAGATAAGCTTTTCATTCGCCTACAATTTCCACAATGTTTAGACGTGGTCTGCTGCCAAAATAGTATCTATCTGGTGCCTATCATTAACCATGCCCAGGATACGCCCTCGTTACGCCCACATCTACATACTTGGATGCGACTTTTCCAAAAACTCGCATCTACCTAGTATTTATATTCTGACGATGCCTAGGTGACGCCTAACTCTGTCTAAGTCCCAAATAACGCTGGTTAAGACCCTTGAATCGCTCATTAATCAGACGCCTAAACCATGCCAAAAGTTAGGCGCAGTTTACAGAATCGGGGCCTATATGTCCATTCTTTATGTCTCATCATCAAGTTGTCTTGGCAGAATACAGAAGTAGATTGTTGGGACTTTCTTCTGTGCAGTATAAATTTGATATTATCACCATTGTCACATCAAATGCAATCCTCCACCTCCAACACTGCCCATCTGCTGCTGCCCAGATGGGTTGTACATCATTAGTCTGACATCTCTGCTGAAACCTGTCTGTCTTGGGAGGCCCTGATGGTAGTGAAACTACCAACGACATAGCTTTCAGCTTCTCAGATGTGCACAAGCCCCAGTGCCATGTCAAGTCCATGTACTAATGCTGATTCTCTAGAGGAGCTAAAAGGTGAAATGATTCAAGTTAAACAGCAAATTACATCCCTGACCACTGAAGAAGAAACAGTGGAGGAGTGGGTGACTGCTAATGATAATCAACTGCTGTAGCAGGATCAATTATTGAGGAAGATACACGTTTTAGAAAATCACTTAGAGGATTTGAGCAATCATTACATTGAAATAACTTTCAGATTCTTGGGCTTCCCAAAGGATCAGAGAGAGCTGATGTTGTAAAGGTTTTGCAGTAGATTCTTCCAGAGATGCTTCATTTGACCCTTCTTTGTTGCTGGAAAGGGCTCATAGGGCAATGTCTTTTAAAGTGGCACACAGTAAAAACATCCAGTCAATATTCGCTGCTGCTCTGAGGTTTCAGCATGCTTCAGCTATTTTGCAGGCTGCACATTTAAAACACCAATTCACTATCAGGAAAATGTTATCTTTATTGTTCCTGATTTAAACAAATGTACTGTGACTCAGTGGAACAAGTTTCTAGCTATGAGAACACATCTGAAGAGAATAAATTCTAAGTATGGGCTATTTTTCCCAGCAAGGATGCATGTCTGGTAATTCCTGCTGCTCCAAGTACAGTTGAAGTGCAGCCGAATCCACAAATGGTTTAGTTAATATTCTTATTAACTAAACCATTTGTGAATTTGGCTGCACTTCAACTGTAGACATGGATTGTTTAATGTTTGTGTATGCTGTTGTTGTTATTCCTCTCATGATTAATTTCATAAATTCACTCTCCTGCTTATTACTTGTTTGTAAGGTTCTATTGACCTTTACTAGTATGGTTAGCATTTATCTACACGAGGAGGGTGCTGAAAAGTTCTCAGCCCAACCAATCAACCAGCTTCCTAAATTCTGAGCGTTATTTTGCCACTGTAACTGAAAAGTGCCAATTTGCAGAAACAAAATTCAATGTTTCAACATTGTTTCAGATCATTGACTGAATCATATCCACCATATTCTCTTCTTGGTTGGAATGAGATCTTTTCAGCAACCCCCTCATAACACTCTTTACAACTACAGTGGCAAAATAATGTTCAGAATTTAGGAAGTTGGCTGGTTGTGCTGAAAACTTTTCAGCACCCCCTCGTAGGTATTCCTTGTTTCATGATGGTCTATGGTACATTTGCTTAAAATATTTCCAGTTAATGTGAAAGATCTCAATAATCCATAGAAGAGGTGGAAATTGTGATTATATATGCAGCAGTAACATTTGCCCACTGTTTTGTTACTGCAGGAAACACATCTGGACTTTTCATCAATGAAGCTGTTGTGTCATAAGGATAGGATTTAGGGGCAACCGCTCCAGCATTGGGCAAAAAGAATGGTGTGGCCATTTATTTTTAGACCTTCACTGGGTTTGCAAGTTACATTTCAGTAGGCTTCACTCAAATGGAACTCCTGCAAATAAGCATTTTAAAAATGAGCTCCTATGCACGAATACAGTAGTGTGTTGTTATGGAAAGTGTGCTGAAGTATGCAAGAGCAAACTACGCAGGTACTTTTATATGTATAATTTGCATATAAGTACCTTGTAGACAATATCATAGATGTTAGATCCCTTTGGAAAATTAGATATAAGGTCTAGATCAGGGGTCTCAAAGTCCCTCTTTGAGGGCCGCAATCCAGTTGGGTTTTCAGGATTTCCCCAATGAATATGCATGAGATCTATGTGCATGTACTGCTTTCAATGCATATTCATTGGGGAAATCCTGAAAACCCGACTGGATTGCGGCCCTCAAGGAGGGACTTTGAGATCACTGGTCTAGATGTAGTAATATGCACAACTTGCAAATATGCTGGCTGCTGAAAATGGTCACCTTGATTTATCTATAGCAGTATAACAAAATATTCTGTTTATGGAAAAATTCTAGAGTCCCTGCACCTTTGAGACATTATTTGTGCTATTTTTTTCCTTATGCCTATTTTTATGTTTGTCATGTATATGATTTATGTGCAGTTGATTTTAATTTTTTTGAAAACTACTTTGATGTCTCTGGATATTTGGCAATATAACAAATAAACAAATAAATCCCCCCTCCCTTTTATAAATTTGCACAAGATATTTTTAGCACCGGCTGGCGAACTGAATGCTCTGTGCTGCTCTGGCTCTCATAGGAACTCTGTAACCGTTGAAGCAGTGCAGAGCATTCTTGCACGGTTTTATAAAATGGGGGAAGGGGAGGGGGTAAATCTGTAATGCCTAGCTCTACTGCAATACCACACAACATGTTGCATCGGACAGTAATATGCATGTGTGGGGGAAGGTACTGGTGTGTGACTTTGCCTTCATAATATATACATGTAATCTGTGTAAGGGCAGTCTGCAAAACGTAATCACAAAACTATAAGAGGACATAATTGGGAAATCTGTTCACATGTATGTTTTCTAGTACTGTTAAAGTTGTCCACTGCCCACTCCTTTACAGAATTTTCCCACAGCATGCAGACACATCTACATGTGAAAACTCATAAATGGAGACTTACAGGTATTGGATATTTGGTCTGATGTATCATGGCCTTCCAACTCATGAACCATCTCTTCATCCACTCTCTGTAGGATAAGTCAATCACTGTCTGTCCGTGTATTCTCTTGGCCTTCCTGGGGCCTAGTTGCAACCATGAACTTGCCATTCCAAAGTAGTTGTCCAGGCAGTCTTCTAAAACATATATTCTGGTGTGTCCTGGTCATTCCCATCAGCATCATTTGGCTGTTGATGTGGACATCCATCTTTTAAAAAATCATTCATAGCTGTGACTGGCCATGTGGGTTTGGCAGCCATGTTTGGCAATATGTTGAACAGCCATTTTGAAAAAGTGTTAACCTTGATGTTTAGCATAAACCTCAGGACTATGTTTGCTGTACTGACCATATATCCCTCTTGTGCCACACAACAGGAACGTGGATGAATGCATGGAAGAAAAGATATCTGTACAAACTGCATGAAGCTGGCAACATATGATCCACATCTTGCTGTACACCACCTTGAACGATTTCCTTCAAAAAGGCGGTAAATAAATCCTAATAAATAAATACATAAAATAATGGACATTTGTGCGAACACTTGTCACAAGGGCACATTAATGCAGCCTGCAATTTTCTAGGTGGGTCAACCTATTTGTTATGCATATGTGGGTGAAATATCAAATTAGCATATGTATTAAACATTTCAGAATGTCTACATTGTGCAATTATATACACTGGGACATGCTTTTTATATGGTCTGCATCTGTAGCAGATGGTAAATATGCAGTAATGTTCAACGTGACAGATGTCTCTCTAGCAGCCATTTGCTTGTCTCCATTTGTCAAGGGTCCCATAGAACCACCTATAAAGCTCTACATCCATGCAATCTAGTACTAAAGCTTTGTTAAATGCAGCATTTTCTCTTGGATAATTTGTGAAGTTGTGATTGTACTGTCTGTGCTGCAATGTGAATATAACTTGTATAAAATGCAGCTCCATATGCTACTTATACCAGGAGAACTGCTACTGCTTCTTAGCTCGTTTCTGCTGCTGGCTGCATGCTGTGTAATTGGAGTCCTGGAGAGGCTGTGGCAGCCATTTTGTCAAGGCAGTCACTAGAGGCAGAAGTAAGTGAGGTTTACTCCTGCCCCCATTGCTCCCACTGAAACACCAGAGACTTCAAGTAAGCCCAAAGAGAGACTATCCTGAGTTAGAGGTGGGGGCTGGGAATTGGAGGGAGGTATGGACCTGCATATGTGTGTGTTGGGGGGGAGGGAGAAGAAGGAAATCTTTCTTAGTTGATGGTGGAGGAAGTGAGAGGGTTTCAACATATCATCAATGATGAAACCTAGGTCATTTTCCTAGATGGTGACCCCTCAAGATCATTCAGTATTGGTTCAGAAAGACAATCAAGTTGCTAGTTGTTATCAACAAGCACAGAGGGACAGCCAGGGGACAGAATTTAAGACTAGTTGACATAAACTTTATAGACTAATAATAAACAATCATCTCTAGATTTTCTATTGAGGCAGGGATAAAAGTTACCAGATTTGACAGATATAGCAAAACTGAAAACTTCAATAATCCTCTGAAGGGCTAAAATCTCTAATAAGCAACTTATCATAACATCTACATCTTCTCAGACAGTGAATGTCTGCTATCCTATGCAGATAACATCTTCCTCTTGATCCCACTCTACATAGATGCAGGCTTATTGCAAATTTATTCAGGATGTTATATCCCAAATTTTATTGAAATTGGTCAAGTTTTGATAGAATTATGCAGAAATAAACTAACCCCTCTTCTATTAAACTGCGCTAGCAGTTTTTAGAGCAGATAGCCACGCTGAATGGGCCTACACTGTTCCCAACGCTCATAGGAACTCTATGAGTGTCGGGAGCAGCGCGGGTTATTCAGCACAGCTCACCAAGCTAAAACCTACAATTGCAGTTTCGAAGAAGAGGGAGTATGCATATTTCTTTTTTCTTTTTTTAAAGAAAAACAGTATACAGGAAAAAATGCTTGTGTACCTGAATAAATTTGTGTAAACCGTTCTGAGATCCCCTTGGAGAATGGTATAGAAAATTTAATGAACGAATGAATAAATAAATAAATACATACATGCATAGTACATGTTGGGTGAAACAATACTCCCCAGCCTAGACACATAGTGGTATCACAGAGAATAGAACTATTTGTCAGGACTAGTATAATACTGTATATACTGTGCATTTAGGATTAGTAAATGCACAAGCTGCTTAACTAGAAAACAGAGGTACGGTAAGTTGAATTCATTCCTTGGGATACATTCTGTGATTGCATTAATTATATTGTTTTAATAAAACTGTAGCCTATTTAATTCCACAAAGCCTCAAGATGATTCAGTGTGTTGGAGGAAGGCACTGAGAGAAAAAAGGTCATGAAAGTGTCATGACTGCCTATGTTAATTACAGAAAAGTAGAGTTAGGAGATTCCCTATGTAGTTCATCTGCTAAGAATGAAATAATATTATTCATCAATAATCTTCTTTTAGGGATCTCATATAGGGTGGTAGATGAGTGGAATAGTCTCCCGGTAAAGGTGGTGAATTCAAAGACTGTGTCTGAATTCAAGAAAGCATGGGACAGGTACATGGGATTTATGTTTCTATGAGGAAATAGTGGGTGATGTGGATGGGCCAACTGGATGGTCCATTTGGCCTTTATCTGCCTATATCTGTTTCTATGTTTATATACTATTTGCACCAACGTTTTATCAAAACCAAACCAATCTCAAATCTCAAATAAGTTTTCCTTTTCCTCCAAACAGAAAGCCTTTTTAGCATCTAATGAATTGCTATAGCAAGAATTGATATCTATTTACAAGTTATCAAACAAGGGTCCCATATTCAGCTGGTAGTAGTCAGGGTTTTGCTGACCACCAGTGGCTCTATCCCAGAATATTTAATGCCAGGCCAAAACTTACAAGGGGTTGTTGAAAAGTTCTCAGCCCAACCAAGAAAAGAATGACGTGGATATGGTTCAATCGATGATCTGAAACAATGTCAAAAAACATAGAATTTTGTTTCTGCAAAACTGGAATTTAATAAAATAAGATAATGCTCTTTTTAGCTACAGTGGCATAATAACACTCAGAATTTAGGAAGTTGGTTAGTTGGGCTGAGAACTTTTCAGCACCCTTTTGTATAGAACAGATTTATCTCATGCATATTCATTGTGGATATCCTTAAAACTTAATTGACTATGGGGTCCCTAGAATGAGTTTGGGAAACCCTGTCTTAAATTTGTTTTATGGTGGAGCAGCTCACCAATCCCTGATACAAGTTGTCAGAATGACTCATACTATGAGGGAGGTGCTGAAACGTTCTCAACCCAACCAAGAAGAAAATGATGTGGATATGGATCATTCAATGATCTGAAACGATGTCATAACATAGAATTTCATTTCTGCAAATTGGCACTTAATGAAATAAGATAACACACTTTTCAGCTACAGTGGCAAAGTAATGCTCAGAATTTAGGAAGTTGGTTGGTTGGGCTGAGAACTTTTCAGTACCCCCTCGTAGCTGGTTAAGTGTTGATATTCACCACTTAACTGGCTAAGAAGCACAGCATAAAGTTAGAACTGCATTTTATGCTGTCCTTTTTATTTTATTCTGAACTAGTTAACTGGCTAGGTGCTGGTTCTACCTCCAGAACACCCCCCAAATATCCAGTTTTACTTTTGATGCTGAGTATTTAAAGTACAGTAGCAGTATGCAGTTAAGTACTACTGAAAATTCTCAGTTAGCCCCCGACAGGTGATTTAAAAGGCCAGGAGCTGTTTAAATCATTCTGAATATTGACCCCTATCCTTACAAGGGGCTGCTGAAAAGTTCTCAGCCTAACCAAGAAGAGAATGATGTGAAGCCATGAAACTTACAAGTTATTCCACAATTTTCATGACACTTTTTGTTTCAATGATATGAACTGAAAAGTGTGGAATAATTTGAAAGTTTCATGGCCCCACATCATTTTCCTCTTGGTAAACGTTTCAGCGGGTTCTCATATATTTATTTATTTAAAACACTTGTAGCCCGCATAACAACCATCTATGCAGATAACAACGATACATACATAATTAAAATAAAACATTACATACATCATAAAACAAAACATAGCAGATTATTAAAATAACAGCATACAATAAACAACTTACATATGTGCCTTAAAATAAAAAGCCAAGCAATTACAAGATTACAGAGTAACCAAATTTAAAAAGGCAAGTTGAAAGAAATAGACTTTCAAACTTTCAAAAATCAGAGGTCAGATGGATAGAATCTAGAACCGAGTCCCATAGTACAGTTTCAGCTTCTTGGAACATATGTGATCGATTTGTAACTTTCGTGTCAGAATGAAAAGTGGGAACATCCAAAAAAGCTCTATCTTGTGATCTCGAAGAACAAGATGGCACATAAGTCTGCAGCAGAAAAGTAATCACCTTGGGCAATAGATCCTGGACAGATTTGAATACCAAGGTTAGACGCTTAAAATGTATTCTCCAAACAACTGGCAACCAGTAAAATTCAGCCAGCACAGGTATAACATGGGAGTAACGGGGCAATCTAGCTATTACCCTGGCAGCGGTATTTTGAGCCACCTGAAGCACTCTGAGTGAAGTCTTCAGAAAGCCGCAAAAAAGAGAATTACAATAGTGTAGATGTGGTAAGACATAACTCTGCATAACTAATCTAAAGTTCGTAACTGACACCATCCTTATTTTAAAGAAAACAGTTCTAACTACTGAGGCAATGTGGCTGTGACATTTTAATAAGATAGCAAGGATTACTCCCAAACTCTTCATTTCCTGCTATACAAAATTCACCGGAGCTCCTTCAATACCAGTGGAGGAAAGCCATAAAATCGTAGTCTTTGAAACATTTAGGCAAAGATGGTTCATAGTCATCCATTGTTGAATCTCATCCATATAATGCGACAACTGGAAGCCCTGTATGCAATCTGCTGGAAATTCAAATAAAAACAGCAGATCATCCGCATAGATACGATATTGCAGACCAAATAAATTATTGATGGTATATTATCAATGGCATAAAAATATTACACAAAACATGGCTGATCCATAGGGATTAATCTTCCCACATCTTTGCTTAGTATTTGGGCTACGCATTTTACAGTCTGTCATAGGTGTCAGAACGGGGGAGGCCACAGGTGCCATGGCTTCCCCAAACGTTCATGGTCAGAAGAGTCAGTTATGGCTCTTCTCCCCCACCCACTTCCTTCTAACCACATAGAAACATAGAAACATAGAAAGATGACGGCAGATAAGGGCCATAGCCCATCAAGTCTGCCCACACTATTTACCCACCCTCTTAAATCTACTGACCCCCTAAAGAATAATTGTAATTATACTGTCACTCTACTTACCCGCTCATTCAGTCCTAGTGACCCTATCCCTTGGCATGACCTCGTAGGGATCCCACATAGGTATCCCATTTGTTCTTGAAGTCTGAGATGCTGCGTGCCTCGACCACCTGCACTGGAAGCTCGTTCCAATGCTCAATCACTCTCTCCGTGAAGAAGTACTTCCTGGTGTCTCCACGGAACTTCCCTCCCCTGAGCTTGAGCGGATGTCCTCTTGTGGTCGAGGGTCCCCTGAGAAGAAAGATATCATCTTCCACCTCTACCCGTCCCGTGATGTACTTAAATGTCTCAATCATGTCTCCCCTCTCCCTACGCTCCTCGAGAGTGTAGAGCTGCAATTTGCTCAGTCTTTCTTCGTACGGGAGACCCTTTAGCCCCGAGACCATCCTGGTAGCCATCCGCTGAACCGATTCAACTCTGAGCACATCCTTACGGTAATGCGGCCTCCAGAATTGAACACAGTATTCCAGATGCGGTCTCACCATGGCTCTGTACAGTGGCATCATGACTTCAGGTTTCCTGTTGACGAACCTTCTCTTGATACAGCCTATCATTTGCCGTGCTTTAGATGCAGCCTTCTCCACTTGAGTGGATGCTTTCATGTCCGCACTGATGATTACTCCTAAGTCTCGTTCTGCCGTGGTCCTGGCTAAAGTTTCTCCATTCAGGGTGTAAGTTCTGCAAGGATTTCCGTTGCCGAGATGCATGACCTTACATTTCTTGGCATTGAAGCCCAGCTGCCAGATCAAGGACCAACTTTCTAAAGTACGCAGGTCTTGCTCCATAGCATCCTGAAGATTAAAGCCATTTACTACATTGCATAGTTTGGCGTCATCAGCGAATAAGGTTACCTTGCCTTGGAGCCCTTGAGTCAGATCCCTAATGAATATGTTGAAGAGGAGTGGGCCCAGGACCGAACCCTGTGGCACTCCGCTGGTCACCTCTGACATTTTAGAAAGGGTACCGTTGACCACCACCCTCTGAAGTCTGCCACTAAGCCAATCTTTAACCCATGCAGTTAGAGTCTCTCCTAATCCCATAGATTTCATCTTGTTCAGCAGCCTGCGGTGTGGGACGCTGTCAAACGCTTTGCTGAAGTCCAGGTACACGACGTCCAGGGACTCTCCTGAGTCTAGTCTTCTTGTTACCCAGTCAAAGAAGCTTATTAGATTGGACTGGCATGACCTACCCTTGGTGAATCCATGTTGGCTGGGATCCCGGAGATTTCCCTCGTTCAGGATCGTATCTAATTTATACTTAATTAGTGTTTCCATGAGTTTGCACGCTATTGAGGTGAGGCTTACCGGTCTATAGTTCGCAGCCTCAGCCTTGCAACCCTTTTTATGTAGAGGAACGACGTTGGCTGTTTTCCAGTCCAACGGAACTTTCCCCGTACTTAGTGAGAGATTGAAGAGCACTGCCAACGGTTCTGCCAGGACATCTCTCAATTCTCTGAGCACTCTTGGGTGTAAATTGTCCGGTCCCATGGCCTTGTTTACCTTTAGCCTTGCCAGTTCGTTGTAGACGTCCCCAGGAGTGAACTCAAAGTTCTGAAACGGGTCATTCACGTCTTGTATTATCATCAACTGTGGTCCGTGTCCCGGTGCTTCGCAGGTGAAGACTGAGCAGAAATATTCATTTAGTAGTTCTGCTTTTTCTGAATCCGCCACCGCGTAATTTCCGTCCGGTTGTCTAAGGCGTACTATACCGTCTGTGTTCCTTTTCCTATCGCTGATATACCTAAAGAAGGATTTGTCCCCTTTTTTAATGTTTTTTGCCAGAGTTTCTTCCACTCGACGTTTGGCCTCCCTAACTGCTGTTTTGACCGCTGCCGATCTGGTCTTATATTCTACTTTAGTTTCTCTTCTCTGGGTGCGTTTGTAGGAAAGAAATGCTTTTTTCTTCTCCTTAATGAGGAGTGAGATCTCTTCAGTGAACCATTGGGGTTTGTTGTTTCTTTGCCGTTTATCTACTGATTTTATGTAGCGATTAGTTGCTTCGTGTATGGATGATTTCAGGTACGACCACATAGTTTCCACATTGCCGGTCTCTGCTTGGTCCTGTAACGTCTGATGAACGTGATCTCCCATACGTGCGAAGTCGGCGCCCCGAAAGTTGAGCACCTTTGTTTTTGTAATTGATTTAGGGGATCCTTTCCCAATGTTGAACCATACCATGTTATGGTCGCTGGAGGCTAGCGTATCTCCTCCTGAGACCTCTGAGATGCTTTCCCCGTTTGTGAGTACCAGGTCTAGGATCGTCTGGGCCCTAGTGGGCTCCGTTACCATCTGTCTGAGATGTACTCCTTTTATGGAGTTCAGAAGCCTCCTGCTGCTGCTGGTTGCTGCTGAAAATGTGTTCCAGTCTGCGTCAGGCATGTTGAAGTCCCCTAGCAGCACAGTGTCACCCCGTAGAGTTATATTCTCTATGTCTTCAATTAATTCTGCGTCCATGTTTTCCGGTTGTCTTGGAGGTCTGTATACCACACCAAGATACAGGCATTTTTTACTACCTCGTGCCAGGTTAACCCAGAGGGACTCCCCGGTATACTTGACATCAGTGATCCTGGTAGTTTTGATGTCTTCCTTAATGTATAGTGCTACCCCTCCACCTAACCTGCCCTCCAGACCTCAGGGATGGAGATAGGAAGTTCAGCTGGGGGGCAGAACTGGGGCAGAATGGGCAGGACTAGAGGAGGAATGGTGCAGGCTTGGGGGGGGGCGGAACAGGGCAGGGCTAGGTGTCCTCTTTTTTAAAAAGGAAATCTTGCAACCCTAAAAACGGTGAAAGAGAGAAATATTTTTCATGTGGTTATATCTAGCCATTAGCCTTAGCTGAACAGCTTCAGCTGTTGTGGCCAGTCCTACTAGAGGAGCAAGTGGGTCTCTGAAGTAGGTTGGTGGTTGGTGCAGTGGACTACAAAGATAGGGTTATCATATGACTCCAGAAAAAAAAGACAGGTTTAGATACCCAGGTTTTACATTCATTGAAAATAATAGAAGTAAAACCTGGATGTCTCAATCCGTACTCCTTTTTCTGGAGCCATATGGTATCCCTTTGCAGAGAAGGGGACCCAGGCCCATATTCCAATCTAACTAATAATAATAATAGTAATAATAATTTTATTCTTATATACAGGCATACTGAAAAAGTTCTAGGCAGTTCACAACAAGGTGAGCTAATACATGGGATACAGATAAAATACAAATTAGAATAATGGACTTAAAAACAGATAAAGACAGAAAGCATTTACAATATAATGCAGAAAATACCGGCATGGCAGGGAAAGAAGTAATACATAGAACAGATAAAATACATCAAGTTGAATATAAGGAACTTGATTGAAAAAATGAAGCAGAATGCATTAATAAACCAGCCTATCAAAGTACATTTGTAGAGGAAAGTGTAAGTTCACCAAAATCCAATAAAAGCTCTACTATACTGACATATAGGTGACACCTGCAGGCATAAGGACTGTAAGTTTGGAGGGCTCACCATACAATAGAAGGGGGTTATGGTGAGATGTGTATCTGGGACATTTTTTGTGAAGTTCACTGCAGTGCAAGTTTCTAAATTTAGTTAACATTTGATATACTGCAATGGAGGAACATCTATGCGGTTTACATATAAAATTAAAATAATATATTTTAAAAAAAGGTAGAACTACAATATTAATAGTAAAGATAATGAAATAAAAAATTAAAAGCTAATTATGTGCTCCTAGTTTCAGAGTGATCTCTGCTAGGCTCCGTATTCCATTTTACATAGTAACATAGTAGATGACGGCAGATAAAGACCCAAATGGTCCATCCAGTGGATGATTTTATAGATTGTTGACCAAATGCATCTGTAAAAAAAAATTTTTAATAATGTTTTAAAACGTTAAAGATTAGATTCTAATTGGATATAGTTTGGAAGAGCATTCCAGAATTGTGGACCAATAACAGCAAAAATACGATCTCTATAGGATGAATATGCAATTTGTCTTATAGAAGGAATTACACGAAGGTTTTGCTGTAGGGAACAAAGTGTACATGAAGGTGAATAAGATATTAAATAGTTATCCAAATATGGCGGTGACCGATTCTAATGTGCTCTGCTGGGATGTCTGTGTGGCCCGACTGCTAAGAATACTATCCCATCCTATGTCCCAATGGTTTTTTTGTGAGTATTTCATTTGGACTTTTTTCCCCCCCAAAAAATGGTTCAAAAAGATAGATGTACTGAGGACAAACACATTTAGGAAATGGCCATTATAAAAAAAAAAAAAAAGATATTTGTTCTCTCAGGGTTTCCACAGGTGGTATCATGCTTGTTGCAAGTTTCCAGGTCTCACTGCATCTTGTCAGGTAAGGTACGCCTGCAGTTTATCTTTATATAGTAGGTACTCAAACTCAATTGGTTGGGGCTTGAGGTGAATGAAGCAGGAAAGTCCATTGATCACCAATTTGAATTTGTCAGGTAGAATCAATGTTGTGGCTTTCGTCAAGGTATTCTATGGGAAAAAGAGACCAACTGATTTTCCCACCAAAATTCAAATTGGTAACCAACAGACTTTCTAGCCTCATTCACCTCAAGCCCCAACCAATTAGGTTTGAGGACCTACTATATAAAGACAAATCACATATCTCGCAGCATACCCCTGACAAGATGCAGCGAGACCCAGAAACCTTAAACTAGAAAAAAACAAAAAAGATAGACCTTTTTCTGGTTTAAAAATACTGTAGTCATTTTATGTACTGGATTTTCGGATGTTTTACCCAAAATGTCCAAAATCAGATTTAAATGTCATATTGGAAATGCTCTTAGCCCTCAATTAGAAAGGGCCCTGATATATCTCTGAAGACCATGAGTATAAACGGCACTTAGAAAGCTGATTTGAATGGTCATATATTTGGAAATAAATCCCTGTCACTGAATAGTAATTTCCATATGTTTTGTTCTCATTGTCTCAGAGTCTTCTTGCCAAAGTTGATGCTGTTTTGCCTTTCTCCTTGTGTCTTCAGATCTTAATTCCACTTTTTCTTTATTTATTGACTACAATCCTATTGTCTTCAAAGCTGTGTTTAGAACTAGTCAACATTAGCTACATTAGGACTGCTTGGGAAACACTGTGGATGAACTTTAGGCTGCATTCCAATCTTACTTTCAAAGAAGGGACTCTGAGACTTCTCTGTCAGTGTGACGTAAAATACATTTGTCAAATTTTCCTGGGTGGATCTGTCTGTGACAGGACTTGAACACTCTTCTATGCACCCTTGAAATAACTCCACCCTTCACATAACTCCAACTCTTTTCCAGCCTTCAAAGTGTTTTTTGTGGGGAGAGTGTGGCACAGCGGTTAACGCTACAACCTCAGCACCCTGAGGTTGTGGGTTCAAACGCAGACTGCTCCTTGTGACCCTGGGCAAGTCACTTAATCCCATCATTGCCCCAAGTACAGTAGATAGATTGTCAGCCCACTGGGACATACAGGGAAAATGCTTAAGTACCTGCATAAATTCACGTAAACCATTCTGAGCTTCACAGGAGAACAGTATAGAAAATTAAATAAATAAATTACAGAATTTTGGATTTTCCTACCAATGGAGGAGTGGCCTAGCAGTTAGGGCTGCAGCCTCAGCACCCTAAGGTTGCAGGTTCAAGCCCAGTGCTATTCCTTGTGACCCTGCACTCCATTGCCCCAGGTATGTTTGTCAGACTGTGAGCCCACCAGGATAGATAAGACGAAATACTTGAATACCTGAATGTAAACTGTTTAGGCCAGGGGTGCCCACACTTTTTTGACTCGCGAGCTACTTTTAAAATGACCAAGTCAAAATGATCTACCAACAACAAAAATTTTAAAAAAATACAACGCACACTGTGCGCATAGAATTGTTAATTATCATTCCTATTCCGGGGGTTTTTCAAAGAGGTCAAAGCAGATGACTCTATGCACTGTCACCTCAGTAACAACCATACAAAAATAGACAAATACCCACCCCCCTCCCTTTTTACTAAACCATAATAGCATTTTTTAGCGCAGGGAGCTGCGCTGAATGCCCAGCGCTGCTCTCGACGCTCATAGGCTCCCTGCGCTAAAAACCACAATTGCGGTTTAGTAAAAGGGGACCATATTGTAAAATATAGACAGCAGATATAAATTCAGACACATTTTGATCACTAAATTTAAAATAAAATAATTTTTCCTACCTTGTCTGGTGATTTCATGAGTCTCTGGTTGCACTTTCTTCTTCTGACTGTGCATCCAATCTTTCTTTCAGCCTGTATGCTTCCTCTCCTCTACACCTCATTCCCTCCCCCAACTTTTTCTTCTTCTCTCCCTGCCCTTTCTTTCTTTCTTTCTCTCTTCATGCCCCCTTTCTTTTTTTCCTGTTTCTATTCTTTCCTTCTGTCTCCCTGCCTGCTTCCCTTTCTTTCTTTCTTCCTGCCCTTCCCCAAGCCACTGCCGCTGCCGAGGAAAAGGACCCAAACGCCACCAATGGATAACAGGCCTCAAAGCCGACGCTGATGCTGCCCCATGCTCTCTCTGCTTCGGGCCGATCAATCTTCTTCTCCGCCCAGCGATTGACTGGCCCGAACTTCCTCTCCAACGGCAGAATTGACGTCGGGGAGAGGAAGATTGATCGGCCCGATAGATCGCCAAGGCAAAGGGAGTCCTGGATGATCGACTCACTTTGCCTTGGCGAGCTACCGGTCGATCGCGATCGACCTATTGGGCACCCCTGGTTTAGGCTATAAGTGGTGTATAAATACTAAAATAAATGTGTGTGCTATGTAATCTTCTCCCTGTTAGTTCTCATTGCCCTTATTTTATTTCCATGGGGTCTTCTTGACACCTTGGAGTGTTTTTGTCTCTGTGACAGATGCTTGTCAGCAAGTTTTAAGCATGTCTGATTACAAATGAACAGAGATTCCTTCTGCAAGAATGCAAAATTGCTTGTCCCAAGTACTCTAGAGGACCCAAATGATCCAAATAATTTGGAAATGCAAAAATGAATCAAATAGGCTATTGAAACAGATACATTTTTCTGTGCACATCTCTAATTTGTAATGAACCAGACATTTTCTAAAAGCATTGTTCCAAAAATGTCATTGACGATGAAATTCTAGCTGACAATAACAAAGGCAAGCAACTTTTCATTTTGTGAACTAATGTGCCCTCCAGTGACAATACTCAACCCTTTATACTCAAAATATTAGAGTCTTCAGATATTGCTGATTTTTTTATGACTGTCAAAAAAAAAAAAAATCACAAGGGCAAACCTTTAACCATGTTAGACTATTTTTGTCAGATATTGTATTTTCTTGTGGACATTTAGATGCTGCCTTGACAGGAACAACCTTGCTGGATAAATTAAAAGTCATCATTGGTCAAAGAAAGAAGCAAGGATATTTACTGAATGATAGGCAGTTGTCTATGTTGCTTTACTAGATTGTAAAGTCTATGAAAAAGAGTATTTTAGAAAATATGAAATACTTGGGAGTACACTTAGATATTTCTCTAACATTTAAATTCCAACTAACTTCAGTCATTAGGTCTTGCTTTGTATCATTATGTCAAATTCGATTGATATGTCTTTACATAGACAAAACTTGTCGTGAGTCTTTAATACACACTTTGGATTATTGCAATATTAATACACACTTTGGATTATTGCAATATTATTTATACTGGTCTTCCAAAAGTAGCTCTCAAAAAATTGCAAACTATCCAAAATACTGCCGTTAGGATATTAAGAAATGCACATAGATATGACTACGACACTCTGCTCCTGAAGGATTTTCATTGGCCCCCGATAAAGACAACACTAATGCATAAAGCTTTGACTCTGACTTTCAAAGCATTGGGAACAGGGCAACCAGAATATTTAGCTAATCTTTTGATCCTGTATAAACCAGCAAGAAACTTGCATTCCATCAATGGTAACCAATTATCCTTACCTTCACTACACTTAGTGATATTAACCTCTACATGAAATTCTGCCTTTTTGCATAAGTTCCCTATCTATGGAATTTGTTGCCATTGGAATTACATAGTGAACTCTCATATATTAAATTTAGAAGTCTGTTAAAAACTCAACTTTTTGGATTGGCATACTCTTAATTCCACTTCTTAATCAGGGAATAGTTTAGCATCATATTGGTATGAATGTTGGGGGAGAGATTTCCAGCTGCTGTTTTTATAATCATATTTTAAGTTTTATAATTTTTTAATATAATTTTACTTTGCAATTTATTATTCTTTTGTATTTTTACTTTCCTATTGATAAAGGAGTTCCTTCCTTTTTGTTTAGTACTATGTAAACCGCTTTGATGATATATCGAACAGCCGTCTATAAATACTAATAAACATTAACATAATATGTCTTCTATGTATCTGTATAGCATTGTGCATGTCTTGTAGTGTTAGGCAAATAATCATGTTTCTGACTGGAGCATCACGGACAGCCCATATGACACCTCTTTTGAGACAATTGCATTAGCTGCCGATTCAACAAATCCATCTGACTGTATATCTTGTAGCTCCAGTTTGTTTTCATGATTTGTTAAAAGTTTATCAGCCAAGGAGGATACTAAGATCTGAAGGTAGAATGAGATTGTCAGCAGACAAAATAGCAAAAGTATGTCATGTAAAGATAAGTTCTCTACAGCTGGAGTGAAACTTTGGAATGCCTGGAATGCCTTGCCAGGGCAAATACAAACAGCTGTGTTTTTAATATATTTTTTTTAATTACTCTACCTGCAATTAAACATAAGTGCATTTCTATGAGGGAGCGAGGGGCTGAGTAGTAAGACAGTTAATAGATAGAATTCTATATATATTGTGGCCGGGCCAGGCACTCAGGTAGCAAAAGACCCAGCTCGGACCGCAGGCAAGATTTTGGGTGCCTTTGATTTGGTTGGTGAAAAGAAAAACCACAGAATTTTTCTGGATTCAGTTCAAAATAAGGTTGACATTTTATTTGTCCGCAAGAAAACCAAAACCAAAAATATCTGACTTAAATCCAGTGATAAGTTGAATGCAGTTCAGTCTTCACTGCCTCCTGGGTAAAGCATCCTTCATTTCAAAATTCATTGCTATTAGGTTTCATTTGCCTCTAATACTAATGTCCAAATAATGGTATAGTCTCTGTTGGGACCCCTACCCGCAGGTAGCTGGGTTCCCTCTTAGGGGAGCGCTCTGCTGGCTTACCCCCATTTCTCCAGGCAATGCCTGCTCTATTATAGTATAGCCAGTTCCAATAATAAAGCAAAACAGTTCTCATTGGCTTTTTACTTCTAAGCTTTCACTGGGTTTTTTTTTCTCTTGGGACTTCTCCTGTTCTGCCCAAGCAGTGGGGGTGGAAACAAAACAACCTTTCCTGTGCATGCAGCTGTTCTATGCCCCACCCAAGTTTCCAAACACCCCTTTCTACCTTAGGGCAATTTAGAAGTTTGTCCAGGGAATGACTTTTACATGGTCCCTGTTTCTGATCAGCCCTTCCCCAACACATACACATTCCTAGCTCATTTAATATTCAAGCTGGAGAAACGTTTGAAAAGAGCAGTGCTGGTAGGAAGTTACATTATACCTCCATGCCTTCTTCTGGCACATTATATTCTTCTGGAATATTAGGATGGCTCTCCCAGCCCATACTACTGGTATCACAATCATAATCAGCTATTTCCATGCTTTCTGCATTTACATTTTCCCATTCCCCTCTCCCTTCAGGGTAGTTAGAAGAGCTGGCTGGCCAAGCTTCCCCTGCACCCTCTGTAGCATAAATCCCTCTGCAAGGTCCCAGTACTTAGCTGCTTAGGGAATTTCTGTTTGTCCTTCTCTGGGTGGCAAAGAGCTGCCTCTCTGTCTCTGTGGAGGGAATGTCCAGCCTGGAGCTTTGGGCTGGGCGTGAACCTCTCTTCCAGCCTCAGCTGGGGTTAATTTATTTCCCTTCTGCTTCACCTCTGAAGGCTTAGGTGCTTGCAGTTTCCCAGGTGTAGCCCGGCCCCCTTCTGGACTGATTCTCTGTTTCCCAGCTTGGTTTTGCAGGGAAACTTCTCTGCTCTTGGGAAAGGAATAATGGCAATTAGACTGTGGTTTCAGAGCCCTCCCTCCTGGGTTTCCTGGTGGATGGCTCTCTTGTTTTAACACAGCTTGTTTTACTCTGCCTAAAACCCTATTCTCAGGCTGCTAAACTGGCTTAGCTCTAGGGATTAAGGATTTTAGAGCAGGGTTTTTCCTCATGACAGGGGCTTCCCTGTCACAATATATATGTGTATATTGTTGTAAGATGATTATGTAGGTTATTTGGAAACCACCTAGATTTTTAGGTGGGGTATAAATTAATCAATCAATCAATAAATATTAGGAATAGCATCATTGTGCAAAACTGTGCTATCTGCCTTCTGTGCTATGCTGGATGAACAGTCTATGTTGTGACATTGCGCAAAGAACATCATTGGTTACCTGTCTCATTCAGGATCAAATATAAAATCTTGAGCTTGGTTTTCAAGGCTTTTCAGTTAGGAACCCATCTTTATTTGCATTCTTTCACTATACCATATACTCCCCTTTGTGCTTCCCACTTATCTAATAATCTGTTGGTTTTACCTAGCCCTCGGTTTGCTTATTACAAAGCTACATGTCAGTGCACATTTTTCTTTTTTTCTCATTCTTTGGAATTCATTCCTGGTTATGATTTGGAAAGAAATGTTAGCAAAATGTTTTAAGCCATGACTTTTTGAAAAGACATACTCAAGCTGATTTGGGCTGTCTTCACGCATCTACTCCTTTATTTCTTTCACTTTTACGCCTTTTATCTCCCTTGTTTCTCTGCCTCTATGAATTGATTATTTCCTATCAACTATTATAGCTCCTATTATAGCTCCTTTCTATGCTATTATTAATCTGTAAACTGCCTTGTCCTATTATATCAGTTAAAAGCATAAGAATAGCCATATTTGGTCAGGCAAATGGTCCGTCTAGCCAGTATCCTGTTTCAAACAATGGCCAATCCAGGTCACAAGTACCTGGCAGAAACCCAAATAGTAGAAACATTCCATGCCACCAATCCAGGGTGAGAAGTGGCTTTCCCCATGTCTATCGCAATATCAAATTATGGACTTTCCTCTAGGAACTTGTCCAAACCATTTTTAAACCCAGCTATCCTAACTGCAGTTACCACATCCTCTGGCAATAAGTTTCAGGACTTAACTATTCATTGATTGAAACAATATCTCCTCCTACTGTATATGTTTTAAAGATATTTCCATATAAACTTCATTGAGTGTCCCTTAGTCTTTGTAATTTTCTAAAGAGTAAAATGTTAATTCACTTCTACCCATTCTGCACCACTCGGGATTTTGTAGACCTCAATCATAGCCTCCCTTGGCCATTTTTTTTCCAAGTTGAAAAGCCATAACCTCTTTTCCATTCCTCATGGAACAGGAATTCCATCCACTTTATCATTTTGGTCACTCTTTTTTTTAACCTTTTCTAATTCCACTATTAGAAACATTTTCAAACATGAAAGATGTCCAAAAAGCATCTTAAATCGGCACTTGGAGGAGACTATCATATTCTGGAGGGAGTGTGCACCAGTTGAGATCTCGGCTAGTTGAAATGCTTGATGTTGGGAAGAGGCCCCTAACCCAGCGCTATAGTTGGTGCATCTTACAGTAGAAGTTTGAGACCATTGTATTCTGGAGGGAGTGTGTACCAGTGGAGCTCTCAGCAGGCCTAGCCGCAGCCAGCTATGGGATGTTTGATATGGGGAGAGGCCTAACCTGGCACTATATTTGGTTCATCTTACCAAGGAATGCAACCACAGGCACATGCCCAAAGGGGTGTACCCTAAGGGGCAGGTAACACCCCTTGGGAGTCTCTTAGGAGCCACATAGGAGCCAGGAGCAGGAAACTTTTCAAGTTCATGGGGAAGCGGAAATAATTTTCTAAAAGTGCCTCTAAGGGATACATTCCATCTAAGGGCCCAATGGACCAACTTGTTAAGGTACTCTCAAAACCCTCTATGAATTTGTCTGATAATTCCTTTACTAAAGTCTCCTTATCTTCGGGCAGGAGAACCCCACCCCTTCAACCATCATTTAAAAAGAAGAGACTAATTCCATGGAAATAGAAAATAAGTTAATTCCAGAGTCATTTCTTAGAACTGACCACAAACCAGGTCCCAGAGGCGACTCTAAACGAATCAATGGTGAAGAATCTATCTACCTATCCACTCAGTGAAGGTGATTTAAAACTGCTATCTCGTGGTCTGTTCTTCATACCAGCCTTTGGTTTTGATCTTTTGATTTATCCATCTGCTGCAATTAAAAATCTTTTTTCACGGTAGAGATGATATTGGTTCCATTTCCTGGCTAAGCTTTAAATCTACTTTGATTGCCTCCTGGTCTTCCTGACCCCATTGTGTTGGTGTTTCAGATGCTTGTGCTGCGTGATATTTTTAATTATTTTTTTAACAAATCTTCTAATTACAGATTCAAAGACAATTTAACAGCTGTAGAGTGCACCGCTTTGACCAACTTATGTCAAAATCAACAAGTGGTCATTAAGAAAGCTGACAAAGGTGGTGCCGTAACTGTCTTGTCACAACTTAATGATTCAACCACATATATTAGATTAATGAATGATCCTACGGACCATCTGCAGGCATTGATCTCTGTGAAAATACAAAGAATCGAGGTTGGCTTCCTGACCCCTAAAGAAGCACATTTTCTTTGTCTTTTACATCCAAAGACACCAGTTTTGTACATTCTTCCTAAAATCCACAAGACATTGCAAAATCTGCCTGGTCATCCCATCATCTCCTCTCGAGACTCTCTATTAGAGCCACTGTCCATGTTTGTGGACCTCTTCTTACGTGATATGGTTCCATCTACACCGTCCTATATTAAAGATTCCAGTCATTTTCTGACCATTCTTTCCGAGATCGAACCAGTTGTTCCAACAGCAACACTCATGATCACGTTGGATATAAAATCCCTGTATACCTCTATTCCATAATCAGTGGCCTTATCTGTCATTTGGAAGGCTTTGAAAACATGCCAACATCCTGAGTTTTTGTACCAGTTAAGCAAGATTGCACTGACTGAAAACTTTTTCTTGTTTCAAGATGAATTATTTCTATAAATTTCTGTGATGGCGATGAGGGCCACCTTCGCACCGAGTATTGCCAATCTTTATATGGCAGCATTTGAGGCACAATGGATTAAACAGTCCCCGTTTAAAAGTGCCATCATTTTGTGGAAACATTATATCGATGATGTTTTCATGCTTTAGACTGGTACAGAACCACAACTTCAACTTTGCATTCAATGGTTGAACAGCTGTAATTCGTGCATTCAATTTACGGCAAATGGTCATTTTCTGTCATTCATTTTCTAGATGTAGAAATCACTTGGAAAGAGGACAAGTTCTCTACTATAGTCTATAAGAAACCGACCGACTGCAATTCCAATCTACACTCTAGCAGTTGTCATCCTGTGAGTTTTAAAAAAAAGCTTACCATATTCACAGCTTGTACGTTTTAAGAGAATTTGTAAGGACCAAAAAGCTTTTAAACATCAAGCCAAGCAGTTTTTGCAGGATATGGAATGTAGAGGATATTCTAAACAAATTCTCACGAGAGCGTATAAACAGGCTAAATAGCTCAACCGAGATTTATTATTATGATCAGAAAATGACTCTTGTTACTCGTTATGCTGCAGGAGGTGAATCATTCACATCCTTAAGAAAAATTGGTCTGTTATGCAAATGCACCCTGTTTTTCAGGATATCCCTTTACGTGTTGCCTTTTCCCGAGGTAAAAACCTTAAGGAATTGTTAAGCCTGGCAGTTTTACCTTCTGTCACTGTTGGACTGCCATCCGGCAGACATTCCAAGTGTGGTGCATATAAATCCTGCACAGTTATGATAGAAGAGACAATTTTATCAATCCCTATGACAACAGGGAATATCGTCTACAGCATGTTACCACTTGTTTATCCAACAATGTAGTATACATCTTGATTTGCCTTTGCAACAGGGTTTACATTGGGAAAACCACTAGGACTTTACATGTCAGGCTTACAGAACATTGGTCAGCAATTCGCACGCACAAAATCGGGGCTCCGTTAGTGCAACATTGCCAGGATACAGGACATGACTTTAATAATATGGGGTTGAATAAATCTGTTGAATGGAGAGTATTTCTATGAGGAGATCTTTATGACACTCTTTTTGACATTATTTTTTCCTTTCATTTCATTTAGTTGGGTGGGTTATCATGTGGTGGTTTTTAAAAATTAAAATGAAATAAAATAACAATGGATTTAGCTCTTTATATTTTGTTTTTCATACTTCACATTGAAATGTCCGGCATATGCTACATGTCTTATACAGTTCCTTCTTCTTGAGAAACTTTCCTGTTTAGATAGCATATGTAGTTTACAATAGTGGCATGCCCAATTTGAAACCTCATTCTGAATCAGATCTCAGCCTAGTTGTGAATCAAGGGCGTGGCTCACTCTTTGTTTAAGTTTCTCTCGGCGTTTGTCAGTATTATGAGCGCCATTATTCAGGTCTGACACAGACCATTTAACTTTTTTCAGGAAAGCTATCTTCAAGGCTCAGTTAGTAAG
This sequence comes from Geotrypetes seraphini, assembly GCF_902459505.1. Classification (NCBI taxonomy): domain Eukaryota; kingdom Metazoa; phylum Chordata; class Amphibia; order Gymnophiona; family Dermophiidae; genus Geotrypetes; species Geotrypetes seraphini. The sequence continues at coordinate 549,379,681 of NC_047084.1, forward strand.
TAGTATATACTTTTCAATGTTTTTCATTTTAGACAGTTTAGAATGTTTAATTTTGTATTATTCATGTTCAGAGTTTAGGCTATATTATTAGTATATTAGTCTTATAGCCCGTTACATTAATGGGTGCTAGAATATATGTGTGTGTGTCTGTCTTTATTTTTTTTCTCTTTCCTTAGCCGCTTTCTGTATTTCTATCTTTCTTTCTTTCTTTTTTTTTCCCTTGGCTGTTCACCACCACCCCTTGCCTGCTCCCCTGTCCATTCTCCTTTCCTTTTACCTCCCCTGTGTCCTCCACCACCCCATCACTGCTCACCTTATCCAGCAGCAGCCCTTCTCCCTTTGTTTTACCTCCCCCCTGTCCATCATTACCTCCTTCCTGCTCCCCCTTCCAGCAATAGGCCTCCCTTCATTTTTCTGCCCCCCCCTGTCCATCAGCACCTCTTCCCCTGTCCATCAACCCCTTTTCCCTGCTCCCCCTGCCCAGCAGTACGCCTCCCTTCCTTTATCTGCCCCTCCATTTCCCTGTGCTGCAGCATTTCCCTCCCACCTCACTTCCCTGTGCAGCATTTTCCTCCCCCCCATACTTCCTCCTTACCTCCATGCCCTACCATTCTCTCCCCCTCTGCTCCCTTTCCTCCTTCAACTTCATCGGGCAGAAGCAGCAGCAGCATTTATAATTAAATGCTGTTGCCGGCTTCAGGTCTTCCTCTTTGGCGGGTCCTGTCTTCATGAAAACATGAAGTAGGCAGGACCCGCCAGAGAGGAAGGCCTGAAACCGGCAACAGCAGCAAATTTTAAATGCTGCTACTGCCTGAAGAAGCCAGGCCTTAACCACAAAGCTGGGGAGGGTGGGGGGTGGAGGGTTTTAAAACGTACAGTGGCGGTGGTGCAGGAGGGGGTTTGAAAAGCCATCGGCCGTGAAGTATGCTGCCTGCATACTTCACGGCCGGCGACTTTTCAGGACTTTAAAAACTTGCCTGTTTTATTTTTAAATGCCGTCCGGGCTCAGCCGCCGTGGCCTGCAACCGCCGACAGCCGACGCAGCCGACATCCGCCTTGGGGGGGAAGAGAGAGCTTCGCCGCATGCGCACTCCTACCTGTGGTGCCCTACAGCGCACGGAAAACGGAACACGCAGATGGGAGTGCGCATGCACGGCTAGCGTTTTATTATATTAGATGAGTCTGTAGAATATTGTGCAGCATGCTGGACATTTTGAATGTATTTCACTGACAAGCTGATGCTGATAGATTTTTTGTTTTCGCTTTTCAGTTATATGTAGTCCAGTACATGAGGGACTGTTAGGATTCTAGCAATTAATAGGTAGGGATATCAATGACTGATACAATGTTCTTTATATGCTGTCGTTTAGGCACTATGGCTTTTCTAACTGATTATCTGAAGAAGTACTAACGAAACGGATCCATCAGAGTTAGTTATTGTGCCACTAAGATAAGTGGTTTGTATGAATTTTTTTTATTTTCTGATAAGCTTTATAGAGTTAGTTACTGTACCACTAAGATAAGACAAGTGGTTTTTATGAATTTTTTGATATTACAAACAGTCAGTTTCAATGATAAACTTTGAAAACTTTATCTACGTCTGATAAAACTGCTATTTTTGCACAGAATTGCCATTTTGCATAGAACTTTTTATATGACCTCATACAACTTAATGAATTATTGCATTCATATGAAAAGGATGGAGGCGGACCAATGATTGAAACCATAATATTGTATTTGTCAGTACAATTGAATTGACAAAGTTAATTTTTGTTTCATTCCACTTTCTTTGTGTATTTGATATCTGGTTGTGGAATTACTGCTTTTTTTGATTTCTTATACATTATAAGCAACATGATGACTGCAGCAGACAGTGGGTTACCAAACTCAGATCAATGCACACATTACATAAAAAAAAAACCCTACACACTTAAATTCCAAAAGTTTCTACACATGAAGGAACCATTGATTGGGACATCACTGATCAAGTTCGGTTGACAAACTAATTGGAACTGAATTGCACTCCATTCTATTTCCCTATTTAAACCTCTAGGTTCAACAGTGTCCTACTGATAAATCAACCGTTCTTTATAGAGCAAAAAAGCAAATACATTACCACCCCGTTCCACATAAACTTTGATCAGGACCACAAATCTCAAATCCTCTAATTGAAGACCTCTATCATGCAGGTGAGCTACCAATGGAGCCTCATCCCTGTTATTTCTCAAATTACTTAAATGTTGAGCTATACACAGTTTAGTTTGACCAATAAAACACTTGTTACAAGGGCTAGTCTCTAGCTGAGGTTCATTATTTCATCTTTATCTCAGTTTTTGGATTATTATTTACAGCCTTTGGTTCAAAGATCCCCATCATATATTAGGGTACTAGGATGATAATCTCATTCCCGAATTGCTGACACTGTGTTGTCAGTAGGGGATGCAAAGTTTTGAAATGCTGTGCACTTATGAAAAGTTAGATTAGTTTTCAAGAAACTGTTGAAAATGCAACTGTTTGTAAATGCTTTCTTTTGATGAGATAATGTGTAAATGTTATTACCTGCTTATGCTTTAATGCAATAGATTTTTATGATTTGTACGAGATGTTTTTTGAAGAGCAAAATGTTCTTCCTTTTATTGAAAATGTATGTAATGTCCAATCATATATATGTTTTTATGTAAACCGTAAAGGCCTTATATGATAATATACATTTTTTTAAAATAAATAAATCAATAAATCTTTTGAATAGGAATTCAAGGCTGTATCGCTCCATGGTGCAACCTCGTCTGTAGTATTGCATTCAATTCTGGTCTCCTTATCTCAAGAAAGATATAGTAGTGCTAGAAAAGGTTCAAAGAAGAGCGTCCAATATGTAAAGGGGATGAGGAAAGACTAAAACGATTAGGGCTCTTCAGCTTGGAAAAGAGACGGCCGAGGGGAGATATGATTGAAGTCTACAAAATCCTGAGTGGAGTGGAATGGGTACAAGTGGATCAATTTTTCACTCTGTCAAAAATTACAAAGACTAGGGGACACTCAAAGTTATAGGGAAATACTTTAGAATGCGTTGACAGAGGATGTGGTAAGAGCAGATAGCGTAGCAGGTTTTAAGAAATGTTTGGACAAGTTCCTGGAGGAAAAGTCCATAGTCTGTTATTGAGAAAGACATAGGAGAAGCCACTGCTTGCCCTGTATCGGAAGCATGGAATATTGCTCTGCACCTTAGGTTTTGGCCAGGTACTAGTGACCTGGATTGGCCACTGTGAAAACGGGCTACTGGGCTTGATGGACCATTGGTCTGACCCAGTATGGCTATTCTTATGTTCTTAAGGCTGTGATAAACCACTTGCATTTGGGATACAGGGGTTCTCTGGACATTGGGTGTATGTATTTATGAATAGTAACAATGATTATAGTATGTTAATTATTTTACAAATATAAGTATATTACATTTTCACAAAAAAAAAAATTGTGAGTTTATTGTAAATTGTTATTGATATTTTAACAGACTCTGTTTTATGAATTAATGAAACTTTAAGTGATACATATGTATGATCAGGCCATGGGACTGGTACAGCCATTGACTCAAGATTTCAAGAATGTCCTTTCTGCACAAATATCAAGTCTAAGATGTGTCTTTGCACATGGGTCACATCACACACTATCTGTTCCCAACCCATACTAGACATTAAAAAATCAAAATCAGTCACACAATCATCAATACACATTCTATCATAATGAAAGCTAAAATCCCCTAACACAACAGTATCCTTACCTATCAAGGAACGATCCATCATTGTCTCTATAAGGGCAGAACAGTCATGATATAAAACTAGAGAGCAATAAAGTACCAATAATTTTAAATTGATGAAATTAAAAACAAGCATTCAATATTGCCTTCCACCACAAAAATATTAGACCCACACAATCACTAAAACCCCACCCCTTCTTAACCCTATTTTTGGCTGAGAAAAAGAAACATAAGATAGAGGGACAATTTGAGTTAAAATAACCATATCTGAATTTAACAACCAATTTTCAGTTACACAAGGTACATCTCTATCATGATCAACTAGAAAATGTACAGTAGACTCTCAATTAACCAGCACCCTTGGGGAATGGATAGATGCCCAGATAAATGTAGTTTTTGTTGCTTGAGAGTTACTATTAAAAATAGTCCTAATACTATATCCCATACTATCCTCTATAATAAAACCCTAAGCGCGTATGTGCACTTAGGACGGCGTATTCCCTGACAGTGTGATGTGTCCCTCCGTGCCGAATTCCATTTTCGAACACGGAGGCAGGGAATACACCAGCGACTCCCCCCTCCCGCCCCCACTCACCCAGACAACAAACCGCTGCCGCCACTGCTGCTCCGCTTCATAGCAGCCTGCTGAGGATTGCCGACTGGCTGTAGTGAACCTCGCAGGCCACTCTCCACCTTGGTAGCACGTTCTCTCTGATGCAATCCCATGCATCAGAGGGAACGTGCTACCGAGGTGGAGAGCAGCCTGCGAGGTTCACTACAGCTGGCCAGCGATCTTCAGCAGGTTGCTATGAAGCGGAGCAGCTGCGGCGGTTCTTGCCGGTGGGCCAGAAGAGGGAGCAATAGAGGCAGGCAGGGGGCCAAGGCGAGAGGGAAAGGTGGCTGCTTTGGGGGGAGGGGTGTGCTTGGGGCCAGAAAGCAATCATGCTTTGCTCTGGGAGGGGGGAACAGAAGGGGGCCACGGAGCAGGCAGGCATGGCACAACAGGGGGCTAGGGGGAGAGGGAAAGGGGGCTGCTTTGGGGGGAGGGGTTTGCTGGGGGAAAGACAGCAATCATGCTTTGCTCTGGAAAAGGAAAGGAAGACAGACAGACAGCGTCCAAGGAGAAAGAGCCATATTAAAAAAGACAGACAGACAGCAGCTAAGGAGAGAGAGAGAAAGAAAGAAAGACATACACACACACACACACACACACATCTATTCTAGCACCGTTAATGTAACGGGCTTAAAGACTAGTGACATACCATAAACTGTTCCAGACAAACTACCAGACATGTAGTAGGCAAAGCGTGAGCGTACTCAGTTGTGGCGTGCCAAGTTTACACTTAAATTTCCACCAGAAATTGATTTTATTTTCATTTTTATTTAAAGTATTACAATATTTCTTAGATTTTTTTCTGGGTGCTTGAGATATGGTTAACAAAGAGTCCACTGTAAATAGTTTGTATTTTGTTGCACACTGACCTAGCATTCTGAAGTACAATATGCACTTGTCTAGCTAATAAACACATTGTTTTGGCAACTGCAAAGAACAACTTGCTTTAAACAATGCTCCCTATATTCTTTTTTAACACCCACTTTGAAATCTTCATATCTACCTTGACCCCCCCCCCCCCCACCACCACCACAGGGATAGTTAAAAAACACATTATCTCCTTCCTTTCAATTTACCAGAAGCAAAAACAACATAAAATCCTCTATCTTACAGACACTGCACACAGCACTGCGCAAAGGAGCGCGACTTTGACTTGTGCCTTAAGTAAAGCACTGAGTGGAGATGCACTGATAACCACGATGCCTAAATGTTGGTGGCATCTGACATCATCAAAGGGGGTGGAGCAAGTTCCCATACCCCATGCACAGCAGGAAGGAAGACAAGAACAGTTCTCAGCATTTAAGTTGCTCCCACCTCATCCACTTGTCTAGATACACAAAAGGCAGCAAAAGAGGGCAAAAACACAGTCTGCAATTGCAGCCTGCTTAAATGTTGACAGCCTCTGACACCATCAAAGAGGTGGAGCAAGCACCCACTCCCTGTGCACAGCAAGAAGGAAGAGAAGAACAAGGGGGCACTCGGAGAAATTGAAAGGGGACAGGTTCAGAACTAATGCTAGGAAATTCTTTTTCACCCAGAGGGTGGTGGACACCTAGAATGCGCTTCCGGAGGTTGTGATAGGACAGAGTACATTACGGTGTTTCAAAGAGGGATTGGATAAATTCCTGAAGGATTCGGGGATTGAGGGATACAGATAGAGGTAGAGATAGGACTATGAAAGGTTAATAGATAGAAGGAAAAAGGGGAATAAAGGGTTTCAGACAAAGGATCACTTTACAGGTCATGGACCTGATGGGCCGCCGCGGGAGCGGGCTGCTGGGCACGATGGACCTCTGGTCTGACCCAGCGGAGGCAACATCTTATGTTCTTATGTTCTCAGTGACTTAAGTTGCTCCCACCACAATCACTTGCCTAGGGTCACAAAAGGCAGAAAAAGAAGGCAAAAGCACAGTACCAAAAATCCAGTATTTGGTACTGCATTTTTGTGTGTGTTCCACAAAGGCCTAAATTCTCTATTACTGCGTTTAACTTAGGCGTGCTTTGGACGTCCGCTGCAAGTGAATAATTACGGAGTTAAGGGTCTTAATTGATGTTAATTGGGTAATTAACGACACATAGACGTCCCTAGGTAGTACATAACGAACTAACGTCTATTGAACGCATAGTCCCGTCTGCAGCTCTGGACGTGGGCGTTCCGTGGGCGTTCCGTTGGGCGTGCCAAGTGGGGACGCTAGATAGGCGCTACTTGGGCGAACGCGTGCGTCTAAATCTCGTGAATTATGTAGACGTAAGAAACCCTGGTCTAGCTTGGATTTCAATGCCGTTTCAACTATCGTAATTGCGGCTCTTTGTTAGACGCGAGGCAGACGTCCGCTGTGTTTTTCATCAATAATTCCAATAGTGAATTTCAATAGGTATATTTCATCTTTTCTCTGTCCGAATAAATATAATGACACCATAACAATGGAACACATTATATTGCATGGATAACAAACCACATTTCATCCCAAACCATAATATAATTTTCACATGGCTTTTACAACCCCCTTTTTTGTCTCAACAAACAGCACTGCAATCGGCTCTCTTTTGAAAGCAAAGAAAAACCAGCACACATTATCAGCACTTAAAAAGAGAATAAACAGATACACACCTTAACAATCCAGCTTCCCTCATTGCAAAATGGAGGTGTTCAGTTGCACAAAACTGACCTCATTGTGACCTCATCAATCTGCATCTTCCAGTAATATGCCACAATTAAAAGACGTGGTGGGTGTTGAACCCACAACTTCTGGATGTTAGCAGCACAGGCTGGGCTCCTAACCGATAGAGCTACAGCTGCTTGACTGAACTGTCCGTGCTTCATTAGGTATCATATCAGGATGAACTCAAATAAGTTTAAGCAAAGGAATGCCTAAAGATTTGGAACGTTTTCAAGTAGAAAACAAATATGAAATATGTATTAAAGAATTGCAGCACAAATAACGCCTAAACGGAACAGATTATTTACAGTCCTATATGCATTAGTACAGTGCTTAGAATGAAGATTAGCGTGTGAGAAAAACGGAGCTCCACCTCACATGCATTCAAGCACACTTGGGAATATGGGTTTGGGGCTCAGTGAAAGCAGCCTACTATGACATTATAGCTAAACTCCTTTTCCCTTAGCACTTCACTAAGATATGATATGACAAGGGAACCAGAGGAATTGGAGCTGTGGGTCAGTGAGGAAAGGCACTCTCTACCAATTGTCCGGCCTTTGAGGGTTCAAATCCCAGCCTGTATTTTACTTGTGGCGTATCTGCCTTCCAGGTGCACTTTGATGATGCTTTCCACTTCTTATAGGAGTTGAATATAACATTTCTCCATTTAAACATGGCATACGTTGTTAGTTTTTATCGTGGTAAAGTATACATTTCTGAAATGGTGAAGAAATGGCAGAAAGCGGTATAAGCAAATCCAAACTGCTATAAGCACAAGAAAGCATTTGTAGCTCAACACACTAATGCTCCTTTTCTGAGCTTTGCCATCTAAAACTCCCCAGTTCGACTCCCACCTTTGCTAATTTTAATAAGGTCCTAGTTTTTTGCTATTAGCTCTTATAACATTTCCCTTTGCAGGCAAACCTATTTTCAACTTACCATGGCTCGGACATCCTAAGCAGTGATGAGAGACACCTTTCCTCTGACAGCAAGATGACATTTGTGGATCGCCTGGTTAATGTGCTCTCATCACTGCTTAGGATGTCCGAGCCATGGTAAGTTGAAAATAGGTTTGCCTGCAAAGGGAAATGTTATAAGAGCTAATAGCAAAAAACTAGGACCTTATTAAAATTAGCAAAGGTGGGAGTTGAACTGGGGAGTTTTAGATGGCAAAGCTCAGAAAAGGAGCATTAGCGTGTTGAGCTACAAATGCTTTCTTGTGCTTATAGCAGTTTGGATTTGCTTATACCGCTTTCTGCCATTTCTTCACCATTTCAGAAATGTATACTTTACCACGATAAAAACTAACAACGTATGCCATGTTTAAATGGAGAAATGTTATATTCAACTCCTATAAGAAGTGGAAAGCATCATCAAAGTGCACCTGGAAGGCAGATACGCCACAAGTAAAATACAGGCTGGGATTTGAACCCTCAAAGGCCGGACAATTGGTAGAGAGTGCCTTTCCTCACTGACCCACAGCTCCAATTCCTCTGGTTCCCTTGTCATATCATATCTTAGTGAAGTGCTAAGGGAAAAGGAGTTTAGCTATAATGTCATAGTAGGCTGCTTTCACTGAGCCCCAAACCCATATTCCCAAGTGTGCTTGAATGCATGTGAGGTGGAGCTCCGTTTTTCTCACACGCTAATCTTCATTCTAAGCACTGTACTAATGCATATAGGACTGTAAATAATCGGTTCCGTTTAGGCGTTATTTGTGCTGCAATTCTTTAATACATATTTCATATTTGTTTTCTATGAGTTAAATCAAACTTCAGAGGGCTTGGACAGGTGTTGAAGAATGATCCAGTTAGGGGGGGATGTTTTTGGTGGGGGGAGGGTGTTCAGCATGAGAGAGAACAGGTTGCATTAACTATTAGACAATGGGCTGCACATAATAAAAGCTGAAGCAAAATATTGATATGTAAAGGCAAGGCTAAAGAGTTACCAGGTGTCCTGGCTGAGAAATGAATATAACCTATTTGCTAACCTTACTCAAGACTTGAACCCCCTGATGTATGGACGATGAAAAAAGCAATGCCTTAAGGCATAGAGCTATAGAGGTAACTTTGTTTAGAACATAGAGCTTAGAGATGTGAAGGAAATGACTACAACGTCACTACAGCTGTATATTGCAAAACCACATCCAATGCACATCCAATTAGATTTGAATCCTAACGGTTTCTATGACGTCCGCCGCTAATTAGGCGTGCTTAGTATATAGAAAGCTTTGGCACAGCCATTTTCCCTATGTAAGACCCCCTCATGTGAGTTGGTGTTTGTGGTGTTCCGTTTCCTCAATGATGAAACTTTGTGCTATGAAACTTGCCTGTTCTCCTTTATACTCCCTTCTGCCTTTGACACTCCTCCCCACCCCCATTATCTGTATTTCTTTCGTTTATGGATTTTTCTGGGTGTTGGTGTGAGGGATTGTTGAGGACTTAAATTTTGTGTTGTGTGGAGGGGAATCAATTGTTAGGGAAAAGAAGGGGCCAGGCCAGGTTACACACAGATGCCTACACCCACCACTCTCCCTGCTTTCAAAATGTCATGGTCTGCCCCACTTCCATTTTCCATATCTGCAACTCTCCATGCAAGAAATTCGATTTCCGTTTTGGAGCCATGTTGTAAGGTGAAGATATCTTTTCAGGCTACTTGTAGAACACGTTCAAACACACCCCCATAGAATAGCCAATGAGGTGTGATAGGCGTGGTTAGGAAGCGGGCCAAGGAACCGCACCCGAACGGTGCCCAATAGGCATTGAGAAACCTTTCCCGTCCTACTGACGTCAGACGTTAATTAGGCGTGCATGGGTATAAGAAGGTCCAGGTGAGCAGTGTTTCTTTTCTATTCTGTTCTATTCCTTATGCAGATGTTTGAGACTTTACTCTGTCTTAGTCTTTTACTTTTTTTTTTCCTATCTCTGCCTCCCATTTCTCTCTATTCCACAGAGCCATTAACAAGCTACATGTCATTCTAATATGTTGTTTTATCTTTTCTAGAAGTAGCTCAGATAGTAAGTCCAGGTGAGAATGATATTTTGTAAGCTACTTAGGTGTCCTTATGATAGAACTAAAGAAACCAACCAGCAAAAACTGACTTCTCTTTATGGGCTTTCATTGTGTGCTATTGTTTATAATAGTTATTTTATTTCTGATATCTCTTACTCTTCATTCCACAGGGCTGACAAAAATGACTGAGAAGACTGATAAAGACCATGCTGGTAGAAATTTTGCTGGTAGAAATATGGATATATAAGTAAAATGGATGTGTTCATACATCTGAGAGGGTTTACTCATAGAGCTAAAGTTAATTCTTTGTAGAATCAAATTACAGGCAAGTTAAAATCAGGTGAGGAATGGTTCTGTGTACTAACTCATTGATAAGAACAGGTTGGGTGTGTTGGGGGGGGGGAAAACACTGCCATTCAGTGGACATCCAATCAGTGTACATGGTTCAGGTGGAAAACTCCTAATGAGTGGCTAATGGCTGCCATTTTTAATAAGGAGTCTAAAGGTATGTTAGCACTTCTGTTACTTCTAGGTGTGTGTTCTGCCACAACTTCAGTGTTTCATTTTGGAGACATAGATCTTTGTTAACAGTTTCTCTATTCTTCATTTCAGGTTAACTCTGCTCATCAGCTCAGCACACCAGCTTGCACCTAGCCAAACAGTTGTAGGTGAGAATGATACTCTACTATTCTTCACTTGAGTCACTCTTCTGATGAGTGAAATAAATGTTTCACACTTCTATTGTTCTCTTCACACAGGTATCCTTGATGACTTTCAGGAACAATAGTAAATTGATAATGTTGGCCTCATAGAACACCATGGCACGCATTCCTGCTGTTATATGCACACAAACAGCAGCTCAACATAAATGAGGTTAACACATTGCTTCAGGGAAGGGAGGATAGATATGGACCTTGGGGGTTGAACCCCCTGTTTGTGAACCTTGTGTAAACCAGCTTCTCCTCTTTTCTGTTTTCAGGTGTCTTAAACAGGCAACTGCAGTATTGTCAGATGGAGTTTTGTATTACTGAGAGCAGTGCAGCTGTGAGCATCTTTGTGGTTTCCACACCTGCTTAACCAAAATAGTGCAGCTCAAGAACCAGGAGGATAGATTGAGGTATGTGGCCTTTACTTCCATCACCTTCCGTGAAAGGAAGAAAAACCCACATGTCTCATTTGGATTCTCCTGGTGTGGAGCCAACTCTTAGTAGCAGTAACCCTATTCCTTAACAACAAATCTACCACAGTGACTTATATTTTCTTCCTTATGTAGCCATTTACTTTGGAACAGGGACTGCCTTATTTTGCACATCATAGCTGAGATGTCGTTATCTACCTATTGTTGCATATACCCTTGCATTCACTTACTTTTTTCCTAGATTCTGCAATGATTTGACATCAGAGTGGCTAGCAGGTAATAGAATGAATGACAGACCCCAATAAAGATTGTCAAACTTTCTATATGTCACCTTCTTGTATATTGAAAAGGGCCCATTCAGCAGTCCCTCCTGAACCCCTATCTACCTTGGACTCTGTCCACTAAACTGCTGATGCTACATGGTTAAAACCACACAGGAAAGTTTAAACTATAACCAACTTTTTTATTAAAATATAAACTTTTTAAAACTTTTAAAAACTTAAAACTTTTTTTTAAATAACTATTTACATACACATAACACAGGGAAAGAGGGTAGGTGCCCCCCAAGAGCAGCTTGAGCTACCTCAGGCGAGGGGGGCGGAAGAGGTGCAGTCAATGAGAGGGTGTATGGCTGCTGGCACCATGCCCTCTTTCGGCTACCAGCCGCAAGAGGGCATGTTCCATCCTCTCCACACACCCTCTCATTACCTGCACCTCCTCCAAGATGGCAGAGTAGGCCGCCATCTCCCTGGCTGCCCCCTCCTGAGGCTGGTCGGGCTGCTCCTGGGGGGGAACAGCAAGGAAAGGGGGTGGGATGGGAACAGGAAGGGCAGGAGAGTGAGGGGAAGGGCTGTGGGTGGGGGAAGGGGAAGGTCCAACAGGGGATGGTGGTGGTGGTCCAGGAGGTAGTGGTGGGGCAGGCGGTGGGGGTCCAGGGGGCAGTGGTGGGGCAGGCAGTCCAGGGGGCAGTGGTGGGGGCAGTGGTGGAGGTCCAGGTGGCAGTGGTGGAGGTCCAGGGGGCAGTGGTGGTGTGGGCGGTCCTGAGGGCTGCCAGGCCTCCTCCTCCTCTTCCTCCTCCTCCATCTCCTCTTCCTCTGCTGAGGACCAGGGTGGGGCTCCCTCCATCACCTGCGGGGCCTCCTGAGGGGGTGCCTGCGGTGCTGCTTGACAAGAGAGAAATAGGATACAGTCAGATATGTCGACAACACTTTTGAACATGACATTATTTACTACGTTATTTTCTTCAAATGCTAATAACAGGATGCAAAGCACCTACTCCACTGTAAACATCAAAATGTAGCGTAAGTAAGTGAGGCAAGTAGAACACCATAAAGCCATTGTGACATGATATCACAATAGCAGCTTTACTGCAGATTTTATGATTAAGAATGGTTGACAGCTACTCAAGCATTTTCATCTATTTATTCTGGTAGGCTGATCACAAAGAAACACACGCTGGACTCATTACTCACCGGCTTCAGCGCGCAATTCCTCCCTCACCCCCTCAAGGAAGGCCCGCTCCTGGCGCCTCAGCAGCCGCCCCCTTTTCCTGAGATCCTCAACCTAGATAATAGAGAGAGAGAGAAAGAACAGAGAGGGAGGGATATGATGAGTGCCATCTAGCACTGTGGCATAACATGTTTACTTAAGTATTGACCTCTATAAGCACATAAAAATGGAGCACGCTGCCCTCCAAGAGCCGCTATCCGCTTTGCTGCCTGCCTCTACCCCCTTCTGCCACATGTTTTACATGAATGTATTCACGTACTCCAGCTCTTTCCCCTTTCTGTGCTGGAGGCATCGCTATCTCTCTACTGTACCTGGGACAGTGGGGGGGGGGGGGGTTTGAGGTGACATGGCCAGCATCACAAGGAGGAGTGTGGGATTGAACTCACAACCCCAGGGTGCTGAGGCTGTAGCCTATCAGCACTGCCCCACATTACAGCATGTCCTGGTGAGCTTACAATCATACAGCAGGGGCAATAACATAGTTTGGTCAGAAGGAGCAGCGTGGCTTGAAACCCCTGACGTCAGGGTACTGACGCTGTCACTTTAAACGTCATGCCACTATCTCCCTAGACCAGCAGATTGATCCAGGAAAGGTGAAGGTATTTGAAATGACATAGCAGCAATTTGGCAAAGTTGATTTCAAGATGTTTCTATTACAAATGCGAAGCTTGTGACCCAAAAATTAGTTGTGTGCATGTTGTGAATGGAATAGATGCCTTCTAGGAGCTGAATTTGACATTTGAAATCCTACTACTGCTCCTTTGGGATGTGCTTTAATTTCAGTATTCAATGTAAAAGATTTATTATGCACAATTGTAGTTTTTAAAAGGAATCAAAATTTACCCACAAAAACATGAACAATTTGATTGAGACAGGTTTCCATCATTACATTTTACATGATTATTTGTGAGGGCCTGACTTGGAATACTTACTTCCCTGGGACAGGAGGCTCTACGATTGAACCGCCGGGTCAGGCGGGTCCAGGAGTCCCTGAACTGCAGGTATGACCTGCGATGGCCTGCCACTCTAAAATAGTGGTGCTCATGCCCTAAAAAGAGCCTGGCCAGCAGCCTGGAGTCCTCTGTGGAGAAATTTGGCTGTCTCCTAGCTGCCATTTTAGAGGAAATAACTGCGTATGAAGAACAGCCGATTCTATGATGTCACAACGCAAAAAAACGCGATGACGTGTTTGTGCCGCTTGGGCGTGCTTGCGGTGGCAGTTCCGCACTACATCAACACTGTTAATTACATCCTAAACCACGCCGATATCGCTGTTATACAAAAAAGTACAGCAGAATGAACCACCTCCACCAAACACAATGACAAATTAAATAAGTGAAGATTGGGAAGTGAGGTTCACATGCTTAGCTATGCATGTTTGGGTGGGTGGAAAAAAAAAATATTATGTCTTTGGTAACCTTAGTCAGGACTTGAACTCCTGACCTTTGGAAGATACAGGCAGTGCTTTTAAGCACTGAGCTATGGTGGGGACTTGGGAATGGGAGTCTCCAGAAATGGCTTTAGGTACAAGATTTGACAAGGGGTAATCATTGCATCACTAAGGTATGCTTTGACAGGGGAACCAGAGACACAAGTGTAGGTTAGTGAGTAAAAGCACTATATTGATCATCTGTAGGTTGTGAGTTCAAGTCCCGGCTTGTCTTTTACTTGTGGCATATCTACCTTCCAGGTGCACCTTGATGATGTCACAATGAGATCAGCATTGTGCTGCTTGCTATTTCCTCTTCCTGTGAACTGGAAGCCACATTCAGGTTTAATCTGTGTTTTGATTCTGTTTCTTGTTGTGAAGAATGAGCTGATTGTTGCAATGTTTTAAGACCAGGAGAGTGTTCTTTCGAGCAAGATATCACTTCTAAACTATCCTCTCTGAAATAATGTCTCTGTGAAATAGAGAGAAAGCTTATTGGATGATTTAGGGTGCCTTTCCTGCCAGTCTTTGTGGAAGTTAAACGAAGTTTATAAAAAAAGTCTATATGGTGTTCAAAGTCCTATCCTTTCCACTTCTAATAGGAGGTGAGTATGACATTCCTGTACAGCTTTCTGTGTAGCACACATCTACCGGTTCCCACCTTTCATACTGATAATGTAAGTTCAACACCCACTAGGTACATTTCATCTTCTAGTTCTCCTTTGAAACATAACATATTTTTTTTCCTTGTATTAATGGTAAACTGTACAATTCTGATATCCTAGAGGAAAAAGATACAACACAGAAGTGTTCTCTGCTAGATTAACTAATATTTAGTTTAGAAAATGGTATACTGTGTTTTAGTTATCTTTTTCATCATCCTATACTTACAATGCTGAATGTGTGATAATAAAGAGTATAAATAAAGTATAATTAAAAAAAAACAAAAAAAACAAAAACAAAACGTACCTACGTCTATCATGGGTCCATTGGAGACGTCCAAAAAACCTTACCCACGTCTATCATGGGTCCATTGGAAACGTCTTAATGACGTTTCAGAAACCTGCGTTTATTTTACGCGGCTAGATTGTCGGGACGTCTACCGTACGCCTAAGTACCGGTTAATTGGCCCTGCCGTTTCCGGACGTCTAAAGCACGCCTAACTTAGACGTACTAATAGAGAATTTACTCCAAAATGTCTAAACTCGGATTTAGACATCATATTGAAAACAACCCTCCACATATACTTCAGAATGTCTCAGCTTGGATGACCCTATTCCTGCTGACCTGCACAAAGTTGGACTTCAAAAGTGCTGTACAATAATCTACAACACATTCTGTCCAAAG
Organism: Geotrypetes seraphini; assembly: GCF_902459505.1. NCBI lineage: Eukaryota > Metazoa > Chordata > Amphibia > Gymnophiona > Dermophiidae > Geotrypetes > Geotrypetes seraphini. Next base: position 549,395,140 of record NC_047084.1, read on the forward strand.
TTATCAGATAGCTTATGCACAAAGCTGAATGTGGCATTATAAAGCTGTAGAATTAAAATATCTTTGCTATTTTGCAGCAGAGTTATGGTTTGATAAACAGTAATGAAACAATTTGCATTAATGTTTATGTGTACAGATTTTTTCATTATTGTCAATTTGAAAGGTAACAAGGGCATTTCCTTGCAAAGGCTTTGCTCAGTAATTTATAAATCATGTTCTGGTGCTCTTTCTAAAGTATTATCTCTTATGATTATAATATATCAACATTTTAGTAGACTTTCAGAATGTAAGATTGAAACAATGCTTGCCAAAGGATGATAAAATAAATGCCTATCTCATAAGTAGGTTATAGGTGTGTCTAGCTTTGTGTTTCATTATATGAAAAGGCTATAAAAGTGTCCATCTTGAGGAGCAATGTATTCAGAGGATGCCAAAATGATCTACTTGAGTTCTATTGTTTTTAGGATGCTGATAAAAAGAATGCCCACATTCCTTTTTGAAATATATTGTACTCTTTAAGGCATAAACTACTCAATGCTTTGCCTACTGTACACTCGTCAGTCCTTGTTAATACCTTTACTGAATGTGGCAGTCACTAAAGAGCATAATGACCTTAGTTAATAGTGGAATCAATATTCAAAATGATTTAACTGGGCAGGAGAGGCTCCTGCCTAGTTAAATTGTCCTCGCAGTCATTTGGGAGGAAGTTATCAACAATGGCTACCAGTAAAATAGGAACAAAAGTTTTAGTGATTTGATCTTAAATTCTTCTTCTTACCAGGCCTTTAGAAGATAGTTAAAAACTTATCTGTTTGATAAATATGTATAATTTAGAAAAGTTTGTAATTTCTTAATGTTATATTTTATATATAATATACTGTGTTTTTTTGGTGTAAATTCGCTGTTTTTATAATTCTTACCTCTTATTGTAAACCGCACTGAACCGTGAGGTATTGCGATATATATATATAAATTTATTACTATTATTATAAATCATGCTATTTTAGTAGAGGGTCTCAAAGACTAAAATGGAATCCTGTACTAAAATATCATGATTTGTGCTAAATAACCCGTCTTCCAAAAATACTCTTTCACCATAAAACGTGCTAGGTACACTCTTCACCTCAATGTGAATCACAGCAAGCACAGGCTTGTTCAAAACTCAAGAGGAAGTGATGCAGGAAGACGTGGTTGTTCGTGCTCCCACAAAGAGGATCGATCAGCGATTTCAATATCCTGAGGCAGCATGGATTGTGAAACGCTGGCCATTGTCGGTGCGCTGATCCCCTGTACAAGATAAGTAATTTATATTCTGATCTTGTTGATCCCACATTGCATTGCGCAGAGCTTTTTTCAACAAACAGAGGAGGGTTTTTGGGTTGTTTTTTTAAATGCCAATGAGGTAGTTACCTCTCTTGCCTTTAGCCATTCTGTGATTGGTAAGGGTTTGGTTCTGAGTAGGGTTATTAGGTCTCCGGATTTCTCCGGATATGTCTGGGGGTCCAGATGGCTTTTCAAAACTGGTGCCTAAATCCAATTTAGGAGCCCACTTGGATAAACACACCCAAGATCTGCCCTTAACCATATTCACCATACCTCGGATTAGACGCCTACCCAAAATTGGTAGGCGCCTACCAATTTAGTCACCTAACTAGCAATTAATTTTAATGTGATCCAATTAAGCTTATTATCAGCACCAATTAAGCTAATTAAAATAAGTTAGGCACCTAAATCAGCTAGGTGTGCCGATTTAGGCTCCTAACTTTAGCCATCTTTTTTAGAATCTGGGCCTGACTTCCTAAGCTTAAACTGGCTATTCAGTGGGCGGTATGGGAGCTGATATTCTAGTTAACCCCATCCCCCTTTTATGAAGCCACATTAAGGTTTTTTATTGTCAGCTGCAGCAGTAAAAGCACTGATGCTCATAGAATTCCTATGTGCACTGCAGCTTTTACTGCCGTGGCCTGCCATAAAAAACCTCTAACGCAGCTTCATAAAAGTATGTGTGTGGGGGTGGGGGTGGGGGTTAAGTTAGGTGGCCAAATAGGACTGCCTAAATAACAATCCTAACTTTGACTGATATAACTTAACCAGTTAAGGCTGAATATTGGCACCTAGCCATTTGTATATACCTGGTACTGAATATCTTTGCATAAAACCAGGGCCAGATTAAAGGGCCCAAAATGGTCAGGGGGGCCTGCCGATGTGGGGCTTTAGGGCCATTTGGGTCCTCGCATTTCTCTCCACCCTAGCTGGATTTGCCGGCAGCAGCATCGTGTTGGTCACCCCTCCCCCCCCAGCGCAGCCGAACCCCGTTGACCCTCCCATCTGACCCTCCCACCAGGGGACGACCACAAACCTCACGGCTCCAGCAGTGTCGGCAGCCGCAGCACTCTAAATTTGCTACTTTGTGGCCTTCTACCGCCCTGATTTCCTCTGCTGCGTCACTGATGATGACAGACCCTACAACCAACATTGTTCAGTATAATCACTCAACTATGGTTTCCAATGGGACCATCATCGCCTTTACAGTCCCTTGCCTCCCAAAGTTACCATTCATTAATTAATACACCACTATATACTGGTAACTTATCTGAAGTTGTAGTTAGGAGGCCTCTTGTTGAACGTAACGGCAGCCATAGACTGGAACCCTGAAAGTGCTTGGGCTCTGAAAGTGCTTGTGTTAAAAACAACTAAGGGCCTCTTTTACAAAGCCGCACTAGCGGCTGCCCTGCGCTAAGGGCCCCGAAGCCCATAGAGATTTAAAAGGCTTCAGGGCTGTTGCTGCATGGCAGCCGCTAGCGCGGCTTTGTAAAAGAGGCCCTTAGTTGTTTTTAACACAAGCACTTTGTATGTATATGAAAAATGAATGGAAGAAATTGCATTACAATTAGTAATGTTATTATGGGGGTGGGGTCTAGGGTAGAGCTTGGGTGAGTTTGGGGTGGAGCTTGGGCGGAGTACTCGGTTGATATTTGTTAGACTTAGGGGGTACTTGGCTTGAAGAATTTGCAAAGCACTGTTCTATAGATTAGCTTTCTCTAAGCCCTCTTCTATTTCTGTGCACAAAGAACACTTTTAAAGATACATTTAAAGGCTGATTCTATATAGGGTGCCTAAATCGGCTGGCAAGTCAATTACACTAAGGTGCTGTTTACAGAATCGCGGCTAGCGGTGCCTTTGTAAAAACTTAGGTGCCTGAAATGTAGGCAAGAGTTTTAAAGGCCTACATTGCAGGCACCTAAGTTTTTGGCGAATCGCACATAGTGGCACCTAAGTCACACTCCATTCATAGAAACACCCACTTAGACATTAGGCACCACTAAGCGCCATGCAGTAGGCGTCTGTCTTTTATTGAATCGGATAGAAGTCTATAACCAATTAATTTTTTTTATTTTTTTTTACAATTATGAAGCCTATTAAGGGTATTTTGCCAATTAAGTTAGGCTTCTAAGAGGGGCCTAACTTTAGGCACCCTTTATAGAATCAATCCCTTAGTTCCCAACCTTCTTCAGATTGTACCTTTCCCACTGCCTTTGCCCCTGTGCACCTTCCTGGGGATTAGCTTTTCCTGCAAGCCCTCCCTCTTCTGTGCAAAAAGAGCACCTCCATGCAGAGAGCACCTGTTTTCTGGAGGCAGCTTCTCCTTAAGTCTCCCCTGCAGGCTGCTTTATATCTCCCAGGGCTGCTCTTTCTCTGTACCTTAGGATCTCTACTATACCGTTTGCTTTGTACACAGTGTCAGTCATTCCCTTCTCTCTCTCTCTTGAGACAGCTAATGACTAATTTGTCCACCTGCAAGGAAAAGTCCCTGTTACTACCATTCCCATGACTCTTATCTGTATTCTCCAAGCTATGTGTTTGGCTAGCTTCCTGGATTTTGTTTCCTTCCACAGCTTCTGCTTGTAAATGCTTTTAAAATAAATAGGAGGAAATATTTTTTTAAAATAGAAGGAAATAATTTTCACTGAACGAATAGTTAAGCTCTGGAACTTAGAGGATAGAGGATGTTGTAACAATGGTTAGCATACCTGGGTTTAAATAAGATTTGGACTTGTTCCTGGAGGAAAAGTCCACAGTCTCCTATTGAAACAGATATGGAGGAAGCCACTGATTGCCCTGGAACTGATAGCATAGAATATTGTTATTATTTGGGTTTCTGCCAGGTACATCAGATCTTCACTGATCCAATAAATGTATCCAACATTTAATTTTTATTTTAAAAATAAAAATAAACAATAAATTAATTTTAATTTTATTAAAAATAAGCAATAAATTAAAATTAAATGTTGGATACATTTATTGGATCAGAGAAGATTTGATGTACTCCCCTCTTAGCGGCAAAGAAGTTTGGATTGCGGCGGAGGCACATCACTGAGATCCAAAGGGTATAAGTAAAGAATGTAAAGAGTATATTACACCTTTACAGAATAGCATTTACATGCCTTGATCACATTTATGCACATAAGTGTACACTTACCCAGCAGAGTGCTAGGGGGTGTTTGTGTGTGTATGAATATGTTGTGACAGGGAGGTAGTATAATAAACGGAGAAGAGGGGTCAAAGAGAGAGAAGCAATCAGGAAAAGTCTAGCAGTTTTCCCCATTCCCTAGGAATGAAAACTAAAAAGAAAAACTTGCTTAACCCAGGAATTAATGCTGTCAGATTCCTAAAAAATACATGGAATTTAAGAACATAAGAATAGCTATATTGGGTCAGACCAATGGTCCATGTAGCCCTGTATTCTGTTTCTAACAGTGGTCAAGTCAGGTCGCAAGTACCTGGCAGAAACCCAAATAGTATACTATAAATGAAAGAGACTGCTGTTTGAAATTGGATAATTCTGTAAAGGTGAGCATAAGTTGCAGAGCACATAAATGCAAGGGAGCGTACATATAAGTGAAGCACGGGTGGGGTTTCACTTATGCACCAAACTTAGGCTCTGATGCACAAACTACAGTAAAAAAAAAAAAAAATAGCATGGTAGGAGCTATTTTTACAGGGTGATGCTCAGCTACCGTGTTTCCCCGAAAGTAAGACCTACTCCAAAAATAAGTCCTAGCATCATTTTCGGGGTAGGTCTTAATATAAGCCCTACCCCAAAAATAACCCTTGTCCCGGGATTCGCCAGCAACTCTTCAACCCATCCCCCCCAAACCCCTGCTGGCCTTCCATCCTTCCCTCCCCACCGACCGGGAGCGAGCCCTACCTTTATCCAAAGCAGCATCAGGTCGGCAGCACTCTAAACAGGCTACTTCGGCCTTGTCCGTCGAGGATTTCACTCTGCTGCCCAAAATTAATATGACACTGTCTTATTTTCGGGGGAACTCCTAGATACGACATCAACCATGGAAACCTCTTTATATCATATTTTATTTCCTAAAACATCTATCCACTTTCCCTTTCTATTTAATAATTTCTATGCATATGTATTTTTTTTTTTTCATTTTCTTTACACTTTTCTTCATTTTTAAACTTTTATAGAAGGCTAGTCTTTCATGTAACTAATGGATACAGAACATTTTTATCATGTCTCAAGAGAAAAAAGGAAGTATAGTGGTTATGAAACTGATAGCATCATTAACGGCATGGGGAAGGTTCAAATGTAGTACAATGTGAAATAACTATTTAGGTTTTCCAAACAACTCCTTGGAGACACATTTCTCTGCAGTTGAGTAGAATGTGCATTAGATAGATAAGTTGAAAAGCATGAGCTGTTTAAGTGGAGAATCACAAACATGCCTTGTTTACAAGATTCAGAAGAACTTATCTCAGAGCTGAAACCTCATCATTTTTTCCCCCCATTTTCTATTCAAAAAACAAAAATAGTAATGATTTATGACATTTTATGACATTTAACATGACATTTAACAAAACATGAAATGGAATTGACTGTTCAACATCAATTCCTATATGTAAATTGAAGCTATACTTTTAGCGATTGGTGTCTGACATAAACTCTGAGGATTCTCCCCCCCCCCCCAGGAAAATAAAATATATTGTTCAATTTAAAGGAAAAAAAATAAGGGCTCCTTTTACTAAGGTGCGCTAGCGGTTTTAGCGCGCGCTTAGTGCGTGCTACAATGCTACATCCGCTAAACGCTAACGCCTCCATAGAGCTTGAATTAGTATTTTTCATTTAGCACGTAGTAAAAGGAGCCCTAAGATTAACAAAAAATAGAAACAAAAGTGAAAGCCAGCTCCAAAGCAATAAATTTTAGGATTCATAGACCAAGCACACTATTAAATTTGATGAGTAGAAAAAAAATGCAATAATTCCACAAAATGTCTTTTCATAAAAACTAGTATAAAATAAACCAAAATGATCTCACCATATGCCACTGTGCAAATCCCTGAGGCCATGTATTAAAGTGGCCCAATGCTTTCATAAGCACTAAGATGAGAAAATGATAATCAATGTTCATAATGTGTGTGAATTGTGTTTTTATTGTACATTTAGGGGGTAGTTATTAAGGTACATCATGAAAATAAAGGGATATTATTTGCCCCTCAATGTGGATTAAACAGCAACAATGTGTGTTATATTACCAAAGCGCAAGTTAGTTTAAGCTACTATGGGATACATCATAATGAGATGAATACATGCAAAAGCATCCAAAACACCTCATTATTATATAAATCGAATTAAGCTGACATTATTTTCCTACCCAGGAGCATCGGGTTGATAACACACAGCCTATTGCTCTTGGGCATCATCTTAAAGAGGCCAGAGCAACCCCTCCCCAAAGAGTACTTCCTCTTGAAGACCCCCACCATCCCAAAGGCCCTAAACCTAGGCCTATCTTTCCAAATCCCTGATGTCTAGAGGTTTCCAGGGCAAGGCTGATTTCCAGTGACTCCTACCTCTGCCAGCACTGGATTCACAATGGCACTAGTAAAAATACCGTATACGGTAACTTGACCTCTAATGGAGTTATCGTGAAATTACTGCTAGGGGTCATTGGAGTTATTTTGAACTTGATGCCAACATGGTTAGAAGTGACTGGGGGTCATTCCTGCTCTGGAAACCCTTAGACACCAGGAATTTAGAGAGGTAGACCCTACAGGAGGGTGCGGGTTCTTAAGGATTGATCTCTAGGGAGTAATAGAGGTCTTTAGGGAGGGTTTTGTTACAGGGAGGGGGAATGTTTTGGGAAAAATATTGTTTGGGGAGGATCTTAAGGGGGGAAGAGGAAACAGAGTTTTCTCAGGCTCCCTTTTAGATCCTGCTTTTGTGCATTGGGCTGCAGGTTAGAAGACTGATGCTCCTTGGCAGTATGAATAATTGCAGTTTGTGAGATTGATCAAATAGCATTAGTCATGTACAGTGGGTCACTAACCTGCAGTAATGTGATGCTGAGGGCCCTTTCACAAAACTGTGGTAGTTTCTACACTTACCACACATTTAGCACAAAAATTATCATGCATTAAGTGCAAAGCCTGTGTAGCAAATGCAGGAGGTATGCCATGCAACTTTCCTAAATTTACCACACAGGATATACTGTTAACACACGGCACCACGTCCCAGTGTGTTGACTATCAGATGTGAAATCTTAAAGAAATAACAAATAAGCAATTATTTTATGAAGGGCTGCTGAAATGATCTCAGCCCAACCAAGAAGAGACTGATGTGGAGCCATGAAACAAGTTATTCCACACTTTTCATAAAACTTTTTTGTTTCAATGATATGAAATTAAAAGTGTCAAGAAAAGTGTAGAATAACTTGTAAGTTTCATGGATCCATATCATTCTCTTCTTGGTTGAGCTGAGAACTTTTCAGCAGTCCCTCGTATGCATAAATAGTGAGATATTAATGAAGTCTGTTTTTAGACAGAGATGTTAATATCCCAGTAGTTGGGATAACCCATTAGCTGGGATATGATTAATGTTGAAATGAGAATCACGTGATGTCCCTAGTAAATAGAAGTGGATAAGCGGTGATGACAATTTACTGATGGTCCTGTCACAAATAAAATAAATACATTTTTTAAATATTTTGTGGCGTTTGGTTAAAATGTTTCTTTAGCCCCTATTTCTTGATAGACACCCCTGACACCCATGAGGAAGGAAGGACCTAGTGAAGCTTGAAGAATGGTCTGAAATTTGGCAGCTAAGATTTAATGCTAAGAAATGCAAGGTCATGCATTTGGACTGCAAAAACCAAAAGGTAAAGGTACAGTTTAGGGGCTGAAGAACTTTTGTGCACGAAAAAGAAGTGGGACATGGGTGTGATAGTATGTGATGATCTTAAGGTGGCCAAACAGGTTGCTATGGTGCATAGGTAGAGATATGTTCAGTAGGAAAAATGAGATACTGATGCCCATGTATAAGATTCTGATGAGACCTCATTTAGAATATTGTGTACAATTCTGGAGACCGCATCTTCAAAAAGATATAAACAGGATAGAATCAGTCAAGAGGAAGGCTATTAAAATAGTTGGTAGTCTTTATCATAAGTCATATGGGGACAGACTTAAACATCTCAATATGTATACTTTGGAAGAAAGGCGGGAAAGAGGAGATATGATAGAGACATTTAAATACCTCTGTGGCATAAATGCTCATGAGGTGAGTTTCTTTCATTTAAAAGGAAGCTCAAGAATGAGAGGGCATAAGATGAAGTTAAGAGGTGATAGGCTAAGGCAGTGTCTTGCAAACTTTGTGAAGCTGTGGGACACTAAACTGGTGGCCGTGGCTCGAAGACATCCGTGGCTCAAGACATCAACACATCGATGTCCACGTATGCACAAAGGCCCTCCAAATGGGTCTCTGAGCCACCAGTGGGGGATACTGGAAGAGACGAGGCTCAGAGAGGGGAAGAGGTGTTGGCATAGGCTGACTGTCTACAGGATGTGCTTCTTGCTGCAAAAGGCCCGTCCTGTAGGCAGTCAGCCAGTGCTGGTGCCTCTCCTTCTCCCCAGCATCTTGCAGCACACAATTTGTGATACACTGGGCTAAAGAGTATGCTAAGGAAATATATTTTTACAGAAAGGGTGTGGAATAGTCACCTGGTAGAGGTGGTGGAGACTAGAGAATTACATGGGGAAAAAATTTGTCCCTGTCACCGCCCCCTCTCCGCGACCACTATTCCCGCACCGTCCCTGCGACCACTGTCCCCGCCCTGTCCCCATCCCCGCAGCATCCATAAAAGCCTCAGTACTGCAATATTTAGCTTATTCCTTCCTTATAAATCAAAGTTCTGGCTGCTGAACTAGAGAAAGAGATGTTCAGCTGGCAAGGCTTTGTTTATAAATTTTTATCAACACAACTAATATACTATTTATTCTAAAGCAAAAAAATAAATAAATAAATAGAAATTTTTTTCTATCTTTGTTGTCTGGTTTCTGCTTCCCTCATCTTCTCATTCAATTCCTTCTATCCACTGTCTGTCTTCTCTCTGTGTCTTCCATTTGCTCTGTTACTGTGCCACTCCGTTCACCAACCCCCCCCCAATTGGTCTGGCACCCATCTTCTTCCCTCCGCCCCCCCATAGTCTGGCATCTCTGTCTTCTTCCCTTCCAGCATCTTCTCCCCACTCTCTCTTCCCCATTTCCCTTCAGCGTCTTCTCCCCACTCTGTCTTCCCCATTTCCCTTCAGCATCTTCTCCCCACTCTGTCTTCCCCATTTCCTTTCAGCGTCTGTTCCTTTCCTCCACCACCCTTCCCTCTCACCACCTCACCGCCCTTTGGCACCCCTCGCGCAGCCCCCTCCCTCCTTCCTACCTACCCGAATCTATCTCCCTCCCTCCCCTTTGCCTTCGCAGCTCGTTTTGAGTAACTTTCACAATGCCGTTGGAGACTGCAAATAGTAGCATGTGTGGGCGGAAGCTTCTCTTCTGACACAAACGGAAGTTGCATCAGAGAAGCTTCTGCCCACACATGCACGTTACTGCTTGCAGGCTCCGACGGCTTTGTGAAAGTTACTCACATCACGCCACGAAGGTAAGGGGGAGGGAGCGAAATAGGTAGATTTGGGTAGGTAGGAAGAAGGGAGAGGGGTCACGTGCGATTGGTGACTGGACACATTTCTTCCCTTAACTGCGGGGACAAGGCCATTCACCGCTCCACGAGGTGGTGGATGGCCTTGTCCCTCTACCCGCAGTGAGCACTTCCCCCCCTTCACCATTTCAGTGGGTTACCCGCGGCTACCTGCGGGTAACAGCCACCGTGTCATTCTCTAGTGGAGACCAAGACTGTGTTTGAATTCAAGAAAATGTGGGACAGACACTTGGGATCTCTTAGGGAAAGGGGGAGATAATGGATGCTGGCTTTCATCTTCCATCATGTTTCTATGATAGCTCTTGTAGTTTTCACTAAAATTAGTTGTGTATTACAGTAGCACAGAAGAAGGAGAAAATAGAATAGCAAGTTGAGGAAAAATTGAGCTGCAATATTTTAGTAAACCACCACAGTCCATAAGTTATTTTTAATTATATTTATATTTAAGATTCAAAAATTGGATAGCAAAGATGCATTCATCAGTGTCTCAGGCTAGTAGCCTACTGATGAAAAAAAGCTTGATATCTGTTTCAGAAGTACTTCATCATACCAACAAACCTTATGCAAAACAGACATCTGGCATTTTCTTAATAGGCTGCATCTAATGAAGTTCTGGAGACAATTGTGCTATCCATATTTTATTCTTTCCATTTCAATGGAAATTATTCATCGGGGACTGAGGATGTCTGCTGTCTGAGGCAAAATAACTCTGAAAATGTAATAGAATATGACAAAATTTGGTGTTTGAATAAAACCTGTTTAAAAAAAAAACAATTTAAAATGGGCCAGATCAGATCAGGGATTCCCTTCTCTAATCTCCCAATCACAGATACGCAGATGTGTGTACACACACACAAAGGACTTGGAAATAATTCCCAAGGCATGATCCACATGCTTTCTGTGGTTCACTGGTTGAGCTGCTGCCTCTGCTCCCTGTGACCTTGAGCAAGTCACTTAATCCTCCAGTGTCCACTACTTTAATTGTCAGCTTTGAAAAGCCAAAGCAACAAAAAGGCAGTATACAAGTCCCCATTCCCTTTAACCCTATTACTCCCATACCCTATCCTTGTAGTAATCTAGATGTTTTGTTTTGCAGGGTTTGAAGATGTCTACGAATAAATTTAAAGATACCTGCATTGATAATATTACAGTAGACCGATTTTGACATTAAAAAATGCATGTATCAAAGTGTGTAAATTATTATTGCTAAATAGATGTCTTACCGTATATAATGATCGAAGTGTATAAAAACTTTTTTTTTACTACTTCGGAAACTTAGTGAGAAAAAAGTTAAATGAGAATTTATAATTACACCAAGATATTTAAATATATTTACCAATGGAATATCTTTTCCATTGAAGGATTGTGTTGCATCTGATATTGATAAATATCCTGTTAACCAACAGGAATAACTTTTCTTAAGATTCATGATCAAATTATTGCTAAATAACCATGTATGAATAACAGAAAAGCGGCGTTTTAGCTTATCTAAATCTAAAGGTAAAATATTATCAGCATAGCAATAGATTCTAATGCAACATTCTTCACTAAAGTTAGCATAGGAGCCAAAAAATATTAAATAATACAGGGGACAATGCTGAGCCTTGTGGAATGCCACTAGGCAACTTAAAATTAGAAGATTGCAAAGATGTTGAAATAACTGAAAAAGTTCTGTTCTCTAAAAATGATTTATACCATTTCAAAACTATTGAATTAATACCCAAGGGCTCCTTTTACTAAGGTGCGCTAGTGTTTTTAGTGCACGCACAAAATTACCATGCGCTAAACCACGCAGTACGCTTCTAGAATAATGCCAGCTCAATGCTGGCGTTAAGATCTAACACACCTTAGTAAAAGGAGCCCCAAGTTGCATCAAAGGCCAATGTAAGATCTAAAGATACAGCAAATGCCAGTGATCCTCTTTCCAGTATTTCTAGAACATCACTGATCCTAAATGCTTCTTCTATCTATCTTGTAATTTTTCTGGGTATGCCCAGAATTGGTCCAATCCTTTGGTAATCTGCCTAGAACCGAAAGATATTGGCGGAATAGAAGACACTAATGTAATGCAATATAATAATCTATATAGGATAGTTTCAGTATTATAATTTACCCTAAATCCTGCTTGTTTAGGGTATAATAGATTAGATTTTTCAATGAATGAAGTTAATTGACTTAAAATCACTTGTTTTACCAACTTCGTAAAAAGGCATAGATTCAAAACTGGTTGATAATTCTCTGCATTAGATGGATCCAATTTAAGACTTAAGAGATGGTACAACATTTTATTTATGTATTTGGTTTTATATCCCATCCTCCCAGGAGAGCTCAGAATGGGTTATAAGATTACATACATATTAAAGAGTATTTATACAAGGTGATGGCAAATATTGTATAGTAGGATATTGTCTTTCAGAGATGGCAAAGCATAGTTTAAAAAAGCATGGTAAAACCTAACATGACAAACATGGTTTGGTGAGACATATGGTTGAGACATGCCGAGCACTGTATATGACAAAACATAGCATGGCAAACATTGCATGACAAAAATAGTATAAGTTTTGCTAACATACGAGGGTCATTTCATAAATAATGCACACTATTTTTTAAAATTTACATGTTTTTTTTTTTTTCCAAGTATTTCTTTACAATCCTTCAATATAGTCTTCCTGCTTTGCAATGACCAAGTTCCAATGTCCGGGAAGCTTCATTATTCCATCCAAGACACCATTTTAGTTCAGTTGCCGAATGGCTTGAGTACCGGCGGAAGATAGCTCTTCCAAAGATGCAAAACAATATCCACGCATAGGTTGTTTCAACTTTGGAAAAAGGTCAAAGTCTGGTGGTCTTATGTCTGGATTGTAGGGAGCATGAGGTAACACCTCCCAGCCGTATTCATGTAGTTTTTCAATCACATTCCCTATATGCGGGTGAGCATTGTCATGAAGAATGAGTGGCCCAGCCAAGAGCAACTATGGTCGGGTTTTGTGCATTTTAAGCAAAAAAAATCATGATAATACACTGCTGTGACACTTCTTCCACATGGAACTTTATCTGTGATGATGATGCCTTCATGATCATAAGCAAAAATCATCATTTGACTTTTGATTGAGCTCATTGAAATTTTTTGGGTCGTGGGGAAGATGGAGCTCTCCACTTTTCATTGAAAAACTACGTAAATACTGCTGGGAGGTGTTACCTCATGCTCCCTACAGCCCAGAAGTGAGTCCACCAGACTTCGACCTTTTTCCAAAGTTGAAACAACCTATGCATGGACATCATTTTGCATCTCTGGAAGAGCTTTCTTCCGCTGGTACCTGAGCCATTCGGCAACTGAACTAAACGGTGTCTTGGATGGAATAATGAAGCTTCCTGGATGTTGGGACTCGGTCATTGCAAAGCAGGGAGACTATATTGAAGGATTGTAAAGGAATACTTGAAAAAAAATAAAATAAAACATGTACCGTATTTTCACGCATATAACGCGCGCGTTATACGCGTTTTTACCTACCGCGCATACCCCTCGCGCGTTATATGCGTGAGCGCGGTATACAAAAGTTTTAAAACATAGTTCCCACCCCGCCCGACGCCCGATTCACCCCCCCAGCAGGACCGCTCGCACCCCCACCCCGAACGACCGCTCGCACGCGCTCCCACCCGCACCCGCATCCACGATCGGAGCAAGAGGGAGCCCAAGCCCTCTTGCCCGGCCGACTCCCCGACGTCCGATACATCCCCCCCCGGCAGGACCACTCGCACCCCCACCCCGAAGGACCGCCGACTTCCCGACAATATCGGGCCAGAAGGGAGCCCAAACCCTCCTGGCCAGACCGCTCGCACCCCCACCCCGAACGACCGCTCGCACGCGCTCCCACCCGCACCCGCATCCACGATCGGAGCAAGAGGGAGCCCAAGCCCTCTTGCCCGGCCGACTCCCCGACGTCCGATACATCCCCCCCCCCGGCAGGACCACTCGCACCCCCACCCCGAAGGACCGCCGACTTCCCGACAATATCGGGCCAGAAGGGAGCCCAAACCCTCCTGGCCACGGCGACCCCCTAACCCCACCCCGCACTACATTACGGGCAGGAGGGATCCCAGGCCCTCCTGCCCTCGACGCAAACCCCCCTCCCTCGAACGACTGCCCCCCCCCCAAGAACCTCCGACCGCCCCCCCAGCCGACCCGCGACCCCCCTGGCGACCCCCACGACCCCCCCACCCCCCTTCCCCGTACCTTTGGTAGTTGGGCCAGAAGGGAGCCCAAACCCTCCTGGCCACGGCGACCCCCTAACCCCACCCCGCACTACATTACGGGCAGGAGGGATCCCAGGCCCTCCTGCCCTCGACGCAAACCCCCCTCCCCCCCAACGACCGCCCCCCCCCAAGAACCTCCGACCGCCCCCCAGCCGACCCGCGATCCCCCTGGCGACCCCCACGACCCCCCCACCCCCCTTCCCCGTACCTTTGGTAGTTGGCCGGACAGACGGGAGCCAAACCCGCCTGTCCGGCAGGCAGCCAACGAAGGAATGAGGCCGGATTGGCCCATCCATCCTAAAGCTCCGCCTACTGGTGGGGCCTAAGGCGCGTGGGCCAATCAGAATAGGCCCTGGAGCCTTAGGTCCCACCTGGGGGCGCGGCCTGAGGCACATGGGCTCAACCCGACCATGTGCCTCAGGCCGCGCCCCCAGGTGGGACCTAAGGCTCCAGGGCCTATTCTGATTGGCCCACACGCCTTAGGCCCCACCAGTAGGCGGAGCTTTAGGATGGATGGGCCAATCCGGTCTCATTCCTTCGTTGGCTGCCTGCCGGACAGGCGGGTTTGGCTCCCGTCTGTCCGGCCAACTACCAAAGGTACGGGGAAGGGGGGTGGGGGGGTCGTGGGGGTCGCCAGGGGGGTCGCGGGTCGGCTGGGGGGGAATCGGAGGTTCTTGGGGGGGCGGTCGTTGGGGGGGAGGGGGGTTTGCGTCGAGGGCAGGAGGGCCTGGGATCCCTCCTGCCCGTAATGTAGTGCGGGGTGGGGTTAGGGGATCGCCGTGGCCAGGAGGGTTTGGGCTCCCTTCTGGCCCAACTACCAAAGGTACGGGGAAGGGGGGTGGGGGGGTCTTGGGGGTCGCGGGTCGGCTGGGGGGCGGTCGGAGGTTCTTGGGGGGGGCGGTCGTTGGGGGGAGGGGGGTTTGCGTCGAGGGCAGGAGGGCCTGGGATCCCTCCTGCCCGTAATGTAGTGCGGGGTGGGGTTAGGGGGTCGCCGTGGCCAGGAGGATTTGGGCTCCCTCCTGGCCCGATATTGTTGGGGAGTCGGCGGTCCTTCGGGGGGGAGGGATGTATCGGACGTCGGGGGGGGGGCATCAGGCTTTCAGGATGGGGACAGACCTTCAAGGGGGGACAGTGCACGGAAGTCAGGGGGGGTGAACGGAGAGTCGGGACAGCGCACGGAAAGTCAGGGCAGGCGAAAGGAGCGTCGGGCAGCATGCGCGGTATACCCGTGAGCGCGGTATACCAAAGTTTTTGTACATATCATCGTGATTTCTGCGCGCTATACCCGTGTGCGCGTTTTATACGGGTGCGCGTTATTTGCGTGAAAATACGGTAAATTAAAAAAATAGTGTGCATTATTTATGAAATGACTTGTAATATGACAATGATAGTATTATATATACAGCATGGCAAACTTAGTATAGCAAGCATAGTTTGGCAAACATGGTAAACATAGTAATACATACAAGAATAGCATGGCAAATCTAACATGGCAAATATAGTATTATATATACAAACATAGAATGGCAAACATAGTATGGTAGGCATGGTATATGTGTGGCTAACAGTAAAATATGTAACATGGTAGAACCTAGCATAGTAGACATGGGATAGCAAATATTGTATAGTGGGCATAGCATGAGAATTTGTAGCACAGTTGATGTAGTGTGGCAAATATAGTATGAAAGGTACAATGTGGAGTATCATAGAGTGAGAAAAAAGGTAACAGTATGATAAAATGTGGCAAAGCATCATATGACATAAACATGGTGTGGTCGGACATAGTATATAGTATGGTTGGATCTTGCACAGTAGAGGCTATATATTATACCAGGGGAGGTGACTTGGTGGGTAGAGCATTACAGTATATGATGGGCAATATAAAGTATGACAGTTCATGGTATAGTGGTCAAAGTGCATCAGCATTTGAGACTCGTGACAGAGGAGGGCTGGTGCTCTTTTTTGTAATGTTTGGGAATTTGGGTAAGTGCACTCTCTTATAGGGTCAAGGGAAGAGGTGGGTTTTAATTGCCTTCCTGAAGTTTATCAGACCTTTTAATGATCTTATGTGGATAAGTAGCTTGTTCCAGAGGCATAGTAGGTAGTGCATGTAAGATCTTTTTCAGGTGGTCTCAAGGTGAAGGACATATCCCGAGAGCACACATAATCAGTTTTCTGCTTGCGAGCGGAGTAGTCGATTCGGGGTGTAGGGTAGAAGTTTGGTGGCCATATAGGCCGGTACCATGTTATGGAAGAGTTTGTAGGCCATTACTAGGCCTTTGAATATATATTGTTTGTCGATTGGCAGCCAGTGGGCAATGCACAGTGCTGGGTGATTGGGTCTCATATGTGATTATTTAGGAGTCGGATGGCGGCATTTTGTACTCATTTTAGTTGATGGGTGTTTTTTGTAGTGAGTCCATTTAGGAGAATTTTGCAATATTCCATATGGAAAAAGACAAAAGCATATAGTAACTGAGCAAAGTCCAGCTCTGAGAAGTATCATCTGATTTTCTGTAGCTGCCAGAGGTAGTAGAATGAGGTGGATACTACTTGGGAAATATGGTTGGAGGGCAAAAGCTCGCCATCAAGGATCACCCCCCAGGCTATGTACTGTACTTTGTCTTTGGCTGTCAGGGTGGTAGCTTTCCAGGAGATTGAAGGATGTGCGAGTTCAGGTTCATCTCTTCTTATCCAGAGGCATTCAATTTTTGCTGCGTTTAGTTGTTACTTGTTTTGGGTTATCCAGCTTTTTATTTCTGAGAAGCAATCATTTAGTTTGGAGATTTGAACATCTCAGTTAAAACTTAGCAGTAGGTATAGTTGTATGTCATCATCAAACGAGTGGATCTTTATTTGGTATTTTAAGGCGATGTCTATCACCGCTCTGATATGCCTTTCCACAGTTTGCATTCACTTCAGCTCTGTTCTCCTTTTTATATTTCATATCTCTTCCCTCAGCCTCTCTTCCCCTGATAACCCTTACCTACACTGCAGCTGTTCTGGCTTCTGTGCTGTTAGTGAATTGGTCAGATATTCGTTAGGCAGCCAATAATCTGCAGAGGAGACCAGACCAATAGGTTGTAAAATATCAACCTTAAATCCTGCTCTTTCCTGCAGCCAAAGACTTCCTATCCATCGGATTCAAACATATATTATTTTACCTCTGGTAAAAGGCAATATTAGCCAAGCCAGCAATGGTTAACTATAGATCATTTAGATTTTCCTTGGATGGTCTGGTTTCTACTAAATTACTAGTTCAATTGGCATTAGATTCTGATAGAGAATGGCTTTTAAAGCTAATCTTTAAGTACAAATATGTTTTGTTCCATGAATTATAAGATGCAAATGTATCCTAATGTATCTAGAATAACACAGGAGGAGAAGACAATTTTCTTAGACCAAAGATTCTTTAGTTGGGGAGAACTTTTATTCTTTGATTTCCCTGTAAATGTGTAACTACGTTTCATAGTGAGAGATATGTCTTTATCCAGCTCAGCTCACATTTGTTGCTAATAAGGCCTTAGTTTCCTCTAGCACATCCCAGCAAGCCCTTCCATTAATTTTGGATAGTGTTCTCTATTTCCTAGTTTACCTTTTTTCCTTAATAGACTCTACCAATTTAGGCTCTACTCCTCATTACTGTGGTCTAACTAGGTTACTATTAAGAAATTGCAGACAACTCAAAACACCACTAACAGAGTTATTACAAATGCTCGGAGATATGACCATGTCACTCTGTTGTTTAAGGAATATCATTGGCTCTCTGTTAAATATAGGTTAATGCACAAAGCATTAACTTTGGCATTTAAAGTACTACACAGTGGGCAACCTGATTATCTTGCTTTTTCCATATAAACCTACTCGCACTTTGCATTCATCAACTTCAAATAGATTAGCATTACCACCAATTCATCTTAGTTAGACAAAATCTACTCATAATTCTGCCTTTTTAAAAAATCTGTTCCAAATCTATGGAACTCCCTTCCAAATAAATTATTCTATGAGCTTACATATTCAAAATTTAGAGCCACCTTAAAGACGTGGAGGGGCATAATCAACCCCCCCCCCCCTACAATGATTGGGGCAGGAGGGAGCCCAATCCCTCTTGCCCCACCAGCCCCCGAACGTCCCCGACAGCATCGGGGCAAGAGGGAGCCCAAGCCTTCTTGCCGCAGTGATCCCCAACTCCCCCTCCCCCCACCGATTACAATGGGGCCAGGAAGGAGCCTAAGCCCTCCTGGCCACGACCCCCCCCCCCCTACAAGATCGGGCAGGAAGGAGACCAACTCCTCCTGACCAGGCGAACCCACTACCCCCCTCCACACTAAAATACAGGCAGGAGGGATCCCTCCTGCCCTCGACACCCCCCCACTGACCCCTCGATCCCCCCACCCCCAATCCCCCCTGTACCTTTAAATCATTGGCCGGACGGACGGGTGCCAAGCCCGTCTGTCTGGTAGGCCAGCCATCCATTGAATGGCTGGCCTTAGGACAATTTAAGAATGACAGAAATAAATTATTTATCTAAGTATTTTGAAAAGAGATAAGTTTTCAGTTGAGTTTTCAAATGTTTATAAGAATAGGCTCCAAGCAATAACAATCAAAATTCTCTGTCATGTGAAGCTGCTTGTAATACTAAAGTATAGTCCAGAAACTCAAAAAAGCAAAGAAGGAAATACAGTTAGCAGAAGAAAAAGAGACTAAAGATGTATACAAAATGACAAGACTTTTTTTTTCAGATATATTGGGGAAAGGAGAAAGGATAGAAATGGAATTATAAGACTGGACAAAGCCATGAGACCAGATAAGATACATCAGAATATTAAGAGAACACAGAGAAATTCTGTTGGGACCTCTTAATTTATTTAATAAATGCTTGAAGATGGGAAAGATTATGTGGTGTTGGAAATGAGTGGATGTGGTCACAAAAGTGGGAACAAGGAAAACATAGAAAACTACAGGTTCGTAAATTTCACTTCAGAAGTTGAAAAAATAATAGAGGCTCTGCTGAAGGAAAGGATTGTAAGCCAGCTGATGTAGTGTATCTAGATGTTCAGAAAGCTTTTGACAAAGTTCCTCATGAGAGGCTCCTAAGAAAATTAAAGAGTCATGAGATAGGAGGCAATGTTGTGGATTAGAAATTGGTTATTGGATAAAGTATAGAGGGTAGGATTAAATGGTAATTTTTGTCAAAGGAGGGGGGGGGGGGGGTAAATAGTGGAATGTCACAGGGATCTGTACTGGGACCGGTGCCATTTAACTTATTTATATATTATCTGGAAATTGGAACAAGTGAGGTGATTAAATTTGCAGATGACACTAAACTGTTCAAAATTGTTAAAACACATGCAGATTGTGAAAAAATGCAGGCAGACCATAGGAAATGGGAAAACTGGGTGTCCCAAGTGGCAGATGAAATATAATATGGACAAATGCAAAGTGATGCACATTGGGAAGAATAACCCAAATCATAGTTGCCAGATACTAGGGTCCACCTTGGGGCTCAGTGCCCCCCAAAAAATCTGGGTGTCATTGTAGACAATACACAGAAACCTTTGGCTGCTGCCCAATGTGTGGCAGCAGCCAAAAAAGAGGAATTATGTTAGGAATCATTAAAAATGGGATAGTTAACAAGACTGTTATAATGCCTCTGTATTGCTCCATGGTGCGATCTCACCTTATATCAAAAAAGATATAACAGAACTAGAAAAGGTTCAAAGAAGAACAACCAAGATGATAAAGGGGATGGAACTCCTCTTGTATTAGGAAAGACTAAAGAGGTTAGGGCTCTTCAGTTTAGAAAAGAGATCGCTGAGGGGAGATATGATTGAAGTCTACAAAATTCTGAGTGGTGTAGATCGGGTCTGAGTGAATCGATTTTTTTACTCCATCAAAAATTACATAGATTAGGGATCACTTGAAACCAATAGGAGGAAATATTTTTTCACTCAGAGAATAGTTAAGCTCTGGAACGCATTGCCAGAGATTGTGGTAAGAGTGGTTAACATAGCTGGTTTTAAGAAAGGGATTGACAATTACCTGAAGGAAAAGTCCATAATCTGTTATTGACAGACAAGGGGGAAGTCACTGCTTGCCCTGGGATCGGTAGCATGGAATGTTGGTACTATTTGGGGTTTTACCAGGTACTAGTGACCTGGATTGGCCACTGTGAAGACAGGCTACTGGGCTAGATGGACCATTGGTCTGACACAGTAAGGCTATTTTATTCTTTTTTTTTTTAATGTATTTTTATTGTTAGTGACAAGAAGTATACTAGTACAAAATGGTCAAAACAGAATCAATACAACAGTAGAAATCCCAAAAACAAACTGGAACAGCACAGGGAACTAAATATAATGCCAAACTTCCGGAATACCCCCTGCTGATACCCCACAATAAAGCCATCCATCAAGAAACTATTATGTATTGTAGAGCAATACTCCCAACACACAAAATTTTTTATTTTGTGTAAACACATTCAGACGGTGTCAGGTCAAAAGCGCGCCAGGACAAAGGCGCGCGCCGACAACTGAGCGCAGCGCGGAGGCGTGTGCTGAAGAAAATTACTGTTTTTAGGGCTCCGACGGGGGGTCGTGGGGGGGAAACCACCCCCACTTTACTTAATACAGATCGCGCCGCTTTGTGGGGTCATTGGAGGGGGTTTGGGGGCTTGTAACCCCCCACATTTTACTGAAAACTTCACTTTTTCCCTGTTTTTAGGGAAAAAGTTAAGTTTGCAGTAAAATGTGGGGGGTTACAACCCCCCAAACCCCCCACAACGCCGGCGCGATTTGTATTAAGTAAACTGGGGGTGCTCCCCAACAAAACCCCCTGTCGGAGCCCCTAAAAACAGTAATTTTCTTTGGCGCGTGCCTCCGTCTTGTGCTCAGTTGTCGGCGCGCGCCTTTGTCTTCTGCGTTGTTGTCTATGAACCCATTCAGACATGCTAGCCCTGTTCATACATATCCCAAACCCCAAACGGGCATAACCAACACATATAAGAAACCTCACACATATAAGGAACCTCAGACATACCAAACTCTCACAGACAAGCTACCCCACCATACCCATCCTCCCCCATCCCAAATAACCACATATCTCAAAAGCAGATGAGGGGCTATGGTGTGATATTTCATCCTATACTCTGAAACTCAAATAAGTGTGTCCACAACACAATATAACCTCGTCTATCAGGGTGCAAAGTAGCCTTGTAGGTCTGGATTTCAAATCCAGCCAGTTCCTTCATCCACACCACCCACTGTTGTATTGGTGACTCCTCCTCTGAAATCCAGTAGCTTTTTAACCAGTAGTATAGTATATATCAATCTACTTAGATTTCAGCAAAACCTTTAATATGGTTTCCCACAGGAGACTCATAAATAAGCGGAGTGAACTGAAGTGAACTCGATTGGAAACTAGCTGACTGCCAGACAACAAAGGAAAATAGTAAATGGGATCTGCTCAGAGGAAAGGAAGATGAGTAATGGAGTGCCTCAGAAATCAGTACTTGAGCTGATTCTATTTAATACATTTGTGAGTGACAATGCTTAAGGGTAGAGGTAAAGTTTAGCTTTTATGTGGATGATGTGAAGATTTCCGAGAGTGCACTCCCTGGAGGAAGTAGAAAATATGAGAAGAGATCTACAGCATTTAGAAGAAAGGTCTAAGATCTGACAGTTAAAATTGAATGCAAAGAAGTGCAGAGTGATGCAGAAACTCAAAAGATATTTACAAGACAGGAAACAAGAATCTGATAAGCATGGTTCTGGGGATGGAGTGTGGGTTTTATAGTGTCTGAGGACCCCAAAGCAGAGAAACAATGTAACAAGGCAGTGGCCATAACCAGAAGGATAGAGAGAAATGTAAACAGCAGAAGAAAAGGAGGTGTTAATTCCTTTGTAGAAATCATTGGTGAGACCCCAGCTGAAGTACTGTGTTCAGTTTTGAAAGCCATATTCCACTTAGGACATAAAATGATTTGAAACAGTTCAAAAGTGATCAAAATAGTATGGGGTTTGTACGAAAAGATGTATGAGAAGAGACTTGCCCCCTCTTCTACGAAACCGCGCTAGCGTTTTTAGTGCAGAGAGCTACGCTGAATGACCCACGCTGCTCCCAATGCTCATTGAGTTCCTATGAGCGTTGGGAGCAGCACAGGCCATTCAGTGCAGTTCTCTGCGCTAAAAAATGCTAGCGCGGTTTTGTAGAAGAGGGGGGTGATGATATGAATATATATAGTATATCCTAGAGCAGTGGTCATCAACCTTTTTTGCACCACAAACTAGTTTTATACAAGAGAAATTTTCCATGGACCGAGGGTGGGGGTGGGAGGAGGTTGAGAGGGATTCATGCGAATAAATAATAAAGCGCATAATATATAATGTAAATGTAATTATTATATTTTATATTATGCACTTTATTATTATTGCACTGTAATATATACAGTATATTAATACAACTCACTATAATGCAGAATCAGTGGGAGCCCTGAGCTTGTTTCCCTTCAACTAGACAGTCCTATGTTGGGATGATTGGAGACTGACACCCAAAGTGTACTCCTTATCTCTTCTCCATAATCTCATTTTGGTTGCTGTCACTGAAGAAAATCTGCCTTCACATAGGGCTGCTTTTATCAAGCCACGCTAGCGGGGTTAGCGTGTGTGACTTTTAATCACGCGCTAACCCCCGTGCTGGTCAAAAAACTACCGCCTGCTCAAGGCAGGAGTTAGCGGCTAGTGCGGCCAGCGGTTTAATGCGCACTATTACGCGCGTCAAACCACAAGCACGGCTTGATAAAAGGAGCCCATAGATAGGGGGCTGGAAATGGAAGCAGGATTTTCAGTGCTTTTGTGGCGATCTCAGGATATATTCCATCTTGACTTTAATCCAGAACGTATGTAATAATCCACACTTTGCACAACATGAGTGTACCTAGGAAAAGGCAGCATCTTACATACTGAAGTGGGCAGTAAAACTAAACAAGCCAGCCTAGTACAGATTGATCCTGCACAGTCAATGCTAACAGAAAACTATGTCTTTTGTAAACACAGAAACACCCTTGCCCAGTATGGATTATGTAATCACAAACTAAAAATAGAAATAGGTAGACAAATGTTAAACTGAACCATCGAGCAGCTGGACTCAGCAAACAATGCAACACCAAAGAAACAGAAACAGTGATGCATGTCCTCTAATTTTGGGACTCTATTAACGTTTGTACAATTCAATAAAGACCCAATTTGGTTGATCGGACATCTACCTTATATTTCTCCTGTTTGCCCTAATATTGTGCAACATATAAAGAAAACATGTAAATTGAAAAAAACCTGAGAAATAGCAATCATCATTTAACAAATACAACAAAAAAATAAAAAGGAAAATAAGATAATAACATCTTAATGGACTAATAACTTGTACATTTTTCAATTAGCTTTCAGAGGCCAAAGCCTCTTTCCTCAGGTCAGTAAAGTATACTGCTTTTACGATGTCCTGACTGAGGAAGGGGGTTTTGGTATCTGAATTGGTCAAAAATGTATTACAAGTAGTCCAATAAAAGGATCACCTTATTTCCATTTTCTATTTATAAATGTTTATCAACACAGCAACAACACTACCTAAAGCAAAAAAAATAAATAAAATAAATTTTTTCTAGCTTTGTCATCTCTGGTTTCTACTTTTCTCATCTTCTCATCACTCTCTGCCCCTTTCATATGGCATCTTCTCTCCTTCTATGCCATTTCCAGAAACTGCCTTCCTCTTCCTTCTTTCCCTTTACCCTTTTGGTCTGGCAAAAATGTCTTTATTTATCAATTTTCTAATTAAATTACAAGTATTAACTCTTGTTACAGCAATTCTGCTTGCAATTAACTACAAAAATAAAGAATAAAAATCTTTATACTTTAGAAGAAACAATCAATAGCGCCTTAGACCTCAATCAGTGCGGGAGGAAATGCGATAAGTGAAGAGTAACTTATTATTCATATAATTCTTCATAAAAAAGACTTAACAGCATTCTTAAGAATCCCTTTTCCTAACTGCTGTTCCCCATAAGTAGATTAAACATTTCCTGTGGTCAATTTCTTCAAGTCCAAGAAAGCTCGGAGTTGTTCAGGAGAATAAAACACATATTTTACCCCTAAATATTTAACAAGGCATTTACAGGGGTAGGCTAAAAGAAATGTAGCACCTAAAGAGACAGTTTCAAGTCTCATTTCAAGAAACAATTTCCTACGTTCCTGTGTCTGTCTTGCTACATCAGGATATATGTAAACTTTTTTTCCCAAAGAATATCTGTGAAGAACGAAAATATATGTGAAAAATAGCATTTACGTCTTGTTCAAAGACTAACGAGACTAATAAAGTCATTCTTTCTGATAATTCAGATACTGTTGATTCTAAAAGTTCAGACACATTTAGGCCTCCTTGATTATTCAAATTAACTTGTTCAGAATCTAAATCCACCCCTGGTCTTCTTTTTAATGGTAGATAGTAAATCTTAGTAACAGGTGGTATACAAACAGGGGAAAATTTCAAGATTTCAATAAGATATATTTAAACATCTCAATCGGGGATAATCCAGGGGTCTTAGGAAAGTTCAAAAGATGAATATTCAACCACCGATTGAAATTTTCAAGCTGCTCAGCTTTACGATTCAATTGAGTTTTGTCCTTAATTAATCCAGAAAATAAGTCTTGAAGTTTTTCAACTTTGTCATTTACTTGTTTTAGTTCTTTAGAAAAATCTTCTTTAGTCCCCTCAAGTTTTAAACCCAAAGAGTCAACAGTACTTACTAAAGTTGCTATTTCTTGTGAAGAGTTGACCACTGCCACATTCAGGATAGAGAGAGCATCCCAAATGCTCTCCAATGTGACCACCGATGGCTTGATCAACTGAGAGCTGAATTTTCCTACAGCTTCCAGGTTCCCCTGCTCCACCAATACACTCGCGGGTTCTGTCCCTCGATCCGGGGTCTCCCCTGCACTTCCTATTTGGCAGGGCTCCTCAGTCAGTGCCACGGTAGGAGCAGGTCGCAGTGGGGGAACAGCTACTGGGGGGGATAAAGATGACTCCAGGGCAAAGTCCTCCACTTCTCCTCTTGTGGAGGCTAGCACTGCCAACACCCCAGGCAGCTCAGCAGGACTCTGAGTAGTCGCAAACTCCCGGATCGATCGCTGCATCAGGGAGGAAGTTTGAGGTGTCGAGGGATCCACCCGAACTATCCCCTTGCGCTTTGTGTGTGGCATCTAGTTGCAGGTAAGAAAAGTTGTACAGAGCACTCTCAGGTCCATTCAAGAGCACGAGTAACATGCTGCCGCCATCTTGAATTCCTCCCCTAGCATCCATCATTTTAACCTTCCATCCCCACCTCCAATGTTCTGGCATCTCTTTCCTCTCCTCCCCCTCCCCATTATCTGGCATTTCACTCTCTCCTCTCCCTTTCCTTTTCCTCCCATGTCTTTCTTTTCTACTTATTTTCTGCATCTGTCTACGTGTATGTGCTGACATGTGCCCATTTATGTGCTGGCTTCAAACCTGTTGCTAATTAATATTATAAAGAACACTAGGCATAAATAAAAACAGTAATTGTAATAAAGATTTAAATTAAATTCAAAGGTATCAAAATATTACCTGCCCAATACTAAAATCCACCATCGTTAAGTGGTGCCTCACCAACAACTGAAAGCCAAATAGACATAATATAATTTTTTTTTTTAAAGAGATGAGTGCGTAGCTAACAAGAGCATCATCATTAATAAGAGGATCTACAAACACAAGTTACATAACTTTGTCTATAAAGAATGACAGGAAATCAAGAATCACTTATTAGGCGGTATTATTGATGTTTGAAGAGTGCTTTATTGTCTGATGGTATATGTTGTGAAATGTCAATGTTTTGTTGTAATCTACTGAGAAACATGATCAGAGGAATTTAAATTTTAATAAATGAAATGAAAAAGTGAAATGAAACAGGCTCTGATACATCACTAGAGAGAGTTCCCTGGGCTGGTTTATCACTAAGAAAGTTAGCTGTATTGGTTCAAAACAGACATATCTCACATCATTAAACTTAATTATACATTTACAAGGTTATTTAAAGGGGGTGTGTGAAAGTGCCTCAATTTGTAATATCCACTGGAATCCAACGAAAGGCATGTAACAAAGTGGTCACCTGTATAGCTGTTTGCTCCTCTGTTTGGAGGTGTGCAGTTGTATTCTGAAGATATACAGTACAATCAAATAAGAAAAAAAAAAAGAAACAAATTAAAAATAATCAGCAGTTCCAAAAAAGTTTACTATGTGGGGGTTAGAGCAAGTCACAAAATTAAGTGATAAATTTTAAGGCATGCTTTTTTCAAATCCATGCTAAAAAACCTCTAGCGCAGCTTGATAA
Organism: Geotrypetes seraphini; assembly: GCF_902459505.1. Classification (NCBI taxonomy): domain Eukaryota; kingdom Metazoa; phylum Chordata; class Amphibia; order Gymnophiona; family Dermophiidae; genus Geotrypetes; species Geotrypetes seraphini. Next base: position 549,421,788 of record NC_047084.1, read on the forward strand.
AAGGGGGGGGGGGTAAATAAGGATAAAATTACATCCAAAGTTAAATCAGATGTCAATTACTGCTTATGAGAACTTATGTGCTGCCACCAACAAGCAGAGGGGACCATAAGCTCCAAGAGCCTCTTAGGAGCTGGAGTGAAAAAATATAACAGACTGACTGATATTTAACTATACATTTACAGAGAAATTAAAAAAAAACAACAACAAACCCCCCCCCCCCAGGTCTCAATAAAATAAATTATTTCCTTTTTCTTTCCTTTCTCTTTAGAAATATTTGACTGCAGTGGCATAGCAAGGGTAGGAGGCACTCGGGGCAGTGATTCTCCCCCTCCCCCATGCATCCTCTTTCTGTCCCCACTCCTTTCCTTCCTCTCATGCCACACTCACACTCTCCCTTCCCCCACTGTATCTCTTTAAGGGTCCCTTATATCAAGCCATGTTAGGGTTTTTTTATTGCCGGCCACTGCGGTAAAAGCTCCGATGCAGCAGGCCAGAGAAGTTGTTCGTGCGTACAGGGGGAAGGGAGCATGGCATGGGGTGGCAGAGAGGTTGCCAGCACCTCCGCCAAAATGGTGCTGGGGGTGGTCTGCTCCCCTCCTCCGCCCTCCCCTTACTACATCACAGTCTGACTGTATAAAAAGACACAAATTAGGACTCCACAGCTGGGCACAACTGGCAAGCCCTAGGATTTTGGGACACTAGTTTCTCCTCAGTTGAAGGGTAGGGGAATACTTTGGTTGTTGGAGATTCTGGACAGAAGAGAAGGCAGATTATTGTAATTGGACTTTTGTTCTAAAGAACCAGAACCAGAATTGTGGACTGACTTCTGGTCAGAGGAATGGACGGAGGACCAACTGTCAACAGGCAGTCAGCGTTTTTTTAAACACCAACCATGTCCAGGCACCGGTACTGAATATCTGAAAGGGCTCTGGTTGCCCAAGCTTATGTGAATCCCAGTTGATATTCAGACAAGGCTTGCATATGACAGTTATGCAGGCCAAAGCTGAATATTGGCTGGGACCCACATCCCTTTTTTTAGCTCCCCAATCCCAAGACAAAGCCCCCACTTTCCTCTCTTTCCCCCAGACCACAAGTCAACCCTCCCAGGGAGGGTTAACTTGTTGTCTGGGGGAAAGAGAGGAAAGTGGGGGCTTTGTCTGGGGATTGGGGAGCTAAAAAAAGGGATGTGGGTCCCAGCCAATATTCAGCTTTGGCCTGCATAACTGTCATATGCAAGCCTTGTCTGAATATCAATTGGGATCCCTTTTCCCCTGATATCCCTGGTGGTCCTCTGGGGTCAATGGGGGCAGAAGTGCCACTTGCTCCTGTGCCTTGTTGCCACTAAGAGAGCATGGTTGTCATGACCTTTTGTGGCAGCTCATAATAATGTGTAATACTGTGTGGTTGATCTGAAAAGTTACTTGGAAGATGTCTAAGGCTGCTTAAGCTCGCCCAAGGCCACTTCTAGGCAAAACCACGCCCACATCCAGCCTTGGGCGAGCTTAAGTGTCCCAAGGTATCTTTCTACACCCGTGACAAGTGCCTACAGTGTAGGTGGCCTGCCTCAGGTTTTTGTTTTTAAATGCATCCCGATTAGCTGCCAGATGGTGGTAGGACACCTATCACTGCCTACAATTGGGACACCCATTTATAGAATCAGCTCCTAAAGGTATGCAAACTTTTGAACAGGACCATTCTATTATTTCTTTTATTGCTATGGTTTGTTTAAGGATTGTGCTATTCTGTGATGTATAATGGTTTAATCTGAAACACATTATAAGCAAAAATAATATATTTTGTCTGATCACTCATATTTTCCACAAATGGTACACATCTTAAACAAATTCTGCCAAGGGTATGTAAACTTATGAGCACAACTGTATCTGCTTCTGTATAAATACATATTTTGAGCCTGGCTTACATTATTTCTCTATTGTCTCCCTCCATTAACCATCTGCCTGACGAGTATGGGCAAGCACCACTTACTATACCTGCAGGTTCTTCCTCCTCCAATGGCTTCCTCTGTGATTGGAACTGTGCAGGACCTTTTCATCTCCTGATACTATATAGCATGTACAGTTCTGACAGCACAAGGATGCTGGCTTAAGAAGAATCAGCATCAAAAGCAGGTAAGCAGTACTTTACATTTCTTCTTTCAGCTAGAAGAAATTATGAGACTCATTGTTCAGGTCCAAAAACTAGCATAAATGGGCAGATGGACATTTTTCTTGCCAAACTCTTCCAAATGGCTATTTTCAAAACCCATTTTCTAGATAGATATTTATGTGTTCATATGAAATTTGTCTCAATCTCAAGGCGTGGTGTGACTGGAACTAGGGCAGGTTTAAGAATATTTTTCTGTCATAATGAAACATTTAAGAATATGTCTAGGGCACAGTTTGGACATCTAGGGTTAGACCTGTTTTAAGAACAAGCAAGTGTCAAAAAGGTGTCCAAACTGACCAGATGACTACTGGAGGAATGTAAAATGACCCCCCTCCCCCCCCCCACACACACAATCCCCCAGCGGTCAATGACCTAGAATTATCAGATATCCAGGTTTCCCTGGCCATATCCAGCTTCTTAAAATTATCTCTTTAATTTGGTTTTCGCTTTTTTGGGGGACAGTGGCAGCAGCAGCACTGAAAAAGAAATAATTCTGGCTCAGGTCGACATTGTTCTCTGGAGTTCCTTCTTCTCCCTTCCACCTGCACCCCTTCCCCATGGCCCTCTGAGCCCTCTTCGGTGTCTCAGCAGCAGCAGCGATCAAGGCAGGATGCTGGCATCGGGGCCTTCTCTCTGTAAGACCCAGACTCAGAAGCAGGAACAGTATGCATAAACAGGAAGTTGAAACAAAGAGGCAGGCCTCGCAGAGGGAAGGCCCTGACAACGGCAGCCTGTCTTGATCGTTGTAACTGCCAAATTGACGAAGAGGGCTGCGGGAAAGAGTGTGCGGGTGGAAGGGAGAGGGCCAAATGCAGAATTCATGGGTGAGGGGGAGAAAGAGATAGAGGGAAGGGAAATGAAAAGAAAGATGTCATAAGGAGCTGGGCTGGAGTGGAGGGAGGGTGGAAATATGCTGGCTATAGGATGCAGGAACAAAGAAAGAGAGGGGATATAATGAAAATGGAGACAAACAGTGACATAGAGAAGGGACAAGTAGGAACTATAAGGATAGTGATACAGAGGGGAAATGCTGAAAGGGGGAAAGATAGGAACACAGAGGGTGCCATAGAGGGTAGGTGAGTTTACAGAGGGAGGTAATGCTGAAAGAGGCTAAAATGGCACACAGAGGGGGATGATAATGAAATGGAAGGTTGATGGGGATACAGATGGGACAATACTGAAAAGGGGAAGAGGTGATGGAGACACACAGAGAGAGCAATGCTGAAAAAAGAGAAGATAAAGACAGGAACACAAGTAAGATTCTGAAAAAGAGGGACATTGGTGAGATGGGCATACAGAAGGGTGATGCTGGAAAAGAGGTGGAATGGTGACTCAGACAGACACAGAACGGAAATGCTGGATCAAGGAGAGATGGGGCTCAGCCTGAATGGAATGGGGAGAAAGAGGGCCAAGCCATATGGAAAGGGCACAGAAAGAGGGCAGACATTGGAAAGAATGAGAGAGTGAAGAGAAGAAAAGGAAAGCAGAAACCCAGAGACAACAAAGGTAGATAATAGTTTTGTTTTTGTTTTTTTGCTTGAGGCTAAAGTAGTATTATAGCTGTGATAATAAATGTTTATAATTTGAAAATGGAAATAATGTGATCTTTTTATTAGACTAATTTTTTTTTTATTATTATTTATTTATAGAATTGTATAATATTGCCAAGCATATACATCTTGTACAGCAAAGTGCAGTCAAAACATAATAAACTGAGTCCAAAATTTAAATATGAAATGTACAGTAATACACAATTAAATTTAAAAATAAAAATACATAAAATGAAGATAATCTAATTTGGTCGCACACTAGTCCTCAATAATTGGATCCAAGATTTAAAGAGTAGAACAAAATAAGTCAAATAAAGTTATCAGGAAAGCCATGTCTACTGCAGTACGGAGAGCTAATCTTCCTTAGGCGCAGTTATTCCCTTCTCAAGATGTTTCATTGAGAGAAAACTTATCAGATGGGATGGCTCTGTAAATATGCATTTCAAGGATAAGTATCTAACTACACATTTACATGGATATCTCAAAAAGAAAATACCCCCTATTTGAGTCACTCCAGGTTTCAGAAGTAGAAATTCTTTTCTTCTCTTTTGAGTCTCTCTAGAGACATCAGGAAAGATCTGAATATGATGTCCCAGGAAGTCCTTGGATCTATTTTTAAAGAAAAGTTTTAATATCCAATCCTTGTCTGGAGCCAAGGCCACAGACAACAAGAGAGTGGCTGAAACAGCCAATTCTCTATCCGATTGTTCCAGTATTGCGGAAATGTCCAATGGTCTATCCCGGGGTTCCTCAGCTTTTTCTTCTTCTTTGAATAGGGACTTGGTGGGAAGATAGTACACTCTTGTAAGAGGAGGTAAAGAGTTTTCAGGAATTTCCAATATTTCCATAAAGTAACGTTTCACCATTTCTCTAAGTGAAGTTGACAAGATCTTAGGAAAATTTATAAATCTCAAATTGTTAGCTCGACCATTGTTCTCCAGAGCTTCCAACTTCCTCCTGAGAATTATATTATCTTTAACCAACAAGTCTTGATTTTGTTTTAGTGATAATAGCTCTTTACTTGTATTTTATGTTATTAGACTAATTTTAATATATTTTTTGACTAACTTTAAGAGACCAAACCCCCTTTCTTCAGGTCAGGAGGCGTACTGACATGATGAAGGAGATTTTGGACTCTGAAAGCTAATAGAAAAATGGATTTGTCCAATAACATGGTATCATATTTTCCATTTTTGTTTTGTTTCTATATGATGATTGGTATTTGTCAGTCTTTTCAAATTTACATCTGCTGTCTTTATATTTTGCACAGTACTAGAAGACATGCATCACTGTTTATGTGGTGCTGTATTCTGTGCAGAATCTGGCTTCTTAGGGTGCAGTTTCATTGCTGTCTATATATTCTATTTTTAGTTTGCAGTTGCACTCTCACCCAGTGTAGAATAAGTATCTGTGTTCTGCGTGTTTGAAAAAAAAGCATGTTTTTCTGTTGGAATTGACTGTGCAATGTCAAGATCGATCTGTGCAGGATCTATCTATACTAATCTGACTTGTTTAGTTTTACAATGGGTGTATTGATGTTCTAGTTCTCCCTGCAATGGTTTAGGTGCTGCCTTTTCCTAGGTGTGACTCATGGATTATTGCTAAAAAAAATTTCATATAGAGAAGAGGGTGTTTAAAAATGATTGGCCCTGGGTGTCAAATATGCTAGGTATGCCACTGATAGATGGACTCGGAGTTCCAGATCCTTTGCTGCAGCAGTCAGCGCCGATGGTCATCACAGATGCACAGCGTGCATCAGTAGAGGTCAGCTCAGGTCGCACCGATCACCTTATTTTCTGATGGGTGCTATGCAGCAAGCAAAAAGAGCCTCCTTTCTCCTCTAATCTGTTGCACTGCATGTTGCTGGTAGCCACCAAAGCCCAAGGAGAGAAGAAAAGATTCAAGAGTCCAATTGAGATAAGAGAGGGGTTTACTGCACAGACAGTGCAGGTGCACCAGTGTTTTGCTGAAGTTGGGACAAAATAAAATAATACTCTCTGTCCTAAGAGGATGTAACATAACATAACATAGAACTCACTTCTATACCGCAAATACCGCTAAGTTCTATGCGGTTCACAAAAGATAGAGAATACAAAAATGAATACAGTAACAAAATATATCTCATTTCCTCAAAATTCAATAAACATGTATCAGGAAGTTCCTCCCAATTGCCTGTTCCCAGGGAAAGAGAAAAAGAAAAGGCTATAGATTGGCTGGCAGGTCCTCAAGAAATAAACTCCAATGGATTGGATGCTATGGATTTAACATATGTATAGGATTTTTTTTTTGGGGGGGAGGGGTGATAATCTGTAACTTGTGCTCTGCATGTGTTACTGAGACCTCTGGGGCTGTTTGCTATATGTGATCATTTCCTGAATGTTTTTAAAAAGTTGGGAGGGAGAAGTACTGAACCTGACTATGGTCAGGAAAGAAAGCTAGTTTCTCTGGCTAGGTTTTGAAATAAAGCCCAGTCTGCTATTTAGATGTTTGGTTAGTGTTTTCAGTTGCCCCGATACTTCAGATCTGTTACAGCTGGAGAACTGTTTAATGTTGTTTCCACATTTATCAACTCCACTCAGTATTTTATAAACTCACAACTGAAAGTCTGATATATTATGGGCGCAGCACAAGAAAGGATAGCACCATGGAGGGCAAGTTGAATGGAATGCAATTATAGCTTGCTACGACCCTGACTGCACACAAAAGGCAACCGCCTAGGTGAGGGGCAGGGCAAAGGGTGGGGGCAATTTGTCTTCACAAATATGGTAATCCAACACTGACCCCCCAAAGATGTGAATGAAACAGTACATAACTGCCTGTATGATAGCTTCAGATGTTATGGTTCCTGGAGTAACTTAATGGCAGAAATGAGGACTCAGGACCATATCCTTATGATGGAATGTGAGCCTTCCAAAATCCCTAACCCTAATCCCACTGTCCTTACATATAAGTGATACCTGCAAGCATATGGTCTATTGGTGTATACAGTTGAGTCCAGTAGGTTTTGGGTTGATTTTGAAGGGCTCACCATACACTATAAGTGGGTTATGGTGAGATAAACTAAAACTAAACTAAACCTTAGGTTTGTATACCGCACCATCTTCGCATGCGCAGAGCTCGGTACGGTTTACAGAGGTTAAGAGGAAAGGAATTACAAAGAAGGGATATAGGAGAGGGACTGAGAAGATAGAGAGAGGCGGGGTACTAGAGAACGGGAGGAGATTAGATTTTTGAGAAGAGCCAAGTTTTCAAGCGTTTACGGAAGGATTGGAAGGAGCTAGAATTTCTGAGCGGGGATGAGAGGTTGTTCCAGAGTTCCGTGGTTCTAAAGGGGAGGGATGTTCCAAGTTTTCCTGCGCGGGATATACCTTTTATAGATGGGAAAGATAGTTTCAGTTTTTGGGAGGGTCTAGAAGAGAGCGGGTTTGAGGAATTCCAGAAGAGTGGGATAACGGGAGGAAGGACGCCTTGTAGAATCTTGAAGGCTAAGCAGGCACATTTATAGAGGACTCTGGAGTATACTGGGAGCCAGTGAAGCTTGGAGAGGAGTGGGGAAACGTGATCGAACTTGCCTTTTGCGAAAATAAGCTTGGCAGCGGCGTTCTGAATTAGCTGAAGTCTATGAAGGTTTTTCTTAGTTAGGCTTATATAGATGGAGTTGCAGTAGTCTAGTCTAGAGAGGATGGTGGATTGGACGAGGATGGCGAAATGAGAATGATGAAAGCAAGATCTTACTTTTCTTAACATATGGAGGCTAAAGAAGCATTTTTTTACCAGGGAGTTGAGGTGATCGTTGAAGCAGAGAGAGGAGTCTAAGATGATGCCTAGGACTTTGCTTGAAAACTCAAGATGAAGAGTGGGGCCGGAAGGTAGAGGGATGGAGGTGTGTAAATGATCTGAAATTGGGCCGAGCCAAAGTAGTTTGGTTTTGGACTCATTCAGTTTCATTTGTACAGATTGGGCCCAGGATTGGAGGTTCGTAATACATGTGGAGATGTTCTCAGCGAGGTTCGAGAGGTTCGCGTCGGTTTCGAGGAGGATGAGGATGTCGTCAGCATAGGAGTAGAGAGTTTCTAGGGGGGATAGATGAAGGAGTTTCAGAGAGGACATGTAGATGTTGAAAAGAATAGGAGAGAGGGGTGAGCCTTGCGGGACTCCACATTTCGGCTTCCAGGCGGGGGATGAGGAACCGTTTGTGTTAACGGTGTAGGAGCGGAAGCGTAGGAATTTCGAGAACCAATCAAGGACTGTGGAGCTTATGCCTATTTCGGAGAGTTGGAAGATAAGGATGTCGTGGTGAACGACATCGAAGGCTGCGGAGAGGTCGAATTGAAGAAGAACAGCGAATTTGTTTCGAGAATGGAGTTGTTGCACCTTAGAGATTAGTGAGGCCAAGAGGGATTCGGTGCTGAAGTTGGGTCTGAAGCCGAATTGGTGGGGTAGGAGGATAGAGAATCGTTCTAGGTAGGATGAGAGTTGGGTGGATATGATGGATTCTAATAACTTGGTTAGGAGAGGGATATTTGCTATAGGACGGTAGTTAGATGGAATGGTGGGATCAAGGTCGGCCTTTTTCAGTAGAGGGGACAATGAAATGTGTCCCATGTCGGGGGAGAAAAGGCCCGATGTTAGGGCAGAGTTTATGAGGTCGGTGAGGGAAGCGATGGCCTGTGTAGGGATATTCTCGAATAGATAGGAGCTGAAAGGATCCAAAATGCACTTGCAAGTTTTTAGTTTGAGGCAGAGTTTGGAGACTTGCGGTTCAGAGACAAGCTCGAAGGCGGTCCAGGATCTGTCGGCAGGAATGGGGGTGGATACAGGTGAGGTAGGGTTGAGATCAATAGAGGTCAGGGAATTGTAGGAGACTGTGGGAGGGAAGGAGCATCTTAGAGTGGTAACCTTTTCATTAAAGAAATTTGCAAGGGCATCGGCTGATAGGGATGGTGGAAGCGAAGGTGGGTCTTTTTTTGTAGTTAGGGAGCGCCAGATGTTGAACAGCGCACTGATCTGGTTGTTGGATCTAGAGATCTTTTCTCCAAAGAAGTTTTTCCTGGCTTTTTTTAGTGTTGAATTGTAAAATTTAATATTAGCCCTCCAGGTCTGTCTATCAGAGGGGGATTTAGATTTTTTTCCATTTGCGCTCCAAAGCGCGACATTTCTGTTTCAATTCTCTGTGAAGAGGTAGGTACCAGGGGGCCTTTCGGGGGTAGGAGATGGTTTTGGTGGTTAGTGGAGCAAGGGAGTGGTAGGTGGACTCGGAGAGGGCGGTCCAGTTGTGCCAATGTGATTCGGGGTCTGTAGGTCTAGGGTTGGAGGAGAGTTTGTTGAGGAGTTTGGACCAGAATAGGTTGCTCGAGGTTTTTTTGCGGTAGGTTATGGAATGAGAGGAGTGGGGTGGGGAGTCAAGATGTGACATGAAGACGGGGAGACAGGTAGTCCCTAAGAAATGATCTGACCAGGGGACTTTTCCCAGCGAGTGTCGTCGGTTGAGGTTTTGAAGGCGGTAAGATCAATGAAGGTGGTGAAGTCTAGGGTATGCCCTTTTTCGTGGGTTAGGGATGGGGTGGGTGAGGGAAAACCTAGAGAGGTAAGGAAGTTGTTGAATTCAGATGTATCATTGTTATTTGTGTCGTCGAGGTGGAGATTGATATCACCAACGATCAGAAGTCTTTGGAATTTAAGGAAGGCATTTGTTATGGTCTCATAGACGAGATTGGAAGATTTGGTCCAAGGGGTGGGTGGTCGGTATAGTATTAGGATGCCCAATGGGTGGGTACGGAGTTCGTCAGTGACTGAGGCAAGCAAATATTCTAGAGAAGCATGGGTGCCCGTCTCAAGGAGCTGGACGTCGAAGAAAGATTTGTAGAGGAGTGCCAGACCACCTCCTTTTCGGTTGGGTCTGGGGGAGAAGAGGCCTTGGTAGCCATGGGGAAGGAGTTCATTTTGTGTGAATAGGTCGTCTTTGGCGATCCATGATTCTGTGATGCACAGGAATCCAGGGTCGAGCTCGTCTAGAAGGTCTTTCAAGATTTGGGTCTTATTGCATGCGGATCTGGCATTGCAGTAAAGTGTCGGGACTGGGGTGAAAGAGTCCGGGACAGTGTTGCGAAGATTGGCAGGGGGCAAGGGCTTTAGAGAATCTTGGTTGGCTTTTCGGTGGTTTTTCTTGGGAGGGGAGTTTCTGGTGCGTATCAGTGTGGGGATTCTGAGTCCGGGGCAGATGGTATTGGTGTTGGCGGGGTCAAGTAGGTTGGGGGAGGGAGGTTTCAGACAGAGGGAAGGATAGAGAGGTGAGCAGAGTAGGAGGAGAAGGATCCAGAAGGATGGATTCATGGTAGGGTGGTTGGTGTGTGAGAGTCTGCAGCAAGGGGGGATAGAGTTGGTTGAGGAAGGAGCAGGGGAACTTAAATTAAGCTGACTACGTACGGGCCGAGAGAAGGGAGGAGAGGCTTTTTTTTTTTTTTTAGGACTAAAGGGGGGCTGTATCAGTGAGGACAATTAGCGGCTAAGCGCTTTCCTTGTGGTGCCTGGAGCGGAGAGGCTTGGGGCAGTAAATGGGTAACAGGGGGGTTGCACGGTTAAGGTATGTGTGTAGCCCAGGATGTACTAGGGGAACCGGGGCAACTGAAAAAGTGAGAGACTGGTAAGAAACCTTTGGCAGAGAGTACAGTTTGGAGCAGAACTGAGCAAAAAAAGCAGAAAAAGTTTAGCATCAAAACATGAGCGAATACAATAGTAAAATATGGTGCAGAAACAGGGGTATAAACAGTGGTAAACTTTGACAATGGGCAGAGACCGGGTTGGGTAAGGGGAGCTGAGAGTCTGGGGGCCCTCAGTGGACCTTGATAGGCCAAGGAGGGGGGAGGGCGGTGAGGAGAGGCAGAGAGGAGCCCAAGTTGCAGGGGCTTTGGCAGCTCTTGGGTGGACTGTGGGGGCAGAGTTTCTAGTGAAGAGCAGGTCCGCACACTCCTGCACGAGTGGCATCGGGTGGAGGAAGGAGGAACAAGATGGCAGAAACTTCCTCCTTCCTTTGCCTAGGAAGTCGCTGGGGGGAGAGGCTTTCGGTGGCCCTCAAGGGCTGAAGAAGAAAAGTCCGACTCAAAAGTCGGGCTGCGTCGGCGATCCCCGGTGGGTTATAGTGGGTTATGGTGAGATGTATATCTGGGCCTTTTTATGTGAAGTTCACTGCAGTGTTCTCTAGGGCAGTGGTTCCCAACCCTGCCTGGTGGACCACCAGGCCATTCGGGGTTTCAGGATAGCCCTAATTAATATGCATGGAGCAGATTTGCATGCCTATCACTTCCATTATATGCATATCTCTCTCATGCATATTTATTAGGGCTAGCTTGAAAACCTGATTGGCCTGTTGGTCCTCCAAAACAGGGTTGGGAACCACTGCTCTAGGGTGTCCCACTGCTCAGCTGGGATGTCTGTGTGGCCATTCTACTAAGAATGCTGAACCCTCCTACATCCCAATGGCTGGTTTTAAGCATTTTTCTTTTAGACATTATTTTTTTCAAAAAGATTGATATGCTGAGCACAAACACATCCATTTTCGACCCCCCCCCCCAAAAAAAAAAAAAAAAAAAAGAAAGAAAAGAAAACCAACAAACAAACAAGGTAGATGTTTTGCTGTTTTAAAAATGGACATGTTTGGTCATGATTTTTCTGTGTGTTATGCAAAATGTCTAAACTTGGATTTAGGCGTCATATCGAAAAGGGCCCTCTATGAATGTCAATAGATGTGGGTGAAAAATAGACAAGATTTTGCCATGGCTTGACAGTGGCTCTGACCCAATACAACTTCTCTGGCTTCTGGTGCAAAGGTTTGACAGTACACCAGTTGGGAAATGTGGATTGACTGAATTCCTAAAAAGTCCAGACTACACACATGCCTCCACATTGTTGTTAATCATTTATATTTTTTTTAATGTTTGAATTTTTTTTTTATTTGCCAAACAGTACAGTATTAATATAATTGTGGATATGATAATGTAATCCACCTAGAATTATATAGATAGAATAGAAAAAAAAATTCCTGAGATAAATAAATAAGGCCCTCTTTTACTAAGCCACGTAGAGGTTTCTACTGTGGCCTAGAGCACTAAATGCTCCAATGCAGCTCCAATGCTCATAGGAATTCTGAGTGCTGGATCAGCATTGGAGCATTTAGTGCTCTGGGCTGCGATAGAAACCTCTACCGTGGCTTAGTTTAAAAAAAGGAGGGGGGGAGGGGGTAAGTAAGTAAAGGTGGTGAATTGCCCAGTAAACAAAGACACTTGTTAAAGGTTAAGTGGCACAACAGAGATCCAAAATCAAGTTTGTTTGATTAAATTGAAAATGATCTTGTCTTCTACAGAGACACATTATTGATATAGTTTTTATGTTATGTAGCAGTGTATGTACAAATCCACATTAAAACCAGCATTAGAACTTAAGATTTGTCATACTGAGTCAAACCAAAGGTTTGTCACGCTCAGTGTCCCATTTCTGACAGTGTCCTCTTCAGGTCACAAATACCTGGCAGATCCCAAAAGGCAGAAAGATTCCATACTCCTAACCCATGGATAAGCAGGGAATTTGCCCAAGTCCGCCTTTATGAAAACTTAAATCACATTCTGGCTTTAACCTTCTCAAGGGAGAAACCAAACCTCCATAGGGGTTATGGACAGCTTCTTTCCCTCATTCTGTTTTCTGTCAGGGCTCCTTCCAATTACTAGACCTCCTCATCTAGGTTTGCCGAATGCTTCCCTCTACTTCAGTAGCCGTGGTCTGCTCCAGTTATTTCCTCTGTCTACCATAGATGCAGCACTCTTTGCAGCCCTGCTTCGCCTGACTTGATAGCAGTTCTCCTCTTGGCTATCTTTTTATGCAGCCATCCCTGATGTTGCCAAGTCCCTCAACACTGTTCCCACACCAACAACATTGTCTTTTCTTTCCCTTGCAGCTCACACCACACCTGGCTGCTGCCAACTTCTTACCTTGATTCTTCTTGCAAGCAACCCTGCTGTAATAGCTACTGTCTGTCTTCAAATCCAAGAGAAGGAGCAGTGCGTGTCTGGTCTTCAAAACCCTCTTTATTAATAGGAAATAAAATATGCAAGTGCTCCAAATCAGTCACATCAATATTTTAGTTGCTGTTAATCAGGATTATGTCTCTATATCCTGCACTAAACAAAAAAACACTTCTGGTGTGGGATATAGTTGCAACAAGAAAGTTAACCCTAATCTTTCCACAAAAGTAATACCGTATATACTCGAATATAGGATGAGATTTGTGGACCAAAAAAATGGCCCAAAAATGGGGGTCTCATCCTATATTCAGGTCATCACCCAGTGACCACCCAAAACCCTCTTGGACTTCCTGCAGGCCTTAGGCCGGGACAGGAGGGATCCCTCCAGTCTCCTGCCCAGGTCGACACTAATAATTACCACCCTCCCTTTCATACCTGTTCCTTGGTGGTCCAGCGGTGCACCCAGGCCGGCACGCAGAAGTGAGCTTTTCGTGCTCCCGGCCGGCCCTGCACCGCTCCTTGATAGTTCTCATGGGATTCGCGGTTCTCGCGGCAGCCTATCAAGGAGCAGAGCAGGGCCGGCTGGGAGCACGAAAAGCATGCTCTTGTGTGCCGGCCCAGATGCGCCACTGGCTACTACCTTTGCAATCGGCAGGAGGGATACACCGCTGGACCACCAGGGAACATGTGCGGGAAGGAGGGAGGGTGGTAATTATTTGAGTCAGCTGGGGCAGGAGATGGGAGGCATCCTTCCTGTCCCGGCATACCACTAGGTGGTTTCAGTTAAGGGTAAGGGTTAATCTGCTGGCTGGGTTGGAGGGCAGATAGGAGTACGGGACAATCAAGCCATTATGACATCACTGATGAGGTTGGCTCTTTTTAGTGGTACAGCGAAGGAAGATGGGATAGAGTATAGTGCCTGAGAGGGAAGGTGGGACAGGGTATAGGGCCTGGCAAGGAAGGGGGCTTGGTTCAGAGCCTGGTAGGGAATGGGACTGAGTACAGAGCCTTGCAGGGCAGGGAGGGAAGGGGGCTGGGTGCAGAACTTGGCAGGGAGGGGGGCTGAGTGCAGAACCTGGCAGGGGAGGGCATGAGGGAGGGGACACTGGGTGCAGATACTGGCAGGACATGGCACTTGAATATTAAGCCCCCATCTTATATTCGAGTCAACCATTTTTTCCTCCTTTTTGGGGGGGAAAAATGGGGGTCTCGACTTATATTCGGATTGAATTATATTTGAGTATATACGGTAAGTATTGTTGGGCCTCCACATTAAGTAATAAGAACGATAGCGCCTACGCTGGTGAGATACACTGTATCTCACCACTTTAGGAGCTATCGTTCCTACTACTTAATCCACAAGCCTGCCTGTAGGACCTATAGGAACCCCTGAAGAAGACCATAGTGTCAAAACACGGACCGTGTTGGGTCCAATGTTTCCAGTGGTTCAGGCTCTAGACATTTTTATGTGGATTATCTATTTTGTTTTAATGAAAGTCTTCATCTTAGACATCAACTCTCCACAAGTTTTTTTCTTTCTTGTTGTGTCACCTTTTGTGGAGGGATCAGGGTCAACTTTCTTGTTGTAACTATATCCCGCACCAAATTCCCTAGTATAATGTGAATATAACCTGTGCTATGCCAATATAATGTAAATTTACCCTTATCCATATGCATAATCCTATGTCAAAATAATGTATATGTACCCTAAATTGTCTGTCTTGAAAACATTGTGAATGTATCATTGTAACCCATTCTGGGCTCCTGGGGAGGACGGGCTAGAAATCTAAATAAATAAATAAAAATTCATAAACGTAAGAACATAAGAATTGCTGCTGCTGGGTCAGACCAGTGGTCCATAATGCCCAGCAGTCCGCTCACACGGCGGCCCTTAGGTCAAAGACCACTGTCCTATTTGATTATAGCCTCAACTACGTACGTTCTGGTTCAGCAGGAACTTATCTAACCCTTTCTTGAATCCCTGGAGGGTGCTTTCCCCTATAACAACCTCTGGAAGAGCGTTCCAGATTTCTACCACTCTCTGGATGAAGAACTTCCTTACGTTTGTATGGAATCTATTCCCTTTTAACTTTAGTGAGTGCCCTCTCATTCTCTCCATATGGAGAGCGTGAACAATCTCTCTTTCTCTACTAAGTCAATTCCCTTCAATATCTTGAATGTTTCGATCATGTCACCTCTCAGTCTCCTCTTTTCAAGGGAGAAGAGGCCCAGTTTCTCTAGCCTCTCATCGTACGGCATCTTCTCCAGTCCCTTAACCATTTTTGTTGCTCTTCTCTGGACCCTTTCGAGTAGTACTATGTCCTTTGTATGTACAGCGACCAGTGTTGCACTCAGTATTCCAGGTGGGGGCGCACCATAGCCTAGTACAGCAGCATGATAACCTTTTCAGATCTGTTTGTGATCCCCTTCTTAATCATTCCTAGCATTCTGTTTGCCCTTTTCGCCGCCGCTGCACATTGCGCAGACGGCTTCATTGACTTGACAAGTCTCTTTCCTAGGGGCTCTCTCCGAGTACAGCACCGGACATCCTGTATTCGTACATATGATTTTTGTTACCGATATGCATCACCTTGCACTTATCTGTGTTGAACCTCATTTTTGCAGCCCATTCCTCGAGTGCATTTATGTCTCGTTGTAGGTCTTTGCAATCTTTCTGTGTCCTCACTACTCTGAATAACTTTGTATCGTCTGCAAATTTAATCGCCTCACTCGTCATACCAATATCCAGGTCGTTTATAAAGAGAGTTTTGAAGACCATGCACTCTCTACTCCTCCTCCTGGATTTGGATTCTTTTAGTGCAGAGTTGACTGTCTCCTTTGTGGTCATACTGTCTGTCTTCAACAGTCCTTCCAGCTCTATTTGTAGGCAGTCAATCTGCTCTTTTTTTCTCTTGCCTCTCTATCTGTCGCCACTGCCTTTGGCTCCTGCTGTATCTCTTTCTCCCCAAAAGGAAAACATTCTGGCTGTTTCAGGGGAATCTATCCCCCTCCAGGTAAATGCTCTGTATTATTTTTTTTTCCTGTTTACATAAAGGATAGCAAGTGGATTATGATCACAAGATAATAATTCAAAAGCTGTTTCAGAGGAATAGAACCAAGATATTCATATGGCCTGAGTAGCAGCAGAGATAAATGCTCATAAGTCTATATCAAGAATCCAGATTTAGAGTCACCAGGGGAACCTGCAAGGATCTGAAGAAAGTTGAAATTATATTACAGAAACAATTGATGACTTTCCACAGCATGATGAGAGGACTATGTTAGCTTCATCTGAGACTGCACTATAGTTGCCAAAATCAATTTAAAGATAAAGAAGTTGAACTAAAATTTTAGGTTTTATTTGGGACTGTTACAAAGCTAATTATCCTTGAAGGTTACTGAAGTTCATATGAAAACTGTATGTGAAGACATTTTGACAGAAAAATACATCTTGTCACAGAAATTTTTCATTAAAATAACCTCAAATTTTCATAAGCATTTTATTTTCCATTTTAGCAGACATTGAGTTCACACAAATTAGTGCAACCTGTTCATCTGGTAACTAGGAATATGCAAACAATATTTTTATTTTGAACTTTTTGGTTCTCTTTAAGGTTTTGGTTTTTTTTTATGCTATGTTTGTTTTGGGCTTGGTTATATGCACTATTGGCTATGTGCACTAAAATCCAGCAACAAGCCCTACCCTCTCTACTGATTAAATCTATAGCATACCGTAATTATTCTTAAATTCCCTGGGTTTGCCCTCCATCCCTTCTACCCTCCAATCCATACCACCTTAATCCCACCATATTCCTGGGATCCAAATGAGGTAGGAGCAGTCCTAGAAAGAAATAAAAGGAAGTTCCTTAAGAAAAATCTAGGTCCTGAGCAGCATCTTAAAGAATATATAAGGAACTATCTTGAGGAAAGTAGCTCCAGAAGGGAAGAAGGAGAAAATAGTACAGGTCCCAAAGGCTACATTTTCTATGTATATTGGTAGGCTAAGAGGTGATCACTTCAGAAGGGAATTAGAGTAGGCAGAGTAGCTCCTAAGGTATATTTGAGATCAACTGTCAAGCAAACGAAGAGCTGAATATTGGCTCTCTTCAGATACATTTCTGGCCTACCTTTGCTCCTCCCCAGCCCTGCCAAATAATATATGGTTAATATCTAGCCATCTAGAAATTTACATGGCCCAACCTTAGGAAATTGGAAGACTGGACGTTCAAATGGCAGATTAAATTTAATGTGAACAAATGCATAGTGATGCACATTGGGACAAATAACTTGAATCACAGTTACTAGATGCTAGGGGCCACCTTGGGGATTAGCGCCCAAGAAAAGGATCTGGATATCATCATAGACAATATGATGAAACCTTCCACCCAATGTGTAGCGGCGGCCAAAAAAGCAAACAGGATGCTGGGAATTATTAAAAAAGGGATGGTTATCAAGACTAAGAATGTTATAATGCCCCTGTATCGCTCTATGGTGCGGCCTCATCTGGAGTATTGCATTCAATTCTGGTTTCCTTATCTCAAGAAAGATATAGTGGCACTAGAAAAGGTTCAAAGAAGAGCGATCAAGATGGTAAAGGGGATGGAACTCCTCTTGTATGAGGAAAGACTAAAACTGTTAGGGCTCTTCAGCTTGAAAAAGAGACAGCTGAGGGGAGATATAACTGAAGTCTACAAAATCCTGAGTAGAGTAGAATGGGTACAAGTGGATCGATTTTTCTCTCCGTCAAAAATTACAAAGACTAGGGGACACTCGATGAAGTTACAGAGAAATGCTTTTAAAACCAATAGGAGGAAATTTTTTTTCACTCAGAGAATAGTTAAGCTCTGGAACATGTTGCCAGAGGATGTGGTAAGAGCCGATAGCATAGCTAGTTTTAAGAAAGGTTTGGACAAGTTCCTGGAAGAAAAGTCCATAGTCTGTTATTAAGACATGGGGGAAGCCTCTGCTTGCCTTGGATCGGTAGCATGGAATATTACTACTCCTTGAGTTTTGGCCAGGTACTAGTGACCTGGATTGGCCACAGTGAGAACGGGCTACTGGGCTTGATGGACCATTGGTCTGACCCAGAAAGGCTATTCTTATGTTCTTATTTGTATATTTTTTTGGAAATACACAGAGAGGGCAATTATGCATTCACCAGCCATTGATGAGCACATACAGTAATTGCCTTTGAACATTCCCACTGGGTTATGATTTAGTTATGATGGAGTGTTTATACGAGGGCTGTTCAAAAAATATCAGACCATAATTTTTCTTGCGTAAACAAATAAAGTTAGGGAGGTGTGGTTTGGTGCATGTATGTAGGCGACCCTAATGCACATGCTTGAATTTTTTCCCGCCTACTGAAGATTTCAGTCACTGGCAGACCGTCGATGAGTGAGGAAGTGTAAGTGTGCGCTGTCCGATTTTCATTTTTGACAAAATGACAGAAAAAGTTGAACAACATTACTGCATTAAATTTTGTGTAAAGCTTGGAGATTCCCATGTGGAAACGATCCACAAGATTCAACAGGCCTTCGGGGACGAAGCAATGGGCACCACACAGATAAAGTACTGGAGACTTTGTTCTAAATCACTAAATATCCTTATCCATTCCTTAGTAATTTCTAAAATCGACTACTGCAATGCTCTTTTTAAAGGAATTGCAAAGAATGAAATAAGACGGCTTCAAATAATACAAAATACTTCCATTAAATTAATAACAAAGACAAAAAAATTTGATCATGTAACACCACTTCTCAAGAACGCTCACTGGCTTCCGGTATCCCATAGAATAACATACAAACTATGTCTACTCACTTTTAAAGCAATGCTTTTTAAAACACCTGCATTTATTTTTAAAACACTAATCCCTTACTCCACAAATAGAATATTACGATCTAACGAACAGCATTTATTAACAATTCCATCTCTCAAAATTATTAATACTAGAAGACAATTTATTTTCTCTGTTACTGCTCCACAAATTTGGAATTCCCTGCCAATTTACTTAAGAAAAGAACATGATATTGATAAATTCAAGATTAATTTAAAATCATTCCTTTTTAAAGACGCTTTTGATTAATAAGTTTCTCTCTTGAATTCAATAATGCTGTATTTGACAATTAATTTGTATTCCCATCCTTATGTTTTTCCCTGACCTTCTTTTCTATTATACTTTGTAGTTCATATCCCCTTTTCCTCTTTACTCATGTTTTGTTCAGTTTGTATATAGTTTATTTTATTTTAATGGTTATATATGAATTAATGTTTTATTTTTAATTTTAAAATTGTAATTTTAATTATTTCTTATTATGTATGTTCATTGCTTTGAAGCAAGATTAAGCGATTAATCAAAAATTTTAATAAACTTGAAACTACAATTGCTTCAGAGATGGCTGCACATCAGAGATGGCTGCACATTTTCTGGTAGGCCCTCAATATCCAGAAATGAGATCGCCATTGACCACGTGAGGACCCTGGCTATGCAGGATTGTCGAATCATGATCAGAGAACTTGCAGACGAGGTGAGCATCAGCATTGGATCTGTTCATTCCATATTGACTGAGGATATGGGTTTCAGGAGAATTTCTGCGAAGTTCGTGCCAAAGCTGCTAATGATCAAGCAGAAGCAACTCCATTTGGAGATTGCACAGGACATGCTGAAGACTGTAAACAGAGATCCCAACTTTCTCAGCACAGTGATCACTGGCGATGAGTCCTGGGTTTATGGGTATGACCCAGAAACCAAGTTGATGTTATCACAATGGAAGCATTCAACATCCCCAAAGCCAAAAAAAGCAAGGCAGGTCCGCAGCAATGTCAAAGTTATGCTGATCATCTTCTTTTGACTCCAGTGGCATGGTTCATCATGAGTACGCACCACACGGCACAACCATCACCAAGGGGTACTACCAAGAGGTTCTGAGTCACCTTCATAATGCTGTAAGATGCAAACGGCCAGACCTGTGGGCAGCAGGCAATTGGCAGTTCCATCATGATAATGCACCTGCCCATTCTTCACATTTGATACAGAGTTTCCTGGCCAAACACAACACACCTGTGATTCCTCAGGCTCCCTACTCTCCCGACATGGCTCCGTGTGGCTTCTGTTTTTTCCCCAAGCTGAAAATACCCCTGAAAGGGACCAGATTTTAGTCAAGAGAAGACAACATGCAGAATGCGACAGACCAGTTGCGAGCAATCTCAAAAGAGGCGTTCCAGCGCTGCTTCCGACAGTGGCAGACCCATTGAAAGAAGTGTGTGGCAGCCCAAGGGAACTACTTTTGAAGGAGATTAGTATAAGATTGTTGTATCTGAATACGAGTATTTTTTATGAATAAAGGTCTAATACTTTTTGAACAGCCCTATTGTATCCATATATCTGGTGATTTATACTTCCATCTACTAAAATAATTAAGGAATTTCTAGCACAACAAACTTTGGTTTCCCACAAGACTCTATTTCTATTAGCAAGACTTATGTGAATTTCATTCCATATGTCTACTGCAAAATCTTTCTAGTGGCTTCCTCTGTACAAAGTCCGAACACAAAGTAATCACTTCATTAAAGGTTTAATTCACATAAATTATTTTTGCCATCTGGAATGTGACTGGAATATAAATCTTGAAGAGCAAGTTTATTAAGCAATGATATTCAGGATTTTTTAAAACCGAATATTAGTTATGTCCACAAAAACAATTGCTATGAGTGTCGGAGCATTTACCCCACCGGTCTACAATAGAAACTTCTATAGGAGCCACATATTAGGAGAGTGCAGGAAGATACACTGAATTCCCTCCACTTTACATTCAGAAATTCCCACAAACACCCATTCACCCAAATCAGGGGTTTACAGATAATGATGGTTGGTGTGGCTTTAGATTTAATTACACTTTCAGCCTCTGTTACTATGAAGAGTGGTACAATTGTTCCTATCTATTCACAGACTAGTTATGGCATGCACCCTTGACTTCCTAAAATCACATTTTCACAACTTTGCATCACCTTTCAGACTATTCTGCATGCTTCACACTACTTATCTAGAAGTGCCTACCTCAACCATTTACAACCCACTCCTCAGAGTACACCTAATCTCATCGGGTTTTCAGGATATCCACAATGATCCATTTGTTAGATTTGCATGCAAATGAGGTACTGCATGCAAATCTCTCTCATTGTGGGTATCCTGAAAATCCAATAGGTTTATGTGTGCTCTGAGGACTGGGTTGGAAATGGCTGGCCTACCTTAACTGGAACAGTGAGCTGTGGCATCCTTAGGAAACAGAAGATGTAGTTAGCTCAATTTTTTACTTAGATTGTGAGCCCATTAGAGACATAGAAGTATCTATATACAATATTTAATCACTTTGGTTGTACAACACAAAGGGACCCTATTACAAAGAAGCATTAAATGTGGCCTCAGAACACCTTTTCTTGGGTCTTTCCCACTTGCTAAGGCTATTTTTAGCATAACAGTAAAATTGCCAATTTTTAAAATTTTAGTATTAATGGCCAACGACAACAGCAGAGTAGAAGGAAAACTAATAGGTGCAGATGAAGTTCAGACAGACAAAGTTTATTGCTCCACAAAAATAGTGGCTCAGTGACTCAATATTAATCGTGTTCTGGCCCAAAAGAGCCTGCCTCAGGAGTCTAAGCTAAATAAAAGCACAAACCAGGACTCATCAACTCTTTCTCTTAGGATTGCCTGCAGCTCTCCTCCTGGGGCTTGCCTGCAGGTCTCTTTTTCTGCTATGTTTGTCTGCCTCCTTTCTTGCTCTCTTCTCCTGCCTGAGAACATAAGATTTACCACTGCTGGGTCAGACCAGTGGTCCATCACGCCCAGCAATCCGCTTGTCTGTTTCTCTGTTTAGAGCTTGCCTGCATCTCGTTTTTCCTCTTGCATATTCCATCTCTGCCTGAGTTTGCTTCTCCAACCTGGCATGTCCTCCAATCTACCCTATTTTGGATGGTCTAGTTCTCTTATTCCTCTTTCTGATTAGCATATTTCAACACCCTTTTCTCTGGCTCCTTCAGGAAATGTGGTGGTTCTCTCTCAGGTCTGCCTTTTGGCTTCTCTATGGCACTGGCATGTGCTTGGAGTGCTATCGATCTGTACCCTTTCACTAGGGTCCAGAATACAGCCACTGTTCTCCCTCCTCCTCTTCATTGCCTGCCTCTCCCAGAACCAGCAGCCTATAAAATGGGACTATATGCCCCCTCCCTCTCTCTTGCAGCCCTAGCACCTCTCCAGTTTTGGGAGCACCCAGGTAAGTGCCTCCTCATTTCCTTTTCCTCTATTTACACTATACATAAGATTACTTAGGGTCTGATAGTCAGTTGGCAGAATTAATTATTTTACTGACTCTAAGTCTAGTAAACTGGTTTATATACTAATCTACAATTTGTGAGTCACTCTATGCCTAAATAGATTCAAGGTGATGTACAATTCAAGTTAAGGCAGAGATTTAGAAGGAGGAGAGGAGAAGAGACAGGAGAGGTAGAGGGAGGGAGGAAGGTCTTCTAGGGTGAGGTAGAGAGGGGAGTTAGCGGTACATTTTTACATTGAAGATGTAAAAATATTGAAGATAAAGATTTGAAAACCATCATTCAGTCTGCTATTAAAGATAGTTTGATACTTCAGAGGAAACTTGAATTGATGGAGAATCAGTTTAGAGCTAAGAATTTACATTTTCTTAAATTTTCCTATGACACATTTGTTATGTCTGGAAATATTACTGAGACATTATTTTTCTATTATCCTGAAATTTCCAAATGCTAAAGATATAGCTATCGCTATAATATACTATATTTCCTCAAAAATTAATGTACTGGGGAATAAAGGTGCAAATGATGTACATAAGAAAATAAGCATTGTCCCTGCCGGGTCAGATCAGGGGTCCATCACGCCCAGCAGTCCGCTCCCGCGGCAGCCCCCCAGGTCCAAGACATGTAAGTGCTCCTTACCTAAGATGTTTATACCCTATTTACTTAATGTCCTGTAAGTAACCTTCTATCTGTACCCTGCTATCCCCTTCTCTTTCAGGAAGTCATCCAGTCCCTTTTTGAACCCCAATAATGTACTCTGTCCTATCACCTCTCCTGGAAGTGCATTCCAGGTGTCCACCACCCTCTGAGTGAAGAAGAACCTCCTAGCATTCGTTTTGAATCTGTCTCCTTTCAATTTTTCTGGATGACCTCTTGTTTTCGTTGTCCCCGCTAGTCTGAAGAATCTGTCCCTCTCCACCTTCACTATGCCCTTCATGATTTTATAAGTTTCTATCATGTCCCCTCTAAGTCTCTGCTTTTCCAGGGTAAAGAGCCCCAGCTTGTCCAACCTTTCGGCATATGAAAGGTTCTCCATGCCCTTTATCATCCTTGTTGCTCTCCTCTGGACCCTCTCGAGTATCGCCATATCCTTCTTAAGGTACGGCGACCAGAATTGGACGTAGTACTCCAGATGTGGGCGCACCATCGCTCGATACAGTGGCAGGATAACTTTCTTCGTTCTGGTAGTGATACCTTTTTGATAATGCCCAACATTCTGTTCGCTTTCTTTGAGGCCGCTGCACATTGCGCCGCCGGCTTCATTGTTTTATCCACCAATACCCCAGGTCTTTTTCTAGGTTGCCTACCCCAGTACCCTCCCTCCCGTCGTATAGCTATACATGGGGTTCCCCTTCCCTATGTGCAAGACCTTACATTTCTCTACATTGAAGCTCATCTGCCATCTATACTCAGTTTGTTCAGGTCTCTCTGCAGTTCTTTGAATTCCTCAACAGTTCTGACCCTGCTGGAGAGTTTTGTGTCGTACGTGAATTTGATAACTTCACACTTTGTCCCTGTTTCCAGGTCATTGATGAATATATTGAACAGTAGCGATCCTAGCACTGACCCCTGTGGGACACCACTCGTGACCCCTTTCCAGTCAGAGTAGTGTCCCTTTACTCCTACCCTCTGTTTCCTGTCCGCCAGCCAATTTTTGATCCATCTGTGCATGTCCCCTTCCACCCCATAGCTCCACAGTTTCTTCAGTAGGCGCTCATGGGGTACCCTGTCGAAGGCTTTCTGGAAATCTAGATATACGATGTCTATGGGGTCACCTTTGTCCAATTGTTCGCTTATCCCCTCAAAGAAGTGCAGTAGGTTTGTTTGGCATGATCTTCCTTTACAGAAATCATGCTAGCTTGTTCTCATCAGATTATTTTTTCTATATGCTCATTGATACTTTCCTTGATCAGTGATTCGGCCATCTTTCACGGAACTGAGGTCAAGCTCACCGGTTTGTAGCTTCCCGGGTCACTTCTCGATCCTTTTTTGAAGATAGGTGTAACATTCGCTATCCTCCAATCCTCTGTGATTACCCCTGTTCTCAAGGATAGGTTGCAAATATGCCGCAGTAACTCCGCTGTTTCGTCTATGAGCTCTTTCAGTATTCTCGGGTGGATTCCATCTGGGCCCAGAGATTTGTCAGTTTTTAATCTATCTATCTGCCTGAGTACGTCTTTGAGGCTTACCTCCATGCATGATAATTTTCCCTCTTGATCCCCCTTGAAGATTCTTTCCGGTACCGGCACATTGGATGTGCCCTCTTTTGAAAAGACCGACGAGAAGAACATGTTTAGTCTATCAGCCACCTCCTTTTCCTCCTTCACCACTCCCTTCCTGTCCCCCTCATCCAGAGGTCCCACCTCCTCCCTCGCTGGCTGCTTTCCTTCATGCATGTAGGGAAAAAGAACCCGATGTTCAGCTACAAAATGGGGAGATCAGTGCTAGGGGTGAGCAACCTTGAAAGAGACCTGGGGGTGATGGTGGACTCAACATTGAAAACATCGGCACAGTGTGCGACAGCTTCGAAGAAAGCAAACAGAATGTTGGGTATCATTAAAAAAAGGTATCACAACCAGGACAAAGGAAGTCATCATGCCGCTGTATCGTGCAATGGTGCGCCCACATCTGGAGTACTGTGTCCAGTACTGGTCGCCGCACCTCAAGAAGGACATGGCAGTACTTGAGGGGGTCCAGAGAAGAGCGACTAAACTGATAAAAGGTATGGAAAATTATTCATACGCTGACAGGTTAAAAATGCTGGGATTGTTCTCCCTGGAAAAGCGGAGACTTAGAGGAGACATGATAGAAACCTTCAAAATCCTAAAGGGCATAGAGAGGGTAGACAGGGATAGATTCTTCAGACTGTGGGGAACCACAAGTACTAGGGGTCACTCGGAAAAATTGAAAGGGGACAGGTTTAGAACAAATGCTAGGAAGTTCTTTTTTACCCAGAGGGTGGTGGACACATGGAACGCGATTCTGGAAGGTGTGATAGGCCAGAGCACACTATAGGGGTTCAAGGAAGGTTTGGATAGGTTCCTGGAGGATAAGGGGATTGAGGGGTACAGATAGAACTAGAGGTAGGTTATAGAAGTGGTCAGAAACCACTTCACAGGTCACAGACCTGATGGGCCGCCGCAGGAGCGGACCGCTGGGCGCGATGGACCTCTGGTCTGACCCAGTGGAGGCAACTTCTTATGTTCTTATGTTCTTTCACATAGAAGAATGGCTTAAAATTGTGCTTCCTTGGCTAGTCTCTCTTCATATTCTTTCTTGGTTTTTCTGACCACTCGGTGAAATTCCTTTTGATGCTTCCTGTGCTCTTTCCAATTTTCTTCAGTTTTGTCCTTTTTCCACTTTCGAAACAATTTTTTCTTATCTCCTATCACTTCCTTAACTTCCTTGGTTATCCATGCCGGGTCTTTTGTTTGATTCTTTTTGCATCCTTTCCTAAATCTGGGTATATACAGGTTTTGTACCTCATTTATCGTGTCTTTGAAAAAGACCAGGCTTGCTCCACAGTCTGAGCTGTCTTGGAGCTGTTTCTGAGCTTCTTCCTCACCATTTGTCTCATGGCATCATAGTTCCCTTTCTTGAAGTTAAACGTTGTTACCTTGGTTCTCTTTCCCTTTGGTAATCCTGCTTCCACTTTGAACTGAATCACGTTGTGGTCACTGTTCCCTAATGGTCCCACTACTTCCACTCCCTTTGCAGGTCCCTTCAGCCCATTGAGGATCAGATCCAGAATCGCTGGCCCTCTCGTTGGTTCCTTGACAAGTTGTTCCATGAAGCAGTCCTGAACGGCCTCCAGGAACTCCACTTCCTTTGTACATTTTGAATTTCCAAGACATCAGTCTATTCCGGGATAGTTGAAATCTCCCATAACTATGGTGTTAGCATTCTTGCATTCCCGCCTCAGCTCGGCTACCATTTCTGTATCATCCACTTCAGTTTGCCCAGGTGGATGGTAGTACAGTCCCATCTTTATCTTGGATCTGTTTCTTCCTGGTATTTTAACCCACAATGATTCTAGTTGGTCATTCGTCGCTGCTGCGTCCACACTGGTCAAGTGAATGGTGTACTTTATGTATAGTGCTATTCTTCCTCCTTTCTGATATGTCCTCTCTTTTCGGTAGAGTTTGTACCCTGGGAGTACTATATCCCATTTGTTTTCCTCGTTCCATCATGTTTCCGTGATCCCTATGATGTCTAGGCTCTCATTTTTCGCCCAGACTTCCAATTCCCCCATTTTGTTCCTTAGGCTGCTTGTATTAGTGTACATGCAGTTAAGTCCTGGTATTTTCCCTTCCTTGCTATTCTCCCTTATATATCATTCTTCTTACTGTCCCCTTCCTGATCTGCCAACTCCTGATTACTGTCTCTTTTGTCTTCCCCTTGTGGTATGTTCCTATCGCCTTTTTGTGGTGTGCTCCTATTTTCCTCCTCTTGTTCCTTCCTATTGTCCAGTTCCATTTTGACACCCCCTTATAATACGTTCATCCTATCCTCCTCTCACTTCATCTTTCTCCCTTGTTTTTCCAGATCCTGTTGTTTGCCATATGTGTCTTCCCAGCATTTTTTTCTCCCCTCAGTACCTTCACTGGATACTGTCTCCCGAACCATCGAACCGTCGATACCAGGTCGACTGTCGGCTTTCCCCTTCTACTTAGTTTAAAGCTTGCTCTATTGCTCTTTTGACGTTATTTGCTAGTTATCTAGTTCCCGACATGCTTAGGTATAGACCATCTTTCTTGAAGAGCTTGTTCTTGCCCCAGAATGTTGCCCAGTTCCTCATGAAGAGAAATCCCTCTTCCTCACACCATCTCCTCATCCACGCATTTATTGCTTGTAGTTCTGTCTGCCTCTTCGCTTCTGCCCTCAGTAGGATCTCTGAGAAGGCAATCCTCTGAGTCCTCATCTTCAGTTTCCTTCCTAAGATCTTGAACTGTTCAGTCAGTGCATTCTTTGCTGTAGTCTCTCCTGGTGACATCGTTCATCCCGACGTGGACTATTACTGCTGTCTCTTCTATCTCTGCTCCCTCTAGGATTCTATCAATTTTATCGGCGATGTCCTTCGTTCTTGCTCCTGGGAGACAGGTCTCTCTCCCTCCTGCTATGTGACTGTCTATTTGCCTTAGGATTGAGTCTCCCACCAGGATTGCAGATTTCCCCTTTTTCAGCCTCCGTTGCAGTCGCAGGTCCGTGTCCTTGGTGTTCTTCGCTTCTTCTCGCTCTAGGCACTGGAAGTGTCTTGCCTCTTCTTCTTGCGAGAGTCCTTCGTCGGTTTCTTCTACCATGGTGTCAGATGTTTCTTGTCCTCTGCTCTGTATGTCTTCCTCTTTTCTGCGCTTCTCGTGTTCTTGTTCTTTCACTCTCCAGTAGGCATCTTCGATTAACTTCTCGAGCTCCCTGACTTGTTCTTCGATGTGCCTCTCTCGCATAGGGTCTTCGTCTGTCTGGAAGGGGTCAACTGAGGTGTAGAGTCCCTCCAGCTTCTGGATCCTGAGCTTCAGACGACTGACCACACTCTTCAAGCTCTTCAGTTCTTGACATCGTCCGCACACATTCGACTGCCGCCCGGAGGGGAGGTAGTCATACATGCGGCAGTCCATGCAGTACACTGGGAAGCTCATCCACCGGGTTACTTCTGCTTCCATTCTTGTCCGCCTTCTAGGAGTCCTTATGATCTTGATTAGTGTGCTCACTCCTGTGCCTGGCTCTTTCTTACCTTCTTCGTCTTCCGCTTCCCATTGCTTGTGTGTATGCGTTGTTATCCTCTTGTTTGCCTTCTGTGCCTGCCTTTTCCGTTTGCTCATGTGTGTGTTCTAACTTGAGTCTGCCTTTTCTTGTCCTGCTTTGCCTGTTGCTGCCTTTTTGTATGTGTGTGTGTATGCTACCTCCTGCACCTGCCTTCTTGGCCTACTTTTACTTAGTTTTCTGTCATAGTAACATAGTAACATAGTAGATGACGGCAGATAAAGACCCGAATGGTCCATCCAGTCTGCCCAACCTGATTCAATTTAAATTTTTTTTTTTTTTTTTTTGTAATTTTTCTTCTTAGCTATTTCTGGGCAAGAATCCAAAGCTTTACCCGGTACTGTGCTTGGGTTCCAACTGCCAAAATCTCTGTTAAGACTTACTCCAGCCCATCTACACCCTCCCAGCCATTGAAGCCCTCCCCTGCCCATCCTCCACCAAACGGCCATACACAGACACAGACCATGCAAGCCTGCCCAGTAACTGGCCTAGTTCAATATTTAATATTATTTTCTGATTCTAAATCTTCTGTGTTCATCCCACGCTTCTTTGAACTCAGTCATAGTTTTACTCTCCACCACCTCTCTCGGGAGCGCATTCCAGGCATCCACTACCCTCTCCGTAAAGTAGAATTTCCTAACATTGCCCCTGAATCTACCACCCCTCAATCTCACTGCTGTCCCTGCTGTTGTTCTTCAGTGCCTTCCTTGCCTGTTGCTTCCCTTTGTTCGTGTGTGGGTGTGGCCCCCCTGGGCCTACTCGTTCCTTTTCTTCTGTACTTGCTGCCCCTTAGCCTTTCTTGCTTGTATTTGTATGTGTATATTTTCTTACCTTGCTGTCTTGTTTCTTAAGGCCCTTCGCAAAGGCGCTCTCGCTAAGGCGAGTGCCTTTGCCGCTCGCCTTCGCCATGCGCCGAAAGGCTGTTGGCTCCCTTCCTTTTAAGAGGGTGTCCAGGTGCTGATGCTGCGCTGACGCATTGGGGGTAGGCGGAGCCTCCTCTCGCTGTTATCCGCTCCTCGCCGCCGCTAGATGTATGCTGGCTCCCCTGGCTTCTCTTCTCTCCCTTTGCCTCTCTTCACTGCGTCCATGCGGCTTACAGTAGCCCTCGCGCCACGGCTCCCTTCCTTTTAAGGAAGAGTCCGGGCACTGACGCTTCGCTGATGCGGTGGGGGTGGATGGAGCCTCCTCGCCACCGCTAGATGTATGCTGGCTCCCCTGGCTTCTCTTCTCTCCCTTCGCCTCTCTTCATCGCTTCCATGCGGCTTGCAGACCTTGAAAACTCTAATCTTACAATGTTTTTGGAAAATACTCAGGATAATATTTCCAGAAGAGCTACATTATTGGTGACTTTTTAAAAATCTGATGTAGATAAGAGTCTGTTTATGAAGGTTTACTTGAGTAATAAAGATTCTATATTTATGGTCAAAAGATTCAACTGTTTCCTGATGTGACTCATTCCACTCAGCTATGATGCAAGGTTTTTAGTCTTAAAATCTCAGCTGACTTTAATTGGTGGTACCTTTTATTTGAAATTTCCTTGTAAATGTTTGATTACTTTTGAAGATAAGAATTATATATTTTTTGAGATTGATCAATTAGAGAAGTTCTTCCTTTAAAGCCCCCATGTTTTACTATGGAAGGTAATGTACTTTCATATTCCACTATTACTAAACTTATTGGAGTGACCATATAATAACACATCTTTTCACACACACATTTCGAAGGTTGTCTCTTCCTTTCTTACTCTTCCTGTTTATAGTCTATTCACCTTCTTCTAAATCAGAATTCTCTTTGTATTTTGCATTCTTTAGTTTTTTTCTAAGATGGATTATTGCAATTCTCTTATTGGTCTTCTACAGAAGCAGCTCCATCGGTTATAACTCGTTCAAATCACTGCTGTTCGCTTCCTTTACCATTGTTCTAAGTATGATCATATCACTTTTAAAAAAAATCAGAACACATTCTTCTAATAGCTTTTAGAATCCCTTACAAATATAATGCTCTTTGCCTTCAGATTAAGTCTATTGGCCTTCCTTCTTTATTGGCTAGCCTCTTGGTTCCATATTCTTCCCTGAGAACTCTTCTATCCTCTCAGCGAAACCTTATGTTTGCCCCCTCCTTTAAGCAAATTTTTCTAGACATTTATAGGAATACCTGTTTTTCAGTCATGGCTCCCACTTTATGGAACTCCCTTCCATTTTACCTTAGGGGTGAACATCAATGACAAATTTTAAATTAAAAGACTATTACTTCATGTTGGCTTTGGGTTTTTGCCAGGTACTAGTGACCCGGATTGGCCCCCATGAGGACGGGCTAGATGGACCATTGGTCTGACCCAGTAAGGCTATTCTTATGTTCTTTAATACTTCTTCACCTTCAACCTAACTTTTCAATTATACTTTGAATTAACTAGCATCACTGGAGTATTTCCATCCTCCACCTCCCCCCCCCCCCCCACACACACACTTGTTTCTTCCAGATCCCATTATCACCCTTGATATTGTAATGTTTCCCTATACCCTCTCTTTCCATTTGTTTCTGTATGTCATGTTTTGTCCTTGTTTTGTCAATGTGTTTAATATTACTCCCCCTCCCCAATTTCCTTTTTTATTGTAAACAGCCTAGATTTTACTTTGATTTCTATTTGTGGTATATCAAATAAACTGTACTGAACATTTACTTCTTCTTCTCAAGCCATGAATACACTGCAGGTAGCGTAAAACACATTAATCAGAATACTCTTTAGAGTGGGGAGGCGTAAACTTGGTTTGGTTGAAGATGGAATATAGGATACGTTAAAAGTTATTGTTGATGTTTTATCTTTGTGTAAATCAAATGGCGCCAAAGTATTTGGTGTATAATATTCCACTGTATGTGCTGCTTCCCAAGTTGTGCTCTTGATCGTGCTGCTCTACGTGTTCCAACATTGAAGCATTTAAGACTGCATGTCACCAGAGCAAATATGTTTTCAAGTATAGGACCTTGTGTGTAGAATATGGTTCCGTTGTATATACATCAGCAGGGAAATTTACAAATTTTTAAACGATTTTTGAAAAGATGATAACTATTCAGTAAAATGAAGTATGGAGATTGAGCATTTTGTTTTAAGATTGAGCACTGGACGCTAATTAATGTTTTCATTGTTTGTGTGTGCGATGTTGTTATATTAGTATGTATGAATTTGCTGTGCCCTGCTTTTGTATAAAGCAGGATATAAATGAAATTAACTATAAACTGTTTGCTATGGAACTTACAACCTCCATTTGCCTTTACCTGTGGAAAAAGCTTCCCTTGGATCAGGCCTCTTAAGAGTAATTTTCTTCCCAGGTCAGAAATGGGATTCTTAGCTGTTGCTACATTATTAGTTGTGCAGACATATTTGGCAGGTTAATAAGGCAGAAAATGAGTGTTTTAACTTAAAATCCATGTTTCTGTTTCAACTGATCTTTCTACCTCACACTAACAGAAAACTGCACACTATTTCCCAGAGATGCATACTCTTCACAAAGCGTATGCATGCTTTGTGACAGCAGAATCCAAAAATGTCAGTTTTTTCCTGTTGTTTCAGGCAAATGAATGTACATCCCTAAGTAACCTAGGAGGGGCATAATTAAAAGACACGTCTAAGTCTATTTTGGCCTAACTCACAAGCCGTCTCGGACACGGGAAAAGGTCCATTTTCAAAAAATCATCCAGCATATTTTTTTTTTTAGAAAATCATCCAACTGTATAGCCAGCCGTCTGATCGTCCAGACCGCTAAGTCGTCCATCTTTATACCCCATTTTTGTCCAAAAATTTGTTCAAGTCAAAAACACCTAGAAAAAGACCTTTTGGACATGGGAGGGGCCAGAAAAGTAAGGGACTGGACACCCAGACATGGCAACAGAATAGTGGGGTACTTTACAGGGCACTGCTGTGCACTTCACAAAAATGGTACCACATAAACATCTCATAACAGCTCCCTTATAGGTCATGGTGAGCCACACAAAACACTCCCAGAATCTATTAGACCCACCTATCTACCACCACAATAGCCCTTATGGCTGCAGGAGCCACTTATATGGCAGTACAAAGGGTTTGTTTTTTTTGGGGGGTTGCACGTTTCTCCATGAATGCAGTGATTAGAATGGCTTATGGGCCTGGGTCCTCCTCTCCATGGTTCACTAACCCACCCCCAAGACCACTTAATTCACCTCTGTGCAGCTCTACTAGGCTTTCCTATGCCAGGCTGCCAGGTGCTGATGTTCTGAAGGCAGATTTGTAAAGTTGTTATTATGTTTTTATGGGGGGGGGGGGGGGTCAGTGATCACTGGGGCTATGTGTGGGGGTCTATACTTTGTGTCTGAAGTGCTTATCTGGTCACTTTGGATACCTTTTGTGGACTTAGACCTGGTTTTAGATGGCCTAAATCACAACATCCAAGTTCCGTCTACGCAGTGTTGTAAAACCTTTGGTTATACATGCAGTACAACTAAGTTTAGGACAGCCCAAATCCCACCCTCACCACTCCTGAGTTCAATATTTTTTATTGAGTTTTTTGAAAAAATATAAGAAACAGTTCAAGTACAGGGTATCAAAAAATAAAACAAAACATTTAGTATAACAAATATTCAGTTGTATTGTGCAATGTAGAATTGAATCGTTTTAAAAGATCTAAAGTACTAGGACTGTTCATGAAAAGATAATAAAAGAAAAGATAAGAGGAAAGAGAAATTGAAAGAAGAAAGAAAAAGAATAAAATGAGGAAAAAGATGAAGGTAAAGAAAAAGAAGATGAAGAAGAGAGGAGTGTCTATGAAATAGATTGAACATATGAGTCTAGGAATTTCCAGGGTGATTTACATTGTGTCAAACTTTTGGAAAGTCGAATTATATTTTTCTTTTCATAAGCATATGATTCAAATTTATGATACATGCTCAAAGAATTCCACCAAAAGGTATAGTTTAGTAATGAAGAGGACTTCCAATTTTTCAAGATGTGCATAAGGGCAGTCACAAACATTGCATCAATGAGTTTAGGAGGACAGTTAGACTGTGTAAAACAAGGGTGTTGAGATCGGAGAATTATAATGTCAAAGGAAATTTCTTCTGAACAATTGGTAATAGACTTTATGGTGTCCCAAATGCATGTCCAAAAGGAACGAACTTTAGCACAGTGAAAAAGCATGTGATCAAGAGTCCCAGCTTCTTTCATACAATTCCAACATATAGAGTCTTGTTTTAGGTTAGCTTTCCACATCCGAAAGGGTGTCCATACCGCATTCCACATAATGAAGAACATTGATTGTGAGACTCTGGATGATAAAAGAGGTCGGTTTGTCGATGACCAGAAGAGTTCCCAGTCAACATCAGTAAGTGAGGTTGTCAGCATAGATTCCCAATGTTTCATGGAATGAGAGGAAAATGTGAAAGAGTGATCTCTTAGAATACTATAAAAGAGAGATATCGCTTTACCTTTTGATATAGCCAATGTGGACCAGTGATACAAGGTGTGAATGGATGTCATATAATCAAAGCGTATAGACATAGAAGATAACGTCTTAGTAAGAGAAAGCCACTGTGAGTAAGCAGAAGGAGACAATGAGTAAGTAGAGCAAATTGTGACAAAGGGAACAAACGAAGTGAGAGTGGTTATCTGATGGAGAGACCACAAACCAGCCCGCTGCCACCTTTTCCATGAAAGAGATTTACTATTGATTTGGATTTTGGGGTTATTCCAAATGGACAAGAGTGGACTGTCTTTAATTGAAATCTCTGCGATTACGTCTAGTATGTGAAGGGCATGATGCGTTGCACTCAATAAGGAGTATTTTCTCAAAAGTTTGGGCACTGGCACCGTCAACAAGCATGAAACATGTAATGGTGCACATAAAAACCGTTCCAGGTCAAACCAGGTTGGTGAGTCTTGGGTACTAGGGTTAATAATCCAATAGGCTCCATATTTGGCCAATGATGCGATATAATAAAAATGAAAATCTGGTACATTCAAACCCCCATTAATTTTAGAGGCTTTCAGCTTGTCGAGAGCAATACGAGGTTTTTTGTTGTTCCACACAAAGTCAGATATTTTCTTATTCAACCAATGAAAAAATTTCTTCTTGCATAAGGAGGGAAGCATTGAGAGGGTATAGTTTATCTGAGGAGTAAGGGTCATTTTGATAGAAGCTATTCTGCCCCACCATGAAAGGAAGAGTGGAGACCAACGAGACAGGGTGTTAAGAACTAAACTTTTAATTTTAGATATGTTTAGATCTTGAGTTTGAATCGGATCTTTATGTATTAACACTCCCAAGTATTTTACAGCTCCGTGTGACCACGTGAAGGGAAATTGGGCGAGATCTGAGGGGTAAATAAGATCATTAAGAGGGAAAATTTCTGATTTTTCCCAGTTAACTGAGTATCCAGAAAGCTTGGAGTAATGAGAGACAATATTAACGAGTGAGGGAAGGGAAGCAACAGGATCTCGGATAAAGAGAAGGACATCATCAGCGTATGCTGCTAATTTGATATGACAATAAGTGGTTTCAATTCCTGTTATTGTTGGGCATTGTCGGATAGCAGAGAGGAGAGGTTCCAACGCTAAATTAAATAGCAGCGGCGACAGAGGGCAGCCCTGGCGAGTGCCTCTATGTAGGGAGAATTTGTTGGAGAGAGAATTATTAATTAAAATGTGAGCTGTGGGTTGATGATATAAAGTTTTAATCCAATCTGTATAGAACGGGCCAAAATTGTACCACTTTAAAATTTGGAATAGAAAAGGCCATTCAACTCGGTCAAAGGCCTTTTCGGCATCTATGGCTAAACCGATTACGGGATCTGAGAGTGTTTTAGCATGGGCATTAATATGATGAAAGAGGCGTATATTGTCTCCTATAAACCTTTGTTTAATAAACCCCGTTTGATCTTTGTGAATAAGAGAGGGGATCACTTTGTTGAGTCTCAGTGCAAGAAGTTTTGCCATGATCTTGTAATCTAAATTAAGAAGAGAAATGGGGCGAAAGTTTTTAACCAAGGTAAGGTCTCTGTCAGGTTTGGGAATGACTACTATAGTGGCCTCAGTGAAGTTGAATTGTTTGTCTGGATCAGAGTGGAGGAATTCATAGTAAGAAAGAAGATGAGGAGCCAGAAGATTACGAAACTGCTTAAAAAATTCATTGGTAAACCCGTCAGGACCTGGGGCTTTGCCGGTAGGCATAGCTGATATTGCGGCTTCTATTTCAGATACAGTAATGGGAGAGTCCAGTTTCAATTTCACAGAGTCCGATAAGGTCGGATGAACCAAAGAAGCAAGAAAAGAGTCTATCCCCGATTCTGAAGCAGAAAAATCAGATTTATATAAAGTAGTATAGAAGTTTTCAAATTGAGAAGAGATCAGAGACCGGGTTTTAACCATCTGCCCCATTGGGTTTTGAATGGCTGTGATATGTAGGCGTTTGGATTTGGTTTTAAGATATCTAGCCAAAGGGCGTCCCATAAGGTTGTCTCCCATATAATGTCCAGAGGTTGAGATAAAAATATCCCGTCTAGCAGTACTGGAAACTAAAGTGTTAAATTCGTATTTAAGATTTTGTATACGTTGAAAAATAGATGGATCATGTAAGTGGGTAGACATATGTTGTAGTTCTAACTCTTTGATAGAAGATTCTAAGTCTTTCTCTTTTTTCATGGATTGTTTCTTTTTCCAAGAGGCGAGATTGATAAGTTCACCCCTAAGGGAGACTTTATAAGCCTCCCAGACAATGGATGGGCAAATTTCTGGATCTTTGGAGTTAAGTTCGAAGAATTCAGCAGTGAAAGATTGAATTTTGTCAGCTATTTCTGAGTCTAAGAGTAAAGCATTGTTTAGTCTCCAAGAAGAAGATTCTTTGCGGGGGGCAGAGATAAGTAGGTGTAGGGAGGTGGCCGCATGATCTGTAAGAGAGATTGGGTGAATAACATTGTTTGCCAGGTCCTGAATGAGAGAGGAGGATATAAGAAAGAAGTCTATTCTTGAGTAGGTATTATGAGGTGGTGAGAAGTGAGAGTATTCTCTACCCTTTGGATTAAACAAACGCCATGGATCTACAAGGGAGAAGGCATCTTTAAGGGCATGTAAGGCTGTGAATGACTTGGATTTGGAGGGTTTGCAAGAAGATGATCTATCAATATAAATATCTTGAATTTGATTGAAATCGCCTCCAAGTACTAAAGGGCAAGAACTGTATTCTACTAACGCCATCTGAAGGTCTTGGAAAAATTCTGGGTGGTCTAGGACTGGAGCATAAATGTTAAGGAACACAAAGTTCACTGAGTGCAACGCAGCGTGCACCAAGCACCATCTTCCATCCTTGTCCGTCGTAGAAGAGTGAACTACAGGAGAGAGTTTATCATGGAAAAATATTGAGACTCCATTTTTCTTACGCTGGGTCGCAGGAGAATAAAAGTGAGAGGAGTATCCCTTTAAATGAAATTTTAAGGCAGCAGCGAGAGGCAGGTGAGTCTCTTGTAAAAAAACCACATCAGGGTGCTTATTAAAAATATAGTTAGCTATCTTTTTCCTCTTAATGGGATGATTTAGTCCATTCACATTAAAAGAAAAAATATGCAAGTCAGCCATAATCTTTTAAATAAATTACTATATTGCAGTATATTTTGCACATGTTCAATGTGTGTATATAGCAAAGATAATATTTAAGGTAGACACTCCTGTCAGAAAGTAAAAGAAAGAGCATATAGGTAGTAGAGAAAAAGTAATAAATGTCATCACAAAGGATCACATTCTCATAGATAGAGTTAAAAATTTTTATGGGTGCTCCTGTGAGCATAAAGATATAACACAAATGGGAAAGCTAGCAAAGAACCCCACACCCATACAATATCAATAACTTGAAAATTGGTGTGCTTATCAATATTTGCGATATAACTGAGAAACAAGTGAGTATGTTTGCAGCAAATCATGTCAGCGCATTTTTAAAGATTCCAGAAATGCAACTAAGTCTTTAGGGTCAGTATATGAAGATGTGCGGTTGTTGTAGGTCACTTTCATCCTTGCTGGATACATAAGACCATATTTGGCTCCTATATCTTTAAGCTCCTGTCGATGGGAAAGAAATGCTTTTCTCTTCAAGGCCGTGGATTTGGCCAGGTCTGGAACTATAAAGAACTTTCTGCCTCACCACTCCTAAAACACCCTTT
Source organism: Geotrypetes seraphini (assembly GCF_902459505.1). Lineage (NCBI taxonomy): Eukaryota > Metazoa > Chordata > Amphibia > Gymnophiona > Dermophiidae > Geotrypetes > Geotrypetes seraphini. Next base: position 549,458,782 of record NC_047084.1, read on the forward strand.
TTAGCTCTGGTCGTTCAGCAGCACTGTGAAGGCCTAAGTCATTTTTAAATACGTCTAAAACCCTGTTTGATTATCGGCACTTGGGACGTTTTTTGTTACTGATCGTCCATGTGCCGATTTAGGCCATTTTTTAGACGTTCTTATGTTTCGATTATGAGCCCCCTAGTGTTTAACAACAACATAATAAATGACAGCAAATAAAAGACCAGTCTCATAGGAGCCAGCTCTGTGGGTGCTTGAGCACCACTATTGAACAAACTCCTTGAGCGTGCCTAGAGATAGGTCATTTCCATGGGGTTTAGCATTCCGTCATTTTTGAAAAGTTGGCTCCAATGACCAGTCTTCCCAGCAAGGTGACCATGGTTGTATCCAAGACTTTGTATGGGTTCCCACACCCCTCCCCCGCTTTGTCTTTATGTTTATAATTTACTCCCAGTGCAGTATGCCTCCTCTATGCATCTTATTTTTTTGTTCTTTAAAGAGTCAGTCATTTAAGTTTTACCATGAGTAGAAAATACTCTACACTTCTCCCTCCAAATTCACAGGTTTAAGACTGTCAACTTTGGTTATTCACAAGTTTCTAAACCTTGATCCACCCCCACCTCCTGGACCTCTCCACACCGTACATGGTGGCTTAGTGGTGGAGCAAGAGAAATCTTCCTAAGCTCCTGACCCATGCAGAGCAATCAACAAAAATGGCTGCCTGCGTTCCTGCAGTCTCATGAGACTACAGCAGGAAGTGGTAGTTCAGCATGGGGCAGGTGCATAGAATAATTGCTCCTGCCCTGATTCACCACTAGATAAAGTGTAGAGACATCCGGGAGGCAGAAGTGGGTAAAAGTCAGCCCTAAAAGTTATTCACAATTTTTCCATATTTTTGGGCCAGCTCTGGCCCTAACCCCCACAAATATAGAGGGAGACGTGTATATGCATTTTTATCTTTATGTTTGAAGTAAATGCTGCTTTGTTTATTTCATTGGAATGACTACGAGACGGCATTGTATTTTCCAAAACCAGACAATATTTTTTTATTGTTAGTATAAAGACTTACAAAATTACAGCAGCAAATGCATAGCAGAAAGAAATATATTGCAAATTCAGAATATGCAATGGAGAGTAGAACTTACAACCATATGCCAAGCAGGGGGCTAGCATGTCCCTGCTGGCATACCCAAGTGAATCTATCTCTGGTTTTACCTGTGATGCAAGCCTGCATCCACTGAGATGCCAGGGTCCACAGAGGAATGCTGAGGTGAAATCTGGCAAAAAAACAAAACACGTGTACTGTGAAGGCCATGTGACCTAGTAGTACCATCATGTATCTCGGTGAGATTGAAGAGCGGGAAGACACTGCATGACAGAGTTGAAGAAAAGCCTCCAGACGTTGTTGCGGAAGGAATGCTCTTAGGTAGATAGTGTCCAGAACAGCTCCGATGAACTGTAGATTCAGAGTAGGCAGAAGTTGGGATTTGCGAATGCTGATTTGAAATCACAAGCTTTGTAGGAACCACATAGTCCGTTGGGTCGCTACAATAACCCCCTGAAATGCTGAATCTTTGATGAACCAGTCATCTAGGTAGGAAAACTTGGAGACCATGGTTCCGTAGAGCTGCTGCTACCACCAACATGCACTTGGTGAACACTCTGGGAGATGAAACCAGGCCAAAGGCTAGCACTCTGTATTGGTAATGCAGATTCCCCACCCGAAATCTGAGGTACTGACGGGAGGTCGGATGAATGGGGATGCGAGTCTAAGCCTCCTTGAGATCCAGAGAACATAATCAATCGTTCTGATCTAGATGGGGGTAAAGGGACGCCAGGGACAATATGCAAAATTTTTCTGTGACGAAAAATTTGTTGATAGCCCTGAGATCCTGTCTTCTCCGGAACTAGGAAGGAACGGGAGTAAAACCCCCTGCTCTGCTGTTCAACTGAGTGAAATGAAGAGAGTATCCTTCTCTGAGTATTGACAACACCCAAAGGTCGGATCCTATGGGGGGGGGGAAGGAAGAACAGAGGCAGAACGATGGAAGTTATGCTCTGTTTTAGACAGTCAAAAAGGCTGCGAAGCCTTAAGTGTAGCAGAAGACTGAAGTATCTATTGCTGTGGTTTCTTGGGAGGTGCTCAAGTGTAAGGAGCTGCCCTTGGAGTATAACACCTCTGGAAAACAGGAGTAGGGCGTGAAGGGTTTGAAGGAGCTGGCTTTGGTCTGACAATGGAAGGAAAAAATTTTTCATGTTCAGACAATTGCTTAGTGGCAGCCTCTATGGATTAATCAAAGAGGACATTGCCCTGACAAGGAATGTTGGCTATGTGCAAAGCCAGGCCAAGCGGAGAGAAAGCAATGGCCGTAGCCGACAGCTCAAAGGCATCATTAGATGACTGGAGAAAATGCAATCTGAGTTGTGACAGAGTAGCAGTGACTTCTTGGAACTCGAAATGTGTATGTTGATCTAGGTTCTTGAGAAAACCTGGGAGAAGATCAATAAGGAACTTGAGATAAGTAATGAAGACAAAATTGTAATTGAGGACTTTGGAGGACATCATAGCATTTTAATAAAGACGGTGTCCATGGACTTACCCTCCCTTCCAGGAGGAACTGTAGCATAGACCCTGGAAGGATGGGTTCTTTGCAAAGAAGACTCCACAAGGAGGGATTGATGAGATAATTGTGAAGTCTCAAACCCTTACAATACAGAGTTCTATACCTTGAGTCCAATTTGCCTGGAACAGCAGGTATAGCAGAAAGTCTGCAGACAACGATTGAAAGCTTGATACAAAAGCTTGTTAAGAGGAAGCTGACGTGACTGTGCAGGATGGTGAGGTACATGCAAAACCTCAAAATACTCTTTAGAACCAGCATCTAACTGAATTTCCAGGTCATCAACCATCTGACGAAGAAAGGAAGAGAAAGAAAGACAGCTGATCTACCAAGGCCTTGCCTCGTGAGGGACTCGATGACCTTGAGAACAAAGGTGAAGCCTCTCAGGAGAAGTGACAATCCAAAGAATATGGAAACTTGGAGGAGGCAATGGAAGCAGCTGATTCCTCAGGGTCTGAAAATGGTGACCTCGAGCGAGGAGTTGGAGGCCTCGAAGAGCTGGAAGGTCTGAAATGAGGCCTAGACGAAGAAGGCTGCTCTTTAGAAGAGCTGCACCTCGATGGATGTCTCGATGAAGGCCTTGATCGGCAACAAGAGTGGTGCCTGGAAGCAGGTCTCGAGGATCGAAGAGACTTCGCCCTATGTATGGAAACAGGCAATGCTGCTGATGAATGGATAGGGCTAGAAGTTGGAGATTGAAACACAGTGGATTGGATCAGGGAATCTCGAAGCACTCCCAAAGACTCAGCTCCTTGTATGGAGTGTGAGGATTCCTGTCAAGACACTCGCAAAGAATCTGCTCCTTGCATAGTGTGTAGATGCCAGACCAGACACTCGCAAAGACTCTGCTCCTTGCATAGAATGTGTAGATGCCAGACCAGACACTCGCAAAGACTCTGCTCCTTGCATAGAATGTGTAGATGCCAGACCAGACACTCGCAAAGACTCTGCTCCTTGCATAGAATGTGTAGATGCCAGACCAGACACTCGCAAAGACTCTGCTCCTTGCATAGAGTGTGTAGATGTCAGACCAGACACTCGCAAAGACTCTGCTCCTTACATAGAGTGCGAAGCTTCAGCTTGAGGCACAGGCAGGGACTTGACATCGCCGGAGACTGCCGATTGCCCAGGCTGGATGACAGGAGGCAATGTCGAGGCAGAACCATATTTGCTCAGTAAATGAACAAAGTGCTGCTCCAACATGGTCTGGAGAGAAGCCTGCAAAGGTGGATCCACGTCTGAAACTGGACCACTTGCTGAGGCTAAAGGCTCCAAGGTGGCAGTGGAGATGTGCCTGAACTTTGAGGTCTTGGAAAGCTTAAGGACCACCGCAGAAGCCTTCTGCTTAGGCATCTGACCTAAGGGGATCTCAGGGGAAGATAAAGCAGGTGTACTCAAGGCTAAAGACGATCCAAACGAGGACGGTCTGATGAGACTCAAGGTTGGAGTTGTGGAAGCAGGAGGACCTTCGCTGGAAGATGGGACCAAGGCAGAACTTGAGGTTGAGGGTATCAGTGAAGAGTCCATGCTGAAGAGTATTTCCACTAAAACTCGACGACGTTTAAGGGCTCGAGGTTGAAGAATAGCACAGGGCTTGCACGACTTCGGAATATAGTAACATAGTAACATAGTAGATGACGGGAGTTAAAGACCCGAATGGTCCATCCAGTCTGCCCAACCTGATTCAATTTAAATTTTTTTTTTTTTCTTCTTAGCTATTTCTGGGCGAGAATCCAAAGCTTTACCCGGTACTGTGCTTGGGTTCCAACTGCCGAAATCTCTGTTAAGACTTACTCCAGCCCATCTACACCCTCCCAGCCATTGAAGCCCTCCCCTGCCCATCCTCCTCCAAACGGCCATACACAGACACAGACCGTACAAGTCTGCCCAGTAACTGGCCTAGTTCAATCTTTAATATTATTTTCTGATTCTAAATCTTCTGTGTTCATCCCACGCTTCTTTGAACTCAGTCACAATTTTACTCTCCACCACCTCTCTCGGGAGCGCATTCCAGGCATCCACCACCCTCTCCGTAAAGTAAAATTTCCTAACATTGCCCCTGAATCTACCACCCCTCAACCTCAAATTATGTCCTCTGGTTTTTACCATTTTCCTTTCTCTGGAAAAGATTTTGTTCTACGTTAATACCCTTTAAGTATTTGAACGTCTGAATCATATCTCCCCTGTCTCTCCTTTCCTCTAGGGTATACATATTCAGGGCTTCCAGTCTCTCCTCATACGTCTTCTGGCGCAAGCCTCCTATCATTTTCGTCGCCCTCCTCTGGACCGCCTCAAGTCTTCTTACGATTATGGTCAGGCCCAAGGCATTTGAGGTACCAGCGGTGTAAGAGAAATCGCACGCTGGCACTGGCTACACTGCTTGAAGCCCGTGACTGGCCAGGACATAGGAGAGAAATTAGCCATTGCAAAATCGAAGCCCGCAGGCTGCGGCCTGGCCCGCCAGTCAGGCAATGAGGAAAAAATCAAAATAAATTTTCTTCTGCTTTTTTTTTTCTTAAAAAAAGGAAAATTAAGAAAGTAACACAGCGATTCGCGACTAAAAAGAACACAAACCGCGGTGAGAGAAGGCACGAAACGAATGAAGTTCAATGCAGAGTTTCAAAGTACAGACTTCTAGGCTCCGCGGAAAACTAAGAACTGAGGAGACTCGCCCTGTGCTGGGCAGGAAGGCAGTCGCGCATGCGCGATGCGGCTGACTCAAACTTCTACATTTCTACAAGCAAGTCTGCTTGCGAGGCTGTCTGCATCCGGGCTCCGTGGATGACGTCACCCATATGTTGAGAATAGACTGCCTGCTTGTCCTGGGATAATGAATGTTTCCTGCCTTATAGGTGGTTAAGAGTGTTGAATCCAGATAGATGCAGCCCTTCCTGGGTCAGAATTGCAGGATCCTGGTACATCCTGACACATTCTGCATATTCTGTGCTTTTGATAGGGAAAGAGTGCATGGAATGGATGTTTCTAGCCTTATAGGTGGTGAAGGGTGCTGAATCCAGGGGGATACAGCCCTTCCTGGGGTCAAAATTGCAGGATCCTAACAGGCTGCCAATCAAGTGGAGAATGCTTGCTCCAGGGCAAGGCAAATGATGGGTTGTATCCGTAGAGGTTTTGTCTGCAGGAGACCTGAGGTCTTAATGCCGCTGTACAGATCCATGGTGAGACTTCATTTGGAGTATTGTGTTCAATTCTGGAGACCACACTACTGGAAGGATGTGCTGAGAATTGAGTCGGTTCAGCGAATGGCCACCAGGATGGTCTTGGGGCTCAAGGATCTCACGTATGAAGAAAGGCTGAATAAATTGCAGCTTTATTCACTTGAGGAACGAAGAGAGAGGGGAGACATGATTGAAACATTTAAGTACATCACGGGCCATACCGAGTCGGAAGATGGTATCTTCTGTCTCATAGGACCCTTGACCACCAGAGGACATCCGCTGAAAATCAGGGGAGGGAAGTTTCATAGCGACTACAGAAAATACTTCTTGGTGGGCTATAGCCCTTTTCAGTCATTTTTCTATGATCCTGCTGGATCCTGGATATCCTGCATTATCCTAGTAAGTCCTGTGCTTTTGACGGGGAAATAGTGCATGGACTGGATGTTTCTAGCCTTATGGTGGTTAAAGGTGCTGAATCCAGATAGATGCAGCCCTTCCTGGGGGTCAGAATTGTAGGATCCTGGCATTTCCTGTGCTTTTGATAGGGAAAGAGTGCATGGAATGGATGTTTCTAGCCTTTTAGGTGGTGAAGGGTGCTGAATCCAGGGGGATACAGCCCATTCCTGGGGTCAGAATTGCAGAATCCTGGTATGGATTATTGTGCACCTTGCCCTAGCCCTCTATGTTTAGGAGGCCAGTCCCAGGGAGTTCTGTCAACCAATTCTTGATGCTATATAAAGGAGGCCAGGTGGCACTGCTAGAGCCAGAATGAGGGGGCTGGAGTATACTCAGGTAGGGTTACCAGATTACCCATTTGGAAATCCGGACCACCCTGGACCCACCTATTCCTACCCCATCATGTTCCAGTCCCGTCACCAATCCCACCCTAACCCTGCCCCCTGCTGCCTGTCGGGTTTTCAAAAGCCATCTGGATCTCCAGACGTCCTCAAAAGGAGGACATTTCTGGGGGAATCTGGATGTCTGGTAACCCTACACTCATGTATCCCTCAAAGCCACACAAAAAGCAAAACCGTGTTGCAGCTGGTGTAACTGCAGGCAGAAGTGTTTTGCACTTCTTTTACAGGATGTCTGAAGTTAATTTACATTCTGGGTTAAAGTTGAAAAACTCATGTCCAAGAAACATGGGGCGAGGACAATAATCTATAGTGCACCTTGTAGTCATGTTAAATTTGAACACAAACATTTTCTGGTACAAGAGAGATTCCACCTTTTCAAGTCTCACACATTAGTCCATCCATAAGGTGTTATCTTCTCCTGCTGCAGGTTGTGAAATATTAATGGCAAAACAGTAACATTAATTTGCCTAGGAGAGAGTGTGGCATTGTGGTTAAAGCTACAGCCTCAGCACACTGAGGTTGTGGGTACAAACCCAGGCTGCTCCTGTGACCCTGGGCTAGTTTCTTAAACCTCCCCTCCCTCCCCCCATTGCCCCAGATTGATTGTGAGCCCCACCAGGACATGCAGGAAAAAATGCTTGAGTACCTGAATAAATTCATGTAAGCCATTCAGAGATCCCCCGAGTGAACAGTATAAAAAATTGAATAAATCTGAATAATTAGTTTCAATAACATTGACCAGGTTACTGAAATTCTAAATCCAAAGTATTGTTCTTTCCCCCCCCCCCCCCTCTGTGTGATAAGTTATAGCCTATTTTTTACTGCTCCTCTGGCTGTCATTCAGCAGGGAGTCCCCGCGTTGACGTCTTCTCCTTCTCTGCTGGTCCGCCCACACAGGAAGAGAAGAACATATAAGGGGCGGGACCTGCAGAGAAGGAGAAGACGGAGTTGCAAGCCTATTTTTACTGCTGTCTGGTTGTCATTCTAAACTAAAGGGAGTCCCCGCGTTGACGTCTTCTCCTTCTCTGCCGGTCCACCCACACAGGAAGAGAAGAGCGGGGGGACCGGCAGAGAAGGAGAAGACGGCGTTGCAGGGGACTCCAGTAAATGCATAGCAGCAGCTGTGGCAATCAAAAAAAGAGGAGGTCTGCTGTTAAGGTGGATCAGGATCCTGGAAAATCCTACAATTTTACCAGGATCTCAATACAAGTCTATGAGGATCCTAGAGATCCTGCAAATCCTGGTTTTACCCAGACCCTCGCGTAGATATACAATTCCCTGTGCAGTGAAATGGCCGGACTGCTGAAGCTTGTCTGTGTCCTTTCCTACAGAAAACAAACACAAAAAATACTGACAGAAGGGGAGGAGGTTAGCACGTCTGAGTTTTCAGTAACAATGCTTTTCACGCCCCCACCCGTTCTGATCCGCAATGGATGAAGGACTTTGGGGCCTGGTTGTTGGCTGATCTCCCCACACTTCCTCAGGCGGAGCAAAAGACAGGATCGCTTCTACCTTTACCCGGTCCTATCCGAGGCTTTAACTACATCCAGCAGATTACCCAGCTGCGGCAAGAAAATTCTCCCCACTCAGGCGCAGCGTCTCGCTGCTAAGATATTCCTAGGCATGGGTGCTGCACCATGTTAAAGTTGGCTACGTGCATCCAGAGACACTCCGCCTCATTAAAATCGCAAAGATAATAATTGTCGGGAGGAGTTGGCCATATATCTCAGGTTCTGGCAGATTTTCCATTCTCCCATCTTCTGACACCAACCACATTCTGACTTTTGCCCAGCAGAAGTAGACAACGCTCCAAGAAAGGCTCAGCCTGTCTCGTAGCTGCAGCGAACGCGTGCGCTCCCCCATCCAGCCAGAGAGGTTTGAAAGTTCGTATGCAAGCCCCGCCCCGCAGCTCCCTGCCCATTGGCCAAGCTTGTCTCTTCACCTCTGGAAGGGGGAGGAAAGCAGCAATTGACGCTCTCTAACAGCAGGCGTGTAGGAGAAAGAGGGGGGAGTATCGCCGCTCCTCCTCTCCGGCGTGCAGTGGCTGTGTTAAACCCCATGCACAGGGCTATTTTACTGAAGAGCTAGTCAAAGCCTCAGGTTCTATACAATAAGATCGGTTCGCAGTTACTTTCTTAATGCAAAAATTATTTGTTTTGGCCTCCCCCAAAGAAAACAAAGGGGAAGTTGCCTTTTGGAAAACGACATGCGTTCAATAAGGAAAAGATGGACAATTTGCACAATAAGTATTCTGCTGATCTTTTATAAGACAAAAGAAATTGCAAGAACAGAAGAGCACCAGGAAACGCAACTGACAGGGTAAAAAATGTGAACTGCACCAATGTAGTTTAGCATCTGTTGGGGTTGAAAATGCATGTTCTGTTGATCTTTTACTTATCTTTATCATAATTTGGTGTGATGAGAGTTCTGTGTGCAAAAGGAGAACTGTGTGTGTGTGTGTTTAAAACGCATTAGCAAAATACAGTAGTCTGTACCAGGTCAACGTAGATTGCAAGCTTTTTTTTTTTTTCTTGGTATGTCATAAGAAAGTTACTGATTTTCCTATGTTTAAGGAAAGGATGTAAATGCCTCAGAACACGTTGACCATAGATATCAGTTCTTCCCTTTTAAAATTTTAGGTGTACCTTGCACAGAAACTTAACATCGTTTCTTCTCCACCTTGATGAGGTGTAATGAAATAAAAATGTTAAGCAATCTGTATGTGAAATGATAACAGGTTTAAGGAGTTTTCCATCATGTAAGCTAGGATGCTTTTTAGTATATCTAAATTTGAATAAGTTTGTTGTTGCACAAATTGAGAAGTCATTTTACAAGAAGTGTTTGTTCATTTATTTTTTTAAGCTGGCGCAGTTAATTCTTTATAACTTTATTATTATTATTATTTAAATCATAGTTTAAAAAATAAATTCCGGAACGCTGTTCCATTGTGGCCAGCAGGCCCCAGTTTCTCTTTCTTTGATATTTAAGGAAGACCGGTTCATAGCTTTTTCATGTGTCAGATGAAGAACTTTTTGTGTGGTGGACACAGACCCAGTTTTCTTTAGGACTTAGCTTGTTTGGCTTAAGATCAGTTTGAAAAAGGTTTTAAAACGTACCAACTTTTGTTCTGTTTATTTAGATAATTGCGAACCTAATGTGAAATAGACAATTCATTTTAGTTTTAAATACAGCCTAAATTTTAGTGGTAATAATAGCAATGGTGTTGAGGGTGTACTGATTTCAGTTCAACCTCTTCCTCTGACAGAGGTGTCTTGTGCTTTTATGCTACCCATGCACGCGCTTCCTTACTTGGCTTTCTCCTAGCCACAGTGAAAGAGGAAGCCTGTGAATTGTAATGATTGTTCTGTTGTCTTCTGAAACAGATCTTAAGCTGGGTGCCTTTCTTGCATATTGCACTGGGTGTTGCTTTTCACAGACCTTCTTGCTATCACTGGACTGAAACAGAGAAAGATGCTGAGGAGAGTGGCTAGAGCAGGCAGAACAAAAAAAAAAAAAAAAAGAAAGAAAAGGAGACGGGTGGTGGATATGGGGGTGTAGATGACAAAGAGCGAGGGGTTAGGGGTAAAAAATGGAGTTGAAAAAAGAGGGGGTGAATGAGAAGATACGGGGGCAAGACGGATACAGGCTGGAACGCAGAAGGCGCGAACTTAAGAGCCGTCGTCTTGCGTGCCTGCACCTTGCCAGCTGTGCGCCGCTGGCTGCGGAGAGCGGGAGGAGGCGGCGCTGACGAGGGGGGGGGGTTATTTGCTTTCTTTTGCAATGCCTTCCTTTGTCACGCCTCGAGACTTCCTCTCCTTCGCTGTCAGTTCGGCTCGCCGTCAGTAGCCAGCCACCACAATATTGCAGTAGCAGGAAGGAGCGTTTGCACCTGCCGGCGTGAGGAGAAAGAGCCGGCTGATAATGAGCTCGAGCCTTTTGTTGGGGGGAAGTGGGTTTGTGGGAGAGAGGCGCGTGCACGGCAGCGCTCGTCCTTCTTAATTAACTTGCTAATTACAGGTCAGTCGGGGGCCAGGGGGATCGTTGCCCGCTCCTGCCTGCAGAAGTGTTAGTTTAAAAAAAAAAAAAAATGTATTCGTAGCAATATTTTCTCCCTTTCCATGTCCCACACTCGTAGGGATATTAAAAAAAAATAAAAATGCCAGTTTGACATGAGACACTACATTGTGTGTTTGTACATAATAGATTTACAAGGTATAACAAACATTTGATTTCATAAAGTGAAAAATCCTCCCCTTCCTGGAGAAATGCCGGAGCAGATGTCTATTACCCTTTCCTTGGTATGGTCCCAATTAAGAATGTACCCACCAGCACTTAAGAATGGAAAAGGCATTGTTCTTTTGTTATAGCACTAGTGTGAGCTGATGCGTAGAGGCCCAAGAACTTGAGAGGAATTAAGAGTGATCACAGCAAAACCTCTCATAGTGAAATTGTCTTTCAGTCATCTTGCTCACTAGCTTTGTATTTTTTTAATCATCTACACCATTATTTCTTTCTTCATATTTACAAATAGCCCATTGAAAACAGCACTAGAGAAAACATCAGTAACTACTACTGCTATTTATCAAATCTATAGCGTTGAAAGACGTACACGGCGCTGTACATCTAACATGTAATAGATGGTCCCTGCCCAAAAGAGCTTACAATCTAATTTAGACAGACAGGACATGTAGGGGTTGGGGAGTTACTTGCAGAGAGAATGATAGGATGGATAAAGGTAATTTATAGTAAATGTGAGTTAAGAGTTGAAAGCAACCTTGACATGGTGGGCTTTTAGATTGGATTTGAATATGATAGAGATGGAGCCTGACATAATGACTCAGGCAGTTGTTCCATGGATATGCATCAACAAGAAAGAAGGGTCAGAGTCTAGAGTTGGCAGTGGAGGAGAAGGGTACAGATAGGAGTGACTTGCCCAATAAATGGAGTTCAAGGGGGGAGATAAGTGTGAAGAGATATTGAGGGGCTGCAGAGTGAATGCACTTTTAGGCCAGTAAGAGGAGTTGAACTGTATTTGGAAATGGATGGGGAGCCAATAAGGCGAGTATGACAGCTGTCACGGAATATAAGCCATGCAGCATTGCATAAACTGAAAGTGCGATGGGAGAGATAACAGAATCCCATCGAGGACCTCATATCAAGGAGTACCGTATTTTCACGCAGATAACGCGCACCCGTGTAAAACGCGCACACGGGTATAGCGCGCAGAAACCACGATTTTATGTACAAAAACTTTTGTATACCGCGCTCACGGGTATACTGCGCATGCAGCCCGACTGTCCTTTCGCCCGCCCCGACTCTCCTCTGGCCACCCCGACTCTCCTTTCGCCCTCCCCGACTCTCCGTGCGCTGTCCCGACTATCCGTTCACCCTCCCTGACTTTCCGTGCACTGCCCCGCCTCTCCGTGCGCGGCCTGAGGCACATGGTCGGGTTGGGCCCATGTGCCTCAGGCCGCGCCCCCAGGTGGGACCTAAGGCTCCAGGGCCTATTCTGATTGGCCCACGTGCCTTAGGCCCCACCAGTAGGCGGAGCTTTGGGACGGATGGGCCAATCCGACCTCATTCCGTCGTTGGCTGCCTGCCGGACAGGCGGGTTTGGCTCCCGTCTGTCCGGCCAACTACCAAAGGTACGGGGAAGGGGGGTGGGGGTGTCGTGGGGGTCGGCCAGGGGGGTCGCGGGTCGGCTGGGGGGGCGGTCGGAGGTTCTTGGGGGGGCGGTTATTGGAGGGAGGGGGGTTTGCGTCAAGGGCAGGAGGGCCTGGGATCCCTCCTGCCCGTAATGTAGTGCGGGGTGGGGGTAGGGGGTCGCCGTGGCCAGGAGGGTTTGGGCTCCCTCCTGGCCCGATATTGTCGGGGAGTTGGGGAGTCGGCCGGGCAAGAGGGCTTGGGCTCCCTCTTGCTCCGATCGTGGATGCGGGTGCGGGTGGGAGCGCGTGCGAGCGGTCGTTCGGGGTGGGGGTGCGAGCGGTCCTGCGGGGGGGGGGGTGAATCGGGCGTCGGGCGGGGTGGGAACTATGTAAAAAAATTTTTGTATACTGCGCTCACGCGTATAACGCACGAGGGATATGCGCAGTAGGTAAAAACACGTATAACGCGCGCGTTATATGCGTGAAAATACGGTAAGTGGCGATCAACAGTATCGAAAGCAGCAGATTGATCAAGAAGGATGAGGATAGAGAAGAGGCCTTTGGATCTGGCCAGGAACAGGTCATTAAAGACTTTAGTAAGTGCAGTTTCCATGGACTAGAGTGGGTGAAAGCCTGATTGAAGTAGGTCAAGAATAGCTTGAGATGAAATGAAGTCTAGGCGGTGAATAGCATGTTCAGGTAGCTTAGATAAAAAGGGGAGGAGGGTTTTGAATTTCCCAAAAACACTTACAATGTTCCCAAAAGAACTGTTTTATAAATTTTTGAAAGAAGTCTTTAAATACCCCGAATATGGGCTTCAACCTCTACATAAAATATATTTTATACCTGTTTCTGTTAAAAAAACCTATCTCTTCAGAGGTTGATCAATCTAATGCTAATTTGTTAAGTCCTTTAGATTTATCTAGAATTTTGGAGACTTCAGAAGAAGAAGTTGTAGTTCGAACAACACTTCTAGTGACATTTGTATTTCTACAAGATAAGGAAGTGCTTCTTCGCCTATTTTTTTAGGCTTAAAGAAATCTCCTATATGGATGGCAAGTTTTCTAAATTTTCAGATGTCTCTAGAACGACACAAACAAGAAGAAAAAGATTCCTAGAATTGAAAGAAAATGTTAAAACATTGGGGGCAAAATTTCAATTGCACTATCCTTGTAAATGTGTGATTTTCTAGGATCAGAATACTTATGTTTTTATGAACCTTCCCAATTGCAGTGCTTTTTTGGAAAGGATAGGAGTGACAATGCAGAGTTCCAAATGATCCCAATTTACAGGTCTGAATTAAAAATGCAGATGAGGTACTAAATAGATTTCTGTTAATTGACACAATTCAATCACTAACTTGAAAATAAAATCATTCCCCCTACCTTTGTTGTCTCCCTCCCTCCATGTTGTGCCTCAACTAGGTGCTTCCCTCTGGCGGGTAGCCTACCTTCTGGTCGGCTCCCGCCTGGCCATTTTATGCAGCCCGCGCTACGATGTGGTATTTTCATTGCCGCCCCTGGTGTTATCTTCTGGTTGGCTCCCTCCTCCTCACAGCCACAGTGTGCACAAAGCCACTGGCGGTGGCTCCTCATGCATCCCACGCCTCATCCAGAAGCATTCCCTCTGACGTTGTGAGGAGGAGGGAGCCGGCCAGAAGATAACACCAGAGGTGGCAATGAAAATGCCGCATCGCAACACGGGCCACATAAAACGGCCAGGCGGGCCAGATGAGTTTGACACCTGTGTGTTAGAACAAGTGTATGCAAATACCTATTTAGAACTTTTTTAATGCATAGAAATCAATTTGTACATAATTTTGCATGCATTTCATTTTATATGTGTTAATGAAGTGAATGTACTCTTAACAAATGTTATCCTTAACACATACAAAACTAGACTAGACTAACAAAAAGACAAGATTAGGCAGTCACCTAGAATAGTAGTCAAAATCATGGAGGGGGAGCTGATGGGCTAGGGATTCAAAAATTTTAATTGAAAGGGGCAAGACTGAAAGTTTGCTTTTGGCACACAATTCTCTTGAACCAGCCCTGCCTATACAGTTACTATCACAAGTCTCCAGGTGTGCTTAACAACATCAGTAGCCTCAAGTACTGAAGTACAAACATGGATGGCTACGGTTGGTCTCTGCCCTTTTAAACTTGGCCAAGGATTCCAATGAGTGGAACGCATGAGTGAGAATCTACCAACACAAGGTGGAGAAAGAATTTACAAAACAAGAGAAAAAAACTCAGAATCTGACCAACAAACAACTGAACCTACCTCCTAGGTGCAAATCTCTAACTACATGACTGCCTCTTGGAAATAAAAATCTGGACGTCCCAAAACAAGGTAAAACTAAACGCAGCAGAAACCAAGCTCAGAACTGGACTTGTCTCAACTACTCTACGCCTTTGTCCTCTTCCGTATGGACTACTGCAACACGCTTCTAAATGGGCTCCCTGCAAAACATATCCATCGACTTCGAGTACAAAATGCCACCATTCGACTCTTGAAGAATCCCTGGCATTGCACGCTGCCTACTGGCTGTCGATTGACAAACGATTTATATTCAAAGGCCTAGTAATAGCCTACAAACTCTTCCACAATATGGTGCCAGCCTATATGGCCTCCAAACTTCCGCCCTATGCCTCAAATCGACCACTCCGTTTGCTAGATGAAAAGTGATTATGCATGCCCTCGGGTCGAGTCCTCCACCTTGAGAAAGCCCGAAAAAGATCTTACTCATACTACCCACCGCACCTATGGAATAAACTACCTACCTGCAAAAGAGTGGGGAGAGTGTGGCACAGTGGTTAAAGCTACAGCCTCAGCACCCTGAAGTTGTGGATTCAAACCTACGCTGCTCCTTGTGACCCTGGGTAAGTCACTTAATCCCCCCCATTTCCCCAGGTACATTAGATAGATTGTGAGCCTACCAGGACAGATAAGGAAAAATGCTTGAGTACCTGAATAAATTCATGTAAACCGTTCTGAACTCATCTGGGAGAACAGTATAGAAAATTGAATAAAATAAAAAAAAATAAAAGATCATTAGAAAGCCTATTGAACTTCAGGAAGGCAATAAACTCGCCTCTTCCCCTGACCTTCTATGAGAATGTGCCAATCAAATTCCCCGAATGTTCTGACAAAGTGCCCAACCCACCACTGTCTTGAATTTAATACGCTATGGGACTCATAATCGAAAGAGAAAAACATCCAAAAACCAGCCTAAGTCGGCACTTAGATGAACATTGTCCAAATACATAAGTGCCGATATTAAAAACGGGTTTTGGACGTATTTCTAAAAAACCTAGGCCTTCATAGTGCCACTGAACAACCAAAGCTAAAAGGGGCTTTTCAGAAGGAGTGTCAAGGGCAGGAGTTGGGCGGGACGTGGGCTGGCTTAGACTTAATCGTACAGCATGTATAACCGAAAGTTATACAGCCCAGGATCGATGGAACTTGGACGTTGTGACTTGAAACACATAAAACAGACCCCACACACTACCCCAGTGATTACCGACCTCCCAAAAAAATATTAATCACACCTTTAAAATCCAGCCTCCAGACCATCATCACCTGGCAGCCTGGCATAGGAAAGCCTAGTCATCCAGCACAGAGGCGGCTTAAGCCATCTTGAGGGTGGGTTAGGGACTCATGGAGAGGAAGACTCATGCCATAAGCCCCTGTAATCACTGCATTGATACTTAAACATGTGCACTCCCCTATATACCCCCAAAACTCTTTTTTTACTGGCATATAAGTGGCTCCTGCAGCCATAAGGGCTATTAGGGTGGTAGATATGTGGGTCTAGGGGATTCTGGAGGTGCTTTGAGGGGGCTCAACATGACCTATAAGGGAGCTATAGTTAGGAGAAGATATGGCACCCTTTTTGTGAAGTTCACAGCAGTGCCCAGTGCCCTGTGCACTATTTAGGTGGCATGTCTGGGTGTTCAGTCCATCACTTTGCAGACCCCTCCCACGTCCAACAGGGCTTGTTCTGGCGTTTTTGACTTGGACAAAAATGTGGTATAAAGATGGACGATTTAGCGACTTGGATGATCAGATCTGCAGGATGTATAATTAGACGATTTTTGAAAGAAAAAAATTTTGGACGTATTTTTCAAAAATGTGTCCTAGGCTGTTTTTTACTTTGGATGATTTACGACTTAGATGAAAACGGACTTAGATGTCCCTTTCGATTATGCCCCTCTATGTGCTTCATCCTATGTCTGACCATGTCATGTTTTATCATAGTGTTCTTCACACTCTGTCGTACTATTCACCATCTTTGTCCTACTATACTATACGCCATATTATGTTTGCCACACTTTCTACCATGCTTTAATCTCTCATGCCATGTCCGCTACACAGTGTTTGCTATTCCATGTCTTCTGTGCTATGTTTCATCACACATGCTTGCCTTATTAATTTTGCCAAGTTTCATACTACGTTACCCATCTTTGTAATAATATTTCTCACCATACCATGTTGTCCCAGGACAAGCAGGTAGCCTATTCTCACATGTGGGTGACGTCATCCACAGAGCCTGGATGAGGACAGCCTTGCAAGCAGACTTGCTTGAAAGTCTGCCGCACCGCTCATGCGCGAGTGCCTTCCCGCCCAGCACAGGGTGCGACTCCTCAGTTCTCAGTTTTTCATGGAGCCGAGAAGTCCATCTATGATGCTCTGCACTGAACTAAGTTCGCTTCATGCCTTCTCTCACCGCGGCTCATGTTTTATTTCTTTATTATAGTGTCGCTGTGTTTTCTTTCGGTCATTGTTTAAAAAAAAAAGTTAAACTTTTTTGTCGAGTGACGGCGGGGCCTGTCACGTGCCCTCAGTCTTCGGGCTTTTACTTTGCGGTGGCTATTTTTCCTGCTATGTCCCGGCCGGTCACGGGCTTTAAAAAGTGTAGCCAGTGCCAGTGTGAGATATCCCTCACTGACCCACACCATTGGTGCCTTTGGTGTTTGGGCCCTGACCACTGCCCGGAGTCATGCGTTCGCTGTGCTACCCTTCAACCTCGAGCCCTCAAACGTCGTCGAATTCTAGTGGAGATTTTCGGTATGGAAACCCCTACTACAGCCTCGACCTCCGATTTGGTCAAGCTTGCTACGGGGTGTCCTCCTGCCTCCTCGACCTCAACTCTCATCAGACCTTCCCCGTTTGGAACGTCCTCGACCTTGAATAAATCTGCCAAGTCTTCTTCTGAGCTTCCCTCAGGTCAGATACCTCAGCAGACAGTTCCAGTGATGGTCCTCAAGCTACCTAAGCGTCATTCCTCCAAGTCGAAGCATTCTTCCTCTTCATCCTCGGAGCCTTTAGCCTCAGCAAGTGGTCCAGTTTCAGACTCGGATCCACAAATGCAGGCTACCACCCAGACCATTTTAGAGCGGGAATTTGTTCAGTTACTGACCAAATATAATCCTGCCTCGACTCTACTTTCTGCAGTCCAGCCTGGGCACTCAGCATTCTCACAAGAGGTTGAGTCCTTGCCTGTTCCTCGAGCTGAATCTACACACTCTATGCAAAGAGTCCAGTCTTTGCGAGTGTCTGGTCTGGAATCTTCACATTCTATGCAAGGAGTCGAGCCTTTGAGAGTGTCTCGTCTGGAATCCTCATACTCCATACAAGGAACCGAGTCTTTGGGAGTGCTTCGAGATTCCTCAATCCAAACCACTGAGTCTATGGGACTTCGATCTACAGCTTCCAGCCCTATATCCTCACATAAGGCACTGCCCGTTTCGAGGCATAGGGTGAAGTCTCCTCGACCTCGCACGAGACCTGCTTCCAGGTAGCACTCTCATCGCCGGTCGAGGCACCCATCAAGGCGCAGGTCCTCTTCAAGAGAGCAGCCTTCCTTGTCCAGGCATTCCAGCTCTTCGAGACCTCCAATTCCTCGATCCAGGACACCAATAGCAGAACCTGAGGGCTCCACTTCTCCAAGTGCCTCGTCTCAGTCTGCTTATTCGTAGGATATCAATACTCCAGAGAGGCCTCACCTTTGTTTTCCACTCGAGACGCCTCGAGGTCATCGAGTCCCTCTCGAGGACATCCTCTTGCAGATCAATTGTCCTTTTCCTCCTTCCTCCTTCAAATGGCTGAGGACCTGGATCTTAAATTGGACTCTAGTTCTAAGTACTCTAAGGAGTATTTAGACGAAATGAGTTTGCCTCAACCTCCTGCAGAGTCTCTCAAACTTCCTCTTAACAGGCTTCTTTCTCAAACTTTCAAACGAAACTTGGAGACTCCTTATGCTATTCCAGGCAAGTGGGAATTGAGGTATAGAATTGTACATTGCAAGGGCTTTGAGAACTCTCAACTATCTCATCAGTCCCTTCTTGTGGAATCTTCCTTAAAGAGGAGTAATTCTTCCAAGGTCTATGCTACCATACCTCCTGGCATAGAGGGCAGAACCATGGACAAGTTTGGCCATCGTCTCTATCAAAATTTGATGATGGCCTCCAGGATTTTGAATTATAATTTCATCTTTACTACTTATTTTAAGTATTTTATTGATATATTCCCTGGTTTTACTAAAGACCTTGCTCAGCACAGACTTTTGAAGTTCCAGCAAGTCATTGCTACCTTAGCACAACTCAGGTTTCACCTTCTTCAGTCATCTTATGATAACTTTGAACTTTCCTCGAGGGTCACTGATTTCTCAGTAGCAATGTGCCGTCTTGCCTGACTTCGCACCATTGATATGGATCCCAACATTCAGGATCGTCTGGCCAATATTCCTTGTGAAGGCAATGACCTCTTTGATGAATCTATAGAGGCCTCCACCAAGAAGTTGTCTGAGCATGAGAAATCTTTTGCTTTCATGGTCAGACCAAAGCCTAAGCCAGCTCTTTCCAAGCCTTCTCAACCTCTTCCATCCTATCAGAGGCATTATCCTCTGAGGGTAGCTCCTTACACTCGAGCACCTCTCAAGAAACCACAACAACAGCAGAAGCAACAGAAACCTCAGCCTTCTGCTGCACCAAAGACTGTCTCAAACAGAGCATAACCTCCATCGTTCTACCTCTGTCCTTTCCTCTTCCCATAGGACGTCATCTCCATCATTTTTACCATCGATGGGAGATCATTACATCTGACCTCTGGGTGCTGTCAATAATCAGGGAAGGATACTCTCTTCATTTCACTCAGATTACACCAGAGTTTCCTCCAAGAGAGTATCCTTCCAATCCATCCCAGACAGCCCTTCTTCTTCAGGAAGCTAAAGCTGTGCTTCATCTCCATGCCATTGAGGAAGTTCCCTTGGAACAGCAGAGCAGGGGTTTTTACTCCAGTTACTTACTAGTTCCGAAGAAGATGGGCGTTCTGCAGCCCATACTGGATCTCAGGGCTTGCAACAAATTTTTGGTCAAAGAAAAATTTTGTATGCTGTCCCTGGCATCCCTTTATGCACTTCTAGATCAGAACGATTGGTTGTGTTCTCTAGATCTCAAGGAGGCTTACACTCACATCCCCATTCATCCGGCCTCCCGTCAGTACTTCAGATTTCGGGTGAGGAATCTGCATTTTCAGTACAGAGTGCTACCCTTCGGCCTGGCATCATCTCCAAGAGTGTTCACCTAGTGCTTAGTGGTGGTTGCAGCAGTTCTGCAGAACCATGGTCTTCAGTTGCTCCCCTACTTGGACGACTGGCTCTTCAAAGATTCAACATCTTGGGGGTTATTGTAGCAACACAACGGACTACGTGGTTCCTACAAAGCTTGGGATTCGAAATCAACTTTCCCAAATCCCACCTTCAGCCCTCTCAGAACCTACAGTTCATCAGAGCTGTTCTGGACACTGTCCAACTCAGAGCATTTCTTTCTCAGCAGCATCTGGATGCTCTCCTTCAGCTTTGCTGCAAAGTGTCTTCCCTTTCTTCACTCTCAGCGAGACACATGATGATACTACTCGGTCACATGGCCTCGACCATTCACATGACTCCCTTTGCAAGACTTCACCTCAGAATTCCTCAATGGACCCTGGCATCTCAGTGGGCGCAGGCTTGCAACCCACTCTCTCAACACATTACAGTCATTCCTTTGTTGAGACAGTCTCTCCACAAGTGGATGCTCTCTTCCAATCTCTCCAGAGGTTTACTGTTTCAGACACCCCCTCATCAGAAGGTTCTCACGACAGATTCCTCGACCTATGCTTGGGGGGCTCATCTCGACAGTCTCCGTACTCAAGGCCACTGGTCCAGCATGGATCGTCAGTGTCACATCAATCTGTTGGAACTCAGAGCGATCTTCAATGCTCTCAAAGTTTTTCAGCATCCTTATTCGGACAGACAATCAAGTTGCCATGTACTACGTCAACAAGCAGGGAGGAACAGGATCTCTCCCTCTTTGTCAGGAAGCTCAAAGGGTGTGGGACTGGGCGATCCATCACAACACCTTCTTGAAAGCAGTCTACATTCAAGAAGAGAAAAAGTCATCTTCTGCAACTTCACGAATGGACACTCAATTCCTCGCCTCTTCATCACATTTTTTCTCAGTTGCGAACTCCTCAAATAGATCTTTTTGCGTCTCCCCACAACCACAAACTGCCTCAGTTCTGCTCCAGGATATATTCTCCTCATCGCCTCGAGGCAGATGCTCTCCTTCTGGAATGGACAAATCTGTTTCTATATGCGTTCCCTCCATTCCCTCTCATTCTGAAGACTCTTGTCAAGCTGAAGAACAATCATGCCACCATGATTCTAATAGCTCCTCAGTGGCTCAGGCAACCCTGGTTCTCCTTTCTACTTCAACTCAGCAGCAGGGAGCCATATCTTCTACCAGTTTTTCCATCTCTGCTTACACAGAGACAAGGATCTCTTTTTCATCCCAACCTGCAGTCTCTACACCTGACAACTTGATACCGCTCAACATAACTTCTCTTCAGTTTTCTCAACCTGTTCGGGACATTTTAGAGGCTTCCAGAAAGCCTTCCACTAGACAATGCTACCACCAAAAATGGACTAGATTTTCTACATGTTGCATCTCTCATAACAAGGAGCCTCGAGATACCTCCTTGTCTTCCGTCTTGGATTATCTTCTGCACTTAACTACCTCTGGCCTCAAGTCTACATCCATTCAAGTCCATCTTAGTGCAATTGCTGCTTTCCATCTTAGTCCATTGCTGCTTTCCTATCGAAGGGAAACCCATTTTCTGCTCATCCTGTGGTTTCCAGATTTATGAAAGGACTTTTCAATGTCAAACCTCTTCTCAAACCGCCTCCAGTGGTTTGGGATCTCAATGTTGTTCTTGCTCAATTGATGAAGCCTTCTTTTGAACCAATGGATACGGCTCATCTGAAATATCTCACTTGAAAAATGTTGTTTCTCATTGCCCTCACATCTGCTCAAAGAGTCAGTGAGCAGCAAGCTTTAGTTGCTGATCCACCTTTCACAGTTTTCCATCATGACAAGGTGGTCCTCCGTACTCATCCTAAATTCTTACCTAAAGTGGTTTCAGAATTTCATCTCAACCAATCCATTGTATTTCCAGTATTTTTTCCAAGGCCTCATTCTCATCCTGGAGAATCAGCTCTTCATACCCTGGATTGTAAGTGTGCTTTGGTCTTCTACTTAGAACACACCAAATCACACAGATCTGCTCCTCAACTTTTTGTCTCTTTCGATCCAAACAAGTTAGGACACCCGATTTCTAAGCGAACCATCTCCAACTGGATGGCTGCTTGTATCTCTTTCTGCTATGCTCAGGCTGGACTGCATCTACAGAGTTGAGTCAAAACCCACAAAGTGAGAGCCATGGCGGCTTCAGTGGCTTTCCTCAGATCCACTCCTATTGAGGAAATTTGCAAAGCTGTCACCTGGTCCTCGGTTCATATTTTTACCTCTCATTATTGTCTGAATATTTTCTCCAGACAGGATGGCATTTTGGCCAGGCAGTGTTACAAAATTTATTCTCCTGAACTGCCAACACTCCCACCATCCCATTCTGGTTAGCTTGGAGGTCACCCACATGTGAGAATAGGCTGCCTGCTTGTCCTGGGATAAAGCACAGTTACTTACTGTAACAGATGTTATTCAGGGACAGCAGGAAGCCATTCTCACAACCGACCCACCACCCATGGTTGGCTTCTCTGCTAGCTATCTGAACTGAGGAGTCGCGCCCTGTGCTGGGCAGGAAGGCACTCGCGCATGTGCGGTGCAGCAGACTCGAAGCTTCTAAAGTTTCTTCAAGCAAGTCTGCTTGCGAGGCTGTCCGCATCCGGGCTCCGTGGATGATGTCACCCACATGTGAGAATAGCTGCCAGCTGTCCCTGGATAACACCTGTTACAGTGCCTTGTTAACTATGTTTTGCCATCCCTGTCAGACAGTGTTTGCCATGCTCTCTCCTACCATACTATGTCTGAAAGTGTGATGCAAGAGTTGGAACTGCAGTCTCACTACCCTGGGGTTGTGGGTTCTGACACGTGCTGAACCTTGTGACCCTGGACAGGACAATTAGTCCTTCAATGCTCCAGGTATATTAGATAGATTGTGATCCCTCTGGGACAGACAGGGAAAAATGCTTGCATATTGAATAAATTCATGTAAACTGTTCTGATCTTCCCTGGGAGAACGGAATAGAATTTTTCATTTTTAAAATTTTTTATTCAAATTTTAAGATATGAAATATAACATTAAATAAATATAACAAAAAGGAAATTTTACAGTACAGATAATACATATTAAACAAAGATGCATAAAGGTATAGAAAATTGAAGAAATAAGAAGAAATAATTGATTAACATATAACTACAATGGTACATATAGAAGGACCCATGAAGAAAACATTACCATGGGTTTAACCTGTTTTTACTGTGGGTTTTATTTGTCAAGCAATGCCCTAATAGTCTAGTGCCCTCGCTACTCCCTCTCTCCCTCCACTTAAAAAATAACTCCCTGATAATCTAGTGCCTCCCGCCTCCCCCTCGTATCTTAAACAAGGTGGAAGCGATGCTCATTTGTTCCTGCCTCCAGTGCTGTCATCTGCAAAATGGTAGTGCCCTGAGATGTACTGCATGGGGCAGAGTCCCACTATTTTGCAGATGATAATGCTGGAGGCAGGAATAAATAGACATTGCTTCCACCTTGTCCGGCAACCCTGGATCAGATGCTGATTTTTGTTGCCAAAACCCGACGCCGCTCTTGCAGAACAGTTTGGCGATTTTTATTTTTAAGAATCCATCGGAGTGCCATTTGCATGGCAGTGTCGGAGACTGCTAGAAAACTCGCTAAACACCAAGATAATCCATTTTGATAATCCGCCACTAAAATGCAGGCTAAACCGTCGGAAACCAGTTTTGTGACCGTGTTAACGTTTTGAGAATCTGGGCCAGAGTTGGGGAGCTGGGCTGGGTGGGAACATTCCAGTATATTAGCGGGGAGTTTTTAAGAGGGTTGGGATGAGAAGGGGAGTGATCATTTGGGGGGGGGGGGGTAATCACCACTCAGGCATTGAAAGGAAAGGTGACCTATAGCAATGAGCTGTGGAGTACTGCTGCAATTTTAATGTAGTAGTTTACATGCATATTGATTAGTTATTATAGCATGCTGTACTATGTTACTTTTAGTGCTAATTTCACAGTAGAGTGTGAGTTCTACTGCAAGGCTTTCTGCATGAATCCTAGAGTTACTTTACAAATTACAACCAGATTAAAATCTGACAGAGAAATAATTAAGAGGTGAAAAGCTAAAATTGAGAGGGATTACTGAAGTACAGGATAGTGGACCGTGGCCCAGATACACAATGCTCTGACACCTTGGTAATACCATAGTGGGAGTGATTTTTCTTTTACTAGCGATGCTCAGCACGCTAGCATGCAAACTATATGTAAGCTATTTAAGGGACAAAACACAAAAGCAAAAATTCCATGACCAAAATGTCAAAAATATAACAAAAGTAGAATAAAAAAGATTAATTTATTAATTCATCAATTCAATTGTACTGATAGATAGTTAATGAAAGAAGGTAAAGGCTATTTGACAAATGCAATATAATGGTTTCAATCATTGGTCCACCTCCTTCCTTTTGATATAAATACAATAATTTGTTAAGTGTGACAATGAATAAAATACTGTTAAAAAATTTTTTTAGAAGTAGTTTTTATAAATTAGTTAATATGATTGTCAAAAAATGAAAAAATAATGAAATTAATGGCTATAGCATCTGTGCAAAATGGCAATTCTGTGCAAAATAACAATTTAGTCACATAAAACTGACACAGAAAGTTCATAGAAAAACCACTTATCTTAGTGGCCACAATAACTGACTGACAGATCCGTTTCGTTGGTACTTCTTCAGAGAATCAGTGAAAAAAGCCATGATACTGACTAAATAATACTGACTAACCCATGAAAGTGGCTTTCCAGAGAGTGAAAATGGCCTGCATCAGACCTGAATAATGGCACTCATGCCATAAATGTCTGCAGCAATATATAGCATTATTGTTTAAATCTCATTTTCCTCTTAAGAACCGTAGTGGCAAAGGGTGATTCTAAATGGAAGTTTTTTGAGCCAATGATGTGGGCGGAGGTGGTTTGAGCTTTACATTCTACCAGATAGACCTGAGGCTTTTTCTTCCGTTAGATTTAACCCATCAGTTATTGAAGTAGAGTCGCATATTAGTTTATATTATTTATTCCCACTTTCACCTTTGGAGATTAATTGGCTATTCATTTGGAGCATCGCTGGTAAAAGGGGAAGAAACTATACCTGGTGCTTGCTCAGAAGAGCAATCGCTAGCACAGCAACTCCTGCATGCCTGTCAAAAAAAAAAAAAAGCAGCTCCTGCTCTCTTTGCCTGCCAGTTCAGTTGATCGGGGCAGGGGAGTCCCAAATCAGCTGAATTGGCAGGACTCCCCAAAGCCGCTAGAGAGTCCTGCTGATCCAGCTGATCAGAGATTCCCTTGTACCAATTAGCTCAGGGGTGTCCAATGTCGGTCCTCGAGGGCCGCAGACCAGTCGGGTTTTCAGGATTTCCCCAATGAATTTGCATGAGATCTATGTGCATGCACTGCTTTCAATGCATATTCATTGGGGAAATCCTGAAAACCCAACTGGACTGCGGCCCTCGAGGACCGACATTGGACACCCGCTGAACCATTGTGTGTATGTGTTTTATGGGCACTATAGCTATGCCCATTAAAAAAATAAAAAAGTCCGTGCCCTCTCTACTTTTTTTTTCCCCCCATGATCAGATGTAGGGATACCTACTCCCTTATGCTACAGGTAGGCAGAAAAGAATTTCAGTCCTCAGGATAGGAGAATTCTGAGCAAAACACTACAAATAGTCTTTGCAGAATTTTGAAAGATTGTGCACAGAATTTTCAAAAAGTTTTGCACAGAATTCCACCAGTAGTACGTAGTGCAGAAAATTTAACTTGACCAGATATGTTTTGACCAGACCTCTGAATTGTCACATAGCTAACAATTTCCAAAAATCCTGTTTATCTGGATATCTTTAAATTGAGATACTGGTATATAAGTTTTAAATCACACAAGTGCCATTCCGGAACTTGGAGGCGAGGAGGATGGCAGTTTGAGTGCAGAGCTCCTCTCCTTGGACATTCTCACTAAAGATTTTATAACTATTTAATCCCTTCAGTTTAACTAAAGTGATTTCAGATGGCTTCAAGAAAACAACTTACATTGACTGTATTTGCTACAGATGGGAAAAGTAAAAGACCAAAACCAAACCCTGTAACACCATCTAACACCATTCCAGCAGGGAAGAGCCAACGGAGGAGGGCTGCAGTCCGGCCATCGGACCAACGGTCGGCTCGGGGGCCCGTTCCAGCGGGCACCCGACACTGTCTTCGCTCCTCCCCCATTCCAGCAGGGGAGAGCCGACGGAGGAGGGCTGCAGTCCGGCCATCGGACCAACGGTCGGCTCGGGGACCCGTTCCAGCGGGGCACCCGACACTGTCTTCGCTCCTCCCCCATTCCAGCAGGGGAGAGCCGACGGAGGAGGGCTGCAGTCCGGCCATCGGACCAACGGTCGGCTCGGAGGCCCATTCCAGCGGGGCACCCGACACTGTCTTCGCTCCTCCCCCATTCCAGCAGGGGAGAGCCGACGGAGGAGGGCTGCAGTCCGGCCATCGGACCAACGGTCGGCTCGGGGGCCCATTCCAGCGGGGCACCCGACACTGTCTTCGCTCCTCCCCCATTCCAGCAGGGGAGAGCCGACGGAGGAGGGCTGCAGTCCGGCCATCGGACCAATGGTCGGCTCGGGGGCCCGTTCCAGCGGGGCACCCGACACTGTCTTCGCTCCTCCCCCATTCCAACAGGGGAGAGCCGACGGAGGAGGGCTGCAGTCCGGCCATCGGACCAACGGTCGGCTCGGGGGCCCGTTCCAGCGGGGCACCCGACACTGTCTTCGCTCCTCCCCCATTCCAGCAGGGGAGAGCCGACGGAGGAGGGCTGCAGTCCGGCCATCGGACCAACGGTCGGCTCGGGGGCCCGTTCCAGCAGGGCACCCGACACTGTCTTCGCTCCTCCCCCATTCCAGCAGGGGAGAGCCGACGGAGGAGGGCTGCAGTCCGGCCATCGGACCAACGGTCGGCTCGGGGGCCCGTTCCAGCAGGGCACCCGACACTGTCTTCGCTCCTCCCCCATTCCAGCAGGGGAGAGCAGACGGAGGAGGGCTGCAGTCCGGCCATCGGACCAACGGTCGGTTCGGGGGCCCGTTCCAGCGGGGCACCCGACACTGTCTTCGCTCCTCCCCCATTCCAGCAGGGGAGAGCCGACGGAGGAGGGCTGCAGTCCGGCCATCGGACCAACGGTTGGCTCGAGGGCCCGTTCAAGATGGACTTCAGTTTTGACTGTTTTGATTTTATTTTCAATTCTTTTTAGTTTATGATATATTTTTTAATCTCACTTATTGTTTTACCACTTATTTTGTTTTATTTTATCATTCAAATTTCATTTAAATTTCCCCAGAATTCTATTGCTTCAATGGTTCTCCCTCTGCATCTATTCTTATCTCCCCTCTTTTTTCAACCTTTCAAAGTCCTTTAGATCATTGTAGTCTTATTAGAATGTTTATTTTCTTATTTTTCTCATCTATTCTCTATTTTATTTCTTCATTACTCTACTAATTGTCATTTTTCCAGGTACTTTAGTTAGATTGTGAGCCTTCGGGACAGTAAGGGAATTTCTAAGTATCTATTTTACTTATAATTTTAATGCACCCTATTGTCTATTTTTCAGTAAACCGCTTAGAATCCTAACGGAGTTTAGCGGTATATAAGAAATAATTTACATTACATTACATCTAAGCTTTAACTACATATTATACATTTTACAACCAGGGGGCTGTTTCATGTGTTCATTTTTCTTTTGGATGATTACCATACTCATGTGCCTATTTCCTTTCTCCTTGATTCTATGATTTCTTGTTCCTAAGTTTATCTAAACCAGTGTTCTTCAACCTTTTTACACCTATGGACTGGCAGAAATAAAATAATTATTTTGTGGACCGGCACCAGTCTGCGGACTGGCAGTTGAAGAACACTGAGCTAAGTCGTGGGCCAGACCCCACCCATCTCTGCCGTAGACCCCCCCCCCATAATAGTACTAATTGTAACACTATATTTTCCATTCAATTTTATATATACACACAATATAATCTTATTAATAACACATAATGGTTAACCATAAAATTAAACTACACAAAGCACACTGTATGCTTCTAAATATTAATTCCTACCAGAACACAGATAACCCCTATTCAAATATGGGATCAAAAACTAAAAGATGCAAACCCTAAGATGCAAGACTCTGCTTGCAGTACAACCCCAGAGAAAAAGAAACAAATGCATTTCTTCCTGAAAAGTGCAAAATACAGATAGCAGATGCAAATTCTCAAAATTGACACAATTCAATCACTAAATTCATAAATCTAGGCAAATGGATGTCAGGTCTCATTTTATAAGGATCATTTTTAAGTTTCTAAATTCAGTTTGGCACAAATTTAGGTCACCTTAGAATATGCCTCTCTGTATTATATACAAGTATTACAAAGAAATAGGCACAGCCTTATATAAGCACCTACTTTATGTATGTGTGTGCTAGGGACATTTGTTGTCTCCCTCCTTCCATGCTGTGACTTATCTTCTGGCCTGCTCTCGCCTGGCCGTTTTATGCTGCCCCTGGTATTATCTTCAGGCTGGCTCCCTCTTCTTCACTGCTGCAGTGCACAAAACCGCGGGCAGCGGCTCCTTGCGCGTCCCGCGCTTCATCTGGAAACCTTCCCTCTGATGTTGCAACATCAGAGAAAAGAGCTTCTGGTTCAGGCGCAGCATACATTGCAACAGTGAAAAAGAGGGAGCCGGCCCGAAGAAAACATTGTCTTGGGCCTGATGCATGTGCTGTCCCTGCGGACCGGCAGGAAATTTCTGTGGACCGGCGGTTGAAGAACACTGTAAATCCGGGTTCAGACCGGATCCTAATGTAACGAATGTAAACCGCCTAGAACTCTTTGGGTATGGCGGGATATAAGAACCTAATAATAATAATAATAATAATAATAATCTAAACAGGTGGAGGGGCATAATCGAAAGGGACGTCTAAGTCTGTTTGCCGCAAGTCGTCCAAAGTAAAAAATAGCCTAGGACACATTTTTGAAAAATACGTCCAAAATTTGTTGTTTTTTTTTGAAAATCATCTAATTATACATCCTGCCGATCTGATCGTCCAAGCCGCTAAATCGTCCATCTGTATACCACATTTCCATCCAACTTTTCGCCCAAGTCAAAAACGCCTAGAACAAGCTGTGTTGGACGTGGGAGGGGTCTGCAAAGTGATGGACTGAACACCCAGACATGCCACCTAAATAGTGGGGTACCTTACAGGGCACTGCTATGAACTTCACAAAAAGGGTGCCATGGCTTCTCCTTACTACAGCTCCCTTATAGGTCACGGTGAGCCCTCCAAACCACCTCCAGAATTCCTTAGACCCACTTATCTACCACCCCAATAGCCCTTATGGCTGCAGGAGCCACTTATATGCCAGTAAAAAAGGGTTGTGGGGGTGTATAGGGCAGTGCACATGTTTCAATATCAATGCAGTGATTACTTGGGCTTATGGGCATGGGTCCCTAACCCACCCCCAAGATGACTTAAGCTGCCTCTGTGCTAGACGACTAGGCTTTCCTATGCCAGGGGCCAGGTGATGATGATCTGGAGACTGAATTTTAAAGGTGTGATTAATATTTTTATGGGGGTGGGGGGGGGTCAGTGATCACTGGGGTAGTGTATGGGGGGTCTGTGTTATGTGTTTTTAGTGCTTATCTGGTGACTTTAGGTGGATTTTTGTGAATTAGACCATGTTTTACATGGTCTAAATCACAACATCCAAGTTCCGTCGTTCTTGGGCTGTATAACTTTTGGTTACACATGCTGTACGACTAAGTCTAAGCCGGCCCATGTCCCGCCCAACTCCCGCCCTCGACACTCCTCCCGAAATGCCCCATTTAGCTTTGGTCGTTCAGCGGCACTATGAAGGCCTAGGTTGTTTAGAAATACGTCCAAAACCCGTTTAGCTTTGGCCGTTCAGCGGCACTATGAAGGCCTAGGTTGTTTAGAAATACGTCCAAAACCCATTTTTATTATCAGCACTTGGACGGATTTGGGAAATGTTCGTCCAAGTGCTGACTTAGGCCAGTTTTTGGACGTTTTTCTCTTTCGATTATGAGCCCCATATTGTTTAAACTGCTGTTATTGTATTAAATCTTTTGTGGTTTTGCGCTAATAAAAATATTTAAAGTTAAAAATTTTTTGTTAAAATGTATGGTAATGGTCTAGTGCCTAGTCTTTTACAGACTTTCTCACCAGGATCACTCATATTTCTAATCTTACCTTTTTTTCGTTCCTTTTTTGGGGAAAAAAGGTCATCTCAGCTTATATTTGTATTGGTTTATACAGTATTTGACTATATACAGTATTTCTAGGATAAGCAGCATACAATCTGTTCTATTATTTGGGATCTTGCCAAGTACTTGTGACCTGGGTTGGCCAGTGTTGAAAACAGAATATTGGGCTTGATGAACCTTTGGTCTGTCCCAGTATGGCAGCATTTATGTTTTTATCAACCTTATTTAATTATCCAATAGGTATACTGATGATCTATTCACCATAGCAACATTTATAGTGCTGCCTTTTCCTAGGCAGGCCCTTGTATGACTCCTAAAAGTTAGTACTATTATGATGTGGTGTGGTGTGGTATGGTATGTTTTTATCGGTCATGAGTGACTTTTGTAAAGTTTTGTATTACTTCATAAGATGCCTACCGTATTTCCCCGAAAATAGGACCTACCTCGAAAATAAACCCTAGCATGATTTTCGGGGTAGTTCTTAATATAAGCCTTACCCCTAAAAATAAACCCTAGTTGTCAGCAGCCATGCTTCTCCCACCCTGCCCCCACCGCGCAGCTGAATCGCCAAACCCCCGCTGACCCTCCATCCTTCCCTCCCAACCGAACCTCGCCGATCGCGACCATAAATATCTTCCGGCAGAGCAGCGTTGGGCCAGCAGTACGCTGCTTCACGGCCTTCTCACTGGGGAATTCCTTCTGCCACATCACTGATGATGTCATGAGTAACGTGACACACAGAAGGCCCTGGCAAGAAAGCCACGAAGCAGCCTGTTTAGCGTGCTGCTGGCCTAACGCTTCTCTGCTGGAAGGTATTTATGGTCGCGGTTGGAATAAACTTCCTTCCTAAGCAAGTTTTATATATATATATACTTGCTTAGAAAGTAAGTTTTATTCTGATCATGAAATGTCTTGAACATTGCTCCTGTGTTTTAGTTTTCAATTATATAGTGAGTATGTATCAAAGACTATATGTAGAGCACAACCTTTTCATTTAAAGGACCTTTATCAGTGCCAGTGAAAGAACACTCTGGTATACATATGTTAAGTATTCAAATGCAACTTACTTCAGCTTATGTATAAATCAGCTTAATTTTTTGGCTAACTGTGTCATACCATTTCAATTATTATCAATGAAACATTGTGTGAATATGCTTCATAAAAAAAAATCTTGCACCCGGATGGTCTCGGGACTCAAGGATCTCCAGTACGAGGAACGGCTGGATAAGCTGCAGCTGTACTCACTCGAGGAACGCAGAGAGAGGGATGACATGATCGAGACATTCAAGTATCTCATGGGCTGCATCGAAGTGGAAGAAGATATCTTCTTTTTCAAGGGTCCCGCGGCAACAAGGGGGCATCCGTGGAAAATCAGGGGCGGGAAACTGCACGAGGACACTAGGAAATTCTTTTTCACTGAAAGGGTGGTTGATCGCTGGAATAGTCTTCCACTTCAGGTTATTGAGGCTAGCAGCGTGCCTGATTTTAAGGCCAAATGGGATAGACACGTGGGATCTATTCACAGAGAAAGGTAGGGGAGGGTCATTGGGGTGGGCAGACTAGATGGGCCATGGCCCTTATCTGCTGTCTATTTCTATGTTTCTATGTAACAGATAAAAATGTAGAGCTAAAATATAGGTTTTTTATTTATTAATGATGTAAGAGGAATTTACTACATGACAGAACCAAAATCAAGTGACTTGAAATAGACTGACAGAATTGTTGTTTTGTGGGCCATTCATAAGTAATACCAAAATGAACATGGAAAACAAAATAGATAAACAATAGCCATAAGTTTTGATGCAGAAAACTTCATGGCAAAGATCTTGTATAATTTTGGAATAACTGAATTCTGGTCATTACAATAGACATGCAATGATCACCAGAAAAATCCTCAGTTCTGTGTCTGCTTCAAAAGAAGTGAAGACCAATGATGCTTTCACAGTCTTAAATGGAATTCCAAGGGCTGGACATTTCTCATGTGATTATTGCGTTTGCTGCAGCCTTTCACAGTTCAGTGTGTCTCTTAATGTGAATATAGCTACCAATTTTACAAATTGTAGCACATGGCAGGTTGTCTTATGTGCCCCTGCAGTAAATTATACATTGGTAGAGCTTAGCAGATGCTCTAGACACAAGTCACTGAATTTGAGTTTCCCGCATCTAAAAATTGTGAAGAACTAAGAGGTTGTTTACTAAACTGCAGCAAAAAATGACCTTAGCACACCCATGGTGCCAAGGTCTGGTTGTTGTTTTTTGCCACAGTCGTAAAATGGGCACTTTTTTTCTAA
This sequence comes from Geotrypetes seraphini, assembly GCF_902459505.1. Classification (NCBI taxonomy): domain Eukaryota; kingdom Metazoa; phylum Chordata; class Amphibia; order Gymnophiona; family Dermophiidae; genus Geotrypetes; species Geotrypetes seraphini. Next base: position 549,491,228 of record NC_047084.1, read on the forward strand.
TGTTTGTATTACTGGCTATTGGCTCTTGGCCATTAGATTGAAAGCCAACACAGGTGTTAACCATCTTTGTTTGAACCTCCTTAACTTCTACCTGAATAAACTCATATAAACTGTTCTGAGCTCTCCTAGGAGAACGGTATAGAAAATTGAATAAATAAAATAAAATTTGCAATCTTTGAAGAACATTATCAATTTATGGCCATGCCATGCCATTGTCTCCATAGCACCAAATATATTTTCCAAGATCATGATAGTAATGGCAGCCTTTCTTTGCGAGGACAGAATTTGGGTTTATCCATACCTCCTGTCAAGAGAGTCTGTAAGTTTCTTTCAAGATAGTTGCTGTGCTTCAGTCCTTGGGATGGGTAATCAATTTCACCAAGTGTGGGCTATCTCCAACATAAATCTTGGAGTATCTGGGAGTGATGCTCAACACAAGCTTAGAGAAGACATTTCTTCCCATTGCTTATCAGCAAAAGATTCACACCCAATTCAGGATTCACTTTGCTTTCCAATGTTCCAGCGTCTGGGACTATATCTAGGTTCTGGGTACAATGACCTCTATCTTGGATGTTCTTTTGTGGGTTAGATGCCACATCATACCACCTCTGTGGTCTTTTTCAGCTGTTGGTCTCCGTCACTCTTGGATCCTCCAAGCCAAACTCAGCCTCAAGTGGTGGATTCATCCTTCACATCTTCAGTGCAGCCTTCCTATGACAATTCGTATTTGGTTTATAGTCATAACAGTTGCCAACTTATTGATTTAAGGAGCCCAAGACCAATATTTCTCCAGTTGTAGCTTTAATACATCATCAAACTAGAGCTCAGAGTCATTCAAAGAGCTTAGTTTTCTTTTACTCAACTTTGAGGGAAACCAGTGAGGATTCTCTCAGATAACACAACAGTGATTTCTTATGTCATCAGGCAGTGGGAGCCAATAATATTTATCTAGAAAGAGAAGCAGGGATTCTTCCCTGCTTAGCTGAGGTCCCCATTCCTCTAATTTCAGCAGCTTATATTGCAGGAACTCTGGATCCAATTGTCTGGATGCAATTGGTATATCAAGTCAGGTATTTCAATGGTTCAGAGGTTTTCTGAAATATTGCACTTATCAAGTTCAAATTGAAGATCAATATTACAAATGGAACAATTCATGTGGTATGTCCCTCTTTCTCCTTCACTTTTTAATGTTTATTTATTTATTTAATCTTATCTATTGTTTTGCCTTTTGTCTTTGTTTTGTTCTATTTCTATCATTTAAATTTCTCCAGAATTCTACTGTTCAACGGCTCCCCCTTCTGCTTCTATTCCTTTCTCTCCTCTCTTCTACCTTCCAAAGTATTTAGATCAATGCTGTCTTGTTAAAATGTTTATTTTATTTTTATTTTTCCTCTAACTCTACTTTTCACTTCTCTATTACCCTCCAGGTACTTTAGTTAGATTGTGAGCCTTCGGGACAGTAAGGGAATTTTTCAAGTACCTTTCTTATTTCTAATCTTAATGTATATTTTCTGTAAACCGCTTAGAACCTAACGGATGTAGCGGTATATAAGAAATAAATTACATTACATTACATTACATTACATTACATTACATTTAGCTTCTTTAGGAACTAGACCAGGGGTAGGCAATTCCGGTCCTCAAGAGCCAGAGCCAGGTCAGGTTTTCATGATATCCACAATGAATATGCATGAGATAGATTTGCATCTCAAGGAGGCAGCACATGCAAATCCATCTCATACATATTTATTGTGGATATCCTGAAAACCTGACCTGGCTCCGGTTCTCGAGGACCAAAATTGCCTACCCCTAAACTAGACTAACATCTTTAGGAATAAAATTGAATAGCACAACGGACGAAGATTCAATGCCCGACAACATGATGCACGACCTACTCCTACTGGAGCGCTGGTCTAAGACCTGGCAACTTAACTTCAATGCCAAAAAATGCAAAGTCATGCACCTAGGCAACCATAATCCATACAAGACTTATACCCTTAATGAAGAGATCCTAACAAGAACAGTAGCAGAACAAGACTTGGGGGTGATCGTCAGTGAGGACATGAAGGCTGCCAGTCAGGTAGAGCAGGCCTCATCCAAGGTAAGACAGATCCTAGGTTGCATGCCTTATTAAGGGGCATGCCCTCTGGTCAGGGACTGCCGCCGATGTGGACGAAGGCGCAGCTTCTGCTCGCAAGGAGCAATCGCTGCCGGGGAGAGCAAGGCTAGTCCCTAATCATTACTGTGGAAAGCAACTGCAAAGTCGCGTCTATCCCCTGCGCTCGCCAGACCGAAAGGGGCGACCTCTCTTCCGCTCACCCCTATTATCCCCTTTCTTAGCCCCACTATCCCCTGACTGGCCTACCTGTTCGCCCCTCCCTTAACCTGCCCTACTCTACTTCTACCTAACCCCTCCCCCCCAATCTCGCCACAGCTTCAGCTGATTTGTCAGTGCTCCTCCCTAAATGGTATCGGAGCTTGTTTTTACTGTCAGAGCCGACAATCACAAAAGATTTCTAGCCACTCGCTGCTTATCACAGGCAAAAAAAACCTCCACTTGCAAATATGTAAGTTTCAACAGGGACAGAGCTCACCACCGTGCAGAGGGAAAGATTATGCAAAAATTTGCTTTGCTTAGAGTGTCAGTGTTCTTTCTGCCACAGCGTTGCCTCTCGAGACAGTTGCGCTGCTATTTCCACTGCCGCTGTGCACTTTGACAAGGCCCTTGTATCACTGCTACAAACGGTTGCATCAGGGAGAAGCTTATCTACAATTCTGAGTGTAATCTGAGTTAGAGAATGACACGGTGACAAAATTCATCACCGTTCCCGTCCCCGCGGATAACCGCGGGAAACCATCTTCATGTCATTCTTTAAGGAGAGAGGGAAGAATCAGAGTATGAATGGCCACAACCACTGACCCGCAAGCTTTGCTTTGAAGAATGCTGGTGTAGAAGGACTGAGGTTGAAATAGACACTAGAAAATGACATGGGATTATTTCCCGCAGTTATCCGTGGGGACGGGAACGGTGATGAATTTTTCACCGTGTCATTCTCTAATCTGAGTCCAAGCTCATAACTTTGTGCACACATGGCACACATGGGGTTTCGTCAGCCGAAAGCCGGAAGTCATTATGCCATTGTATAAATCCATGGTGAGGCCCCACCTGGAATACTGTGTGCAATTCTGGAGGCCACACTATCGCAAAGATGTGCTGAGATTGGAGTCGGTTCAGAGAATGGCCACCCGGATGGTATCGGGACTCAAAGATCTCCCGTATGAAGAATGGTTAGACAAACTGCAGCTATACTCGCTCGAGGAGCGCAGAGAGAGGGAGGACATGATCGAGACGTTCAAGTATCTCACGGGCCGAATCGAAGCGGAAGAAGATATCTTCTTTTTCAAGGGACCCACGGCAACAAGAGGGCATCCGTGGAAAATCAGAGGCGGGAAACTATGAGGTGACACCAGGAAATTCTTTTTCACTGAAAGGGGGGTTGATCGTTGGAATAGTCTTCCACTGCAGGTGATTGAGGCCAGCAGCGTGCCTGATTTTAAGGCCAAATGGGATCGACACGTGGGCTCTATTCACTAGGCAAAGGTAGGGGAGGGTGGACAGACTAGATGGGCCGTGGCCCTTATCTTCCGTCTATTTCTATGTTTCTATGTTTATTGTTTCCATTTCGTCTTTATCATCCTATTCCATTTTGTCTTTATCACCCGAAATATTACAATTCACATCTTCCATAATCCTGATTGTAGAGCAATGGATGAAAAAAGCTTAAACTCATATAAAACAGTTGGTTACTCCTTTCAATAAGATCAAAGAAGAATCCCTAAAATTGAATGGGAATATTTATCCAATTAACCCAGTTATTAAAATTTTAGGAGTATATTTAGATCAAAATTTATTGTTAGATATTCAAATAGAAGCCCTAGTTAGGAATTAAGCTGCTTTGTTTTATTTTGATTTTCCTTCCTTCAGATTATTGGTACAGTCCTTGGTCCTGAGTACTTTAGATTACTGTAATATTATCTGTCAAGCCTCAATCAAAAGAACATTAGTGGAATGTGAATTATTCAGAACACAGCTGTTTGATTAATTTTTAATTTGAAAAAGTCAGATTATGTAACACCATATTATCGGAAACTGCATTGGCTTCCTGTGGAAGCTAGAGTAATATTTAAATTTGGATGTACAGTATTTGCTAGAAGACATTGCATAGCCTTATACCAAGCTATCTACAGGGTCATTTTAAATTTGCAGAAAGCAGGCATCCTCTATGTAATCTTACAAACTATAGTCTCTTGGTTTATTGGTGAATTATCCTGTCTAACACTAGATAGGAAACAAATCACTCTAGTCATTAAATATCTGGGAGTTTTCATTGATTGATTGATTGATTGATCTGCCTAAGAACTAGGTGGCTTACAATAAAAATAATCTATGATCACCAACAGACATATACAGAATTCGAAAACTATCACTTACATCAATAAATTTAACGGAGCATCTTTAAGATTGATCTAATACACAAGTCTTCCTAGATTCAATCAACCCTTACTTCAGTGAAATGCCTGGACATAAAGATATGTCTTCAATAATTTCCTGAAACTAAGCACATTCTCACAGAAACACAAGTTTCCAGGATACCATTCCATAAAATCGGACCAGCAATAGAGAGAGAAGATTTTGCTGTATTCACATAATGCACATTACCCCTTATTCTTAACATCTAACAGCACATGTTTCTCAGATCTCCAATGTACGCTCTGGTTTGTAAATCTAAAATTTCACTAAAATAACTGGGGAGTACCATAAATACCCCGCTGAACCAATTTCAAAATCTTATAAAGAATATGAAATTGTACTGGAAGCCAATTCAATTTCTTCAATATAGGGGTAATGGGATCAAAATGTGATACTCCCATAAGCGTACGAGCAGCAGAATTTTGTACAGTCTGCAATGCCTGTACCCGAGTAGCCACAATACCTGGGTATATTGCAGTAGTCCAATTTCAATAGCACCATACTCTGTAAAACAGGGGTGCTCAAAAGGTCAATTGTGATCGACCAGTATCCATGATCGACTCGCGTTGCCTTTGCATTCTGTTCTCCCTGCTTCCCTGATGCCAGACCAGGTGCGCACAAGTGCCGGGCCCACAGCCTTCCCCTTCCCCCCCCTCCCCCCCCCCCCCGATATCAATTCTGACGTCGGAGAGGAAGTTCCGGGCCAGCCAATTGCTGCCTGGCTGGCCCAGAACTTCCTCTCCGATGTCAGAATTGACATCGGGGGGAGGGGGAAGGCTTGTGGATCCAGTGCTTGTACGTGCCTGACCTGGCATCGGGGAAGCAGGGAGAAATCGACAATGGTGGCTTGGCTTGGCTCGGGGGGGGGGGGGGCAGCAGGAAGAGGGAAAGACAGACAGAAAGAAAGAAAGGGGGGCAAGGAGAAAGAAAGACAGACAGAAGGAAAGGGGGCAGGGAGAAAGAAAGAAAGAAAGAAAGAAAGGGGACAGGGAGAGAAAGAAAGAAAGGAGAGGGGGCAGGGAGAGAGGAAAAGAAAGTTGGACTCATGGCGGTTCAGAGAGAGATGTTGGTTGGGGAATGGAATGAGTTCTGGAGGAGATGAAGCATGCAGGAGGCAGAAAGAAAGAAATATTGGATATACAGTCAGAAGAACAAAGTGCAACCAGTGACTCATGAAATCACCAGACAGTAAAGGTAGGAAAAATGATTTAATTTTAAATTTAGTGATCAAAATGTGTCCAAATTTTTATCTGCTGCCTATATTTTGAACTATGGCTCCCTTTTACTAAACCGCGATAGTGTTTTTTAGCGCAGGGAGCCTATGACCATCTGGAGCAACACGGGGTATTCAGCGCAGCTCCCTGCACTAAACACCGCTATCGTGGTTTAGTAAAAGGGGAGGGGGTATATTTGTCTATTTTTGTATAGTTGCTACTGAAGTGACATTGCATATTTTAAAGTCATCTGCCTTGATCTCTTTGAATAAACCTCCGAATATAAATGATAATTTTTCTCTACGTACCGTGTGCTTTTTTTTATTTTTTTAATTTTTATTGTTGGTAGACCATTTTGACTTGGTTATTTTAAAAGTAGCTTACAAGCCAAAAAAGTGTGGGCCCCTGCTGTAAAACTTGATGAAAATCCTAACAAGTAAGCAGTATTGTAATTGTGTTAAAATTCTCAAAGCAAAATATGCCTTCTGTACTACTCGTGCAACTTGATCAGAAGTTATTCTTTGATATGCAGATTGCTTATATCATTTGTAAGCCATTCTATGCTCTGTGTCAAATCGGAGCAATTGCCCCATTCAAATCTAAGCAGAGCCTGCTGTATGCCTTAATAGACTTGTGCCTATACTCCTGTAATATAGTTTAAGCTGGTCTTCCATTTCTTTTAAGTATAGTTGGTACAGAACTCTGTGGTGCTTCAAAATTTGATTGTATTACTCTGCTGCTTGCTGCACAACATTGGTTACCAGAATAATGAGATTTCTAGAATCAAATGGACAGCAGGACCCGAGGCAGATGAATCTGATTGATTTTTTTGACTGGGTGACTGAACAGTTGGATATGGGAGGGGCGTCAGATGTAGTGTATTTGGACTTTAGCAAAGCTTTTGACACTGTGCTACCTGGGCATTTGATAGATAAACTGAAAGCGAACTGGATTAAAAATAGGTTAAGTGGAAGGAAACAAAGAGTAGTGGTAAATGGAGTTTGCTTAGAGGAAAATGATGTTGTTAGTGGAGTGCTACAGGGATCTGTCCTTGGGCCAGTTCTATTTAACATCTTTGTGAGTGATATTGTGGAATGACTGCCTGCAATAGGAAGCTCTATAATAGGGTAGACACCCTGGAGGGTGTGGATAACATGAGACGGGATCTGACTAAGCTTAGGGTATAGATAACATGAGGTAAGATCTGGTGAAGCATAAAGAATGGTAATTAGCAACTAAGATTTAATGCTAAAAAAATGCAGGGTCATGCATCTGGGCTGCATAAATACAGAAGAATGTTATAGTATAGGAGGCAAAGAACTATGGACGGAAGAAGAGTGGGACTTGGGGGTGATTGTGTCTGATGATCTCTGGGTGGTAAAACAGGTAGAAAAGATGAGGTCAAAGCCAGGAAGATTCTTTGGTGCAAAAGGAGATGAATGGACTGTAGGAAAAGGGAGGTGATAATGCCATTGTGTAAATCTCTGATGAGGCCCTATTTGGAATGCTGTGTGCAGTTTTGGAGACTGCACCTTCAAAAAGATGTAATTAGGATTAGAGTTGGTCCAAAGGGCTGATACAAAATTGGTTAATTGTCATATATCTTATGGGAACAGACTTAGAGATGGGAGAGAGGAGATATGATAGACACGTTTAAATATCTCTATGGCAGATTACAAAATCTTCAAAAAAGAAACAGAAACCCTACTCTTCAAAAAATACATAAAACCTAACACAACCAGATCCGTCCCAAGCTTCACCTACTGTACTATCTACTCCTTATCAAATCTAAAATGTTCAAATTACCCATTATGTATTACCTAATTTCATGACAATTCTTTGTAAAACGCCTTGAACTGCAAAGTAATGGCAGAATAGAAATCACTAATGTAATGTACAGGAAGTGAGTCTTTTTCAAATGAAGGAAAACTCCAGAAGGAGAGGGCATAGGATGAAGTTAAGAGGTGATAGGTTTAAGAGTAATGTTAGAAAATTATTTCTTTACAGAAAGGGTGGTAAATGCGTGGAAAGTCTCCTGGTAGAGATGAAGACTGTATCTGAATTTAAGATAGCGTGGGACAGGCTTGTAGGATCTCTTAGGGAGAGGATGAGATAGTGGATGCTGTGGAGGGGCCATTTGGCCTTTATCTGTGGTCATATTTCTATGTTTCTATTTCTTCACACCTTTATGAGCATTGTGAGCCCTCAATGATGGTTTTCTTTTTTGTTTATTCCATTACTCAGATACCTCTGTATTGGGCCTCATATATTAAGTGTAGAACAGTATTGAAAACACATTTTTATGATATGGCTTACCCAGGTTTTGGGCAATTTTTCTGTTATGGCACGCTGGGATCCCATCTCTTTTCTGGTTTACCCTGCCTTGAGTTGCCCTAGTCTCCTTTTAAAGAAATGCTGGTTCTTAAATCTTGGCTCTATGAGCTATATTTTTCTTAAATTTCCTCTAAATGTTTAATTACATTTCCTTAAGCAAACTAGATTTTCTTTGAACCAGATCCGTTAGAAAGGCTCTTAACTGATATGTAAGCTAATATTGTTTCATCAGAGGCAGTTGTTTGATTACAGTCATAGAATAATTAGTTGGTTACCTTGTATCCTCTTGCTCATAAATATATTTATTTCTATTTTTTGTTTTGTTTATAGAAATATTTCCTATGATCCTCTCTTTCCCCTTGACTGGTCTGTATTGTTTTTCTTGATAACTGCATTCATGTACTTGTTGCATTAAAAATTATAGATAAAATGGAGCATCAGCACTTCTTTTAATTTTCATATGTTTAAAAATATTTTATTTTTATTGTAAACTGCCTTGATGTTTTGTATAGAAGTATATCAAGTTTAATAAAGCATTCCCCCCTCCTGTTCCTCTTTATAGATCCTATTACAGATTTATACTTGTTTCCACTGCATCCTAGCCATCTGTTATTGGCTGAAAGCAGAGATTGAGAGCCAGTCTAGCATCCTGACTCTAGTTTAGGGTTCATATTTCATTCTTACTATCTGTTCTCAGCTTCTGCTCAGTGGAGTTTAGTCAACAGACTGAACTTCTTTTTTATGTGTCTGTAAAGCATCTTTAAAGCGCTGTGCAGTCTTTGCAGTAGGCTATCAACATTCTAACAACTAATTTGGTATTTGGTGTTCATCTCTCCAAGTAGCAGATCTAACAACTTTTAGTATATTAGTTTTCATGTTCTAGTTTTTTGAATTACCAGATATTATTGTTAGAATTGGCCATGAATGCATGCTATATTGATTTATTTGATTGTTTTTAATGCAACTTAGTATGTAGTTCCATGGTATTCTGAGAGTATAAAGTTATTAAGTGTCTTTAAAAAGAGTTAGGCAAGATCATTTAACACCTTACTAACCCCCTCTTCTATTAAACTGCGCTAGCAGTTTCTAACACAGAGAACCGCGCTGAATGGCCCACGCTGCTCCCGATGCTCATAGGAACTCTATGAGCATCAGGAGCAGCGCGGGCCATTCAGTACGGCTCCCCATGCTAGAAACTGCTAGTGCAATTTAATAGAAGAGATCCTCAATTTATTTATTTATTTGTTTGTTTGTTTAGATTTCTATCCCCAGGATCTCAGAACGGGTTACAATTGACTTTCACAGTAAAGTTACAGGACAATAAAATTATAGGCATTCGAAGAGGATACAGGTGAGAAGATGTAGAGAATGAAGGGGAGGGGGAGCATGGGAAGGGAGGAGGGCAGAGGTAGGGGAGCAAGGAGTTAAAGGAAGGGGAGCAGGGAACAGGAGAGAAGGAGAGAGGTGAAAGGAAGGGAAACTAGGAGGAGGTTGTCTGTTAGCACTAAAATGGATTGTAAACTGATAGCTCCATATGAATTTTAAACAGCAGAACTCAATAACGTTTCTTTTTTTGAGATCATGCAGAAGAAGATTTGCACATCATACAGCATCAGTTTTGAGTCCATCATATGCCTAGACACACTGTTTTGATAGAGGAAGTCTTGCAGCACCCATCCTGTACTTGCTAGACCACAGGTAGCATCTTGTAGTAACTTGAACTTCAAGTTGGAAATGGATAATCAGCCAGGAGTCTATAGCACTGTCATTATTTCTGTACTACTAAAACTTATCTGTGAATTACCACTTAAAGATAAAAAATAACTGAGATTCTTATTCAATTATAATATCACTAAAAGTGAGGATGTTACCCGGAGAACTCATCAGAGATGGTCACAATTATAGGCCTGGCCGTCTTGTTGAATCCTTATACCTGATGTACAAAGTTCTCTTTAATTTTTGTGCAATTTAACTACATTTAATATGAGATTTTATCTTGGCTTCAAACATCCCAAGGGAAAAGCTTTGCCCATTGTATAAAAGAATCCTGTTACTCCAAACTTAAAAGGCCCTTCTGAGATCTTGTCTTGGAAATCAGAATCTCGGCACAATTTGTTAGCCAACTAGCAGTTTCTCACAACATATATCTATTTATTCTGAAGTTTTAAAATGATGCTTGTACCCCTTTTTTAAATTACATCTATTAGTATAACTGCACAGCTATCAGTGATGTGTTGGGGTTTTGAGATATTCACAATGAAATTGGAAGAGATAGATTTGTACTGAAATCTGTTCTATGCTTATACATTGTAGATATTCTGAAAATGTTTTGTCTTAAAATATATATATTTAAGTCCAATTCAGCATTCAGTCCATTAGGGATTACTGTATCTAAATGAAAAATCCAATGCCTGTGAGGGTTAGTTTTGTGTCTTCCTTTTAATGCTGTTTGTAATAGTGATCATCTACTTTTGCACTATGTTTCTCTGACATATGATGGTTTATTCTGTATTTTAGAGAGACTGAACTGAGTTTGAGTAGACTGATGGTGAACAGCTCATATAAAATCCTTCATAAGGGAAGAGCTTCAGTTTTTCAACACACCGTGGAAGGTTGGAAGATCAATACATCGTTAGTACTAGAAATTAGGTAAGTACTGTAACAGTAATAACTAGATTTTTAATTGCACGATTAATCGCATGACCTAAATGTAAAAGACTCCTATTGAAAAAAAAAGGGCTTCTTCTACAAAGCCGTGATAGCGATTTTCCCTCGACAAATGCACCAAAGTCCATAGAAATTGAATGGGCATTGTTGCATTTACCATACCAGACCTCACTACCACTGCATTGTAAGAGCAGCCCAAAATCTAGTGATTTTATTTTTATAATCCTCTTCCTTAGCAACAGCAGCAGATGAATCCAGAGACCAATGGGATAGCACACATCTACCAGCAGGTAGAGATGGAGAAACTGATTAACAGGTGGTCCTATTGGCTGGCATGCCTCCTGCATCTTCAGTATGCTCTATCTCCCAGCAGGTGATGGTTGCTATTCACCTAGCTCCTGGATTCTGGCTGTGACTGGGCAATTATTTTCTTCTGTTGAAGTTTCTTTTCAGTGAGACAACAATTCTGTTTCTCCTGTTGAGGTTTCTTTTCAGTGAGTCCGGCTGAATGGTGCCAGATTTAGGGATTACACCTGGGCCCCCCCCCCCCAGGTCCCTGCCTTACCCTCCCTCCCTCCAATGATAGAGGGTCTGACTGGGTCTCAATTTTTCTTCTTTCCCTTCACTGTAAAAAAAAAAAAAAAAAGAGACCACAGTGCTGAGCAACCGGCATCTGCTGGCACTATCAACAAAGTTATGAGTACAGTATATGTTTTATTTGAACTTTTCTGGTTTCTGGTTGTGGTGGAGCTGCGGGTTCGGTGTGAGTCTACAGAAGGAATATGTTTTTTGTCAAACGCTATATTTTGTAGAGTTGTGGAAATGGTTTAGAGACTGACAAGTAAATTTACATTTGTATGAAGTTTATTCAGTAAAAGGCTTTGAGTGTATGGATAGAGCTCCGTTGACGGAACTGGTGCCTTTCCGCATGTTGTAGGCGTGCGCTTGTTTTCATACTCTGGCAGCAGCATCACAGCGGTAGTGGGATTTCTCCCTGAGACGGAATCCACTTGGCAGTTCCCACGACTGGGAGAAGGTGAATATTTGGATGGCTCCGGGTGTGTTCTTCACATAGCCGGATCCTGACTGAGCGCAACAGGTGTGTGCTTATTTTCCTGAGGAGAATGAAGCAGCATTCATTTATTTCTCTCCAGTGTTCATTTTAAGCATTTTATGCCATGACAGTGGGAAAAATATTTTAATGGTTTGCTCCGGGTAGGTTTTTAATGCACTTTTGAAAGAACTGGCTCAATTCAGCATGAAACAGGCATGTGCTTGGTTCTCTGGCGCTAGCGGGAGCACTGCAGCATTCACGAGGTTTATTATGCAGCTGACTTAGGTCACTGTATCCCGCGGCTTCCCTGTTTACGGGGTTCTACACGTCGGGACTGTTTCAGCAGCTTTTGCCACTGTTTCGGTGATATACCTTGTGTGTGTTTCCCCACTCTCTCTACTTGAAAAGACTTAACTACTTTAATCGGGACTGTACTGTTACACCTCACAGTCCTTAAGAAAGAGATTCTGCCCTGTGCTCAGCCACCCAATCTCGTTTTTTTGCCGTTATGTGTAGGCAGAAGGCAAATTGCTGCACAGTGATGTCAGCGGCATGAGAGTACCCTTTGTTTCATACGGGTAGCTTCTTGTCTCTTTCAGGGTACCTGAAGGGTGAGTCTATGGAGGTTTAGAGGTTTTCTTATTCTTTGTGCCTCTGTGCAGCGCTGTGTGTGTCTGGTAGCACTATAGAATTGATTCTTGAACTTAATACGAATAGATTACGAATTGGGGGAGTCTCTAGTATCATCAGGGCCGCCATCAGGGCAGTACCACCAGTCCTGCATTCAGGGGCCCGGAGCTGACAGGGGGCCCGGGCTCCCCCAGGGTCCTAGGCCACAGTCTAGGGGGAGGGGAGGTCCACCCCACGTGGACAGGAGAGAGCTGGACGGGGGACCCGCGGAGTTCAATACATCTCGAGCCGCAAGGCTCGTGTTCTGTTCCTGCCTGCCCTACCGCTCACATATAGCCGATCGCTAGTGTTCCCCGATGTCAGCGCTGATGTCGGAGGGAGGGCTTAAGCAAAGCCTGCTCTCCGATGTCAGCGCTGACGTCGGAGAATACTTCCGGTCGGCTATTTGTGCGCGGCAGGGCAGGCAGGAACAGAAGACGAGCCTCGCGGCTCGAGATGTATTGAACTCCGCGGGTCCCCCGTCCAGCTCTCTCCTGTCCACGTGGGGCGGACCTCCCTTCCCCCTAGACTGTGGCCTAGGACCCTGGGGGAGCCCGGGCCCCCTGTCAGCTCCGGGCAGGAAACAGAAGACAAACCTCGCGGCTTGAGCTTCGTTTTGCTGAGAAAGTTGCAAAGATGGGCTGGGAGGCAAACGCGGAACACAAAAGGGGGGAGGGAGTGCGTTTTGGACACAAGGCATGAACTTGGGAGAGAGGAAGGGAGGGAAAGAGATGCTGAGGTGGGGGAGAGAATGGGTTTTTGGACACAGAAGGCATGGACTTGGGAGAGAGGAAGGGAGGGAAAGAGATGCTGAGGTGGGGGAGGGAATGTGTTTTTGGACACAGAAGGCATGGACTTGGGAGAGAGGAAGGGAGAGAAAGAGATTGTTGTGTACAAGGGGAATAGAAGAAAGGAGAATTTTTGGTCATAGGGAGGGAGTGAGGTACAGAAAGTGGCATACCAGGATGGGGGGGCGGTCCGCCCCGCCCCGCCCCGGGTTTACGTCCCAAGGGGGTGCACAGCTGGCCACCCTCCAGTGTTCTCCCTAGGCCGGCAAACTGCGGCTCTTTAGTCACTTGAGTGCCACCGCCGCCATCGGGAACAGGCCGGCGCCAAGTTCTCCCTGCTTTTCCCTGTGGGGCCGGCCAACTCTCGCCACTCGCGTCAATTCTGACGTCGGAGAGGACGTTCTGGGCCAGCCAATCGCTGCCTGGCTGGCCTAGAACGTCCTCTCTGATGTTAGAATTGACGTCGGGTGGCGAGAGTTGGTCGGCCCCGCGGGGAAGAGAAGCAGGGCGAACTCGGCGCTGGCCTGTTCCCGATGGCGGCAGTGGCAGCCTATTCCCCAGTGGCGGTGGCAGCATTTTCCCAATGGTGGTGGCATAGGGGAGGGCAGGGAGAAAGAAAGAAAGGGGGGACAGGAAGCCAGAAAGAAAGAAAGGGGGCAGGGTGAAACAAAGAAAAATGGGACACGGAAAGAGAGAGAGAGAAAGACAGACATACAGAACGAAAGAGGGTGTGGAGAAAGAAGGGGGCAGGGTGAGAGAGAGAAAAACAGACATACAGAAAGAAAGGGGGTATGGAGAGAGAGAAAAAGAAAGAAGGGGCAGGGTGAAACAAAGAAAAAGTTTGGGGAGGGAATGAGGTCTGGAGGAGAGGAAGCATACAGGAGGCTGAAAGAAGGGAAGAAATATTGGATGCACAGTCAGAAGAATAAAGTGCAACCAGAGACTGATGAAATTACCAAAGGTAGGAAAAATGGTTTTATTTTCAATTTAGTGATCAAAATGTGTCTGCTTTGAGAATTTATATATGCTGTCTATATTTTGCACTATGGCCCCCTTTTACTAAACCGCAATAGCGTTTTTTAGGGCAGGGAGCCTATGAGTGTTGAGAGCAGCGTGGGGCATTCAACGCAGCTCCCTGCGCTAAAAACCGCCATCGTGTTTTAGTAAAAAGGGAGGGGGCATATTTGTCTATTTTTCTATAGTTGTTACTGAGGTGACATTGCATAAAGTCATCTGCCTTGACCTCTTTAAAAACCCGCGGAATATAAATGATAATTAACATTTTCTCTGCGTACAGCGTGCTTTGTGTTTTTAAAATTTTATTGTTGGTAGATCATTTTGACTTGGCCACAAAGGTAAGGGGGAGGGAGGGAGGGGAACTGCTGAAAGACATCTAGTAATCCTTGAAGGCTTGACTGTGCAGGGAATTTAATCATGTTTTGTTATGTGACTGGCATTATTTAGACTTTAATTTCTATGAATGAATAGAATGAAAATGATATAAATTACTTGCTTGTTTTTATGTGCGTGTGCTGAAGGAAAGTGGAGAGAGAGTGGGCTGAGGACGCTGAAGGGAAATGGGGAAGAGAGAATGGGGAGAAGATGCTGATTTATAAATTGACAATTGTACAGAATATTGTTTCTTTTTTATATTCATCCATAGCTGCATGTTAATGATGTGCTCATATGCACTTATTTATCATCATAACATATACATCATCATTAACATGCAGCTGTGGATGTGTAAGGACAGGCTGAGGAGGATGGATGGGAAGGAAGGAAGGTGCACATATCAACATATCGTACATTTTTAACATGCATGATGCAGCTATAGGCAAGCAGAAGAGGATGGGATCATACAGATGTGTATGTTCAGATATGCGCTCAGATGTGTAGTTTTTTCTGATATATTTATTAAGCTTACAGTATTTATAAAAACACATTTAATACTTGTTACAAAAAATATTGTGCAATTGTGATCTACTTCTGGCCTACAAAGGTCAAAAGAAATCCTTAACTGAGATTTTACATTCAAAAGTGAATTATAGCTACTAGCACTATTATTTATTAGTTATTTATTATGCAGATGTTTGTTAGTTTGTTATTAGTTCAGTATTAGACATATGTTAGTTTAGAATAGATAGGTATAGATTAGTTTAGTTTAGGTTAGGTTAGGGCCCTGCTGAAAGAGTCTACCTTGACATGGTTGCAGGCTTACAAATCTTTTGGTCAAAGAGTGCGGCGACAGAGAAAAGTATGTGTGTATTCGGCCCATGGAAGAAGGGGGGGGGTCGGGGGGGAAGGGGTGCGTGGGGGGCCCAATAGGATTGCTTAGTAAGGGGCCCAGAAATTTCTGATGGTGGCCTTGAGTATCATAACAGCACTTCACATCTTTCTGTGAGCAGAATTATCTTTTATTTCTAGGGTGCCAGGGACTGCAAGTTTCAAAGCTTCTTGCACAAATTTCTCAGGTCGCCATCTTTTCATGGCACCTGCTAAACAGTCCCTCAAACTGGCAGGAAGAGCTGTGTGGCTCCTTCTAACCAGGGACAAGTTACCTATTCTCCCAAACCCACAGAGTAGCAAATACTATGTGGCTATTGGAATCTCCCTGAAACTCTCTTTAGGGATGTGAGCTTTATCTGATAACAATTAGGGTACAGATTACATCACAAAGCTGGATTTTTTTGTGGGAAAGTTCCTTTCTTCTTCCAGCATTTACAGCTCTCGTCCAGCCGTTCCCTGATTGTCTGCTTTTCAATCTGAAGGAGTCTTCACTTCCTCTGGTAACTCTTTATGCTTTCTCGTGAGGGGGAGACACTATGATGTCAGGTCAGGGGGCTTTGGGCATTTTTCAGGATGCTTGCAACTTTGAATCCTCCTCCCATTTCAGATTCTTTCTTGGAGTCACCATGTATTGAGCTTCTAATGGTTACGTTTGTGCGAGACCCCTTTTAAGTGTTACTGGAACTTGGGGCAGTAGTTTTAGTTCTTCTGGAACTAAGGGAAGTTATTTCATTTACTTCATAGTGCCTAAGATGGGGGAATTGGTCAGACAGGGGCTGGATCTCATTCTGGTAAATTAGTTTTTCAGAGTTAGACATTTCCAGAGATAAACTGTGAGAATATTTACAATCTCCCTATGGACACCGAATTAGCAGTATCTTCGCTTGGCTCTCATCGGGCAGCACTATCAGTTTTGGCAGATGCCATTTGGCCTAGCCACGGCTCCACAAACATTTTAGAAAATGAAGGCAATAGTGGTGTTTTGGCGCAAACAGGAGATTCAGGTACTTTTGCTCTTAGACGACTGCTTGATTCGGATGTTTTCCAGCCAGGTCAATTTGTCAGATGCAAATGGGTGATTTCTTTTATTTGGACTTCTTTTCTTCAATTCTTTGGATGTGAATCTTCAAATTTCCAAAGAGCTCTTTTCTCCTGTACTAATTATTGGAATATTGGAGGATGTTGTTCACGTAGACTGGGGCAACAGGTTACAATCCCAAGTGTGCCTTCTTCAGTCACCAAGAACAAGAGTATGGGATTCTGTACAGGTTCTAGGATCTATGGTGGTGACTCCACTGAGAACTTTGGCTCGCTTTCACATGAGAATGCTACAGCAGTTGCTTTTGTTCCAGTGGTTCCCAGTATCTCAAGGCTCCAATTGTAGTATCTAGTAGGCTCCTCAAGCATCACACAATATAATTTGGTGGCTCAGCAAGATTAATCTTTTCAAAGGCATGCCTCGGTCTTTGCTAGACTGGCTCATAGTCGCCAAACATCCCAGGCTGTCGGGTTGGGGGGCTCAGTGCCTTCAATCCTCAGGGCAAGGAGTCTGGAATTAAAAGGAGACTCAGTACTTGTTCATTCTTCTGGATTGAAACATGTTTCAGGAGTTTCAGACCATTCTTCCGGAATTACGATAAAGGTCTTTTAGGACAGTGTTATGATGGTGGTATTTCTCTACAGCCAGGAAAATACATGATGTACTGACTTGGCGAGTAAAGTAATGGTTCTACTTCAATGGGTGGAATCTCATCTTCCTCTTCTGTCAGCGCTCCATTTTACAGGACAAGAAAAGCGTTTAGATAGACTTTTTCACCATAAAATCTGAGCAGGGACCATCTATTGTATGTTAAAATGTACAGCGCTATGTACGCCTTTCAGTGCTTTAGAAATAATAAATAGTAGTAGTAGTAGTAGTAAAATCTTCTACATCTTGGAAACTGGGATCTATTCGCTCAGGCGTTCCAGCTCTTTGTATATAGATGAGATCTCCTAGAACTGGACCTCATGGCCTTGTTTCAAAATTGAAAGCTTCCTAGCTTCTTCAGCAGACACAGAGAGTAGCAGTCAGATGGGGTAGCAGCATTGCTTCTTTCTCGTCTCTGGTTTCTCTTTTTTAAGTGTTTTTCTCTGACTGATGATTGGATGGATTTGCCATCTCAAGCTCACTTTCAGGGCACAATAATCATAGAATCTCTGGATTGGCTGTGCCGTCCTTGCTATGAGGATCTGATGAGTCTTTCAACGGCCGAACTGTTGAGATTCCCGGTATCTCCGGATTTACTCACCTAGGATATTCATCCTACTAGGATATTCATCCAACATGGATATACATCCTACTTTGGTATTACGACCTAGCTTTTGAAAAGTCATGGCTGATGTATAAGGGTTGTGCGAAGCAGGTTATTTCTTCTCTTCTCTAGGCGATACAGACGTCTTCACCTGTGGCTTATGCTACCATTTGGAGGCTTTTCCTTTCTTGGGTACTTCTCAACGTTGGCACTCTTCCAGGCTTCTATGTTTTATATTCTTTCTTTTTTGGCACAACTGTATTGCCAAGGGCTTAGCATTCAATTTCCTTCAGCTTCAAGTGGCAATCTTAGCTTGTTACAAGGGCTAGGTATCTCACTCTTCGCTTACTTCTCTGCTTCATGTAGTTCAGTTCTGAAAAGGAGTACAGTATATCCATACACCTCTTATGAAGCCCTGTCCGAAGTACAGTCTTAAGATACTTCTTCGCAGTTTACAGAAGGCTCAGTTTCAACCTTGTCTTTTGAGACTCTAAAAGGCTGTGACATTGAACACGGTGTTTCTTGTGGCCATGGCTTCAGCTTGGCAGTTTTCTGAGTTGCAGGCCTTGTATGGCGGGGATTCTTATTTCTGATTTACACATTCTGGGGTGTCAGTTCGGACAGTACCACAATTTCTTTCTAAGGTGGTGTCATGCTTTTTTTAATGCCGCTCTCACTTTTCCTTCCTTCTTCCTGGGAGGAGGAATGGGGAGGCATGATTTTCATCACTGCATTTTTTAAAAGTGCATAGCATTCTCTGCAATCTGTAGGTTTCTAATGACTTTTAGTCGTTTAGATCATCTCTTTGTATTCTTCAAGGGCTGCAACAAACATATGGCAGCGTCCAAAGCCTCCATCGTTCGAAGGGACCAGGAGAACATTCTTTACGCCTTCTTGACGGCAGGGAAGTGGTTGGCAGAAGAACTTCATGACTGTTTAGCCAGAGCAATGGCTACTTCTTGGACTCGGTCCAGAAGCTTTTTCCTTGGAAGAGTTTTGTCATGCGGCTACTTGGTCTTCCAAAAATACTTTATCTAAGCATTACCAGTTGGATGTGGGGGCACATGCGGAGGCAGCGTTTAGTGCTTCGGTTGTTGCGGAGGCAGCGTTTGCTTCCCACCCAGATTGAGGATTGCTTTGCTACATCCCATTGGTCTCTGGATTCATCTGCTGCTGTTGCTAAGGAAGGAAAAATTATGTTGTTACCTGTTAATTTTCTTTCCTTTAGACACAGCAGATGAATCCAGAGCCCCACCCTTTCTGGATATTGACTGTCAGTTTTTTTCTTTTACAACTTTCGAAGTCTGTTATTATTGATAGTTGTATTCTATATTATTACCTTTTGAAATTTGTTATGGGAAAGAAGTTTTTTACATGCTAAGCATATTGATGGTTACAGAAGCTTGGGCAAGAAGCAATACTGAATATGCAGGCGGCGTACCAGCCAATAGGACCACCTGTTAATCAGTTTCTCTATCTCCACCTGCTGGCAGATGTGTGCTAGCCCATTGGTCTCTGGATTCATCTGCTGTGTCTAAAGGAAAGAAAATTAACAGGTAAGAGTTGAATTTTTCCTTCCCTTCCCTTCCATTCTACTTCGTGGGCAACATCTCCTCCTTTCTCTCTCCCCTTTGCCTTGCTTTTCTCTCTTTCCCCCCAGTCTATATCTTTTCCTCCAGGCCCTTTGCAGCCCTCTCTTCTCTGATGTTCCTTCTTCTGTCCCTCATGGCCCTGAACCTTATCGTGCCACAGCACAAGCAAGCTGGTTTTCAGCCAGCCTGAAGCCTTTCTCTGTAGAAGTGGAGCTTCCTGTTTCCCAGTGCTACAGAGAGAGGCTTCGGGTTGGCTGAAAACCAGCTTGCTTACACTGTGGCACAATTAGGTTTAGGGCTGCAAGGGGCAGGAGAAGGAACAGCAGAGCAGAAAGGGTTGCGGAGAGCCTGAAGAGGTAAGAGTGGTACCAGGAGGAAATGAGGGTGGGGGGAGCAGTTAACTTATGTTAAAAACAACAACAAAACAACCCCCCTAACCCCCTTTTAGCATGATTAAGTTATTTATGCACTAATCATGTTAAATGTATAGTCCTAATAATAACCATTTATTTATGGCATATTTTTATCCACTTAGAAGTCTTTTGGCTAAGCTGTGCTAAAGTTTTGCACTTAATACAGTTAACAGCTAAACTTAAAGTATTTTAAGTATAAAACCTCTGTTTATTCAGGGGGGAGGACTTTTGAACACTTGTGGAAGACAGCTGTGCAGTTAACATAGAGTAACGGTTACCACTTTGCGTTAACGGCACTTGATAATGCAGAATGTAATTAGCTATGCCTATGGAGTTAGGTGTTCACATTATCTGCTGAATTAGTAGCTAATGTGTGGTAATGACATCTGTATTAACTGCAAGGTGTAGTGCTTGCCCATTCCGTGCCCCCAATATGAATTTTTTGTGATAGGTATGTAACATTTGAATTCACAATTTAAATAGTAAATGAACCCATTAATGTTGGAATGTTTTTTTGCCATTGTTGTTGTTTTTTGTTGGATTTTAATGCCCTGTACTTTCTTAATTAAAAATATTTCATATGGTGGACTCTGTAGATAGGGTGACCAGGTTACTGATTCCAAAAAGGAGACTTTTTGGACAGTTCTGGATTTCTGCCAACCTCATCCTGGTGCTTTATGGGACCTGTTGCACTGATTTCAATGGATAGAATCATGGACTACAAATACTGCACTGCTTTAGGATATAATTTTAAAACCAGGACTGGCCAAGTCTCTTTTCTGGAATAGGTAACCAGTTCACCCTATCTATAGAACTTCTTAATTTTAATGCCCAAATAAAATTATAAGGAACATCCGTAAAGCTCTGGTAGCTGCTAACTTTACAAATGCTGTCCTGCTTGTAATGCAGCATCAATATTGTCTTTCTGTTTTATTTAATGCTGTAATAACTCATGCAAGAAGGAATAGGGAGAGGATGTGATAACACTTCTCAAACTGTACAAGTTCTTAGCAGTGAGGGACAGCTGTATGAACCATATAGGACCCTTCATCTGTGTGCTAGACCTGTTTAATTAACTTTTTGAAGATTTTATTTTGTCATCCTCCTCCTTGAGAAATTATCCCATGTGACTCAGTTTTCTTCACTGGCCATAGAATGAAAAGGCACCCAAAATAACATTCTTCAGTAAAGTTCTCCTGCCAGCATGCGATAATCCTGTGCTACCCAGGCAAGAAAAGATTATACCACCTTGACAAAGATCTGCTATGTGATACAGGTCCTATTTCCAGCAGAGCAAGATCCTTTGGCAAGACACCTGTTCTAATGGTAGTTACAGTTCTATAGCCATAGATTTGATCTGTGCTTAAGTCTTTGATTGCTTCATCACTAGCTGAGGAAGATCAAAATTTATTCCAGTTCAGTAGTAGAATCCAGCATTTTCCCAATTGGACCTGCCTATTTGTTTTGCTTATTGTCTTTCCATCTAAAGAAGTCACCAAATGCCTGTGCCTGCTTGTGTGCAGGTTACAGACAATCCACATCAGCTTCCTTTGTAGCTTCTCTTCAACTTAATGCATCACTCCTCCCTCCCAACCAGAAATCCACGGACATTGGCGCGATGCCATGTGTGTGCACATGTGACATCACATTGACATCTGCTCATGTGCGAAGACCCTCCAGATGGGGCCCTAAGCCGTCAGTTGGGGGGTGCTGCAAGAGGAGAGGCGCTGGCAAGGAGGAGAGATGCCGGCACACAGTTTGCAATACACTGCATTACAGGAATCACCTCCAATAGCTTGAAAGAGTTTTTTGTCTGCTCCTCTTTCTCTCAACCATGCAATCAAATTATCAGCAAATATTTCTGCATGTGTCTTCTCTTCAGTTGGTTTTGCAAGAACCAAAAATGGCACAGATATCAACTTCTTGGTCTATACAAACTGTGTATTGTTCTCTTTCACCATACCTGGATACATTTTGCCATTCTTTTCTGCCTTTTTTAATGGGTATTATCACCATATCGCCATTCTGCTACAGTTCCTCCTCAAAGATCATGAAGGGCATAGAGAAAGTAGAGAGAGATAGATTCTTCAAATTTTCAAAACATATTAGAACAAGAGGGCATTCGGAAAAATTGGAAGGGGATAGATTCAAAACAAATGCTAGGAAGTTTTTCTTTACTCAGCGGGTGGTGGACACCTGGAATGCGCTTCCAGAGGATGTAATAGGGCAGAGTACGGTACTGGGGTTTAAGAAAGGATTGGACAATTTCCTGTTGGAAAAGGGGATAGAGGGGTATAGATAGAGGATTACTACGCAGGTCCTGGACCTGTTGGGCCGCCGCGTGAGCGGACTGCTGGGCACGATGGACCTCAGGTCTGACCCAGCAGAGGCATTGCTTATGTTCTTATGTTATGCCTATAGCAACTTTGCTGGCTTGTTCCCACATGGGTTCAACTTTGCTTTAATCTTAACATGGCTGTTTATAACAGGACCACTGAATTTTGGATTTGCTTTGTACCACTGAGCAAGTAATCCAGTCGTTAGGTCATTGATGACCAGTTTGTCAGTACGGTAATTTTGTCTGTCTTGATCACTGATCTCTCTCAAATTCAACCCATTTCTAATGAGATCCCTGACAGTTGGTAGTTCAGCTACTGATGGTTCTCTGCCTGATTCCACCAGTTGATATAAATGAGTCCAACCTTGCAGTCTTGTTTTTCTTTTGGACAATGTTGTAGTGTTCTTTGTGGATCCAAAGGAGTTCCTTTTTTTGAGGCGTTTAGTTGTAATTTATTGACGAACATCCAGTTTTTTATTTCCGAGAGACTGTTTAGGAGTTTTGCAATCTGGGCATCACAGGTTTCTCCTAGCGGTATGTATAGTTGGATGTCATACATGAAGGAATGAATCTGTATTTTCTATTTGTGGGCTATGTCTAGAGCAGATCTAATATAGAGATTTGAATAATAGGGGGGGATGATAGAGCCCCTTGTGGAACACCTTATTTGATCGGTTTCAGTTTCAATAGTACATCATTGAGCCAGTACTCTTTGAAATCTATTATTCAGGAAGGAGGTGAACCATCATAACGCAGCATCTCAGATACCAATTTCAGAAAGCCATGAAAGGAGGAGAGGATGGTCAATAGTGTTGAATGCCGCACTGATATCCATCACCACCAGAAGGACATCATTACCTACGCTCATTCCACTACCTTCTGGTCCCACGCTGCAGATCAAATTCTCAAGTAAAGTTTTGGGCATCATTATTGACTGTACACTTTCCTTTAATGATCTCTCAACTCTCTGGTAAAAAAAAAAAGTTTTTTTTAGTTTTCACATATTGAGGAAAGTGAGATCCTGCTTCTGTCAAAAACATTTTGCTGTCCTTGTACAATCAATCATTCTTTCCAGACTGGACAATTGTAATTCCATCTAAGTCTAACTAATAAAAATCTTCAAAGACTTCAGCGGATCCAGAACACTGCGGCTAGGTTGATCTTCGCAAAAAGCAAATTCGATCATGTTTCCCCGCTTCTGTCAAAACTTCACTGGCTTCCGGTGATTTCTAGGATTCATTTTAAATGTACCTAATCTAATCTACATAGAAACATAGAAACATAGAAATCGACGGCAGATAAGGGCCACGGCCCATCCAGTCTGCCCACCCTAATGACCCTCCCCTGCCTTTACTTTGCGAATAGAACCCACGTGTCGATCCCATTTGGCCTTAAAATCAGGCACGCTGCTGGCCTCAATCACCTGAAGTGGAAGACCATTCCAGCGATCTACTACCCTTTCGGTGAAAAAGAATTTCCTGGTGTCACCGTGCAGTTTCCTGCCTCTGATTTTCCACGGGTGTCCTCTTGTTGCCGTGCGACCCTTGAAAAAGAAGATATCTTCTTCTACCTCGATGCGGCCCGTGAGATATTTGAACGTCTCGATCATGTCTCCCCTCTCTCTGCGCTCCTCGAGCGAGTATAGCTGTAATTTATCTAACCGTTCTTCGTACGGGAGATCCTTCAGCCCCGAGACCATCCGGGTGGCCATTCTCTGGACCGATTCCAGCCTCAGCACATCCTTACGGTAATGCGGCCTCCAGAATTGCACACAGTATTCCAGGTGCGGTCTCACCATGGATCTATACAAAGGCATAATGACTTTAGGCTTACGGCTGACGAAACCCCTGCGTATGCAACCTATGATTTGTCTTGCCTTGGAAGAAGCTTGCTCCACTTGATTGGCAGACTTCATGTCCTCACTGACGATCACCCCTAAGTCTCGTTCTGCAAACGTTCTTGCCATTAAGGGTATAAGTCATTCTTGCCATTAAGGGTATAAGTCCTGCATGGATTCTGGGTACCCAGGTGCATAACTTTGCATTTTTTGGCATTGAAGCTGAGCTGCCATGTCTTAGACCAGCTCTTTAGTAAGAGTAGATCATGCATCATATTGTCGGGCATTGAATTTTTATCTATTGTGCTTTTGCCCACTACATTGCTTAGTTTGGCGTCATCGGCAAATAATGTTATCTTACCTCGGAGCCCTTCTGCCAAGTCCCTTATAAAGATATTGAACAGTATCGGGCCCAAGACAGAGCCCTGGGGCACTCCACTGATCACCTCCGTCATTTCAGAGGGGGTGCCATTCACCATTACCCTTTGAACCCTACCTCCAAGCCAGTTCCCAACCCACTTCGTCAATGAATTCGTCCTAGAATCCTATGGAACTCATCTTGCTTAGTAACCTGTGATGAGGCACGCCATCGAATGCTTTGCTAAAGTCCAGGTATATGATGTCCAGGGACTCTCCAACATCTAGCTTCCCCGTCACCCAGTCAAAGAAGCTGATCAGGTTGGATTGGCAGGATCTCCCCTTAATAAATCCATGTTGATGGGGATCCCGTAGGTTCTCTTCATTCAGGATCGTATCTAATTGGTGTTTGATAAGAGTTTCCATTAGTTTGCTCACTATTGATGTGAGACTCACTGGTCTGTAGTTTGCCGCTTCTGTCTTGGAGCCTTTCTTGTGGAGTGGAATGACGTTAGCCTTCTTCCAGTCCAACGGGACGCTACCTGAACTAAGGGAGAGGTTAAAGAGCGCTGACAGCGGCTCTGCCAAGACATCACTCAACTCCCTGAGCACCCTGGGGTGCAGGTTGTCCGGTCCCATTGCCTTGTAAACCTTGAGCTTGGACAGCTCAACATAGACACTGTTGGGCGTAAATTTGAAATCGCTAAATGGGTCAACTGAGTCAGCCCTTGTCTGTAACTGAGGGCTATGCCCAGAGCTTCTCGGGTGAAGACAGAGCAGAAGTATTCATTTAACAGTTGGGCTTTTTCTGAGTCCTTTTCCACATAGTCTCCGTCTGGTTTCCTTAGATGTACTATTCCCCCTGAGTTTTTACTTCTGTCACTGATATACCTGAAGAATGATTTGTCTCCCTTCTGGATGTTCTTTGCTAGAGATTCCTCCATGTTGAATTTAGCCTCCCTTACTGCTGTTTTGACGGCTTTTGACTTGGTCAGGTATTCTGCCCTGGAGTCCTGTTCCCTTGATTGTTTGTAAGAGATGAATGCTTTTTTCTTTTCTTTGATGAGGTCTGAGATCTCCGCAGTGAACCACTGTGGTTTATTGTTTCTACGGTGTTTACTTACTAGCTTAACATAACGGTTTGTCGCTTCCTGTATGGTGGCTTTCAGAGTCAACCACATTTCTTCCACACTATCGGTTTCTGCTTGGCTTTGTAGCATCTGGTGAACAAAGTCACCCATCTCTTGGAAGTTTGTGTCCTTGAATTTGAGGACCTTGGTCAGTGTGGCAGGTTTAGTGAAGCCTTTCCCAAGATTGAACCATATCATGTTATGGTCGCTGGAGGCCAATGTGTCTCCCACCGAGACCTCTGTGACACTTTCACCATTGGTAAGCAACAGGTCCAGTATTGCCTGATCCCTTGTTGAGTCCAACACCAATTGCTTGAGACGTGCTCCCTTCAAAGAGTTTAATAGCCTCCTGCTGCTGCCGGAAGCAGCGGTAAGTGTGCCCCAATCCACATCAAGCATGTTGAAGTCACCTAACAATACCGTGTCCCCACGCAAGGTGATATTCTCTATATCTCCAATCAATTCCATATCCAGGTCATCCTGTTGTCTTGGGGGTCTGTAAATAACGCCGAGATACAGGCATTTGTCCTTCCCTCTGGCCAAATTAACCCAAAGGGATTCCCCAGTGTATTGGACATCTGTGATCCTTGTGACCTTAATGTCATCCTTTGTATATAATGCAACACCACCTCCCAATCTACCCTCCCTGTCCCGGCGAAGCAGGTTGTAACCTGGTATGACCATGTCACACCCGTGTGAGTCTGTGAGCCAGGTCTCAGATATTGCCACCACATCCAGGTCGGCATTCCTTATTTCTGTTTCCAGATCCAGTATCTTGTTTCCCAAGCTGTGTGCGTTAACGTACATAGCCTTCCATGTTGTGTTTTTATTATGTCTTAGTGGGGGTATTCCTGTTTGAGTTACTTGGACACTTTTAGCATTATTCGCATATTTGGTATTCTCTCTAGACCCAGAGCTATATCTTGTACCTGACCCGGACTCCCCAGACCCAGAGCTACAGTGTGTACCTATCCCAAAAACGGAAATGTGTGTATCCTGTGGGGGAGTTCCCGCTTGGGCTACTTGTACTCCTTTCACACAATTTGCAATGTGTATACCCCCGCTGAAACCAGGATTACAATGTGTACTGCCCTTAGTCCCGGAATTACAGTGTGTACACTCCCCGGACCCAGAATTGCAATGTATAGTCCTCCTAGATCCTGAATTACAATGTGACCCAGAATTGTAATGTGAACCTTCCCTAGACTCGAAAGTGTGTATACTACTTATCCCAGCCTCAAAAAAGTATTGACAGTTTAGCACACCAGGTAGGTAATTTGTGCCCGTACCCTCCCCAACTTACCTAGTTTAAAGCCCTGTGAAGTAGGCGGGCTAGACGGTGTCCAAGGACGTTCTTCCCTCTTCTGGTCAGGTGTAACCCATCTTGTCCCAGTAGTCCCTGCAATGCATCTCCATGGTGCAGGAATCCGAAGTTCATCTCCCTGCACCATCCCTGCAGCCAGTCGTTAGCCCTCTGGATGCGATCCTCCCTGGCACTGCCCTTGCCCCTTACCGGGAGGATCGAGGAGAAGACCACCTGCGCATCCATTCTCCTCAGCTTCTCACCCTGAAGTCTTCAGGTAAGCTGTTCGCGGTGCTCCTGGCGGTGTCGTTGGTCCCGACGTGGATGAGGATCATGGGGAAGTGATCTCGGGGCCTGATGAGTCTGTCAAGGCAAGCGGTTACATCCCGGATCCTGGCCCCTGGCAAAAAGCAGACCTCTCTCGATTGCAGGTCCGGCCTACAAATTGGGCCCTCGGTGCCTCTTAGCAGCGAATCCCCGATGACCACCACTCTGCGCTTCTTAGGGGTGGGTCGAACTGTTGACTCTGGAACCAATCAGACCTTAGACTTAGTGGGGATGGGCGGACCCGCTATGCCTAAGGCCTGATTGGTCCAGACTTCTAGAGCCTGGGCCAATCAGGCCTTAGGCTTCGGCTGGATGGGCCGGGAAGGGGCGGGCCCGCTTCATTTCGACGAGGCGTGCCTGCCGGCTCAAGACGTGCAAGACCCATCTAAGAACAGGTTTGGTGGAGTGGAGGTTTAGGGGTTGTTAGCGCCGGGGGAGGTGGGTGCGTCTTCGGGCAGGAGGGATTGGACACCCTCCTGCCAGCAAAAGATATTGTCGGGGGGGGGGAGATCGGTAGTGTCGGGGGGCGGTCGGTAGTGTGTGTGGGGGAATGCGTCTTCGGGCAGAGGGTTTGGGCACCCTCCTGGTCAGGGGGCCGCGGCCCGTTATACTTATAGCTGCAGAGAGATCCCTTTCCGCGATAAGTGTAGCGGGCCGTGTCTAATCTAACCCGTTTCTCTAACCCGCGTCTGTAACATGGATGCCGGTTACAGAATCGGGGTTTAGTTTAGGCCGATTCTGAATAGGACGCCTCTCCCGGGCGGCCTATTCAGAATCAGGGCCTAGGTGTCTTGCGGGCCTCGCCTTCAATATAGGTGGCCTGCCTGGGGAGCATTTTTTTAAAAAAATGTGCATCCCGATTGGCTGATTAGACAGCTGTAGGACGCCTACAGCTGCCTAAAATCGGGACGCACTTTTAGAGAATCAGGCCCTGATTGTCTCCTTGCGACATTGTATTTTTATGTTAGTTTAAACAGGTTTTTTGATCTATTGGGGGTCTTGGGAGTAATATATCGTTTTAGCCTCTAGGGTGGCTATTTTAATTCTTCATGTAGTTCCCTTCATTTGGACCTGTCACTGTTTAGCCTGGATTTGTACCATTTCCTTTCCACTTTTCTTAGAATTTAAGTCATCGGTAAACCAGGGGGAGGAGTAATTGTGGGGATAGTATTTGATCTCTTTGACTGGTACTAGCCCTTCATATAGGGTTTTTACCTCAGTTTGCCAGTCCACAGCAGCCTAATCAAGTGATTCAGATTTGGGTTTTAAAGTTTCCACTAGGTTGGAAAGGCCTGTGGAGAGATCCTTCAAGTCGATAGTATCATTGTTGAATGTTTTCTTATGTTGGGTTTGCTTCCTGGTTGACTGTTGAACAGTTGTGTAGGTGTGGTTGAATGTAATCAAATGGTGATCAAACCAGGGTATTGTTTTGGTAG
Organism: Geotrypetes seraphini; assembly: GCF_902459505.1. NCBI lineage: Eukaryota > Metazoa > Chordata > Amphibia > Gymnophiona > Dermophiidae > Geotrypetes > Geotrypetes seraphini. The sequence continues at coordinate 549,519,795 of NC_047084.1, forward strand.
TGTAGCCAGGAATTCCACTGGTGAGCAGAGTATCTTTTTGAATAAAGATTAGGTCTAGGATGTGACCCGCAGAGTGAGTCGACGATAGTACCATTTGCTGGAAGCCTAGATCTGAAAATGAAATGATGAAGTCTGCTGGGGATCCGGTCTCATTTGGGTAGCTTGCGAAGTTAGTCTTCAAGTATGATGACCTGGTGGTATGTGATGATATTTTGTCATTTATGTATTTTTGCATAATTTCCTAGAAATTCCAGGTAGGTAAATTACATACTACATAAAATCTATAGCTAGTTGTTGATTTTCCACATGAAATTGTTCCATCTTTTCATTACTACTTTTTAAAATTATGATACACCCTAATTGTACAGGCAGTTATTTGCTTTTCTTTTTATCCATCCAGCAGTGTAGGAGGTTTTTCAAAATTGAGGGGCCCTTTTTACTACACTAAACCTGCATTAATTTTGCCATCTCATATTTATTTATTTCTATATTTTGTTATCACACAATTCAAAGTTCTTGACAGTTCACAAGATAACATACATAATAGATCCAACATAGACATAGTAACTAACTAAACTAACTAAAACTTAGTTTTATAGACCGAGTCATCAACCAAAAGGAGCTCGACTCGGTTAACAGTAATGTAATACAAAATACATAAACTTGACAAGGAAAAGTAGACTAGAATAGTTAGTTTCCAAAATGTTTAGCAAACAAAAATGTTTTCAGAGCTTTCCGGAATAAAACAAAAGAACCTAAACTTCTTAATGTAAGCGGTAAAGCATTCCAGAATTTGGTTAGTTTTAAAGAAAAAGAATGACTAAATCTCTTGAAGGTTCTGTTTTTACCACTAAGAGAGGGAAATGTTAAGTTTTAATTTTTGAGAACTTCTGGCAAGGTGAGACCTATGCACATTCCAGTCTAAAGGAATCAAAGTGATGAAAATGCCAAATAAGATCTTAAATGCAATACAATGCACTTGAATTGAATTCTGAGATACACTGGGAGCCAATGTAATTCCTTGAGCAGAGGGGTCAAGTAATCAAATTTACTCTTACCGAAAATAAGCTTTGCTGCAGCATTCTGTATTAGCTGAAGTCTCTGCACACTAGCCTTTGAAAGGCCCAAATACATTGAGTTACAATAATCCAACCTTGACAAAATGATTGAACCAGTACTGAGAAATGTAACAGCGGGATATGTATTGGCCTGCTTACCCTCTATCACCCCCAAACCTCCCCCCATCAATAACCACCCCCCATCAATAACCAAACCATACTCTGCTTATGGATAAATAGCTGCAGCTCTGTTTATTAACAAACAATTAATTTAACACACTCACATAACAAAAATCCGTTTCCCGAGCTACACCTTAAACCAGGGGTGCTCACACTTTTTTGACTCGCGAGCTACTTTTAAAATGACCAAGTCAAAATGATCTACCAACAATAAAATTTTAAAAAAACACAACGCACACTGTACGCATAGAATTGTTAATTATCATTCCTATTCTGGGGTTTTTTCAAAGAGGTCAAAGCAGATGACTCTATGCACTGTCACCTCAGTAACAACCATACAAAAATAGACAAATACCCACCCCCCTCCCTTTTTACTAAACTGCAATAGCAGATTTTAGCGCAAGGAGCTGCGCTGAATGCCCAGTGCTGCTCTCGACGCTCATAGGCTCCCTGCGCTAAAAAACTCTATTGCGGTTTAGTAAAAGGGGACCATATTGTAAAATATAGACAGCAGATATAAATTCAGACACATTTTGATCACTAAATTTAAAATAAAATAATTTTTCCTACCTTGTCTGGTGATTTCATGAGTCTCTGGTTGCACTTTCTTCTTCTGACTGTGCATCCAATTTTTCTTTCAGCCTGTATGCTTCTTCTCCTCCACACCTCATTGCCTCCCCCAACTTTTTCTTCCTCTCTCCCTGACCTTTCTTTCTTCCTCTCTTCATGTTCCCTTTTTTTTTTTTTTTTCTGTTTCTCTTCTTTCCTTCTGTCTCCCTGCCTGCCCCCTTTCTTTCTTTCTCCCTGCCCTTCCCCAAGCTACTGCCACTGCCGCTGCCATCGGGGAACAGGACCCAAACTGCCACCAATGGATAACAGGCCCCAAAGCCGACGCTGACGCCGCCGACGCCCCATGCTCTCCCTGCTTCGGGCTGACCAGCATTCCTCTCCCCGACGTCAATTCTGCCGTCGGAAAGGAAGTTCCGCCCAGCCAGGCAGTGATTGGCTGGCCCAAACTTCATCTCTGATGGCAGAATTGACGTCGGGGAGAGGAAGACTGATCGGCCCGATAGATCGCCAAGGCAAAGTGAGTCCTGGATGATCGACTCACTTTGCCTTGGCGAGCTACCCGTCGATCGCGATCGACCTATTGGGCACCCCTGCCTTAAACCATTACCAATAATATTTGGCCCCCAACCCTGCCATGCCAGCAAGGGTCTGGGGGGTGGCATGTCCCAACATGCCCCTTTAACCAGAGACACCAGAACCATGACACAGCTCCCTATCGGCTCCCCGCTCATCTCCTGATGAGTTCCACCATACAGTAGCTTGGGATAACCGCAAACCCAAACTCAGCAACCTACCAAACCAGAAAAAAGGGGGTGGGAGGGTGAGACAGGAGAAGCCACCTCAGAGGACCTAGGAAGATGCCGGGTCCTCCGAGGTCCCAGCTTTATAGACTCCGCCCGACCGTTGCCCCACGCCTCACCTATCAGGAGGCCACCTCGCAGCGGGAAAAACTCACCCACCGCTAAGCTGCCTCCTGCCCTTCTACGCCCGCCCACTCGCGCAGCGCGCTTATCTCCATGGGAGGCAACGCAGGCCCTCCATCCCCCTGTTACAGCCGCCCATTGAGACGAGGGCTCTCGGGCTCTCCATTGCCGGTGAGAGTGCTCTCACTCTTCTCAGAACACAGAGGCTGAAAAAACACTTTTTTACAAGCAAACTTAATTGTTCCTTGAATGTAACTGATGAATCGATGACAATACCCAATATTAGCGAGGAAAACTCAATTTTCAGAGATTCTCCTGAGTTTAAGATCACAGCAGAAGGAAGAGAGTCTAACTTTGGGCCAAGCCATAAAAGCTTAGTCTTGGCAGCATTTAATTTCATATGGACCATCGTCGCCCAGGACTAAAGTTTGGTAATACAATGTCATCGAGCTGTGGGTCGACCTCAAGTAATATAAAAATATCATCAGCGTATGTTAGTAAAGTTTCTTGGGAATTCAAATCGTAATATTTCAATGTCTCATGTAATATTAAATAAAATTGGAGACAATGGAGAGCCCTGGGGGACACCATAAAGGGCCCTCCACAATTTTGAGTTGGAAACTTCTGTATTAACTGAATAAGAATGAGAGGATAAAAATTTATCGAACCAGTCTAAGACAGTTTGGTCAAGGCCGATTTCTGAAAGCAAGTAGTACAGAATATTATGATTAACTACATCAAAAGTTGCAGAGAGATCAAACTGAAGTAAGATAGCATGTTTCTTACTGGACTGTAACTGTTGGATCTTAGAAAGGAGAGAAACCAGAAGAGTTTCTGTACTGAAATTCGGGTGAAACCCATCGAAACCCTTGCTGAAAAGGCAAGAGAATAGAAAATTTCTCCAGATAACTTGAGAGTTGGGTGGCAACAATTGATTCCATAAGTTTAGTTAAGAGAGATATGTTAGCAATCAGTTTATAATGGGAGGTGACGGATCGAGATCTGATTTTTTTTAGAAGGGGAGTAAGATTTATTATATCTATATCATGTGAGAAAAATCCTGTTTCCAAAGTGTAATTTAGTCAACCAATTGATCGCCTGAGGAGGAATATTGGCAAAAAGATAAGAGGGAAAAGGATCAAGAATGCATTTATATCTTATCAATTTTGCACAAAGTTTTGAGACTTGAGACTCAGATACTGAGTCAAATGAATACCATAAGCGATCAGCTGGCATCAGCATTGGACTACCCTTAGAATCCCTTATAAAGAGACCAAGGTTCACTGCAGAAAAAGAATTCCTAATAGTAACAATTTTATCTTTTAAAAAAAAAAAAAAAGAAGCAAGAGAGTCTGCTGTGAGTAATGAAGCCTGAGAAGATATATGATCATAATTGGTCAATGTACGTCAGAGTCTAAATAAGGTACTACTTTGATGATTAGAATTAGCAATTTTACCTCCATACTAGTTTTTCTTGCTTTCCTCAACTCAGAGTTATATTTTCTTACAGTAAGTTTCAAGTTTTCAAGTTTATTTATTATTTGATTAATCGCCTATTCCAAATTCTAGGCAATGTTCAAATTGGTAAAATAAATTGTCTAAAATATACATAAAATAGACCATATAATTAACAAGGGGATAAGTCACAAAATGAACTAATTAAAATAAGACAAGAATACAATAGGACAGGTGGGATAGAAATACAATCTTGGATAGGAAAGAATCAACAATTAAGTTTTTCTGCTTGAAGTTTCTTCCTGTAGGTGTCTGATACTTACAACTGGATGAGTTCATCATTTTGGCTGTTCAGAGCATACCATGCTGCTGTTAATTATGCCACTGTTTATGGGGCGACTTTTACAACCTGCTCCATGCTGTCATTCCCAACCTTCCAAACTAGTGTCAACTTATAGCGATCCACGGATCCAGGTAGGTGGTGTGGCCAAAAACATAGTCTACCACCAGCCCCCAAACAGCTCACCTTATTTCTCTTGAGTGAATATTATTTGATTTCTTAATCTACTTAGATGATGAATTAGAACAACAGTTAACAATTTGGGAACAAAGTTGTGTATCTTTTTTATCACTAACATTGTGACTGGAAGCATGTATAACCACATTATTACACAGCTATCAAGAAATATTATATAAACACATTTGGTTATCTCTTGTATCAATGATTAATGAGATGTTCAGCCAGAGTAGCGGAGATGGTGAGACACAGAAGGAAAGGACAAATGTTCAGAGTTGAACAAATGTTCAACTTCAATCTAAATCCCAAATTCCTATAGAAAACTCTTCTTAATTTTCACTCTTTTGCTGGAAATGTACATTTCTGTTACCTGCCGCTGCTGTGCCTGCTCCTTTTTTGTTGCTCCCACAGATCCGGACTCGGAGGCACAGCAGCGGCATCTGTCCCTTTGCCCGTTGGCAAAAATAGGCTTGGCTGCACAGTGGCACATTAGTCCTTCCTTATACCCATGTTCTTTAATGGCACGTACGAGGTGATACCCAAAAGTTTGGGAAATTCAGTTTGTAAAAAAAAATTGCTTACTGAAACTCCTAGGGCTCCTTTTATCAAGCCGCGCTAGCGGGGTTAACGCGCACGACGTTTCATCACACTCTAACCCCCGCGCTGGCCAAAAACTACCGCCTGCTCAAGAGGAGGCGGTAGCGGCTAGTGCGGCCGGTGGTTTAATGCACGCTATTACGCGCGTTAAACCGCTAGCGCGGCTTGATAAAAGGAGCCCCTAGTTTTCACCACCTCCTTCTAAATAGTCCCCGTGAGAATGTCTACAGTGATCCCAGCGTTTTTCCCATCAATCCATGCATCTATGGAAGTCATCTTGGGTGAGTGCCTTGAGGACCTCCTGTGATTCTGCCTGGATCTCTTCAATCATGTTAAAACGACACCCTTTCAGTTGTAATTTCATTATGGGAAATAGGAAAAATATCACAGGGGGCAAGGTCAGGCAAATAGGGAGGGTGCATAATCACTGTAATGTTTCTGGAAGTCAGGAATTGTCGAACAACAGGTGATGTGTGAGCGGGCCTTATGTTCACCGGTTAGCAGTCTTGGTACAAATTTTGCAGAAATGTGTCTCATGTTCAATTCATCCAACAAAATTCATTGAACTGTCCCCATATGATTGTCCTACTATCTCACAAACATCGGGGATAGTTTGCCTACGATCTGCAAGGATAGTCTCACGAACCTTTGCTATGGTTTCCGGTGTTGTGTTTGTTGACGGTCATCCGGAACGGTTATCGTCGTGGCAGATGTTAATTCGTCCTTAAAGAGTTTGTACCATAGTAACATAGTAGATGACGGCAGATAAAGACCCGAACGGTCCATCCAGTCTGCCCAACTTGATTCAATTTAAATTTTTTTTTTTTTTTTTTTTTAATTTTTTTCTTCTTAGCTATTTCTGGGCAAGAATCCAAAGCTTTACCCAGTACTGTGCTTGGGTTCCAACTGCCGAAATCTCTGTTAAGACTTACTCCAGCCCATCTACATCCTCCCAGCCATTGAAGCCCTCCCCTGCCCATCCTCCACCAAACGGCCATACACAGACACAGACCGTGCAAGTCTGCCCAGTAACTGGCCTAGTTCAATATTTATTATTATTTTCTGATTCTAAATCTTCTGTGTTCATCCCATGCTTCTTTGAACTCAGTCACAGTTTTACTCTCCACCACCTCTCTCGGGAGCGCATTCCAGGCATCCACTACCCTCTCCGTAAAGTAGAATTTCCTAACATTGCCCCTGAATCTACCACCCCTCAACCTCAAATTATGTCCTCTGGTTTTACCATTTTCCTTTCTCTGGAAAAGATTTTGTTCTACGTTAATACCCTTTAAGTATTTGAACGTCTGAATCATATCTCCCCTGTCTCTCCTTTCCTCTAGGGTATACATATTCAGGGCTTCCAGTCTCTCCTCATACGTCTTCTGGCGCAAGCCTCCTATCATTTTCGTCGCCCTAATGCCTTGCTTTGGCACAATAAGCCTTATTAGAACCAGTAATTCACATAGATTTATAACCAACCCTCTCTAGTAAGTCAAATATAAATGTTGTATCCGGGTTGTTATGGTAAACTAAAGTCACAAGTTCAATCGATATACCTCAGCCCCACCACTCCACCGCAATAATAATCTTTTCTAAAGCGGGAGATTTACGTGGTGCTTCATCATTGGTAAATCGTTTTTAGCGCTGTGGTTGTTTTTAAATTCGTTTTTTTATATATATATATATTTTTTTCAATAAATAGAAAATTATAAAGTGCAGTTATATACTTAACGTCTAAGCACAGCTAGACCTGGGAGTCCGACTCCCAGGTCTAGCTGTGCTTAGACGTTAAGTATATAACTGCACTTTATAATTTTCTATTTATTGAAAAATATATATATATATATAAAAAAACGAATTTAAAAACAACCACAGCGCTAAAAACGATTTACCAATGATGAAGCACCACGTAAATCTCCCGCTTTAGAAAAGATTATTATTGCGGTGGAGTGGTGGGGCTGAGGTATATCGATTGAACTTGTGACTTTAGTTTACCATAACAACCCGGATACAACATTTATATTTGACTTGCTTTGGCACAAGGCATTATGTCCAAAGGCTTCCTGGAGCATACGATGGATTTCTGCAGCAGTTTTTAAAACGTTCGAAACAAAATTTGATGCAGATTATTTGCTCAGTAAAATTCATCATATCGAAATCTGCCAAGTCACTAAAACACAACCGTGCAAAATCACACAGAACCAAACAACGCGACCACTCAGCTGCACGCCCTTTAGCACACTGAGTCAAAAAAGTATACTGCTAGATACATTTAGTGGCGGAAGGGCATTCTATATCCAGTTTGCGCGCGCTGTTCACATTCCCCAAATTCTTGGGTAGCACCTCGTGTCTGTGTATTTGCCCTAATAGAATACTTTCCTGAATTACCTCCTTCGTATTGAAAAATGTACCCTGAAAGATTTTCTTACAAGTGATTGATTGTTTTAGCACTTGCAGTTTCACTTTAGTGTCGCAAATAGCACAGGCAGCTGGTCTACTTACACTGTGTTTGGGGTTGTTGTTTTTTTTTGCTTTTGTTTTCTTGTATTTCTCTGAGGTTAGTCTAGCCACCTGTTGCTTGTGGGTGGAATTATTAACATCTAAGTCTATTTTAATCATCCAATTCTAGCACAGTAAAAACAAAACAAAGCTTAAGAAATGTTATTCTGAGCTGATCCAGATAGCATAACTGATAATGGGGTAGGCAGTATTCAATATCATCGCTTCTTGTTATGTCAGAAAAGAACACATCTTGAATTCTGTGCATTAGTTTTACATTCTCTGCATGAAAAGATAATCCATCAGTAAATGGAGAATGCCATCTGAAAAATCCTATAACAGTTATTTGCAATATATTATCTAAAGGTCTGTTCAGCAATGACTTTTATTCCTAGAGATGCCACTTCACATATGGATTGCATTAATTTTTCAGAATTTAAGCCCATCCCTAGTTCTATAAGCGACCAAAATGTCAGATATGATAAAATATTCAGATGTAAATGAGAAATTTCAGGTGATATATATAGACTTGGAGCTATCCCGAGGTTTGCAATAATGCGGCTAAATGGAATGCAAGGGATATGAGGGAACAACAATCTCTCTGTATATTGTTTCCCTTGAAGTGGCCATGTTATAGTGAGTGGCACAGGGGTGCTAGGGGGCATGCAAAATGTTTCTTTTTAGCCCAGTGTTTGCCAAACATATTATGGGGGATTCTAAATCAATTTAATTTTTAGGATATTCACAATGAATATGCATGTGAGATATGCATGCAGTGGAGGCAGTACATGCAAATCTCTCTTGTGCATATTTATTGGGATACTCCCTAAAGACTGATTGCCTGAGCATCCCCCAGGACAGATTTGGGAACCATTAATATATACCATAGAGATGAATACCATTCCTGCTGCCCTGATGCAACTTCCTGTGGATAGAATGTGGCAGTGGAAAGGTCCCACCAACCAGAAAGGCAGCTTTGAAGGACCCAGCAGGCAGGTGAGGAGCTGGGGGGGAGAGATGCCAGACCTGGTTGTATGTGTGGGGAGGGGGAGATGCCCAGAAATAAGCAATGGATTTTGAATGACCCTTCCCTAGACTTCCACGCACAACTGGGGACTTTTTGCAGCACCCCAATGTGCATGACACAGCGGTTGAAAATCATTGCTATAAAGGGGACTGTGCCCATGAATTTAGAGAAAATTACCAGTTATTTATTAATAATAATAATAATAATAATAACTTTATTATTGTATACCGCCATACCCAGTGAGTTCTAGGCGGTTCACATTAGTTAAACATGGATTACATGCAGTTAAGAGTTGGTTGAACAGATTTACATTAATTAAATATAGTTACGTGCATCGTTACATGCGGTTCACATTAATTAAACATAGTTACATGCAGTTAAGTAATAGTTGAACAGAGTTGCGTGGAGTTAGGTGTTGAAATGAGCAGGGATGCAGGCAGGGGAGAAGATAAGATTGGGGAGAAGGAAAAGGTGGGTCAGGGGAGGAGGAGGGGCGAGATAGAGGGGGGGAGGGGGGATCTATGAGGAGGGGGCCATTAAGTGTCGTGGCTTTGGAAGAGGTGTGTTTTGAGTAGTTTTCTAAAGCTGAGGTAGGTTGGAGTCTCGAGGATTAATTGGGCTATCCATGGGTTTAGCTTGGCAGCCTGGAAGGCGAGGGTTTTGTCGAAGAATTTATTGGAGTGACAGAGTTTTAGGGAGGGGAAAGCAAATAACTGGATTCTGCGGGGGTTCTTGTTTCTGTTATTCAGGATGAAGTGTGGGTTGATGTAGTTTGGGGTTAGGTCGAATACTGTTTTGTAGCAGAAACAAGCGAATTTAAATAGGACTCTGGATTCCAATGGCAGCCAATGAAGTTTGTGGTAGAAAGGGGTAACATGGTCCCATTTTTTCAAGCCGAATATAAAGCGGACAGCGGTGTTTTGGATCATTCTGAGTCTTCTGGTGTTTTTCTTCGTGGAGCTCAGGTAAATGATATTACAATAGTCTAGTATGCTAAGAACGGAGGATTGGACTAGAAAGCGGAATGACGTGTCGTCGAAATATTTTTTTATAGTGCGTAATTTCCAGAGCACCGAGAAGCTTTTCCTAACTGTATTGTCGGTGTGCTTCTCCAGGATTAGGTGTTAATGGAAGATGCCGACTTGGATTTAGTGTGGCCATTGAGATATGGTACATAGAGATCTGTGACTGGGATAGAGCTATACTACTGGGAAGGACAGGAAGAAAAGGAGGAGGCAGTGTTATGTAAATTATATATAAAAAAATATTAAAACAATGGACCTGCAGGGCTTATGAGGAAAGTAGGAAGCATTAGTGGTTAATCTGAAAAGAGTATCAAATCCCACTCTTAAAGTTGAGGGGCATGGAGCGTATGGCACGAGAGAGAGAGAGCTGTGAGATGTCCAAAATATAAAAGATAAGTGAAGCTACTCTCTTCCTATGTGCAATAATCTGCTGGTACTTTTTGGTTGTGGGTTATCCCGAACGTGGTTAAAGTGAAGAAAAGGAAATACATATGAAACAAAGAAAAAGAAAAATGAAATAAAAATAAAAATAAAATATGTATAATACAGCTGGGGGTTTTTTGCCAATGACTGCAATGAGGAACAGATTTAATCTAATACGCTAAAACAGTGTGGGGCTCATAATCAAAACAGGAAAACATAAAAAACCCGGCCTAAATCGGCACTTGGACGATCAGTAACAAAAAACGTCCAAGTGCCGATAATCGAACGGGGTTTTAGACATATTTAAAAATGACTTAGGCCTTCACAGTGCTGCTGAACGACCAGAACTAAAAGGGGCGTTTTAGGAGGAGTGGGATTTGGAGGGCGGGATTTGGGTGGGACATGGGCCACCCTAGACTTAGTTGTACTGCATGTATAACTGAAGGTTTTATAACACTGCCTAGACAGAACATGGACGTTGTGACTTAGGCCATCTAAAACCAGGTCTAAGTCCACAAAAGGTATCCAAAGTGACCAGATAAGCACTGCAGACACAAAGTACAGACCTCCACACACAGCCCCAGTGATCACTGACCCCCCCTACCCTCTAAAAAATAACAGCTTTACATATCTGCCTCCAGAACATCAGCATCTGGCAGCTTGGCATAGGAAAGCCTAATAGAACTGCACAGAGGTGGTTTAAGAGGTCTTGGGGTGGGTTAGTGAACCATGGAGAGGAGGACACTGGCCCATAAGCCACTCTAATCACTGCATTCATGGAGAAACATGTGTACCCCCCAAAAAATAAACCCAAAACCTTTTGTGCTGCCATATATGTGGCTCCTGCAGCCATAAGGGCTATTGGGGTGGTAGATAGGTGGGTTTAGTAGATTCTAGGGGTGTTGGGGGGGGGGGGCTCACCATGACCTATAAGGGATCTGTTGTGAGATGTTTATGTGGCACCCTTTTTGTGAAGTTCACAGCAGTGCCCTGTAAGGTGCCCCACTACTCTGTTGCCTTGTCTGGGTGTCCAGTCCCTTACTTTTCTGGCCCTCCCACGTCCAAAAGGTCTTTTTCTAGGCTTTTTTGACTTGGATGAATTTGTGGACGAAAATGGGGTATAAAGATGGATGACTTAGCGGTCTAGACGATCAGACGGCTGGACGTACAGTTGGACGATTTTTGAAAAAAAAAATATGGTGGACGTATTTTTTGAAAATGGACCTTTTCCCATGTCCAACTTTGGACGACTTGTGAGTTAGGCCAAAACGGATTTAGATGTTTCTTTTGATTATGCCCCTCTAAGTTCTTAAGAATTTGCTGTGCATATGGCTCCAGTTTCTGAGGCTTTTTCTCCCTGGATATAAATAAACACAAAGACAAAAAGATATAAACATAATGTTATACTGTGTTTAATACTACAAGTTAAGGGATCCCTCAACTTTAAGAGTGGGATTTAATACTATATAATCTTATATTATTTGGACCACTTGACCAGACACTTTTTCTTGAGTGCTTAATCTGAAAAGAGGGCATGGGATGTCTATTAATATCAGTGCTGTTGATTATTCATGTTAATTGTTATGATTAACCAAGCATATAGCCACACCTGAGGCCCTTGGAGGGGGCTGAACACAAAGTGAGAGAGAGGCACAAAATTTTTCCCTGCAATTCCACATACCTGGGCTGCCAGAAGTCCCCAAGCCCTCTTTTAGTTGCTGTTTGTTTTCTCAGCTCTGCACTGCCTGCCCTGCTTCTCTCTATCTCCCCTCCCACCCGCCTTTCCGCATAATGATTTTTAGTAAAATTGAGCATGTGCAATGGAGGTCAGTCACCTACACATGCTCAGTTTTTTCATGCATGTGTGAGGCTTCCATTGCACGTGCTCAATTTCACTAAACATAGCTGTGTACAAGGAGGGGGAACAGGTCAGGCTGTATGTTAGTTTAGGAAAACAAGCATCAGCTTCTGCTGGTGGGTCTTAGGGATCCCCACCAGCCAAACCAGTAGATAGTGCATCAGTTTTGGAAGGGACCAAGCCACACTCAGACTTTGTGTAATGTAACATGCTGTATGTGACATGCTAAGGAGGATGGGAAGGAAGAGGTGCACACTCATAACATCATTATATATTCATGAATCAATCTGATAATCATCACCATCAGGCTGTGTGTGTTATGGGATGGAGGAAGAAAGGAGCATGGGATGGAAGAAGAAAGGTGCATGTTTAAATTAATCACTGCCTTACTAGTTCTGCAGCTCCTCGTGCTGCTCCTCTCGTCCTGTCCTCCTAGAGACGTGGTGACGTCATCCGGCCGACCCGCTCTCGCAGATTCAGTGGCAGGCAAGTCACTGATTGGCTAGGCACCCTAAGCCCAAGCCAATCGGAGTGGAGGCAGGGCGGGCCTTGGTGAAGGAGTCAGGAGACGAGAAGCACGCATCTAGTATATTGCCGGCTGCGGCCGCGGGCGAGGTAGACGGATCCACTTTTGTCCGGGGGGTGCTATCAGGAAATCGGCAGGGGTCAAAAAAAAGTATGACAGAAGCATAATACATGAATTTGTGCTATTGTGGCCTAGGACAGTGTTCTTCAACCTTTTTATACCCGTGGACCGGCAGAAAAAAAAGAATTATTTTGTGGACCTGCAAATTACTAGGACTAAAATTTAAAAACCCTGTTTCCGCCCCATCTCTGCGAGCTCGGTCCCCACAAATCATCTGATTCCATCCACACAAGCCTCAGTTATGATTTTATATTGAATGTATTTTATTAAAGTATAAAAAGAAACAATATTCTGTACAATTGTCATTTTATAAATACAAATAATTCAGAGCAAGGATCAACAAAACCCCTGTCTCCCCTCCCCTTCACATATATCCCCTCTACTATCAAGAAAACTGAACAAGCTAAATTATTATAGAATGCTACACAGAAATATCATGCTAACAGAATACTGCAGTCACACATGACAGGAATAGTTTTAGGGGAGTGCATCTAGGGCAACTGCCCCCTGGTCAGAGAGCGCCCTAAACCAGCTGGAAGCTAAAGTAGCACTGCCTGGGTTTTGCAGTCCCCAGTTATGTCTAACACCAGCTCTAGCAGGATATATATTTCAAATCTGATATATTCTAATCACAAAATAGAAATAAAATTATTTTTTTCTACCTTTTGTTGTCTCTGGTTTCTGCTTTCAATCTTCTTTTCACTCTCTTCTTACAGCGCCTGCCCTCTCTGTCTCTTCAATCCAGCATCTGCCCCTTCCATCCACTGTCTGTCCTCTCCCCCTTCCATATGGTATCTGTCTTCTTTCTATGCCCCTCTCCCCTTTCCATCCAGCTTGTGCCTCCTCTCTCCTTTTTACATGATTCATTCCAGCTTCACTGCTCTCTTCATTTTTATCTCTCCTACACCAGATCTATCATCATTGTCCCTCTCTGCTTATTTTTCTGCTGACCCCTTCCTATCATCAATCTCTCTACTTTCTCATGCCTGTGTCTCCCTTTCCCCTCCTCTAATCTCTCTGCCAGTTGTTTCCTTCCTTTTTTCATTCTCCCTTCCCTCCTCCTCCTGTCCAGCAGTAACTCTCTTCCCTTCCTCCCCTCCCAGCAGCATCTCTCCTTCTCCCTTTCCAGTAGCAGCTGTCCCTTTTTCCCCTTGCCCAGCAGCTTCCCAGACTCCTTTCCCTCCTCCCCTCCCAGCAGCATCTCTCCTTCTCCTTCCTTCCAGGTCCAGTAGCAGCTGTCCCTTTTTTTCCCTTGCCCAGCAGCTTCCCAGACTCCTTTCCCTCCTCCCCTCCCAGCAGCATCTTTCCTTCTCCCTCTCCAGTAGCAGCTGTCCCTGTTTCCCCTTGCCCAGCAGCTTCCCAGACTCCAATAGTGGCTTTCTCCCCTCCCAGCAGCTCTCCTTATTTCCCAGCGCAACGAATCAGGAAGGCAGTCTCGGGTCCTTTGTTGGGTCGCGCCGCCTCTGAGGAAAGAGGAAGTTGCATCATCAGAGGCAGCTGCGACTCAGCAAAAGCCCTGAGGCTGCCTTTGTGAATCGCTGCGCTGGGAAGTAAAGGAGAGCTGCAGAGAGGGGAGAAAGCCACTGTCGGAGGCTCCCCAAGATCTCTCCGGCCCAGCGCAGACTTCAGCTGTTGATCTTGCTGGCCCTGCGCGGACCGGCAGGAAATTGAAGGGAGTCAATCTTGCCGGCCCTGCGCGGACCGGCAAAAATTTCCTGCGGACCTCGCGGTTGAAAAACTGTGGCCTAGGACCCTGGGGGAGCCCGGGCCCCCTGTCAGCTCCGGGCCCCTGAATGCAGGACTGGTAGCACTGCCCTGATGGTGGCCCTGTGGATTCTGTCCGGGCCCGGTGATTTGTCAGTTTTTAATTTTTCTATCTGCCTGTGTACGTCTTCAAGGCTTACTTCCATGGATGTTAATTTTTCTGCCTGGTCTCCTTTGAAGATTTGTTCAGGTTCCGGTATGTTGGATGTGTCCTCTTTTGTAAATACTGACGAAAAGAACATGTTTGGTCTTTCCGCCACTTCTTTCTCCTCCTTCACCACTCCCTTCCTATCTCCGTCATCCAGCGGTCCCACCTCCTCCCTAGCCGGCTGTTTCCCTTTAACAGAACGGTTTGAAATTTTGTGTTTCCCTGGCTATCCTCTCTTCATGTTCTCTTTTTGCTTTTCTAACCACAAGGTGCCATTCTTTTTGATACTTCCTGTGTTCTTTCCAGTTCTCCTCGGTTTTGACAAGTCTTCAAAATATAATACTAAAAATTATCTTGAATGATCAATCTAGTTTTCTGAATGGTAGATATTCATCTAATAGCACACAACTGTTCTCCAATATTTTTGCTCAAAGCCTGGACCATCCTCAGTAAATACTTGCTGTTGGATTAGATGCAGAGAAAGCATGGTCTGATATATGGACATTGACATTAAGATCTATATATTCTGCACCTGTACTTCAGTCAATATACTTTTTATTTCATAGAGCACAATGGACTCCTCATAAGCTTATGAAATTACAAAAAGGTCTCAATTACCTATGCTGAACATGCAAATGAGCACAGAACCTTAACTCATCTTATATTCTCTTGTGTATATTTACATCCTTACTAGGAAAAAGTTTGGAATACAATTTGTTCTATCTTAGACATACATGAACCCCTATAATTTAAAATGCTTATGAACCCCTATAACTTAAAATTCTTATAATTGGCCATCATGCTACTAATGCTGTACACTTCTCCCTCCCTATTCGCGGTTTCGACTAATCGCTAATTTTTGCCGTTTCCCCTCCCCCCCCGCCTGAGAATCACATGGAGGCAGCCCACATCGACCAGAACCAGCCCCGGGACTTGGATCGGGGCAAGGAAGAGGGGCCATCGGAGGAGGAGAGGGCGAGCAGCTGCCCCAGGAGCACAGCCCTCAGCCATGGATGCAGTTCCAGTGGCAACTTTGTACACAAACTTTACCTGGTGGTCTAGCGGTGTTGTGAGGCAGGAGCGATCTTCCTACACTCCTGCCCCGTGCAAAGCCGTCATCAAATATGGCTGCTGTGAGTTCCCGTGGTCTCACGAGACTACAATGGGAACTCACGGCAACCATTTTTGATGACAGTTCTGCACAGGGCAGGAGTGTAGGAAGATCACTTCTGCCCCACGTCACTGCTAGACTACCCGGTAAGCTCCGAGGGTGGGTCAGAGTCGGTCCAAAAGTTATTTGCAAATTTTCCTTATTTGCGGGCCAGCTCTGCCCCTAACCCCCATGAATACGGAGGGATGTATATCAAATCAAATTGCTTAATATTCTGATATTTTTAGCAATTAAAAACATTCTTCACTTAACAAAATTTGTCTTTAACACCTTGTGGAATATAGTATGCTTAGCAAATAAATATGAACATAAAATTGCTGAAAACATAATACTTTATCTAATTATGTTAAAGTGTGGAAGCGCCTCAAAATATTTTGTGAATCACCCTCTTCACTTTTTATATTTCATAGATATATCATATATAGGTATGCTTGGAAGTTTATTTTAATCAAGCCTGTAGCACCCAAAATGATAGGAACTATTGTATCTTTCTGCCACATTTTCTTAGTCTTTGACTGCATTTCTTGGTACTTGAGGATCTTCCTTCTTTAAGTGATTCACTGACTAATTGCTTTGTACTGACACCTCTATAATCAATGCTGTTATACAATATTCCCTCTAAGCCAGAAAAGCAGATGTGTAAGTCATGACATGTTCCGAGTAGCAATTGATTTGGGCTGGGCTGGCGTGTGGCTGGTGAGTGGGTGGGTGGGGATGCGAAGACAAGCAATTTTTGAAAATTGTGCCAAATTATATTAAAAAATTGAGAAGTTAAATTATTTCTGTTGAACTGGAAAAAATTATAAAGCTGTACATAAAATATATGTACCTGTATACTTGTATACATATGTAAAACAATATTAAAAAGTAACTTAAATAGGAATACAGTTATGTGAAAACGTTTTAACCCCCCTTCCATTCTGATTTCTCCTATTATTGTACTGTGTCACACTGCACTATAACCATAAAATAATTTATCTAGCATTGTTTTTGGTAGGTTGCCAAAAGGCCACCAGGCTTCAGCTCTACTAGTCTTTAGTTTGCTTATTACCAAACATGGTTAGAGCAGCTTAAATCCCACTGATGTTGCTTGAGATCCTGGACCAAGTCACTTAACCCTCCGTTGCCTCAAATACAAAACTTAAAAATTATAAGCCCTCCAGGGACATGAAAAATACTTTCTGTACTTGAATATAACTTGCCTTGACCCATTACTGAGAATGATATGATCTAAATCCAAAATCCAATACCAAGTAAAGTATAATGTAAACGCAAGTAATACAAAACACTGCAAATGCAACTTAGGACCTACAGAGCAATTCCAACATACCATAATAGCAGTAATTTCCAAAAGTCTCACAAGCACCTACTTAAGAAAAGACAGTATCAAAAACACTACAGTGACCACTAGAACACCTATTGGAAAACTAAACAAATCAGATTAAAACAGATAAATCATAATAAATTTAAGGATGTGTGGGGGCCATTTTTAAATTATTATAATGAATAATTTACACTTTTCCCAATTTTAATTCTTACATGTGGATTGGGGGGGGTTGGATTTCTATTAATAATATATATGAATGATAAGATATTATATTCATGTGGTATATTTTTTGTTGTATATGGAAGTGGGAGGGGGTGGGGGTTATATCTTTTTGTTGTATGATATGGTAGATTTTCAAGTGATATTGTATTCTAATTGTTTGATATTTACTGTAAACTTGTGAATTATAAAATGAATAAAGATTTTTTTTTTTAAAAACCAAACAAACAAATAAATCATACAATCAATGCTACCAGAAAACCATGTCTCTTTCAAACATATAGAACACAGATCTTCACCCAATATAGAATAAGTAACCACAATATAAAAATAGAAATACAAATTAAACTGAACCCCCAAGAAGCTAGACTCTTCATACAGTACAACACTAGAGAAAGAGAAAACAATGTGTGTGTCCCCCCACCCGTACTGGGCAAAGTATAATGATAGCAGACTGACATATTCCAACCACTACATTGCAAATTAGCAAATGCAAATAAAAAATGGAAAATAATTTATTTTTCAATTAACTTTCAGAGGCCAAAATCTCCTTCCTGAAGTTAGGACAGTATACTGCTATTATGGTATCCTGTCCTGACCTGAAGAAAGATGTTTTGGTCTCTAAACTTACCCCTTCTTTTACAAAACTATGATAGCAGCTTCTAGCGCGGGGAGCCACGCTGCTCCCAACGCTCATAGGAACTCAATGAGCGTCTGGAGCAGTGCGGGCTATTCAGCGTGGTTTCCCACGCTAGAAACTGCTATCACAGTTTCGTAAAAGGAGGCCTTAGTCAAAAAGGTATTAAAATTTAATCCAATAAAAAGATAACACCTTGTATCCCTTTTCTATTTTTACTTATTAATGTTTATTAATGCAGCTACCACACTACTTTATCTTAAACTAAAAATATAATTATTTTTTCTACCTTTGTTGTCTGTCTATTTTCTTTTTTAAAATTGTGTTGGCACCAGTCTCCTTCCATCATCTCCCTCCTCTCTGTTTCTCCCCCCACCCCTCCAACATCTATCCTATCTCTCCCCTGTTCTATCCAGAATCTGTATTCCCCACTTCTGTATTCCCCACTTCCCCACTTCTCTCTCTCCTCTTCCTCTTGTTTGTCTACCATCCAGTGTCTGCAAACTATCTTGTCTGTGCCTCACTTCCATAAATCATCTGCTGAACCCCTCTCTCCTTTCCATCCAGTATCTCTCCTTTCTCTTCCCCCTTCCATCATTTCCCACCATTTGTCTCTACCCCACACCATTCTGTCTCCTCTTCCATCCAGTATCTGCCCTGTCTCCCCTTCTATAACTCCACTAGAAAAAATCTCCCCAACCCGATTCAAGGCAGGATAGCAGCAGACAAAATCTACTAACTACTGGATGAAACCCTTATTTAATATTTATGTGTAGGAGATGGTCCTCAGTTTACACAGCTTGCCTTGGGAAACCTCCCTAGAGCGCTGCTGCCACAATAGTACACCCAAAAGGGTATATAACCTGTGAAACATCCCAGGATTTTATCCCTGAGTGAAAAATCAATGTGAAATTTTAATTAGTGCAAAAACCTTAAAGGCCCAAATTCTGTAACTGGCACCTAATGTTAGGTACTTATTTTGGTGGTGCCCAACTAGATAGGCACCTATCTAAATTGATTAACAAGCTCAATTAAGCTTTTTAATCAGCAATAATTGAAACTTAGGCGCCTATTAAGAAAGAGCGATTCTGCAATAAGGCGCCTCTAAAAATGTAGGCGGCCTTCAAAAAAACAGCCGCTATGCACGTTAGGTGTGGGCGTGGATACGTGTTAGGGACCTTGTTGTAAAATCGTTGCTCTTAAGGGTGCTTAAGAGCTCACATAGGCACCTAACTTTTAGTTGTGCCTAAAGCTGGCCTATTTCTTGGGCGCCTCCAAAATAGGTTCCACTCAGCGTGATTCATTAAACAGCACCAATTTGCTTGAATTGCGCTGAACAGTGCCTAAGTAGGTGCCTACCTTTTGAGTGCTTCTTATAGAATTTGCCTTAAAGTGCTTAAAAGAATTAAATCCTCTGCTCCTGTATTGAAAGGGTAATGCAGCGACCAAAGTTCTTGCCTATTCCGCGATTGGCTACAGAATCAAAAGTCACAACTTTGCTAGTTTTTAGAGTGCAGTACTTATCTGCTAGAATATAATCACAACAATGCCCTCAGTGATTTTGCGTGCTGTAAAGATCCAGGTAATCCATGTGCTGTATGTGTCCGGGGCTCCGTTTCAGAGGCTAAACACGCTTTATCAGGCACTATAAGCATTTCTCATCGCTCACTGTTCATTGAAAACCGCCCAGCAATCTGTGAACATGGTCACCATTTCCCCTTCTATAAAGCATCTGCCCTCCTCTCCCTTTCCATCAGAATCTCCTAGTTCAACCCCCTATCCCCTTCCTTACAGCATCAGCACGCTCTCTCATTCCATCCAGTGTCTTCATCTCTCTTGCCTCTTCCCCTTTCATCACGTCTCCCTCCTGTCTCTCCTCTCTTCCATCCAGGCCTCAGTCTTCCTCTTTCTACACAGCTTCTTCCCCCCTCTCCTCTGTCATCAATATTTCCCCCCTCTATATCTCTTTCCTTCCATACAATAGCTGCCCCCTCTCTCCCCAGTATCTCCCCTTTTGCTTCTCCCTTCCATCATCTCCCTCCTCTCTATCCCCACCACATCTCTCCCCTCTCTCCCCTGTTTTATCCAGAATCTGTCTTCCCTACTTCTATACAGCATCTGCCACATCCCTCTCTCTCCCCTTCCATCCACATCTTCCTTCTGTCTGTCTCCCCTTCCATCCAACATTAGCCACCTCCCTTTCTGCCCCCCCTTCCATCCAGTGTCTGTCCCCTCTCTCCTTTCCATCCAGTGTCTCACCTTTCACTTCCTCCCCCGTTCTATCACCTTTCACCTCTCTTCTCCACACTATCTGCCCTCTTTCTCTCCCCTATGAAGCATCTGCCCCTCTCTCCCTTTCCATCTAGTGTCTTTGTCTTTCTCGCCTCCACCTCCTTTCTCTTCTTTACCCTGGCTGCTGCTGTTTGTGCCTTCCTCTCATCCCTCCCATGGCCACTTCAACCCCTGCAGCTGCAAAACAGCCCACCACATTCTCCAGGGTCCATACTTGCAGCTTCAGTCTGTACGGCTGCTGGTAACGCCTCTCCTCTGTCCTCTTCTGATTTTGGATCAGAGCCAGCCAACTGAGGCTGTGAGTTCAGCCCTATGGGAGAGTAAGGCAACCTGTTTTGCTGTTGCTTATTTAGAGTAGCAGCGGCCAGGATGGTGGTGGGAGGGAGGTAGAGAAGGGCTGCTCCTGGTGCAGGGCAGTCCTAAATTGCAGTGTGAGGTCTTCAAAAGAGGTGCTCAGCTGTGCAGCTTAGAAGGAATATTGCTGTTATCTTATTTTTCTCTTTTTTACTACTATCTCTGGTTTCTGGCATCTAGCTTTTTATCAGTCAGGATGGGGATGTCCCAAATGACTATAACTTCTTTGTTCTCCACAGTTCTCTTAGGGTCATGATCCCAATGCTTTTCTGGCACACTGATGATGTAATGCATATAGAGTTTCTGATGAATGAGACATGCCACCTTGGTGGAAATTTTTTATACAGAAAGGTACGTCATCAGCACTTCATAAACAGCCATGAGATGTGTAACCGCTTCTATCTCTTTCTTATAGAATCTATAGATTTCTGATGTACCAGTATTTTCAATGCTTGCAGTAAACCATCTTGTACGTAATTCACTGTTTTGGGCTGTAGCTATCAATCACACATCCTTAGGTTTCGGTTCACCTCTTCTTAAGTATTCATGAGTCTGATGTTGATCTGTGAATGGTTATTGGAGTAACAATTTGTATTTCCCACTGTACTTATACATTCACCACTTGTTGTTTTTCCCTGCTGATCCAATTCCTTGAATAGTTGTGTTGGGTTGTTTTTTTTTCATCCTTTGCAAATTCTGTTTCCTTCCCTTTTGGTACCAATGTATTTCTACCCATTCCTTCTTATCAGAATGCTTGTCCAAGTTTAATGATGGAACTGAATTCTGGAAGTGTTTTCTTTCTTTCATATTTCAACACCTTTTGTGCATTGGGATACGATGGTACCATTATATAAGCTCAGAAATCTATGATACTTGCTCGATAGGTGTAATCTATTTCTATGAGACTCATCCCTCCTTCAGATCCAGGAATATACATGCTGTTATATTCACTCCGGATTCCGTACTATAGGTGTTCAATCTATACCCGCGAACCAGGTCTTGTGGAAGTGACATGACATTGTGGGCATGAAGGAGTTTTCTTGTTCACACATCTAGTTTTTCAAGGTCTTTAAGAGGCAAGTCTACAATAATAAAGCTATATGAGAGCATAGGAAATGCCAGTTGTTAATGATGTAATACCAAATGTGACTTATGTTTTTATAACACTAAAACAATAAACAGTCTTTCTGCAGTTTTTTGTGACCTATGCAAATCAATTTCTAATTTCTAAAAATCACCAAAGAATGAGTTGTGAACTGGCTAAGCATTTATCCTGGCCTACACAAAAGTGAATAATGGTAGCATACAATTTGCTTCCTCTTTTACATACTGTAGAGGGCATGACCAGTGATAGGACCCACCTCTTTCAGTCTCATCTGAATGTTATAGAGCTCCTGTTTGGGAACCATGGTGGCCCTATTGACCCCAGAATGCGGCTCTCTGGCCCTCTCCCCATTATCCGCGCTCTTCAATCTTTCCCTAAGTACAGGAAGAGTCCCATTGGATTGGAAAATGGCTAACGTCATTCCACTCCACAAAAAGGGATGCAGGACGGAGGCTGAGAATTATAGACCGGTGAGTCTCACATCGATAGTGAGTAAACTTATGGAAACACTAATCAAACGCCAATTGGATACCATCCTGAATGAGGAGAATCTACGAGATCCCCATCAACATGGTTTTACGAAGGGAAGGTCCTGCCAATCAAATCTGATCAGCTTCTTTGACTGGGTAACAAGAAAGCTGGATATAGGGGAGTCCCTGGACGTCGTGTACTTGGACTTCAGCAAAGTGTTTGATAGCGTCCCACACCGCAGGTTATTGAGCAAGATGGGTTCGATGGGACTGGGTCAAACATTAACCGCATGGGTTAGGGACTGGCTTAGAGGTAGATTTCAGAGGGTAGTGGTAAACGGTACCCTCTCCGATACGATGGAGGTGATCAGCAGAGTGCCACAGGGCTCGGTCTTGGGCCCGATCCTATTTAACATCTTCGTAAAAGACTTGGCTGAGGGGCTTCGAGGTAAAATTACATTATTCACCGATGACACCAAACTATGCAACATAGTAGACAACCGCACAACAGATGAAAGCACAGTGCCCGACAAAAACTCAATGCCCGACAGTATGACGCAGGACCTACTCCTGTTGGAGCATTGGTCAAAGACTTGGCAACTAAGTTTCAATGCCAAAAAATGCAAGGTCATGCACCTTGGCGGCAAAAATCCATGCAGGACTTACACCCTAAATGGTGAGATCCTAACATGGACTTTAGCAGAACGTGACTTTGGGGTGATCATTAGCAAAGACATGAAGACTGCCAATCAAGTGGAGAAAGCTTCATCCAGGGCTAGACAAATCATGAGCTGTATCCGTAGAAGTTTCGTCAGCCGTAAGCCCGAGGTCATAATGCCATTGTACAGATCCATGGTGAGACCCCATCTGGAATACTGTGTACAATTCTGGAGGCCGCATTATCAAAAAGATGTGCGGAGAGTTGAGTCGGTTCAGCGAATGACCACCAGGATGGTCTCAGGTCTCAAGGATCTCCCGTATGAGGAACGACTGGGCAAGTTGCAGCTGTACTCACTCGAGGAGCGCAGAGAGAGGGGAGACATGATCGAGACGTTCAAATATGTCACAGGCCGTATCAAGGTGGAAGAGGATCTCTTTTTCCTTAAAGGACCCACGGCAACAAGAGGGCATCCACTGAAAATCAGGGGTGGGAAATTTCATGGCGACACCAGAAAATATTTCTTCACCGAAAGGGTGGTTGATCACTGGAATAATCCTCCACAACAGGTAATTGAGGCCAGCAGCGTGCCAGATTTTAAGAAAAGATGGGATTGGAATGTGGGATCTCTTCATGGAGGTAGTTAGGGGGTGGGCCATTAATGTGGGCAGACTAGATGGGCCGTCATGTTCTATGTTTCTATGTTTTTATGTTTCTACCCAATCTTCTCCCATCTTTTCCTCCACTTTTTTTGCTCTGTAGTAATTAATCTATTTAATACTGGTATCACACTGCGCTTGATGAGTTTCAGGTAACAGTACCTCCCAAGCGCTAATGACTTAACTTTCTTTTTACAAATGTACAACTTAATCACAGCTGTCCAAATGTTAAGGGTTAATCCAAAGTTGATTCATCTTTCCATTGTTTTTTAAAGTAATTGTACAAAAGTGATCACTTTTTAGTGTCATTTGCAATGATATTTGAGTCAGGGTTTTCAAATGTTTTTGACTAATTGCATTATCCAATAAGAGGGCCTCCTAATATAGCCATTTTTGTTCACAGCTCAGCATAGGGCAGGAGCTAAGGAAGATTGTTCCTGCCCTGCTTTACCACTAGACAATCAGGCTTTAAAAGTAAGGTGTGGAGAGGTCCGGGAAGTGGGAGGGATGTGGGGGGTGGATCAGTTAGCCCTAAGTAAGGTTTGGAGAGTTCCGGGAGGAAGGTGGGGTGGGACAGAGTCGGCCCTAAAGTTACCCCTAACCCCCATGAATATGAAAGGATGAGTGTACTTGTAAATTATGTAAATAAGCGGCATGGTTGCTGTACTTATACCTACATATTCACATGCACTATTTAAACTCTGAAATTGCATTGTTCTTTTGTAGGATTTGCAGGACTGGTTCAAGGGATTGTGGTGCTCTGATCCAACTTTTGTATTTATGCTCCTCCCTTAACTTCACAATCCCCTCTTCCCCCCCCCCCCCCCCCTTCTCTCAAATGTTCCTTTCCTGTTGGAAGAGGTGAGACAGTGGTGTTCAGGGCACTGATGATTAAAGGTACCCAAATCAAGATCCAGCATCTATCCTTCTAGAGAAGTTTAAAGGTAAACTGAACTGGGATTTTGGTGTCCTTTATCACCAGCATCCTGGGCCAGAGCATCACCTGGTATATAGGTTGAGCCAACCTTGAAGATTTGACGGAGAGGAATATAAATCTCCAAAGCTAGTTGAAAATATGTTATGATTTTAAAAAAGGTATTTCTAAATACTTTAAAATCATGAATTTGATTTCATAGAGCCAGTTATTTGTACATACTTGTCAACATAATATATGTATAGTGATGGACTTGCAAATCATTTAATGATAGAAGATCTGTCTAAATGTTCTATGTAAAAGTAGCATTTAGATGGATGAGCTGTTGATAGCATCTGACATTTGGGAATGAATTGTCTATGCTTTGCTCTTTTTAAAAGAGAAAACAGAAAATGACAGAAAATGAAGTATTAGTATAGGTGTAAAGTAAATATTAATACAAAGGAGAATAAGCTTATCAAAGACACAAAACTGAGAATTATGGCCTAGTATCATAAGAACATAAGAATTGTCATACAGGGACAGACCAAAGGTCCATCAAGCCCAGTATTCTGTTTCCAATAGTGGCCAACCTAGGTCCCAAGTACCTAGCTAGATCCCAATTATTAAAATGGATTTTATGCTGCTTATCCTAGGAATAAGCAGTGGATTTCCCCAAGCCATTTCAATAAGGGCCTATGGACTTCTCTTTTAGGAAATTATCCAAACCTTTTTTAAACCCTGCTAAACTAACTGATTTCACCACATTCTCCGGCAATGTATACCAAAACAAGAAAACAACAAAGGTATTAGCATTATAAGCATAAAAAGTTTAATGTGATACATAAAATACAAATATTAAGGGGCTCATAATCGAAAGAGAAAAACGTCCAAAAACCGGCCTAAGTCGGCACTTGGACGAACATTTCTCAAAAATGTCCAAGTGCTGATAATAAAAATGGGTTTTGGACGTATTTCTAAATGACCTAGGACTTCATAGTGCCGCTGAACGACCAAAGCTAAACGGGGCGTTTTGGGAGGCGTGTCGAGAGCGAGAGTTGGGCGGGATGTGGGCCGGCATAGACTTAGTCGTACAACATGTATAACCGAAAGTTTTACAACAGAGCCTAGATGGAACTTGGACCTAAAGTCACCAGATAAGCACTGCAAACACATAAAACAGACCCCCCCCACACTACCCCAGTGATCATCCCCCCCCACGCCCCCATAAAAATTTTAATCATAACTTTAAAATTCAGCCTCCAGACCATCAACACCTGGCTGCCTGGCATAGGAAAGCCTAGTCGTCCAGCCCAGAGGCAGCTTAAGTCATCTTGGGGGTGGGTTAGGGACTCATGGAGAGGAGGACCCATGCCCATAAGCCCCTGTAATCACTGCATTGATATTTAAACATGTGCACTCCCCTAAACACCCCCAAAACCCTTTTGTACTGGCATATAAGTGGCTCCTGCAGCCATAAGGGCTATTGGGGTGGTAGATAAGTGGGTCTAGGGGATTCTGGAGGTGGTTTGGGGGGCTCAGCGTAACCTATAAGGGAGCTGTAGGGAGGAGAAGACATTGCACCCTTTTTGTGAAGTTCACAGCAGTGCCCTGTACGGTACCCCACTATTTAGGTGGCATGTCTGGGTGTGCAGTCCATCACTTTGCAGACCCCTCCCACGTCCAACAGGGCTTGTTCTAGGCATTTTGGACTTGGACAGAAAGTTGGACGAAAATTAGGTATAAAGATAGACGATTTAGTGGCTTGGATGATCAGATCGGCAGGACGTATAATTAGATGATTTTCGAAACGAAAAAAATGTTGGACGTATCTTTCGAAAATGTGTCTTAAGCTGTTTTTTTTACTTTGGACGACTTGCGAGATGGACGTAAATGGACTTAGACGTCCCTTTCGATTATGTCCCTCCATGGAACTAGTTTAGGATTATATTAACACTTAAAATTAAATTACTGACTTGGAAATTGCTTGTTGCCACTCTTTATTTTCTGCCTGGTCAGATTGTTCTGAATTAGCCCCTCTTCCACTTAAATGTTTTTTTGCTTGCCTTTTAATATAATTACTGTCAATTAATTTAGATTTGTGTCTGCACTAAAACATGAATCCTGTCTTAGATTTCAACTAGTTTGATATATTTGTGGCATACCTGATTTCCTACCATCAGCTTAAATTTAACATGGCTAAGAGTGTAAGACTGAGCTTCATATATTTTTTTCTCATCCTCCCTGTTACCTTGGCCTAAAAACAAAGGTTTTTAGGCCAAGCATTATAATAATAATGCAAAGCATTATTAAAATGTGTCATTTCTAATAGTATGAGAATTGCCATACTAAGACGGCCCATAGGTCCCTCTAATTACTATCAGGTACAGGATACTGAACTAATCTTTAAAAGTAGCAAGATTCCATGCTACTTACTCTCAGAGAGATTCTATGACTTTCTGTAGGTTTCCTATATTAACAGTTTATGGTCTATCTCCTGGAATTTATCCAAACCTTTTTTAAGCATTGCTGCTGTAATTGCTTTTCTCCACAGACACAGGCCAATGCAGACACACAGGTTATTTTGGTCGCAGGCCATACTGTTTTCTAGCCATTCAGATGTAATGGTGTTCTTCCCGTGCTGAACATGAGCGTACCTATTCAGTTTTTCAATTTAGCACTCAATCGTGGTGATCGTAGCCCTCTTCTCTTCAGAAAATTTTCACTTCTTCAAATAATTTCTACAAACACAGAAGGAAAAAGTGCTAACCCAAAGGGCCTAGTAGAGGTCATAGCGGACTCTCTTGATTCTAGTGTGCAAAGGCACCTAAAAGTCCCGGCACTGACAATACAAAGTGTTCAGGTTAATTTCCTCCAGTGAATCCACCAGTGCAACAACAAGCTGCTCAAATTTACCTAAAATCGTCAACACCAAAAAAGAGGAGACAAGAACCATCCTCATTCCTCCAGCTGTAAGTTATTTAAGAGTTCAAGTTTCAAGTTTATTAGGATTTTATATACCGCCTATCAAGGTTATCTAAGCGGTTTTTACAATCTCAAGCATTTTCCCTCTCTGTCCCGGTGGGCTCACAATCTATCTAACGTACCTGGAGCTATGGAGGATTAAGTGACTTGCCCAGGGTCACAAGGAGCAGTGTGGAGTTTGAACCCACAACCCCAGGGTGCTGAGGCTGTAGATCCAACCACTGCGCCACACACTCATATGACTCATATGACTCTAATGACAGTCAAGCTCTTCTTCAAAACACTCTCACCAGTACAAGTCAACCATTTCTTCTACTCCTTCACCTTCAGTAGTTCAGCAGCAAATCCTTTGCCAATTACTGTGCTAAGTGTTCTGCTTGCTGATTGGTCAGCATGTAGTTTTAAGGGAAATTAAGTACACAGCATGGAATCTCTTGATGGTGATGCGCTCAGGAGGAGAGCTAAGGAGGAGAAGCCGGGCGCGAGTTCTCATCCTGATTACTATGCTGCACATTGCTCAGAGGATTCGATGAATACCCTGAAGGCTGTGATCGCATGCCACTATATGGACTTGCAAAGTGTTATTGTATAGGCCCCATAGTATTTTTTTGTCTTCTCTGTTAAAAATAGTGACATGGCACTTAGTAAGTATTCTGTCCAATAACATCAAAATGTAGAAAAATGATGTTGAAATTTGCTACTATATATATGGGTATATTAAGTATAGAAATAATTTTTCATGAAATCCTCCTGTGCCACTGCTTTGGATGCATAACTGGGACAGCAACAGAAGTCAGTGGTAAATGCAAGAGGGGAAGATACCTGAAGATCAAATAGGTTTTGCTATAATATCGTAGGTTGTACCAACCAGATGAATGGGTTGGCCAAACAGTCTTTGTCAGCTGATACATTATTTGTTTGAATTTTAAAACAAGGCTTTCTTTATTCATTAAAGCAGGGGTTCCCAAACGTGCTGGGGGAACCTCAGCCAATCAAATTTCCAGGATGTCCAGAATGAATATGCATGAACATAAGAACATAAGAACTGCCGCTGCTGGATCAGACCAGTGGTCCATCTTGCCCAGCAGTCAGTTCACGCGGCGGCCCTCAGGTCAAAGACCAGCACCCTAACTGAGACCAGCCCTACCTGAGCACGTTCCAGTTCAGCAGGAACTTGTCTAACTTTGTCTTGAATCCCTGGAAGGTGTTTTCCCCTATGACAGACTCCGGAAGAGCGTTCCAGTTCTCTACCATTCTCTGGGTGAAGAATAACTTCTTTACGTTTATATGGAATCTATCCCCTTTCAATTTTAGAGAGTGCCCTCTCGTTCTCCCTACCTGTCCCTATCCATCTAGTCTATTCCCTTCAGTATCTTGAATGTTTCGATCATGTCCCCTCTCAATCTCATTTGTTCGAGGGAGAAAAGGCACAGTTTCTCTAATCTTTCACTATATGGCAACTCCTCCAGCCCCTTAACCATCTTAGTCGCCCTTCTCTGGACCCTTTCAAGTAGCATTGTGTCCTTCTTCATGCACGGCGACCAGTGCTGAATGCAGTACTCCAGGTGAGGGTGCACCATGGCCTGGTACAGCGGCATGATAACCTTCTCCGATCCCTTCTTAATCATTCCTAGCATTCTGTTTGCCCTTTTCGCCGCCACCACACATTCCGCAGACGGCTTCAATAACTTGTTGGATCAGAACTCCCAAGTCTCTTTCCTGGGAGGTCTCTCCAAGTACCTCCCTGGACATCCTGTATTCGTGCATGAGATTTTTGTTACCGACATGCATCACTTTATACTTATCCACATTGAACTTCATCTGCCATGTCGATGCCCATTCCTCGAGCCTGATTATGTCATGTTGCAGATCTTCGCAATCCCCCTGCGTCTTCACTACTCTGAACAACTTCGTATCATCTGCAAATTTAATCACCTCACCTATGTCCAGATCATTTATAAAGATGTTGAAAAGCATGGGTCCAAGCACCGAGCCCTGCGGCACCCTACTGGTGACGCTCTTCCAGTCCGAGTATTGGCATACACTGCCTTCTTGGTATGCCAATCAATTTCATGCATATACTTTGTAGATATCCTAAAATCCTGACTGGTTCTGCAGGACAGTTTTTGGAATTGCTGCATTAAACTGAGCATCTATAACATTGTCATAGACATCATAGGCAGGCACCTCAAGATCATATGTTTAACATTTTAACTAGTGAAACTTGTTTCAGAACCTGGTGAGACCACATTTAGAGTATTGGATATGATTTGATGACCACACCTTAAAAACGATATAAACAGGATGGAGTCGGTCCAGAGGAAGGCTACTAAAATGGCTGCATGGTCTTCATCATAAGGCGTATGGGGACAGATTTAAGATTTCAATATGTATACCTTAGAGGAAAGGCGGGAGAGGGGAGATATGATAGAGACGTATAAATACATATGTGGTGTAAATGTGCATCAGTCAAGTCTCTTTCAATTGAAAGGAAGCTCTATAATGAGAGGGCATAGGATGAGGTTAAGAGGTGATAGGCTCCTGAGTAATCTTAGGAAATACTTTTTTACAGAAAGGGTGGTAGATGCGTGGAACAGTCTCCCTGAAGAAGTGGTGGAGACAGAGACTGTGTCTGAATTCAAGAATGCGTGGGATAGTCACGTGGGATCTCTTGGAGAAAGAAAAAGTTAATGGTTACTGCGGATGGTCAGACTAGATGGGCCCTTTGGCTTTTATTCTACCATCATGTTTCTATGTAAAAAAACACACTTAAAAATGGAGTACATGGGAGAAGTTGCTAACATTCTGTGGAAAGCACCCATTTCTGCTCATCATTTCCCCATAGTCCTCCACCCTATCCAACTCATCATTCCCCTTCTAATTCCCTACCTGAACACCATATATATTCACCCTTTTGTTATATGTGTCTGTCACAATTAGATTGTAAGCTCTATCAGGCAAGGACTGTCTCTTGCATGTTTAATGTACAGCGCTATGTGCGTCTGGTAGCGCTATAGAAATAATTGTTATATTTTATATATTGGTTGACAAACACTTGAACAAAGACGTGTTAAACTGTCAACAAATTTATAACACACAGAATGCTGCCAACTTTTCTTGCAGCAACCCCCTCCAGTGCTGCAATGAACAATTTTGTAATCATTGTTATAAAATCCTTCTCCTACAGCTAAGGGGAAAAAATCAGTGCCGTATTTGTATGTCTTGAGGCTCTGTGTAATGATGTACCTGAAAAGATAAATAAACCCATTGACCAATTCACTGGTCTCCTGCTAGTGTTTTGCTAGGAATCAATCTCGTTCAAACAGCTAAACATGATTCATTTTTTATATTTGCAGACATTTACTTAGAAACATAATGCATGTGAGCTATTAATATAGTTTTTCAGATTTTGTAGGTAAAATAACCATGGTGACAAGTTGCTTTCTAATTTTTTTCACTTTAAGTTGGCTGACCACAAGATGTTAGCTCAGAAGTCATGTGCTAGCCAAATAGCTCAAAAGCTTTTCTTCTAAATATAGCCATCTGCTTTAGTAACCAGTTTGTATGAAGGGATGGTACATTTAACGGTCCTTTTTGTGCTAAGAAAGGGGCTTAGCACATTTTAATGAATGACTTTTTTGCGTTCTAAGCCCATTTCTAACATATCTCTAAAATTTAGCTTTTTTCTTTATTTTACAGGTCTTAAATCTTTAAAAACTACTCTATTTGCCAAACATTTTGAAAATTAATTATTTTGAAATTTTGCTATTATCTTCTATTTATCATTTGTAAATCATCCCCTGTTTATTTAATTGCTGTAAACCAAGTCGAGCTTTCTCAGAATGATGACTCGGTATACAAAGTTAAGCAATAGTTTAGTTTAGTTTATGCTATTTTCTTCTTTTGTTGTCAAAATGTGGGACCATACCGCTCTGAACAAATGGGTGTTATCCCCTCCTATTAACAGATGGAGGTAGAGAAAACTGATGTTTTCCAGTGAACTCATCAGTATAAACTGCTGGTGTTCAGTGGAAAGCTCCAGTATTTTTACTTACTTCTAATGGTAAGTGATGCTCCTGGTCCCTGTCCTTGCTCCATGTCTGCATGGCCACATAGCATTGCCAACATTTCCCTGCTTCTTCCTTCCAATCTCCTCTTTGGAGGCAAATTAATCTAATTTATCAACTTTGGACTCATAACAACTGGTCAGTGGGTGTTAACTGCTACACTTCAAGCTTGATCAGAAAACCTCCAAAACACCCACCAAAAGAGTCTCCTTTTGAATCCCTACTTAGGTCACTGACTGATCAAAGCTTCTTTGTAATGCCATCAATTCAACAATTCATCTCCTAGAGCTGCTTGGGCTTGCCTTCAGCTACCAGAAGTAACATCTGCACCTTTCTCAGGCACTAGAGTTCATATGGGCTATACTGAATACTACTTAAGTTCAAGCTTTTCTTCCACAGCAGAGCATTGACCTCTCATTCACCTTTGTCAGTCTCCTTCCTTTGACGCACTTCTGCATGTCAGATATTACTCCTTCTTGATCACATCGTCCATTGTACATGTCACTCTGTTGGCACATCTTCACCTCAGAGTTCCACAATAGACCCTATTGACATGATGGTCTCAAGCCACGAGTCATCTGTCGACTACAATCCAAGTCACCTCAGATCTCTGTCATTCTCTCCAATGGTGGATAGTTCCCCGCAGTCTCACTTGAGATCTTTCCTTCCAGCCCCTACACCATCACAAACTTCTAACCTCAAGGAAGAGTTAGTTGGATGGGAACAGCTGAAGGAAGTGAGCAAAATTTGAAAGGAGGCGTTTTAAAAGCAGCAAACCTTTATGTTAGAAAAGTAAATAAAGGTAAAAGGAAAAGAAGTCTGCTTTGGTTCTCAAATATAATAGCTGAAAAAGTAAGAGAACATAACATAAGAATATAAGAATTGCTGCTGCTGGGTCAGACTAATGGTCCATCCTGCCCAGCAGTCCGCTCATGCGGCGGCCCCAAGGTCAAGACCTGTGCTCTATATGAGTCCAATCTCACCAGTTTAACATGAACTTCTCCAACTTTGTCTTGAAACCCTGGGTGTTTTCCCCTATAACAGACTCCGGAAGAGCGTTCTATTTTCTACCACTGTCTGGGTGAAGAAGAATTTCCTTACATTTGTACGGAATCTATCCCCATTCAACTTTAGAGAGTGTCCTCTCGTTCTCCCTACCTTGGAGATGGTGAACAGTCTATCTTTCTCTACTAAGTCTATTCCCTTCAGTATTTTGAATGTTTCGATCATGTCCCCTCGCAGTCTCCTCTTTTCAAGGGAGAAGAAGCCCAGTTTCTCTAATCTCTCACTGTACGGCAACTCCTCCAGCCCCTTAATCATTTTAGTCGGTCTTCTCTGGACCCTTCGAGTAGTACCATGTCCCTCTTTGTGTACGGCGACAAGTGCTGGACGTAGTACTCCAGGTGAGGGCGCACCATTGCCCGGTATAGTGGCATGATAACCTTCTCGGATCTGTTTGTGATCCCCTTCTTGATCATTCCTAGCATTCTGTTCTTTCCCGATTTGATCGACAGATTGGCTATTAGCTGAAGCAGTTCAGCTATAGTCCCTTTCAGTTCCTTGATGACCCTCGGATGGATGCCATCCAGTCCTGGGGATTTGTTGCTCTTAAGCCTATCAATCTGCTTGCATACCTCTTCTAGACTGACAGTTAACCCTGTCAGTTTCCCGTCTTCATTTCCAGCATATAGCCTGATGAGTTCCGGTATGCTGTGTATATCCTCTTTGGTAAATACAGACTCAAAAAATGTGTTCAGTTTGTCAGCAATTTCTTTGTCCTCCTTTAGCACTCCCTTCATAAATTACAAAGCATTGCAGAAAGAGGAAGACAGGCAAAAATATGTGAAAAAGCTACGATAAGCTAGAAAAGCTATCAGAAAAGCAAAGCTGTTATGTTCTGTTATATTAATCAGGAGAGATTATGTGTTTGTGAGGAACTAGCTAAATTAAAACTAGACAAAGCAATGGGGTCTGATGGAATATATCCAAGGGTACTCAATGAACTTGGAAAGGTTCTGCTGGCTCTGTTGTCTCATCTTTTCAATGCTCATTATGTTCTGGAGTGGTCCCAGAGGACTGGAGAAGGATGCACAAGAGTGGAAGTAAAGAAGAGGTTGGGAATTACAGGCTGTTTAGTCTGACTTGGTTGTGGGTAAACTAATGGAAACACTTCTTAAATGGAGGATAGTGAGATTTCTAGTAGCAAAAGGACTGCAAGACCTGAGGCTGCATACTTTTATGAGAGGTAGGTCTTGTCAAACAAATTTGATTAATTTCTTTGACTGGGTGACCATACAGTTAGATATGGGAGGGACGCTAGATATGGTGTAATTGGATTTTAGCAAAGCCTTTGCCACGGTTCTGCGTAGGCAGTTGATAAACAGAGTGCCCTCAGTATGGTACCTAAAGTGAAGGACAGGATTAAAAACTGGTTAAGTAGAAGGAGACAGAGGAGTTTGCTCGAAGAAAAAGGATGTTAGTGGACTGCCGCAGGGATCTGTCCTTGGTCCGGCACTTTTTAACATCTTTCTGAGTGATATTGTGGAAGGTCTTTTTGTGGATGATACCAAACTGTGTAATAGGGTAGACACTCCGGAGGGTGTGGATAATGTAAAGTGGGATCTATCAAAGCTTGAAGAATAGTCAAATAATTGATAACTAAAATTTATTGCTATAAAAAGCAGGATCATGCATTTGGGCTGCAAAAATCCATGAGAATGGTATAGTATAGGGTAGAGTTTCTCAACTTCTTCAAGCCAAGTACCCCCTAAGTCTAACAAATATCAACTGAGTACCCTTGCCTAAGCTCCACCCCAGACCCCACCCCGTAATAATAGTACTAATTGTAATGCAATTTCTTACATTCATTTTTCATATACACACAATATAACCTTATTAATACATAATGGTAACCACAAAATTTAAACACAAAGCACACTGAACTCAGAGAAAATGTTAAGTTATCATTTATATTCAGGGGGGGGAGGATTTTCAAAGTGGTCAACGCAGATGACTTTAAAATATGCAATGCCACCTTAGTAACAACTATAGAAAAATAGACAAATATAGTGCAAAATATAGACAGCAGATATAAATTCTCAAAACTTGACACATTTCGATCACTAAATTTAAAATAAAATAATTTTTCCTACCTTTGTTGTCTAGTATTGCACTATGCATCCAATATTTCTTTCTTTCTGCCTTCTGCATGCTTCTTCTTCTCAAGACCTCTTTCCCTTCCCCAACCAACATATCTCTCTGTCATCCATGAGTCCAACTTTTCTTTCTCTCTCCACCCTTATTGGCAACATGTCTCCATCTCCCTCTCTTTCTCACTGTCCATCTGTTTTTCTCTCATGCCTTCACTGCAAAGGAGTGGAGAAAGAGAGAGATCCAGGGTGCATCTCTCCCACCCCCTTTACTGCCACATCTAACATTTCTCCCTCTCTTGTCTCCCGGATCATGTGCAGCATTTTTCACCACTGCCCACCAGCCCCATGCCCATTTCCCCTTATCTCACCCCTTTCCAGCACAATGTCACATCTTTCCCTCCATCACTATGTCCAACATTCCTCCCCTTGCATTCCCTTCAATCTGTCCCTCTGTTTCCTCTCCACCACCAAATCCAGCATTTCTCCCTCTCATCCTTCTATTCCCCATGCATTTCTACCTCACTCTTCTCTCTCTTTGCCTAATTATCCTCTTTCTTACTTTCCCCATGTGCACCATCTCTTTCTCTCTTACTCACACACTCGTGCCCAACAATTCTCTTTCTATTCCCTCCCTCCTATATCCCAAGTTAGTGCCCCCTTCCTCCCTCCCTCCCTCCCTTCTTTGTCCCATGTTCATGCCCCCTCCCTTCCTTCTGCGACCCGAGTCCGTGCCCTCCCATGTCTCAACATGCTTCTTCCCTCCCCCCTTCTTTATTTGTCCCAGATTATGTCCCCTGTCTCTCTTACTTGCGCATTCCAGGGCCACACTTGCTTACTTCAGGGCCGTCCAACTGGGCTGCTCCTGCCTTCAGTGGCTCACACGTTGCACATGGCTGACCCACAAGCCTTTCCTCTGATGTCAGCTCTGACATCAGAGAGAAGGTTTCTGGGTTAGCCATGTGCAGTATGAAAGAGCTGTTGACATGTCCCTGCAACAAGTGCCGATGAAGGCAGGAAAGAACAGCCCACCTGGAAGTAGGCAACTGGGATCTCCTGCTGACCCAAAAGGCTTTCCTCCAACATCAGCTCTTACATCAGAGGGAAACCTTTTGGGTTGGCTTTGGTGGAGGGGGGCCAGTACGAAGGAAGACATGGGTTCCCCGGTGGAGGTAGCGGCTTCAGCAGAGGGGGACAGGCGGGCAGGCAATAAGGAGGGCATGGGATCCTCGGTGACGGTGGCCATTAAGGAGGAAGGGGGCCTGGAGTCCCGCACTGTGCTGTATACCCCAAAGAAGCGGCCCGTATACCCCTAAGGGTGCGCATACCGCGTGTTCAGAAACACTGGTATAGGGACAAAATATTTCTATGTTCGAAAGAAGAGTGGGACTTGGGGTGATTGTGTCTGATGATGATAAGGTAGCCAAACAAATAGAAAAGGTGACAATCAAAGCCAGGAGGATGCTTGGGTACATAAGGAGAGGAATGGTCAATAGGGAAAATGAGGTGACACTGCCTTTGTATAGGTCTCTAGTGAGGTCCTATTTGGAATACTGTGTGCAATTCTAGAGACCACACTTTCAAAAAGAAATAAGATGGAGTTGGTCCAGAGGGCTGCTACAAAATTGGTAGTGGTCTTAGGCATAAAACAGATGGGGGACAGACTTAGAGACCCTTGTATTCAGTGCTGACACACACATAGCTAAGTGGCAGATATCTGACTTACTTTTGTGTGGTCATATGTGCCCTGTCACTGAATATAGCTAGTGTCTGGAAGGTATGGATTGACAGTGTTCTGGGCCCCTGGGCAATAAGGGTCAGGGGGGCCTCTATCCACCTATCAAAAGTGATTAAAGTAGATGGAAGCTAAGGGAGAGTGGATCTCTGACTGCTGTGGGCCTTCGGACACTGCCCTGTTGTTCAAATTGTCAATCAATCCCTGTGTCTGCATAGCTGCCAGCTACCCCACAATTCTTTTTCAATTCAAAGATTTTTATTAATTTTAATAAAATACAAAGATACAATAAATGTTAACAAAGCATGATACAGACAAGTTGTATAGAGCAAAGAATCATAAAATATTATCTATTCAATATAACAAGCTGACCCCTGCCTATCCCATAATTCTGCCCCTACTCTGCCCATGGACCACCCCGGTACTAACCGCATAATGCTGTGGTAGTCAAAGGGGATATTCAGTGGCACTGTGTGGTTAAATACTGATGAATATCCAGGCATGGTCCCTGAATTGGTTACCCTGTTGAATATCAACCCCTTAAAGCTTCTAACAATAACTGATAATGTAGCACTGTGTATAGTATAGACACAGTACTAGCAAAGGTTTTCAGTTACGGGTCAAAGTTCTTGCCTTTGTCTTTCAACTCGATATTTCACTGCAGTTCCGTTGGATTCTTTCTTTGTTGTTGCCTCTCTGATCATTGTAGTATCATCTTTTATGATTAATTATCCCTGCATGTTGATGAAAAGAATGAACGTCATTTTTCTGTCTTGGTCCAGTCAATTATACCATCTTGGCTAGATTACTGTAATTCTATTTATGTTGGCATCACAAAGATCTGTCTCCAAAGTTGATTTATGGAAAATGCGATCATGTGACTCCTATGCTTTTGAGCCTTCATTGGCTCCTGGTTCACCTCAGGATTCAATTCAAATGTGTAAGCATTACTTTCAAAATCTTATATGGTATTTTTATTCCTCTTGTTCCTCTGTTATGGAACGTTTATAGATTGTCCTATGCAAGAGGCATTCAACAATTTAAACTTTCCCATCCTTCTAGGAAAGGAATTAAAGGAGTCAAGAACTTTAGCCTTTCTTTGGCTTTTAAATTTTCTCAATTATGGAATGAACTCCTTTTAACTTTGAGATGTCCTAGTCCTTTCCAATTCTTCCGCAAATCTTTAAAAACTTTTTTATTTGCTAAACATTTTGAAAATTAATCTTCTTGCAATTTTTAGTATATTTTTTCTGAATTATTGTTAACCGAGTCAAGCTTCCTCTGGTTGATGACTCGGTATATAAAGCTAAGTTTTAGTTTAGTTTAGGAAACCTATATTCTCCTCACACATGTATGGAAGGAGGTGGGGACCATAGCTTCATGATATCTTGTGTATAGAAATAAGTGAGTTGGTGTTTCTTTGGGATAAATCTCTGAGCTGTGTCTTGGATGAGTTTACTTCTATTCACTTTGTTACTTTGAGGCAGGGGAAGAACAGTCAGAGCTGATATACTACAGCTTTGAGAATTATCTTTGATAAAACAGCTGGAAAGGGAATTTAGAAAAGAAGAATAGAAGTAATTTTAAACTAGAGATCCCAAGATGAAATATTCACATCAGTGTTTTAAATGGAGGAATGTAAAATTATGGAAAAGAAAGCCCAGGAAGTATACTATAAGACAAAGATTAAGGGGCCTTTAAATAGGTCAAGAAACTTATTCAAATTATTTCAAAATTGACAGAAGATGGTAGCAATACAGTTGGCTTATAGATTTGACACTAAATCACATTTGGGAACTTTTTTTGTAGAAAAGATAGTCTGATTTATTTAAAGGTCAAAAGTTGAAGAGTGGTTCTTTCTTATGCATAATTGGATGATGTTGGATATGGTTAGGGAGGATGAAGTTTGCTCCATTTTGAAATCTTTGAGACCACCCCAGTCCTTGGTGGATGTGTGTTCCCCATAGAGTGGATACCCCTGATGGTTTGAATAATATGAGGGAGGACCTAGAGAAGCTTGAAGAATGGTCTGAAATTTTGCAGCTAAGATTTAATGCTAAAAATGCAGTCATGCCTTTGGGCTGCAAAAACCCAAGGGAATGGTACAGTTTAGGGGGTGAAGAAATTTTGTGCACAAGAGGAGCAGGACTTCGGTGTGATAGTATGTGGTGTTCTTAAGGTTGCCAAACAGAAAAAGCTAGAAGGATGCTTGGGTGCATAGGAAGAAGTATGGCCAGTAGGAAAAAGAAAATATTGATGCCCATGTATAACTCTGGTGATATCTCATTTAGAATATTGGGGACAATCCTGGAGACTGCACCTTCAAAAAGATATAAACAGGATGGTGTCAGTCCAGAGGAAAGTTACTAAATTGGTTAGTGGATTTTGTCATAAGACATATGGGGACAGCCTTAGGATCTCAATATGTATATTTTGGAGGAAAGGGGGGAGAGGGGAGATATGATAGATATGTTTAAATACCTACATGGTATAAATGTGCATGAGGTCATTTGAAAGAAAGCTCTGGAATGAGAGTACATAAGATGAAGTTAAGAGGTGATAGGCTCAGGAGTAATCTAAGGAAATATATATTTTTTTTTACAGAAAGGGTCATAGATGTGTGGAATAGTCTCTCGGTAGAAGTGGTGGAGACAAAGACTGTCTGAATTCAAGAAAGCATGGGACAGGTACGTGGGACCTCTTAGGGAGAGGCGGAAGATGGTGGTTGCTGCAGATGGACAGATTGGAAGGGCCATTTGGCCTTCATGTTTCTATGTTTTTTGCAAACTATAAGGGATTTGTATGGACTGGCACTGGCTGTGATTTGTGAATGTCTCATGCTCAGAAATGCTGTGAAAGAGGTTTAAATTGGCCACAATTCATCCCTTACTGAAGAATCCGACTCTGGACGCTCGAGTCTCAAGAATTATAGGCCTGTTTCATTGCTTCCCCTCCTTGCAAAAGTAGTTGAGCATGCAGTTTTAATCCAACTTAATTACTTTCTTGAGTCTGCTAACATATTGGATCCATATCAATTTGGATTTAGGAAAGCAAATATCACTTGAATTATTTTTGTTATCAACTCTGAATGTTCTGAGAGAGGGTTTGAACCCAAAAGGACAGTTGTTTCTTTTTTTTTCTTTGGATATTGTGCTAGATCTTCTGCAGGGATTTGGTATTTCATGAGTAGTAGGGGGAATGTTTCAGATCATTATAAGTGGAAGGGGTTTTGGGAAGTGAGGCTGGAAGATCTTTATTCTGCCCCGAAACAATCAATTGCAGAGATACCATGTTAACATATTTGGATATCTTTTATAGAATTTATGCTAATGTTCAATTTTTCTTTTCATGTAGTATATTTATTGAGACTGCATTGAAATGGTTAAGTCAATATTTGCAACTGTTGCCAGTTGGCTAGATAAAAATAAGTTGTTTTTGAATGTTGCTAAGATAGAGCACTTAGGCACACAAGAGTAACCTATGGTTCTTTGTGTGTCTAAATACTTTGAAAAAGAGCTCCACAGTCTGCTTAGTAAAACTGAGTTGAGTGAGTAGTAGATTGTGTACAATTTGCATGAAACTTAGGAGTAGTACTTGATGATAACCCTTCATTTAGATGATGAATACCATAAGACCATATCTGCCTCAAGAAGAGTTTAGATTAGTAGTGCATCGTATGGTATCCGATAGTTTAGATCAGTGTTCTTCAACCTTTTTATACCTATGGACCAGCAGAAATAAAAGAATTATTTTGTGGACTGGCAAACTACTAAGACTAAAATAAAAACCAATGTAGATATTATTTTTATTTAATAATTAAATAACAATTTAAAATTTATAGTAATTGACATTATTTAGTGTGACCTCTGCTGTTACTTCTTTGTTAGCAAATTAGATATACTCTATTTTTTGCTCCATAAGACACACCTAACCATAAGACGCACCCTAGATTTAGAGGAGGAAAAACCAAGAAAAAAATATTCTGAATCAAATTATGCCTCTGAACCCAGCTCCCTAGAAAAATAGACAAATATACTGCAGCAGACAGATTTTGATCACTAAATTGAAATCCTACTTTTGTTGTCTGGTGATTTCTGGTTGCACTAGATACAGTACTCCTCCGAAATTCATGGAGATTACGTTCACGGAGTGACCGCGAATATCGGAAGAGAATTGTAATTGGCACTCCCCCTCCTCCTCCTCTCTTGCTCCGGCCCGAGCTGTACCACTGGGCAGAGTAGAAGGACAGCCTGAGAAACCATCATTTACTGGGGCATCACTAGGGATGAGCGCACAGCCCTGGGGGGGTATGGAGGGAAAAAGATTAGCACTGAGTGCCAAGTGCCACCAGATTCACCCTGCTTCACAATTTTCCAACCCTTGGTGCAAAATGACACCCTGCCCTGACCTGCCACTGGAAAAAGACTCTGGATGCAACATTTTGGAAATCTGAAGTTGCTCAATTCATGTTGAGCTTTTCCAGCTTCTAAAGCTTCTTCAAACATGCAGGACCGGTGTTAGATATCCTGGGGCCCCGGGCAGAAATTTTTGAAAGAAACCCCAAAGTCTGCCAGCAGACTGTGCCTTTTTCACCTCAGATCGGACAGGCTTAGATCCCCTGTAGCAAGGAAACCAAGGTAACTGTCCTGTTTACACACCCTAAACACTGACCCTAAAGACCTGTCTCTGAAATTAATATTCCTCTCAGTTTAATAATGCCTTTTCATTAGTACATTCTTATCGCATTATTTTTAGTTCAATCTCTCATTGCCACGCCAATTCCTCCTCCCTGGTCGCCACTCGCCCACTGTTGCTGCAATTCCACGAAGGGAAGGGCTGGCGGCATGCAATTGGGCCCACCAGCCTTCTCTCGACGTCAATTCTGATGTCGGAGATAAGGTCCGGGCCAGCGATTGGCTGGCCCGGACCTTCTCTTCGACGTTGGATTTGACGTTGGGGCAAGACTTGTAGGCCCAATTGCATGCTGCCGACCCTTCTCTTTCTTTCCTGTGGCGGTAAGTGGGTAAGAGGATGGCAAGCAGCACCGGCGGTGGCTTTCCTGCAGCGGCGAGTGGGTAAGAGGGCGGCGAGCAGCACCGGCGGGGGCGGGGGGCAACGAGCAGCATCAGAACGCCGGGTGGTGTGGGCAGCGGTGTATTCGCTCCATAAGATGCACCCCCTTTTCCACCCCCTTTTTGGGGGTGGAAAAAATGTCTTATGGAGCGAAAAATACGGTAGGTGGCTGCAGTTTTGGTTCTGAGAGACAAAGTGCTGCACTAGCGTCCATATATAAGGTGTAAGTGTGTAAAAATTAAATAAGTCCAATTAATGCATAAGTTTTAAAGAAAAATTTCTTAAACAAAAATTAGAATATAGCATACAAAGAACCAATGAGAAACAAAGAAGGAAAAAAATGTGTAAGCCCAGGCAGAAGAAACTGGCTTTAAAGTCAAAAAAAGGCAAGAATTACCCCTTGATATCCTGTTAGGGGCCTGCTGCCTGACGTGATACCTTAAAACGCTAAATCAAAAGTACAACATATGTTTAAACAAAGCTTGTGAAAACGCTTGTAAAAAATGTTTAAAGAAGTTATGCATGCTTAAACAGGTGGTCAAAGTTAGAAAGAAATCCAAAAGGGCTTACCAGATTTGTAGAACGCTGCGGGCTTCCACCTGAGCTGAAAGATGTCGCTGCAAAATGAAACCGCGTGTGAAAACAAAATTGATTTAAAGCTGTTCTCCTCGCACCAAAAATACAGTGTCATCAGAACGTGATGATGATAGTCATAAACCTTCAAAAAATAAAAAGGATTAAAGAAAGAATGATAAACTTAAAAATATGAAACATAAAATAAAAATAAAAAAGCAAAAGTTACAAAGCTATCCTCTTTGTAACCTCTAATTTCTTATTATGTCCTTCCCTCATTTATTGAGTTTACCTGTAAATCGTGCCGAGCTGTATCTTTATGGAGATGATGCGATATACAAACTTAAAGTTTAGTTTAGTTTAATTGCTCTTTTAATATTTAATTGACTGTGTGGTTTAATATTTCATTGACTATGTGGAGTGGATAAGGTGGATCAAATTAAAATATAATAGATCATGCCAAATATGCCTTGAACTGTACACCAGTTGCAGTGACCTGTATTTGTTATGTATGTTGCCTAATTACCATGTTTTCCTGAAAATAAGACCTATCCCGAAAATAAGACCTAGCATGATTTTTAAAGATGCTCCTAATATAAGCCCTACCCCAAAAATAAATCCTAGATAAGATCGACTCCCGAAGCTCCCTTGAATGTCCCTGATACTACCCGCCTTCATCCCTGACACTAGTGCTGCCCAATTCACTGAAAAAAATTGGACTTGTTGATTCAGCGGCCCCCACCCCGGTGAGACCTGACATACCTCTGCTTCAAAGCCTCCTAAAGCAGCAGTGGTGGCAGTGCTCTGAACAGGCTGCTTCA
The DNA here is from genome assembly GCF_902459505.1 of Geotrypetes seraphini. NCBI lineage: Eukaryota > Metazoa > Chordata > Amphibia > Gymnophiona > Dermophiidae > Geotrypetes > Geotrypetes seraphini. Next base: position 549,562,693 of record NC_047084.1, read on the forward strand.
CAGCCTTCCCCGCCAGGGCCACTATTGACATCATCAGTAATGCAGCAGAGGGAAGTACCTGGCGGGGAAGGCTGTGAAATAGCCCGATCAAAGTGCAGCCGCTGCTGCTGTTTTTGGAGGCTTTGAGGTATGGTATGTCAGTCTCTCGGTGGGAAGGTCAGTGGGGTTCTGCTGCACAGGGGGATGGGAGGGAGGGATACAATGATGCTGCACAAGGGGATGGGTGAGATGGAGAGGAAAGATGCACATGGGGGGAGAGAGGAAGGGAGAGATGATTGTTGTACATGAAAAAAAAAATAAGACATCCCCCCAAAATTAGCCCTAATGCGTTTTTTGGAGCAAAAATTAATATAAGACCCTGTCTTATTTTCGGGCAGGGTCGGATTTTCCTATAGGCTAACTAGGCTTCAGCCTAGGGCCTCAAGATCAAGAGGGGCCTATATTCAAATTGTTAGCAAAATTAAAATTACACTATTCTAAAAACAGTGAACACTAAAACATTGTACCGAAAATAAGGAGAAATTCTACGCATATGACTAATAAACAAACATTAAAATGTATTGGTTAAGATCAACGCGTTCGGCTCATTGGGTCTGTTTGTTTGTATATACTAGATTGCACCAAAGTATAGTTCATACGTTCACTGATTGCTATGGCAAATATTAACGTGCCTTATGCTACTAAGCTCTGGTTTGTTCTTGCATAAATAAAGTGCAGATTGGTGTAGACTGGAACAGACAAACGAACAGACCTATTGACATCCCGATGTTCGGTTATATTCGTGTTACTTCGATAATATGAAACACGTGTTAATGTTATTAGAAAAGATTCTTATTTTAGGATTGCGTACACGATCATTTGATTCTCGCCTTTTGAGTTCAGTAGGTTCAATACTTTAGTGAAGTGTTTATAGACTATTGAAAAAATTTTGTGTGACAATATCTTCATTTCGCGAAATTCTAAGTAAGTTCTTAACATATGTTTTAATTTGCATATTTTAAAATGTATATTACGTGCTTTATTTTATATTTTCATGATTATATCATAAATAATAAAATCCTAGAGTGCGCATGTAAACTTGGATTGAATCAGTTCTTAAATAAAATAACTTAACATAAAATTTAATATGATATACAATTTGATATTTTCTTTTTTGTGATCTGGATTTTGTTTGAATAAAGTTCCATTTTTGGTTTAGTTTAAGACTTAAAATTCATAATAATTCATACTTAAACTTTAAATGCGAATTATTATGAAATAAATTTATCTGAATTGAATGTATTGAATATATTTAATTTAATTTGATAGAAAATATGATAATTTTTATTGCGTATTTTATTTTCGTAGTCAAAGATTTTCATTATTTGAATTTTGTTTCTTTGTAAATGTTGTGTGTTATGTTTGATTAGTTATTGTTACAAGTACTATATATGGTGCTGAGAATAAATGTCCAAATAAGTGTTCTCGACTTTTTTTTATTTATTATCCGGGTCACATTTTTTATAAAGGTTAGTACCAATAACAACATGTTTCATTTAACATATTGATATATATCACAGTAATGATATATTTTATTATCTCTTATGTAATTTACAAACTTAAAAATGGGAGGTGAAAGGGCCTCATAAGTGGAATAGCCTCTTTTCATCTAAATCCGGCCCTGTTTTCGGGGATACATGGTAGTTACTGTTTAACAATAAAATGTCCATTTCAAAATCCCTGTTGCTTGGAGTTTATGGGTACTCGGTTGAAAATTTTTCAGTGTAGGGGGGGGGGGTACTTGGCTTGAAGAAGTTGGCAAACATTGTTCTAAATAAAAGTCAATTCTTTTCACAGTCCCTTTAATAAGGTAAGATGAAAGTGACATTGCTTTGTGTGTATATATCAAGTTTGGCAACTTAGCCCATGAGCTCCTTTGTAATCATCTTGGTCTCTGCAGATTTCTATCAGGAGACATAAAGACATATCTTGACTGAAGATAGATTTCTATTCTGCTTTCAAAACTAGATCCTGAGCTTTAAACACAACAAGGTTCTAAATTAGAAAACGTCTCCGGTCAGTCTTATTAACTGTAGCCAGCCTCACACTAGCCAGCTCAGCAAACTTTCTTACACAGTACCTTTTATTTTATGGCTCAGATAAACTGAGAGCCTGGGGAAGAAATACAAATTTACTACCTTGCCTGTTTGGCAGCAGCAATAAGTTTAAAGTTTCATACTTCTGACTATCGGTTTCTTTCAAGGTTCTTCTTTTCAGAGCTGCAGCTTGTGGTATTTTTGGTCTCTTAAAACTTAACTGAACTCAGTAACAGTTTTACTGTTCCTTATACTCATAACCCAGTGATCACATTCAATTTGCCTTTAATTTAAAACTTTTATTTTCCACTTTTTTCCTTCAGTAAAAATGTACCTGGCAGAGAACAAGCACAAGATCAACCTACAAGAAAAATCCAAATACAGTAAATATTACAATTAGAAGTGTTCGTAAAAAAAAAAAAAGAAAAAGAAGATGAAAAATGGAATTGTGAGACTAAGGGCTCCTTTTATGAAGCCGCGTTAGCGGCTTTATCGCACGTGACTTTTTATCACGCGCTAACTCCCGCGCTAGCTGAAAATCTACCACCTGCTCAAGAGGAGGCGGAAGCAGGTAGCGCAGCCGGCAAATTAGTGCGCGCTATTACGCGCGTTAAACCGCTAACATGGCTTCGTAAAAGGAGCCCTAAAAGATGATATGTGTTGATATGTGGAGAATGATGAGGAAAAAGCAAACATGTTAAACAAATACTTCTGTTCTGTGTTCACTGAGGAAAATCCTGGAGAAGGATCAAGATTGTCTGTCTAGCAAAGTCACACACGAGAATGGAGTAGATACAGTGCCTGTCACCGAAGAAGTTTATGAACAACTTGAAAAGTTGAAGGTGGACAAAGCAACGGGACTGGACAGGATCCGTCCCAGGATATTGAGGGAGCTCAGAGAGGTTCTGGCGGGTCCTATTAAAGATTTGTTCAACAAATCTTTGGAGACGAGAGTGGTTCCTGGGAATTGGAGAAGAGCTGATGTGATCCCTATTCACAAAAGTGGTCGCAGAGATGAAGTGGGAAACTACAGGCTGCTAAGCCTTACTTCGGTTATTGGAAAAATAATGGAAGTGTTGCTGAAAGAAGGCATAGTGAAATTCCTAGAATCAAATGGGTTACAGGATCTGAGGCAACTTGGTTTTATTAGAGGTAAATCATGCCAAACAAATCAGATTGAATTTTTGATCGGGTGCCCAGAGAATTTGATCTAGGACATATGCTAGATTTACTTAAATTTCAGCAAAGCCTTTGACACGGTTCCCTATAGGAGGCTGAACTGGATTAGAAATTGGTTGACAGACAAACGCCAGAGGATGGTAGTTAATGGAATTCGCTCAGAGGAAGGAAAGATAAGTAGTAGAGTCCCTCAGGGTTTGGTGAGTGATATTGCTGAAAGAGTTAGATGGTTAGATGCCTTTTTGTGAATGATACCAAGATTTGTAACCAAGTAGATACTAAGGAGTGTGTGGTAAACATGAAAAAGGATCTGCTTGGTGTGGCTCCATTTCTCGATGTTGAGCACATCTCCTCCTGCCTGCTTGGCATGGCTCCATCTCTGGATGTAGAGCGCTACTCGCCTGCTTGGCACGGCTCCATCTCTGGATGTAGAGCGCTACTTGCCTGCTTGGCACGGCTCCATCTCTGGATGTAGAGCGCTACTCGCCTGCTTGGCACGGCTCCATCTCTGGATGTAGAGCGCTACTTGCCTGCTTGACGCGGCTCCATCTCTGGATGTAGAGCGCTGCTCCACATGTTGGCTTAGCATGGCTCCATCTTTGGATGTAGAGCACTGCTCTGGTTGCCTGCTTACCACGCCTCCATCTCCAGATGTAGAGTGCTGCTATTGACATCTGATTCCCCAGTATCAATCTCTTCAACGCACCTCCCTTTCTGGAAATTGAGCGCCAAACCAGATGTCTGCTTGGTGTGACTCCATCTCGAGATGTGGAGCACCGCTCTGAACGTCCTCTTGGCATGGCTCTATCTTTTGAAGTAGAGTACTGTGCTGGATGCTAATTGACGTAATTGTAAGCTAAACTAACTAAACCTTAGGCTTATATACCTCATCTTCTCTATAACAGTAGAGCTCGGCATGGTTTACAAGAAAATTAGAAAGGAAAACAGATACAATATGGATTTGGAATAGTATGGAGAGTTTCAAGTTTCAAGTTTATTAAAATTTTGATTTGAACGCAATATCAAATAATTCAATGCGTTTAACAATAGTAATTTTGGGGGGACAAATAACAATTAAAAACAATAAAAACATACAATCTTATCTATAATTATCTAAAGATACATAAGGAATAGAAGGAGCAGAATTTACAATTTTGAAAATAGCCAAATTTTCAGATGTTTTCAAAATGGTTGGAAAAAGCCCAGATCACGCAGATGAATAGGAAAATTCCACAGCTCAGTAATTTTGAAAAGAGACTTCCCTAATTTGCCAATGTAGGTAACGCCTTTCAGCGTAGGAAAGGACAATTTAAATTTTTGAGTAGATCTGGTAATGTCAGATCTTGCAGAATTCCAAGACAGGAGAATTAAAGGAGGAAGGATGCCATGCAAGATCTTAAATGTTAAGCAAGCACATTTAAAATAAACCGTGGAAATTATAGGAAGCCAATGAAGTTTTTGCAGGAGCGGAGAGATGTGATCAAATTTACTTTTTGCAAAGATCAGCCTAACCAGCAGTATTCTGGATCAGTTAAAGACTTTGAAAGCTTTTATTGGTCAAGCTTAAATAGACCAAATTGCAATAATCCAGCCTTGAAAGGATGATTGATTGAACAAGGACAGCAAAGTGTTGTTGATGGAAACAGGATCTCACTTTCCTCAACATAAGGAGACTAAAAAAACATTTTTTAACCACAGAATTAAGGTGGTCGGTGAATGAAAGTGCTCAATCTATAATGACACCCAAAACTTTACTTGAGAATTCAATCTGCAGTGAGGATCCTGAAGGCAACAGAATGGTCAAAGGTAGCTGCTCTAATTTTGGGCCAAGCCAAAGTAACTTTGTTTTGCACTCGTTCAGTTTCATTTGTACAGTAAGGGCCCAAGAATAAAGTTTCATTATACATTCTATTATATTCCCAACGAAGTTAGTGAGATTCGAGTCAATCTCAAGGAGAACAAAGATGTTGTCTGCATATGTAAATATTGTTTCGCAGGGGGATAAATGGAAAAGTTTCAAAGTAGTCATATAGATGTTGAAAAGAATAGGTGATAAAGGTGATCCCTGCGGGACTCCGCATAAAGGCTTCCAAGAGGATGGCATGGTGCCGTTCATATTAACAGTATATGAGCAAGATCGTAAGAATTTTGAAAACCAGTTTAAGACTGTGGAATCAATACCTATCTCTGAAAGTTGATAAATCAAAATATCATGGTGAACGACATCGAAGGCCGCAAAATTACAAACTTAGTGCTTGCTTGCAATTGCTGAACCTTGGAGATTAGTGAGATCAGTAGAGATTCGGTACTGAGATTAGGTCTGAATCCATGTTGGCAAGATAAGAATGGAAAATCTCTCTAAATATGATGAAAGCTTAGCAGATATAATGGACTCTAACATCTTGGTCAGTAGAGGAATATTCACTATAGGTCGATAGCTAGACAGTGAGGATGGATCTAAGTCAGCTTTCTTCAATAGTGGGGACAGAACAATGTGACCCATCTCTGCAGAAAAAAGACCTGATGATAAGGCAGAATTAATAAGTTTGGTAAGAGATGAAATGGCCTGAGTAGGAATTTTCTAATATAGATATGAAGGGAATGGATCCAGAGCACATTTGCAAGATCTTAATTTATGACACAGGTTTGCAACCTGGGCCTCAGATACAAACTCAAAGGCTGTCCAGATTCTATATGCTGAAATTGCGATTGGATTAGTATCACCCAACACCAGAGAATTATAAGAAACTAATGATGGAAAAGAGTCTCTCTTATAACAGCAACCTTTTCATTAAAAAATTTTGCTAAGTCATCCACTAATGGACAGGAAGGGTGTATTGATGAGTCATTTAGGATAGTTAACGAGCGCTAGATGTTAAACAAGGTGTTACTTTGATTGTTGGATCTGATAATTTTATCACCGTAGAAATTTTTCCTAGCTTTTTTTAATGTTGCATTATAAGACCTGATACTATCCCTCTATGACTGTCTGTCAGCAGGAGATCTTGATTTTTTCCATTTACGCTCCAGTGCTCGGCATTTCTGTTTCTGTTCTCTGTGATAAGGAAGGTACCAGGGAGCCTTATGAGAGTAAGAAACATTCTTAGTCGATAGAGGAGCCAGTGAACAATAGGTAGACTCAGAAAGATTTACTCAATTGTGCCAGTTGACTTCTGAGGCATCGAGGCTGAGGGAGAAAGTAAACTGTTTGAGAAATTGGGACCAAAATTGTTCACTCGAGATTTTCTTCCAGAAGGTAATAAGTTTTGGAGTACAAGATTGAGCCCCAAGATGGGACATAAAAATAGGAAGACATGAGGCACCCAGAAAGTGATCAGACCATGGAACTTGTTCCCAACAAACATTGTAACCAGACAGACATCGTGCCTGACCTGGTTCCAGTTAAAGTTCCTCCTAAGACACAAAAGAAAACCCGGAAGGGAATGGACAAGGATTGTGCTAGGGATGATTTTCAGGTTAACCATCAGGGGGAGCCTGAAATATCCAAGGATCTCCTGGAAGAGCAGTATCTAGGTCACCACAGGAGGAGCCAAAGAGCCCCAGGCAGGTCTGCTGACTCAGGTAGAATAGGGCGTGCCCCTGGAGTACAAAAACCAGCAGCTGAAAGCAAGCAGACAGGCAGGCTAGGGAGAAGGTTCAGACCTTTCCTCCCTGAGAGTCTCCTCAGGCCAAGCAAGGATGATACAGTCTCACCTATGGAGGTACAGGAGGCTGGAGAAATGCTGGAGGAAGTTCTCTCTGATGCTGATCTTCCAATGGAACTGGACAACCTGCCTGAGGAAGTAAGTCCTTGTGAGGAAGCCAAGGAGGTTGGTCTTTCCATCAGCTACAAGTCCTAATTGGCAGAAGCAGTGAGTTTGTTTTCAGCTCCCTTTGAGTGAAAGAGACTGTGTGCTGAAATTGGACCTTTTGGGACTTTTGTTTTTCCTTTTTTCTTTTGCTTTTATGAAGCTGAAGGTGTCACTTGTTGGGAGAGGTTTGCTGTTACCTGGGAGGGCATTTTGTAGGCTATATGATAGCTAAATGAAAGCAAACCTGTGACACTCTCCTTTGCCTGGCAGTTTAGTGTAAACCTGCCAGAAGCTTCACTAAAGGGACACTGTGTATAGTAAATTCAGTGACTTGAACTCTATGTTTGTACTAAACTGTACAACCTGTTTGTGAGCAGGTTGCATTGAGCTCTGAGGTGAGCCTAACCTCAGGGAAGGATATTCTGAAGAGGAAATAATAAGGAAAGCAGTTGAGCTTTATTCTTGGAACTGTTTATTGCTCACTTTTGAGTTTGGACTGCTTGAAGGTTTATGGTTTACTTACCTGTTTGTTTGGTTCATGATTTTCCTGATTTTTATGTTGGAAGGAATAAACCTGAGGCATTTTGATTTACCACCTTCTTGGAACATTGTGGTTTTGTTTTGATGTTTTTTTTTATGGTGTCAATCCAAGCCTGCAGGGTGACTCCAGTCCGGGTCACTCGCAAGTGCTATTATATCTTGTAACCACTGAGGGGTGCTGTTGAGTCCTGATCTGACCACAGTATGGGTTACAACATCCTCAATTAAAGTTTTATGATCGTCAAGATCAAGAAAGCTAATGATATTGAGAGATGCCATTTTACATGAGTTGGAGCAGACTTAAGAGGAGGAAAACCCAGAGAGGTGAGAAAACTGCTGAATTCGATAACATCCTTATTAGCGTTATCATCTAAATGAAGATTAATGCCACCAATAATCAATAGTCTCTGGAATTTTAGGAAAGCACTTGTTATGGTCTCGAATACTAGTTCAGAAGATTTATTCCAAGGAATCGGGGGATGATAAAATAACAGAATACCTAATGGGTGGCAGGAGAGCTCGTTGTTAACAGTAGCTAGCATATATTCTAGCAATGCATCGCTATCTTTTTCAAGAAGCTGTACATCGAAACCACCTCCTTTCCAGCAGTTTCTGGAAGAGAAAACACCTTGATAGCCATGGGAACAGAGTTCATCATAAATCATCTTTAGCAATCCACGATTCAGTAATGCACAAAAAACCAGGATCAAGATCCCCATTTAATATTTGAACCTTGTTGCATATTGATCTGGCATTGCAATATATTATCGGGACAGGAGTAAGAGTGTGGCACTGTGGTTAAAGCTGCAGCCTCAGCACCCTGAGGTTGTGGGTTCAAACCCACGCTGCTCCTTGTGACCCTGGGCAAGTCACTTAATTCCCCCATTGCCCCAGTTATGTTAGATAGATAGTGAGTCCGCCGGGACAGAGAGGGAAAACTGCTTGAGTACCTGAATAAATGCATGTAAACCATTCTGAGCTCCCCTAGGAGAACGGTATAGAAAATTGAATGAATAAATAAATAAAGAGAGTCAGAAGTTAGACTAGGTAAGTTAGTAATTGGTACAGGCTTTAGAGAGGCAAAATTGACATCCTGGAAAGGTTTTTTAGAAGAATAATTTCTAGTACGCACCAATACGGGAATTCTAAGGCCAGGGCAGATCACACTGTTACTGTTGAAGACAAGTACCTTGGGGGAGAGAGAATTTGCACAATGAGTGGGATTAAAACATAGAGAGAGTAAGAGAGAGAGAAGCCAGAGAGGTAACTTCATGGTGAAAATGAACAGAAATCACAAAGTCCAGTCTAACAGCTAATGGGTGGAGAGAACTGACTGAGCTAAAAAAAAGCTTGGCACTGCACATAAGAGACAGGGCGGAGCAAGCTCCCACACCGGAGTAAGATAAGATGTCAGCTAGTGTGGGGTCAGCTGGAAAGTATGGCGCCGAGCTTTTAAAAAAGCTTGAAGCTGCAACGCAAGAGATAGGGCAGAGCAAGCTCCCATGCCGAAGTAAGATGAAATGTCAGCTAATGTGGAGCCAGTTGGGAAGTTTGGGGCTGAGCTTTTAAAAAGAGCTTGATGCTGCACGTGGAGACAGGGTGGAGCAAGCTCCAACACTGAAGTAAGGTGAAATGACAGCTAGTGTGGAGTCAGCTGGGAAGCTTCACCTCACTATGCTGGAGAAAAGATGGCCTGGTGATGGATCTGACCCTTTAAAGGGCAGGAAGACAAAATGGCTGCATGAAGAGGAAGTGGGCGGGGCTTCCCACCGAAGTAAAAAGGAGCAGGCTGTTCTCAGTGCAGTGAGGGGGACGACTGGCTTCCCTTCCTTTCACTGTGCTGGAGAAAAGATTTCCCGGTGCTGGATCTGAGCCTGTTTGGTGCAACTTTGCCTCGGGATGTCACATACTGATTCATCGATGGATACTGGAGCACAGCTAGCTGTCGAGCACAGCTTTGTTTGTGCTGTGCACAGTTCCATCTCCAGGCTCGAGCATTACCCCTTGTATGATGGATAGATATGTTTCTTGCATGCTGCTGAGTAAGACACAGTCCTTGGCTGTCGAGTGAGTATCTATGAAGCAGGTTCTTCTCTAGTGAGGCATGTGCACCTTCACCCTGATATCTGCAGGGGTTTTGACTCTGCCCTCCCTGTGAGCCTCAGGGGTGGCACACTCTTTCTGACTGGGTACTCTGGCATCCTAGGTTCAGTTTCCTCAACAGTGAACTACAGTAGATATGTATTTATAGTTTAGGGCTGTGCATTGAATGAATCAGGTTTTGCTCTTTGGAGGCTTAGTGCATAGCTTCTGGCCTTGCTCCTGGTGAGACAGTTGGTTCTTTCTGGGATAGAATTTCTTTGGTGGGGCAATATTGTGGAGTGTTTTTGGAAATAGCAGCTCTACTTTAGCCAGTCCTTCGAGTCTTGGTTGGAAGGCGAGCCACACCTGCCTTGGTATTCCTTCTTTCTCGTATTGTTCTCTGTCCTGCCCTACTGAGGACTGCTTTGCTACATCTCGCTTGTCTCTGGATTCATCTGCTGCTGATGACAAAGAAGGAAAAAAAATGTGTTTCATACCTGAAAATTTATTTCCTTTTGTCACAGCAGATGAATCCAGGATCCTGCCCTTTATATTTCTTTCTATTTAAGTTTCAAGTTTAATGAAAATTTGATATACTGCCTATCAGTCTTCTACTGGACCTACTGGAATGATAGGATTAAGGTAAAGAAGTACATTATAAAATAGGAAAGAGATCCATATAGGGGAAATACAAAAGGAAGGGGGATCCCATCTGATAACCAAAGCAGAAATAAAGATAATGTTTCATAAGGTAAGTGCATTAGAGGTTGAATGCATCTTTAAAAAGAAACGTTTTTAGTTTTCCTTTGAAACAATTTATGGGTTCATCCCATAGCTTCAGGGGTAATGAGTTCCAAAGAGATGGGGCTGTGACACTTGTTTTGATAAACAGTATATCAAACATAAAGAAACTTGAAACTTGTGTCACAGAAGTTTGTTGTTCATGTAGTGCTAATAATATGGAGAGATGGAACCATTAAAAGATTTTGTGATTGTGATCTCAGTGTTCTAGCTGGGGTGTAGGGAATTAGAAAATTGTTTAAGAATTCTGGCTGGTTGTTACGGAGTGTTTTGAATGTTAAAAGTATGATTTTTATAGGTTATTTTGTGTGAAATAAGGGAGCCAGTGAGCTTTTATTCCTTTCCATCTCTCCTTTCCTATATAGAGTTTGGCTATGTGGTCTCTGCTTGGTTGGGTTTGGTTGTCAGCTGCGTGGAGTGGCAGTGTGAGGAAGGAGTTTTTTGCTGATGGGTCTGTTCAGTTGATCCTGTTGCTTTGTTACAAGGAATACAAGCTTACCCGTGGGCATATCATCCAATATATGACAGACTTAGCTTGGTGCTCTCTATGTCCGTCTGCTGGTAGATGGACACAACCCACTTTGTCTCTGGAGTCATCTGTGACTAAAGGAAAGAAAATTATCGGGTGTGAAATGTAACTTTTCCTTGTTTCTCACACTGATACAGGGTTTCATTTTAATTATACAGTAGATTGACAGGGACTTGTTTGCTCAAATTACAATGGGCATGCATGGAGAAAATCTTTGGTAAAATATGCTTCATTGTGTTCAAAGTATATTTGTAATCAAAATACCTTTTAATCAAACCAAACCTACTTAGCAAATCTTTCTCATAGAAAAAAAATGCTGTGCGGCTTTTTGGATGGGTCAGTTCACCCCAAGCCCTCCTGCCGCCATCCCACCCCTATGCCTTTTAAAATGAAAGTCCAGTCAGAGGTATTCAAACACCCTCCAGCCAGCAGACCCGCCATTCCAATGTGGCAGGCCTTCCCCTTCCCGATGCATTCTGGGATGCACTGTAGAGAGGCCTAAGGCTCTGATTGGCCCAGATGCCTAAGGCCCCTCCCATAGGAGGGGGTTCTGGGGCTCTGGCGAGAGGGAGTGGGCATACCTCCTGTTGGCCAACTTCGTGGGGGGAGGAAGTTCCCTGCCGCAGCTTCGATCAGCTGATGGCAAGGGATCGGATGAAATTCTCTAACTGGTGCCTGTGACATGGGCGCTGGTTGCAGAATTGGGGTGGTTCGGTGGGGTTAAGCGTATGTCCATTCAGGCAGACGCAATTCTGTATAGGATGCCAGTATGTGATTCTCAGCCACTTCTTAGGTGGCTGCTGAGATTGGCGTCCTATACAGAATTTCCCACCTATGTGTCAAATTTAGATACAAATTGACCTAATCTGCTTCGTACTGTTTAGAAATCTTGAAAAGTGCAAGTCTCTGTTTAGTGTTTACATGATTATTTTGTTTTCCAAAATAGAAAGGATATTCTCCGATTTTTGGATGCAGAGAGAGATGTCTCGGTGGTGAGGAGCAGTTTCAAGCCTGGAGATGTAATTCACTATGTGCTGGATAAACGTCGCACACTGAATATTTCAAACAATTTGCATAGTCTCCTACCTGAGATATCGCCAATGAAGGGTCGGCGGTTTAAAACATGCGCAGTTGTAGGAAATTCTGGAATACTCCTCGACAGTCAGTGTGGAAGGGAGATTGACAGTCATGACTTTGTAATAAGGTAAGCTTTCATCTGTTGCTAAAAATAACTTGCTATCTACTACAGTTTGTGGACACACTTGTCAGGAATTTTTTGGCCTTTCATATCACTTTTATGACATATTTGGAATTCCTGGTTGAATGATATATTCAACTGTGCCACAAAATATAAATGTTAAGAACCTATTTATTTGTGTTTTTAAAATTAACCACCCATAATCACACCTACTTTTTAACATATGCGTCCTTAGGTGTGGAAGGTCACTTCCACTTAGGTGTCCTAAACCCCTCTTTTACTAAGGTGCGCTAACCGATTAGCAAGCGCTAATTGATTTAGTGCATGCTAAACACTAACGCGTCCATAGACTAACATGCACGCATTAGCGTTTAGCGTGCGCTAATCGGTTATCGCACCTTAGTAAAAGAGGGCCTTAGAGTTTTGTGCCAAACTATTAAATTGTTTAATTAATGTTTTGTTTTGTTTTTTGATTGACTGAAAACTGGCATGTTCAATTACCATGCCGATTAAGCTAATTGAAAAATCAAAATTAGGTGCAGATCCCGAACATAGGTGTCGCTAGGCGGCTGCAATTAGGGCACCGTTTATACGTAGAATATGGCCATAAATGTTGCATATTAGCATGTACTAAACTTTAGTTTAAAAAAAACCATTTTACTGTACTATAAGCCCAGTGATATGACTCCTTAATTGAACCGAGCTTTCAACTTGTCACTAATACTTCAAGAAATTTGTTCTTAAAATACTTTAGCTTTTCCCATGATTCTCCTCTGCTGAAAACAAAACAAAAACAAACTACATAGATACTGAATATATTTCAGGGTTTTTTTTCCAGATTTTGCTTATGAAAAAATTCTGTCTATACATCTACAATGGGGTTTAAGGCAGATTACAGTATACAACTTAAAAATGCATGCTAACTTGAACAATACCAAATAATCTTAAAAATGAAACATTTCTCTTCAAGTTTCAAGTTTATTTAAAATTTCTTATACCATCTAATCAAAGTTCTAAGCCAGGGATCCCCAAACTCCCTCCTTGAGGGCCGAATCCAGTCGGGTTTTCAGGATTTCCCCAATGAATATGCATGAGATCTATGTGCATGCACTGCTTTCAATGCATATTCATTGGGGAAATCCTGAAAACCCGAATGGATTACGGCCCTCAAGGAGGGACTTTGGGGACCCTTGTTCTAAGCGGTGTACAATAATAATAAAAACATACATCAACTTAACATTACATGACATCATTAGGGATAGTTAGTACATCCAAAGACTTTTAAACCGTGGACAAACAAAAGGTAAAAAGGTAAGAACTACAATATTCTGAGAAAAAGAGAACAAGTAGGGGAAGAACAATAGGAAGGGGTAACTGTAAAGAAAACAGCGTAGTATAGCCCTTACAAGGGCAGTTATGATTCAAGCGTATCAAGAAATAAAAATGTTTTTAGCTTTGTTTTGAATTGACTTAGAGATGATTCTTCGCGTAGATAGTTGGGTATAGAATTCCAGAGGGAGAGTGCGGTCACTGTAAAAATGTTTGATGTCATTGTGTTTATGTGCTTTAAGGATGGAATTGAAAGAAGGTTCTGAGTCATAGAACAAAGAATTTTGGTGGGGTTATGTCGATGAATTTGGGCTGGTTACTTTGTCAGGTTTTGAATGTTAGGGCTCCTTTTACGAAGCTGCGTTAGCAGTTTTAGCGCACACAGCTTTTTAGCGTGTGCTAAACCCACACTATGCGGCTAGAACTAATGCCAGCTCAATGCTAGCGTTAGCGTTAGCGTTAGTGGCCGGCAGTTTAGCGCATGCTATTATGTGCGTTAAACCGCTAACACGGCTTCGTAAAAGGAGCCCTTAGTAAAAGGATTTTATAGCTCATTCTATATTCTACTGGTATCCAGTATGCTTTTGTGCAAGAGGGGGGTGACGTGATCATTTTTTTTTTTTGCATTAAATATGATTTTTATTGCAGTATTCTGCACTATCTGGAGGCGCCTTATTTCTTATTTTTTTTTTGTTATGCCTTTGTAGAGGGTTTTGCAGTAGTCTATACAGGAGATCATGAGAGAGTGGATCAGGGTAGAGAGAGGAGGGTTCAAGCAATTTGGAGAGAGATTTAATCATTCTTAGACGGTGAAAGCAGCGCTGGACCACAGTACTGATGTGAAGGTGGTAGGTGAATTTGCTTTCAAAGGTGACTCCTAACAATTTTAAAGAGGATGGTTACAGATTTGAATTTGAGAGGACCTGCTTCGGTGGAGAGATCCGGGAGGTGCGGGGAAAGGAGGAGATATGCCGGCCAGGAGGAGAGTCATCTGCACCGGCTGACTTCCTAAAGGAGGTGCCTCTCGCTGTGAGAGGCACATTCTGTAGGCAGTCAGCCGGCATAGACAACTCCTCCTCACCAGTGTGTGGAGTCACACAGTTTGCTATACACTGATTTAAAATATAGACATAAAATAATAACAGACCTCAAATAAGCTAAAAACTATGGCCTTCAAAATGAACCAAATTTAAAAAGAAAATATGTATCCAAAATCAACCCTCAAACAAAAGATGTTATAAAGCCAGAAAACTGTTTTAGAAACAAAAGCTGCACCAAGACCAGTTTTTGGAAAAACAATCCTAATTGAAAAATGTATAGGTGTCAAAATATTTCTTAAAGTATAAAAAATTTTGAGCCCGATTATGTATGATTCTAGAAATGCAGTGCTCCCATGGGACCTACTACAGAGCAGAACCAGTGTAACATCTAATCTCATCACTGTTCTCAAATGCAGCCGAAGGGAAGTCATTAAGCAAGAATGCAGACAAATACTGCATTTGCTATATCATTGGTACCAAAAGGACAGAGGAAAGCAAAAAGAAGACAAAACTCTGCACAAAACTAAATGGATAAAAGAAAGGAGCAGAGAAGACCAGACCTGCACAGCATGAAACAAATGCTTTAGAAAATTATAGTATGAAGCAATTCATGTCCAAAAAAGAAAACTTAGTTGGCAAAATCAAGACACAGATAAGATTGAGTACCAGGTGTAATCACTGGAAATCGATGCAGTCGCCACACTTGAGAAAGTGCACAAAATGGATATCCTCAAAGGAACATGGAGACTTAGTAATGAGAAGTGGGAGGAGCAAAATTCTCATCCTGGTATAGTCATTTGTTACTTATTTGCAGAAAATACTGCTGCAGGTTCTAAATATTGTTTTCAAGCAACCTCTGGAAATCAAACATATGAACAGGAATCCTTCCATTGATCCCTCCAAAATTCTAGAGACTCATACTCGATTGAAAGTGGGTGCAAGAATTTTACCACATGAACTCATAATACCCCAGCAAGATCCAATTTGCCCCTCCTATCAAAATTTTGATTGTTGCAATCCTGACTGAAACCATGGTACAGCAGAGGATGTTATAGGGCAGAGTACGGTACTGGGGTTCAAGAAAGGATTGGACAAATTCCTACTGGAAATGGGGATAGAGGGGTATAGATAGAAGATTACTGCACAGGTCCTGGACCTGTTGGGCCGCCGCGTGAGCGGACTGCTGGGCACGATGGACCTCGGGTCTGACCCAGCAGAGGCATTTCTTATGTTCTTATGTTCTTATGGAAGCATATCTTACCACTGTGATCCGGGGGCTCAATATGGTTTGTTTGTTTTCCAGCATGGATGAAAGTAATTCATATGAATCATACGACACTGCCAGGAACATGCCGGAGACCATCACCAGAGACTTTGGAGCACTGGGTGAGAGGCTGAAGCGGACAAGAGCGCAGGTGGTTTTCTCATCGATCCTCCCAGTTAGAGGCAAGGGAAGAGCCAGAGATGAACGTATCCTGAGGACGAACGAGTGGCTACAGGGATGGTGCCGGGATATGAACTTCGGATTCCTAAACCATGGGGAAGCGCTACAAGGACTTCAGGGACCAGACGGACTCCATCTGACCAGTAGGGGTAAGAACGTCTTTGGACACCGACTAGCCCGCCTGCTTCACAGGGCTTTAAACTAGGTAAGTCGGGGGAGGGTACCCATTCACATATTAGTGCAGAAAGGAATTATCCTGATGAGGTGAGTCGAAACTCCGCTTCCATGTCCAAGGTAAGTACCCACATTGCAAACAGTTCTTTAGGAGTCACACCGACTCGGGTAGGATACGCCTCACAGGGACTTAGCAAACACAAGATATGGAGGGCCATGTATGTCAATGCACACAGTTTAGGTAACAAAATTCTAGAATTGGAGGCTGAAATAAGGAATGCCTACCTAGATGTGGTGGCAATATCTGAAACTTGGTTCACGGACTCACATGGGTGGGATATGGCTATACCGGGCTACAATCTACTTCGTCAGGACAGAGAGGGCAGGTTAGGAGGGGGGGTTGCTCTATACCTTAAAGAGGACATCAAAACCACCAGGATCACAAATGTCAAGTATACCGGGGAGTCTCTCTGGGTAAACCTGGCAAGAGGCAGAGAAAAGTGCCTGTATCTAGGTGTGGTATACAGACCCCCAAGACAACTGGAAGACATGGACGCAGAATTAATTGAAGACATAGAGAATATCACTCTACGAGGAGAAGCTGTACTGCTAGGGGACTTCAATATGCTTGATGCAGACTGGAACTCATTTTCAGCGACAACCAGCGGTAGCAGGAGGCTCTTAACCTCCATAAAGGGAGCATGTCTCAAACAAATGGTAACGGAGCCCACTAGGGCCCAGGCGATCCTCGACCTGGTACTCACCAACGGGGAAAGCGTCTCAGAGGTCTCAGTAGGAGATACGCTAGCCTCCAGCGACCACAACATAGTATGGTTCAACCTTAGGAAAGGCTTCCCTACATCAAACACGAAAACAAAGGTACTCAATTTCCGGGGCACAGGGTCTCTCGTACAAAGAGAGACTGAACAAATTGCAGCTCTACACTCTCGAGGAACGTAGGGAGAGGGGAGACATGATCGAAACATCCTGGTGTTGGCTTGCACCGGACTTGTCTTCTTGTGGGTTCCCTCTGCTGTTTCCAGATCTCACTGCAGTGTAACCCATTTCTTCCTGGTGGTTGTCTGTAAGGTGGTCCACACTCTCTGTAGATGTATCTCGGCAGTTCCACTGTTGCTGGTGATTTTCCATGGCCTCCCTGTATGCCTCCTCTATGAAATTGTCCAGCTTTCGGACTTCTTCCTAGATGGTGTCCTCTGTCTTGATGTTCTCTGCATCTCTGTCTTCCCCCTCCACTTGAAGTTCTCTGCATCTCTGTCTTCCACCTCCACTTCTTGAAGTGCCTCCAGTTCCAGTATTCTGCCCTTCAGGAGTCTGACTTGTTTCTTCAGGCTCTCCAGTTCTCCGCATCAAAAGCATACGTAAAACCGCTTCCCAGACCCAAAGCAGTGTAGCTTCTATTAGCCTATTTCATTGCTGAGGATTGACTACAAGGTGTTTACCAAAATTCTAGCCAATCGATTTCAGCGTTATATGCCCCAATTAGTTAAGAATGGCCAATCGGGATTTGTGCAGGGTCAATAGACCTTTGATAACATTCGCAGGGTATGCCATTTGATTTGGCAAGCTCGCCAGGGAGAGGACTCTGCTCTAATTTTAGGTATAAATGCCGAAAAGGCTTTTGATAGGTCTATTGGCCTTATCTATTCCAAGTGTTGGAAAAATTGAGTCTAACTAATACTTTTTTGATATGGCGCCATACTCTTTTTATAGGGCATCTTTGGCCTGTTTGAAGGTGAATAACTCCTACTCAGAAAGTTTTCAGATGGGTTGTGGGATGAGGCAAGGTTATGTTCTATTCCCGGTTCTGTTTGCATTGGCGATGGAGCCTTTGGCCAAATTGGTGTGTCAGACTCTGGCTATTTGGGGTCTGACCTATGGCACAGTGGAACAAAAATGTTTTATTGTTTGCAGATGATCTCCTGTTTACTTTTTTTGCCCCGTGCAAATCCCTACCGGCAGTAGCTAGGCTCCTGGACCTTTATGGCACTGAGTCAGGATTTAAAGTCAATGTCACTAAATCAGAGATTTTGGAGCTCTCCCTTATGGATGTAGAGAGGGGGAATATACGAGCTTCCTTTTCTTACTTGTGGGTTTCTAATTCATTACGTTATTTGGGAGTTAACTTCACTAGGAACCTTTCTGGCCTCTATACAGCAAACTATCCCATTATCATAAAGCAAATAAGAACATAAGAATTGCCGCTGTTGGGTCAGACCAGTGGTCCATCGTGTCCAGCAGTCCACTCACGCGGCGGCCCTTGGTTAAAGACCAGCGCCCTAACTGAGACTAACCCTACCTGCATACGTTCTGGTTCAGCAGGAACTTGTCTAACTTTGTCTTGAATCCCTGGAGGGTCTTTTCCCTTACAACAGACTCCGGAAGAGTGTTCCAGTTTTCTACCACTCTCTGAGTGAAAAAGAACTTTCTTACATTCGTATGGAATCTATCCCCTTTCAATTTTAGAGAGTGTCTTCTCGTTCTCCCTACCTTGGAAAAGGTGAACAACCTGTCCTTATCTACTAAGTCTATTCCCTTCAATACCTTGAATGTTTCGATCGTGTCCCCTCTCAATCTCCTCTGTTAGAGGGAGAAAAGGCCCAGTTTCTCTAATCTTTCACTATACGGCAATAGATGAAGAATTGATGTGTTGGAAACATTTAACTATCTCCTGGTTGGGTCAGGTCTATGCTAGTAAAATGATAGTACTTCCCAAGTTGCTTTACTTATTCTCAACTCTGCCAATCCCTTTGTCTGCTTCCTATTTAAAGCATTTGGAAAGGAAGTTCTTTCAATATATTTGGAATAATAAGTCCCCTAGGTCCAGCGTAAAATGCTGTATCAGTGGAAGAAATAGGGTAGAATGGGGGGGCCACATTTTCTTTCTTATTATCAGGTGGCCTAACTATGCTGTCTAGCGGTCTGGAAATGGGGGATTCCAAAGGGCTGGGTGCACATGGAACAAGCTATCTTGGGCAGGGCTCCTCTGTGCATTATTCCTTGGCTGCCCTGTTCCATTATAAGAGACTTAGGTCCTGATTCTGCAAAGTGCTACCAATTGTAGGCAGGTGTAGGCGTCCTACAGCTGTC
Source organism: Geotrypetes seraphini (assembly GCF_902459505.1). Lineage (NCBI taxonomy): Eukaryota > Metazoa > Chordata > Amphibia > Gymnophiona > Dermophiidae > Geotrypetes > Geotrypetes seraphini. The sequence goes on from NC_047084.1 coordinate 549,582,004, forward strand.
TAATCAGCCAATCGGGAGGCACTTTTTCTAAAAATAAAATGCTCCCCAGGCAAGCCGCCAATATTGAAGGCACTTCCAGGGAGCCTAGAAAGGCCCGCAAGCCCCCTAAGCTCGCCTAAGGCTAGGCGGTAGTCTTAAGCGAACCTAGGCGGCCCGACACATTTCCCTAGCAGAATGGGAGACGCTTACAATGTAGGCTAGCAAAATGCTGGCCTACATGGTAAGTAGACGCGGCCGCTGTACCTAATCGCGGCAAGGATCTCCTTGCCATGATTAGTATAGTGGCCGTGGCTAAGGCTGCAAAAGTCTCCCCTCCCCCCAGCGATCACGGCAGGAGGGTGCCCAACCCCTCCTGCCAACCCCCCAACGACCCTCCCAATGATCGCGGCGGGAGAGTACCCAACCCCTCCTGCTGACCCCTCAACAGCTCCCCCCTAAGATCGCCGGCAGGAGGGTGCCCAACCCCTCCTGCCGGACCCCCTCAGCAAACATCACCACCCGGAGCCCCCCTTGACCTTACCAGCAAGTTGGACCGGACAGCTCCTTGCACATCCGGCCAGCAGGCCCGCCTCTGTCCAAATGAGGCAGGCAGACCTGAATGGTCCAGGCCTAAGGCCCCTCCCGCTATAGGTGGGTCCGAGGAGGGATGTTGGCCACGTTAAACCCGATTCTGTAACCGGCGTCTGCAACATGGACGCCGGTTACAGAATCGGGTTAACTTTGGGTGGGTGTAGGCCCGATTCTGTATATGACGCCCGGGATCGACGTCCTATACAGAATCCGGGCCTTAGTAACTACAGAAAACCCTATCCTGCATCACGTTCTCAATCTCTGGGTTAAACTTTATACATGGTTACTGGGTGGGCAATTATTTTTTTATGGGATGGCCATACCATATGCTCCTTATTTTGCTCCTGGGGACTTGGACATTAAGTTTCAAAGCTGGCCATGAAAGGGATTACTATCTTTAGGACAGCTTTTCTCTGAGGGAGAGTTGGTCTCCTCCTCCTATTTGGAGGAGGAGTATGGACTGGTGGGGTGAGATCTTTCATTATTGACAATTGGTGGATTTTTTGAAAAGGAGAGCACTCCCAGATTTGCAACAGTCCCCATCTCTATTAGAGCGGGCTGCCCTTCAAAGGGTGGGCAAGGGGTGCTATTACCCGATTTTGCAATGCTATACTGCTCTCCATCCCAATGCCCAGGCAGTATCGGATTGCTTGGGAAAATGCCACTGGCAAGACATTGTAACCCGCAGGCTCCGGGCAATGTGTCCAGGACTACGGGAACAAGGATTATGCCCTTGTGAGCCGCGGAAGGCTCCACAAGGAAGGGAAAAAGCAAACCACTTTAGAATAAGGATTTTGCCCACAAGTCAGGTAAGTTGTTCATGAAAACCAGGACTGGATTTATTTAAGTTGCCAAACAGTGAAACCAAAACATAAATAATTTGTCAGGACTTTTCACCAAGCAATCCAGTCTTTTCAAACACAAAAGAAAAACTCAATTTCAGTATTATGAGCCTCAGCTTCAAAGTTCTTTCAAAAAGAAAAAAAAAACTAACAAAAAGAAAACAGTCTCTTCCCTTTGATAGTACACTTGGATTATGGTCAGTGACACAGCACTGCACTCCTTCAGCAATGTAAATTATGCTGACCGCAGTGTTCCCTCTAAGCGGGCGGGTGTTGTGAGCAAACTTTTTTCACTGTGAGCTAAAAATATCGGGCGCCAGCAAGTTATGAGCCAAATAAATATGTTGTCAAAGTTGCTGATACATGAGGACGAGGTATTCAAAGGAATTTTAGGCCTACACGCTAAATTAAATAACGTTAAATAATATTTTTAAGAACACAAAACAACGCATTACTTCTTGAAAGTACAAAATTCTTTATTTTTTTTATTTTTTTTTTTTTTTACCAGAAAAACTCAAATTTATTTTAAAACAGCTGTCACTAACACTACCAAGATTATCAGGGGGGACTGGGAGGGAGGGGAAATCTAATTTGAGGCAAACTGTTTTAATTTTTCAGAGATTGTTATAACATGTACTCCAAGCATTAGAAAATATAGCGAAAATGTTATTTTTTTGCATTATAATGTTCTTTTGCCAAAAATCAGAAGGTTATACCGAAAAATTTAGGTCAGTTTTGAATTCAATGACCCCAGATCACTATAGAACACCCACTACAATTCATGGCCCCAAACCTCTATTGCACTGTGAATTATTACAAGTGCTCACTCGCTCCTTATTCACTTTGAAGTGTGAATGCAAACAGGACGTGAGTCTGACCCGGAGCTGTGTGTAAAGAGTATAAGAGAAAGAGAAGGAGAAGGAGAACGGTGTGAAATGAAGTGAACTGTAAAAAAACAAGATAAGGAGAGAGGTGATAGACAGGTGGACAATGGACGAGAGTGGAGCAGAGATGGAAGGATGGTACAGCGAGTACAGTGGAGAATGTACTGGATGAAATCACTTGAGGTTAATTATGCTCGCAAGCAGCTAGTCCTTTGCAAAGAGGTTTGAAAAATAGAATTAATAAAAAAAAAAGGTCAAGGAACACGGTATATGTTTAATGATCCTAGTATCTGTGCAGATTTAGGTAAAGAGATTGCACACAAAAAGGCGGAAGCGGGGGCGAAACATACCTGGGGGCGAAATGTGGGGGGCGAAATGTGAGGGGCGAATTGCTGGGGGCGAAATGTGGGGGGCGAAACTTCCGTGAACCCTCGCACCCCCACCCCGACGTCCGATTCCTCCCCCAGCCTCCCCTTACCTTTGCGACGCGTGTGTGCGCTGTGACGAGAAACTTGTGCGCTGCGATGTAATATTTTGTGCGCCAGCGCAGCTTAGCGGGAACACTGCTGACCAGGTGGTGTGCTCCACGTGTTGTAAAATTGCTACAAAATAGAGCCCTCTATCCCACCTCAAAACGTGGGCTAAATCCCCCACCACACTGGCTGGATAAAGTATAACCCAAAAGATTATCAAATGTCAGTTTTTCAGTCTCAAATTCCAGTGCTTCCCTGCTTAAACCTCAACAGGGTGGATTAAAGCACAGCTTCAAAAAAAAAAAGAAACAAAACAGTTCACACAAAACATTAGTCTTGCAAATCCCCTTTAGGCAGTTTCCTTACTTGACTTGGAGAAACACACTTCCATGGGTTGACTTTCTGATTGAACCTCTGTGCTTGGTTCTGATCCCAACTCCATAGCTTGTGAAACTTCAGAGAGGTCAGGAGTCATCTCAGTCCCAGCTTCAACAATCTCCATGCATTCTGGGGTTTGTTGGTCCTGCAGAGCTCTTAGTCCTGAGCTAGGCTGCCAGTACTTTCCTTGTGACTGTTCTCCACCTCTCCAATTCTCCCTCTGCCTTTCCAACTGCTCAGACCTGAGATTAAGGAACTTGCAGCCCCGCCCAACCTTCCCAGGTGCAAAGCATTTCTGGTCACAAGACTTGGGAAGGTGAGGGGGAGGGGAAGTCTGAAGCTCAACCCCTAAGCTCCCTCTGCTGGCTTTAGTAGGACTAGCAGGCAAAAAGGAAAACTGTTCTTTAGCTTGAGCAGAATGGGAACTAACTGCTCTAGGCATGGGCCTTATACTAGGGCCAATCCTAGCAGGCCTACCTCGCATACCACAACATACGAGACTAAGGTGTGGTAGAGGCAACTGTGATTTCTCTTATGGGTCTCGGTCGCCAGCAATATCATTGAGAACGGCTATAAGAAGCTGTACCAGTGGTATTATACCCCCGTGCGCTTAAAAGCTATTTTTTAGAACGGGATTCGAACAATGTTGGAAAGTCTATGAGTCCCAGGGTTCCTTTCACCACATATAGTGGTCTTGCCCCAAAGTTATAACGTTTTGGGAACAGGTTATAGATTTTGTCTCTGAGGTATTGGGCTTCTCAGTAGACAAATTGCTAAATGTTGGCCCTCTGGAATTACTGATCCGCTATTGCAAATGGATTGCTCAAGTAGTGATGGCTAGCTGCCTCATAGTGGTGGCTGCCTGGAAAAAGTGAGAGCTTCCCATTTTGGATGGTGTCCTTGAGAAATTTAGCCATATAGCTTTGATTTTTAAATTAACTGCTCTCATAGAAATAGGCTACCTCAATTCTGGAAAATTTGGGCTTCCTTTCTTGGAATGAGAAATTTCAAGCTGTGATACTTTAGGATTTTCATCTATCACTGGCACTTTCACTACTTACACTGCTATTTTAAGATTGTTATACTTTAGGGGGGGAATATGGACTGGAGGGGTTTTGGGTAGTGGAAGGGGGGATGCTTTAGGAATTATTTTGTTAGGTTTGTAGACTCTTTCTAGGAGGCATTGTTTAGCCATATACGAAAAAGTGACAGTACATCGTAAGTGGAACCCATGGTGTTATGTTGGTTGTACTTTTATGAGTTTTTGCTGTTTTAAGGTGCAACATTGTCTTTTTTTGTATTTTGTTTTATATGGTTCAAAAAAAATTTATAAACTTTTAAAAATAAATACCATATTTTTTGCTCCATAAGATGCATCTGACCATAAAACGCACCCTAGATTTAGAGGAGGAAAAGCCAAGAAAAAAAATTCTGAACCAAATGGTGTACCCTGTCCCACCATCTGCCCTGTCCCCCCTCTGGTAGTCTAGTGGTAGGCCAAGACAGGGCAGGCAGGCAGGCCTAGTGACAGGCAGGTAGGTAGGCAGGCAGGCCTAGTGGCTGGTTTGCAGGCAGGCATTGGGGTGCCAGACCGCCAGGATGTCTAACTTTATACCACATTTTTGACAAAAATTTCATCCAAGTCCGAAATGCCCAGAACAAGACTATTTGGATGTGGTAGGGGCCATCTGCATTGCTCTGCAGCTGAAGGAAGACATCAGGAGGCAGCGGTTTACGGTGGGTAGGGCAAGAGCACAGAAAGCTCCTGCTGATAAAGCGCAATTAAAAAAGGTACTGGGGAGGCGGTGTGTATTTGCTCCATAAGACGCACCCTTATTGCCACCTACTTTTTTGGGGGGAAAGGTGCGTCTTATGGAGCAAAAAATACGGAAAGTAAATACCTATGTAGCATAAGTACACATGAGGTGAGTCTCTCTCATTTGAAAGGAAACTCTGGAATGAGAGGGCATAGGATGAAGTTAAGAGGTGATAGACTCAGGAGTAATCTAAGGAAATTATTTTTTACAGAAAGGGTATTAAATGTGTGGAATAGTCTCCCAATAGAGGTGGTAGAGACAGATTGTGTCTGAATTCAAGAAAGCATGAGACAGGAATGTGAGATCTCTTAGAAGTGGATGCTGCGAATGAGCAGTCTGGATGGGCCATTTGGCCTTTATCTGCCAACATATTTCTATATTTCTGCTGCTAAGTTAGTGTATGCTGAGACATTTTTCTTTGGAGTGAGCTAGGGCTCCTACCTGAATCTATATAGCAGTGTTATCAGATTGGTGGATTTAATTATTTTGAGTAGTGCTAGGCATCTTTTACCATATGAAATGCCAGTGTTGTATCTCTATGTACAATGAACTGTAAATCAATTAATGAAAAGGTATAGTGAATACATAAGAACATAAGAATTGCCATCTCCAGATCAGACCCTGGGTCCATCAAGTCCGGTGATCTGCACATGCGGAGGCCCCACCAGGTATACCCTGGCATAGTTTTAGTCCCCATATTACTGTATGCTTCTCAAGGGAGATGTGCATCTAATTTACCCTTACCCATATCACTCTATGCCACTCTTAAGGAGATGTGCATCTAGTTTACCCTTAAATCCTAGAACGGTGGATTCTGCAATTACTTCCTCTGGGAGAGCATTCCAGGTGTCCACCACTCGCTGCATGAAACAGAACTTCCTGATATTCGTCCTGGACCTGTCCCCCATCAGCTTCAGTCTATGTCCTCTTGTCCGTGTCACATTGGACATTGTAAATAACTGCTTTCCCTGCTCCATTTTGTCGAATCCTTTCAGTATTTTGAAAGTCTCGATCAGATCCCCTCGCAGTCTTCTCTTCTTAAGGGAAAATAACCTCAGTCTCCTAAGTCATTCCTCGTAGTCCAGGTTCTCCATACCTTTCACTAGCTTCGTTGCTCATCTCTGTACCCTCTCTAGCAGTTTTATATCTTCTTTAGGTATGGAGACCAATGTTGGACGCAGTATTCCAGGTGCGGTCTGACCATGGCTCTGTAGAGCGATATTATAACTTTCTCCGATCTACTCGTAATTCCCTTCTTTATCATGCCTAGCATTCTATTTGCTTTCTTTGCCGCCGCCACACATTGCGCCAACGGTTTCAGGGTCCTATCTATCAGTACACCCAGGTCCTTTTCCTGTTCGGTCTTTCCCAGAGTTACACCTGACATACTATACTTGTGATCTTTATTTTTTCTGCCTAAATGCATCACTTTGCATTTTTCCACATTAAAATTCATCTGCCATTTATCTGCCCACTTCTCCAATTGATTCAAGTCGCTCTGGAATTCATCGCTGTCCTTCTGCGATCTGATTGCCCGGCATAGCTTTGTGTCGTCTGCAAACTTGATGATTTCACTGGATGTTCCTTCTTCCAGGTCATTTATGAAAATATTAAATAAGATGGGTCCAAGTACCGAGCCCTGGGGTACACCGCTAGTCACTTTTTCCCATTCTGAGAACTTCCCATTTATGCCCACTCTCTGTTTTCTGTTCTCTAGCCATTTGCCTATCCATCTTAGTATATCTCCCTCTATTCCGTGGTCATGTAATTTCCTGAGCAGTCTTACATATGGAAATTTGTCGAATGCTTTCTGAAAGTCCAAGTATATAATATCCACCAGTTCTCCACTATCAATTTGTCTGTTCACTGATTTTAACTTCTTGTTTTCCTGCAGCTCAGCATATTTTGTAACTCTCTAAACATCTGTGTGTCTGTCTTTGAGGAAATATGAGGTTTTCTTATGAAACGGATATGTTAGTACATATGTTTACATTAAACCAAGTGGGGATTCAGGCTTCTGTTTTACCTTGTTAGCCATGATTTGTGCTGAGATCATGACCATTGACATGCTCCATGCATTTTTCCTGCCCTCTTCCAGAAGTTACTGTTGCAAAAAACACTTAGTATCTGATAGGCATTAAATCAAATTTACAATAAGCTTGGAAACTTGGCCAGCAAAGTGATTTTGCCCTTTTTAAAAGGAATAATGACCCTTGTGTATTTTGCAGTGGAGATGACAAAATGTGTCAGAATGAAGAATGGTATAAATTTTACCACTTTAAATAGATGGGCCATCCCAAAGCTTTTCAGACTTAAGAATATAAGAATTGCCGCTGCTGGGTCAGACCAGTGGTCTTTCGTGCCCAGCAGTCTGCTCACGCGGTAGCCCTTAGGTCAAAGACCAGTGCCCTAACTGAGACTAGCCTTACCTGCGTATGTTCTGGTTCAGCAGGAACTTGTCTAACTTTGTCTTGAATCCCTGGAGGGTGTTTTCCCCTATAACAGCCTCCGGAAGAGTGTTCCAGTTTTCTACTACTCTGGGTGAAGAAGAACTTCCTTACGTTTGTATGTAACTTTAAAGAGTGTCCTCTCGTTCTCTCTAACTTGGAGAGGGTAAACAACCTGTCTTTATCTACTAAGTCTATTCCCTTCATTATCTTAAATGTTTCGATCATGTCCCCTCTCAGTCTCCTCTTTTCAAGGGAGAAGAGGCCCAGTTTCTCTAATCTCTCACTGTACGGCAACTCCTCCAGCCCCTTAACCATTTTAGTCGCTCTTCTCTGGACCCTTTTGAGAAGTACTGTGTCCTTCTTCATGTGCGGCGACCAGTGCTGGACGCAGTATTCTAGGTGATGGCGTACCATGGCCCAATACAGCGGCATGAATAAACTTAGTTGTGAGAGTAAATCAACCTAGGGCCACTTCACGTTTTTTGCACCGGGAGCCACACTGAATGACCCGCGCTGCTCCCGATTCTCATAAGAACTCTTTGAGCATTGGGAGCAGCGCAGACCATTCAGCGTGGCTCCCCACGCTAAAATCGCTAGTGCAGTTTTGTAGAAGAGGGGGTAGTGTCTATTAGAGCTAAGAAAATAGGTCTAAACTCCAAGATTGTAGTGATATAAATACCAGTATCTTGTTTATCTATGAGAATATAGATATTTGAACTGTTGGCTATTGATGCTGTTACTGTTGAGAAAGAAGAGCAGAACTGTGACTATACCATCCATTCTCTGAGGGCAAGCATGATGAAAGATACACACTGATAGCTGATGCATTCCAACAGAGCTCTGCATGGTAATTGCACATGTGTACATCTGCTTGCCACCATCATGCAGGACCAAGCCAATCTGTGTTTTCCTGTGGAGCTCCCCTCAGTTCATGTCATGTTTTTTTATGGGTGGTCTTTACTACCTTAATATCTCTTAACTTTTTTTTGTGTGTAAATGTTCATGTAGGGCCAGTGCCGCCTGACTCCTTTTTAGTTTCCTAGTCAGATGTTCGGCATCTTGTTTTCTTTTTATTCCATGGCTCACTAGGCCTCGAGCATCCTGGCCAGAGTAATTTTTTTTCCAAAATCAAGCCATTTGATGTTGCCTCAGCTATTTTTTCTCACATATTTCTTGAGACTCCCAGTGATTTTAAGAAGTGCACCAGGTGTAGCAGGGCCATGTCCCTTACAGATGCTCATAATTGGTGCCTCCAGTGTCTGGGGCCCAACCATAATCCTTCTTCTTCCAAATTCTGTTCACAGATGTCAATAAGAAATTACAGATTGTGAAAAACTGAGCTTCAGCCCATTCTGGAGGCCAATATCCTATTTTTTGCATGTGTATGAACAGTGATGCCTCACAGGGCGTCAGAGTCAGTGCACATTGACATTGTGCTACTGTCAAATCCCTTGAGGGAAGAAGCTTCCTCAGGGCACTGGAGATCACCAGTCTCTCAGTGCTCCCATCTATGGCCAGACCAACATATCAGTAGACAGAATTGGAACAGAATTGGACATTCAGAGAGGATTCTTCCTCCACGTGAAACAAGAAAATCAAATCTTGAGGGAGCTCTCCTTATCTGATTTATTAGGAAATGGCTGTCCATCCCATTTAATTTGGAAACTGAGAGTGAGCACATGGATGAGTTGTTGGACATCCTTGATGCCCTATCAAAGGAAGATATGACAGTATCCACATGCCCAGAATCCTTAGAAATGTACAGATCATGCATTAGGAGATTCCACCCTTTCTGTTCAGCCTCTGTTGAAAGACTAGAGGTTGATTCCTTACACCTATCTGAGGGTGTCTCCAGAACTCAGCTTGCTTCCAGGAGGAATTCCAATAGAATGTCATATGGTTTCACATAGAGGAAGTGTGCCATTTGGAGTTAGGGCTGAGCCATAGATATTTCTTCTGTCCTACATATAAGCTGTTTAATACCTTCTATACCTCTCTGAGTCTGGTCTAAAGACCAACTTTGTAAGGGTCCATTTCAGTGCAATTGTAACTTATCACCATGTAGAGGGCAAGTCCATCTCTGATCAGCCTTTATTCTTCGCTTCATGAGGAGCTAGCTGTTACTCAGATCTTCTGTCAAGCCTCCACAGTGTCATGGGATCTCAATGTTGCTCTCACATATGTAATCCTCCCCCACCCCCACCCCTCTGCAGACCATACACCTCAGCTTTTCTTCACCTAAAATTGTAGTTGTCAGTGGTCAAGTTACCTCAAACTGATTGCATGAACCAGAGGTGAGATGTGTACAGAGAAATGCACTTGTCAAATCTTGATTATGGGGTGAGTGTCAAGAAGAATCAGGCCAGGAGTTTGTTTGTTTTTTTTTAAGTTGATTAAAGAATCAGTTCTGATCTTACAATATTTTTCAAGGAAAATAAAACTACCGGTAAATAACACTCTTTAAAATGTAAGAATAGTTGTAATTACACTGTCCAAATAAATATCTAAAACTCTTAAAATCAGTTTAATGGAGTTAAAAAAACTTATTTACAAAATAATTTCAAATTCTATTCTTAAAATAGTATTCCCTATTACTTCTACTAAACTGGATCCAGTTACCCCTTAACTCTACTATTAAGCAACATTCAATGTGCACAGGTAAGTATCTCTCTCTAAACTTTCCAAAATTATTCTTAAGTTAACTATAGTGAATAGTCCCAAATAACTATTTTACTTCTCTTGTTTTCCAGGTTAACTCAGATTAAAAAAAACAAAAACAAAACTTAAGCAGGTGTATGGTACTGTTTAAAAATGACTCGGTTCAGTCTCGGTATGTGTGTGGACTTTTCCTCCTTGATGTGCGTATCTTTTTCTTCTGTTCTTCAGACCTCTTTCATTTTCAGTCCTCTTCTGTATTCTTCCTAAACCTTACTTAAATAAAAAGGAGAGAAACTACCTCCCTAACAGTGTGTGAAGCTATGAAATATGCCTGCCTAATCACAGGAACCTAATACTGTATGGCTGACTATATAAAATAAAATATTTCCCTGTGTAAAGAACCTAAGCCTCGCTCTCTCTCATACAACTTTATTTTCACTTAAATTCTACTCTTTCTCTAACTGAATTTCTTTCGCTCACAGAGCACTGACTCACAAACCCTCCTCTCTCTTCAAGATCTTCAGTTGTTTTTTTGTTTTTTCCTGACTGCCACTACTCAGCCAGCTTCCTGGCTTGTTTCAGCCAATCAGCATCATGCATTAACATTCTATGGAAATGTCTGCACATTTACAGCATTATCTTTGCTAGATAATATTTAAAGAACTTTTTAACTTTAAAAAAATATTTTTAAAAACCCTCTGTCTGGTCTCTCCTGCTCTGGGACACCTGTAACATATATTTATTTTGTAACTCACTGGTTACATTTAGTTGATGAAAGCTCTCTTCAAGCCACTTGACACCTGTCAGCTGAAGTGCTTGATAAGTACTGTTTTTGATGGTGAACACTTCAGCCTGCAGAATAAGTGAGCAGGCCCTAGTAGATGAGCCACTTTACACACAATTTTACCACAGCATAGTTCTGCATATGCATCTCAGGTTCCTTTCTAAGGGAGTATTGGAGTTATATCAAACAGTTATGTCACTATTTTCCCCAAGATCACATGCCCATGTGAAAGTGTACTGCATGCTCTGAACTAGTGCTGCCCGATTCGCGATTCGAATAGATTCACTTTGGGTGAATCGATTCGAATCAGTTTGCTATTTAAGAAAATCGGACTTACCGATTTGTTGGCCCCCTTGCTACCACTGCTTTTGCCTGGCCAGGGAGGAGAGGAGAGAGCCTTGCTGCCTGGAAGGGGAGAGCCTTGCTACAGCCGATCTGCACCAGAGACCCATTCGGGATTTCCCTCTGCCACCGGAGTCCTTGCTTCAATGTAACTTCCAGTTTTGCAAAACTGGAAGTTACATCAGAAGCAAGGACTCCAGTGGCAGAGAGAAATCTCGAACGGGTCTCTGGTGCAGATCGGCGGCAGCAAAGCTCTCTCCTTCCCGGCAGCAAGGATCTCTCCTCTCCTTCCCGGCCAGGCAAAAGCAGTGGTAGCGAATGCAATTCACTACTCTGCCGCTACTCTGGGTATCTTCTCTCCAATCGTCCGCCCAAACAGAAACTGGAAGTTTTCACTGAGGGCGGGCCGCAGTGGAGAGAAGACGCAAGGAGTAGTGGCAGGAGTGGATCGCTACTGCCACCGGCAGACCTCTTCCCAGATGAATCCCTCCTGCCGGACTCTCTTTGGGAAAGGTGCGGGGGTGTGGTGGTGGTGGGGGCTTAGGAGTACCATAAAAATAATTTTAAAAAAGGTAGTTGGAGGGAGAGGGGAGATAGAGAGTTGGTGGACTGGAGGAGAGATGGGAAGAAGATAGATGGGAAAAATGAACTTGGTGGAGGGGGGAGATGGACTTGGGGGAGATCATGGAGAGGGGAGATTGGGAAGGATAGAAGAAATAGGGATCTAAAAACAGGAGTGGGAGAGAGTTGGTGGACAATGGGATTTACGGAGGGAAGGAACAGAAAGGGAGAGAAGTTGGACACAAGGGATGGTGTGGAGGGGGGATAGAGATACTGGCTAGGAGGGTAGTTGATAAGAGAAAGGGAGACATGGTGAACCCTGGGGTGGTGGGGAAGGAGAGAGAGATGAAGGATGAAAGGGTTATTCAGAAAAGGTGGATCTGTAGATGGAGACGAAAAAAAGGAAAGATACCAGACCTCCGGGGGAGGGAAGGGAAATGGAAGGGGAGGACAGAGATGGCAGATGGATGGTTAGCATGGAGAAAGAAGGAGACCCTGGCAAGCAAGTTATCAGAAGACAACCGGAGGCGGGGACCGATAAGATCTGAATAGTGACCAGACGACAAAAGATAGAAAAAATAATTTTATTTTCTGTTTTGTGATTACAATATGTCAGATTTGAAATGTGTATCTTGCCAGAGCTGGTGTTAGACTACGAACGTGAGTTAGGATTTAACAGAGAGGAAAAGCCTTTTTTGTTTGTTTATTTTGTTTACACCACAGCGCCAGTGTGGTAGGAGAGGGCAAAGCAGGTGATGAGGCTATAAAATAAACCCACCAGGATATTTGGAAAAAAACATCCACTTGGGCAGGAAAATCGAATCGCGTCGAAAAATCGATTCAGTAGGCTGAATCGAATTGAATCAAATTTTTTTTCCCTGAATCGGGCAGCACTACTCTGAACTTCAAGAGAAACGTGGCCTTCTCTCAGGTATAAACAAAACCAATAGAGAGCCCAACCAGCCTTTTGTTTCTTTTGACCCCAAAAGGATGGGAAATGCCTAAGGTGACCATACCTCCCATTTTGAACGGGACAGTCCCGTTTTTAGATCCCCTGTCCCGTTGTCCCCAAACACAGCTTCGGGACGCCAAAATGTCCCGTTTTCAGGGACAGCGTCCCGAAGCTGTGCGCGGGGACAACGGGACAGGCAATCACTTCCACTCCCTGTCACGCCAAAGCCATCCTCCTTCTTTCCCTTCGTCCTGCGCCCGATTCAACCCCTCCCCCGGATCTGCAGCCGCTGCTGCTTGCTAGCTAGCCTCTCTCCTTACCTCCCTTCAATGAAGGCCAGAGTGAGGCTTGGTTGATCCTGAGAGGAGCTATTGGAGCCTCAAAATGAGGCTTGGATTGTAATGAATGAAACTATTGGAGCCCCAAAATGAGGCTTGGATCGCTATGAGTGCAGCAATTGCAGCTCCAGAACGAGGCTTGATTTTCAAAGTGTGAGATCCAGAGCTGCACTGGTTGAATAGTTAATGCCTCCCAAAAATACGAGTAGCAGCCAAGAAACCGAGGTAGGCGGGGAACAGGGGAGAGGAAAACCCGGACAAACTCTCACATTTTAGACAGACGTCTGGAAACTCCTTTAAAAAGAGGACTTTTCTGGCTAAATCCGGACGTCTGATAATCCTAGATAGAAGAGGAGGGAGAATGGGGAGGGGGGGGGGGTTGTGAGGGTTCCACTGAAATTTTCTGGGTGGCAAGCAGCGGCAGCGGACCGGAGGGGGGTTGTTGAATTGGTGCTGGAGGTAGGTGGGGAGAGAGGCTGGCAGGCAGTGGGGGTGGACCGGGATGGGGGTGGGGAGTTGAACTGGTGCGAGGCTGGATTTGGCGCGGCAGGGAGGAAGGGCGGTAGGCAGGCAGGCTGACTTCGGGGGAGCGGGTGGGACAAAGGCTGGAAGGCAGTGGGGGGGATTTGGAAGGAGGCACTGGGGGCACTAAGGACATAGGATGGGACACTAAGGATATAGGAAGGAGGGAGGGAATAGAAAGGCACAATTGTTGGGCCTGAGTAAAGAAAGAAAGAAATGAAAGAAAGGATACACAGACAGAAGGAAATGCAACCAGAGACTCATGAAATAACCCGAAAGCAAAGGTAGGAAAAAATGATTTTATTTTCAATTTAGTGATCAAAAAGTTTCAGTTTTGAGAATTTATATCTGCTGTCTATATTTTGCACTATATTTGTCTATTTTTCTATAGTTACTGAGGTGACATCTTTGAAACCCCCCAAATATAAATGATAATTAACATTTTTCTCTGCGTATAGGGTTCTTTGTGTTTTAAAAAATTTTATGCTTACCATTATGAAATAATAAGATATTTTGTGTACATGAAAATGAATGGAAGAAATTGGGGGCGGGGCTAGGATGGGATTGGGGGTGGGGCTAGGGCAGGATTAGGGGGTGGGGCTAGGGCGGGACTGAATATTAATAGATGTCCCGTTTTGATGAAAAAAATAAATGGTCACGTTAGGAATGCCATTTGTAAATGCACATTCTCCAGTTGGCTAGTGGACTAAATCTCTTCCACTTAAGCCCAAGCTAGGCTGACTCTAGAAAGCCATGCCACAACTCACAATTATTAGTCATGGCTGTGTTGGTAGACCCTCTGAGATCAGTCTCCATAGAGGAGATTTGCAAGGCTACAATGTGGTCATCAGTCCATTTTTGTATTTTCACTTCTGTCTAGAACAGGACTACAGGGTAGGCAATTCCGGTCCTTGGGAGCCATAGGCAGGACAGGTTTTCAGGATATCCACAATAAATATGCATGAAATAGATTTGTATCTCAAGGAGGCAGTGCATGTAAATCCATCTCATCTATGCAGTTTTCATTGTGGATATTCTGAAAACCTAACCTGCCTGTGGCTCTTGAGGACCAGAATTGCCTACCCCTGGTCTAGAACAAGACTCTTACCACAGTAGCTAGTTCGATCAAGCAGTCTTTCAGAACTTATTTGGGTATAGAATCAAACCATAACCACTTAGGCCCGTTTGTTTCTGTTCCAGGTTGTTTCCCTCCCCCTAAAAAACAAACAAGCAAGCAATGCTCTTTATTCCTGGTACTCTGTTAAACCTTGCTTGTCTCTTTCCCCTTTTTATTTCAGACAGCTTAGTAGCTAAGGTTTCCCATCAGTGTGGTCTGTCAACCTGTTTGTTTGTGGAGAAAGCAAAGTTACTCACCTATAGTAGGTGTTTTCTGAGGATAGTAAGGTGAATATCCACACTGCCCCAAACACCTACCCTTGAAATTGTATTCTGTCAGCTATACCATTAGACTGGTTTGGTCCTGCGCAATAGTGGCAGGTGGGAAGGCATGCATATGTTTGGTGCACCACCCTCAAACGATTCCCAAAGTTGCCGGAGAGCGATTTTCGCCCAAGGCTCTGTCAAATAACGTCACTCATCCTGCTGTCCACAGAGAACAGGTAAGTAATTTCATTGTAAGGTTAGATACTTTCCAAAGCATTATGAATTCTTTAAGTGTGCTGGATTGTTATGGTTATGATATTATCTGTGGAGTTTTTAATGGGCACATACTATTGTAGAACATATGCTTTTGAAACAATTTTTTATAGTAATGTTTTAAATGAAACATGAAGCTTGCAGTATTCAAGACAAATACCACTTTTTATAAAAAAATCTTTATACCAGTTCCTTTGTCACATGCCCCTTGATTTCAAGTAGCTGACTCAACTTCCTCTGGTTTTCTGATTAGAGAAATTTCCATTCTTACAGGCAGAAACAGGAAGTGGCTAAGTAAGATTAGTTACTGTCCTGATCATTAATTTTGACATTTGTTGTTGGACTGTATTGTTTGAGAGCTTCTATACTGCTACTAATGGCTGGGTAGTCAATTCAGAGTGGTTTACATGAGCTTCAGTAATGGTGTTACTATACATGAGGAACAATTTATGAGCTTCTATAATGTTACAATGCATGAGCTTCAGTAATGATATAATATAATAGTATAATAAGGAGCTATGAGTACTCTTTAGCAACTCTTCCATTGAAAAGAAAATCCAAATCCAAGCGACATTGAAAGACTTCAGCTGCCTTATTACTATAATTTCAAGGCCACCACACCATTTCACTACAATTTCATGGAAACATCTTTACCAAAGCCAAGTACTTTAAGCTCCATCTTGTTCATCTTAGCTGATTAGGAATCCATTTACTCAAACCAGAAAGGAATGGTTAGAGAGAGATGAATTTAAACCTAAAGATAAGCAATTGATTACAGTGAATTACATATGAGATGGTTTAAAGCAAGTATAGAAAAAACAACAACAACCTGATACAACAGACCTGTAGATTCTGTAAAACAGAGTTGGAAATTATCATTCATCTCATAGCTGACTGTAAAATCCTGATGGTAGAAAAGTTCTATACAAAAAGACAAGGTGGCACATCTCATCCATTGGAAACTATGTAAACATTATAATATCACTATACCTGAAAAATACTGGGATCCTGAACACAATACTCCAAGTGCGGCCTCGCCAACAACCTATAAAGGGGCATCAACACCTCCCTTTCTTCTGCTGGTTATTCCTCTTTATATACAGCCTAGTATTCTTCTAGCTACAGCCATCACCTTATCACACTGTTTAGATACCTTTAGATCCTCAGACACAATCACCCCAAGGTCCCTCTCTCTGCCAGTGCTTATCAGCCTATCACCTCCCAGCATATGGTTCCCTCAGATTTCTAGCCCCCAAATGCATCACTCTGCACTTCTAAAATTCAGTGTGAAGAAGTGCAGAGTGATGCATTTGGGGGCTAGAAATCTGATGGAACCGTATGTGCTGGGAGGTGATAGGCTGATAAGTACTGATAGAGAAAGGGACCTTGGGGTGATTGTGTCTAAGGATCTAAAGCAGTGTTCTTCAACCACCGGTCCATGGACCAGTGCCGGTCCACAGAAATTTCCTGCCGGTCCACAGGGCCAGCACATGCATCAGGCCCAAAACAGTGTTCTTCAACCACGGTGCGATCGATGCAGCGTTATCTTCGAGCCAGCTCCCTCTTCCTAAATGATTCAGTGCGTAAAACCAAGGGCAGTGGCTCCTACGAGCATCCTGCACCTGAACCGGAAGCCTTCTCTCTGACGTTGCAACGTCAGAGGGAAGGCTTCCAGATGAGGCACGGGACGTGCAAGGTGCAATTAGTACCATTATGGGGGTTGGGTCTGGGGTGGAGATTGGGTAGAGATGGGAGGGGTTTGGCCTCCAACGTAGCCCCGTGTTCTTCAACCTCCGGTCCACGGACAGATGCCGGTCCACAAAATAATTCTTTTATTTCTGCCGGTCTATAAGTGTAAAAAGGTTGAAAAACACTGATCTAAAGGCATCTAAACAGTGTGATAAGGCATTGACTGTAGCCAGAAGAATGCAAGGCTGTATAGGTTTGAATCAAAAGAAGTATGAGAAGAGACGGGAAGACCTAAATATGTATGCTCTAGAGGAGTGGAGGGACAGGGGAGATATGATACAGACGTTTAACTACTTGAAAGGTATTAATATAAGAGAGTGGCTATAGGGAAAAGAGGTATGTCTTTGTTTCTTCCTGAAGTTAAGGTAGATGGCGGATTGCCTTAGGTGTGTTGATAATTTGTTACAAATGAGAGGACCTTGGTATTCAAAGGTCACCTTGATCATCTTCCACCGTACTTATTGAGGTGATGGGAAGTTTGAAGCGTTGCAATACATGTGAATTGAAGAAGGAGTGTGGGGCTTTAATATTAAAAGTTAATCCCTCCGAGTTTTCTCCATAGATCACTTTGTGGACCATGCAGGCTATCTTGAACTGGATTCTGTTTTCATCAGTAGCCAGTACAGTTGTTCTAATAGTGGTTGCCCTCTTGTATCCATTCCTTTTGTGAATTAGTCCTGCGGCCGTGTTTTATAGTAGATGGGCGTCTCTTGCGTTCTTTTTCTGTAATACCACAGTATGAAAAGTTAGGGGTGGAATTCCACACTACTCCTTAGTCGAGGCACCTTCTGATGCCTAAAGATGCTTACCTGAAAAGTAGGCATGGTTTGGAGTGGAAAATCGGTGGAGTAAACTTAAGCATCGCTAGGCATCTGAGTTAGACACCGGTAAATTAGACCAAGTAAAACCTGTTCTAATATACCAGCGTCTAAGCACACCCAAGCACTGCTAGGCTAGATTCTATAAGCAGTGCCTAGCAGTTGATTGACTTTTATTATACTGTGTATTCTGATTATTATTTAATTTTGATCTATTGCAAAGTTTTGATGATAAGAAGTTTCATTCTGTACTAGAAAAAGGAGTAACTCACTAACATAACTAAATTCTCTTTGTCTATTGCGGGGTCAAAAACATAAGAATAGCCTTACTGGATCAGACCAATGGTCCATCTAGCCCAGTAGCCCATCTTCACGGTGGCCAATCTAGGTCACTAATACCTGGATAAACCCCAAAAAGAAGCAACATTCCAAGTTCATTTTAAGCTTTTCATTCATGCATACATTTACCCGCATTGACTGCTTCATATTTATCTATTAATTTCTTTCTATTCAGGTGCAATTTAGCTCCTGTGGTGGAGTTTGCTGCAGATGTGGGAACAAAATCAGATTTTATTACCATGAATCCATCAGTTGTGCAAAGAGCGTTTGGAGGCTTTCAGAATGAGAGTGACAGAGAGAAATTTGTGCATAGACTCTCCATGCTGAATGACAGCGTCCTTTGGATTCCTGCTTTCATGGTCAAAGGTGGAGAGAAGCATGTGGAGTGGGTTAATTCATTAATCCTTAAGAATAAACTTAAAGTACGAACTGCCTATCCATCACTGAGACTTATTCATGCTGTCAGAGGGTAAGTATCTGGAAAAGCCTGATCGGTTCTTGACACAATAAAACTTGTAACAAACTTCAAGAAAGAAATATTTGTTCTTGATTTCATAAAAAAAACTCGGTGAAATCAGGCACGATTCATTTAAAATTTAATTTTCATTAATTTAAGAGCCCATATAATAAAACAGGTTCAAAGCCAATTTTATCATGGGCCTACAAAACAATTTAACAAGAACATTAAAAAGCTACTTTAAGCTATGCAAAAAGATTTAGCATTCTTGTACAAACAAATATCCAAAATAATATAGTCATGCTATTCTTATACACTGAAATTTGAGTGTGTTAGCCACATAGTACAAGCATGCTTTTTAGCTGTTTCTTAGTAAATAACAGACTTATGTTAACACCAGTCTGAGATACAAGTTAAATAATAGTCATTAACCTATGAGTTGTCCCAGAATAGCATAGATGGTGAATGTACAAAACTGTTAAGTGGGCTCCTTATTTACATTCTATCCATCATGTGCATGCATGGTCTTGCAAATATTTATGTATTACTAGGACTTCTTTAATATGCAGTATGTAGTAAGGCCTTCCTGCATAAATCAATATTTTTAGCATGTGCAATAAAGTCTTAACATGTATGCTAATGTAGATTGTATAAGCTCTAGAATACCTGAAGTATTAGACTCCTTTAAAGTACCTTATACTGTACTGTCTTTTTTCTTTACACAGTTATTGGGGATAATGCATTTGAGAACTTGCATTTAGGTTTATCTCTTAAAGAGCATTATAAATCTCTAAGCAAATTGTGCAAGCCAAATAAATTGATACTTAAAGAACTGCAGATACCATTCATTCAATAAATGTTTTAAAAAGTGTTACTTGCTACATCTCATTTGAGCTTAAAAGAGGTATAGCATAAGAAGTAGAAAAATATTTTTCATTTATTATAAGTTGGCCAAATCCTCTACCCCCAGCATCTTTATTATATCCTACCAGATCAAATCTATGAATCATCAATATTTATTTATCTAATGACATTCTATACAGGGCTTAATAGTGTAAGGCATTGGTCTCAAACTTGCGGCCCACAGGCAGCCTGCAGCCCGCCAGGTACTATTTTGAGGCCCGTGGTATGTTACCATTTTTCTAGAACGTTGCCCGCCTCACTGCTGTAACCTCACACAAGCACTTTCCTGCATTTGTACGCGATTGTGAGGTGGAATGAAGAGGACAATCACGTATAGACGCAGGAAAGCGTTTGCGTGAGGTTACAGCAGTGAGGCAGGCAACATTCCAGAACATAAAGTAACCATTGGAGGCAGTGAACTCTCGCAAAATTCGGCACCTCCTGGCGGTGACTGCTTGATGTAAGATGGCAGTTGTGTCCGGTACTGGAGGAGGTGAGAACTGAAGGCGGTTGCGGACACGACCACCGGACACTTAAGGCACAAGTTTTCCAGACACAAGTCGGATATTGATTCCCCCCTCTACAAAAAAACCTAGAGGACTACACCAAAATCTTGCAGTTGATACTTTAGAATCTAAATCACAATTTTGCATGAGGTAAAACTCTCTTTATAGTTTATAAATCTTTCTGTAATTGCTTCTGATAATTCCAGCTATACACATCTGAAAGCAGTGCAACATGCAGAAAGTGAAAAGCTGTCTAAACTTCACTTTCTGTATGTTGCACTGCTTTCAGCTGTGTATAGCTGAAATTATCAGAAGCAATTAAGGAAAGATTTATAAACTATAAAGAGTTTTACTTCATGCAAAATTATGATTTAGAGTCTAAAGCCCATGAGGTATTTCATGTGGCCCATGAGGTATTTCACGCGGCCCCGTTCAAGGGCCATGTAGCGTTTTCCTCTGCCACTCCCGGGTGTTTACATTCTTGCCGGCTCCTTCTTTTGTCTTGCTGCAGTGTTCGCTGAAAGCTGCGAGCAGTGGCTCCTACGTGCCTCATGCGGCTGATCCAGAAGCGTTCCCTCTGACGTCGTGAGAGAGATGGTGGGCAATAGTCTGAAGGGAGAGAAGTTGGACCTGGGGTGGTGTGGAGGAAGAGAGAAAGAGATACTTGAAGATGAGGAAGATGAATTATCTTGCGTCAATATAGAGAGAGGCAGAGCAAGAGACAGAGACTTAGTAAGTAATCAAGTCAGTAAAGTGGGGGACAGAGGGAAAGACGGAGACTCCGTCTTGAAGTCAGAGGTGAGACATCGCATGGACACTGAAGGAGACAAAGGCAATAGGAAGTGCAACTAAGGCAAGTTTGAAGGGGATAAAAGCAAGATTGAAGGGGACAAACTATTTCAGACAGAAAACACTCCATGCAAACAGAAAGAATGGTCAGCCATGTACGTTAATGCCCGCAGCTTAGGCAACAAAATACTGGAACTGGAAATGGAAATGAGAAACGCCAACCTTGATGTAGTGGCAATATCAGAAACGTGGTTCTCGGAGTCCCATGGATGGGATATGGTCATACCAGGATGTAACTTACTCCGTCGCGACAGAGAAGGCAAATCAGGCAGAGGAGTAGCTCTATACATAAGAGATGACATCAAGGTTACTAAAATCACAGACATCAAGTATATAGGAGAATCCCTCTGGGTGAACCTTGCCAGGGGCAATAACAAATGCCTGTATCTTGGTGTTATATACAGACCACCAAAACAAAAAGAGAATGCAGGCGATGAACTAATGGAAGACATTGAGACAATCACACTGCGTGGAGATACAGTGCTAATGGGAGATTTCAATATGCCCGATGTGGACTGGAACAAACCAGCGGCTACAACCAGCATCAGCAAGAGGCTACTAGCCTCCATGCGAGGAGCATGCCTCAAGCAGATGGTATTAGAACCCACCAGGAATCAGGCAATCCTGGATCTATTGCTCACCAACGGAGACATTGTCACAGAGGTATCGGTGGGTGACACCATGGCCTCCAGCGACCACAACATGGTGTGGTTCCACCTCAAGAAAGGTACCACTAGGTCAAATACATTGACTAAGGTCCTAAATTTTAAAGGAACTAACTTTCAGGGCATGGGGGACTATGTCTACAAAGAGCTGCAAAACCAAAGCACACCGGACAGTGTAGAGGTTCTATGGTCGGCTCTGAAATCTACCCTACAAGAAGCAACCAACATGTACATAAAAACCGTGAGCAAATGACGCAGGAAAAATAGACCTCAGTGGTTCTCCGCGGAGATCTCAGAACTAGTAAAGCACAAGAAGAAAGCTTTCGTTACCTACAAACAATCACAACAATCAGTAGCTAAAGAAACTTATCTGGCCAAATCTAGAGAAGTTAAAAAGCAAGTCAGAGAGGCCAAACTCCAGATGGAAGAAAACATAGCTAGGCAGGTAAAGAAAGGGGAGAAATCCTTTTTCATATATGTTAGCGAAGGGAAGAAGAACACAAGCAGTATTGGGCGCCTAAAGAAACCTGAAGGCAACTTTACAGACTCGGACGCAGACAAAGCAGAACTACTCAATAACCACTTCTGCTCAGTCTTCACCTGCGAAGTGCCAGGATATGGTCCCCAGTTACAGACAAAGGGGAACTCGGAGGACCCATTCCGGGACGTGGAATTTACTGCGTGCGACGTCTACCATGAGCTATCAAAACTAAAAGTAAACAAAGCTATGGGTCCAAATAATCTACATCCTAGAGTACTTCGAGAATTGAAAGATGTCATGGCAGAACCGTTAGCAGAGCTCTTCAATCTTTCCCTAAGCAAGGGAAGAGTGCCCCTGGACTGGAAAACTGCCAACGTTATCCCGCTCCACAAAAAGGGATGCAGGTCAGAGGCCGAAAATTATAGACCGGTGAGTCTCACATCAATAGTGAGTAAACTCATGGAAACATTGATTAAAAATAGATTGGACACAATTCTGGATGATGAAAGATTAAGGGATCCCCACCAGCATGGCTTTACGAAGGGAAAGTCTTGTCAATCCAATCTGATAAGCTTCTTCAACTGGGTAACAAAATCTGGATGGGGGAGTCTCTGGACATCATTTATTTAGACTTCAGTAAGGCTTTTGACAGTGTTCCACATCACAGGTTATTGAACAAGATGAACTCGTTAGGACTAGGAGAAACACTGACAGCATGGGTAAAAGACTGGCTTAGCGGAAGACTTCAAAGGGTAATGGTAAATGGTATTCCCTCAAAATCGTCAAAAGTGACCAGTGGAGTGCCACAGGGCTCGGTCTTGGGCCCAATGCTATTTAATATCTTTGTAAGGGATCTGACTTAGGGACTTCGAGGCAAAATTACATTATTTGCCGATGACGCTAAACTATGCAACATTGTGGGCAGGGCAACAGAACCTGAAAGCGCAACCAGGCCCAACACTATGGAGCAGGACCTACTTTTACTGGAACAATGGTCCAGTACTTGGCAACTGAACTTTAATGCCAAAAAATGTAAAGTAATGCATCTTGGAAGTGGAAATCCATGCAAAACATACACCTTGAATGGTGAAAACTTAACAAGAACTGCTACAGAAAGGGACTTGGGAGTACTCATCCGGGAAGATATGAAGGCTGCCGATCAGGTGGAGAAAGCTTCAGCAAAGGCTAGACAAATGCTGGGTTGCATCAGAAGGAGCTTTATCAGCCGAAAGCCTGAAGTCATACTGCTGTTATACAGATCTATGGTGAGACCTCACCTCGAGTACTGTGTCCAGTTTTGGAGGCCACACTATCAAAAGGATGTGAAGAGATGTCCAACAATCCCATAGGTCAGAGGAGGGGCAGGATCGCGTCAGAGGGAACGTCCACTAGAATGATCTCAGGTCTTAAAGATATCCCATATGAAGAACGTCTGACCAGATTGCGCTTATATTCTCTCAAGGAACGCAGAGAAAGGGAAGACATGATAGAAACATTCAAATACATCACGGGCCGCATTGAAGTGGAGGAAGAAATCTTTTTTCTTAAGGGTTCCACGGCGACAAGAGGGCATCCGCTAAAACTTAACGGGGGAAGATTTCATAGTGACACCAGGAAATACTTCTTCACCGAAAGGGTGATTGATCGATGGAATGGTCTTCCATGACAGGTGGTCGAGGCCAGTAGTGTGCTCGACTTCAAGAGTCGATGAGACAGGCAGGTGGGGTTGCTACAGAGTTATGCTTAAAAGATGGTCTCTCAAGGGAGGGAGGGTTCTTGAGTGGGCAGACTTGTTGGGCCGCCGGCCCTTTTCTGCCGTCATACTCTATGTTTCTATGAAGGGAGAACTGTTGGGAAGAGAAAGGGAGAAATGGTGGACCTGGGGAAGGTAGGCAGGAGGAGGGATGGGATGAGGGCAGTTGGAAAGAGAAAGGGAGAGAAGTTGAATTTGGGGGGATGGAAGGAAGGGAAGGAGAAATGTTAGACCTATGGATGGAAGGCAGAGAGATGCAGCATCTCTCTTTTTTCCCCTCCATTTCATTGTTCAGCATCAAGCGGGGAGGGAAGAAGAAAAACAGAAAAGAGAGGGAGCAAAATTTTGGACCATGGGAATAGAAGAGCAAAGATGGACCCATAGGAGGGCAGGAGGGAAGAGAGCTGGGATAAGAAGAAAGAAAGGGACAGGAAATTATAGCCTGACCAGAGGAGAGAGGGAGGGGGATTCTTAAAGTGGTGAGCCATGTGGATGAGGTCAAAAGGGAGACGACAAGATGAGTGAGAGAGCAGTGAGTACAGTGGTAGAAATGTGGTAATGGGGAGTAGATAGCAGGAAATAGGAGGCTGGGAAAGAAGTGAGATGGGAAATGGGAGAGTTAGGAACTGAGAGAAGATGGAGAATTAAGAGGTAGCTGAACATTTAAAAAGAAGAAGGGTGAGAAAGAAGGCAAGATTTGAGTGGACAGAGGCAAAAAAGAAAAGAAAAAGTTGAGAAAGCTGAAAGGGAAAAATCAATACATTGGAAATAGGCATAAGAAGGAAATGGAACGAGAGAAGAGAAAAAAAATGGACAGCAGACACTAGAAAGAGAATTAGTTGAAGATAGACAAAAATCAGAAAGAGAAACTGGGACCAAGATGATGGAAAAACAAAACATCCAGACAACAAGGTAGAAAAAATAATTTTATTTTGAATTTATTAACTGGAATATGTTAGCATTGGGTTATGTGCATCACAATTATTTTTGTATTCAGTGGTGTAGTCATATACATCTGATTTGGGGGAGGGACTGGAGCCCAAAATTAGTGGATGGGCACTAAAGTTTCTCCCTGCCCGAGTGCAATTTATAAATACTTGAGCTAGTGGGGATCCCCAAGCCCTGCCAACTGAAGACATCTTCCAGTCTGGCAACTCAAAATTTCCAAGCTTTGAAGTAAATGGCAATATCCTCAAGCTGCCACTGCTTTCATGCATGCATGAAAGCCAAGGAGGGGAAGGGGCAGGGAGGAGGGAAGGCAGCAGCTCTGTAATATTGCTGCCAGCTGCAGAACTTTGGAAGTTGGAGGGGGAGGAGGTGGCCATCAGTTGGTGAGGCTTGGGGATCCCTACTAGCTACAGCAGGGGAGATGTTCATTTTGAGGCAGCCTAAACTCAAAGTGAGAGGCCCAAAAAAGCAGTAATATTTACCCTGACTGAATGATCCTCCATGTGCACTGCTGACATCTGATTCTGCATCCCCGCTCTGATGAGGCTCACCTCTGAAGAGGCTCACCGTAGCTGTAATAGAAGTGAATGAGAGAACCAGGAGCGTGCATTCCTGCTCATTAGAGTGGGGATGTGGAAGCCTGTGGCTGCTCCCACTGTCAGTGGTGCACATGGAGGATCACTCAGTCAGGGTAAGTGTTACTGCTTTTCTGGGTTCCTCTCCACAGTGTCCCTGTAATGAAGGTTTATTATTAGATACTAGTCTTTAAGCCCGTTACATTAACGGGTGCTAGATGTGTGTGTCTGTCTTTCTTTCTTTCTGTCTCTCTCTTTCCTCGGCTGTCCACCACCACCCCTTGCCTGCTCCCCCTGTCCAGCAGTAGCCCTTCTTCCTTCCTTTTACATCCCCCCTGTCCAGAAGCACCCGTTCACTGCTCCCCCTGTCCAGCAGCAGCCCTTCTCCCTTCCTTTTACCTCCCCATGTCCAGCAGCACCCCTTCCCTGCTCCCCCTATCCAGCAGCAGCCCTTCTCTCTTTGTTTTATCTCCCCCCTGTCCAACAATCCCATAGGTCAGAGGAGGGGCAGGATCACATCAGAGGGAACATGCTACCAAGGTGGAGAGCAGCCTGCAAGGTTTGCTACAGCCGGCTAGCGATCCTTAGCAGGCTGCTTTGAAAAGGAAGGTAGACGCGAATGAAGAACTGTAGCAGTGGTTTGTGCAAGACTTAGAGTGAGTGAGGGTGGGAGGGGGAAGTCACCGGCGTGTTCTCCGCCTTCTTGCGTCCGTGGTCACTATTTCAAACTCCGCATGTGCAGTAGGTTATACTGGCACGGAGCTACAGATCACGGACGCAGGGATCACGAAGTTTGAAGTGTGCATGCGCGCTAAGGGTTTTATTATAGTAGATGTATATCTTCTATATTAGTGATTTCAAATTTTGGACCTGCTGAACCTTTTTTTTGCTCATCAGCTAGTGTTAGTGTTTGTGCGGCCCTAGAAAAAATTTTTTCAGCCAATGCGGGCCATGGAAGCCTAAAGGTTGGACACCCCTGTTCTAAAGTATCAACTGCAAGAGACAAGATTTTGGTATAGTCCTCTAAGCTTTTTTGTAGAGGTAGAATGCCACAATTAAAATATGTGCTAGGGGAGCTGGTTGGGATTTGAACCCATGACCTTTGGAAGATGAGCAGTAGCGTCCCTAAGTCACAGATGCTGGCACCTCAGTGGCTCATGGATGCTGTCAGCGACTGCTGTGCTTGGTGGAGGGGAGTTCTGGCCGTCTCTAGAGGAGGTCCTCTGCTGGCGGTGCTTGGGGATCCCCACCAGTCACAAGCAAGGTGAGTCAGCAAGTACTTCAACACTGTAGAAATAAAACCAGAAATGCATTTCCTTTTCTTTTGAACACAATACAAAGACATCTGCTATATACATTTCCCAAAGCTAACATATTTTAGTCAATAAATTCCGTTTTTTACTTTGTTGTCTGGAAACTTATTTTTCCATAAAGTTGATCCCAGTTTCTTTTTTCCACTTTTGTAAATTCTTCCTTTGCTGTCCTTTGGTTCCTCCTACCATGGTCCAGCATTTATCCTTTTCTCATCTTTCGTGCCTGCCCACCAGCCCCATGCTCAACATTTCTCCTTCTGCTTTATCACCCCTCTCCAGCACCATGCCACATCTCTCCCTCCATTCCCTTCACCACTATGTCCAACATTCCTCCCTCTTGCATCCATTTCAACCTGTCCCACTGTTCCCTTTCCACCACAACATTTCTCCCTTTCATCTGTATCTCCCTCCCTATGACCAAAAATTCTCCTTTTTTCCATTCCCTTGTACACGACCATCTCTTTCCTTCTCACTGACACACCCACTTCTCCCTTTCTATTTCCTCCCCCACCTCAGCATCTCTTTCCCTCCCTTCCTCTCTCCCAAGTTCATGCCTTCTGTGTCCAAAAACGCTTTCCCACCCCCACCTCAGCATCTCTTTCCCTCCCTTCCTCCATCCTCTCTCCCAAGTTCATGCCTTGTGTCCAAAAACGTACTCCCTCCTCCCTTTTGTGTTCAACGTTTGCCTCCCAGGTTCAACCTTTTCTGTGTCCTGCGTTTGCCTCCCACGTTCGTGTCCAGTTCTCATCTGCCAGCAAATTACCTTATTAGCAACTTTCTCATCCAAATGGAGCTCTGAGAGGTAGCTCGAGCCACGAGGCTTGTCTTCTTTTCCTAACTGCCCTGCAACAGCAGCACACATAGCTGACCGGAAGTCTTCCTCCATTGTCAGAGCTGATGTCGTATGGCAGGCGTTGCCCTACATGCTGCATGTAACTGACGCAAAGCCCTCACTCCAACGTCAGCGCTGACATTGGGGAAGACTTCCGGTCAGCTATGTGTGCTGCTGCAGGGCAGGTAGGAAAAGAAGATGAGCCTCGTGGCTTGAGTTGCATTGAACCCAGAGGGATCCCCGAGACCATGAGGGGAGTCCCCATGGGATCCCAGTGACCCGAGGGGGCGTCCCCATGGGATTCCCACAACCCAAAGGGGGAACCCGCGGGATTCCCGTCGTCCTCATTCCCGTGCAGCTCTCTAGTCTAAATCTCACCTAAAACCTGATTCTCTAAAGGACACCTAAAAAGTTAGACGTCTAAACAGTGCTGAACACCGCTGAGCACGATTCTACAAAGGATGCCTAAACAACGCCTAACTTTAGACGCATTTTGCATGTTGTCAAGGGAGCTTTTTCCTAACTGAAATTACTGTCGAGAGTAAAACCTATGATGTCCATATCAGATTTTTGGACTGTGGTACATAGTATGGTGGTGTCGAAATTGGACTTCTGTAATTCTATAATGATGGGTATTGTGAAATTTAAAATAAAAGCATTGCAGGTAGTACTAAATGTTGCAGCGTGAATGATTACAGGAGTAGCTTGGAATGATCATATTACACTGGTATTGAAACGTCTGCACTGGCTGCCAATTCAAGCAAAGATAGAGTATAAAGTTTTGAGAATCGTACACCAGGTATTTTATGGGGTGACACCATGATACTTAAAGCAGACGTTGAAACTGTGCACACCTCCCAGATCATTGAGGTCACAATCTGCCGAAGATTATCAATTGAAGCACTTGATGAGACTCGCTATAAGAAGGCAGAAATAACAGCTATTTCTGTAGCAGGTCCACCTTTGTGGAATGTACTGCCAGGATATTTGAGATTGTGTAAGGATAAGATATCCTTTAGAAAGCAATTAAAAAACCTATTTATTTGTTAAAGCTTTTTATTAGTTTTTTGTGTTAAGCCTATTCTATAGTTTGTAGTGTGCAAACTTTTTTATTAGTTGTATGCTATTTTTAGCAGATGTGCTGTGATTTGGGGGAAGTTTGAAGAGATAACATTTGTTGCTATAATATGTCTAAGTGTGTTTGATTATGTATTTTTTTTTACTGTGATCTGCTTAGGCCCTAAGCAGAGAAGAAAATTTTAAAATAAAATAGCTTTCTCTGCTCACACCCTCTGTTCCAGTATCTCTCATTCTTCCTTCTTTGCTTTCCACCCTCCCCAGTCTCCAACTTGTCTTCAGTTTTTGGCGGTGAAAGTACCCCACACAGCCTGTTTCCAGCTGGCCTTTGGCCCTATCCTCTGCTCGTCCCTCCTCTCTGATACAACTTCCTGTTTCCAGAAAGTTAGACGGCAGGAAGGGGGAGTAGAAAGCAAAGCAAGAAGAGTGAGAAATGCTGGATGGGTGGGGGGAGAGCAGAGAGAAAGACTAGACTGTAAGGGCAGGGATGTGTAAGAAGGCACTGAGGCTGTTCAGCAGGAGTTCCTGTCTCCCTAGTGGGAATGCAGGAATCTTCTGCTGAATGCAGGAAACTTGGCAGGTATGCTTCCTCTTATGGGGTATTTTGGCACCAAGGAAAAAGGTAACAAAACAAGCAAACTAAATATTTCTGCTTCAATGCAGGTACATACAATCATATTATTCCCCCCCCCCTACCATCACCACCACCACACACAAACATACATTTTCCGCACCTTAAAACTGGAAGAATATGTCAGTGTTTGCTACACTAATATTTGTGAAGTGGTAAATATTAAACTTTGGCAGAATAAAATTAAAACTCTGATGTACACGAAGAATAAAAATGCCCTTCTTTAAAATATACATAGGTTTATGTTGGACTGAAAATTCATGGATTTCTTTTTAGCAAATTTCATTTGGAGGCTTCACAACAGCAAGCAATCAAATGTGTTTGATCACCATTTAAAACTTGTCAGTGGAATATAAGTCCTCTTTTTGTTGTACTGGTGGGATATCTGTACTGTGGTGACCTAATAAGATAGCCCAGATTTCCTATATTTGTGCCATATAAGGTAAGAAGTGGTAAAGAATTTCCTGTTGGTTAGCAAAACTGTTTTACTTCCCCATAAATCATTCTGATATCGTAGAGGTATGAGCAAAGATGTAACGAGTCTGAGGCTTCATTTGATAATGTTTCTTCTTATCTGATGCCTTTTAATGCCGACACCATGGTACATTTTATGAAAATGTAAAAACTTAAGTTCAAATCTGACAGGTGAGGGGGTGGTTCTTCATACTGTATTGTTTTTGTGCGCTTTGTATGTAATTGTTTATTTTCTCTCTCTAGAGATGTACATATCTTTCTTTGCATTTTCCATTTTATAATACATTTTCTATATATGTAGTATAAGATTTTAACTTTTCAAGTATGACTGATTTATATATATATATAAAAAAATATTTATACTTCTATATACTGTAGTTGTCTTCTGATTTAATTTTATCACATAAATTTAAAACATTCTGCTTTAGCTTCAAGTCTATTAACTCAAATGCATTTAAATGCACTTCTGGAAAATAGAAACATAGAAAATATTTCTGTGACATCTTTCTTGAATTCAAATACACTTCTCCCTCAGTATCCACGGGGGTTAGGTGCAGAGCTGGACCGCGAAGTGTGAAAAACTGTGAATAACTTTTTGGCCGGCTCTGACCCACCCCATCTCCCTCCTACATCCCTCCTACATCCCAGGAACCTTACCTGGTGGTCTAGCGGTGAAGCAGGGCAGGAGCGATCTTCCTATGCTCCTGCCCCGTGCAGAGCCATCACCAAAATGGCTGCCATGAGTTCCCATTGTAGTCTCGAGACTACAACAGGAATTTACGGCAGCTATTTTGGTGACGGCTCTGCACGGGGCAGGAGCATAGGAAGATTGCTCTTGCCCCGCTTTACTGCTATACCACCAGGTAAGGTTCTGGGGAGACTCAGACGGCTAAAAAATAGCTCAAAAAAAGGAAATTGTTTCTAAAAAAAAAAATTGCGAATAACCGAATCCGCGGATACTGAAACCGCACATTCGGAGGGAGAAGTGTATAGTCCTAGACTCTACCACCTCTACCAGTAGATTGTTCCACACATCCATCACCTTTCCACGAAGAAGTAATTCCTTACTTTTCTTTTGAATCAATCCCCCTTCAATTTCACCTATTGCCTTCTTTTTCCAGAGCTTCGTTTCAGTTGAAAGAGACCTGCCTCTTGTGTATTTATGCCACTGAGATATTAAATGTCTCAATCGTATGCATGTCCCCTCTTTCATTTTTCTTCTAAAGTATACATATTAAGGCCTGAGTCTGTATCTATATAGAAACATGATGGCAGATAAAGGCCAAATGGCCCATCCGCAGTAACCATTATCTCTTTCTCTCTCCGAGAGATCCCATGTGCCTATTCCAGGCCCTCTTGAATTCAGACACGGTCTCTGTCTCCACCATCTCTTCCGGGAGACTATTTCTATGCATCTACCACCCTTTTTGAAAGTGCAGCCTCCAGAATTGTACACAATATTCTAAATGAGGTCTCACTAGGGTCTTATACAGGGGCACCAATACCTCCTTTTTCCTACTGACCATACACCTCCCTATGCAACCTAGCATCCTTCTAGCTTTCACCGTCACCTTTTCAACCTGTTTGGCCACCTTAAGATCATAACATACAATCACACCCAAGTCCTGCTCTTCTGTCGTGCACATAAGTTCTTCATCCCTTAAACTGTACCATTCCTTGGGGTTTTTGCAGCCCAAATGCATGACCTTGCATTTCTTAGCATTAAATTTTAGCTGCCAAATTTCAGACCATTATTCAAGCTTTACCAGGTCTTTCTTCATGTTATTCACACCATCCGGCGTGCCTACTCTATTGCAGATTTTGGAATCAACCGCAAAGAGGCAAGACAAATCTTACCCAACAACCCTTCAGCAATATCGTTTATAAAAATGTTAAAAAGAACAGGCCCAGGAACAGAACCTTGAGGCACACCACTGGTAACATCCCTTTCCTCAGAGCGATCGCCATTGATCACTACCCTCTATTGCCTTCTACTCAACCAGTTCCTAACCCAGCCTGTCATTTTGGGACCCATAGTTAGTGTAATGTACAGCACTGTATGTGTCTGGCAGCGCTATAGAAATGATAAGTTGTAGTAATAGTAGTAGTAGTAGTTATAGGTGTCAGAACGGGGGGCCAAAGAGGCCATGGCCTCCCCAAAAATTGCCGGTAATATAACAGGGCCTGACAGCAATCTTGCTACCAGTGTTGCCTTCTGGCCGACATCTACTCTTTCCCACCACTCATATACCTTTAATTTCTCATAAAAGTGTAGCGCCATCCTGACATCGGCTCCGGCGTCTTCCCTCCACTGCGGCCTGCCCTCTCTAACAACTTCCTGTTTCCGCTAGGGCGGGCCGCAGTGGAGGGAAGATGCCGGGGCCGACGTCAGGACAGCGCTGAACCTTTAGGACAAATTAAAGGTATACGTGCGGTGGGAAGGAGTAGAAATCGGTAAGGGGACGCGGCCAAGAGAATCGACCAGCAGGCATGCTGGCTGGTATAAAGGTGCCTCTTCCGGAGTGATATTTCAGATTCGGGGAAGAGAGGGAGCATATAGGACTTGAAAGAGGGATTGAGGAAAGGGAGAGATGTTGGACTCAAATGAGGGCAGGAGGGAGAGATGTGAGGAAGGGATTGAGGTGCATTGGGTCACAGTAGGGATGGAGGGAGAGGGGCATATTGAGACATGGAAGAAAGAAAGGGAGCATGAATTGGGGACACGGAAAGGAGAAAGGGGGCACAGACTTGGGACAAAGGCTGGAAGGAAGAAGGGAGGAGGAACAGAAAGGGAGAATTGTTGAACATGGGTATGAGGGAAAGAAAGAAAGAGAAGAATTGTTGGGCATAGTGAGGGAGAGAATTGTTGGACATGGTGATGGGAGAAGAGTGAGGTAGAGACGAGGGAGAAATGTTGGATGTGGTGCTGGAGAGGGAACAGTGGGACAGATGAAAGGGATGCAAGAGGGAGGAATGTTGGACATATTGTTGGAGGGAATGGAGGAAGTGATGTGGCATGGAGCTGGAGAGGGTTGATAGAAGGAGGAATGTTGGGCATGGGGCTGGTTGGCAAGGGTGAAAGATGCTGCACACAGTTTGGGGGATAAGAGAGGGAGAAATGATGGATGTGGTAATAGAGGGGCTGGGAAAGATGCACCCTGGATCCCTCTCTCTCTCTTTCTTTTTCCCTACTCCCTTTGCAACAAGGGAGGGAATGAGCGAGAGAGAGAGAGAGATGGTGGACAGTGAGAGAGAGGGAGATGTTGGACAGTGCAGTGGTGGGGAGGGGAAAAGAATGTGCTTTGTGAAGTTTCATTTTGTGGCTACCATTGTGTATTGTTAATAAGATTATATTGTGTTTATATGAAAAATGAATGGAAGAAATGGCATTTACAATTAGTACTATTATTATGGAGGTGGGGTCTGAGGCGGGACTTGGGTAGATTTGGGGTGAGGTTTGGTCAGGTCTGGGGTGGAGCTTTTGGCATAGTAATTGACCACACCATTAAAAACTTGTTTTAAAAAAAGTGTGTGCCGTAGACACCTACGAAGATAAGCGGTGTAATCACTTCTAAGGAGGTGTCTAATGGCACCTAAGATCAAAATAGATGTACTTAGGGGCAGAGATGACAGGCACTGTCAGACGTGATTCTCAAAAGAACTTGCGCATCTGCAGTGTAGGCCAGTAAAAATCTTGGCCTACAATGCAGGCACCTGAGTTCTGTGGTAGGCGCTGTTTGCCAAGTTTCTTTAAATGGCATCTAAGCATGATTGACCGGCGCTTTTTTTGTAGGCAATTTACAGAATCTGGCCCTTAATGACTTTTTAAAGATACTGGATATTTTGTATGCAGTAACTTACGGTAAGTTATTACATTTATTTCACCAAGTTTTTTTTCTCATATTTTATATAATATACAAGAGTGCATAATATACGAGCATTAAAAGTAATTGAAAGAGAAGAATCTAACTGCAGGAAAGTGTTTATCAAAGGTCAACACATTATCAACAGAACTAAAGTGCTTCTGTAGAATACTTAATATAAAATCCATATTGCAAATTCTTTGAGAAAATGAGAATCAAGAATTCTATAGTAAAGATGTCACTTCTAAAGGGATCTGCATTTAAGAAAAAGAGCTATTGTCTTAGGAAATAGAAAACATTTCAGTAAGTTGAACACACATGCACACATACAAAAGAAGACTTATAGCAAGCTTAGTATAAACTGGGGATAGAAAACAGCTTGCAAAGGTCAAGAAATTGAGTAAAGTCAGCAGTGACAGTAGACTGGTAAGAATTTTGATTGTGCTAGAAAAGGTCAGTTGAAATATAGAGAAGTTATTTGTATAATGAGTAGTCAGAGAAGTCAAGGTTTCTTTCAGTATCATGTGATTTGAAGGCATGAGTAACTGAGCCCTAGGCCAGGGGTCGGCAACCTGCAGCTTGCTAGTCACATGCAGCTCTTTGACCATGTAGCTGCAGCTCTTCCCAGATTGATAGACATTCGTAGGCATCGAAAAGGGGGGGCACGGGGGACATGTTCCCCAAAGAAATTGGTGCATTGCCACCAGGGGATTCAGTGTTGTATGTTGAATCCCATTACAGTCTGCATGCTGACCAAACAGCATGCAGAATACTGAGCATAGCAATCAGGCAACTCTTCCTTCTCCCTTGGATAACAGGAGTCTGTCGTGCCTCAAGGAATTGAGGAATCTTGTAATGGTAGGACGGGCTCCTGTCTATAGCATGAGGAGCCTGATTGCTGTGCGTTCGTCAGCCCACAGCCAAAGATTTCCACCTCTACCAGGATCCCAACCTTTTGCCTGACAACTCCATGTTGCCCCCTCCCCCAATCCCCTCTCCCCTATGTATAGATAGGCTAATCCAGTGCGTGCGCTAAAAACTCTAGTACACCTTTGTAAAAGGAGCCCATAGTATCTATGAAGCAATTCAGTTAATAGATAGATATAGCAATAGATATAGATTTATATAGATGGATAGATATGTAGGTGACCATTTATCTTGTTTGCAATCTAATTTTAGTCATTCACATTGCTCATTGAAATAACTGATCACTCCTCATGGCTGAGATTAGGTCCCCCTTAGATTTTTAAAATGTCCGAACAAGAGTTTTGTTCAAAAAAACTTCCCCAAGCACTCTGATAGTAGTCTCTGAATGTATAATGTTATAGCTTCAAAGCTTACATCAAAACTGAAGAGCATGAAATGGTCCTACAAAATGGTACATTGGCATTTTTATTAGAACTTCCACAGGGTATCACAAGCTGAACCAAATTAACTTTACTAAGCTAAAAAAAAAAAAAATCAAACAATATTTCATTTGAATAAAACAGAGACTTAATTGTTACATATCATAAATGAGAAAAGATAAAATTAATTACTAAATGCTTAAGACATAAGTATAAAAGTTATCCTTAATATGTTCCTTATGTGAGAGCATAGTGTGGATGAAAAATTACTCTGAAAGTTTCTTTCATTATATAAATATTTTATATTAGACTTTGCACTGTTCTGTAGTCTTATTGATATAGTTGAAGTCCAGTTGTAAAGGAACTTTAGTTTTGTTTAACAGTAAGGCAGGAAGAGTGAATAGTTAAGGGAATAATAGCATCACCAGCCTAAAATATTTTAGAATTTGCTTATTTTTTCACATTACAGTGATATGGAAGGTTTGAAGGTGGAGACCTCTGACACTGACCTGCTACTTTTAAGGAAATTACCACTAAGTAGATATTAAAACGGAGACCACCTCCATATCTTAGTAGAATGAAAAAGGCTGCTGGTGATGGAAGGAAGATTTTAAATCCTGAAAGACTTAAAATAAAATAGAAAAGAATTACTAGAGCAGAGAATATGATTAGACTATGATCCAGACTATGATTAGAAAGAGGGAGATTTATAAATTGGAATATCTATTAAATTAGTAATAAATTTTAATGTCTTCCAAGTGTCCATTAAAATTCTATTGTCTTTATACAACCTAGGCATCTTGATACTCAAAACATGACACAATCTCAATGGAGACAGGAGTTGCCATTCCAACCTTAACCAGTCTGGAAGATTTTCCATGAGCTCAGGGAGGATCCAATACATATATATAGGCTCCACATTATATAGGCTCAGTGGCGTACCAAGGGGGGGGGCGTGGGGGGCGGTCTGCCCCGGGTGTATTGCATTGTCAAAGTTTAAAAATCAATAAATATTTATTAAAAAAAAAAAGTAAGCAGAGTAATCCTTGTGGTGGTTTCCAGGGCTCTCCTCTTTCCCCAATGCTTTTTAACATTTATCTGTCTGCTTTGGGGGTCTAGATTAACTAACTATCTTGGGAACAAAATTATATAGTTATGCGATTCAAATATAAAGTTATTGTGATTCAAATTCCTTCTTTACCATCTCAATATACCAGTCTTTTTGCCACTGTAATTCTCATTGTTGAGCAGTGGATGGCAGAGTTTAAGTTGAATTTAATTCAGATAAAGCAAAATTCTTTTTTTTTGTGCTAGCCCATCTAATAAGAGTATTAAAGGGATTTTGAAATTGAACATAACCTCATACCCTATTAATTCCACTATTATAATTCTAGTTTTACTTGGATCAGAATTTATCAATGGGTAATCAGATAGATGCTATAGTCTGCAAAAATGTCTTTATGTCGTGGAAACTACGAACAATTAGATTTTATTTTGATACTAATTCCTTTAGGCTTTTAGTACAATCTTTGATTTTGAGTATTTTTGATTATTGTAATATTTACTTAGTAGGTTATCAAAAAAACTTTAATAGATTATGTATCATTCAAAATATAGCTGATCATTTAATTTTTAATTTGAATAAGACAGACCATGTGTCACTGTATTATTGAAAACTTCATTGGCTTCTATTTGAAGCAAGAGTTATATTCAAATTTGGATGTATCTGTTATAAGGTAACACATGGTCTAGCTCCAGATTATCTTGTTGACCATTCATGTTTCTAGGACCCTGTTTCTGCAAACTGCATCCCGATTGTAGGCAGCTGTAGGTGTCCTACAGCTGTCCAACCAGCTAATCGGGACGCACGTTTAAAAAAAAAAAATGCTCCCTGGGCAGGCCGCCTATATTGAAGGCACCTCTGGGAGCCTAGGAAGGCCCACAAGCTCGCCTAAGGCTAGGTTGTAGCCTTAGGCAAACCTAAGCGGCCGTACACTTCTCCCTAGGCCCATGGGAGATGCGTACAATGTAGGCCATCAAAATGCTTGCCTACATTGTAAGTAGACGCGGTGCAATAAGTATAGCGGCTGCAGCCGCCAGTCCCCCCCGAACGATCGTGGAAGGAGGGAGCCCAACCCCTCCTGCCTGAAGACCACCCTACCCCCCGACGATCGCGGCAGGAGGGAGCTCAACCCCTCCTGCCTGAAGACCCACCACTACCCAGTGATTTCGTGGCAGGAGGGAGCCCAATTCCTACTGCCCAAAGACCCATCCCCAACGAAGATCACGGCAAGAAGGTGCCCAATCCCTCCTGCTCGCAAACCAAGGTTTTACTGTATATCCAAAATGGCCACACACGCACTCACTCACACACACACTCTACATATATGTCCCCTGACCTGCCTCCATCCACTTACTATTGCACCATCCACCACAAACCCCTGAATACACACATGCTTTGCCTCTACCAAATGAATGTTGCAAAAAAATTCTAGTTATGCCACTATATGCTTTCCCTACTTTTCATATAAAATATAAGCATTGTCAGAAAAATGTATAGTATATACCTCTTTAAGGGCTCTTTTACAAAGCCACAGTAGCAATGCTAGTGTGGTAAATGCACCGAAGCCCATAGGAAGTGAATGGGCTTTGGTGCATTTACTACAGTAGCATCGCTACCACTGCTTTGCTAAAAGGGGCCCTAAGTGCATTACAAATGAACAGATTCATTTACTTGTAAATACAAAAATATTTATATTTCAGTGTTCTGGACATAGAGACAAATATATCTCTCTGGTTAGTTGATAATCATGGAGGAATCTGTTCTTCACTTCTTTCCACCTGTTTTCATTTCTCTTTTAGGGGCACTATCTTTCAACATACAAATGAATTTCAGACAGGAGAAATGCACTTGTGGGTTCCATTTTACTTTAGTGTAGAATGCAGGCAAAGCACTTGGTAGTTTTTGGAAATGTAAAACTAGGTAAAACTGAAATTTAGTTTTTATAATTACTGTTTTTTTCTCTTCCTAGTTTATCCAAATTGTGAATTCAGAAACATTTTGCATAAAATAATGTAAATTGGTTTTGATACCTGTTTGTTTTCTAAGCAGTAAGTATCAGAATGCCTGTTTATCTTTTGCATATTCCAGCCTTTTATATTCTCATTAGAGATAAATTGTACAGTATTATAGAAATGTCAATTTTTGTATTTTCCCAGAAGCTATTTTTTTTTGTAGGAATTTATTTTTATCTTTCTGTATGGCATCATTTTGTCATGCTTGATAAAATAAGGAGCTTGTGGTTGATTGAACCAGGGGACTGCAGACAGTTGGATAACTTCAATAAACTGATTTCCAATTTAAATGTGTTCTCTCAGACACATGTGCACACACGCATACAGATAGTATTCTTTTGAAGATGAAAATAATATCTAGGTCATGACAAGGAGAAATCCTCTTTTCAGACTGGTGGCAATACTGTGACAATCACAGCTGCATCATGTCTAGTTTGTGATTCTTTTCACCCAAATTCTATTCCACAAGTAGAAGGCCAGATTAAGCTGGGGATGCGTAACAGGGCTGAATAAAACCCATCTTGCTGTTGCCATAGGTCTCGTGCCAACAGTTTGAACAGCCAGTTGGGTAGCAGTACAGAGTGGGAAGGAGACACTGCTCCTCTTGCCATTTTGAGTGCTGCATTCCTACCCTTTTCCCTATGTTTTAGGTTATTGGGGTTTCAGTTTTGGGTTAGGTGGTTTTTCACA
The DNA here is from genome assembly GCF_902459505.1 of Geotrypetes seraphini. NCBI lineage: Eukaryota > Metazoa > Chordata > Amphibia > Gymnophiona > Dermophiidae > Geotrypetes > Geotrypetes seraphini. The sequence goes on from NC_047084.1 coordinate 549,620,575, forward strand.
GCAGTAAAGCAGTTTATGTAAGATCTATTTGTTCTTACACTAGGGAGATTTGGTGGAATTGAATTTTGACTCAGAAGTGCCTATAGTTTCTGTTGTCACCACTGGGGAGTTAAACAGAGTTCCAGCCATAGAGGCTATAATCTGATCAGCATGGCATCAATGTAGGAGGTTTGGATGCATTCATCTTGGCTAGGATTACATTGTCTAAAGAGGTGGTCAGTGATAATTTTGGAGCAGTTAACAGTTCACCTTGCTGCCAGAAGTAGCATCCAGTTTTGATATGCATAAGATACATATTCACTTTTGTTTTCATGATTTGGATCTTGTTGGGTTAATGAACCGGCAGCCTTGTTTTGCTAGATGAATGTGTCATTTACTGAATTAATGTCCCTTCCGGATTCAGAATATAACAACTGGATGATAGTACAAAAGTGGTGTCCCGAAATAACTAGAACTCAAAAACAAAAAGCAGGACAGTAATCTTATTTAATTGCCTTTGAACCAAGACGGTGCTCAGATTCCACGAGTGGAACAGAAATTCTCAAAGCAGAGGACAAACCTCTATAGAGATTTTCAGAGTCTATCACTGCACCAACCTCTTAAGGTAGAAAGGTAGTTAAAATATAGTCCATAGTGACATTAAATGTGTAAAAAACTGTTAGTATAAATATTATTTTTTTCTTCTTTTCAATTATTGTTGTTATAGTAAGTGCAATACAATGAACTTAACTTGGATGTTCATACAGCATGAACTGGCAAGGTTCTAATGCGTTTCGCTGAAATGGCTTCTTCAGAGAACCTGCTAGTGCTGGATGTAGCTCCAATTTTAATTCTTTCTGGCAAAAGAAGAAGGAGAAAAAACCGTTTCAAAATTTAAAGCAAAAGCTGTGTACATAGCAATAACTCACGATGCTGTTGGCGGTGTACCTCTCACATGACCCGTAGTTTCTCATTTCCTGTAACATAAGGAAACTGCTGATACCCCGGTATTTCAGAGGAGCCCAACTGTCAATCACCGATGTAAAAACGCCCACCATTCAACTTCCCGATTTAACCCTGTGGGAACCACTGTCTTCCAATGAAAAATCCATGCTTGTTCTTTCTTCCACAACCAGGCCTGCTTGTTCCCTCCTCTCCTCAAATTCGGAGCTTCCAACACCACAAATTTAAGATCCTTTAATTCATGAGATGCACTCTGCCAATGTTGAACTAAAGGAGCACCCACATCGCCGCTACAAATTTTACTAAAGTGCTCAGTAATTCGTACACGGATGCTTCTGGTGGTATGTTTATACAACCATCTGATTTTGTTGACTTCATGGTGTGGACAAATACTCTGGATGCTTTTCATCATTTTTTACAGTGGCTGAACACTTGTGACTCAAACTTACAGTTCACAGCGTCCACGTCGTACACCCAAATTGCATTCCTGGACATTGAGATTCATTTATGTCAGGGCCATTTTGAGTCAACTATATATCGTAAGACCACCGACAGAAATAATCTTTTACATTTTAATAGTTACCATCCCCGTCACCTGCTGGAAAATTTGCCTGTGGGACAATTTTTGAGGCTGTGTCGCTTATGCAGCAACAAAGATGAATATAAATTGCGTTCTAAAGACATGTGGCAAAGATTTACAGACAGGGGATATCTTTATGGAATCATTAAAAAAGCTTATAAGAGAGCTTTGTATGCTCAACGTGTTCATCTTTTGACCAACACAGCTGCCCCTGCCGAAACACGTATAGTTTGTACTTTGCCTTATTCATATAAAGCCTTTGGAATCAAAAAAATCATCAAATCCCACTGGCATATTCTGCAGGTTCACAACGGATTGGAACAACCCCCTATGTTTGCTTACTCTAGGGGTAAGAATTTACGTGACTGGATTTCCTCTTCTCAATTCGTGAGCTCAGCCATTTGTTCTCAGCCTTCTAAGGGCCATTTTAAATGTGGCAAATGCACCATATGCCCTCATGCTAAGGAAACATCTCAAATAGTACACCCCCAATTACCTAAACATTACTGGTTGCAACAACACACAGATTGTAACACTCAGGGGGTAGTCTATATGATAATTTACCCTTGCAAGTTGTTATACATAGGATATACCACCAGAAGCATCCGTGTACGAATTACTGAGCACCTTACTAAAATTTGTAGGGGCGATGTGGGTGCTCTTTTAGTTCAACATTGGCAGAGTGCATCTCATGAATTAAAGGATCTTAAATTTGTGGTGTTGGAAGCTCCAAATTTGAGGCGAGGAGGGAACAAGCAGGCCTGGTTGTGGAAGAAAGAACAAGCATGGATTTTTCATTGGAAGACAGTGGTTCCCATAGGGTTAAATCGGGAAGTTGAATGGTGGGCGTTTTTACATCGGTGATTGACAGTTGGGCTCCTCTGAAATACCGGGGTATCAGCTGTTTCCTTATGTAACAGGAAATGAGAAACTACGGGTCATGTGAGAGGTACACCGCCAACAGCATCGTGAGTTATTGCTATGTACACAGCTTTTGCTTTAAATTTTGAAACGGTTTTTTCTCCTTCTTCTTTTGCCAGAAAGAATTAAAATTGGAGCTACATCCAGCACTAGTAGGTTCTCTGAAGAAGGCATTTCAGCGAAACGCGTTAGAACCTTGCCAGTTCATGCTGTATGAACATCCAAGTTAAGTTCATTGTATTGCACTTACTATTACAACAATAATTGAAAAGAAGAAAAAAATAATATTTATACTAACCGTTTTTTACACATTTAATGTCACTATGGACTATATTTTAACTACCTTTCTACCTTAAGAGGTTGGTGCAGTGATAGACTCTGAAAATCTCTATAGAGGTTTGTCCTCTGTTTTGAGAATTTCTGTTCCACTCGTGGAATCTGAGCACCGTCTTTGTTCAAAGGCAATTAAATAAGATTACTGTCCTGCTTTTTGTTTTTGAGACCTTCCGGATTCAGTACACTAGGTGTTCAATCCGTCCCCACAATCCGGGAATTGTAGAAATCCAAACACTTTTCTGAACACATTCTCTCCCACCTTAGAAAGAGAGAGTTAGAGCCCCCTGCAGTTTTCAATTTCTGCAAGCAATCCGTGCAGAAGTCTTTTGGATATGCTCTGCATCTTTTTTTATTTTTTCACTTAAAGTTCTATTTTTCGGTGGCTTAAGTGCCTTGAGACCCCATGTGGTTCCTTCCCACGGAGCCGGATTGCTGTTTCACAGATAAGCTTCGGTGGATCTGTGGAGCCAGCATGTTTTGCCACCCTTCTCGGACTCGGGGTCCAATCCCCTGGGAATTTGCTTGCCTTCTGATCCTCTCAAGGGTTTAAGCACATGCTATATGCGTCCTGAGTAAAATTTATCTCTAGGTTTCAGGGTTAAGGCTGCGTTATTCACATATCCTACTGTCAAATTGTGTTGTTTGAAGAAATTTCTCGAGAGAACTCTCTTTCCAGGCAGCCAAAATGAACGCCTGGTTTGGAAAAATCATGCCAGGAGTCTCTTCCTATTATTTTTTTTAGAAAACTATTAAATACACAATTATTTGACAAATTTGTAACCCAAGCTTCCTAATTGCTTTTTAAATATAACATGTATTGTACATTCTAGAAATTGATGTATCTTTTTGAACTGTATATTCGCTGGATGTTCAGCCTTATCTGCTGTGAACTGCCTAGAACCATTTGTGGTCTGGCGGTATATAAGAATAAATTATTATTATTATTCCCCGCCCCTCATTCATTCATTCATTCCATTTTCTATACCGTTCTCCCAGGAGAGCTCAAAACGATTTATATGAGTTTATTCAGGTACTCAAACATTTTTTCCCATCTGTCTCAGTGGGATCACAATCTATCTAATGTACCTGGGGCAATGGGGGGATTAAGTGACTTGCCCAGGGTCACAAGGAGCAGCCTGGGTTTGAACCCATAATTCCCAAGGTGCTGAGTCTGTAGCTTTAACCACTGCACCACACTCTCCTCTGGTCACATAGAGAGTTTCTGTGGTGGTGAAGGTGTGGTGGTGAAGGTCTGTGTTCATCCCGACTGGCAGTCCGATGATGTTCAAGTTTGGATTATTTGGAGCAGTTTCTGAGGCAGAAAATCCTTTTCCTCCATTCAACTGCAGTGTAACTGCTGGCAGACAGACACTTCACAGACTGTAACTATACCTCCATTATTTCCTATGGGAGCTTTGGGGGAGGTCTGTGGGAGTCTGTAAAAAGAATTTTTGGGAGGTTCTGAGGGTAGGGTTCAGGTCTTCCACCTCCCCAAACACCAAATTGCTATTTTTTTCAGATTTTCTTTATTTTTGCTGTTTTTCTGCGCAAATTTGCTGGTAGCAGTCATATTGGATTTTTATAAATCTTTTTTTCAAAGTTTTATTTCTGCCTCAAAACCCCTCAATTTGACTAAAAATCATTTTGGATGGACTCCCCAGACCCTAGACGACTGTGTGTATTGATTGCGCTGGATTGGCATTGGATTTGCAACCCTGTGCACCGTATGCTGCAGCACACGGGAGAAGGAGGAGGGGGCAAGAACTTCGGGCTTCACTTCTTTCAGGTCCTCCAGGGCTGGGGAGCTTGCCTGGATCTTTGTTTTTCATAAAAAAATCTTGGCCAGGGGCCATTCTGGAGTTTGGTGTCAGATGACTGCGTTCCGAGTCTAGGGACTCTTTTGGCACAGTACGAGTGCCTCACCTGCTGAGGCGCTCATACTGTGCCAAAAGAGTCCCCAGACTCGGAACGCAGGCATCTGGCGCCAAACTCCAGAACAACCCCTGGGCAAGATTTTTTTCCGAAATCACTTTTTTTCTGCTCCTCTGGAAAGTGTATTCTTTGGACCCAGCTTATTTGACACAACCGATGGGTGGGAGAGTATGGCGCAGTGGTTAAAGCTACAGCCTCAGCACCCTGGGTTTGTGGATTCAACCCCACGCTGCACCTTGTGACCCTGGGCAAGTCACTTAATCCCAATTGCCCCAGGTACATTAGATAGATTGTGATCCCACCAGGTAAGACAGAAAAAAAATGCTGGAGTACCTGAATAAATTCATGTAAACCATTCTGAGCTCTCCTGGAAAAACAGTATAGAAAATTAAATAAGTAAATCGGTTTTTTATAAACCAGTTGAGCCAGTGGCAGAGATCCCTTTTCAGGAGCCCTCTTGTCAAGCTATGGCAGAGCTCAATTGCATTATGCCATACAGATATTATGCCACTTTTGTCCCCTGACACTGCTTCTGCTTTGGATCCGGCTGATACCCTTGCAGGGACTAGTCAACATGGTCGTCCTGAGTGTCCGGATTTGGGTGAGGGACCCCTCTGTCAGCAGAACTTTTAAGCATGTCTCTGTCCATCATTTTATTGCTGAGGTTCTGAAAGAGCTAAAATTGGAATCTTGTTTGGTCATGGACCGTTCTAATGTGCTGTCCTCTTTTTTCTATCCCATCCACAGCTTCTTGGTCTGATTACAGAATAATAGGATACCACATATTGCTCTTTCCAGTTTTCTCAAGCTATGTCTAAGCTTTATCCACTGGCTCCTGCTTTTCAGCAGTTATTGAGTAACCTAAGGTGGATTCCGCCATGGTACACAGTATACGAATCTTCCAGGATTGCAGAGTGGATATATGTTTTTTTTTAAAAAAAAGCTTTTTGAAGTGGCTTCTTCAGGGATCAAGGCAGCGGCAGCCTCCTTTGCGGTTTCTGACTGTTGCACAAGATTGCGCAGGATACCTTCTGTGGAAGTGGATGTCTATTCCCTGCTCAAGATGAATGTTGTGGATTATGTGACAAGTCACTCTTTATGATCTCATGGGGTTTCTGCGCGCCGGCTTCTTTGGATCTGTCATTAGGCAAGGGACGCTGCCTCCAAGCCAGCCTCGCCGGCAGGTTGGCCAAAAAAGGAGTCAAAAGTCTGCACTACTTTGCAGCAACTCTTGGACATCTGAACATTATAACATGTTTCAGAACATGAATTAGACTTTGGCAGATACTCCTTATACTTCATCATGCCAAAGTACAACTCAGAGGACTGGAGGCCCATTCTGGATCTCAAGTCAGTCAATCGCTTCCTGCAGATTTCTCATTTCTGAATGGGAACTGTAGGTAGATTTATGGGTATAACAAATTAGTGCTACATAAACAAGTCACGTGCACAGCTAGTTTCTAGGGCAACCCATAACTACTATCATCATGGATTTGGAATTTTTGCCTGCTTATACTAATACAGAGACCAGAGCTATATGAAAGATTTTTATTATAGATATAAAAATATAATTCACAAGCCAGCAGTAAATAATAACTAATTATTGTTCACAAAATATCTGAATACATACATATATCTCAAGACATAATTATCACACAGTACTCACTGAGTAATTGGTAAATACAACTAATTCTTACACACTAGTTAATTCCTTATAATAATAATTCCTGATTATAGCAGCAATCTAAAATAGCTTATCACAGAGGGACCTTAACTCTCCTCTCCCGAAATCAAAAGAATATTATCTAGCCCTTGTCTCACCCCATTAAGGCTATGCCTTCTTTGATCAGGGAGATGGAATTTGTCTGTTTTCCTCAGCGTAGCAGATGTGAAAATTCCTTAGAGTCAGATAAGGCAGCTTGTCACTTGAGCGAGCTGTAAGTTATATTTGCTAAAGTTCCTGATGCGATAGAAACCAGATCTGTTTCAAAAGCAGTTCTGTGTTTTCACTCTCATCCGAGAACTACGTCACAAGAGGTACTTATCAGTTCTTAATTATTAGAAGGTGTTTGCAGAGAAACCTATGCTAAGATCCAAGCTCCCTTACATCCCAGCATAGACTAATTATTATTAGGCACCTTTCTCCTTAGTTCTCGGACCACTAGGACCAATCCAGCAACAGGACCTGCATCAATAGCCTTTCTGTGTATATTCTTGTACAGGCCTTGAAAGGCGCCTTCTGAAGATAAGAACAGCATAGCAGCTGAGACCTCCATATTTCTCAGGAGCTGAGCATGTATCCATAGTCAAATGTCCTTAGCTAGAGAAACACACAGTTCTTGTAACATACCCAGAATGCATCTGGCAGGCAGCAGACAGCAAAGATGATTTTTCTTGCAGAAGATGGTTCATGCTTCTTGACATCAGTGAGAGAGGCCTAACCTTAAGTGTGAGGGAGGAATCGCCCCTACAAAACCGTGGTCACAGTCATTGCTGCTGCCTCTCCTGGAAAGTTTCTAGCATCCTTGTATCTCACAGAGGCTTGCCTCCATATGCAAATATTTGTGGAGCACCGCAGGTTTCTGTGTTTCCATGTTTTGCAACAGCATTTCCAGTTTGCGACTCTTCCCTTTGGACTCGCAACAGCTCCCCACATTATCACAAATGTGATTACAGTTGTAACAGCTTTTCTCCGTAGGCAGGGTGTCCAGGTTCACCCTTTCTTGGATAATTGATTGATCCAGGCTCCATCTCAATACGAGTGTGCCCGTGCTACAGGGCTTGGGTTGGATTGTCAACTTCAAAAAGAGCTTCCTTCTTATCTGGATGTGACCAGGTTTCTGAGAGGAGCACTTTGTTTGCAGCCTCCCTTGCATCATCCTTTCCCTTCATGGAATCTTACCATCATTCTACAGGGCCTTGTGGAAGCCCCATTTGAGCCACATAAGGCTGCTACTCTTCTGGATCTGATGCTCAGATTGTCCTTCTGGTCACCTTTGTCTTGGCTGGCGTATTTCAGAGCTTCAAACTCTTTCATGTAGAGAACATTTTCTCTGTATTAGACACTGGAGTTGTTCTCCATACTGTACCTTTCTTTCTACTGATGGTTGTTTCGGCTTTCCATGTCACCCAGAAGATTTGTTTGCCTGCGTTTCATTCCACAGGCTTGGAGCAAAAGGATAAGATCTTATGCAAGTTGGAGAGGACTAATGATTTTTGGCTATCTGATCTCCTCTGTGTCCTGACTGCTCCGCCTCAGTGTAGTCGGCTGGTGTCTATGACCTAATCGCCCGATGGATTCATATGGTCATTTCCATGGCTTATGTCACTCACGGCAAGCTGCTGCCGGTTTCCCTTCAGGCCCACTCCACTAGAAGTGTTGCTGCTTTGTGGCCGGAGTGTTGCGCATTTTCTTTAGATGATATTTGCAGGGCAGCTCCTTGGTTCGCTCTTCCTACCTTTACCTGTTTTTTTTTCGGGTGTATGTGGTGGCTCGCTCTGATGACACTTTTGGGACCTCGATGTTGCGGGCAGGCTCTTCTGTCCCTCCCTAGAAGCTGCCATTGCTTTGTTACATCATCTAGCATACTGAACCCAGAATGGATATAACAGAATGGAAGATTAGGTTTACCCCTTTGATAATCTTCTTTCTGTTAGTCCCTGGAGGAGTCAGTATGGCCCGCCCTCTCACTTGTTCTAAATCACCTGCTTTCTGCCTCGCTTATTCTCCTTACAGGCTTCAGGATCTTCCAGCCAGTTGATGGATCCTGTGGAAAGTTTTCCACTTCTGTGAGTATGCATTACTTAAGGCTGTCTCATGTGGGTGCTCATTGCACACAGCAGGTTAGTTCTACATTGTTTCTCATTGTTTTTCTGTTTTGCCTTTGTGCCTGTTTATTGCTTGTTTTCATGTTTTGCAGAGCAGACCAGTTCACAAATTGTTTAGGTTGCTGGGGAGCTTCCCAGTATCCCCTTCCTTGTGGATTTGTTGAGGTATGTTGCTTGGCTTTGGGACTGAACTGCAGGGGGCTCTCTCTCTAAGGTGGGAAGAGCATGTGCTCAGAAAAGTATTTGGATTTCTGCAACTCCTGGATTGAAGGGAGGGATTGAACACGTGAGCGTACTGAATCCTCCAGGGACTATCAAAGATTGTCCTCCAGGGACTATCAAAGGTGAAAACCTAATCTTCCATCACTTGTCAGTGCTTCATAAGATAGCTGTATTAATATAATAAGATATTGGATGATAATAAAATATGATCAACTAACTTGTTTGATCTTCCCAGTTATGTTGTCCCATATTATTAGAAATGTGCAGTAATTTAAAATGATGTTGAATAAAATGATATTGAATAAAATACCAATATAATTTGTTTCAACTAGTGAAGTTTGTTGTCTGAGCATTTTCTCTGGGATTGGTAGTATGGAATGTTGGTACTGTTTTGGTTTCTGTCAAGTTCTTGTAACCTGGATTGGCCACTGTGGAAACAGGATATTGGGTTAGATGGACCATTGGTCTGACCCAGTATATTCTCATAGTTGCTTAAAGCATTGTTGGAAATTTTCCCCAATACCAACAGCAACCTGCCTGTTAATTTTATGGGGAGTTTTATCTTGCTGATACCAACATGGTTACTCTCTTGCTTCCAATACAATAGCTAAGTTGTGCTTCCTTTTTCCATAGATTTTTTTTTTTTCTTTCTTTACTGTGCTTCTGTTCTTGAGAGAGAAGACTGGGTTGTTTGAAATAATGTAACCGCAAGTACGGTTTCTACAACCATCACAAAACTGAATATTGGGTAAGGACTTTTGGGGCCATTTAATCTAATTACCCTCCCTCCTGATGCAATGTTATAGATCCCATATGATATCTGATGTTCTTTGTCTACAATCAGAATTGAATCAACCACACAAGTGGGTAATGTCATTTACAGTGCTGGATAGAAGAGCTTTCCCAGCATTCAAATATTATATAAAGTTCTGAGGATGTGCAACCCTACAGCTGTTTCATTATTTGTTTTTTGTTTGTTTGTTTTCCTGCTCTGTTGAATGGGCATGAAAACAAAACTCTCCTTCACAAAGTTTTGGAGAATCTGCTTTATGTTACCATACTATTATCTTTCTTCTCTCTCTGTCATTATTTACCTCAAATTTGTTTTTCCCACTGTGGAAGCATTCTACAGAATAAACTGGGATTTTATGCCTACCAGCCAACACTGTATGATAGGAAGATAGCAGACAATGAAAAGCAAGAAACATGTCATCTTCTTGGAATCCACTAACCTGCAATATGCTACAAATGTGAAGAAAGTCCCCAGCCAGTAAATGGTACTTCTGGATCTGCAAATGTTTTGAGGCTGAGGAGCACCTCCTAAAGATGAAGCCTTCAGTTCAGAAACTTAAAGGCTATTCACAATCCAATAAAACATCTTAATTAGAATTTGTTTCTGTCTGCTCATGCAGTGGCTGAAAAGGTCCCATCAATAATAATAATTAAAAAAAAAAAAGTGAAGTATTGAACCTTTTCAGAGCAAGCCTAGGTTTTGGCTGAAACTTCTCAACTGAAAGTGCATGATTGTTCACATTCTGTTTGGGGAAACATTTTAAGGTACATATTTCCATGGTGGAACTGTAAAGCCAGTTTTTAAAAGGATGCCAGAAAGATCCAGTATACTACTGTATATGCCTCTGAACCTGACATTTCAAATAACTGAAATTGTACTAAACAAATAAGTGCATATTGGTGGGTAGGTTGATAACAGTGATTCTTTAGGAAATTAATCAAGGGATACAAGGCCATGCCCTTCTGTGGATTGCAAACTGACTGAAAGCTAGGAAGCTAAGTAGTATAATTAGGATAGTAGGATAATTAAATAGATTTATTCTACGAGAATAACTAATGCAGGAAAACTTGAACTGAATTCTGGTTGCCAGTGGAGTCTAGAATTCTGTTCAAGTTTTCCTGCATTAGTTTTAATGCAGTTTTTGGGATGCTACCTGATTATCTTGCCTCCCAGTTTTCCATGAATAGTTCCAACAGGAGTACTCGTAGAATAAATCTATTTAATTATCCTTCTCTTAAATCATGCCAATACAAGAAGTTCTTTGACAAAATTTTATCATTCCAAGCCACCAAACTGAACACATGGCTTGGAAGATAATACTTGAGGCTACTTCCTATCTTGACTTTAGAAAATCACTAAAAACACGCCTGTTTGTTTTATTTTCCTCTTAGTCATTTTATTATCAAATCTATTATGATCCTTATCAGTTTTTTATTCGCTAATTAAGCTATTGTCTTAACTTTATCGATTTTTCCTGATGTATCCTTTTTATTGATTGTTTTTATCTTGTATTAAATACTAAGGGGCTCATAATCAAAAGAGAAAAACGTCCAAAAACCGGCCTAAGTCGACATTGGATGAACATTTCTTCAAAAACGTCTAAATGCCGATAATAAAAATGGGTTTTGGATGTATTTCTAAACGACCTAGGCCTTCATAGTGCCGCTAAACGACTAAAGCTAAACAGGGTGTTTCAGGAGGCGTGTCGAGGACGGGATTTGGGCGGGACGTGGGCCGGCTTAGACTTAGTCGTACAACATGTATAACCGAAAGTTTTACAACAGAGCCTAGACGGAACTTGGACGTTGTGACTTAGACCATGTAAAACATGGTCTAAGTCACAAAAACCCACCTAAAGTCACCAGATAAGCACTGCAAACACATAAAACAGACCCCCACACAATACCCCAGTGATCACCGACCCCCCCACACCCCCATAAAAATTTTAATCATAACTTTAAAATTCAGCCTCCAGACCATCACCTGTCCGCCTGGCATAGGAAAGCCTAGTCGTCCAGCACACAGACAGCTTAAGTCATCTTGGGGGTGGGTTAGGGACCCATAGAGAGGAGGACTCATGCCCAAAAGCCCCTGTAATCACTGCATTGATACTTAAACATGTGCATTCCCCTATACACCCCCAAAACCCTTTTTTACTGGCATATAAGTGGCTCCTGCAGCCATAAGGGCTATTGGGGTGGTAGATAAGTGGGTCTAGGAGATTCTGGAGGTGGTTTGATGGGCTCACCGTAACCTATAAGGAAGCTGTAGGGAGGAGAAGACATGGTACCCTTTTTGTGAAGTTCACAGCAGTGCCCTGTAAGGTACCCCACTATTTAGGTGGCATGTCTGGGTGTGCAGTCCATCACTTTTCAGACCCCTCCCATGTCCAACAGGACTTGTTCTAGGCGTTTTGGACTTGGACAGAAAGTTGGACGAAAATGTGGTATAAAGATAGATGATTTAGTGGCTTGAACGATCAAATCAGCAGGATGTATAATTAGACGATTTTCGAAACGAAAAAAAGTTGGACGTATCTTTCGAAAATGTGTCTTAAGCTGTTTTTTTTTTACTTTAGACGACTTGCGAGATGGATGTAAATGGACTTAGATGTCCCTTTTGATTATGCCCCTCTAATTGTTTATCTTGTATTTTAAATATTGACTGTATGTTATCCTTTGTTGTGAACCGCTTCAAACTTTTTGGGCAGTTAGGGAAAATTGCTTGAATACCTGAATTAATTTGCAATCTGCATAGAATTGTAGGATATACGGAATATAATGTTTTTTTTTTTTTAATGGAAAGGGGTTGGTATTGGAGCCTGTGCTGTTAAATATACAGGGCACAAAATTATTCAGTCATTAAAGTGGCTGAGGATTGTGAAGATTTGCAAATAGATTTTGAGATTAGAAGACTGGACTTCTAAATTGCAGATGAAATTTAATTTGGGCAAGTATTTTTATTTTATTTATTTATTTATTTATTTGGATTTCTATCCCGTCCTCCCAGTAGCTCAGAACGGTCTACAAATGAACATACACAGTGGAGAGTAAATAGACATATAAGTAATACAACAGGTTTAGTAATTGGATTTATAGATTTTGGAGAGAATTAAATACAGGGAGAGTATAGCAGAAAGAGAGAAGGGGGAAATACAGTAGTTTAGTTTAAGGAAAGTTATATGCGTTTAGATACAATTTGTTGGTGGAGAGAGTAAGAGAGGGTTATATTGGAGTTTTGGGGGGGAGATAGGAGAGTGGAGGGGGGTGTAAGGGGGGGAGAAGACAGAGGAGATCTTTAGTTGAAGAGGAGGGTCTTTACCGATTTCCTGAAAGTTAATAATGAGTTCTGTTGTCTAAGTTGGGGGGGGAGTTGGTTCCAAAGGTGTGGAATGAAGTGGCTGTAGGATCGTTTGTGGGCTGTTTCTGTGAGCAGGGATCTTCCGGGGGGGGTGCAAAGGCGTATCTCTGACTTTGAGCGGAGGGTGCGAGTGGGGTTGTAGATGGGTAGCTTGGATTTTATGTAGGAGGGGGTGGTGGAATAAATTCTCTTGTGGGCAATTGCCAGAGCTTTGAAAGTACAGCGTTGGCTAATTGGGAGCCAGTGTTCAGCATGGAGTGCCGGGGAGATGGAATCGTGGTAGTTGAGGTTGTGTAGGAGGCGGATGGCTGCATTTTGGACCCGTTGGAGGCGTTTGATATTATTTTTGGTTAGTCCATTGAATAGGGAGTTACAATAATCCATTCTGGAGAGGACATATGCGTATAGGAGTTGGGCGAGGTCTGGTGTGGAGATGTAGGGTTTGATCCTTTTCAGTTGGCGAAGGTAGTAGAAGGAGGTGGAGACTACTTGGGATATGTGGGCAGATAGGGAAAGGTGTCCGTCTAGGGTTACTCCCAGGCTGCGAACTTGATCTGCTGCCGTTAGTAGAGTGGAATCCCATGTTAGTGTAGGTCGTAGGTATTTGGTGTTTTTGTTTCTGATCCATAGGAGTTCGGTTTTGGAGGCGTTAAGTTGAAGCTTGTTGTTTGACATCCAAGTTTTCATGTCAGTGAGGCAGAGTTTGAGGTTAGCAATTTGGGATGGCCGGTTTTCGCCTAAGGGGAGGAGCAGTTGGATGTCATCTGCATAAGAGTGGATTTTGATTTTATATTTTTGCGCTATATCGATGACGGGTTTGATGTAGAGGTTGAATAGGAGGGGGGATAGAAGGGCGCCTTGAGGAACACCATATTTGATTGGCTTAGGGTTAGATTTATGTGTCCCTAGTAGGACGGTTTGGGTCCTTTGGTGAAGGAAGGAGGTGATCCATTGGAGGGCTGTGTCTCTGATTCCGAGGTCGTGGAGTCTAGATGTGAGTAGATGGTGGTCAACTGTGTCGAAGGCAGCGCTAAGGTCAAGTAGGACTAGTAGGGCGTCATTGCCTTTGTCGAGTATTGACCAGCTGTCGTCGATGATATCGAGGAGTACTGATTCCGTGCTGTGGCCTTTACGGAAGCCGGATTGGGCTGGGGATAGGGCAGCTTGTTCTTCAATGAAAGGGTGTAGGCGGTGGAGCACAATTCGTTCAAGGAGTTTGGAGACAATTGGGAGGTTGGAGACTGGGCGATAGTTGCCAGGTTCATTAGGATCAAGGGAGGGTTTTTTGAGAGTGGGCTTGATAATAGCTGATTTCCAGCTGAGGGGGACAGTTCCAGTAGTTAGAGAGGTGTTAATGATGGGGAGGATGGATTCTGCCGTGGCGTCTCCGGCAGATAGCAGGAGGCTGGACGGGCAGGGGTCGAGGATGGTGTTGGAGGGTTTGAGTTCTCTCAGGGTTTTGAGGACCTCCGCATGAGTAGTTGGATGAAATTGGGAGAGAGTGGTGGAAGGGGGGGTATATAGGGTTGGCTGGAGCTGAGTAGGATTGGGTTTGGTGTTGACGTCGAGGTTAGCTCGGATTTTTTGTACTTTGGACTGGAAGAAGTCCGAGAGAGTTTCGCTATCGAGTTCTGTTTGGTTGGTTTGATTATTCCTTTGGGCGTTGGTGAAGAGATGGTTGGTGAGGGTGAACAGTTGTTTAGATCTAGAAGGGGCTTGTTGTAGGAGACGAGCGTAGAAGGTCTTTTTTGCTTCTAGAATGGCAGTTTTGTATGTGGTGGATATGCTTTTCCAGTGGGTTTTGGTTTCATTGTTCGGGTGTTTGGCCCAGATCCTTTCTGTACAGAGTGATGTACATGTTTTCAGGATTTCCCCAATGAATATGCATGAGATCTATGTGCATGCACTGCTTACAATGCATATTCATTGGGGAAATCCTGAAAACCCAACTGGATTGCGGCCCTCAAGGAGGGACTTTGAGATCCCTGACATTTTCATAGAGTAAAGAAAACAATCTTGGTTTTTAGTTAATTAACGCTGGCTTTTACAAAGCTGGGGTAGAGGTTTCTACCATGGGCCAGTGTGGTAAAGGCTCCAATGCTCATAGAATTCCTATGAGCGTCAGAGCATTTACCTCACGGCCCGCGTTAGAAACCCTTTGTAAAAGGAGCTCTAAGGGTTCTGTAAAAGTATAAAAATAAGGAGAAATACTATAAAGGGCGCTAAAAGGTAGATACCATTTTGCAGCAAGTTGAGTATGAATTCAGCATTGATATCAAGGCACCTACTTTCCATTATAGAATACTAGGAAAAATTGGCATTTACATGCTAACATTTAGGCGTGCTTACTTATACCATATCACTAGCAGAGGTAAATGCACATACCTAAATGTAGCACTTTAAAAGATAAATGCAAGTTTATAGCCGAGATGCAAACATGTTTGACATGCCCATTCACCACCACCCCCGTGCACACCCTCTTGAATTCACATGTTACGTAACCTGCACGCTCATTTTCATATTCTAGAATACTGCTATTGTAAGTGCACGTCTTCTGTTTACACATTATCGTTACATAGTATGACGGCAACAAACCTAACTCCTGAATCGAGGTATGTAGAGTATAATCTGTTTTTCAATTTATTGCTAACACTTGCAGTAGTACTTGCATCATGATAAAGAGAACTTTCTTTTGGCGTTCATATATATATTACGTATTGGCAATTTATCAGGGTTACTTGAAAATTCCTTTTAAGCAAGTCTGTAGCATCCAATACAGTGGGGATTATTTTTTTTTTTTAATCTATTCCCACAATGTCTTTGTATGATTGCATGGCTTGGTATTTAAAGATTTTCATTTTCTTCATTCTGCCCAGAGTAATGACTTGACAGTGATACATCTATTATTAATGTAGTTTTCATGTTTTTCTCCTTCACCACAATGCCCAGATTTCTTCTATCGAGATTATTTTTTTCAGTTGGAATTGGAATGTTCCAAGTGATCATAATCTCTTCATTGTACATAATTTGCTTAGGGACATGATCCCAATGCTTTTATTTGGGGTTGATTTATCAGTGTTTATCAATTAAAATCTAAAATCAGAAGTTCTGGGTATAATGCACAAAGGACCAGATTCTCAAAATGGCACCGAAATTAGCCGATGTCTGAAAAAATGACGGCAGTTGTATGTCACTCAAACTACAGTGCTGTTTTGAAAATCATGGTCTGCGTCAAAGATAGGCACAATTTTTTTTTTTTTGCGTACCCATTCCTGAGATTTGCTAGATCCCTCCTCGTGTTTTATTATTATTATTATTATTATATATCTTCCGTATTCCAGTTTTAGCATGGGACTACTTTTAGTAGAGTGTTCTATCGTGGGCCAGCGAGATAAATTCTCCAACGCTTATTCAGTTCCTAAGAGCGTTGAAGCATTTACCACACCGGCCTGCAGTAAAATGCTATACCGATGCTTGATAAAAGGAGCCCATAATTTGCAAAAAGGCAACAACCCTTACAAAAATATTGAAAAGAAATCTCCTTAGCCCTTTCCCTCATAATGAGCTTTATTTGCCATGACCTTTTTTTTTCCATTTCCCATTCAGCCAGTTGCTAACCTAACATGGGTTTTACTAAACAGTGTAAGAGCATTTTACAGAAGGTCAGTAAGGTAAATGCTCTGAAACTCATAGGAATTCAATGAGTGTCAGAGCATTTACCTCACTGACCTTCTGTAAAATGCTTACACTAGTAAGTGGCTCATTTTGAAAGCACTTAGACACACAAAGTAGTATAGAAACCTGTGGTACTTTGTGTGTCCAAGTGCTTTCAAAATAAGCCTCCATGTCACTTTAGGGGGCTATGCCAACGGAACTCAGTTTTGTTTTTTTTTAAGTTCGAAATGTTTATTGGTTTTACATAGCAAACAGTAAAATAGCAGTACAAGCAGAGTCAGTGAATAAAACAATTACAGTAAACAGTCTGCAGTACATGTCATAACACAGTATGAGTATTAGAAACGCAAGTACAGTAAGTAAAATAATCATGAAGTAAAGAGTCATAAATGTAACAGCTGTCACTGGGTGTGGAGATTTATATCCACTAGGATTCACAAAATTCAGTTAAAGGCGCCCATAGTTGCTTGTGTTTGTATACATGACCATACTTTATCGCATAACATCTCTCATATCTCATTATTAAGCATACTTCATGCCACCACAAGTTGTAAGACAAGTTGTCAGCATTTTTCCAATTGGTTACTATCAGTTTAAGAGCAATAATCAATAAACAGCGTAACAGTTTTGCTGGTAAATCATGAAGTGGGGAAGATAAACCTATATTACCATATATTAATATAGCTAAGGAAAAAGGTTCCTGAATGTCAAATATTTTGGATACAGTGCGCCATATAGGGTTCCAAAAAACTTTAATCGCAGAGCAATGAAAAATTAGGTGCTCAAGAGTACCTACATCATTGCCACCATTAAGATGATGATAATGCCTACTGTCAATTATGTACTTAGCATGATACCACTGTACCTACATAAATCTACATACAAGAAAATAGAAGCCCTTCTTGTGCGCTACTTATGGAACAACACTACACCTCGTATCAGTTTACAGAAATTGAAGAGAGATAAAGTCGAGGGTGGTGTGAGATTCCCCAACTTCTACGACTATCATACCTCATTTATTTTGAGACAAGGCTCTATATGGTTGGTCAACAACAACTCTTCTCCAATACCTTTGTGGGCACAGATAGAAAAACAATTAATAAGACCTGCGGAATTACAAACTTATTTCCTAGCTGATGCGACTAACTCAACTACAACTCCGGGGCACATACTTTCAACCAAACAGGCCATTAAAGAATTGAACTCTATTCTACCTATTAAATGGAACTCAGTTTTTAAGTCACCTAAGAAAAACTATTTCAAAGCCTTGCCAAAAAAATCCAAGTAAATCACATCTAATATTCTCCCCTGATCCAACTCTCTGGTCACAGATACAGGCACATATTACAGTATTCACTCTCCCACATCAGTGTGCATGCACATAGCTAGTACTGTACTTGCTCATTCTCAACCACATAGACCTTTGCACACATGCATTGTCACACAGGCCCATTCATCATCTGCTCATACACACACCCTTATTAAATATACATTTGCACAGGCAGACAACCAGACAGATACACACAGGTATTCTCTCACATAACACCATCCACTCATTCATCTGCACCTGTAATGGGTCCCCAATGGTGGAACTCATTACCACAATACATTAAAAATGAAAAAGACCTCTCCTCCTTCAAAAAATTCTTAAAATTTCATCTTTTTAAAGATGCTTTTAACATTTTAATTTTAGATTCGTTTAATATTTTCAGATTTTTAACTACCTCGTTCCCTTTTGTTCTTTTCCTTTTTTGTTTTTTCTAAAAAAGTTGTAACTTTTCCCCCTTTCCCCTTTTCCCCCCTTTTTCCCAAACTCAAGTTTGTCTCATCTTCAAAAATTATGTCATTTGGTTTGTCTTTTTGTAATTTAACTTTCTTTTTATAATTTTGTACATCGCTTAGCAAACCGATTAAGCGATTCATCAAATACTAATAAACTTGAACTTGAACTTGAACCTTACAGATGCATTTGGGGACAGACCCATCTTGGCTATTAGCAGCAATACCCGTATCCTGTATTTATTTATTTAAAAATCTTATAGCCTGTTTAAACCGAAGCAGATTCCAAAAATACATACAAAATTAAAAACGCTCCTATTGTACCCTACATCTAGTTTAAGCAAACTTTTGCCATGTGCAGCTACAGGTTGCCCTGAATGCTCTACTAATATGACAGCCTAAAACTAATCCCCCCTGCCCCAAAGATATAAAGGGTGAGGGGGAGAGACAGTTCAACCAACAAAGCACCAAAGAAATAAATAATTTGTGATAAAGGGAAGCCCTCAGTCGCACAGCTTACACAGGGGAATAAACCCCTGAGCTCCAGCTGTCACAAATATAACCCACTGAAGGGTATTAACTGTGAAACATCCCTGGGCTAATCTTATGTGAATTAAATATAACGAAACCAATGCACACACCAACGTGCTAAAGGTGAGAAATCAATAATAATAAATGTAGCAAGTTGTAAAAACTGTCTCTGCCCTTCATCCGGGAAAGTTGAGCGACCAACATCAGCCAAGCAGGCACAGGTGAAAAACAAAATCAAATGTAGGAAGTACTTAACTTCTCCAGGGTAGCACAAAAATAGCCAGCTGAGATGAAGCGATGTCTTTCCCCCTAACCCTTTATATCTTTGGGGCAGGGGGGATTAGTTTTAGGCTACTACGTTCTTTTCCCCTGTCAGTGGGTTCCTTTTTTGATTTCTACTAATATGACAAACATTTCTTGCTGGCTCTGCTACCTGTGAATGTCGAGAGCAGCTCAGAGCATTCATCGCGCCGGCTAGTGCTAAAAACCGCTATTGCGGTTTTGTAAAAAGGGGGGGGGGTATATTAGGAAGAATGGTCTTGCCAAAAGATTTAGACAAATAGGTTTTCCATACATACATTAGAAGCAATAAGCTGCTCAAGTCTGAAAACACTTAACACAATCCACTAAGTGAATGAGAACATGGAAAAAAGAAGATGATGTGTGAGCATTGATTTTTTTTTTTTTAGATTAATTTATCATCAAAAAGACTGAAGTCTTAGAAAACAGATATTTTTGTATGCTTATACTTTAACTGATCATTAGTTTCCTTATTGAAATTTCTATGAATTACTTAACACAACAGGACCATGAGTAATTGAACATAACAATGCAATATAATGTTGATCTTATATATTGCAATTACCCAACAATCTCGTTTTAATGTGGGTTAAATATCTCAAAAGACTCGTACAGCAACAGGAGAAACATTTGGCAGTCAAACATGTAAAATCAATGTTAACTAACAAACTTCTTAAAAAGGAAAATCTTCAACTTTCAGACTGTATACAGGGCCCTTTTTACAAAGCCATGATTCTCCCATGGCAAATACACCCAAGCCCATTCAATTCATTTGGGCTCTGATACATTTACTGTGAGAGAATTGCTACCACGGTTTTGTATAAGGTGCCCATAATTAGTTTCAAGTCTTACTCTAAGGGCTCCTTTTTCAAAGGTGCACTAGGGCCTTAACGTGCGTTAAATTCCCGAGCGCGCTAGCCAAAGGAGGCGGTAGATTTTTGCACGCACAAAATTACCGCACGCTATAGCGGTAATTTAGTGCGTGCACTAAAAACTCTAGCGCACCTTCGTAAAAGAAGCCCTAAATGATAAAGAATTCCATCTCAAAGCTGCTTGATAGGAGAAAGAGGATGATAATATTTTTAAAAATGTTATGCCCTTCATTGAAAGAAAATTTTACAATTAACCGGTCTACGCATTGTAAATTCTTTCTCAAAAGAGGAAAATTTAATAAAGATAGCATATAAACTTCAGCCATGCCATAAAATATTTTAAAAATAAAAATACAAAATGTTGTGTGATCGTGGCACCGAGGTACCCACCTCTTCAAACCCAGCATGTACCCAAAAAGAGGGAGAAAAAGCCTCAGACTAGTGTAACAGTATAGAACCAAAAGATACAAATCAAAACTGCTTTTGATACTTTCACTGGCAAAAACACTCACTCACAGAACAGCTCAGGTTTAGAAAAGGGCAAAGTCACCTGGAGGCACGTTCAAGGACTTAGATGACAAAAGACGACTTGAGCTCCAATGCTGTCATGTCTTCTCCAATCTTCCCAACAAGCGACCTTGTTTCACCAATGTTTGGATCATCAGGGGAACAAGAAATACATCCTTGAAAAGTGCAGCCACGCTGAGACCATCCCCAGAACAAAGGAAACAGACAAGAGCACTTAAAGCCCTCCCTCCAACACAGACCTCACTTCCAGTCCGAATCAACCAATCAGCACTCAACTCAGCTCTTATCAAACGCAATTGATTGGAGAAAATCAAAATATCAAAAAAGAAAAAACAACAATGTGAATGATTTCCATCTTTCAAAAATGCTTGCTACTCCACTCTCTGATTAAGTCTCAATGGCCACACTGTTTGTAAAGAAAATATCAAACATTGTTCAGTTTGGTAAAGTTTTTTTTTCTTCATGTCTCCCCTGCACAACGGAGGAACTAAGAAGTCTATCACTGCATATTTAAAATCTTCAAATCTGTGTTTAACTTGCTTGCAATGCTTTGTTAAGACATCCACTACATTTTGATGAGAAATATTGTGCTTGTGTTCCGAAAACCTGAGCTGTTCTGTGAGGGAGTTTTATGCCAGTGATTTGTACCTTTTGGTTCTATACTGCTACATTAGTCTGAGGCTTTTTTTCCCATGCTGGGTTTGAAGAGGGTGGGGTACCTCGGTGCCACGATCACACAACATTTTAAATCATTATATGAACATATTATATGTTGTGCGTCCTCGTATAATTTGTTAACACAAAAATAAAAATGCACAACTTAAAAACAAATCTAGCTTCATTGGAAGCCAGTAGAGTCTAATTGAGAGTAGAGTGGCGCTCTCAAATTTCTGAGCTCTACAAATTCATCTGAGTAGCCATATTCTGAAGAGTTTCCAGTCTTGTTCATAAACTGTGCACCTTGAAAATAACCAGATCCCCAAAAGGTTAACCTATCAAAGTTAGATGCTTATTTTTATCTGAGGGAAGAATCTCAGAATTGCCTCTCCATGGATCATAATAATATTATCCTTTTGGAAATTGTGGCAGGAGTTTCTTTCATCGATTCAACACCTTCAGACTACACTGACTTATCATTTACAAGCCTAATTCTTAGTGTTGCAACTCTAACGGCCTCTTTTACAAAGCGCTAACAGCCCCGAAGCCCATAGAGATTTAAAGGGCTTTGGGGCTGTTGCTGTGCGGCTTTGTAAAAGAAGCCGTAAATGTTTTTCTTTATTTACTTTTTATATTATTCTGGTTTTTTATTTTATTGATGTGAGACTAACTTCACATCATGTATGTCTAAACCCACAATATCTGGTATAGAGATATCTACTTCATTTCAAAACTCTATTGAGAATAAAACATGCCTTGCTGAACAGCAAGTATATAGTCTCAACTAGTAATAACAGTAGTAGACATAAAAAGAAACTACTTATCTCATGATTCAACTGATTCAATTTATCAGGAAGACTGCATGAATGGTCATTGCGTAAAATGTTAAGCAAAAGCCCTGCACATTTGAAATCCAACGGGACCCGTTTCTCCACCAGCTGGCAACTTCTTCAGAGTTTTAAAGGTCGTGCTGAATGTCTAGCAATCACATAACGTTCGTTTTAATCCAAATATTTTCAATGAAGATTCTAATGGAAAAAATGCAGTATCTGTTACTAAGGATGAAGGATTAGATCCTAACCATATACATTTTGCTTTTGCTTTGTTTAGTTTTAATCTGTTTCATATAATGCTCAGCTCCCTAATGTTGAAAATGTATTTTATGAACCAAATCTACTCAGTCTTCTAGATTGGAGATCACAGATAGTAGTGTTAGTAAGGTAACATCTGCATATGTAAACAATTTAGAAATCTTACCTAGCGCAGCATACTCATTAGTATAGTGGTCTCAAACTCAAACCCTTTGCAGAGCCACGTTTTGGATTTGGCGGTACTTGGAGGGTCGCAGAAAAAATAGTTAATGTCTTATTAAAGAAATGACAATTTTGCATGAGGTAAAACTCTTTATAGTTTATAATTCTTTCCTTTTGGCTAAATTTTAATAATAATATTGTAATTTATAGCTAAAGAGATATGATCAAGAAACTGTTTTATTTTACTTTTGTGATTATGATAAACATACCGAGGGCCTCAAAATAGTACCTGGCGGGCCGCATGTGGCCCCCGGGCCACGAGTTTGAGACCACTGCATTAGTACATTATATAGAATAGGAGAAAAAGGTGATCCATAAGGAATACCACCAACAAGAGGACTACTATAGTCTTCTCATTCTCAATAAGACCTAAGTTTCAAAAGTTCTGAGAATTGATCGAGAGCATTTTCAGTCAGGCCTATGTCACTCAAAAGGGATAATACTCCATGGTCTATCACATCAAAAGAAGTTGAAAGGTCAAATTGCAATATCAACAGTTTCTGAACAGTGGCTAAAACAAGTTTTGCTTCTGTTTTTGATATATCTAATAAAGTCTCAGTACTATATCCCTTATGAAAGCTGAACACAGTCATGGGGCATGTTTAGATCAAAGGAGAAAGGTAGCATGCACACATTCAGTTTTCAAATATGCATGTGGTGTTTTGCTCTCTCTCTCTCATTTTATCCAGAAATATGAGATACAAAATATGCTATCAGTTTTAATTCATGTGCTGTGAAGCTGCTGAGGATGGTACTTCCTCCAATTGATTATGATGTTTTCAACAACTCACAAATCGGGCACTCGACACTCTCCGCTTACTCCCCCTCTCATGCCCACATAACACTCCAATGCCACATAATAGCTCTTCAACAAATATGAATTTATTAGTGGCTACAGCCATAAATGCCATTCTCCAACATCTTTATAAGCATTAAAACAGTAAAAACCAACATTCCAAACAATCATAATAAGTATTTTTACACCTTCGTAACTTGGGTTCCAACTGTCGAAATCTCCGTTAAAACCTACTCCAGCCCATCTAAACCCTCCCAGCCATTGAAGCCCTCCCCAGCCCATCCTCCACCAAACAGCCATACACAGACACAGACCTTGCAAGTCTGCCCAGTACTGGCCTTAGTTCAATTTTTAATATTATTTTCTGATTCTAGATCCTCTGTGTTCATCCCACACTTCTTTGAACTCAGTCACAGTTTTACTCTCCACCACCTCTCTCGGGAGCGCATTTCATGCATCCACCACCCTCTCCGTAAATTAGAACTTCCTAACATTGCCTCTGAATCTACCACCCCTCAACTTCAAATTATGTCCTCTAGTTTTACCATTTTCTTTTCTCTGGAAAAGATTTTGTTCTACATTAATACCCTTCAAGTATTTGAACGTCTGAATCATATCTCCCCTGTCTCTCCTTTTCTCTAGGGTATACATATTAAGGGCTTCCAGTCTCTCATCATACGTCTTCTGGTGCAAGCCTCCTATCATTTTCGTCGCCCTCCTCTAGACTGCCTCAAGTCTTCTTACGTCCTTCGCCAGATACAGTCTCCAAAACTGAACACAATACTCCAAATGGGGCCTTACCAATGACCTTCTTCCTTCTACTGGCTACACCTATCTTTATACAGCCCAGCATCCTTCTGGCAGCAGCCACTGCCTTGTCACACTGTCTTTTCACCTTTAGATCTTCGGACACTATCACCCCAAGGTCCCTCTCCCCATCCGTGCATATCAGCTTCTCTCCAACCAGCATATACGGTTCCTTCCGATTATTAATCCCCAAATGCATTACTCTGCATTTCTTTGCATTGAATTTTAGTTGCCAGGCATTAGACCATTCCTCTAACTTTTGCAGATCCTTTTTCATATTTTCCACTCCCTCTTTGATGTCTACTCTGTTACAAATCTTGGTATCATCTGCAAAAAGGCACACTTTTCCTTCTAACCCTTTAGCAATGTCACTCACAAACATATTGAACAGGATTGGCCCCAGCACCGAACTTTGAGGGACTCCACTACTCACCATTCCTTCTTCCAAGCAATTTCCATTAACCACCACCCTCTGGCATCTGACCAACAGCCAGTTTCTAACCCAGTTCACCACTTTGGGTCCTAACTTCAGCCCTTCAAGTTTGTTCAATAGCCTCCTATGAGGAACTGTATCAAAGGCTTTGCTGAAATCTAAGTAAATTACATCTAGCATATGTCCTCGATCCAGCTCTCTGGTCACCCAATCAAAAAATTCAATCAGGTTCGTTTGGCACGATTTACCTTTTGTAAAGCCATGTTGCATCGGATCCTGTAGCCCATTAGATTCAAGGAAGTACACTATCTTTTCTTTCAGCAACACTTCCAATATTTTTCCAACAACTGAAGTGAGGCTCACCAGCCTGTAGTTTCCTGCTTCATCCCTGTGACCACTTTTATGAATAGGGACCACATCCGCTCTCCTCCAATCCCCAGGAATCACTCCCTTTTCCAGAGATTTGTTGACCAAGTCTTTAATAGGACTCGCCAGAACCTCTCTGAACTCCCTTAGTATCCTGGGATGGATCCTGTCTGGTTCCATCGCTCTGTCCACCTTCAGTTTTTCAAGTTGCTCATAAACACTCTCCTCTGTGAACGGCGCAGAATCTACTCCATTTTCTCATGTAACTTTGCCCGACAATCTCGGTCCTTCTCCAGGATTTTCTTCTGTGAACACAGAACAGAAGTATTTGTTTAGCACATTTGCTTTTTCCTCATCACTCTCCACATATCGGTTCCCAGCATCTTTTAGTTTAGCAATTCCATTTTTCATCTTCCTCCTTTCACTAATATGTCTGTAAAAAATTTTTGTTTCCCTTTTTTACATTTTTAGCCATTTGTTCTTACGCCTGTGCTTTCGCCAGACATATCTCTCTTTTGGCTTCTTTCAGTTTCACCCTGTAGTCTGCACTCCTCTTGTTTTTTTTAATATTTCATGAACACCAACTCTTTCGCCTTTATTTTCTTCGCCATTAGTTTGGAGAACCATATCAGCTTCCTTTTTCTCTTGTTTTTATTGATTTTCTTCACATAAAGGTCCGTAGCCATTTTTATCGCTCCTTTCAGCTTAGACCACTGTCTTTCCACTTTTGTTATGTTCTCCCATCCTAACAGCTCTTTTTTCAGGTACTCTCCAATTGCATTAAAGTCCGTACGTTTGAAATCTAGGACTTTAAGTATTGTGCGGCCACTCTCCACTTTAGCCGTTATATCAAACCAAACTGTTTGATGATCGCTACTTCCCAGGTGAGCACCCACTCAAACATTAGAGATACTCTCTCCATTTGTGAGGACCAGATCCAATTTCGCTTTTTCCCTTATGGGTTCCGTCACCATTTGTCTGAGTGGAGCCTCTTGAAAGGCATCCACAATCTCCTTCCTTCTTTCCGATTCCGCAGATGGAACATTCCAGTCTGCATCCGGCATGTTGAAATCTCCCAACAGCAGAACTTCCTCTTTCCTTCCAAACTTTTGGATATCCACATGTTTTGGATATCTAACTTTTGGATATCCATATGTTATCACTCTTTTCTTTTGCCACCAACAATGTATCAATACTTTCTCCTAGCTGGGTGCTGTGTCTCTGACCCCACCATGATTATTCGCCACTACCTGGGATAGTGAAACTTCAAGCTGTTGAGGCTGGAGTTTCCTCCAGTTGATTATGATGATTTCAGCAACTTATTTTTACTACATTTATATGAGTCTATTGATTGTAAGGCCAACACTCAGGGAGGCAGATGATAAAAACTGCAGTTGATGAATTTGTGGAGTTAGTCGGTCTTTTCTCATTCTCTTCCTTTGGTATATGTGTTCACTTGATGTCCAGATTTTAGTCATTCAAGTGACAAGGCTGCCACCATGTAATCCTGTCCAATGCTATGTCCTTCCAACAATTGAAATTTGCCTTTCAGGTTTTAAGGATGTACTTGAATGAAGTATTGCCTTTCTTGTCATCTCTACCCATTTTTCTGTTGGTCTTAGAATACAAATTTTGTTGTCCTCTATCTTTATAACATGATCAAATGTGAGCTTTTACTAAAACTTGGGCTTCTATGTTGGAGATCCTATATTGTCACCTTATATTGCACATAGATCTCAAATGCTTGAGTTGCCTGAGATGTTATCAGTAAAGCATCAAGATTCACATCTGTACATCACTGCAGACAATGCTATTGCTTTGTACACTTTGAGCTTAGTGTTCAGTCTTGTCCCCTTCTTTTCCATTAGGCAATTATGTCATCTACCAGAGGAAAGGTTTGCCTTGGCAATGTGCTGTGTAGTCAGCATGGGTGGAATTAGAAAAAATGCTTCCAAGATAAGAGAATTTGTTAGCTGCATTAAATCAAGTTCCCTTGATGAAAGGGACAGCCAACTGATACATGACCTCTGCCTTTTCCAAACTGACAGTGATCCCAAAGTGTTCAGCTGCCTGATAAGTTAGATGTCCTCTAGTGTGTAGACTACTGTTGCACAGTCTTCCACAAACAGTTCCAAGATAATAGATTCTGCCACCATTGAGCAAACCTGTAGGCATCTCAAGTTGAACAATTCTCCATCTGATTATGATTGAATGTAAATATTACAATCTGTCCTGGAAGGCATTTAGGAGCATCATGAAAAAGACAACAAAGAAGAATGTTGGCACTAATATGTCAGCTCATTATGTCTCATTATAGACTGAAAGACTTGATTCTATAAAGTCCACCTAAAGTTAGGTGCCCATATTAGTAATTACTTTAATTGAGCAATAGGCTTAATCAGTGTTGATATTGGCACTATACACCTCACAATCAGCTGTAATTGAACTTAACTGAAATGCACCTAACTCGAAAATCTTGACTCTTTAAAAAGTAGGTGCCTAGGCCAAAGCGCCTGCACTAAAAGTAAATGTAGTTAGAGGTGGATCAAGAGCATGTTCTTAAGCCAGGCGCCTCTTTGTGAATCAGGTGCCATTAGGCTCTGATATCGGCGCCTAACCGTAGGCATAGAAAACCCTGGCATAAATTGGGGACGCCTAAATGTTAGGATGTTGAATGCTGCCTAAACACAATTATTTAAGAAGGAATGGCCTTATAGAAATAGGGTGACCATGTTACTCATTCTAGAAGGGAGACTTTTTGGCCAGTTATGGTTTTAAAATTACATCCCAAAGCAGTGTAGTATTTGTAGTCCATGAATCTATCCATTGAAATCAGTGCTGCAGGTCCCATAATGCACTAGAATAAATTTGGCAAAAATCCAAGACTACCCAAAAAGTCTCCCTTCTGGAATGGGTAACCTGGTCACCTTATATAGAAATCTGTCATGCTTGTAATGCTGCTACAGTGATGTGAAAAAGTATTTCCCCTACTCTTCCTTCCCGATTTCCCCTGTTTTTTAATACATCACACTGAATGGTTTCTGATCATTAAACAAAATGTAATATTAGACAAAGGGACCTCAGTAACACATAACACAGTTTTTAGATGATTGTCATTTATTTAAGGACAAGTTATCCAACACCATATTACCCATGTGAAAAAGTAATTGCCCCCTAAACCTTCATCAGCAATAATTACAACCAAACACTTCCTTATAATTTCATATCACTGTTGAAGAATCTTAGCCCATTCTTTGCGGAAAAACTTTTATTCAGACACATTTGATAGTTTTCATGCATTAATTGCTCATTTCCATAGTATCTACATTGGGTTCAAATCAGGACTCCTCAGCCATTCCAGAAGTAGAGTAGCTATTGTGTTTTGAATCATTATCTAGCTGCATAACCCAATTACACTTCAGCTTACAGACAGATGACCAAACATTCTCTGCAAGGATTTTCTTGTACAATGCAGAATCCATACTTCCTTTAATAATGCCCTACATTTCCAGGTCCTGGGGCAGCAGAACATTCCCATACCATCACAGTACCACCACCATGTTTGACTGTTAGTATGATGTTCTTATTCTGATATTCTGAAAACCTTACTGGCAAAAAGAGTACTCCAGGACCAACTTGGGAAGCATTGGTCTATGATGAGGACATCCTATGACATTAATAGGTACACTTTAAAAACAAATCAAGGAACATATTTTTCACTCTGTGTACAGGTAAACTGTGGAATTTACTGCCAGAGGATGTGATAAACGGAGTTAACGTTCCTGAGTTTAAAAGGGTGTAGACAGGTTCGTAGAAGAAAAGACCAGAAACAATTCTTAACCATGTAGACTTGGGATACCACTGCTTATCCCTGGATATGAACAAGAAGGATTGGAAAATCTTTGGAATTCTGCCAAGTACGTCTGTTTTGTATTACTCACTGTCGGAGACTGATCTTGGTGAAACTTTGTCATTTTTTTATTATGGTGGTATGTGTATTGTTGGGATTGTGGTCAATATCTCTTAAGACATACTGAAGGGCAGATTTAAAAGAGTTGACATGTTCTGCCCATTATATCAGGAATTTAGCACCATCTGCTGACGGAATGAGTACACTGCCATTTGATATAGGGCTGTAAACAGCTTGGATACCTTGATAGAAGAGTAGTGTTTTGTTTATCTGCTGCTTTTTGAAGTTCTCTTGTTTGTCTTCCCATTGTGTTTTGTAGTTTGGTACGAACATTATACTTGACTTGGACATATCAAGCCTTATTTGAGGGGACTTGACAATATATGCACTGTGAAGTATGTGCATCGTGTCTAGAACTTGAACTATTTCTGTCATTTTCATCAAACCAGATCTAGTGTTTTCTTTAAAGTTTAGTTCCTATGCTTTGAAAATACTAAGAAATGAGTATAGTTTTTCTTAGAAAAGTAGCTTTTAAGTGGCACATATGCACTTCAAACATGAGCTGTTCAAAATTACCTATACCAGTGTTTATGAACACACGGTATGAATACGCAGGCCACCTGTTGGGGGTATGCATCCTGGTTGCTGCCAGGGATCCCTGCCTATGCTCCGCTGAAGCTGCTGAGAATTCCTCCCTGCCTCCCTGTCTGCCTGCTGCACTACCCCCCACCCCCTAGCAGCAACTCCGCGCAGGGACGGGCCATGGAGTGTGCAGCGACTCACACGCAGCCGGCCTACAAGCCTTCTCCCCAATGTCAATTCTGATGTTGGAGAGAAGATTCTGGGCCAGACAATTGCTGCCTAACTGGCCCGGAACCTTCTCTTCGACATCAGAATTGATATCGGGGAGGGGGGGAGGCTTGTGGGCCAGCAGTGTGTGAGTTGCTGCCCACGCCATGGCCTGTCCATGTGCAGAGTTGCTGCTGGGGGGGTGGGGAATGAGGCGTGTCAGCTCCAGCGAGGTGGCAGGATCAGCTTCGGGGGTGGAGGGTGGTGCAGCGGGCGGGCAGACAGGGAGGCAGGGAGGAATCCCCACTGGCAGCAGCTTCAGCAGGAGGCAGGCAGAGATCCCCAGTGGTGCCTGCGGATTCTGTGGACAGGTCAGCTTCGGGGGGGTCATGAATTTGACTCAGAAGGAAGGGAAGGCATGAACATGGGGCACTAACTTGGGAAATAGGAGGGAGGAAATAGGAAGGGAGAATTGATGTCATGAGTGTGTGAATGAGAAATGATGCACATAGAGAAAGGAAGAAAGGAAAATTGGGCACAGAGAGAGAGAGGAGTGAGGTAGAGATGCCTCGGGAATAGAAGGATTAGAGGGAGAAATGTTGGATATGGTGGTGGAGAGGGCAGATTGAAGGGGATGCAAGGGGGAGGAATGTTGGACATAGTGATGGAGGGGGAAATGTGGCATTGTGCTAGAGAGGGGTGATAGAAGGAGAAATGGGCATGGGGCTGGTGGGCAGTGGTGAAAAATGCTGCATATGATCTGGGGGATGAGAGAGGGAGAAATGTTGGATGTGGCAGTAGAGGGGGTAGGAGAAATGCCTGGATCTCTCAAGACAGATGAACAGTGAGAGATCGACATGTTGCCAATAGGGGTGGAGGAGAGAGGAAGAAAAGTTGGACTTATGGAGGGACAGAGAGAGAGAGAGAGAGAGATGTTGGTGGGGGAAGGGAATGGGGTCTAGAGGAAAGGAAGTGTGCAGGAGGCAGAAAGAAAGAAATATTGGAAATGCAACCAGAGACTCATGGAAATCACCAGACAACCGAGGTAGGGAAAAAATTATTTTCAATTTAGTGATCAAAATGTGTCAGTTTTGTGAATTTATATCTGCTGTCTATATTTTGCTCTATATTTGTCTATTTTTCTATAGTTGTTACTGATTGCATATTTCAAAGTAATGTGCCTTGATCTAAAACAAAAAAAACCCAAATATAAATGATGATTAACATTTTTTTAATGTACAGTATGCTTTGTGTTTTTTTAATTTTGTGGTTACCTTTATGTATTAATAAGATTATAATGTATGTACCATGTATGAAAAATGGCTGGAAGAAATTGCATTACAATTAGTACTATTATTATGTGGGTGGGGTCCCGGCAGAGCTTGGGTGGGTCTGGGGTGGAGCTTGAGCGGGGATACTCAGTTGGTATTTGTTAGGTTTAGGGGGTACTTGGCTTGAAGTTGAGAAATACTGCTCTATACTGTATATCAGTAATTCAAATGTGCCTTAATTTACCATCCAAACTCATTGTGTAATTAAAATTTTTCTTTCTGTATTCTCAATTAGCTCAGCAATGGCTTGCTTCTCTGCCAGAAGAAACCATTTTTTGTTTTCTTTTTCGTATTTTTGGATTTAGCCAGAGGTGGATAAGAGATCACCCCTTTTGCTCTTTATTTCTCTGTGGATAAGCTTTTTGTTTCATTGTCTGAAGTTGGATTTGGTGTGGTCCTTTCTTTCATTGCAGGGGATGGATTATGGGGTAAGGAGAGATAGGGAAACTGGGCCTCTTCTCCCTCGAACAGAGGAGATTGAGAGGGGACATGATCGAAACATTCAAGGTACTGAAGGGAGTAGATAAGGACAGGTTGTTCACCCTCTCCAAGGTAGGGAGAACGAGAGGGCACTCTCTAAAATTGAAAGGGGATAGATTCCGTACGAACATAAGGAAATTCTTCTTCACCCAGAGATTGGTAGAAAGCTGGAACGTTCTTCCGGAAGCTGTTATAGGGGAAAACACCCTCCATGGATTCAAGACAAAGTTAGACAAGTTCCTGCTAAACCAGAATGTATGCAAGTAGGGCTAGTCTCAGTTAGGGCACTGGTCTTCGACCAGAGGGCCGCCGCGTGAGCAGACTGCTGGGCACGATGGACCACCAGTCTGACCCAGCAGCGGCAATTCTTATGTTCTTATGGCAGGGACGTTTATCTTTACCATATTATTTGAGCCTTTAATTGGGATGTTCATTATGTCTGCATTTGTATGCACAGTAGTTATTGTTGAACATCAAAACTGATGACAAAGAGTTGTAATTTTGAAGGTTTTTGTCATTGTATTACTGTCGTCATCAATAAAACACTGTTGAAACTTAAAATAATTTTCACCCCTTTTATAAAGCCTCGCTAGTAGCTGCCGCTGTGGTATCTGCCCTGTACCCCTTAGAGATTTAAAGGGCTTTGGGGATTTTGCCATGCGGCAGCTACTAGCACGACTTTGTAAAAAAAAAAAAAAAAAAGGGAGGGGGGCTAAAGATGAGCTAAAGATAAGATATGAAATCTATTTGAATTGGTTTCTAATTTTTTAAGATTCAGTGAGAGAGTTTGTTTTTCAGACCACAGTTATATCTTCACCTTCTTTGTTCCAGTTTGGGCCATAGATGAAAGGCTTTTGTTTGTAGGGAAGAGCAGCTTACAATGCGGGAGGAAAGCAAATGTACTGTAATTTACCTGTCCTACTTCTGAATCCTTCTCTTGTTGTGATCTTTAGAGAAACATGTATTATACTGCCATAATTATTCAATTACTGTAGTGTCATTTAGCAGCCTAAAGGAAGAGTCATGCCGTGGTTGCTGTAATGTTTAAATAAAAAAAAAAACTATAATCATTGTAATAATTATGCATATAAAACAGCTAGCTTATTAAACTATTAACAGTTAATACTTAACTCTGTTCTAGTTATCTAAGATTAATATAATAATCCCTATTGGGAGAAAATAAGGAACAAAATATAGAGCATATATGTTATGTAATACATAAGAACATAAGCAATGCCTCCGCTGGGTCAGACCTGAGGTCCATTGTGCCCAGCAGTCCGCTCACGCGGCGGCCCAACAGGTTCAGGACCTGTGCAGTAATCTTCTATCTATACTCCTCTATCCCCTTTTCCAACAGGAAATTGTCCAATCCTTTCTTGAATCCCAGTACCGTACTCTGCCCTATTACGCCCTCTGGAAGTGCATTCCAGGTATCCACCACACGTTGAGTGAAGAAACATGATTTCCATCTGAAAACAATTCCATACAAACATTAAACCAGAACACTCGGGGCCAAATTTTATTAAAAAAAACAAACAAAAACACACTTAAAAAAGTGGCACTGATGAATATGGCGCTCGGATTATACAAAACTTAGGTGCATGTCACAGAATCGCATTGAGCGATGCTCATGCAAGCCTAGGGTGCCTAAATAGATGGGACAGGCATCCTTATTTCAAATACATTTCTCTTTCTGTTCCCTTTGCAGAATTGCAAGTCACTTAATCCCCCAGTGCCCCAGGTACCTTAAATAGAACACAGATGCAGTCTTTACAGCAGGGAATGCCCTTCTCCACAACAGCTTGTTGTAGCAAATAAGCCTTGATAGCAGAGGGTAGCAAATTCTGCTGAAAGGGGTCCCATATTTCACCTAACGTAGTGGTTCCCAACCTGGTCCTGGGCAGAAGTCACCTCAGCCAGTCAGATTTTCAGGATATCCACAATGACTATTCATGAGACAGATTGTCATGCAATGGAGGCAGTGCATGCAACTATCTCAAGGATATTCCTTGTGGATATCCTAAAAACCTGACTGGCTGGAGTGCCTCTAGGACCAGGTTTGGGAACCATTGCCCTAAGGTTTCTTCAGAGGAAATGCTGACTCTGTTTTGAAAGCTGTAACATTTTTTTAAAAAGTGTAATTTACAAAAGGAGTTAAAAGTGCCACAACAGCCCTTGAGGGCTGCAATCATGTCGGGTTTTCAAGATTTCCTCAGTGAATATTAAGGAGATCTATTTGCATACACTGCCTTTGTTATATGCAAATAGACATCAAACATTTTCATTGGGGAAATCCTGAAAACCTGAATGGCTTGCAGGCCCTCAAGGACCATCATTAAGTACTCCTGCCCTGTAACAATAGCTTGCCCTGAGCATCCAGGAGATGTGTATAGCGCTGTTTATTCCTAGTAGCAGTATAAAAATTAATAGTAGTAGCAGCTTGACCAGCTAGCCTTCACACTTTAAATAGAGCCAGAATTACCTGCTATATTCTCCACATAACTAACCCTGAATTTGGGGGGAAAACACTTCAACTCAGGTTTACAGCCTCATCTAGAGTGTTTTTCCTAATGCAAGTGGCAGAAAAGACATCAGACCTACATATCCATGAAACAATAGTCAATGAGCACAAAATTAAATGGTCAACATTCCCAAAGCAAATGTTCAGCTCAGAATGAAAGAAGAAACAGGAGCCCCTTTAAAGATCTTCAAAACATTCCAACCGATGCTTCAGAAAAAAAAAAACCCTACCATTCAATTTGGGCATTCAAATCTGTGGGTTCCACTGTATTAAACAAAACAAACAAAAAAAATCCAGCATTGTTCCCTCTGATGCATGCCTTTGTGTGCTCTCCTACTGTGGAAATTTTAACTCCTTATGTTTTCCCCCTTTTTCTTCCTTAATTTAACAATTATTTTATTTGCATTGGTGATGTTTTGTATGTTCCCTATTGTTGATTTGATCAGGGATGTATTGCCCCATCATTAATGGAGTGGTACAATGGTTCTTAAACCTATCTTGGGGGACCTCAGCCAGTTGGATTGTCAAGATATCCCTAATGAATATGTATGAGGCATATTAGCATGCCTATTACCTCTTTTATAGGCAAATCTTCCTCATACATATTCATTAGGGATATCTTGAAAAGCCAACTGGCTGGAGTTCCCCCTGGACAGGTTTAAGAACAACTGGAGTGGTGGATTGCTATACTGACTATACCTTTATACACTGAGGTTATCCTGAGAGTATGACAAACCTATGTAGACTTGTTGCCACACAGCTTGAATTGTGATTTTTGAATGCATGAATTTTTTATTTATCTAAACGTTGATTTTAGTACCTAGCAAAAACCCAAATAGTAGCAACATTCCATGCTACCGATCCAAGGCAAGCAGTGGCTTCCCCCTTGTCTTTCTCAATAACAGACTATGGATTTTTCCTCCAGGAAATTGTCCAAACCTTTCTTAAAACCAGCTACGATAACCGCTTTCACAACAATCTCTGGCAACACATTCCAGAGCTTAATTATTCTCTGAGTGACAAAATATTTCCTCCTATTGATTTTAAAAGTATTTCCCTGTCATTTCGAGTGTCCCCTAATCTTTATAATTTTTGATGGAATAAAAAATTGGTCCACTTATACTCGTTCTACTCCACTCAGGATTTCGTAGACTTCAATCATATCTCCCTTCAGCCATCTCTTTTCCAAGCTGAAGAACCCTAACCTTTTTAGTCTTTCCTTATATGAGAAGATTTCCATCCCCTTTATCATCTTGGTCTCTCTTCTTTGAACCTTTTCTAGTTCTGCTATATCTTTCTTGAGATAAGGTGACCAGAATTTGAATGCAATACTCCAGGTGAGGTTGTACCATGGAGCGATACAAAGGCATTATAACATTCTTAGTCTTATTAATCATTCCTTTTCTAATAATTCCTAGCATCTTGTTTGCTTTTTTGGCTGCTGCCACACATTAGGCGGAAGGTTTTATTGTACTGTCTACAATGGCACGTAGATCTTTTTCTTGGACGTTAACCCCCAAGGTAGATCCTAGCATCTGGTAACTATGATTTGGGTTATTCTTCTCAGTGTTCATCACTTTGCATTTCTCCACATTAAATTTAATCTGCCATTTGGATGCCCAGTCTTCCAATTTCCTAACGTCTGCCTTCAATTTTATGAAGAGATTTACCCAAGGCAGTGTACAGCAAGTACAATTTAACATAAAACAATTTTGTTAACAGTTGAGGAGTTGAGCCAACTCAGGAGTAGGAGGGATTGGGAGGGGAAAATGTTATATTTTAATTGCACTGAATCTGCGGAATTTGTATCTCTTCTGTACTACAGTATATAGGGTATCCTAAATTAGGCACCTGTTAGATACCCAACTGTGGGTATGTAAATGGGAGATAATGGTAGTTTAGCACCAAAATGGCAGATACACACATAAGTGCACTTAGGCCTATGCCAGTAATTCCTAAACTGGTCCTGGAGGTACCCCAGCCATTCAAGGTTTCAAGATACCCAAAATGAATATTCATGAGAGAGATTTGCATGCACTGCCTCCACGGCATGCAGGATCTCTCTCATGAATATTCATTGCGGATATCCAGAAAATCTGGCTTCAGGACCAGGGTTTGGAACCACTGGCCTATGCTAAAACTGGGCGCCTAAGTGTTCTCACTTGTAACTGCAAAAGGGTGCGTTGTTATGGAAGGGGCATGGGAAGATCATGGGCATTTCTATTATTTTAGTGCACTCTTTAAAGACTATTCCCATTTGTGTAATATTTAGGCCTGCCCACTTAGAGCAGTCATTATTATAGCATGTTATTAGATTGATTATTTGCTGCCTTTCTTTAGTACAATCATAGACCTGGCTTAAGTGATCATGCCTAAAGTTGGGCTCCCAAATGTTGACTTATGCTGGAATTTTATAACAGATTAGGCACACTAATGTGCCATTGTAGAATACTAGCTGAACACCATAATTTTAGGCACCTAAGATTGAGCACCCTTTATTGAATTAATCCCTTGTTGCCGTTTGTATAAGTGTACCATGTGCTGCACCATAAAATGCGATATCAATGTTCAATTAACAAATTGAATTTAAAACTAGCATTTACAATGTATATAAATGTTCCAGTAAATGTTTTCTGCTGTACAAGTTTAAAATGTGCATCATTTAATGCTATTTTTTTCTTTTCTTTTACAGTTACTGGTTGACAAATAAGGTTCACATCAAGCGACCCAGTACTGGTCTCCTCATGTATACTCTTTCCACCAGATTTTGTGATGAAATTCATTTGTATGGATTCTGGCCATTCCCTGAAGATTTCAGTGGAAAAGCAGTGAAATATCATTATTATGATGACCTAAAATATAGATACTTTTCTAACGCCAGCCCACACAGGATGCCACTAGAATTCAAGACGTTAAACGTACTGCATAATAAAGGTGCACTTAAATTAACGACAGGCAAATGTGTGCAGCAATAAAAGGGTACTGGAAATACAATAGGTACAGGATATGCAGCTTATCCGAAGCTCTGTGTTGTGGTACGAATTGAACCCTAAACTATATTTCAGAAACCACTAAGTTCTTCGAAAGGAAAATTATTCAAGGTACATTACCAGCCAAAAGAGTTGGAAGGTGCTACGGGAACTTAAATGTCATCAATCCTAGGGTCTGAGAATATGTCAGATTTACGAAGAAGGTAACGTCTGCCAGATGCAAGTACGGAATTTACCAAGGAACTATGAAAATCAAATTGCTCATGTATGCTGATTTGAAACTGTAAAGGCCAGCTGCTCGGCATAATCTTCCCATAGGAATAGAGGGCATTTATTATTGGAACACTGGAATTTGTAGAGTATTGAGAACTCATAAAATTAAATAAATGCCTTCAGTCAGATGACTATCTGACCCTGTACTATAGTTGATTTTGTTAGTTTTTAATTTCTTTTTTCTGTCTCTGTTATTTTTTGCTTTGGTGAAATAGGGTACTAGAAGACTCAGTGATTAAATAAAAACAAATCATGATATGGTAAAGAAAGAGATGTGATAATGATATCTAAAAAGCTGGTCCAACTTATCATGGACAGTTCACAGCTGGACATTATTTCTAACTGCAATAGGGCATACCAGCCATGCTTCAAGGAAAAGTGTCTCTTGTTACGTGCCATTGAAGGTGCCCTTACTTTTGGTACCAAAGATAATGATGATTTTGTATACTTGTCTTTTTTTATGGGGATAACATGTAAATCTAGAACTGTGATGCTATAATGCTGGAACAAAATTAGACTTGTGGGACCTTTCGTTTACTGTAGATTTTCTAAACTCTTTTAATGAAGTGTCTAAGCAAAACTTTTGTGTAGCAGTTTATTTTTAGAGAGAAGTTGTTTATTGATCCCTTGTACTATACACATATTCAGATGGGATTTAGATGAGTATTCTCATTTGAATGTGAGTGTTATACTGCATTGTATTCACGTTTCCAGTCTTTAATTGTATGGAAACTACTTTGTCTTTTGAGAGAATTATTTATGATGTTTTGATAAAACGGAACAAAAATTGCATATGGCACCTGAATTTTAAACTTCAAAGAAAATCAATTACCTGGACAATTCAGATAATGAGCACTGGTAATCAAATAAATGACAACAAAAAGAGCTTGAAAATCTCAAACATTTCCTATTGTATACTTGAAAAAAGGGTTTCAAAAGAATGCATACAACCTGCAGAGTAATTGACTTAAGCACATGCAATCTTATTTTCTTCCTGCCTTTTACATTTTCCTGTTTATATTATTAAATGAGAAGCAACACAAGCTGTGAAGAAAAAAAAAGATTTTGCTTGTAATGCATAGAAAAATTGAAAAGTCATCATAACAGAATTGGTTCAACAAATGCCCCAAAAAGAGGATTTGTGCCAGAATCTTAAGCTTATTTATGACTGAAGTGCCTCCAACACCAAAGTCCAACACAACCTTGTTTTCACAAAAAGCAAGCTTTCTTCTGATGATTCAGTTTGTCTTTGTTTCTGTACATTTTATTCTGTTTGTTCCACAGTTTGTATTTTTTTCTGGCTGCATTGCTAGTCGGTTTTTGATTCAGGTGCTTGTGTATGAATTCCAATTTTGAAATGACACTGGAGAAATAAAACTGCAGTTTGTAACTTATTTATTTTGGTTTAAAGTTTATAAAATTCTATAAATTTGGCCTGGTACTCAGGTTTGCAACCTTTTAAAAAGTATTTCTAGTAGAATATACTTTAGAAAATAAGTGACCACAGTATTGAGTAATGCTAATTTGGATACCCATAGTGACATTTTTTATTAATAATAATAATAATAAGGGGGAATTCATTAAGGGGGAGTGTGTGCCAAATGCTAAGAAACCCATAGGAATATAATGGACATCGTAATGTTTAGTGCGCTCTAATTGTTTAATGCATGCTAAATCAGTTAGCACCCCTTGATGAATTGCCCTCTAAGTAGTCTGAACATTTTTTAACCTTTTCCTCCTTGTTTGAAAATGGGAAAAGTAGAAATAATGATCATCAAGTAATGATACTTGACTGAGTGACCCTTTTACTAAAGTGAACAAATGAGAACTACAAAGCTTCTTTGCTAACTATTGGGGCCAAGTGTACTGTTTCTTAATGCAGACGTACACTTACCTCACATTAACTGAATCGCAGAATATCGCATTTAACATCATCTAATGAGGTAGAATTAAGGATGACATTTTAGAAAGGATTGTTGTACTAATCACCTTTGTTTTACTTCAAGCACAAATTACAACACAAGTTGATGTGGTTAAGTGAACACTCAGACCCACAGCTGAGGTCCGGTGAAACAAGTTCACGGAACAGCTATTAAGGAGACCATCATTGTTGTTCACAGTCTCCTCCACCAAACAAAGACTAAATAACAGCACATAAACTTGAAGAAAATAAAATAATAAATTTGACAGCAACTTAACTTTGAATGGTGTGGATGATACACATAACTGCTCCGGGCTCCTCCGTTTATTCACAATACCAACCCCCCAACCTAGGTTTCACCCGCTGGCTTCTTCAGGAGGGGTACGGCACAAACACTCCATACTGCTCACACACGCACTGCGTGTATGCAGTATGGAGTGTTTGTGCCGTACCCCTCCTGAAGAAGCCAGCGGGTGAAACCTAGGTTGGGGGGTCGGTATTGTGAATAAACGGAGGAGCCCGGAGCAGTTATGTGTATCATCCACACCATTCAAAGTTAAGTTGCTGTCAAATTTATTATTTTATTTTCTTCAAGTTTATGTGCTGTTATTTAGTCTTTGTTTGGTGGAGGAGACTGTGAACAACAATGATGGTCTCCTTAATAGCTGCTCCGTGAACTTGTTTCACCGGACCTCAGCTGTGGGTCTGAGTGTTCACTTAACCACATCAACTTGTGTTGTAATTTGTGCTTGAAGTAAAACAAAGGTGATTAGTACAACAGTGATTTATAAGTATCACCTTGGATAAAAATATTCCCTTGCTGTTTTTTGATTTTAGAAAGGATGTCACATACAGCACCAGTTTATCATGCATTTTAGAACAGGATGTGCCAACATACAGCCTGTTCTAAAATATTTGAGAAATGGACATTCATATCTTGGTGGCATCCCAGCACGAATGTCTATTTTACAAACTAAAACACCCGAATTTATGAATGGAGCAGCCCTAGCAATGTCCATCTTAATCAAATGGCAACATAGATGCCCTTATAGAGAAGTGAGCTGAGAACCAACAGACATATGTTCAAGACTTATTTTACCTATTTGTATTATTTGTGTGTATGTGTGAGCCCTCCATAGAAAAATAACTACTGTACCTGAATGTACACTGCTTCAATAGCATTCAGGCTTGCAAGTTTCGTAGAAAGAATGGACAGGCCTCAGGGCCCCCTGACCTTCTACCATGGAACCTCTCCCCCCCCCCAAACACTCCCTATTCTACTGGAACTATCTGATCCAAGGCATCTGCCTAGGGCGCCCCATGTCAGGACACTTCTGGACTGAGCACCCAGCACAGGAAAGCCCTTGACCAGACATTAACCACACTGCTGAACTAGTAATACTTACCTGGTCTGGAAAGGCATTCAGCAGTGTTCTCATTCTACTGCTGTTTTGCAAAGTGGTGATGATGCCTGACCCCCTAGCACCATGTTAGAAGGAACATCTAGGGGTCAGTTTGCCAAATAAAGGATTTCCTCTCTTATTGAGAAGCAATGCCATATACAACACAACTAGAGATCAGGTGGCATTTTCCAAGACAGCAGCAGGATGAGGAGGACACCGTTGCATTCCTCCTAGAATCAGTAAGAAGTATTGGTCAGTCAACATAATGAGATTTGTTTGGTTAACAAACTCCTATGCCAAATGCCCTTAATCAGATGATTTTTGGGGTGTGATGGTAGGTCATAAGTTCTCTGAGGTCAAATGCTGCACTTCATCTCAGATGACCTTGATGCTCCCATGTAGGATCTTTACTTGTAAATGTTTTATGTTAAGGGGAATGAAAAACAAACACCAAATTCATTTTTTTTCATTGGTACCAGTTCCCAATCCTGATGGATTTGCAGCCAATTTCCATGCCAACCATACTACCCTTTAGTGCAGAGGTTGTCAACCTGTCTTCAGAGCACACCTCCTCAAGTTTTCAGGATAACAACAATGAATCGGCATGAGATAAATTTGCATACATTACCTCTATTGTATGCAAATATCATGTATATTCATTGTGGATATCCTGCATTTCCCTGTCTCTCTTCCTTTATCCCATAGTCCACATCTTCCCTCTGTTCCTTAGCACCTCCCCCCCCCCTCAAATGTGCTTCAGCTGCAGCAACTTCCAGGGAATTTCTCCTCTCCCTTTCTATTGCCCTGATTGGTCCAGCATATTTTTTTTCTAAGTCTCTCTCTCACTGCAGCCCTTTCAACTATCTGGGTGATAGCAAAAGTACCAGAGCCAGCAATAATACAAAACAAGTACTGTGGATCCTTCACGTTTCTCTCCTCTCAAAGGCCTGGCCATATCCTCCTGCAGCAATAGGAAGAACATAATGGAAAGGGGTAGGATGTGACCAGGCCTTTGAACATTTGGGAGCTAAAAGTCTCCATAGCACTCATTTGCTTGCTTTTACAACTGTTTTTGTTGCTACTGACCCAGCTATTGAAAGGAGCTATGGCAAAAGGGAGGGCTGGGCCTGTCAAGCCCATGAGACTTGGCCCTTTTCAACGCCCCTAGGTCTTCAGATACCTGAGGTCAGCATCCAGGGACCCTCTTCCCTGCAGTGTTGTATGGTGAGGGCTTTCAGGGAATTCAGTGAATCCCCAGCTCTAGACCCCTTCTGTTTTATTTTTTTGTTTACTTTTTGCTTGATGCAGTTTGATGTGTTGAATAGTAGCCTGATCAACCAGTCAAACTGCATCAAACAAAAAATGAACCAAAAAAAACCAAACAAACAGTGCTCTTGGGCTGGGGATTCTCCAATCCCCTTGAAGGTCCTGTCAGTATGGATCTGAATTTGGCTGAGCAACTTCTGCCTATTGCCTGCTCAGCCAATCATAGAGCAGTGCCCTAAGGGCTTTAAGGGTGTGGTGCGAATCCCCTGAAGGCCCTGACCATACACCACTGCTTTCCTGGTATATCGCTAGGGATGAAGGCCTGCATGTGCTCTTAGTTAACTTTTCTTCCTTTCCTGTTTTTCTGCAGAATCCTACAGCCCTGATGTATTCAATTAAACAGCCATCACTGGCTTTTTTTAAAGAATAGGTTCATTCAGCCTTGAATCTCAAGTGGGATAGCTAAGAGGCAGAGGTGCCATCTTACTGGCTCCTCTACCTCCTAGATATCCCACCTAGGAGGGAGAGTACTAGCAAAAGACATTTACATCCCAGGTAGGGCCAGGTTGTGAAGGAAATTAGGGCTTTGGGGAGCCATGGCTGATGTGTCCATGGCGGGATTTGGTGTTTGGGGGATTATAACTTGGAGAAGGAGAAGGATTGCCACTCAAGGGGAGGGGGTCAGAACTCTTGATGGGGGGAGAGTCAGGAGGAGGCTCAGGTACTTTTGGTGGAGGGATGGGTGGGAGACAGCTCAGAAGATAGCTTGACCATCTAAGTCAGTGACCCCCAAAGTCTACTACTATTGCCTTCAAACAGTTGGCTGAAATGCTCTTCAAATCTTGTAAATGCATTAATTTCAGTCTTGCCCATTTGATATAGTAACTGCAAACAACCTCATAAGTGTGTTACTCAGGTGTCTCATTTATGGAATTTGTTACTGTTGACAATCCAAAATAAAGTGAAATTTTAAAATATATCTTTGAAGTGTTGTAGAATCAATTTTAGTATTAATTTTTAATAACCAGACTAAACAAGCAGGTCAAGACGGTTAACAAAATTAGGCTGGCTTTTATCAGGCTGCGTTAGAGATTTTTAGCGTGGGCTGGCGCGGTAAATGCTCAGACAATTCTAGAATTACTACGAGCATCAGAACACTTACCTAACCAGCCTGCGCTAAAAACCTCTAACACAGCTTGATAAAAGAGGGGGTTAGTAGCATGTGTAAGCTTGAAATCTTTTTGTAGCTCTCTGAACTTTCTCATATTCACACTGTGGCCCTTGACATGAAAAAAGTTGGAGACCTCTAATCTATGTTTAGTCCATTTCCATCAAAAAATGATTTGAAGCAGATTACAACTATGAACTAATACAAATTAGAAGATATTTTTATAAAATCACCTTACCAACATTTCCAAACCATCCTGTCTTTAGATATCACATTCTTCACTTTAAAAAATATGAATAACAAATCAGTAAAAATAATCATGCATTTAATTTCTTCTGAAAGAAAATATGACTTAAAAAAAAAATAATAACATTATTACCTTGGCAGTGCATTCCAATCACATGGAGCTAGTCTACACTCTAGTGGCTAATAAAATCTGAAATCCATAACTAATGGTAGGGCTAACAACAGTTGGTTCTCAGATCTCAAAAATCTCTAGCCTATAAACTGCTGTATTCTGAGCATCTGCAAACTGCCATAATGTGCTTTATTGCACTAGTCTGGCTGAGAGATCGACATCATGAACCTCCTCAAATATTCCTTCTCCTTTGTAAAATGTAATTTGCCTATTCAATTGTAAATGTAAGAATTATTTTTTAACCACCATGTTTATCTGATTCTCAATAGACAAATCGGTGTCTCTAACCGCTAAGAAAGTAGAAACACAAACATCGAAGACCAAATTTCCTCTTGCCAGCTTCCTATTCATTGCCTGTGATGCACCCCAGGAGTTGGTTCTTGCCTCTACTCTATTTAGTATTTCTTGATACTTCTACTTGTCTTCACACAATCCCTTGGATTTGTTCCATATGCATATGCAGATAATTTTCAGATAGTTGCTACTAAATCTCTCAATTCTATGCTATCATAGTTGACTGACTATATGCTATAGTTGACTGACTTTGTTCTCATTGTCCCAAGCTCAATGTAGAGAAATGCCG
Organism: Geotrypetes seraphini; assembly: GCF_902459505.1. Lineage (NCBI taxonomy): Eukaryota > Metazoa > Chordata > Amphibia > Gymnophiona > Dermophiidae > Geotrypetes > Geotrypetes seraphini. Next base: position 549,664,599 of record NC_047084.1, read on the forward strand.
GGTCTTACTATACAGTTATCCAGTGCATCCCTCACTTTTGATACAACCCTAAATTTCTGGCACCACTCTTCCTATTGTAGAGTCTACAAAGGTACTAGGAGCTAAATTCACTAAGGCCACGGATCCGATCCAATCCGTGAGCGATCCGATATGTAGCTGGGGGGCTGATTCACGAATCGCTCTCATGTAAATGAGGGCAATTGGAATCACGCCCCCAACTGACCGTATGGATCGCTCTCCAGCAATCCTGATGCATGCGCAGACCATCTCTAGATGGTCTGCGCATGTGCTGGCCCTCCGTGCTATATATTGGAAAGAAAATCTTTTTTTTACTACTTTTTTTGTTTTCTTTTTTGCAAGCCCGTGGTTTTAACCCGCTTTAAATCCATGGGTTAAAACCACAGGCTCAAACTGTGGGGGAAGGCAAGGAGAGTCAGGGCAGAAGCAGGGCGGCGATCGGAGCAGGAGAGCAGGATAGTCGGGGCAGAGAGCAGGAGATGTAGTTGGAAAGGACGTGAGTGACTGGTCTCCAGCAATCGCTTCTTTTGTTGATTGGCCAGCCTAGTCAGTATTCCAGATTTGTTTAGTGAATCGCTGCCTGCCTTCATTTGCATGCCGTTCCCCCTCATTTGCATGCGCAGATCAGATTGGAGGTTGCTCAGCACCAAGGTTAGTGAATCGGGTCGGGGAACAATCGGGTCGCAAAGTGGTTGGGACAAGAACCGGTGTCCTTAGTGAATCTAGTCCTAGGTATGGTACTTGACTCTTCAGTCTTTCTTTGAACATATTAGTTCTGTCATAAGTTTTGCAACAGAGTGGACATCCCAGTGGGTGTGGACAATATAAGAAAGGATCTATAAAAATTAGAAGACCAGTTTAATGTTTAGCGACTGAGATTTAATGTGAAGAAGTGCAAACTGATACACTTGGGATGCAAAATTCCAAGAGAGCAGTAAGTGCTAGAGAGTGAAAGACTGACATGCATGGATCAGGAGAGTAACCTTGGAGGTCTGAAGATCTTAAGGCAGTGAAATAATGTAACAAGGTGGTGGTAGTTGTCCAAAGAGTGCTAGGCTGGGCAATTACATCAGCAGAGCTGGGTCGACCTACGACGCATTTTGGAAAGAAATTAAGGCAGCTCTGTTTGATAGATTTATCTCCTAGTCAGATACCCCTTCTAAAACGTATGAGTTGGCTTTGCTACATCCCACTGGTCTCTGGATTCATCTGCTGCCGGTGCTTAGGAAGGAAAAATTATGTCCTACCTGTTAATTTTATTTCCTTTAGACGCAGCAGATGAATGTAGAGCCCCACCCAGTCTGGATTCTGCGGTGACTCCCCTGGTGGGGTAAGGGGCGCTGGGGTAGTTGTAGATTGGTTATTGTTCTTGTTCTCTTATGGGAAAGTTTTTGAGCTGCAGCTGCATTATCCCAGATGCTTGGACAAGAGCAGTACTATTTGGCAAAAGGGGGTTCCATCCAGATATACTCCTGAAAACCAGGGCTCTATCTCCACCTACTAGTAGGTATGTGCTATGCCACTGATCTCTGGATTCATCTGTGTGTCTAAAGGAAAGAAAATTAACAGGTAGGACATAATTTTTCCTTTGTCTTGTAACTGGCACATGTAAATATGAAAATGTAATCCCCCTTTTATTATGCAGGACATTGGCTACCAGTTTCTGCACAACTTCACCCAAAACAAATACAGTTCCTATATACCCCTATGTATCTTGCACAATACTTGACCTCTTCTTCCAATTGTCCCCTTTGGTCATGTTAGCACAATCTACATGTAGTACCTGCCCTTACTTATATTACTCTATGGTGCGGCCACACTTCGAATACTAAGGGCTCCTTTTACAAAGGCGCGCTAGCGGGGTTAACGCGCGTGACTTTTCATCACGTGCTAACCCCTGCGCTGGCCAAAAACTACCGACTGCTCAAGAGGAAGCGGTAGCGGCTAGCGCATCTGGCGGTTTAGCGCACGCTATTATGCGTGTTAAACCGCTGGCGCGCCTTTATAAAAGGAGCCCTAAGAGTAATTCTGATCGCTGCATCTCAAAAAAGATATAGTAGAAATAGAAAAGGTACAGAGAAGGGCAGAAAAATGTGATAAAAGGGATGGCACGACTTCCCTATGAGGAAAGACTGAAGTGGCTAGAGCTCTTCTACCTGGAGAAGCTACAGTTCAGGGCAAATATGATAGAAGTATATAAAATACTGAGTGGAATGGAATGGGTAGATGTGAATCGCTTGCTAGGACTATAGGCATGCAATGAAACTACTTAAGTAGTAAATTTAAAATAAACTGGAAAAAACATTACTTCACTCAGTCTGTAATTAAACCCTGGCATTTGTTTCCAGAGAATGTGGTGAAAGCAATGACCTTAGCAGGATTTAAAAAAAGATTTGAATAATTTCCTAAAAGAAAAGTCCATAAGTCATTATTAAGATGGACTTAGGGAAATCCACTGCTTATTGCTAGGATATGCAGCATAAAATCTGTTTTACTCTTTGGGTTGGTCACTTGGAAACAGGATACTGGGATTGATAGACCTTTGGTCTGTCCCACTATGGCAACTCTTATGTTCTTATGAAATCTTAGCAAACAATTTTATGACACCATAGACCTCTGAGTTTGGAATGAACTTCAAATGTACCTTCATTTAGAATCTTCATTAGATAGATCATCAGTCCTGTCTTAAAATTTTCAAGAAAGTATTTCCAGGCTTATTTACTATGCTGTGGAAGGACTTGACTAATGTTGACACCCCCCCCCCCCCCCCCCCCCCCCAGTACTCTGCATTTCTTATCCCTCCCTGCTTGGATTTATCTAAGGAAAATTAAAAGATATTTAGAAAAATCCCTAAACTATTCCCCTCCCCAAATTTTCTATACTACTATAACAACCACCACAATCATCATACAATAATCTCACTCAATATCTCAGAGAATAACTTCACAGAATATGTTCACCAAATAGTTTCACAGAATAGCTCCCAGATCTACTTCACAGAATCTCTCAGAGAAATCTCACAGAACAATTTCACAAAATATGTTTACAGACTAGCTCCTAGATCTGCTTCACAGAATCTCTCAGTATACTTCCACAGAATAGCTCCACAAATTTGCTTCACAGGATCTCTTAGAGAAAATCTCACAGAAGAATACCAGCATCAATACCAAACTTCAAACCTTAATCAGAATTTCACAATCCTTCTCAAATTTAAATAAAACCACCATAATTACCTTCTTACAAGGCAAAGAAACTAAACCACCTGCACACAGATCCAAGTCACCCTCCCAACTGTCAAATCTGACAGTTGGAATGTTCATGTTCACCAGCTGATGCTGATCTCTGCACTAGGACAGCAAACCTGTGCAGGAGATCAGCAATAGAGAATGACACGGTGAAAAAATTGGTCCCCGTCACCGCCCCGTCCCCGTCTCACCATCCCCGTCACCGCCCCATCCCCGTCTCACCATCCCCGTCACCGCCCCGTCCCCGTCTCACCATCCTCTTCACCGCCCCGTCACCGCCACTGCCATCCCATTCACCGCCCCGTCACCGTCACTGCTGCATACATAAAAGCCTCAAACGGGTACGATTTTATATACTTTTCTAATATCTCCCCTATGTATCTGCCATTGCCCCCCCCTGTGTCCATATTCCATCCACATGGCATGTCCCCTTTTTGTCTCTGTCCCTATGCCCCAATGCACATAATTTCCCCTCTTTCTGTTACCTTCCTGTGTCCAGATTTCCCCTATCTTCCTCTTCCATACCAGTGTGTCTCTTCTTTTCAACCCCATCTAGCTTTTTTCCCTCTTTCTTCCCCCCCCCTGCTTCTAGCATCTGGCTCACCTGCCTGTCCTTCCCTTTCTTTCCTGCTGTGGGTTTTTCTTTCCGTTTTCATCACCTTGGCCCAGAATCCTTTTCCCTTTCACTCCCTCCTTACAGTCTGAGCCGGGAACACTAGCGATCGCACGGTCCTCGCAGCCCCCACCCGCCTGCCCAATCGATCCTAGTGTTTAGCCAGCTCTCTCCCTTCTCCTCACCTTAATTTGCAGGCTTTCTTTTTCAGCGACCTGCACGCTTTCCCAAAGAGCCGCACACGCGCAGCTGCTCAGTGTTCAATCTTCTGCTCTGCTGCAACTTCCTGTTTCCGGTTGCGTCAGAGCAGAAGATCGAAACTGAGCAGCAGCGGGTGCGCGGCTCTCTGATAGCGTGCGGGTCGCCGAAAAAGAAAATCTACAAACTAAGGTGAGGAGAAGGGAGAGAGCTGGCTAAACACTAGAATCGATTGGGCAGGCGGGTGTGAGCTGCGGGGACCGCGCGATCCTTCATGCCTCACTGCGGGGACAAGACCCATTCACCGCCCCGCGGGCGGTGAATGGCCTTGTCCCCGTCGCCGCAGCGACTGCTAGTTTTCTTCCCCGTTTTCGGCGGTGACCCGCAGCTAAAATGCGGTGGCCGCGGGTAAACCGCCACCGTGTCATTCTCTAATCAGCAACAGAATACCAAAACTGCACAAATACAAAAGATACCAAACTTCTCAAAATAGGACCCCCCCCCCCATATCTTACCTTCCAGATTTTCTTTACTTTTAAAAACCCTTTAAAATCTTCTTTAAATCTTGTTTTTCTCACTCAGGTAACTTTTAAACTTTTAACCCTGGTTACATTAGCATTAAATTTTAGCTGCCAAATTTCAGGCCATTCTTCAAGCTTCGCTAGGTCTTTCTTCATGTTATTCACACCATCCGGGGTCTCTACTCAATTGCAGATTTTGGTATCAGCCACAAAGAGGCAAATCTTACCCAACAGTTCTTCAGCAATATCTCATAAATATGTTAAAAAGAACAGGCCCCAGAACAAAGCTTGAGGCACAGCATATAACATTATACAGAATACAGCGGTTTACACTAAAAACAAATATTTAAAAGAATGACATAAAATCTTTAAGAAAGACCTACCTCAAGAATTGCATAAAACATCCAATAATCAGCATAATAATAACCTGCAGAGAGACTAATATACCCTATACTCCAGTTCCATATCTAAATTAAACATTTTGACAGAATCACTATGCACAAATGTTGTTATGATTAGGTGTTCCCTGTTCAGAATTGGGGTGCCTAAATGGAAGCGGATTCTTAAAGAATTTTCCTAACAGCCCTCTCCATGATACAAACCCTTCCACTGTTATCTTTCTCCTACCCTCACCTCATGATCCTTTCCTAAGTGCTCACCTTCCCTCATCTCTGTAAAAGTCCCTTCCCAAGTGTTTTCCACCCTTTACTGCATTTTCCCTCCTGCCATCTTTTGCTCCCCCACAACAGCCAAACTACTCATACGATGCAGTTTTTCTCCCTCATCAGCAGAGCAGCCAGAGCATATGCATAAGTAGCCAACAATGCTTTTCAGGGTTATCACCCTACTTTGCATTCTCTGGTCAAAGGAGCAGCTGATATTAAAGTGCTGGTGACAGAATGGTTCCCTTCCTTTCCTTGGTGTGTCTTCAGGCTTCTGATTATGGTGAATTGATCAGCTATGCTCTTCTCCATCTGGATCAGGTTTTTCCATTATACTTTGGACACCTTTTTTTTCCCAGTAGACAGCTGTACTCTCAAAGACCTCAGGCCATAATCTACCTCTCTTGGCATGAGCAGCAGGGGATCAGGCAGCAACTCCCTAGAACAGAACTTCTCAGAAGTGAGGTCAGCCTGCTTTTTTTTCTCATCTGCAGCACTTTAGTTTCATTCTTTCTAGAGGACCCTCTGATTTGTCTCACAAATCCCTAGATTAGAGAATGACTTGGTGAGCAAACTCCACGACTATTCACTTTGGATGCAAGCAGCATCTTACTTGCGGTTCATCACATATTAGCATCTCCACGCATTCACCATTATAGGACCCTCAGGGACCCCTGAAGAAGACTTTGTCGAAACGTGGACCGTGTTGGGTCCTGCATCCCTAATGGACTAGGTCCTTTAAGGTTTTCATGTGCATTATTTTACTTTTATGTGGATGATTTATTGTACCTTTGGAACTTTGACATTTTTCAAATAAAGGCCATTTAAGGAACATCGTCATTCCACAGAGTTTCTTTTGGTTTCTTCTGGATTTTCTTCTCTGTGGATACTTTGGGGTCAAACCTCTTTGGTTTTCACACCCCCTACTCACCACAGATATGGGAACAAAACTTTTCACTGCCTGTAAGAACAGTGAAAAGTTTTGACCCCGTAGTTAGAATCACCTCTCGTTCATTACCATAATTCACCATGTGTCCTGCGGCCATGTTGTCATCGTCATCTTCATTGCCAACCTGCGGCGTTGTTCGGCCCTTGTCTCCTCCTTCTAGAGCGCACCGGCTCCCAACTGGGTTTTCTATCCCTTTGTCATCATCGACCCGCGTCGTCATTCGGCCCTTGATTCCTCCCCTAGAGTGCACTGGCTCCAATTGGGTCTTCTCTCTCCTCAAACAGTGAGAAGAGACAATTGCTAGTGCCGCACACAATTTGAAAAACCCATTTAATGGGTTGAAGTTGTAGTGCAACTGCAGCAGTAGTGATTCGGATCGGAAGGACAGCGGTGGTTGCTGAGACAGAGTCACTCACAACTCATACAGAAGAAACTGTCCTTCGGCACTGGATTGAGTCAGAAACTTCTAAAGGTAAGGCGGGCCCCAATTAAAATATTTCTTCTGTTTGTCAGCCCAGCTGGGCCATCAGCTCAACCAGAGCAAAGAACCCCCACCCACCCACCCAACCTAAATTCAGCTCCCCCTCTCAATCTGGTATCTTTCCCTTTCTCTCTCTCTCCTTCCACCCTGCATCCTACCTGGAGCGTTTGAGCTTAGACCATCATTCTTCCTCATTCTCAAATGCTCCAGCTAGAACGCAGGGTGGAAGGAAAGAAAGAGGGAAAGATACCAGATTGAGAGGGGAAGCTGGATTTAGGTGTGTGTGGGGGTTTTTTCTTTGCTCCAGTTGAAGCAGGAGGCCCATCCGTTGCCCAAGAGAGAGGGAAAGATTCCAGATCAAGAGGGGTAGTTGTGAAGTGGAGGTTTCTTTGCTCCAGTTGAAGCAGTCTTCCATCTGTGGCCTGACGGAAGGACGGGGAGACTGCTTCAACTGGAGTAAAGAACCCCCTCACCTAAATCCAACTCCCCCTCTCGATCTGGTATCTTTCCCTCTCTCTGTCCTTCCACCCTGTGTCCTACCTGGATGGTTTGTAGAAAACACTGATGGTCTAAGCTTTATTTGAGGTTGGGGTTTTTTATCATTCAGAAGTGAAGCCAAATATCTTGCGTTTGAGATTTTAATAAGAAAAATATATTGTGAATTTAGAGCTGAAAAATACCCCTTTCAATACAACCAAATTGAATACAGCCCCCCCCCCCCACCTCCCTTCCCTTTCCAGGATTGTAATCCTTGCAGTTTAAGGATGGCTGTTCTCTCATTTCATATGCATTTTCAGTGGCAACACATGCTTTTGGAAGAGCCTCTCAAGAGAGACATGATTCCTTCCAGAGAGATTTTTGTTTTTTTAAGGCAATAACTACCTGACTTGTTTTATAAGGCTGTTGCTTATGATTAATCTGCAGTGGACGGTGATCGCGGGGACGGGGTGGTGACCCGGATGGTGATCGCGGGGACAAGGCAGTGAAGGGGACGGGGACGGTGTGATAACGGGGAGACATTTTTCCCCGTGTCATTCTCTACCCTGGATGGCCACAAACCTCAGGTTATGAGCCACTGCTTACCATATTTCTCTTGTTGGATATCAATTTGATTCTTCAAAAAATAGAAGTTGAAACGTTTTTGCATCTGGATAAGCAACATGTACAAGACTATGGTGATTCTTGTTCTTTTCGGTTTACATTACTTATAGAAGCTCAAAATAAGAATACTGTTTTATGGATAGATATTAACTTTTCAGTGTTAACTCTGTGGATAACAGGGACATCTCAACCTATGAACCAAATGAGGCACTAGCCCACAGTACCAAAATCCCAGTCTAGCATCTCTCTCTCCTTCTTCCCTCAGTCCCTTTGTCTGCAGTCTGGTTTCCACAGGATAAGAGGGAGGGAAGAGAGGAGAGATGCTGAACTCAAATTTTGAGGTCCTTTATCAGCAGTAGGGGAGGGGTACTTGAGAGAAAGATGTACTAGATCATTGGTGGGGGAAGAGATTGTTAGGAGAGATACTGGATTGTTGGCTGGAAGGGGGGGGGGCACCAATATAAAAGTTGGCTCAAGGCACCATAGTCGGTAATATAATACTAGTACTTGTTCAAACAATTCATTAAAAAATATAAGAAGAGAATTGCTGCAGTATGGGAAACATTTTAACATCAAATAGATTTTTTAAAAGATGCTTTGAATTGTAACCTCCCAGAGCATAGCATGCAACTATTACAAGAAAATGCATAATTAAAGTGATCTCTGGGGATGTGTTTAATTAGCAAAGGTGAGAGAATCTGTAAAACCAGTTACTATGGTATAGCAAGTTTTTAATAAACAAAGAAGCTGCTTCAGTTTTTAAGCTTCAATCTTTTTATTGAGGAACAAAAAACTACAGCAGGCTGCCAGTATATACAAATATATCATATCATGTATACTGTATACTGTATATATATACTGAAGATTAAGGCCTCCTTTTATTAAACTGCGCTAGCAGATTTTAGTGCTGGGACCTGCGCTGCTCCTGACGCTCATTGGAACTCGATGAACTTCGGGAGCAGTGCAGGACATTCAGTGCAGCTCCCCGCGCTAAAAACTGCTATCGCAGTTTAATAAAAGGGGGTCTAAATGCAATATTTATAGCACTAGTGTTTAAGCCCGTTAGATTAACGGGTGCTAGAATATATGTGCAGACTTAAGAGTTAAAACAATTTACTGTCCGTCTCCTTGGCTACTGTCTGTCTATCTGTCTCATTGTCTGCTGTATGTCTCTCTGTCTTTTTTTCCTATCTCTCTCTCGCCTTTTGTGTTTTTCTGTCTGTCTCTTTGGCTACTGTCTGTCTGTCTCATTGGCTGCTGTATGTCTCTCTGTCTTTTTTCCTATCTCTCCCCTTTTGTGTTTTTCTGTCTGTCTCCTTGGCTACTGTCTGTCTATCTGTCTCATTGGCTGCTGTATGTCTCTCTGTCTTTTTTTCCTATCTCTCTCCTTTTGTGTTTTTCTGTCTGTCTCCTTGGCTACTGTCTGTCTATCTGTCTCATTGGCTGCTGTATGTCTCTCTGTCTTTTTTTCCTATCTTTCTCTCACCTTTTGTATTTTTCTGTCTGTCTCCTTGGCTACTGTCTATCTATCTGTCTCATTGGCTGCTGTATGTCTCTCTGTCTTTTTTCCTATCTCTCTCCTTTTGTTGTTTTTTTTCTGTGTGTCTCTCTCTCCTTGTGCATTTTTTTCTTTAAATCTGTCTGCCTAGCTCCCTGTCCTTTTGTGTGTTTGACTACCACCTTCTGTCTGCTTGGCCAGCTTCCTGCAAATGAACAGCCTCACTCTCAGCTACGATTCTTTCATCTGCCAATTCCTTTATTCTTTTTCCTTCCAGTGACCTTACAGCTTCTTGCTCCTCTTCTTTCAATCTCTGCCACTCAGAGACGATGACACAGAACCTTCTGTTTTGCCTTCCTTTTCAGGACTATCTGGGCTCCGAGCTCGCCCACTGTGGCCAGCAGCCGCCGACAGCCGCGGCGACCAGCAGCTGCCGACATCCACCGCGCCAACATCCCCCTCAGGGGGGAGAGAGAGAGATGCGCGCATGCGCACTCCTACCTGCGGTGCCCTACAGCACACGGAAAAAGGGAGCACGAAGATGGGAGTGCGCATGCGCAGCTTAGGGTTTTATTATATTAGATGACATGTCAACCAGTTCTATTTCTCAAGAATTTTTCTCAGCATCAACCAGTGGTGTAGGCCATCTGGGTTCTTAGAATGCCCTGCACAACTAATCCGACCCCCCATTTCCCTTCAAACTCCAAACCTTCTCAACCACAAAACAGATGCTATTCCACAATTCAGTTTTATTCCCTGGTCTCATTCAGTTTCATTTCCTGAGAAATATGTTCAAAATGTAAAGATAGTCTAAGGGGCTGATTAACAGCGCCCCAAAAAAAAGCATTGTCAATCATGCCTAGGCACCGTTTACAGAATCGCAGCTAGTGGCACCTCTGTAAAAACTTTGGCACCTGAAATGTAGGTAAGGGTTTTAAAGGCCTACATTTCAGGCACTTAGATTTTTGGATAACTATGCTTAGCGGTGCCTAACTCACGCTCCACCCATAGAAATACCCACTTAGGTGTTAGGTGCCACATTGCGATAGGCATCTATCACCCAATTAAATTTTTAAAATGAATTATTGAGGCTGTTAAGGATATTATGCCAATTAAGTTTGGCACCCTTTATAGAATCAGCCCCTCAATGTCCAATCTTGGATTTGCATAATCATAACTTTAATATGAAACTCTTCATGAGCATGGTATGGAGGTGATTTCAGAAGGGTTAAGTGCCATTTGCATGTGAAAATGCGGTGTACACACATTCATAATAATTTTAGAATATGAGAAGCCACTAAAAAGTTCTTAGCCCAACAAAGCTGGGGTAGTTTCCATCGAGGGCTATACACATGAGTATAATGATTTTCTACTTTTTTCATTCTATCGATGAAATAGATTACCCGTTCTGATGATGTTAATGTTTTTAGTTCATGGTACTTATGGTTTTCTGATTTTGCGGGTAGTTAAGTGTTTGTGTTTATTCTTTTGTTTTGGCTGAATTTATCTTTCACACTTGAGTCCTTTTTCTTTGTGGAGATTTGCATAGTTTTGGTTTTACTTATGCAAAAATATCTTTATAGATTTGATCTTACCAAACTAGTTATGAGGGCCACCTGGATTAAGGTGGGAGGCTATTAACACTGGCGGAAAACAAGTCTGCTCGGAGTTGGGAGGGAAAGGATTAAGGCTATTAAGGGTTGAAAGGAAAAGGTAGAAAGAGAGGTTAATTGAAATAGGGTTGGCTAGAGGAGATAAGAACATAAGAATTGCCGCTGCTGGGTCAGACCAGTGGTCCATCATGCCCAGCAGTCCGCTCATGCGGCGGCCCCCAGGTCGAAGACCTGTGCCCTAACTGAGACCAGCCTTACCTGCGTTCGTTCTGGTTCAGCAAGAACTTGTCCAACCTTGTCTTGAATCCCTGGAGCGTGTTTTCCCTTATAACAGACTCCGGAAGAGCATTCCAGTTCTCCACCACTCTCTGGGTGAAGAAGAACTTCCTTACGTTCGTATGGAATCTATCCCCTTTTAACTTCAGAGAGTGCCTTCTCATTCTCTCTACCTTGGAGAGGGTGAACAACCTGTCTTTATCCATGTCGGGTGGCAACATGGATAGAATAGGTTTAGAACATAAGAACATAAGAATTGCCGCTGCTGGGTCTGACCAGCGGTCCATCGTGCCCAGAAATCCACTCACGCAGCGGCCCTTAGGTCAAAGGCCAGTGCTCTAAATGAGTCCAGCCTCACCTGCATACATTCCAGTTTAGCAGGAACTTGTCCAACTTTGTCTTGAATCCTTGGAGGGTGTTTTCCCCCACATCAGACTCCAGAAGAGTGTTCCAGTTTTCTACTACTCTCTGGGTGAAGAACTTCCTTACGTTTGTACAGAATCTATCGCCTTTCAACTTTAGAGAGTGCCCTCTCATTCTCCCTAACTTGGAGAGGGTAAACAACTTGTCTTTATCTACTAAGTCTATTCCCTTCAGTATCTTGAATGTTTCGATCATGTCCCCTCTCAGTCTCCTCTTTTCAAGGAGAAGAGGCCCAGTTTCTCTAATCTCTCACTGTACGGCAACTCCTCCAGCCCCTTAACCATTTTAGTCGCTCTTCTCTGGACCCTTTCGAGTAGTACCGTGTCCTTCTTTATGTATGGTGACTAGTGCTGCCCGATTCAGGAAAAAAAATTTCGATTTGATTTGATTCGATTCAGCCTATTAAATCGATTTTTCGATCCGATTCGATTTTCCTGCCCAATTGGGTGTTTTTTTTTAAACATCCTGGTGGGTTTATTTTATAACTTCTTCACCCTTTAATAGTCTCTTCACCCCCTTTGCTTTCTCCTAACCACACTGGTGCTGTGGTGTAAACAAACAAAAAAGACTTTTCCTCTTTCTGTTAATTCCTAGCTCACATTTGTGGTCTAACACCAGCCCAGGCAGGATACACGTTTCAAATCTGACATATTGTAATCACAAAACAGAAAATAAAATTAGTTTTTCTACCTTTCGTTGTCTGGTCATTATTCAAATCTTGTTGGTCCCAGGCTCTGGTTGTCTTCTGATAACTTACTTGCCAGGGTCTCCTTCTTTCTTCTTTCTCCATGCTAACCATCCATCTGCCATCTCTGTCCTCCCCTTCCGTTTCCCTTCCCTCCCCCGGAGGTCTTGCATCTTTCCTTTTTTTCGTCTCCATCCACAGATCCACCTTTTCTCAACTTCCCTTTCATCCAGAATTTCTCCCTTCTTCCCCACCACCCCGGGGTCCACCATCTCTCCCTTTCTTTTCCCAACTACCCTCCTATCCAGTATCTCTATAACCCCCCTCCACACCATCCCATGTGTCCAACTTCTCTCCCTTTTAGTTCCTTCCCTCCCTAAATCCCATTGCCCATCATCTCTCTCCCTCTCCTCTATTTTTAGACCCATTATTTCTTCCCCCCAAAGTCCGGCATATGCATATCTCTTTGAACCCCCCCTTCCCTCCCTCCCTCCCTCTGTGTACTTCTATACCAGGGCCCATTCCCCTGAAAGTTTGTCCCCCCCATGAAGGCCTACACCCCATCCCTGAAGGCCTACACCCAAGGCCTGCCTGTCTCCCCTGAAGTCCTGCCTGTCCCCACTGAAGGCCTGCACAAAAGGCCTGCCTATCCCCCCTGAAGGCCTGCACCCAAGGCCTGCCTGTCTCCCCTGAAGACCTGTACACCCCCCCCCCCCCCCGAAGGACTGCAACTCCCCCCGGAAGACCTGCGTGTTCCCCCAGAAGGCCTATACACTCCCCCCCCACCCCCCCGGAAGGCCTGCATGCTCCCCCTGGCCTCAATTTACCTAAATTCATCAGCCTGCATAAGATCGCTAGTTTTGTTTTTTTGTTTTCGTTTTGATTGAATGGGGAGCACCGTGCACTTTTAGATCTGTAGCTGAGCCCAGGAGGATTCAACACCTTTAATGGAGATAAGTACTCCTCTACTTTTATTTATTTACTGCTGGTTTTTACCTGCTTTATTGATATGGCAGGGAGGGAGGAGTGCAATGATGACTTAAGCTTGTTGAACTAACAGCACCCTGCGCTCACCAATTATGGTTCACTTTGGCTTTTACTGAGCACTATTATTTATTAGATTTAAGTCATAGTTTTTTTTATATGTTTTAATTAGTTGATTCTCTTTTTTGTGGAATTCTTTATGGTGTATGCCATGAAAATCAATCTTACTTCTGGATACGGCTGGAGATATAAGTTTTGATATATAGTTTATAATTAATTACAATTTTGACTCATGGGCAATGCTGTTATGCATTCAGGGTGGATTGACGACACCTTAAGTCACCAAGGAAGCAGGAGTGAAAGAATAACATTCAGTTTGGGGAGCTAGTTCTGATAGTAGATGGCTCCAGGGAGTTGCTTAGCCACCCTGTGGAGCAGGGTGATTGGTGTGTTAATGAATTATGTTATACTATGTTGAAGATTGTATTTAAGATACAATTGTAATGAAATAAAGCTGCGGCCAAAATGTTTTGCCAAGTTGACATGTGAATGGGGATTGGAGATTAGCCTGATGAGTGGCATTGGTTTGAGTGCCAATGTTAAAAACACATATTTGTATGTCATCTAATTATAGAAAGGGACATCCAGGCTAGGATGCTCAGAATTTTCAGTGCATTTTCAGTGTATTTTGCAAAAGGCTCGCTGAATACACAGGTTGATGGATGAGGAATCGTTGGATCCCTCTGAAGGGTTTTACAACAAGCAGAAACATCCATGTAGGATATGTTGTTTATTACTTTTATCATTGCAAATAAAATGTGTACTTACTCGCAAGAAGGGTCTATAAATCATGACATTTATGGTGGTCAGTCCCTGATCATGGGGATGTTTTGCTTCTCTTTTGACTCGTACTTCTATTGCCTCCTTCTTCTGTTCTTGTAAGCCTTTTTCTGAGGGAATAGCTTTTAGGTGTCAAATAAATTATGGGCCATGCAGCAATACATAAAATTTCTCACACCTTGGGTGGAGGGAGGGTAATGTTTAGGAGTTTCCTTCCAGATTTGTCTAGCCACCTGAAGTGGCTTTTGAGCAGGTAAAATTAATAGTGAATAGTGGAGCGCTGCAGGGATTTGAACTGGGACTGGTGCTATTTAAAATATTTATAAATGATCTGGAAATTGAATTTGCCGATGACACAAAACTATTCAAAGCTCTTAAAACATGTATGGACTGTAAAAAAAATTGTAGGAAGTCCATAAGAAATTGGAAGACTGGGCATCCAAATAGATGAAATTTAATGTGGACAAAAGCAAAGTGATGCGCATTGGGAAGAATAATCCAAATCATAGTTGCCTGATGCTAGGGTCCACCTTAGTAGTCAAAACCCAAGGAAAAGAATATTTTGGCCAGTGTGCAGTAGCGGCCAAAAAAGCAAACCAGATGCTAGAAATTATTAGGAAAGAGGTCATAAATAAGAGCAAGAATATTATAATACCTCTGTATTACTCCATGGTGCAACCTCTTCTTGATTAATATATTCAAATATAGTGGAATTAGAAAAAGTTCAAAGAAAAGGGACCAAAATGATAAAAGGGGTGGAATGTCTCTCATATGAGGAAAGACAAAGTTGTTTTCAATAGTTTCTTAAATTTTTGAATATCAGAAAGCAATCTCAGCTGTCCTGTTAGATTATTCTATAACAGGGATAGGGAACTCCGGTCCTCAAGAGCCGTATTCCAGTCGGGTTTTCAGGATTTCCCCAATGAATATGCATATGCATGAGATCTATTTGCATGCACTGCTTTCAATGCATATTCATTGGGGAAATCCTGAAAACCCGACTGGAATACGGCTCTTGAGGACCAGAGTTCCCTACCCCTGTTCTATAATAAAGCACCTTCAACTGATATTATAGATGTTATATTGGCATAAGGTACATTCGCTAAACTCATCTGTTGATAGTTGAAATTTGTGCATTAGAACTGACATGCGCCATTGTACAGAATGCACCTACCAAACTGTGAGTGTAACTTCTAATTAGTGCCAATTATAAGGTATTAATTGCCAATTATTGGCACCAATTAGAATTGTTAAATACATTGTGTAACAGCTGTACAAATTGTTTTGCGTGCGCAACATATGACCCTATACACAGAATTTGGGGATAAGCCATTTGGGCATACTAGTTATAGAATATCACTGAGTGCACTGCTAGAATGTGTATATATACAGTATACATGTAAAAGTGCTAATATTCTATAACCTTAATGCATAAATGGTGTCTAATTTTAGGTATCCCATTATAGAATTGCCTTTGAAATTACTTATTAAAATGCCCCATTAATGTCCTGCCATGTTCCATTTTTTGCTTGGAAAATGTATAAAATTCCCAAAACATCTTTTTAGAAAATTGCCTGTTTCGATTTGCTTCTGATTTGCAATTTATAAAAGGCCCTGAACTGATGAAGAGGGCACATTTCTTGAACCAAACAAAAACACTAATAATTGTGACTTTCTATATTGTTTTGCTTTACGTGCATTTCATTTCTTGAAAACAAGATACTTGGATTCAATGCATGCCCTGCTGTATAACAGATAGGTCATAAACACTGAGCTTTCTTACTAAATTCACGGTTACACTTTCAGTTCTTGCTCAGTGAAAATGGATTGTAAAACTCAAGCTGTGTCCCTCCCTATGCATAATCTTGTCACCGTGTTTGCCATTAGTCTGGTAACTGTCAGGAACATGGCAAGTAAATGTGGAACTGAGAAACTTCCAACAGAGAAATACCTGGGAAGATAAGAGCACAAACACAAATACATACAGAACTGATAGAGTCATAACAGGAAAAAGTATGAGGCCTTCAAACTTTTCATTTTCACAAAATATGATTTACTGGTCTAGAGATACTTTAAGCAATAATATCACAAGTACAAACTTATTAAGGAGAATCAGAGCGTATCAACCTATTCTGGCAACAGCCAAAAACATTAGTATGGAAGAACAAACAATAACTAAAATAAGAAAGTTTTGGATCAGACTAGACATGATAAGGAGATCCAAATGAAAAAAAATAAAATATAGTGGTACCTTGGTTTAGGAGCATAATTCGTTCCAGAAGCATGCTCGTAAACCAAAATACTTGTATATCAAAGCGAGTTTCCCCATAGGAAATAATGGAAACTCGCTTTGATACGTTCCCACCCCCCCGAGGCCAGCGGCGCTGCTCTATCCCCCCCCCCCCCGAGAACCGGCATTGCTCCCCCTGAAGGCCACCCCCCCCCCGCGATCCGGCACCCTCCCCCCCGCGATCCAGCACCCCCCCCCTCGCCGCGATCTGAAGTCCCCCAGACCCACCCGAACCCACTTCTTACTTTCATCTGGCCTCAGCACCGGCACCAGCATGTCCTGTGCGTTGGTGCCGGTGCCCGAAGATCGGCCTCCTCTTCTGTGCTGGACCTTGAGCATCTGTGCATGCTTAAGGCCTGAGCGTTCACGCTCTCTCTGAGATTCTCGGAGATCTCAGAGAGAATGTGAACTCGCAGGCCTTGAGCATTCAGATCTTGTTCAAACACTGATTCTATCAAGGTAGCCCTCTCGGATAAATGAAACTTCCAAAAGTGCCAATACATTTAATTGATCTACTTGAGTCAAAGTTCCCAGTTGTTCCTCTGGATTATTTTTTGGAATAGCAGCAATATAGGGGCTCATTTTCTTTTCTTTTTTTTTTTTAAATTCTTTATTCATTTTCAAAACTGATAAAAGTGCCATCAAATATACATACAATGTTATAGAAGTACAGCACTTATACTCTTAGATACATACATTAGAAAATCTATTAACCTCACCCCTCCCATATCCCACCCACCCCTCCCCGGATGTGTGTAGGAATCAAAAAACATAAATTAAAGATGCAATCAATCTATTGTCTAACAAAAACTTCTAATGGACTCCAAATATTCTTAAACCTTTTACTAGTCCCCAATTGTTCTGATAACATCCTTTCGTACCTATAATATTGACAAAGAGCCAGGAGGGGTTGGGCTCCCTCCTGCCCGGATGGTATGGGGGGGGTAGGGGTTTTGCCGGAGCAGAAGAGGTTGGGCTCCCTCCTGCCCAATCCGATCGTGGGGGTGAGGGGCTGCATCGGGGCAGGAGGGATTGGGCTCTCTCCTGCCCGATCCGATCGGGGTGGGTGGGGGTTTCACCGGGGCAAGAGGGGATGGGCTCCCTCCTGCCCGGATGGTATCGGGAGGGAGGGAGTAAACCAGGGCAGGAGGGGTTGGGCTCCCTCCCGCCCGTATCAGTTTGAGGGGATGGATCGGCAGGAGAGATTGGGCATCTCCTGCTGCGATGGCATACCCCACCCCCCAAATTGTGGCACTTCAGGGTGAGGATCGCAGTAGGGGAGATGCCTCATCTCTCCTGCCGTGATCCTCACCCCGAAGTGCCACAGTTCGAGGGGTGGGCAATCGCCATTGCCATCACGGCAAGGGAGATGAGCCATCTCTCCTGCTGCGATCATTGCGGTGGGGGGTGGGTAGGTTGCTGGGCCCACTGGGCCCACGATCAGCTCAGCGGCCCCTTTTTTGGCACTTATACCTGTTTTGACTTGGTCTGAGTCAAAACGTATAAGTGCCGACTAGGCAACCTGTTCACACTTTTGGTTATGCCTGCTGTATGAATATGTCTAGGTTGGCCCACCTCCAGTCCACATCCCGCCCTTTCTCCTCCTCTAACAACGCCTCTTTTTGCTCTATACGTTTAGAGGCAGGGGAAAGGCCTAAGCTGGTTTTAGATACGTCTAAACTCAGCTTTGATTATCGGTACTTGGATGATCTGGCTTTTTGATCATCCAAGTACCAATTTAGGCCACTTTTTAGATGTTTTTTTTGTTTTGATTATGAGCCCTTAGGGTTTAAGAATGCCCCAAAAAGAATCACATCATAAGCTAATGGTATGGATATACCGAGCACCATATTAATTTTCCCCCATATTGATTTCCAAAAATTGAGTATCAAGGAACAATAAAACAACAAATGGTCATGTCCCTACTTCAAGATGACAGTGTGGTGCAGCGGTTAAAGCTACAACCTCAGCACCCTGAGGTTGTAGGTTCAAACCCACGCTGCTCCTTAGGTTCAAACCCACGCCGTTCCTTGTGACACTGGGCAAGTCACTTAATCCCCCCATTGTCCCAGGTACATTAGATAGATTGTGAGCCCACCGGGACAGACAGGGAAAAATGCTTGAGTACCTAACTAAATTCATGTAAACCATTTTGAACTCCCCTGGGAGAATGGTATATAAAATTGAATAAATAAATAAACAGTGCCAGCATCTAGACTTAGAACTGTACAACTTTTGTAAAAGAACTGGGGTCCAGAAAATTCTATGTAACAAAAAAAAAAAACAAGTTTATCTCATAGATGCTGCTGCTTTACATCTCATTCTCCAAGTCCAAATCCGTGGCCATTGAGTAGCAGAAATCTGCTGCTTTATCTCAATGCTCCAAATGTCTCTTAAGCTTGTTTTTTGTTTTTTATGCAAATATTCAGGTATTAATTTGTACCACTTGACAGCCTGATGCCCTTGCAAATCTGTCTGGAAACAGAGGCCCAGCAAGCTATACTGATTTTTTAAGGTGCGCCAATCAGGGAACCCTTTCTGAATGGCCTGTTTCAATTGCAACCATTTATACCCTTGAGACTTTGATATACCAAATGATTGTTGCAATTGTAATAAATTTACCATTTTCCCATTTGAAATCACATCATCTAGAGCAGTGTTTTTCAACCGCCGGTCCGTGAACTGGTGCCAGTCCATGTACCGGTGCCAGTCTGCAGAAATTTCCTGCCGGTCCACAGGGCCGGCATGTGCATCGGGCCCAAGACAATGTTCTTCAACCGCCAGTTCATGGTGTGATTGATGCGGCAGTCATCTTCAGTCGGCTCCCTCTTCTTCACTGCCGCAGTACACAAAGCCATGGGCAGCGGCTCCTACAGGCGTCTTGCGCCTGAACTGGAAGCCTTTTCTCATAGGGACGTCATAGGGAAAGCTTCCAGATGAGGCGCGGGATGCATGAGGAGCCACTGCCTACAATTTCGCAAGCAACATCATCCACACACTTGGGGACTATATGAGGGAGCTCCTAAAATGCACTCAGCCCCATGTGGGAACACTGGCGGGGGTATTACTCGAAATTGAGAATGTCAGTAAAGCAGCTGGGGAGCATGTGAAGACCGTAGCACTGGAGGTACAAAACTTTGCAGCTGGCTACATCAGGGGAGTAGAGGAGCACAAGGACAAGCTCCTGAAGCACTTTGAAGAGCTGAAACTCCAGAAAGAGACTGCATTGCACTTGCAAAAGTTGCAGCTGGAGCACTGCGGCAGTGAGGAAGAAGGATCTGGCCTGAAGATAATACCAGGGGCGGCATAAAACGGCCAGGGGGGAGCAGGCCATAAAGAGGGAGGGAGACAACAAAGGTAGGGGGAATGATTTTATTTTTGAATTTAGTGATTGACTTGTATATGAGAATTTACATCTGCTGTCTATATTTTGCACTTTTCAAGAAGAAATGCATTTGTTTCTTTTTCTCTGGGGTTGTACTGCATGCAGAGTCTTGCATCTTCGGGGTTGGTTTGCATATATTAGTACTTTTCGTTTTTGGTCCTGTATTTGCATAGGAGTTATCTGTGTTCTGGTAGGAATGAATGTTGAGAAGCATACAGTGTGCTTTGTGTAGTTTAATTTTGTGGTTAATTGTGGTTAAGATTATATTGTGTGTGTAAATATGAAAAATGAATGGAAAAAAATAGTGTTACAATTAGTACTATTATGGGGGCGGGGTCTGGGACGGAGATTGGGCAGACATGGGCAGGGTCTGGCCTACGGCTTAGCCCAG
Source organism: Geotrypetes seraphini (assembly GCF_902459505.1). NCBI lineage: Eukaryota > Metazoa > Chordata > Amphibia > Gymnophiona > Dermophiidae > Geotrypetes > Geotrypetes seraphini. The sequence continues at coordinate 549,684,772 of NC_047084.1, forward strand.
TGTTCTTCAACTGGCAGTCTGCATACCAGTGCCGGTCCACAAAATAATTATTTTTATTTCCGCCTGTCCATTGCTGTAAAAAGGTTGAAGAACACTGATCTAGAGTACGGATGCCTGCCTGCAACCATTGTTTCCAGAGGATTTTAGACTCGCCAATCTGTATCTTGGAGTTTAACCATAGGGATTGACACGTGGATTGTTGTATTGGAGTAGAAATTAAAGTATTAATAAATTTTAATGTATTCCAGGTGGAAAGAAGAATACTATTATCCTTGTATATGTCTGTATGGTCAGTCCATTACAATTCTGGCCCTTCCCATGTCCAAATGGCTTGAGTTTGAACATTTTAGACTTGGACATTTCTGTGCTTGAAAATGCAATGTCTCAATGAGGGCCTGGAGCTACATCGGGAACACCTTCCAGAGGTAAGTGTCAGCTAGTGGCCTCCACTAAGCCCTAGACACAGGCAGCTAGGGCCTCAGGAGATATCAGGGGACCTCCTAATATGAGGGGCCCCAATGATGTCAGTCCCCACTAGTCCCCCACCAACCCTCCCTACAAGCAGCCTGTCACTATTTATCTAAACCCAAAAAATACAGGGAGCTTCGTTTAACTAAGGTGATACTTATAAAATCTCCAACTCACATCACCTTAATATCCACACCAGCAATAAATTACAAAATTATCATAGGAAAGTGGGTTTCTACGTGAACGCTCAGACCCATAACCAAACTCTAGTGAAAAGTTACGGAGTCAGTTATATTAGAGACCATCATTGTTTGTTCACCGTCTCAGCCACCTGCTATTAATCACTTAAAGTTACAAACTTATATCTATGTTCATAGAAACATAGAAACATAGAAATAGACGGCAGATAAGGGCCACAGCCCATCCAGTCTGCCCACTCTAATGACCCTCCCCTACCTTTCTCTGTGAATAGAACTCACGTGTCTATCCCATTTGGCCTTAAAATCAGGCACACTGCTGCCATCAATCACCTGAAGTGGAAGACTATTCCAGCGATCAACCACCCTTTCAGTGAAAAAGAATTTCCTGGTGTCACCGCGCAGTTTCCCGCCTCTGATTTTCCATGGATGCCCCCTTGTTGCCGTGGGACCCTTGAAAAAAAAGATATCTTCCTCCGCCTCAATGCGGCCCGTGAGATTCTTGAACGTCTCGATCATGTCTCCCCTCTCTCTGCGCTCCTTGAGCGAATGTAGCTGTAATTTATCTAACCGTTCTTCGATCCTTGAGTCCCGAGACCATCTGGGTGGCCATTCTCTGGACCGACTCCAGTCTCAGCACATCCTTGCGATAATGCGGCCTCCAGAATTGCACACAGTATTCCAGGTGGGGCCTCACCATGGATCTATACAATGTTCTAGCAGACAACACAGCTTACGTATCTGAAATGCAGAGTGGCATTGCTGGTACTATTATCTAAAGCCATATGTGAACCATCACACTCATCACAAGTAGCAATCAGTTATTTGAAGCTACGAAGGCCCATCACTTGACCCCATTATCTACCAACTTGTTATGGAATGTGAAAGGTGCCTCCTATAATGGAGGTACAGTGCCACCAGAGCCTCTGTCTTCCATGGGGAGTAATTTGGCCCCCTTATTTCCCCATCACACACTTTTTCACTCACAGATTCTCCCACTCTCTCTCTCACACACATACCCCTTCACTCACACTGTCTCCCACTTTCTCTCCCACTCTCTCTCTCCACTCTTGCTGTCACTCTCACACTCTCTCTTTGTCTCTCTCTCTCTCTGTCTCACACACACACTAGCATTCCGTTTCTCTAACTCTTATTCTTTTTTTCAATCTCTCTATACACTCCTCTCTTCTCTCTAACACCAAACTCCTCACTATCCACAAAGAATCATCATTCCATGTCCAGGGCTATGTATAGATGTGCAGGGTGTCGGGCACATCCTGTTACTACTGTAGTGATGTTTTGACGTCAGGGTTGTTTTCTTGCAGAACTAATGGGATGTCTACTTTAGATGTCTTGTCAGTCATATAATTGAAACTCTGGGATGTCTAACTTGGATGTCTTAGGGTCATATAATCAAAACTCTTGGACCGCGGAGAACCAGCTTTTGATCCGTACTGCTTTGGGAGATGCCCCCGAGGTTGCCCCTGATGAAGGACACAGAACGGGGCTCTGTAGGGCAATCAGCTGGCACCCCGCATGATATAACAAACAGCAGTTTGCAGATAAGTTCCTGTTTTCAGCCATTTTATTAAGGGTTTAAAATTCACCAGGCTTTATATTTCTCAGGAGCTTTTCACCAACGTCATTTAAAAGCAATGCTGAATTGTTGATTTATTTATTTCAATCCTATTTAAATTTAATTCTCCACACTATATAAACTCCAGGGTTTTGGGCGATTGATAACAATTTTTGCATTCACTTATAGTCTAAAGAGAAAAAGAAAAAAAGCAGTTTTTAAAAAAACTTTTGCACTATGAATTACAGATTTTTAGATTAGCCCACAGTGTTTTAAAATGATGTGAGTGGGTAATATCTGCCAAGCACGTTGGTGCATTTGGTGGTGTTGAACCTTGGTGAACTCAGATAAAACTTCCACACGAGTTCCCACTTACTGATGTAATACTCTGTTTATAATTTCTAACCAAACATTTGGTATAAGAGGCTCAGTTAGCTCAAAACCCTTCAGGTGTCTGGAGAATAGAGAGCAGGTCTGGTTTTTGGAGTTTCAAGTCATTTTGACCCCTCTCATTTAGAGTAAGGCTCTTATTTCTAGTTTTAACAATTTTACAGACATTTTGCTACTTGATATTTGAAATGTCCTGTTCTTCCTGAATGTCTTTTCTATTATGAGCTCTATTTTGGGACATCCAACTCTATATTTTTAAAATGGAGCGGTTTATGGCCATTCTGCAGGGAAATTACAAGAAATTTATGGATGTTTGGGAACTGTTAACTAAATACTGTAAGGATTGATCTCTTTAGATGTCCCTTTAAACATATACATTCAGGATGGGAGGGTGGAGGTGGGGAAGGGAGGTATGTTTTGGAGTTGGTTTAAAGTGTATGTATTGATTGTTCTTGAAGGTATTTATTTATTGTTTAATAGTTGGAAGGGTGGGGGGAAATAATTTTCCTTTTTATAAATTATTGTAAGTTTAATGTGCTTTAATTTTAATATTATATGTAAGAGTATTAATTATTGTGCACATCTGTAGTTTAAAAATTGATTAAAGAATTTAAAAAAAAGACAGACGTTCTATCAAAAATGCCCTTCACAGTATACTCTGTATAAGGGTGGAATAGCTTCCAGAGGAAAGTTGGATAACTTCCTTAAAGAAACTTCCATAAGCTATCATTAAAATGGACTTGAGTATATACACTGCTTATTCCTATAATAAGCAGCATAAAATCTGTTTTATTCTTTGGGATCTGGCCAGGTACTTGTGACCTGGGTTCGCCACTGTTGGAAACAAGATACTGGACTTGATGGATCTTTGATCTATCCCAGTCTGGCAACTCTTATATTCATATGTTTTTTAAAAAATTAACCAAGTATAATTTAAAGGCGTTACCAGGAAAAACATCAGACTTTGGGAAATTCAAAAGCTGGAGATTAAGCCTTTGATTATAGTTTTCTATTTGCTCAATCTTAGAATGCAAAACTTCTTATCTTTTACCATTGTTATAGTAAATTCATGTAGAGATTTAACCTCACTTTGAATATGTTGAGAAATCAGCTCTAACACCATCCAAATGTTTTGAAAAAGAATCAACTTTAGTCACACCATTGCATATAACTTCTGGAGATCCTGCCAAATGCTTTCAAGAGTAATCACCATGGAAGATCCATCTCTTGATTTGGCAGTAGCCTGAAGTCCAGAACTACTGCAACCTCCAAGGATTCCAATGATGCTCTCTCCTCTGAAGGATCTTCCAAACCAGAGACTTCTACTGCTGGAAACCCCTTAGACATCACAGGGTCAGATGGTCATGGTGGTTGATCGAGTTCTTTCTCTCAAGACCAGAGCAGGGCTTGCCTTTCCAGTGATTTGTTATGGGGTTCTGGTGGCATACCTAGAAATCACCTGCTGAATGGGGAAAGAAGTTTTAGCCATCAGGGGAACAGTCTTCACCACCCTTTCTGCTTTGTATGTGGCATCAATGTGAAGGAAATAAAAGCTAACAATGGTTATAATCTAACTGAACAATCATAGGACATAGTTTTCAAAATGGCTACCATCAAGACATGTTATTTTACCACAACTCATACTATTTTAATACAGGTCTCATTTTATGCAATGAGACTTACCATGTTTCCCTGAAAATAAGACACTGTCTTATATTAATTTTGGGCCCAAAAAAGGCACTAGGTCTTATTTTTGGGGTAGGTCTTCTTTTTTTCATGTACTATAATCATCTCCCCCTTCCTCTCCTCCACTCCAATTCTTCCTATTTCCTTTTTCTCCCCCACATGTGCAGCATCTTTCCTCCCCTTTCCTCCCCATGTGCAGCATCTTTCCTCACCCATCCCTTGTGCAGTATCTCTCTATCCCTTCCTCCCATCCCCCTGTGCAGTAGAACCTTTGCAGCTTCTATCTCTCCCTACTATCCCTTATGCAGAAGAACCTGGCAGGGTCTGAAACTTGGCGTAAAGCAATCCCGATCACAACAGGAACACATTTGGGCCACTTTCACCCCTATGTCTGTGTGCCTCTGGGCTACAAAGAGGGTGAAGAGGGCTACCATGCAGGTGATCCGAGGAGTGATCTCCACTAGTTTTTTGTTTGTTTGTTTGTTTTTTCGGGGGGGGAGGGGGGGCTCATCTCATCCTGCAAAACCCAGTAAACAGAGACTGAGTTCTGTCTATATTTCTGGTGATCGATAGACTCCCTCCCGCCCTCTTCCTGTTCTGTACCTCAAATGCCGGTTTGGTGGAACATGACTCCACTGCTGCTCCCATGACTGCACTCGTGCAAGTTAAGAACCAGGAAATGCGAGACAAGGAGGAGGAGCAGCATCAGCACCATGTTACCGTCACCACCGACACAGCCCGGGGTGGACCGCTACTTCCTCAGACTGGCGTCATTCCCTTTAGACTTGTCACCAATCTGGCCTCGATGAGATTTTAAGTCTCAGCCTAAAGCAATTTCTCAAAAGGGGCGATAGAGGAAACATAACAAAAGTCATACCTAAAGCTTAAGTTTCTTAGGCCTCTAAGAAGTTGAAATCAAAAATAGTAGCAGCCAGGTTTTAAAAGAAAGCTTTCCCCTAAAACTTGGCTTAATGCCGCAAGTCCCCTGCTCTAGCATCTTTTTCAAAAAGCCGACTAGGAGGTTAATAATATAGTATTTCGGTCGTCGGGAGAAATGGAAGGGTCGAGGGGGGGGTGAAGCCGGCGACTAGGGCTTATTTTTGGGGTAGGTCTTATTTTCGGAGAAACACGGTAGTTACTATTAACTGTGGTTATCACTATAATAACGCAGTAGTCAACACTGATAACTTCTTCCCTTTAAAAAAGAACACGTTAGTTTGTATTCTATACCATCTCTCTCCTCTTCCTTTATGACCTCTTTCCCAGTTTAGTTCTGCAAACAGGAAGTGGTTTGATGATATAATTGTCCTTTGCTTAGCTCTGTGTTTCCAAGGGTGGTAAAATTTAAACACTGTACTTCCCTTTTCATTTCTTTTTCTCTTTCCATACTTTCATTTCTCTCTTGGGTTAACACATTCAGAAATCCCCTTTTTATCTCTGTATTATTGTTATTTAATTCCTCAGGAGAAATAAGAGTCCAAACTCATCAGAAGCACTGCATTGGTATGTGCCTCGGAGGACTCACCTGCATGTTAGAGGTACCTCCATTTAAGGATGCACAATTGGAATGATCAAGGAAAAGGGCATTCTCTATTGCTGGGCCCAAAGTATGGAATAAACTACCAGTGGTGCTACGAAAACAAAAGAGCTTTGGAGTTTTCAAATGTATGTTGTGCCTGCAGGCAAATACAGAATCTTGAACATTCATGCATTCTTGGATTGGTCCTGGGAGCAGAAATAAGCTGTTTATCTAGAACTATTTAAATTACAGAATTTGGGCCTGATTCTGCAAACACTTGTCCTGATGGCAGTAGGCGTCCTACCACCGTCTCTCAGCCAATAGGGACGCATTTTCTTTTTTAAAGTTGTAGGTGTGTGCTGTGCGTCTAAGGAGATGTGTAAGGATGCTTAAGCACACCCAAAGCGGGGCATGGGCACAGTTTCGCCCAGAAGTGGCCTTGGGCATGTTTAAGTGTCCCTATGCATCTCTGTAGGTGTGAGACAGAAGCCTTAAATGCAGGCCTGCAAAATGGCCTACCTTTAAGGCATCTGTCCAGTGATGTAGACGCGATTCTCTTTAGGATGCCAATGCATGATTGACATGCGATCGGCATCCGTCTCTTAGGTGTCCACTGAGATTGGTGTCCTAAAGAGAATCAGGCCCTCTATGTCTTGGTCATGTGAGGTTCTATTTGTTTTTATGCTTGTGTCTGTTACTTTGTGCTCTGCTTTGGTTAAAGGTGGATTATTTATGTATAACAATTTTTATTGAAAGAATCAAATAATCAGTACAATAGGATAATACAAAAATACATTCAATACAATAAGAATCACAATAATATTTCATACAAATTTAAATCATTCTTTCAAATTTAATTTCCATATGAATTAATTCAATCTTATCTACACCCCCCCTTAATTCCATCCCCTACCCACTATCTTCCCCTAAATGAAATCCCTCACCCTGGATGAAAGTTGACAAAAATAAAGAATTAAAATAAATAACTGGAATGTAATTAGTAAACCTAATTTTCATAATAAATCATTGATAACCATTGTGGATTATTTATAAATACTATACAGGTCTTATATCCCACAATTTTTTTTTAACAAGGATTCAATGCGGCTAACAAAAGACTCTGTACAGCTTTTAACAGTATGAATTGTGAAAGAGGCAAAAGAGATCAGTAGAGACAGATATACTGGCTAGAGTAGAAATAAATCTATATCTAAATGTTTTGAGAGTGCTTGCTTTATATATTCTCCTTGTAGGTAAACAGGATATTGCTTCACTGGACTCCATCAAATATCTATATATCACCTTATAGCATCTAAATTGTGAAACCCAGGAAAGTAAATGTAGAGAAACAGAGGGTATGACCATAATGCTAAGTCTATGTTATATAAACAATATAAAGTTTATATAAAAGTATAAACTGTATATTGAAAAGTAATATGAGTGAAGTAAGAATAAAATAACGGAAAGCTTATGTGAGAGCAGCAGGCAAGATGACATTTTGAATTCTATAACGTATAGTTCTTCACTGTGCTAAACATAGACAAAATCTGGCATGAGACTGTGAGATCACACAACCCTCTCTGGTTAATCATGTGATCAATGCAAACCTTCTACACTGAAAAACCATTAATAGCAGCAGAAAGTTTTGCACACAACAATGATATCTGACTAGCAACAGAAACCCAAATCTATCAGAGCTGCTCAAGTACTGTAATTGCTATTAACAGGAAGAGTTTATAGTTTATAAATGCTCTGCTTCAGACAAAGATCAGGCGCACTGCACCAGTTCTCAAGTTGAGAGCACACATGTACTTTCCCCTTGAATATCATTATGAGTGAAAGTGCACGCTGTCACTTGTATTGACTTTTTGCGTGAGTAGAATTTTTTCTTGAGAATAATCTATATGAATATAAAAATACTGTCTAGTTTGAAAATTGATTTTATAGGATATTAACTCTTCCACTGAAATAATTCCTCATCCCCTTTCACTGATGTGCACTTTCAAATCTATTCTCGTGGAGGGGCATACCGTATTTTCACGCATATAACGCGCACCCGTGTAAAACGCGCACACGGGTATAGCGCGCGGGGAACACAAATTTATGTTTAAAAAATTTAATATAGCGCGCACACGCGTATACCGCGCATGCTAAAACCTCCTCCCTCTTACTCCGAACCGGCATCCTCCCCCCCCCCCCGCTCGCTTACCCGCGTTTTACAACTTTTTTTTTCAATCCGATCCGGCATCCCCCCTGCGAACCGGCATCCTCCCCCCTCGCTCGCGTCACCCCCCCATCCCCCGCGATCCTACATCCCCCCAGCACCAAACATCTCTTACCCGATTGGGCACCGGCACCAGCACCAATGCACAGGACGTGCCAGTGCCTGAAGATCCTCCCTCGTTGGTTTGGGCTGGGCTGGGCTGGGCGGTGCGATGCAGGAGAGATAATCCTTCTTCCTGCGGATCCTCCCTCGTTGGTTTGGGCTGGGCTGGGCTGGGCTGGGCTGGGCGGTGCGATGCAGGAGAGATAATCCTTCTTCCTGCGCCGGGCTGGACTAGGCTTTGAGCATTTGCGCATGCTCAAAGCCTTCTGGTCTCGCTCTCTCCGAGATTCTCTTCTCGGAGAGAGCGAGACCAGAAGGCTTTGAGCATGCGCAAATGCTCAAAGCCTAGTCCAGCCCGGCGCAGGAAGAAGGATTATCTCTCCTGCATCGCACCGCCCAGCCCAGCCCAGCCCAGCCCAGCCCAAACCAACGAGGGAGGATCCGCAGGAAGAAGGATTATCTCTCCTGCATCGCACCGCCCAGCCCAGCCCAGCCCAGCCCAAACCAACGAGGGAGGATCTTCGGGCACTGGCACGTCCTGTGCATTGGTGCTGGTGCCGGTGCCCAATCGGGTAAGAGATGTTTGGTGCTGGGGGGATGTAGGATCGCGGGGGAGGGGGGTTGATGCGAGCGGGGGAGGAGGATGCCGGTTCGCAGGGGGGATGCCGATCGGATTGAAAAAAAAAAGTTGTAAAACGCGCTCACGCGTATAACGCGCAAGGTTATGCACGGTATGTAAAATCGTGTATAACGCGCGCGTTATATGCGTGAAAATACGGTAATCGAAAGGGACATCTAAGTCCGTTTACGTCCAATTCGCAAGTCGTCCAAAGTAAAAAAACAGCCTAAGACACATTTTCAAAAAATACGTCCAAAATTTTTTTTGTTTCGAAAATCATCTAATTATATGTCCTGCCGATCTGATCGTCCAAACCGCTAAATTGTCCATCTTTATACCACATTTTCGTCCAACTTTTCGTCCAAGTCCAAAACATCTAGAATAAGCCCTGTTGGATGTGGAAGGGGTCTGCAAAGTGATGGACTGCACACCCAGACATGCCACCTAAATAGTGGGGTACCTTACAGGGCACTGCTGTGAACTTCACAAAAAGTGTGCCATGTCTTCGCCTCCCTACAGCTCCCTTATAGGTTATGGTGAGCCCCCACCTCCAGAATCCCCTAGACCCACTTATCTATCACCCCAATAGCTGCAGGAGCCACTTATATGCCAGTAAAAAAGGGTTTTGGGGTGTATAGGGGAGTGTACATGTTTAAGTATCAAAGCAGTGATTACAGGGGCTTATGGGCATGGGTCCTCCTATCTATGGGTCCCTAACCCACCCCCAAGATGACTTAAGCTGCGTGTGCTGGACGACTAGGCTTTCCTATGCCAGGCAGCCAGGTGATGATGGTCTGGAGGCTGAATTTTAAATGTGATTAATATTTTTATGGCGGTGGGAGGGGGGGGTCGGTGATCACTGGGGTAGTTTGTGGGGGTCTGTGTTATGTGTTTTCAGTGCTTATCTGGTGAGTTTAGGTGGGTTCCGTCGATCGTGGGCTGTATAACTTTCGGTTATACATGCTGTACGACTAAGTCTAAGCCGGCCCACGAACTCGCCCACGTCCCGACCTCGACACTCCTCCCAAAACGCCCCGTTTATCTTTGGTCGTTCAGCAGCACTATGAAGGCCTAGGTCATTTAGAAATACGTCCAAAATTCATTTTTAGTATCGGCACTTGGACGTTTTTGAGAAATGTTCGTCCAAATGGTAACTTAGGCCGGTTTTTGGACGTATTTCTCTTTCGATTATGAGCCCCTTAGCCTCTCTGCTCCATTTTAATATTTTAAAAAATAAAAATAATCTTTCTTATCTATTTCATGACTATTTATCTAAGTAACATTCTCATAGGGGGTCTTTTACTAGAGGGTCCTTTTACAAAAGTGTGCTAAACGTTTTAGCGCATGCTAACCACGCGCTAAACATTAATACATGCATGTTAGTCTATGGACATGTTAACATTTAGCGCACATGGAGATTTAGCATGCACTTAAAATGCTTAGCGTTCCTTATTAAGAGGGGGGTAAGGCGCGCTAGCAGATTTAGCACGTGCTAAATGCTAACACGTCCATAGAATATAATGGATGCATTAGCATGTAGGAGCAAATTCCAAAAGACGCGCCTAAAACTTAGGCGCCACAATAGGCACCGTTCAGCACGATTTAAGTAAAATCTGGTGCTATTTAGTGAATCACGCTTGAGCGGCACCTATTTTGGAGGCACCCAATAAATAGGCCAGCTCTAGGCACAATTAAAAGATAGGCGGCCATGTGAGCACTTAAGCATGTTTAAGAACAGCGATTCTGTAACAAGGTGCCTAACACGAGGCCATACCCACGCCTAACATGCATAGTGCCTATTTTTTTGAAAGCCGCCTAAATTTTTATAGGCGCCTTGTTACAGAATCGCTCTTTCTTGAGTGCTGATTAAAAAGCTTAATTGGGCTTGTTGTTCAATTTAGATAGGCGCCTATCTAGTTGAGCGCTTCCAAAAAAGGTGCCTAACATTAGGCACTGGTTACGGAATTTGGGCCTTAACGCGCCTTAGTAAAAGACCCATTTAATCATTTAAAATAATAATAATAACTTTATTCTTCTATACCGCCATAGTCAGATGACTTCTAGGCGGTTCACATCGAAGAGGGTTGGACAAGGAAAATATAAATTTATAAATTTAGTGTGGCTTCTGTTTAGGAGATGAATCTGTCAAACAGTACGGCTTTAATTACTCTCCGAAAGGTGCCATAGGTCAGCCTGGCTCTATTGATGTAGTTACCCAACCAGGACTGCTGTTTGCTTGCTTGAAACATGAAAGATCTGTCCAAAAAGGATTTGTTTTTGCAGCCGGTGATCTTTGGGTATGCAAATATGTTAAAGATTCTGGTTGACCATGTGGGGGTTGTGTAGTGCGAAATGTGGTAGAAGATAGGAAGGCACTAGTCCCCTGGTCTGCTTGAAACAAATATAGGCAAACTTAAACATTATTCGCACCTCCATTGGCAACCAGTGTAACCTTCTGTAGTAGGGGGGCTAATGTGGTCGTTTTTCCTCAATCTGCATATCAAGCGAATTGCCGTGTTCTGTACTATTCTTAATTTTCGTACTGTTTTCTTTGGGATACCTAGATAAATGATATTTCAGTCGTCCAGTATTGCTAGGATCAGAGACTGCACTAGTAATCTAAAGGAAGTATTTTTTAATGGTCCTTAATTTCCAAATGATCTTTGTTTCTTCTCAGAATACTGAATAATGGTTGTAAGTTGTTCAGATAAAGCAGTGGTCTCAAACTCAAACCTTTTGCAGGGCCACATTTTGGATTTGTAGGTACTTGGAGGACCTCAGAAAAAATAGTTAATGTCTTATTAAATAAATGACAATTTTGCATGAGGTAAAACTCTTTATAGTTTATAAATCTTTCCTTTTGGCTAAGTCTTAATAATAATATTATAATGATAAACATACTGAGGGCCTAAAAATAGTTCCTGGCGGGCTGCATGTGGCCCCCGGGCCACGAGTTTGAGACCACTGATATAGAGTAAGTTCATTGATGTCAGATCTCACACTTTCTGAATTTCTTGTTCTCATTTTCAACTCTTCTATCTCACAAACACCAGAAGGCTGGTTTTGTAGTGGAAAATCTAAATGGAATCTATTTTATTTTATATTCTCAGAAAAGAGAATACCCCTCCCCACCACCACCACCACCACTTAACAAAACCTTAGCACGGTTTTTAGCACTTGCCACGGTGGTAACAGCTCCAACACTCATAGGAATTCTAAAAGCTGAGCTACGGTTTTGTAAAAAGTGTGTGTGTGGGGGAGGGGATAATTTGATGATTTTGCCATTTTAGCTATTCAAAACAGGGTTTTACTTGAGGTTACATTTCCCCAAGTATGACGCAGAAGCAGTTGTATTGCTTCTGCAGATATACTGATCAGAGAGAACAACATACTCTAGAATCACCCTCCTTACAACTAAAATAAATTACTACACACTACTGGAGCTGCACACAAATGCAATATACAATTGGGCAGAAAAATGGATCAAAGTACCTTTGTGCTTTGCTTTCCAAGTAATTTATTTGTGCAATTAAATACAAATAGAAAACAAGAAAAAAAAAAACCCCAAATAGCTGTCATGAGAACTAAAGGTATTTTTCAAATTAACAGCTAGTACACTGCTGCATTAGTGTATGAGGGGTTGCTGGAAAGTTCTCAGCCCAGCCAACAAACTTCCTAAATAGTGGGCGATATTTTGCCACTGTAGTTGAAAAGAGTGTTATCTTATTTCATTAAGTTTGGGAGTGTGTGGCACAGTGGTTAGAGCCACAGCCTCAGCACCCTGAGGTTGTGGGTTCAAATTCCATGCAGCTCCTTGTGACCCTGGGCAAGTCACTTAATCCCTCATTGCCTCAGGTACATTAGGAAGAGTGTGAGTCCACTGGGACAGATAGGGAAATATGCTTGAGTATCTGAATGTAAACCACATAGACTATAAGTGGTATATAAATACTAAAATAAATGAATAAAGTGCCAAATTTGCAGAAACAAAATTGTGTTTTGACATTGTTTCAGATCATTATCCGCGTCATTCTCTTTTTGGTAGGGCTGAGTACTTTTCAGCACCCCCTTGTACTTTATTTTGCCTTAGGTCCTATTCTAGAGCAAAGCAGACCACAGGGAAGCAGCAAAACAGTGAAGAGGAGCCAAGATGGGAAGTGAACTTTATTGAAGAACCTGAGGCCAGATTGATAATGGGCATTCCTTGGGTTACCCATATTACTCTGATCTTAAAAGCTCTACACTGGTTACCTGTTCAGCAGAGAATTTGCTATAAAAGCTCTTTCTGTTCATCAAATATTGTACTCCTCTTCCCCTTGCTTTCAAAGCTTGAGGGAAATTTATCAGCGTGCAAGATGTTTGAGATCTGAGTGAGGGATGTTACTCATCAGTTTAAAAGAAAAAGGGATTCACTATGTTAAATCTAGAATATCTATTTTCTCAATTGCTGGTAAGAATCTCTGGAATTCAATTCCAGGTATAATGAGATTATGTACAGATCGTATGTCTTTTAAGACATTGTTAAAAACACAATTGTTTGTGGATACCTTTCTCTAACTCTGTGGTTATTATTTGTTTTATAGTCATTAGTCATTAGCCAGTCATTAGTAGCGGTATATAAGCTTTGAATAAACATAAACTTGTTATACCACTTATGGTCAAGGCATACACAAAACTAACAAATTTAAAAAAAAGAGAAGAGTGCCAAGTAAAAACAGGAAATGGTTTTTTTGCATAAAGTAAAAACAGGACACACAAAGAGGGGGGATGGAATTTGATATACTGCTTTTACTGTGTGGTTTACATGGGTCAATGAAGTGATTTGCCCAGAGTTACAAGGCACTGCAGTGGGAATAAAACTCACAACCTCAGGGTGCTGAGGCAGCTGCTCTAACTAGGCCAGTCCTCCACTCCAAATAATAATCTGCAATTCATCATCTGACCACAGAAATCAGTCCTGTTCCTGATTGCTGAAAGCTTGAGTGAAAAAAATACATGTTGAGTAAAACAATTACATTTGGAAAAAGATTGGTCACTATGGCAGAAGGTCATTCCAGATTCTGCCGACTAGGAAATAAAAAAGCTGAATGTCTCGTAGACTTGAAGTGAGCGAATTTTGGATTTGGAATGACCAAAAGATAAGAGTCAAGAGAACTTAAGAGAATGGGTAGTAATAATAACAACTTTATTTTTCTATAACGTCACAATCTGACAACTTCTCAGTGGTTTACATCAAAGAGAGCTGGACAGTCAGCGAAATACAAAATACAGATGGCAGAAGTACAAGGTTTTTCTTGAGAATTATCAGAATAGAGTTATTACAGTGTTAAAAAATTAATACAATTTCTATTTAGGAAATAGATCTGTCGAATAGTACAGTTTTAATTTCTTTCCGAAAAGCACCATAAGTCAACCTGGCTCCATTAATGTAATTACCAAACCAGGACTGCAGTTTACTTGCTTGAAACAAAAGTCCTGTCCAGTAGCAGAGATAGCCAAAGGAGCTAGAAACGAAGGGAGTCCTACATAATAAGACCTGTGTGCTAGACAAAGTATTAGAAGGAGATTTGAAAAGAAATGGAAGCCAGTATAAGTGAAGGAAGACAGGAGTAATGTGATCACATCTGCAAGGGATTGGGTGTTAGATTAAGTGCAGAAATTTGATTACTCCTCTACTTTGCAAAATAGAGAACCAGCAAGTAAGGCAGGAAGAACTGACTTAGTGCTCCTTTTTTACTAAACGGTGATAGAGGTTTCTACCGTGGGCCGTCGTGTTAAATGCTCTGATGCTCATAGGAATTCTATGAGCGTCGAAGCATTTAGCTCGCCGGCCTGTGGTAGAAACCTCTACCACCATTTATAAAATCCAGCGACAGACAAGGAGCAATAAGGGAAATTCTTTAAAAAGGGACCCTTTTATTAAACTGTGGTAGAATTTCTAGTTACGACAGCATAACATGGGATTTTCCCATATGGTAGCTGCAAAGTTACCCCCCTCCCCTTTAACAAAACCGTAGTGCGTTTTTTTGCACCAGCCATGGCGATAACAGCTCCGACACTCATAGGAATTCTATGAGCATCGGAGCTGTTACTGCCCAAATTTATGTGTCCAACATTGTGTACACATCATAGAAGTGAGATGTGAACAAAAAACCTGTCTTGAAACTCCAGTATAAATCAAAGGTTCTCAAATCCAATTCCATATTTAAATCACAATATTTCTTATTTAGCATCCTGATAACAAAAAAAAAGTAAATTAGCCGAAAGCCAATGTTGAACTATACAGCTCCTTCTATGTTCAATGATTCTATTTTTCACCATACACATTACATATAACTACACAGGCATTTAGGGCTCCTTTTACTAAGCTGCGTTAGGGGATTAACGTGCGGAATAGCATGCACTGAATTGCCCCGCGCGCTAGACCTTAATGCCAGCATTGAGCTGATGTTAGTTCTAGCCGCGTAGCGCACGGTGTAGTGCATGGTAATATCCTGCATTTGCTAAAAACGCTAGTGTACCTTAGTAAAAGGAGCCCTTAATGTCGTCAATAGCACCCTGAGATACAATAGGAAGATTGAAAAGCACTAACCATTCTTTAAGGTTTCTATTGCAAAAGTATGCAATAATTTTTTATTTTGAATCTTTAAACAAGAATATGGCATCAAAATACTCCAGGGTTTCTTTATAATCTTTTGAATGTCTCTAGGAAAATGTGAAAACCTACGTGTACATATAATATTGGGCTTATTTCTAATAAGACCACCAACCAAAAGGAACTCTCCATATTTGGCCCTAGCTCTCTGTACACTCTTGAACATACCATTGTGGTGGATTCCCCATTTGTACAAAGCAGATAGCTATGGTTTTTGCTTTTAACTCAAGTTAATCTAAATTACAAGGGGGCGCTAAAAAGTTCTCAGCCCAACCAAGAAGAGAATGACATGGATATGGTTCAATCAATGATCTGAAACAATGTCGAAACATATAATTTTGTTTCTGCAAATTGGCACTTAATAAGAACATAAAAATAGCCTTACTGGGTCAGACCAAAGGTCCATCAAGCCCAGTAGCCCGTTCTCATGGTGGCCAATCCAGGTTACTGGTACCTGGCCAAAACCCAAGGAGTAGCAATATTCCATGCTACCGATCCAGGGCAAGCAGTGGCTTCCCCCATGTCTTTCTCAATAACAGACTATAGACTTTTCCTCCAGGAAATTGTCCAAACCTTTCTTAAGACCAGCTACGCTATCTGCGCTTACCACAACCTCTGGCAACACGTTCCAGAGCTTCACTATTCTCTGAGTGAAAAAAATATTTCCTCCTATTGGTTTTAAAGGTATTTACCTGTAACTTCATCGAGTGTCCCCTAGAATGAAAAATCGATCCACCTGTACCCGTTCACTCAAGATTTTGTAGACTTCAATCATATCTCCCCCTCGGAATTTTAGGAAATTGGTTGGTTGGGCTGAGAACTTTACAGCACCCCCTCGGACATCTACACAAAATGCTACCATAAAGTTATTGTTGTGTTGTGAGTAGTGTAAAGACTGGATTAGTAACAAACAACAGTGAACTTTAATAGCACAATATACTTGCTGTTAGTTGGTACGTCTTGCTCTCCATTTTAGCCATAGAAAGCGGCTGTGCAAACTAGAGATTTTTTTTGAGCATTGATATTTTGACAACTGTTTGAAAAAGCTAATGGAGGGACTCTAATAACAAAGTGTGCAATTAGAATAGCAGTACTTAGAATTAAAGTTGAAAATTGCCACACTTTCCAACTTAGCATTCATCAAAATGTCAACTCCCCTGCTGTTAATGGACTTGTCATAGTCTTTGCAAGCTCTTGGTCTTTTAGGACTAGTCAAAAGAAATGTCAGTGGTGCAGTTTGACTTTTTTTTATTTAAAATATGCTATATATAATCACAGCACTGTATGAAGTCTCAACTATTTGTGTTCAGGAATAAAGAGAGGTCCACCATACAGTGATTGAATGTGCTAAGTGTGTAATAATAATAATTAACACATACCTAAACCCACTATACTCGCTCAGAGTTGCTAAGGAAATGCAATTACAAACCATACGATTACCTTCCAGGTTTTTAATTTCAATTTTATACACCCTCAGGAATTAATTATGTTTAATAAAATTATGTAAAGATAGCCAACAACCCTCTTAATCCTCAAGTGTGTTTCCTTTAGTCCTAAAGTTTACCTTCACTTCCCATCCATATCCCTAAGGGCTCCTTTTACAAAGGTGCGCTACCGGTTTTAGCGCACGCAGAAGATTAGCGCGTGCTAGCTGAAAATCTACCACCTGCTTAAAAGGAGGCGGTAGCGGCTAACGCGCGGGTCAATTTAGCGCATGCTATTCCGCGCATTAAGAACCTAACGCATCTTTGTAAAAGGAGCTCTAAATGTTTTAAGGTGTTCTGGTTTTGACTACTTCTATTCCATCCCCAAAATACTATGCTTTATTTTGTTATTTTTGTTTTCTGATCTCCTAGACCACTTCATTTATTTATTTAATCCAAAAAGGAGGTCATGTTAGAAGGGTTAGACATAAACAGCCAGTTTGTACATGTAAAATTGTCCAAGAAAAGCTTTAATAGATTTTAATGCACCCATTTGTTATCCCCAGTGATACTTCTGAGGAAGTATCTCAAGGAGATATTAGGGATGCCCAACTCTGATACAATTCTGTTTTCAAATTTTTATTATATTCCTCAAAA
The DNA here is from genome assembly GCF_902459505.1 of Geotrypetes seraphini. NCBI lineage: Eukaryota > Metazoa > Chordata > Amphibia > Gymnophiona > Dermophiidae > Geotrypetes > Geotrypetes seraphini. The sequence continues at coordinate 549,702,289 of NC_047084.1, forward strand.
GAAAAAAGAATGAGTATGGTGGACTTTGACTTGACTAAATTTTTGGAAGACACCCAGGATTTGATCCAAACCCGAGCTATATTACTTGTTCAAATGAATTAGATAAAGCTCTAATTATGAAACTTTACTTTCGAAATAGAGAGACGAAATTCTGTGGAGATAAAGTTTTGATGTTCCCCGACGTTGCAAAATCTACACAACTTAGGAGGAAGGCCTTTTTGGCCTTACATCCTAAGGTGGTTGAAATGGGAACAATTTTTTTCTTGAAGTTCCCCTGCAAATGCCTACTACTTATTCAAGATAAAGACTACGGGCTCCTTTTACAAAGGTGCGCTAGCGTTTTTAACTAGCCAAAATTCTACTGCCTGCTCAAAAGGCTAGCGCGCGCTATTCAGTGCGTTAAGGCCCTAGCACAGCTTTGTAAAAGGAGCCCTATGTGTTTTGGGATCCACTGCAATTACATATGTTTCTTAAAGGGAATAAAACTTAATCTGTGCGGTTTCTGTTTTTCAAAAAAGGGGGTAAAATAAAATTTAGCGCTCATTTGAATTAAGTAAGGAGAAAGGGATGATGGGGGGGGTTCCCCTCTCCCCATTTTTCTTAAATTGATTACTTATTTAATTTTTTCCTAAACTAATGAAGGCTTCTCTCCCATTTTTTTGTGGGCTAGATGGATTTGCTTAGCTTATTTAAACTGCATTTTTTTCTTCCTTCAAATATTTGTCTATGAATCCATATCTTTACTTTGTGAATGTAACATTGTAAAAATATTTCAATAAATAAAATAAAAAAATAGATTTTAATGGATCAATCATCCAATAAAACTGAAGATCATCACCAAAATTTGAGTTGACGAGTCAAAATGTAATATAAGAACATAAGAATTGCCATCTCCGGATCAGATCCTGGGTCCATCAAGTCCGGTGATCCACACACACGGAGGCCCCGCCAGGTGTACCCTGGCATAGTTTTAGTCCCCATATCACTGTATGCTTCTCAAGGGAGATGTATCTAAAACTAAGGGCTCTTTTTACTAAGCGTTTTTAGCGCATGCTGCAGATTAGCGCAGCTAACTCCCACGCTACACGGAGAAGCTAATGCCAGCGTGTGCTAAAACCGCTAGCGCAGCTTAGTAAAAGGAGCCCTAAGATTTGTTTTGCTGCTCCCTAATTAAGGTTACCATATGGCTCCCAAAAAAGGAGGATGGATTGAGACATCTGGGTTTTATTTCCATTGAAAGCAGTGGAAGTAAAACCTGGATGTCTTAATCCGTTCTCCTTTTTCTGGAACCATATGGCAACCCTAACTGAGATGAATCTTTTAAATAAAATTGCCGTGCCTTTTATGTTCCTCACCCTTTATCATCAAAAGTTTCTCAAAATGGTACACGCATAGTAGCTGACACTTATGACACACATACTGTATGCTAGTTTTTAAAGAGGAGGCTCCCGGGTGGTTTCTTTTTCAAAACTGATGTTTTATACAGACAGCCAAAAGAGCTACAATAATCTGCATACCTTTGGGAATATCATCTACATGTGCTCTTTGTTTTTTTCTCCTCTGATCTAAACACACCTCTGGAAATGCCTCCCCACTGGGTGGCTAAAACTACACATACTACACTAGTGTTTCCCCGGCCTGGTCTCAGAGGCCCCCCATCTGGTCAGGTTTTTGCGGCATCCACAATGAATGCTCAGGAGAGATATTTGCATGCATTGCCTCCCCTGCATGCAGGTCTCTTTGGTTGGTGTTTGTTGTGAGTGTCCTGAGGGCTTGGCTGGCAGGGGGGCTTCTGGGACCGGGTTTGGGAGCCACTGTACTATGAAAACCAATGCTTACTTTACACTCAGCTGAACTGGGCAATTTTCGGACAGGGTAACCTCGATACACCATCCTATGTAAATATGACTAGATTGATTTGAAAATTATCTTCCCCCAAGGCCAGTGAGCTCATTCAACATTATCTTATGCAAACTTAATTAAGCACACGTGTATTGTGTTTTTTTCTATTGCACAGATAGGTTCTAATATCTACTTGTATTGTCAAAGTAGTTTAACACAGAATCAAATATAGTAACAGACAATAACTAGATTAGTATTCAGATCATTCCTCGACCAGGCTGTAATTTCTCATGTGATTCAGGCGTTAATCAAGGACCTAAGAATCATCAAAATAACACTGTAGTATATAAGCAGTTCCAAGTAGCAATTTTTTGAGGGAAAATCAGTGGCATCAAGTTTCAATGACATAAGCTGTATTTTAGCTGGCACACGCTATATTATAGCTGGAAAAATAACCCCAGCAAAAAAAACAGGCTATTTTTACTTTTCCAGAAGCATCGAGCCTCAAACCCAAGACTCAGTGCTCCTGGGTCATACCTTAAAGGGTCCATTGAAGGTGTCCCTCCCCAATTATTACCCCCTACCCCCAATCAGCTCCCTCACTTATCCAACCCCTACTTCCCATAGGCCTACTTACATATGATTGTTGCAAATGTCTTGGGGCTCCTTTTACTAAGCTGCATTAGGGCATTAACACGCAGAATAGCGCACGCTGAATTGCCGCGTTAACGATGGCGTTAGTTCTAGCCATGTAGAGCGCGGTGTACTACGCAGTAATATCCTGCATGTGCTATAAACACTAGCGCACCTTGGTAAAAGGAGCCCTTAGTTTTGCTACATCTGAATTACTGGAAAAAAAACACTTCAGCTATCGTGTTGTGGCTTTCTTCAGGGTATGCTGTGAACACTTCAATCTTTATATACCTCGTTGTTTGGGGTTTGAGGTGGATGGTTTCCACAAGGAGGTAGGAGATTTTGGTGAGAAACTGAGGTGCAAAAGTCTTTTGGTTACAAATTTGAATTATTTTCACCAATAAATTTTCTTACCAAAATTCAAATTTGTGACTTACAAACTATTCAGCTCAATTTTCCACCGAAATCTCCTATATTCTTGAAGAAACCATCCACCTCAAATCTCAAACAATCAGGTTTGATAATCTACTATATAAAGACAAACTGCAGATGTTAAAGCATATCCTGAAGAAAGCTACAGCATGATGGCTGAAACATCAGTTCTTCTTACGGTACTCAGATATGGTAAGACCTGGAAATTGCAATTATCATGCCACCACCTGTAGAAGCCTATGAGAACATGCTACCATCTACACATGTCCATGGTGGTCCATGGTGATCTAGTAGGTCACTGTTGCTTTTGCCAGCACTTTCAGCCATTATACTGGCCGAGAAGTAGTCTTATGGTACTATTTTGAGGGGTTGCCACTTCAAGAGCTGAATCATGTCTCAAAAATAGAAACATAAAAACACAATGGCAGATAAAGGCCCATCCAGTTTATCCATCCGCAGCATCCACTATTTCTTCCTCTTCCTAAGAGATTCCACATGCCTGTCCCACAATTTATTGAATTCACACACAGTCAAGTCTCCACCACATCTATCAGGAAACTATTCAATGCATTTAAAAACTTTTCTGAAAAAAAAAGTATTTCCACAGATTACTCCTGAGCCTATCACCTCTAAACTTCATTCTATGCCCTCTCATTCCTCAGCTTCCTTTCAAATGAGACTCATCTCACGTGCATATATGCCACTAGGTATTGAAACATCTCAGTCATATATCCCTTCTCCTGCCTTTCCTCCAAAGTATACCATACATATTGAGATCTTTACATCTGTCTCCATACACCTTATGGTGAAGATCACCAACCATTTTAGTAGCCTTCTTCTGGACAAACTAAATTGGTCTCTAGAATTATGCATAATATTCTAAAAGAGGTTTCATCAGAATCTTATACAGGATCATCAATACCTCCTTTTTCCTGTTGGCTGTACCTCTCCCTATTAACCCTAGCATCCTTCTAGCTTTTGCCCTCACCTTTCCAACATGTTCCATCTCCTCTTTTGTGCACAAAAGTTATACTCCTCCTAAACTGAACCGTTCTCTTGGGTTTCTGCAACCCAAATGCATGGCCTTGCATTTCTTAGCATTAAAATTTAGCTGCCACATTTCAGACCATTCTTCAAGCTTTGATAGGTCCTTCCTAATGTTTTCCAGACCATAGGAGTGTCTATTCTATTACAGATTTTGGTATCATCCACAAAGAAGCAAATCTTGCCATGAGCCCTTCAGCAATATCGCTTACAAAAATGTTAACAAGAACAGGCCCAAGAACTGAACCTTGAGGCACACCAGTGATCACTGTCCTCTGTCGCCTTCCACTCAACCAGTTCCTGACCCAGTACATCACCCAAGGGCACACATTTTATTTATTAGACACCTGTGTAGAACACTGTCAAAATCAGCTTGCCTGAGTTTGGGGCAGGCAGGTGAAGTCAGACAGAGGAGGGAGAGAGGAGAAAATCCACTGAAGAAGGCACGAGGGAGCAGAGAGAAGGCAGAGGGTGAGGGGCTGAGGTGAGAGGTAGCTCCGCCCACTCCCTGACATCACCTGAAGCAGACTCGAAGCTCCCCCTTTAAAGGGGAAGAGCCAATGCTGCACAGCTTCAGAAGATCCAGCTTGCCAGCTTGCCTGAGTTCGGGGCAGGCAGGTGAAGTCAGGCAGAGGAGGGAGAGAGGAGAAAATCCACAAAAGAAGGCACGAGGGAGCAAAGAGAATGCAAAGGGTGAGGGGCTGAGGTAAGAGGTAGCTCTGCCCGCTAAGGACCTGGTCCTATGCCTTAAGTAGTTCTGAGTAGGGCCAGCTTAGTTTATCTGGGCAGGTAACAGTGAGCAAACATGAAATAAAAAAATTCAGCTATTACACTTTCTCACATTGCATCAGGATTTACTAGCTAGAAAGAAAAGAAAAACTGTTGACAGATAAGGCCTGATCCAAGAGCAAGTGAGAATGTGGATTAGTAGCTATAAATTAATAAATGAAAATTGGATAATCTGGAATAAAATGATCAGAAATACAAAAAGTTTAAAAACAGGGACTTTAAGTTACCATATGGATTTGATATATGTCATGTGCTTGACGGATATAGGGAGGCAAGCTAAGACATTTTTGTGATTGATGAATACCATATCAAATGTACTCCAGATGAGAAGCTTAAGTTTCTTATAGAGTTTCTTTGTGTTAGAGTGACCAGCCTGAACTAGGCCAATCCTCAGGGAAATGTAGGCAGACAGGAGTTGGCTTTTGACCTGGTATCCACATACCAGGGGGCCCTAGGTTTACCATGACTTGAGTTTGCTAAGGACAAATCTAAACCACATGTGTATCATGGTATGAATTGATCCAAAGTTAAGTATCAGAAAGTTAGGAAAAATTACATATTAGAAATTTTCTTAGGTAGCTATAGGAATATATGTTAACAACCAATATAGATTAGATAGGAATATATGTTATTTTGATTTTCATATATCTGAAATCCTGAAGAGATCCTGATAAGGCAACAGATGGTGTTTGACCTCTGACCTTGAGCAACTTTTTTTCTACATAGAATTTTGATGGGAGGGGTACCTGCTCTTTCCATCTTTTCTTTGTGCAGTCTTTGTGAGACAGAGATCTCAGAATAGAAAAGAACACTGACATTTACAGGAAAGAATATGGAATCTGAGGAGTTTTGTAAGTGTATTATAATATTGGTCTATGTATTTCTTCTTTTTATAAAATATGTAAGCTTAATGTGAGAATGTAACTTTTTTAGATATAAGAATGTAATTTGTGACACACCTATATGAAGCTAGCCTTATATGGGAATAAATAATGTGAACCAATTAGACTGCAGATGGATTGTAACGAAGGAATGTTGTCATTTAGGATATATATGGACGTGTAACTAGTAAAACGTTGGAATTTTTTATGAGTAAGGCCAGCTTTTGGCTTCTGTAATAATTCTCTGATGCAAATGATACTCAATTGATTTGCTAATCAATTAATTGAGTAATCTTATGATCTAATATTGATATCTAATAAAAAATAAGATTTTGGATTTTATTAAAATATTTTGCATCATTATTTTTTTCCATTTTCATTTTACAACCCTAGAAAGCTATAAGTACGCATGTGTGCAATTATCCTGATCACCACTCCTTGACATCACCCGAAGCAGACTTGAAGCTCCCCCTTAAAATGGGAGGTGCCAACAGCGCGCAGCCGTTCAGCGAGTGGTGAAGGTGCTCACCTTAGCGAGAGCGCCTTTGCGAAGGGCCTCAAGAAGGGCCACTACACCCCAGGAAACAAGGGAAGGACAGCAAGCAGGCAGAGAGGGATAGAGAGAGGACACCAGCAGCAGGCAGAGAGAGAGAGAGGACACCAGCAGCAGGCAGAGAGAGAGAGACAGAGAGAGAGAGAGAGGACACCAGCAGCAGGCATTGAGAGAGAGAGAGGACACCAGCAGCAGACAGAGAGAGAGAGAGAGGACACCAGCATCAGGCAGAGAGAGAGAGAGGACACCAGCAGCAGGCAGAGAGAGAGAGAGAGAGGATACCAGCAGCAGGCAGAAAGAGAGAGAGAGAGGACACCAGCAGCAGGCAGAGAGAAAGAGAGAGAGAGAGAGAGAACGACAATGAAAGCAGAGGGAAACCAGAAGATGAGCTTTCCAGTGTTCTGCATAGACTGTCATATGTATGACTACCTCCCCTCGGGGAGACAGTCATATGTATGTGTTCGGTGCCAGGAGCTGGAAAGTTTGAAGAAGGAAGTAAAGCGACTAGAGGACAAGATACAGGAGCTAGAAGGACTTCTCACTACAGAGGACCCAATCAGGACAGCTATAGACTTCATGAATGAGAGACACATTGAGGAGGAGATCAGGGAACTCGAGAAATTAATTGAGGAAGCCTACAGGATGAGAGTGGAAGAAAACAAACTTCAGATGAACGATGAAGTTACACCAACACCAACATGGAAGGGAGAACCAGAAACAGATGACCTCATAGAAGACACCCATAGAGGAACATCGCACGAGGGGGAGAAAATGGCTAGTCGATGCCCAGGAGAGGAAGCAGCGAAGCACACCGAGGACATTGACCTGAGACCGAAGCGAAACCTAAAGAAGGGAAAGTCAGCGATCCTAGTGGGAGACTCGATTCTGAGGCATGTGGACAGCCACATAGCAGGAGGGAGAAAGGATTGACTGGTGACCTGCCTCCCAGGAGCGAAAACCAAGGACATCGTGGACAAAATTAGAAAGATCCTGGAAGGAGCGGAGACGGAAGAGACCACAGTAATGATCCACATCGGGACGAACGATGTCAGCAGGAGAGACTACAGAAGAAGCAAGCTGATAGAACAGTTCAAGATTCTGGGAAGGAAGCTGAAGATGAGGACTCAGAAGATAGCGTTCTCAGAGATCCTACCAGTACTGAGGGCAGGAGAAGGAACTACAATCAATAAATGCGTGGATGAGGAGATGGTGTGAGGAAGAAGGGTTCCACTTCGTGAGGAACTGGACAACGTTCTGGGGCAAGAGCAAGCTCTACAGGAGAGATGGACTGCATCTGAGCGCGGCGAGAACAAGACTTCTAGCAAACAACGTCAGGAGAGGAATAGAACAGGCTTTAAACTAAAAAGAAGAGAAAAGCCAACAGTCAACCAAACGTCGACGATTTGGAAGAAGGTATCCTGTGAAGATACCGAGGGAAAAAAAGGCTGGGAAGAAACAATGGACAAATTATAGGAGTCGACTAACCCAGAAGAGGAGATTAGAAGGATTGTAACAAAAGAGAAGAAACTAAAGACCGAAGCACAGGGAAAGGAAATGAAGACAAGAAAATACCAGGATCTAAATTGCATATCTAATCTAATCTAATGCAAGAAGCCTAAGAAACAAAATGGGGGAATTAGATGACATGGCCAATGCAGAGGACATAGACATCATTGGAGTCTCTGAAACATGGTGGAATGAAGAAAACAAATGGGATACAGCACTGCCAGGGTACAAGCTCTATCGCCAGGACAGGTCAGGACAGAAAGGAGGTGGAATAGCCCTATACATAAAAGAAAGCATACAATCGACAAAAAAACGGTAACACGGTTATTATGGGAGACTTCAACTACCCCAAAGTAGACTGGAGTCTTGGAAGCTCAAAATGTGCTAGGGAGACAGAATTCCTGGAGGCTATACAAGATTGTTTCATGGAGCAGCTTGTTAGAGAACCAACGAGAGGAAATGCCACTCTGGATCTAATCCTAAATGGGTTAAGGGGACCTGCAAAGGAAGTAGAGGTAGTGGGACCGTTGGGAAACAGTGATCATAACATGATCAAGTTCAAGGTTGAGGTAGGAATACCGAAAGGAAAGAGAACCATAGCGACAACTTTCAACTTCAGGAAAGGAAATTACGAAGCAATGAGAGAAATGGTAAGGAAGAAACTTAGGAGCACTTCCAAAAAAATGGCAAACAGTAGAACATGCCTAGTCTTTTCTCAAGAACATGGTGAGCGAGGTGCAAAATCTGTATATCCCCAGATTCAGAAAGGGGTGCAAAAAGAGTCAAACAAAAGACCCGGCGTGGATAACTAAAATAGTGAAGGAAGTGATGGGCAATAAGAAAAATTCATTCAGGAAATGGAAAAAGGACAAAACTGAGGGGAACTTGAAAGAGCACAGGAAGTATCAAAAAGAATGTCACCGAGTGGTTCGAAAAACCAAAAGAGAGTATAAAGAGAGGCTAGCCAGGAAAGCACGAAATTTCAAACCGTTCTTTAGATATGTTAAAGGGAAGCAACCAGCTAGGGAGGAGGTGGGACCGCTGGACAATGGAGACAGGAAGGGAGTGGTGAAGGAGGAGAAAGAAGTGGCAGAAAGACTTAACATGTTCTTTTCGTCTGTATTTACAAACGAAGACACATCCAACATACCGGAACCTGAGCAATTCTTCAATGGAAATCAAGCAGAAAAATTAACATCCATGGAAGTGAGCCTTGAAGATGTACGCAGGCAGATAGAAAAACTAAAAACTGACAAAAATCCGGGCCTGGACAGAATCCATCCAAGGATTCTGAAGGAATTAAAGGAGGAGATAGCGGAACTACTGCAGCAAATTTGCAATCTATCCCTGAAAACAGGCATGATCCCGGAGGACTGGAAAATAGGCAACGTCATGCCTATCTTTAAAAAGGGATCAAGAGGTGACCCGGGAAACTACAGACCGATGAGTCTGACCTCGGTTCCGGGGAAAATGGCGGAAACACTGATAAAAGAAAACATCGATGAACATTTTGAAAGAAACGAACTTCTGATAACCAGCCAGCATGGTTTCTGCAAGGGGAGATCGTGCCTAATGAACTTATTGCACTTCGAAGGAATTAACAAACAGATGGACAAAGAAGAACCCATAGACATCATATATCTAGATTTCCAAAAAGTCTTTGACAAGGTGCCCCATGAATGCCTACTCCGGAAACTGAAGAACCATGGGGTGAAAGGAGACTTACATAGATTGATCAAAAACTGGTTGGCGGGTAGGAAACAGAGTAGGAGTAAAGGGCCACTACTCGGACTGGAGGAGGGTCACGAGTGGGGTCCCGCAGGGCTCGGTGCTCGGGCCGCTGCTATTTAATATATTGTGGGACCGGGATCCTGGTGAGGCCTAGTAACTCCCCCAGAATCCCAGTCTTGGCGCGAGCGTAACCGTGGTGGACCACAGCGGCCTGGTGCCTCCCATAAACTGCACACCACACTGGCCGGGTTTTGTCCAAATATATTACTTTTATTTATCCACAAGGAAAGTTTCAAACAAAAAAGGTCAAAATTTGGCATTCAAAGTAAAAACCCAAAACATTCCAATTTTCTCTTGTTCTGCTTTCTTTCTCTCATGTGCCAGTTCTTTTCACTGCACCCTCAGTGCTGGCCAATTCAAGTTCACAAATTAAGAACATAAAATACAGTTCATGTGAGGTGTTATTTCCCCAAGCAGTGCTAGAACCGTACCTGCCTTGGTAATAGTTAGGCTACCTGGTTCTAGGCACTAATTAGGCTTCTGGTAGATTTGAGTGGCAGTTCCCTTTTACTAGGAGCAGAGGGACTTGTGCTCCCACAGGTGTGGCCACTGTTCCACTTATCTAACCCAACAGTAAATTCAGCAGCTTCCAGCCCAGGTTGAAAACAGGATACAAAATCCTTCACAAAACATAAAACTCAAAAAGGAAGAAACAAAAACAAAAACCCTTTTACCAAGGAAAAAGGACATTCAGGTTTTCCTAAACCTATTCCCATTCCATAGGGTGTTCTTCCCCAGACATAGCATTACTCTCTAACCAGTCCATGTCACAAACCTCAGATTGTGTTTCAGGGTTTTGCATTTCCCTATCCTGGTGAGAACTTCTGAAGGCTGGCCAAAAGTTAGCTGCTGTAGCTGGTTTCCTTCTCAGCTTCCCCTGAGCCTCCAGTCCCAGCTGTCCCTCCTCCCCTACTGACGAGGGAGCTTCAGAAAAAGGGAGACTCGGCACATAACCACGCCCCCTCACAGCAGCTTTAGCTAATTCCTTAAAGAGCCCTGTCCTTCCCGTTCCAGCCTGAGCTCTGTGAGTTTTTAAAGGGACAGGTTCCCTCTTAACCCTGTGCTCAGGATTTTCCCTATACTCAGGATATTTCTTCTCCTTAGTCCCTGGCACATTATCAATGCTTCCCTGAGCTTTTCCCTGGGCTTTGTTAGGACTAGCCAGATCCCTGTCACAATATTCATAAATGATCTAGAAACAGGGATGAAGTATGAGATAATAAAATTTGCGGACGACATCAAACTATTTAGTGGAGCTCAGACTAAAGAGGACTGCAAAGAATTGCAAAGGGACTTGAACAAACTAGGGGAATGGGCGTTGAGATGGCAGATGAAGTTCAACGTTGAGAAATGTAAAGTATTACATGTTGGAAACAGAAACCCGAGGTACAACTATACGATGGGAGGGATGTTATTGAATGAGAGTACCCAAGAAAGGGACTTGGGGGTAATGGTGGACATGACAAATCTAAATACACCATACCTAGTGCTCTCCTTCTATCCAATTCTCTGACCACCCAGTCAAAGAAACTGATCAGACTTGTCTGACAAGACCTGCTTCTAGTGAATCCATATTGCCTTGGGTTCTGTAATCCACTGGATTCCAGAAACGTCACTATTCTTTGTTTTAAGATCACTTCCATTAATTTAATTACCACAAACGTCTGACTTTCTGGCCTGTAGTTCCCTGCTTCTTCCTTACTTCTACTTTTGGGGAGAGGGACCACATTCACCTTTCTCCAGTCCTCTGGTACCACTTTCAATTCTAGAGAAGCATTGAAAGAATCAGCCAGTAGAGCCACCAGACCTTCCCTTAGCTTTATCAGTACCCTCGGATATATGCCATCCGTCCCCACTGCTTTGTCCACCTTTAATTTAGCTAGCTCCTCACAAACACAATCCTCTGAAAATAGATCAGGGTCTACCACACCTTCAGCAGCGTAATGCACTGGGCCCCGCTCGTAGGTGTTCAGGAATAATGACAATTGCGCAAATATTACTAGTCAAATATTGTTTATTGAATATTAACAGAAAATTGCATCTCGAAAGACATTTGCACAATGGAGACCTGTCAGGCATAAAATTGCACCTCTCCTGAAGCAATACATGGTCTCAGGGAAACCCCTGCCACCAGGTGCATTTATATACTTTTGCAGTACCTAGTATGACATCACACCTATCAACCAATCAGCCAACAGAGGCTGTCATTAGGTATGAACAAAGAAAATTCCTTTTAACATAGTTGCCAGGCTCAAAGAAAGTTTCACAAATTATTTATTTTTTCAGAACTTTTTAAATATATATAACCCATTTAAATATACCCAGAGCAAACTTTGCATCAACCCAGCTTTCTGTGTCAGGAACTCAGAGGCTGTACAGAAAACAACAGCCTCTGTGTGTGAGCCCCCCACTAATGTCACAGAGTAGAGTTGCCTAGCTTAAAGGTCATATAGGTCAAACTACAGATGCTGCCTCAAGATTTCTTAAAAGTTTTTTTGAATCTTATAAATGTACCAGGTTTTACATTAAGCACAAATCATCCCATCACACATATTCTCATACACCTAGTTTAGGATCCCAAACATGCCACAATCATATTTCATTCATATTCAATACTTTAGAGCATATTTAAGAAAGGTTTCCTTCTTTACCTAGCCGTGGGATGTGAAATCAGATATGCTCCAAGTTAACTAGCTCATGAATATATGTTATCAATTAGGCCGTGAGGTTTCTCCTATCCCCCTGGGTATGGCAATCCAGACAAAGAACACTAGAAACCCAGGCCTTTTTTTAAGCAGGAAGCCGTCAGTATTTTAGACAAAGAAAAAAAGATGGAAAAATGGAGTCAGATTAATACCTCTATAAATGTGTAATGTATATCTATACCTGATTTCCCCTATGATCTTGCTTAATCCAGCAAAGTACATATACTTTTCCCCTCCTAGTATCCCCTAGTGTTTCCCTGTTATTCTCTAATATCATTTTTCTGGCCTTTGCCACAATCAATATTCAATTTGTTTATATTTGTGTACCAACTTTTCATAAGCTTCTAATGGGGCGTGGCCTTAACTATCACATATGCATTGCTAGCTAGATTTTCCCAGAATCATATGAAAGGCAGGTGTCATATGTAGAAAAAAATCTACTACGTATTCAAAATTTTATATCTTGCACACTATCCATTCTAATGCAGCATATCATAGCGCCCCTTGGCTGCCAGCTGCCACTACTCAACCTCCAGTCCTATTTGTGCTTGTCTTCTGTGCTCCTGCTCCGGGTGCTTCAGTTGGGGACACAGAACAGAAATATTTGTTAAGCAACCCTGCCTTATCTTTATTAGCTTCTACATATTTCTCCCCTTTACTTTTGAGTCTCACAATGCCACTTTTGCACATCCTCCTATCACTAATATATCTAAAAAATGTCTTGTCTTCCCATTTTACAATATCGGCTATTTTTTTTTTTTCCATTTGCATCTTTGCTTTCCTGACTATTCAACTAGCCTCTCTTAACCATTGGAGGCAGATGGTTTTAATTGACTGCAACTTTTCCATTCTGCTTTTCTGACATACCACTTTTTCCTCTCTATGGAGATATACATCCAGATATTTCAGGGGCCCCCTAGCCCACTGTAGGGGAAATGAAGGCAGACGTTGGCACCCACAGTTTGGGGAGAGTGTCATAGTTTCAGATTTCTCAAAATTAATTTTTAACCCAGAATATGTGCTATACTATTGAATCAGGTTAATTAATACAAGTAAGGATAGGGAGGCCTTGTCCAAAAAGATGAGCAGGGCCTTCGCTACTTTAAGTTTCTTTACTGCTGCTTGAATTTTCTTCCCCGAAAAAGGAGCATTAAGGTTAGCTGTTTGGGCAGGAGCATATGTGACACCCGGGGCCCATCATTTTGTAACCCCCCCCCCCATGAAAAACATAATTTTTAGTAATAATCCACATGCCACAGAACAAGAGAGTACCTAGGAAAAGGCAGCATCTTACATACTGCAGTGAGCAGTAGAACATCAATACACCCATTGTAAAACTAAACAAGCCAGACTAGTACAGACTGAGCCTGCACTGTCAATGCTAACAGAAAACCATGTATTTCGTACACACAGAGCATAAAAACACCCTCACCCAGTATGGAATATGTAATCACAAACTAAAAATAGAAATATGTAGACAAAAGTTAAACTGAACAATCAAGAAGTTGGACTTTGCATACCATTCAACACTACAGAAACAGAAACAGTGACGCATGTCCTTTAATATTGTGCAAAATATAAAGATAGACTCACACTGGCTACCAATAAAAGCAAGATCCCAGTTCAAATTCTACTGTCTACTATACAAAGTAATACATGGAACAGCCCCCAGCTACCTAAACAACAGACTACACCGTAACCTCTCACACAGACTAAGGAGAACTCAGAGCCTATTCATTCACCCCCCTCTCAAAGGAACACGACGAAAGAAACTATACGACAGCCTCTTAGCGACACAGGCAGCAAAGATCGATACTACCATCACCAATCTACTGACCAAATCTATAGACATTAAAGTATTCCGAAAAGAAATCAAAACTCATCTCTTCAAAAAACACTTCCCATCATCATAACCTCACAAAAGTATTAGAAAATGCTCTCACGACCACCTCCATCACCACCACCAGCAACACCCTGAATCCGGACAGTATTATCTCTATTCGTCTAAACAACCTATCACTATCTACTACCTGCTATCAATTTCTCCTGGAAAAGTCCAGACTAACAATTGTAACTGGACACACTCTTGATTACATGTACTGCAATGCTACTGGAAATGTCCAGTCCTCTAACTTGTAATCCGCTTAGAACCGCAAGGCACAAGTGGAATAGAAATCACTAATGTAATGTAATGTAAATTTGAAAAAACTGAGAAATAGAAATCATCACTTTACAAATTAACAAATAAAAATTTTAAAAAATTAAAAATAAGATAATATTATTTTATTGGAGTAATACATTTTTCAATTAGTTTTCAGAGGCCAAAACCTCTTTCCTCAGGTCAGTAAAGTATACTGCTGTTACAGTATCCTGTCCTGACATGAGGAAGGAGGTTTTGATTTTTGAATCAGTCAAAAATGTATTAAAAGTAGTCCAACAAAAGGATCACCTTATTTACATTTTTTATTTATGAATATTTATCAAAACAACTACTATACTACTTTATCCTAAAACAAAAATAAAAAAGAAATAGAAAATTTATTTTCTACCTTTATCATCTCTAGTTTCTGCTTTCCTCATCTTCTCATTAATCTCTTCCTTCCATCCATGGTCTGTCCTCTCTGCTCCTTCTATATGGCATCTTTTCTCTTTTTATGCCCCTACCAGCAACTGTCTGCCTCCTGCTTCCATCTCTCCCTCTATCTCCACTGGTCTGGCATCCATCTTTTTCCCTTCCCTCCCCTTCTTTCCCCCAATGGTCTGACATCCCTTCCCTCTCCTCCCCCATGGTCTAGCATTTCACACTCTCCTCTCCTCTCCCTTCCCTTCCCTTTTCTTCCCTTGTCTTCCTTCTCAATGTATTTTCTGCATCTGTCTAAATTAAATTTTTCTTATTATCCAGTTCTCAGTTTCCCTCTTTTCACCATGTCTTGTCACCTATTTCCCTCACTCCTCCAGTATTTCACTAACTCTATCCTCTTCCCCATCCAGCATGTGCCCCTTTTTATTTATCCCCTCCTTCTATCATGTGCCCTCTTTTCCTCCTCCTTCCATCCAGCATCTTCTCTTCTCTCTGTCCTCTCCACTTCTAACCAGCATTTGCCCCCTTTCTCCACTTCCATTCAGTGTTTGCTCCCCTCTCTCTCTTATCCCTACTTCCGCCCAGCATCTGCTCCTCCTCTCCCCTTCTCACTAACATCCAATGCCAGCCCCCTTCTGTCTCTTCATCCACCCCATTTTCATCAGCATCTGGCCCCCTCTCTCTCTCCAACCCAATCCCATCCAGTATCCTTCCCCCTTCTGTCTCTCTCCTTCTCCCTGTACCCCTATTTAATCAGTATCTGCCCCCTCTCTCTCCATCCACCCCACTTCCCTCCCCCTCTACCACCCTTCCATACCAGCATCCTGCTCCCTTCTCTCTCCCTCCAACCCAATTCCATCCAGTATCCTTCCCCTTCTGCCTCCCTCTCCCTGCACCCCAATTTCATCAGTATCTGCCCTTTCTCTCTCCCTCCACACCACTTCCCTCCCCCACCCTTCCATACCAGCAACCTGCTCCCTTCTCTCTCCCTCCACCCCAATGCCATCCAGTATTCTGCCCCCCTCACCTCCCTACCACTGCTGCAAGCTTCTCAAAACAGCAGCAGTGGCTGCAAACTTAAATGCAGACATTGTGTAACCTTCCTGCACCTCTCCGCAGCTGCTGACTATACTTTGGAACAAGAAAGTAATGTCATAGAGGTTGGACCGGCAGCTGCAAGGAGGTGCAGAAATATCCCACAATGGCTGAATTTAAAATTTACTGCCACTGTTGCTGGTTTGGGAAAGCAGCGGGAGGTCCCGGGCCCGGTGTAGTGACGTGCGAAGGGGGAAGGGGGCAGTCCATCTTGGGTGCAAGCTCTAAGGGAGGCATAGTCAGCTCATCAGGTGTCTTTCTATTTTCTCTCAAATTATTGTAGGCAAATGAGTTAAATTCTCCTCCGCTTCAATAATTCAAAAATGATGAATTGTCTAGACTGGACTATTTCATTAGTATTCTGAAAGGACTTATGTAATTAGCGAAATCAGAACCTTTTAGTAGCAGACATCAAATCTATACAGACATTCTGCAGTGCCTTCAAAATGGTGCTTTTTGTCTTCAAATCAATGACCTGAACACTTAATTTCATCATTGTCAATTGTACAGTCAACAGGGACTTGACATAAGTTTTTTTTTTCTTTTGTTATGTCTCAAATACGATAAAATCTGTTCCTTCAAGTTCATTATCTAAGGACTGCAAACTACATTAATGCAGTTATAATATATAATACCAACTGTTCTACTATTTCAGCAGTTTAATGATATGATGATGTTAAACTTGGAAATGTTTCTAAGCTAGAATGTGGTTTGTTTGCAGCCCAACTGGTTTGATATATCATGTTTGTTCAACAATACCAATGTAAGCTCATAGTAAGGTAGCTTACATGGGTGTCATTGTTATTATCTACTAGCTGATGCCCCGGCGTTGCACGGGTATTTAATTATAGCAATAACACTGTAAATGGATTCAAATAAAGATACTTTATAGTGGTGAATGAATGCAAGTCTCACTGGAATTAGCAATCTCTTAAACTGAAAAGGAAGATCTGTTGGAATAAGTGGCATCCAAAAGTTTCAGTATTGATTTAAACAAATCAATATGTGGAAACTCAGGTTGAAAAGAAACTCCATGCAGTTTTTTCCCGGTTCAGAATGGAACCTGTGTGCCTAGTTCAGCATATGTGAGTACTCATGTAATGTAATAACATTATGAACTGGGGTGCATGAAGGAAACAGTTACAAACACAGTTAGAAAATACAAACTCTATATGTATGGTATCCGTGGTAGAATAGAAAAGATGTCCCTAGTGGTTATAGTGTCATATAAAGTGTTTTATAGTTGGAATTACTGTGAGAATGGCAGCTTTTTACATCCTTTCCATTGACATGAATGGGTGAAATCTGATTTTCTGTTTGTAGCTCTGCCCACGTGTGCAGGTGGGCCGCGAGACCCCCAGAACATATCACCCCAGGTAGTGAGGGATCTGCATACCAAGTTTCGTTCAAATCGGTCAAGCCGTTTTTGAATTACTGTGAGAATGCCAGCTTTTTACATATTTTCCATTGACATGAATGGGTGAAATCAGATGTTCTGTTTGTAGCTCCGCCCACATGTGCAGGTGGGTCGCGAGACCCCCAGAACATATCACCCCAGGTAGTTGGAATTACTGTGAGAATGGCAGCTTTTTACATTTTTTCCATTGACATGAATGGGTGAAATCTGATTTTCTGTTTGTAGCTCCGCCCACGTGTGCAGGTGGGCCGCGAGACCCCCAGAACATATCACCCCAGGTAGTGAGGGATCTGCATACCAAGTTTCGTTCAAATCGGTCAAGCCGTTTTTGATTTACTGTGAGAATGGCAGCTTTTTACATTTTTTTCCATTGACATGAATGGGTGAAATCAGATGTTCTGTTTGTAGCTCCGCCCACGTGTGCAGGTGGGCCGCGAGACCCCCAGAACATATCACCCCAGGTAGTGAGGGATCTGCATACCAAGTTTCGTTCAAATCGGTCAAGCAGTTTTTTAATTACGGTGAGAATGGCAGCTTTTTACATTTTTTCCATTGACATGAATGGGTGAAATCAGATGTTCTGTTTGTAGCTCCGCCCACATGTGCAGGTGGGCCGCGAGACCCCCAGAACATATCACCCCAGGTAGTTGGAATTACTGTGAGAATGGCAGCTTTTTACATTTTTTACATTGACATGAATGGGTGAAATCTGATTTTCTGTTTGTAGCTCCGCCCACGTGTGCAGGTGGGCCTCGAGACCCCCAGAACATATCATCCCAGGTAGTGAGGGATCTGCATACCAAGTTTCGTTCAAATGGGTCAAGCCGTTTTTGAATTACTGTGAGAATGGCAGCTTTTTACATATTTTCCATTGACATGAATGGGTGAAATCTGATTTTATGTTTGTAGCTCCGCCCACGTGTGCAGGTGGGCCGCGAGACCCCCAGAACATATCATCCCAGGTAGTGAGGGATCTGCATACCAAGTTTGGTTCAAATCGGTCAAGCCGTTTTTGCGTGATCGCGGCACATACACACACACATATACACATACATACCTCCGATTTTATATATATAGATTTATACTTTTGACATATCTTATGGTCAAATATTTTAAGTAAGATCCAGATCCAGGTGTGCTCTTGAGTTGAACTGACTCCTTACGACCACACAATGAGGGGCTCCCTTGTAGTTTTCTTAGTATGTTACAGGAGTAGGTTTCTGTTTTTCATAACTTGCTCAAGGCCATGAGGAGATGCTGTGGGATTTGAACCCGAGCCCTTTGGATCCTAGAACTATTAGGCTACTCCTCCATTCCCTAGGTGAGTAGCAATACGAAGACCATAAACCAGTGTACTGCAACCTCGTGTGCCATGGAACACCAGCGTGCCTCCCCATGTCCAAGAAAATGCTGCATGAACTTCCTATCCACCCCTTCTCCATCCCCAAATGTGGCAGTCACTCTCATTTGTAGGTACATGAAGCTGGACTTGAAAAACCCAGCCTTGCTGAAACGCATTGTGTTGTGTTTCAGCGAGGGTATGTCAAGAATTAAGAAAAAGATAATTAACAAGAAAAAAAATGGAAAAATAACATTTCCACCAAAATAATTTGCTTAGCTATTGACCCATTTGGTGAGCTGTGATCTCATTTGGTTTTATTAGACCAGGGTCTCGCAAACTTTGTCAAGTTGCGGCATACTAAACGTATTGGCCATGCTCGAGGCATCCGGAAGTGTGCATACATCAATGTGATGTCACGCACATGTGTGATGTCATCATGTCGACGTCTGCACATGCACGAAGGTGCCAGTGGGGGTGCCGGAAGGGAAGACATGTGGAGAGGAGAGGTGCTGGTGGATTTCCTACAGGATGTGCCTCTCACCGCGAGAAGCACATCTTCTAGGCAGTCAGTCGGCGCTGGTGCTTCTCCTCCTCTCCCGCATCTTGTGGCACACCTGAAATCTCAGGAAGCACACTAGTGTGTCGTGGCACAGTTTGTGAAACACTGTATTAGATACACATGCAAGGTCAGAAGCTGTTCTTTTGCCTTTCAGTTTTGAAATTCTAATGACTAATATAAAATTCATTCCTTATGTTTCTCTCCAACAAACCAAGATTAATTTCTGTTTTTAATAAGCTGTTATGTTTGCAAATAATAGATGGGAAAGGTACAGCACATCATACTGATTTAATTGCCTTACTTTTCCCCCTAAATAGCTGGTTTGTTTTCAGTGTATTTTTTTTTTTTTAACTGAGTAAGAAATAAAAATATACCCTAGAGTCAGAAAAATGTGTAGGCGTGCAAAATATTATGTACAGTGGTAATTTTCTGCAAGCATTGATTTTAAATATCTTTATTTTGCTGTAGGAAATGGGCCAAATCCCAACATCTAGGATACAGATCATGAGCCTAATAAGGATTCCCAAGGAAAATACACTTCTCCCTCCGTATTTGCGGGGAATACAGGTGGACCATGGCCGCGAATATGAAAAAAACGCAAATAACTTTTTATATGTTATTTGCTGTTTTATGTAACAGCTAGCATTTTTGCAATTGAAACCGCGAATAACTAGAGCTGAAAGTACCTGGGAGTGTGCCAGATACCAAGTCTGTGAGCAGCTCTCTCTCTCTCTCTCTCGATCTCGCAGGTTGGGCTTGCTGGGCTTCGTGCAGGCTTTGCTTCCGCTCCATGTCACAATGAGAGGGGGCTGGGAAGGGGTCTGTGTGAAGGACGCATCCGTTTTCAAAGCGCTCGGCACTTGCGTTTCCTGTGCTGTCTTCTTCAGTTCTGTGCTGTGAGAGGCGAGAGCGGCTGGCGGAGGAGATGATGCGCTGGGTTGGCGGAGGCGATGATGCGCTGTTTCTGGGTAGGAACTTTAATCATGATGTAATTTTGAGGGGCGGGGTCAGCAGCCGAAAAATCGTGAATAAGTGAATCCGCAGATACGGAAACCACGGATACGGAGGGAGAAGTATAATTTGTTTTCAGACAGTCCTTTCTAAAATATCAGGGAAATTGAGTATGTCCCAAATCCTGCCTAGGTGTCATATACAAAACTTGTTATCACACATGCATTAGTAACCAAGCAAAAATGTAGGGGTCCTTTTATCAAGCAGAGGTAGAGCTTTTTACCTTAGGCCGCTGAGGTAAATGCTCCAACGCTCATTCAATTCTTATGAGTGTTGGAGCATTTACCTCGCCGGCCCACTGTAAAAAGCTCTACTGCTGCTTGATAATTGGAACCCGTGAGTCTCTAAAGAACAATATTCTGATCAAATGCTTTCTAATAAATATATTACCTCTATTGTAGTTAAAAATAATGGGGTCAATATTTGTCACATAATGGTAAGCAATTCACAAACTTAAATTTTAGGGCTGGTGGCATTTCATACTGGAGACCCGTTTTATAAAGATTGATGCCAGAGTGAACATTGCGTCAAATGACGTCATGACATCATCTTACAATACAACTTTATTCCATTGTCAATCTGTTAATAGGGAAGCATCCTCAAGAAATTCTAACAAACATCTGTAAAAGTTTCATAAGGAACCAAAAGATTTTTAATTAGTTTGTTAATTGATATATACTTATCCTACCAGCTATTGAGTGCACATGAATGTAAGTAAAAATTCTGTTGATCAACAATCCTCTGTAAACTGAGTTGATAAGACATATAATCTGGAGTTTGTATCTAAATTATAGTGTTCCATTCAGTGGACTCATTGAATCCCCATAGGCCTACTGCTCTTAAGTTGTACATCTAATATTGTTCATGCATAGTAAGGCATTGTTGTCTGTCACCCACAATTAATGATTCCTTTACTTATTCAAATATGAACCAATGGATTTGTTCAAATGGGTGATTTTGTTTAAGAATCCCTCCTGACCCTCCCAATTATGTCCTCATTGACCTATCCCCAGCCCTGACAACCACCCAGAAGGCAACACCCCCCCCCCCCCCCAATGTCTACCTTTGGCCCTCGTGGTCCAGGGGGATTGATATGGACAAGAGCACAACTACCTTGCTCCAACCCCTCATGGCGGTTCCTTAAAATGGTGCGAGTTTCCATGAGAGATCATGGCAGTCATTTCAAGGAGCTGCCACAAGGGGCAGGAGTGAAGGGGCAGTGCTTCTGCTCTCAATGACCCCTGCAGGACCATCAGAGACAAAGGCCTGGTGTGCCTAACTAGACATTTGGGAGTTGGAGCGTTGTCAAGATCAGGCAGGAGAGCAGGAATGGGTTCTTCCATTTTATTAAAATGTTATGGAGATCGAGACTGATATTCAACCAGACCTCCTAGATCTATCTTCCCCCTTTGATACTATTGATCACCACCTGCTCCTTGATATGCTGTCTTCGCTAAGATTCCAAGATTCTGCTCTCTCTTGGTTTTCTTTCAATCTCTCCCATTGTACCTTCATTGTATGATTCTTCCTCCACAGCCATCCCGCTATCAATTGGTGTACCTCAAGACTCTGTCCTTGGACCACTACTTTTCTCAATCTA
Source organism: Geotrypetes seraphini (assembly GCF_902459505.1). NCBI lineage: Eukaryota > Metazoa > Chordata > Amphibia > Gymnophiona > Dermophiidae > Geotrypetes > Geotrypetes seraphini. The sequence continues at coordinate 549,724,070 of NC_047084.1, forward strand.
CACTTGCTCAATTGGAGCGTTGATCTCCTTCTATGGTTTCCAGTATCACCTACATGCTGATAACTCCCAGATCTATCTCTCCGCACATCTCTACTACAAACCAGACACTTCCCCCATTCTCTGTTTCTATGGACAAAATGTACAGCGCTATAGAACTGTTAAATAGTAGTAGTAGTAATAGTAGTAGTAGAGGATAATGTAACTGATGACGAGAAGTGTTTTTAAAAAAACACTGACCACCACTGGCTGAATATTGGGGAGAGAGAATAGTAAAGATTTTGGAATCCGTTGGATTACAGGACCTGAGACAACATGGTTTCACTAAAGGCAGGTCTTGCCAGACATATCTGATTAATTTCTTGGATTGGGTGATCAGACAATTAGATTGAGGGAGATCACAAGATGTGGTGTATTTAGATTTTAGCAAAGCCTTTGACACAGTTCTGTATAGTCAACTAATAAATAAATGGAATGCCCTCAGTATGGGTCCTATGATAACTGACTGGGTTAGGAACTATTTGAGTGGGAGCTGATAGAAGGTTGTGGTAAATGGAACTCATTCTGAGGAAAAGGATGTTTCTAGTAGTGTGCCACAAGGTTCGGATCTTGAGCCAATACTTTTTAGCATTTTGTAAGTAATGTTGCTGAAGGGCTGCCTGGTAAGGTTTGCCTCTTTGCAGATGATACCAATATTTGCTATAGGGTAGATACACCTGATGGTGTGAATAGTAAAGCTTGAAGAATGCTCTGGAATTTAACAGCTAAGATGTAATGCTAAAAAATGCAGGGTCATGTATTTAGACTGCAAAAACCCAAGGGAATAGTACAATTTAGGGATGAAGAGCTTTTGTATATATATCAGGAGCAGGACTTGGGTGTGATCATCTATTGGGATCTTAAGATGGCAAAATAAGTAGAAAAGGTGACCGCAAAAGCTAGAAGGATACTTGGGTACATATGGAGAGGAACAGCCACTAGGAAAAAGGAGGTGATGATGCTCCTGTATAAGATGCTGGTGAGACCTTATTCAGAATATTGAGACCACACCTTCAAAATAAACAGGATTGAGTAAGTCCAGAGGGTAGCTACCAAAATGGTCAGTGGTCTTCATCATAAAATGTATAAAAGCGAATCTAGACACCTAACTTATTTTTTAATTGGTTCTGTCTGCACTGTTAATTGAACAGCGCCATTAAAAATCAATTAAAAAAGTAATTTTCAGGTAGGAACCTAACTCAGTAGGTGTGAAGTAGGTGTTTACACCAAGGTGCCTACCCATGCCTACCCAAAGAGTAGGCATAATTTGGGGCGGAGTTTGGGCATGGAATGAGCTAGAAACCAGTATTTTAGGCCAAGAAAACTCTAGCCTATTATACCAGAGCCTAACCTGAGTTAGGAACCACTAAGCACGATTCTGTAAATGGCATCTAACTTTGAATGACATGCGGTAGGTGTTATTTTCCTATAGAATCAGGCCCTTACTGCCTACAAAATGGACGGCGGTAAGTGCGCATGCAATAATGATTTTTTTAACAGATGTGTGCTAGTGCATCGCCATTAGTAGAAGAAATAGAAAAAGGATATTTTTAAGGCTGCACTAAAAATGGCCTGAGTGCATGGGAAAATACACATATAAGGGTGCACTAGGACCACTTTTTAATGAAGCTTTGCAAAAGAATCCTTTAGCAAATTAAAGTAAGCATGCGTTCAGATTTTCAATAGAATAAAAGGCCACAAAAGATTTTAGAAGTCACCATAAAACTTGAAATATTCACTGCATAACAGGAAGTCATTGTGACCTTGACATTCTGTTTTCATTCACATCTAGAAAAAATAAAATCCAGCCTGTCATAGGAATGTATCAAGTAGCATTTAACCTTTCAATGTCAACATGCTGCACTTTATCTACACTAAAAATCATTCAAGCATTCATATTTGTAATGCAGTACTGCAAAATAACCTTTAATACTCAACTGTGACTATTAGCAATGCTTTTTATTTTGTTATTTTTATTTTCTTTGATGTAATTCTCCTACTATGTGCTGAAGCTTTTCTACTGTGTACTTCTTTCACAATGTGTATCTAATACATCAACCCACTCTCTAAATGCAGTCAATGACACAAAGGGCTAGATTCACTAAACCCACCGATCAAGTCCCGACCACTTAGCGACCCGATTTTCCTCCGATCCGATTCACTAACCTCTGTCCCGATCATCCTCTGATCTGATCCAAACCGCACATGCAAATAAGGGGGAATGGCATGCAAATATAGGCAGGCAGCGATTCACACAAAAAAAATGAGTCACACCGACTGGGCTGGCCGATCCCAAAACAAGCGACTGCATCTCCTGCTCTCTGCCCTGACTTTCTTGCTCTCTCCTCCGACTTTCCAGCTCTTTGTCTGGTTCAATCACCACCCTGCTTCTGCCCCGACTCTCCTGCTCTCACCCGCCTGACTTTTCAGCTCTCTGTCTGCCCCAATCGCCGCCCTGCTTCTGCCCCGACTCTCCTGCTCTCACCCCCCTTACTTTTCAGCTCTCTGTCTGCCCCGATCGCTGCCTTGCTTCTGCCTTGACTCTCCTGTTCTCCTCCCCGACTTTCCAGTTCTCTGTCTGCCCCGATTGCCACCCTGCTTCTGCCCCGACTCTCCTTGCCTTCCACGCAGTACGAGCCTGTGGTTTTAACCTGTGGGTTTAAAGCGGGTTAAAACCATGGGCTCATGAAAAAGTAAAAAACAACAAACAAAAAGTTTTCTTTCTCTGCTGGGCACGAAAGGCCAGCACACGCGCAGACCATCTACAGATGTGTGCTACAGATGGCTTGCACATGCCTCGGGATCACTGGAGAGCGATCCGGGTGGTTGGTTGGGGACATGATTCCAAATGCCCTCATTTGCATGAGGGCGCTTTGTGAATCAGCCCCCCCAGCCATGGATCGGATCGCTCATGGATCAGATCCGATCCACGGCCTTAGTGAATCTAGTCCAAAGTATGAGCAGATGATGGAAGATAAAGAGTGAAACAACCCATTGAGTTTCTCCAGGGTTTTCTGTTTAGGGTTGTATCTGTCATTTCATTAAGACTATCATATCATCTTCTATCCAGGGTTATAATTGTCACTCAATACATAGCAGTAAGAACATAAGAAACGCCCTCACTGGATCAGACCGAGGTCCATCTAGTCCGGCGATCCGCACACGCGGCGGCCCATTTAGGTACTCCTTTTTGGAGACCCAGATTTACCGAATCCCTCAATATGATATGCAAGAAGGTGTGCATCCAACTTGCGTTTGAATCCCAGAACAGTAGTCTCCTCCACAACCTCCTCCGGGAGTGCATTCCAAGCACCCACCACGCGCTGTGTGAAACAGAATTTCCTGACATTTGTCTTAAACCTACTGCCACTCAGTTTCAGTCTATGTCCTCTTGTCCGTGCCACATAAGAATATTTCAGTAATGCTTCTTTTTGGTCTATTTTATCAAATCCTTTTAATATTTTAAAAGTCTCTATCAAATCCCCTCTCAGTCTTCTCTTCTCAAGAGTAAACAGCCCCAGCTTCCTGAGTCGATCTTTGTAGGTCAAATTTTCCATTCCTTTGATAAGTTTCGTGGCTCGCCTCTGCACTTTTTCCAGCAGAGTTATATCCTTTTTAAGGTATGGAGACCAGTGTTGGACACAGTATTCTAAGTGCGGTCGGACCATTGTTCTATAAAGTGGCATTATGACCTCTTCCGTTCTACTCGTAAACCCCTTCTTAATTATGCCCAACATCCTGTTCACTTTCTTCGCCGCTGCCGCACATTGTGCCGATGGTTTTAGGGTACAGTACCCCCAAATCCCTTTCTTGTTCGCTTTTTGCTAACTTCACTCCCAACATCCAGTACTCATGTTCCTTGTTTTTCTTTCCTAGATGCATCACCTTGTATTTGTTTATGTTAAAGTTCATCTGCCACTTTATCGCCCACGTTTCCAGCATGTTCAAATCCTTCTGGAGGTCCTTGCAGTCCCTTTGAGAGCCAACCGCCCGACATAGTACCCATGGCTCCTTAGATATTAATAAAACCCAATAATTTTTTTCACTCACATGCTATGCTAACATTGTTGACTTCTCATATTAAAATATTTCATTACTCACTGTGACTATTAAAACAAAATTGGGAAAGGTATTCAAATGTCCATCTCCACATAGCCCCTCATTTGGTGTGAGCCTACTAGGGACAAGTAAACCTCTTTGATTGTACCCACCTCTCTGTCTCCTGCTTACCCACCCACCCTTCCCTCATCCTGTGAAACTATCACTGAAATGCTTTTATGTTTTCCTTATATATAATGATATTTGTCAATATTTGCTTATTTCTGATCGGAAGAAGAAGGGTTACCTTCGAAAGCTCATCATACAATGCATTGAGTTAGTCCAATAAAAAAGGTATTACTTTATTTCCTTTGTTTTATTTCTAAATATTACATTATGCCCACAGAAAAGTGGTATATCAAATCCATAACCCTTTATTTCTTTAACCTCTACTCACAATTTATATGAATTAAATAGCCATGTGTTGTAAAGTAGAACTATGGCAAGACATGAAAGAAGCAATTCTATAACTGGATTGACCTAAGATCATGCATTTACAGCCTATAATATAATGGAATCTAAGTGCCTAGATTACATTATAGAATACTAGTATAGACTGGTATCAATGCACATAACATGTAGGTTAGTTGGAACATCCAAAATGATAAAAGGGATGGAGTTCCTCTATTATGCAGAAAGACTAAAGAGATGGTTATGGGGGAATATGATTGAGGTCTACAAAATCTTGAATGTTGTAGAACAGGTAAGAATGAATTGACTTTTCACCTTTTCCAAAAGTACAAAAAGGAGGAACTATTTTATTACTCAAAGAATAGCTAAGCTATGGAACTCGTTACCAGAGGAGTTGGTTACAGCAGTTAGCATAGTTAGGTTTAAGAAAGATTTGGACAAGTTCCTGGGTGGGAAAGTCCATCGTCTGCTATTGAGACAGACATGGGGGAAGCCATTGCTTGCCCCGGATCAGTAGCATGGAATGTTGCTGCTATATGGGTTTCTGCCTGGTATGGTATAGAGTTGGTGGCAGGAGAAAATATTTTTTTACTCATAAAATAGTTAAGCTGTGAAACACATTGCCAGGAGCATGTGGGTAAGAGTGGTTAATGTGGCTGATTTTAAAAGAGGTTTGGACAAGTTCTTGGAGAAAAAGTCCATTGTCTGCCATTGAGACAGACATGGGGATCGGTAGCATGGAATGTTGCTACTATTTTTTGCCAGGTACTTGTGACCTGGATGGCCATGTGGAAACAGGATACTGTGCTAGATGGACCATTGGCCTGAACCAGTATGGCTAGTCGTATGTTCTTGTTGGCCACATGATGGCCAGTAATGTTCAGCAGTACTGTAACAGAAATTGAGGTTACTAACAACCATAAATAATTTACCTAGCAACGTTTTTGGTAGGTTGCCAAAGGGTCACCAGGCTTCAGCTCCACTAGCCTTTAATTTGCTGATTACCAAACATGGATAGAGCTGCCAGCTGAGAACTTGAGAAGCTGGGGCTCAAATCCCACTGATGTTGCTTGAGATCTTGGACTTGCACTTAGCCTTCATTGCCTCAGATTATAAACCCTCTAAGGACATGAAAATTGCTTACTGTACTTGAATGTAACTTGCCTTGAGCCATTACTGAGAAAGATATGATCTAAATCCAAAATCCAATACCAGGTATAGTGTAAAATAATACAAAACACTACAAATGTCATTCAGGACCTACAGAGCAATTCCAATATACTATAATAACGTCCACAAGTATCGGAACAAGCACCTACGTAGCAAAAAAAAAAAAAACAGTAACAAAACGTTGTAGTGAGCACTAGAATATCAATACACTTATTGGAAAACTAAGCAAACCAGATTAAACAGATCAATCATTCAATCAATGTTAACAGAAAAGCATGTCTCTTTCAAACATGCAGAACACAGACTTTCACCCGGTATAAAACAAGTAAGCACAATATAAAAATATAAATTAAAATTAAACATAGGGGGGGGGCGCTGTTGAGCCCGATGAAGATGGCTGACTGAACATTCAGCTCCAGCAACCCTTGCCACATGTTCTCTCTCTGGCTGCTCTAATCTGGTGATTGCAATCTCCATCCAGCTCCATCTGCACTACTAAACCATGGCTACAGCCTCAAAAGGCAAAAGGCACAAACCTGACCCTCCATCTCCAGCAAAAACCTCAACATTGGAGACACTTAACAAACCTGAGGCTCCCTCCATGTCTGATTTATGGGAGGCCATAAAAATGGTGCAGGACTTGATGACTGACACTAAAGATGCCATCTCTGAACTCAAGGACGACCTTGCAACGATCCACACTGATCTGACCTCCTTCAAATCTAAAATAGCAGATCTAGAAATCAAAACAGCGACCGCAGATGCTAACATCAAAGCCCTGCAGGGCCACGTGAAACGCACATTGGCCCTAGAGAAGGAGATGGAAGATGCGAGTAATCGCTCGCGCCGGAATAATCTGCGTCTTTTGGGGGTCCCGGAGGGTCAAGAAGGCAATAACATGGTGGCGTTTTTGGAGTCCTTCATCCCAAAATTGTTAGATCTCCGTTTTAAACATGATTTTGAAATCGAGCGTGCTCACCGCTCGCCATCTTCACAATTACCACGTGACCGCCGACCAAGACCCATTGTTATGAGGATCCTCCGTTATCCGCAGGTCCTTGAAATTCAGCAAAAAGCACGATCCGCGGCGCCTGTGATCCACGAGGGCAACAAGATCCTGTTTCTCCCGGATCTCCATAAGAACACCGTCAAAGCCCGCCAGCAGCTCCTTGCCTTCCGACCGCAGCTGAAAAAGATGGGCGCCCGTTTCGGCCTGTTCTACCCCGCGCGAATGCGGGTCACTTTTCTTAATCAGACAAAGGACTTCTCTGACCCTGAGCTCCTAGCTGCCTACATAGAAGAGAATTCACCGACCCCAATAGACTCTGTGTGAGGCTGCTTCCACTGTGCCTGCTGCCTGCTGCCTGACTGCATGCTGATCCGATGAGAGACTCTGACCATGCTGCTGTTTCTATCACATGCTCTCACTTTTCTCTTGCACCTCGCAGCAAACAATGGAGGTTCAATTCCTCACTTCTGGCTGAAGCCCAGTTTTCAGATTCCATAACGGCTGCTATTAAATAATTTTTTCAATTCAATATTCCTTCACATACCAACTGGACTACCACCTGGGACGCTTTTAAAGCTTACATACGGGGTGCCATTATTCAGTTCACTACACACCTTCACTCTTCTCGGAAACAAACACAACTGGATCTTGAAACTTGTATTTGTGAAGCTGAATCGCGCCACATCTCAGATATTTCAGATATTACAGCTTTGACGAATCTGCGCAATCTTAGACTCCAATACAATTCTTTGCTGAGCTCATCTGCTGCTAAATCGGTATTTGCCCAATCCTCTACTTACTATGCGGACAATAATAAACCAGGCCATTTACTTGCAAATTATCTTAAAAAAGCCCAGGATAAAACTACTATATCTTCTATTAAAAACTCAACTGGTCAATACCTCATGGACCCTTCTGACATTTCTTCCACCTTTTATGATTTTTATCAGCACTTGTATTCCTCTGAAACCTCTTCTACTAATGCCCATCTCAATTCATTCCTATCTTTCCCTCACCCTTCTTTATCATCATCGGAGTCTACTTCACTTATCTCTGACTTTACAGCCCAAGAACTTACAGATGCCATCAATTCTATGACTCCTAACAAATCTCCGGGCCCGGACGGCCTTACTGTTGAATTCTACAAAGCCTTTCTCCCCTCCCTGCTTCCATTCATCTTATCGTTTTTTCAGAATCTCTGTGCTCAGGGCTGTTCCACAGGCTCTTTCACAGAAGCTACTCTCATTGTTTTCCCCAAGCCAGGTAAGGACCCTCATGACGTTAAAAATTACCGCCCCATTTCCCTAATCAATGTCGATGCACAAATTTTTGCCAAAATTCTTGCTTTCCGTTTACAATCCGTTCTTCCTTCTCTCATCTCACCTGATCAATCGGGCTTTCTGAACAATCGGTTTTCCTCCAATAACACCCGCTTACTTTCTCACATTATACACCACGCCTCATCACATTCCGACCGCCTACTGATCCTAGCCCTTGATGCTGAGAAGGCATTTGATCGTCTCGAATGGCATTTTCTCTTTCATATCCTTCGTTGGTATGGCTTCCCTGAATCTTTCTTATCCATGATTAGAGTTCTCTACTCCCATCCAACGACTCGGATTATGATCAATGGAAATCTTTTGCGACCCTTCTCTCCGTCCCGCGGAACGAGACAGGGTTGTCCACTTTCCCCACTACTTTTTAATCTTGCCCTGGAACCACTCTTAGCTGCCTTTAGATATGATTCAAGGATCGGGGGGTTTCAATCAGGCCCCTTCTCAGTCAAACTATCGGCCTACGCCAACGATATTCTTCTTTATGTGACTCCTGAATCCCTAATCTACGTACTTGAACAAATTAATCACTACTCTACCATCTCTGGTTATAAACTAAACGTCACTAAATCTGAAATTCTTCCGCTCAACTGTATTGACGTTCAATCTGAATCTTCTCAATATGGATTTATCTGGTCTCCTACTAAGATTAAATACCTAGGCTTATATTTTGGATCCTCACTCGACTCCACTTTAAAACTCAACTCTGATTTTATATTTTCAATTATTCGTTCTTGCACTTCCAGATGGTCCCCTTTGAATCTCTCCTGGTGGGGTAGACTTTCTACCATAAAAATGATGATCACACCCAAGATCAATTACATTCTCAGCATGCTTCCTTGTCTCTTCCCTCACTCTGTATACTCCCGAATTGAACACCTTCTCTCATCTTTCCTTTGGCAGGGCAAACAACCTCGCATAGCATTGCGTAAATTGAAATGTTCTAAACTGGAGGGTGGAGTTAACTTTCCCAGTTTCAGGGAGTACCACTATGCTCTCTTGTTATCTCAAGGCTCCATTTGGCTGACCCATTGCTCCTCAAACACAAACACAATACCCACATGGCTATCTTTAGAACATTCGACTGTGGACCCCTACTACCTCCAGCATGCTCCTGCCATTCCTCTTCCTCCACTAGCCAAACAAAACCCGATTTTGCTTAATACATGGCAGGCGCTTCATCGCATAGACTCTATTTCAGAGAAAAAATTGGATGAATCAATACTAGCACCGATCTGGCACAACCCCAAACTTAAGATTGATAATGCAGTTGTGGTTTGGAAAACCTGGCATCGTCAGGGCATTTGGAATTTATCTCATCTTATTCTAGATGACAAATGGATTACCTTCTCCGATATTATGGCAAAATTTAATATTCCCACCTCTCAGTACTTTTACAATTACACCATTGTCTTGCTGCGAAATTTTCTTCTCCTTCTTCTCTTCATACTAACCCGGACTTGCAATCTAAGATTCTCGCCTTTTCAGCCTCTAGGGGTCAGTCTTCCAATTGGTATAAACTTATTCAATCTAAATGTTTTCCTGCACTCCCGGATTCCAAAACCAAATGGAATCAAATGTTGAAGTCTCCTTTCACTGATGGAGTCTGGACTACTTTGTGGACCAAAATTTTTAAATCCCTTCACTCTGCCTCTCATAGACAAACAGCGATTTTCCTTTACCATCGAGCCTTTTGGACTCCCACTAAAACTGCTAAAGTCATGAGATCCTCGGATAATCTTTATTGGACCTGCAAGTCCTCTGAAGGATCCTTACGCCATATGCTATATGAATGCCCTCATTTGCAGATTTTCTGGACATCTATCTGGCAGATGATTACCCAAATTTTTGCGCTTAATGACCCCTTATCTTTTGATATTATTATTCAGGGCTCCCTAGCTCTTTCCACACCTCTCTCTATGTATCATGACTGTCTTCTAACCCTTTTGTTATTTCTCGCTCTTCAAATAATATTACAAAATTGGAAAGACTTTACGAAACTTGACTTCAACCAGTGGTGGAATTCTGTTTGTCTGCATAATAAATACGAACGACATATGGCAAATCGTTGTAATTCATCGTTATCCTATGCTAAAACTTGGTCGATAATAATGGAATTTTGTGGTATGGGCCTTTGACTGTATATTTACCTGATCTCTTTTTGTCTTATTCATATTAATTTTTAATATGTTTACTACGGTATGAACACTCGCTCTGTTGCTGTATTTTCAGATATAATAGCTCTCCGTTTGATTCAGCATGATTATTGTCACTACATTTTATTCCTGACATTGTACTCACTTGCCAATTATTATCCTTTAATGTGTCTTCTCCCTTTTATATCCACGTTATTATTGATAACTGATGTATTAACATATACTTGCTGTTTCGTATCTATGTTTATTACCTATAACCCGATCTCTACTCATGTGCAATGTGATTTACTTGATGGTGTCCTTTCTTTTGATTACTTCCGTAGTTTTTCGGAAGCTTCTCTCATATTTCTGTAACTCTTTTGTTTATAAAACCAATAAAATTATTGGAACTGAAAAAAAAAAAAAATTTAACATAACCCCCGAGAAGCCAGATTCTTCATACAGTGCAATAGACAGCAATGTGTGTCCCCCTGTACTGTGCAAAATATAGCAGACTGACATATTCCAACCACTACATTGCAAATTAACACATGCAAATAAAATAAAAAAAAATGGAAAATGATACCATTTTATTGGATTAAATATATTTTTCAATTAGCTTTCAGAGGCCAAATCTCCTTCCTCAGGTCAGGACAGCATGCTTCTATTATGGTATCCTGGCCTGGCCTGAGGAAGGATGTTTTGGTCTCTAAAGTAAGACCGGCATGTGTCCCCCCTCTCCTTCCCATTTCCTTCTAGCATGTGCATCTCTATCCTCTCCACTTCTATCCAATTTACCCCTGTCCTCCCCATCTCCTTCCAACATGTGCTCCCCCTGTCCTCTCTAACTTCCATCCAGCATCTGGCTCCGTCCCTGACCCTCATACCAGCAGCAACGGCAAAACAAAATACAAACATTGTGGAACCGCATTGTACCTTCCCATGGCTGCCGGCTCTGCCCCAGAACAAGAAGTGTCATCGGCAGGGCAAGATTAATTTGTCAAGTGCCCCTTGGCACACAAGTACACTGGGCCCCCCTGCCCCGCCCCGCCCCACCCCACCATGCACCCAGGCGGAAACAGGAAGCTGCGTCAGAGGGAAGCTTTGGGCAAGCAGCACCGCTTTCACAATTATAGTTCCTGTTGTCTTTCTTACCCGCGTTGCTTGCTTGTCTTACTTTCTGTCTATGGGGGGTGCCCACGTTGCTGATCAGGGAGGTCCCACGTTGCTGATCGATGCTGAAGGGGCCCATCGCCATTTGAAAAAAACAATGTTGATGCCGTCCTTCATCGGGCCCCCCTGACCATTTCGGGCCCTAGGCACGTGCCTACTTGGCCTATTGGTTAATCCTGCCCTGGTCATCGGAGGAGGTGGGGGCTGGTAGCCGAGGTTAGGTACAGTGCAGTTTTGTTGGTTGTATTTTGTTTTTCCACTTCTGTTGATGTGGGAGAACAATAGTAGCAGCAATGGCAGTGGCTAGAGTCAATGTAAAGCAGGAAGAGCAGCGCAGTGAGCCAGGACAGCTCTTATTGGGAAATGTGTGGCCATGCTTAGAGGGAACATTGCTCCCAAGCAAGCCTACTATAAATGTCAGTGCCCACCAAGGAGGTTTAATTAACAGGAGAAGGCATCACATGACAACTATGAAGCCATCTCCTCATGCTGCTACCATCTAGATACACTCAAAACACAGGTGCAATTACCTGTCAATTAAACCTCCCTGGTTTCTAATAAGCTGTTTTGGGTGAATCAATATGGTGACAAGCTCAGCCTTCTAGCTTCATGTCAGGTAATGGGCCAAGCCCTCTCCTGTTATTTAAACCTCTTTGGTGCCCACAGTCTAGGTACTGTTTCTTCAGAATTTGTGCTAATATTTTATAAAGACACAGGGCAGCACAACATGGTAGGTAAAGTAAACCTAGCAAGGGGAGTGCCACGGCTTACCTTGCTTACAGCAATGTCAAGTGATGTGCATCTCACCCCTTCCATTAAGAAGTAGTCACAAGGGGTGGGTTGCTGTAGTGCTAGGATGTGGGCCTGTGGAATAAGACCTTGCATCAATACTGGGTGGCAACAGTGGCGGTGGGCAGGCAGGGGGTTGCTGCAATGGCGGCAGACCCAGAAAGGGCAGCATCAGGTGAGGGGTGCTAGCCAGTAGTTGTAGAGAGTGTTCCGTCCATGTGTATGTTTTCTTATTATTATTATTGCAATTTTCAAATCCAATCCAAGAAATAATCACTTGTTTGGAAATATGGCAAATGTAAATGTGATTACCAATATAATGATTAAATATATAAACATATCAATGTAGCAATATCATATTTTAATTCCAGTCCACAACATCATGGGGCGATCAGGAAGAAAATCACTTGAAATCAAAGATAATCCATTTTGCTTTATATCATAAAAAAAAGGCTAAGGAAAAAGCATAGGTCATTCCAATTAACTCAAATATGTGGTACTCTAGTCTCAGCCCTAACCAGGGAACTAGAAATCACTCTCGTGGCTCATAAAAAACCTATTTAACAGTCTTACATTTAACAATTCACTCGCAGGGATATTTTAAGAAGAATAATTATTCTCAGTGTATACATAGAAGAACATTTTTTTAAAGAAATGTCTGAGTCTGATTTGGCCATAGGTTGCTAATTGTCCAGAGTTGGCAGTGGCAAAATAGCCATTCTTGAAAAGTACATCTAAAAATTTTTTCCCCAAAAATCATCTATCTGAACATCCATGCGTTTGATCGTCCAGACCGCCACTACATCTATCTTTATAACACACTCTCGACCAAAAATTCATCCAAGTCCCAAACGCCCAGAACAAGACCTTTTAGATGTGAGAGGGGCCAGAATTGTGATGGACTGGCAACAGAGCAGTGGGGCATCTTACAGAACACTGCTGCGAACTTCACAAAAAGGGTGCCACATAAACATCTCACCAGAACTCCCTTATAAGATATGGTGAGTGAAAAGGATTCAGGTCTCAATTCCTGCCCCATACTTTCTCTGTCTCTGTCATATGTAAGTCAGGTACCTGGGGACACATCTTAAAGACCAGAAACCATCTTTCAAATATGTCCGTCTTTTATTATGAGTTTCACATATTTATACGAATCAGGTTTGTCAGCATGTGACGGCATGTGACGTAAACACAAACCATATATGGAAGGTCACATGAAACTTTAAACACATCAGCATTTTTTCTATCTAGAGATTGAAGTCCACTGAGGGTCAGAAAAAGCCTTGACCAGCAGAGCTTCTTAACTAAAGCTGTCTGTAAATACGGCTTAACAAAACAATTGAATTCACTTCACATTATCTCTGTTTAAACATTACCTGTCCTTGTACCATCTTCAAAGAAGGGAAAGATAAACAGGGCCTACCTTTGCATCTTTAAACAACATATGCCTAAGGACACTTACTAAAGTTCTGATACGTGTCCCTTCAAATCCCCTCTTACGTCATGTAAATGACGTCACAAATACACAGCATGAGCTGGAAGGGAGTGATACTCTAGGTATGTCTCTCAAGGAGGGGTCTTTTAGGAGCTGTAATACGAATAACACAGTACATGAGCAGTCAAGACAAGAGTGCAAATAATAAGAGATTATGCATTCAACTAAAGTGCTGATCCCAAGAATTAGATAAATCAGAGTTACATTTGAACTCAGCAAAGAGGTCTGCTAATTTCTGAATGTCCATAGGAGGACCTATATTGTCAGAAAGAAAAGTACAACAGCTTAAAGTACTGAGGAGAATTTTTCAGCTAGAATCCTAGCTAGGGCCATACGATTTTGAGAACCATCTGAGAAGTGGAGCCTAATTGATCAGTAATACTTTGCAAGGCGTTCCTAGAATAGTTCACAAAGCGTTGCTGATTATAATAATTTTAACTAATCCGATCAACATTCTTATTAATAGTAATAAAGGGAATAAGGAACTCAAACCCAGCCTTAACCTGAGCTCGGGCCTTAAATTCATCTGGGACCCCTCTTGGGACCCCTATAGCATCTATGTATACATGTGATCAGATTTATATCAAGACAAATAAAAGGAAAAACCATGTGAATAGGAAGGATGCCTTTCAGAAAGAATATGCAGAAGCATGGTAACCTTAACTAAAGTGCACTGGCCTATCCACTGGCTGGGTAGCTTAACAGGGAGCCAAAAGTCTCCATAAAGCCAGTAAATATAAAATCTGATGCAGCAACAATAGGGCATACCTATGAGCCAAGACAGAACAATAACCTGGGGGTAAATTACCTACAAAACTACTCTGTGTCAGATTAGAAACATGACATGTGTAATTGCCCTTATAGATGGTAACGGCAATATCAAGCTTTTGCTGTCCTGGCAACAAAGGGTATTTAGAACACTGCAGTGCACAAAGGGGATAGGTAAATAACCCAAAAAGGCATGGTTGGATACCAGGAGGGAGGTCCAGAGGTACGGATCCTAGATGGGGTCTAGCTTAAGCACATATGTAACAATTACTCTTATTATGTTGATCAGCAGTGAATTTCATCCATTCTAACCAAAGGTTACGTTCTGAAAACCCTACCTCAACAGCCACAATATCTTCAAAAGTGGGATTGGCAATAGCCATCATGTCAGTAAGTTTATTGAATGTAGGGGCCAGTGGGTTAGTATTTTTTGGGGCCCCCACAAAATGGCGGGAGAAGATGAGTGGAGGTAGATAGATCCCGTAAGAAAACTGATGGGTCGGATAGCTAGACCCACCCTTAAACCACATGTCCATAATGTACATACCTTCATCAGTAGGTCTAGGGTTGTCAATAGTAAGAGAAAGCTTAATAATTTGTGCAGGAACACTTTTCCTATAACAGTGTCCAACCTTATGAAGGGTCATACAAGTAAGCAGTGATTTACCATTTTGGTCCACTGTTTTTCAGGGTATTTTCTAGTTTATAAGCCCAGTCAGTATTAATATTCCACCCTACCACTCCCCAGAATGCACACTTATCCCCCCAACGTAAGTCAGTAACATATACATATATGTCCTTAGTTTTAGGAATCTCTGAGGACCAATGGCACAGCCTTGGGATATCAATTGATGAACAGTCCACAATGTCACAATACTCAAAGGAGAAGGTGGCAACTTGCACACTGCTGGAATTATACCAAAGGGTAGCATCGGTCTTTTCTGGATTCCAATTGAAGGACAGCCTTTGCGAGGGAGTAGTCCAGCTTGACGTCGTGTTCGCAAAGAGGTGTCGGGGGTGCTGTTTACAGTAGGAGTGTCATTTACAGATGGGTATGGGCAGAAAGTGTCGTGGACCCAGAACACATCATCCCTGTAGACCCAGTTAGAAATGATCCATACAGGGAGAAAAACTAGCAGCAGCGGTGCCAGTAAGAGAATGATAAAGTTGGTAGAATGCTGCAATGAGATCATTATGTTGTTCCACTGGAGGAGGTGAAATCTGCGCAGGGAAGACTTGCTTCTGGGGTTTTAGGTTAACCCTCTTCAAGCGACTTGCGTGGATCCAAACAGGAAACTCCTCAGTGAGTGCAGCGGGCCTGGTCACAGCGATCACAGTAGTGGGAAGGCCAAAGGGGAAATCCGTCTGCTTCCGATCCTTGGAAAGCTGCTGGATAATCACCAGGCTGGAAAAAATGGGTAGGAATCTGTGGAGAGAAAGGAGAAGTGCAAGACACGTTTCTTTGAACAAGCCCTAATATTTCAATTAGCTTTTAGACGTATTCCTCCTGTATCAAGGGAAAATCTACCCATGGGGCAGGGAAAGGTCATCCCGTGAGAATCTCAAAGGGAGAGCAGCCAGATGTCTGTGCATACAGAAAGAGATACTTGAAAAGAAATGCTTGAAAAGCATTCCAAATATCATTCAGCAGCTGTACTCCAATGTGATCCAAATAAGAGATAGAAAACAAGAGAAACCATGTTGCCTGTACTGAATGTGGCAACATGTAACAATACCAATTCATTCACTTAGCATAGCCATGGCAAAAGAGAGACAATACTCAGTTACTTAAGGTTCTTAATTGAACAAGCCAAAAGGATATGTTTTTATCGTGCTGCATATAACTTATTATGCACCTCAGAGAGACCATACTGATGTACTGAATGTATTCAGAAATGTATGGATCATATGTAGGGAACACCACGAAATAAACACTGCATAAAATAAAGCTTTTTCTTATAACCCCTAACTAAACTATATTCAGAATATAAAAGCTAAAAGTAAAAGAACATTGCGCAGTTAGGCTAGTAAGAAGTGGAAAAAGAGCTCTAAAAATGGCCAATATTATGTATCCTGGGGTACCCACTAAACTAAAACAAGTAGACATGACACAGACAAAACATAAAGTTTTAAGCGTGGAGCTATTACTCCATCTGTCAAGTGTGCAGGGCTGAATTTAACTCTGCAAATAAACACATTGATATAAAAAAACCAAAACAACAAATAATGTATATCATAACCATCTCATATTTGAAAAAAGGCATAAAGCTAATGTCTCTTTGGAGCGTCTCTATCTCTGCAGTGATAAAGAGGACCCGTGGAAAACATTAGAAATATCTGTGCCAAAACTGATCTGGGATGGCTATGTATAAATCCGGAAAAAACATTTTAAATTAGCAACATCCTAATTTCAGCTAAAACAATAGAAAGGAATTGTATTTTCCAATTTATTTTCAATTCACAACCGTGCCAGTTGTAATTATTGAGCTATATATCTGTATCAAGGAGCAAAAGGTCAAGAATGAAAATATCACTAGCAAGAAGTTAAAATGTCGAGCGAGCACTACGATAACCAATACCATGATATTGGGCAATGAATAAGGAAGAGCTAGCAGCTGGTATCCAGGGTTTCCCCTCTTTGCACCAAAGTCCGTCCAAAAGGGCGGCTTTGGGCACCTGCCAAACGCCAGGCATCAAATTCAGAGGAAGCTGTGAAAAAAGAGAGGAAGAGAATCCTGTTCACCCGTGAGACCCAAAAGCCCATTTAAAAGAAGGGCTTGAACATCGTGAAGAGTATGAAGGGTAATGGGGTGACCTAGGGTCAGAGAAGTAACCATCTCTACCACCATAGCACAAGCAGCCAGGGCTTTCTTGAACAGGAGTGACTATAAAAAAAGGCAACAGAGCGTAACTTACCGCCATGTTCTCCCTTCATGGTGTTACAATAGTCCCAAACAAAGAGATAAAACATGTGGGCATAAGCAGGAAAACCCAAACTTGAGCTAGAAACCAAAGCACATCTTAAATGTCCAACATTTCATAAGTCCATCTGATAAGAGCAGTCATTTCAGAAACCAGGGTCTGTCTCAAAATCTGGTCATAGAAGGAACAAGCAGAGATCCATTGGCGGCAGTGACCAATCATAGCAAGAAAAGTAAGCATGTCTTTCTTGGTAGCTGGGCGGGGCAGACCCAGAATAGCAGCAATGCAGAAAGTGCAGATTTTCCTCTGACCATGAGACAGGACAAAACCCAGGTATTTCACTTCAGACGTACACCAGTGCAGTTTATTTCATGACACCTTGTGACCACACACAGACAACCATTATAAAAGGTACAAACTATCAGCCTGACAGGTCTCCTGAATTATGGAACACAAAAAGTTGTACAAAATAAGAATAGGACCATGAGGGGCAGTGCATGACTTGTAGAATAGCCCGAAGGACATTCCACACTAGGTATACTGTTGCTTAAAGGTGAAGGCAAAAAAAGAGCTGAAAAGCCTCACCAAAGGGACTAAAATAAAACATTCTTTAGGACAATGACAGAAAAAAAAATCATTGGCTGCCGGTGGAATGGTGGAAGAAACATAAGTGCAATGAGAATTACCAAAACACTAACAGCCCTAATAATGCCATCAGCTTTGACAACAAGAGCGATGGGCGTATTATAAGAAGAGATGGTGGTTTTGATAATGCCGGAGAAAAGTCAAGAGACAAGCAGTGGAATCTCACCTTACTGCTTTATAAAACCAAGAATGAGTAACTTCAAAGAAGCACTATAGGGGGTCAGTGGAAGCCCAAACAGAGAAGTCTGGGGGAAGGGACAAAAACATTCATGCACAGACCCTGATAATGAAAGCAAAGAACAGATTAGCTTTGCTCTGCACAAGAAAGAAAACCTTTAAAACGGAATTTTTTCTTTTTCTTGTTTCTTTTTTTTTTTTATGATCCAGCACAGAACACAAAGAAAGCAGCCGGTAGAAAAAACGCACAAAATTAGGGCTTGTGTACAAACTACAAGGGAAAGATCTTAGACTGATTCAAACAGCGCTTTCAATTCATTCCACATAACAGCACGTCCTACCTCAGTATTAAACATTGGTGACACAGAAAGATGGGAGCTGAAGGAAAAAATGTCATACACACACACATCCGTACAAGTCTCATTTGTCTAGGAGTAAGTGCCTTTATGACTCATTACAAAAGCCAATATAACAATGCAAAAATATTTGCTTATCTTACCTTATAAGCGAGGTACAGTAATAAGAGACAATAAAATCTTATACTCTATAAAAGTTTTTAACCTTACAAATGACAGAGTGGGCAGGGGGGTTCTATAAATAATTTCATTCTTCCCGAAAGAATGGCAGCTGCTTATATATATGAGGGGTGCTTACCGAAAGTACCCCGAGATTTTTCCCAAAAAAACTCCATAATAGAACCCAAAGCTTGAACTTAAAATAAAGGGTGGGTACAGGTCACCACTACCCAGTGAGTATTAAAGAACAGAAAAAATTCAGAAATACTCACAAAATACCGGTGATATCATCTGCCCATCGCGGACAAGCCCCCAACTGAAAAGGATTCAGGTCCCAATTCCTGCCCCATACTTTCTCTGTCTCTGTCATATGTAAGTCAGGTACCTGGGGACACATCTTAAAGACCAGAAACCATCTTTCAAATATGTCCGTCTTTTATTATGAGTTTCACATATTTATACGAATCAGGTTTGTCAGCATGTGACGGCATGTGACGTAAACACAAACCATATATGGAAGGTCACATGAAACTTTAAACACATCAGCATTTTTTCTATCTAGAGATTGAAGTCCACTGAGGGTCAGAAAAAGCCTTGACCAGCAGAGCTTCTTAACTAAAGCTGTCTGTAAATACGGCTTAACAAAACAATTGAATTCACTTCACATTATCTCTGTTTAAACATTACCTGTCCTTGTACCATCTTCAAAGAAGGGAAAGATAAACAGGGCCTACCTTTGCATCTTTAAACAACATATGCCTAAGGACACTTACTAAAGTTCTGATACGTGTCCCTTCAGTGAGCCCCCCCAAACCCACTCTACCCACCTGTCTACAACCCCAATAGCCCTTATGGCTGCAGGGGCACCTATATGGCAGTACAGTATGGTTTGGAGGGGCTCACATTTTTCACCATGAATGTAGTGGTTAGAGTGGCTTATGGGCTTGGGTACTCCTCTGTATCCTTCACTAGCCCAACCCCCAGGCTATTTAAGAGACCTGTGTGCAGTGTACTAGGCTTTCCTATACTAGGTGCTGGAGACAGGTATATATGTTTTTATTCTGATCTTTGCGGGGGTGTGAGGGGGTCAGTGAACACTGGGGGAGTGTGTGGTGGGTCTTTACTTTGTTTCTGCAGTGGTTATCTGGTCACTTTGGATACCTTTTGGGCACTTATACTTGTTTTTACATTATCTAACTCACAACGTATAAGTTCCATCCAGGAAGTCTCATAAAACCTTTGATTATCCCTGCAGGATATCTATGTCTAGGGCCCATCCCGCCCATATCCCATGCTAACCACCCCTCCAGATATGCCCCTTATAGCTCTGGGTACACAATGGCATTCAGAGGCCTAAAAAGTCCCTGGATATATCCCAAAAATAGGATTGATTTGTCTTTTAGGTCATCCAAGTGCTGACTTGGGCTGGTTTTTAGACGTCTTTAAGTTTCGATCATGAGCTCCATGTACATTTTCCTCATAAACTTAAAAGTTGTAAAGGCAAAAAAATGTAGCCATTTTAATGAACTGCTGCAGCATCATTGGGCCAGCACGTACTTCCTGACAACTGCTTGCTGTATTTTGACAGATAAAGCTTTCTATGGTATAATCAATCATCTAGTGTATCCTGGAAAAGATTAAGTAACCTTCTATACACCGGTAATCTAAAAGGCAGAATCACTAAACCTTGGGGCAAATGGCCAAAGAGAATAAACCTTTAAGAGATAACTCACAGTCAATTGTACAAAATAATGAAAGATTCTTTATTGCAAAAGCACGTTGGCAAGCCCGCTGATATTATATCTCTTGATATTGGCGGTGTAAACTAATTGTGTTTTGACCTTGTAGTATTTTTCAAAACCGTCAGTGCAACTTTGTAATTGGGGGGGGGGGGTGTTGACTACAGTGCTGAAAGGCAGGAGAAGAAGAGGAAAACATCAGACTGCGGGCGGTAAGCGGAAGAGAAGCAGATATTGGGCTGCACGAGGGCAGGGAGGAGACAGAAGGCAATGAGATACCGGCCCTGTCTGTTGGAACCTGAGCCAAGATTGGGGGGCCTCGGTCCCTGAAACCCCCTGTAGATACACCCCTGGTACAAGTAGAAAACACACTCACTGTTTTGGAGATAACATTGGCAGCAAACCTCTGGAGAGGGTGAGAGAAGAGTTTGCATTGAATAGAGTCAGAGAGACATGTTTAGCGTCAATGAGAACCAGCGCTGGCAATCAGACAATATAATGAATAGTGATATAGACAGTTAATGGGGCAAGTTATCAAGTTTATTATAATTTGATATTCCATAAATCAAACAATGTCTAAGCTGTATACAATAAATATAAACAGTTTCAAAGCAGAAAATATAGAAAGAGAACAATGACATGACAAACACAAAAGGATGAGGGGTAGAACTACAATTTTGAAAGGAAAGAAGAGAAGGGAAAGGATAACACTTTAGGATAGGTTTAGGTCAGGGGTGCCAAAGTCCCTCCTCAAGGGCTGCAATCCAGTCAGGTTTTCAGGATTTCCCCAATGAATATGCATGAGATCTATTTGCATGCACTGCTTTCATTGTAGGCTAATAGAGCTCATGCATATTCATTGGGGAAATCCTGAAAACCCGACTGGATTGCGGCCCTCAAGGAGGGACTTTGACACCCCTGGTCTAGGTCAGGGGTAGGCAATTCCAGTCCTCGAGAGCTGGAGCCAGGTTAGGTTTTCAGGATATCCACCATGAATATGTATGAGATGGATTTGCATGCACTGCCTCCTTGAGATGCAAATCTATCTCATGCATATTTATTGTGGATATCCTGAAAACTTGACCTGGCTCTGGCTCTCGAGGACCGGAATTGCCTACCTCTGGTCTAGGTGCATTGGCTAAATAAACATTGAATTATCTATAACAGGGGTGAGCAATTCCGGTCCTTGAGAGCCGTAATCCAGTCGGGTTTTCAGGATTTCCCCAATGAATATGCATGAGATCTCTTTGCATGCACTGCTTTCAATGCATATTCATTGGAGAAATCCTGAAAACCCGACTGGATTACAGCTCTCAAAGACCGGAGTTGCCCACCCCTGGTCTATAATGTAGGAAAGAGTGTTAAAGGATACTAAGAATACGCATTCTTATCAAGTTGTGTTAGGGCAATCACTCACCTTATTTGCCCCTTAATAGAACTTAAAGGGCACTAACACAGGTTATCTTGCCTTAACACAATGTTGTTACCATGGGATACCATATTATTGAGATGCAAAACATGGGAATGTATTAGTGATCAATAAATGCACTCCTTTAACATCTTAATTACTTCCCCCAAGTCCTTACTTACCAGTAGATTCCTTTTAAATATTAACCTTTAGTTATTATAAAATGTACAGTATTGCCTTCAAATTCAACTATTATACCAGTCTGCACAGAAATATTCAACATTTCTTGGTTACATGAAAAAAAAATAAAAAGAAAGCTGGTACTCCTGTGACAGAAAGAAAACTGTTTATCACATGCTGTAGTCAAAAAATGTTTTAACTACAGATTGATTTTCGTATTAAATATATAGAAGTTAAAAAGTGACTTCCTATAACCTATGCAGCTAGCAGGAATAATTATGCTCAATTCCATTATAAAATGTGTCCTGCCACACTTCGAATAGCACAGTGAAATACAGAATTAGGTATATTATTATTCTATTTAATATTGTGATTCCGGAGGCATTCTCCTGCTTTGAATTAGAATTTGTTTATATTCAGATGCCTCTTGGGTTTCCCAAATAATAATAATGAAAAAAATTGTTTGAGGCAGAAGGTTATGAGAGTTCAATTCAATTTCTTATATTTGTGTAAAGATAGAATTAAACTGTATAATCTGATACATGTATTTGTACAGGGGTGGAAAGAGTAGGGTCTCTGTTAAGTTACATGAATATGATTCTCTTTCTGACCCTCCTGTTTTGATCTGTCTGATGACTGAATTATTTGGTTTGTCTTTTTCTTCAGATGTCTATTAAATCATTCTTTCTTTCTATTTTGATTTGACTACCAACTTGCCAGGAGGAGTTGTTTTCCCCCCATACTGGTCCCTCATACAGTAGCAGGAGAAATGATCTGAAGAGTTAAGTTTTACATCTTGAGCTCAGTTCTATCAATTGTGCCAAAATCTGGGTGCCAAAAATCAAAATGTGAGCTATTTTATAAATGATTCTCCAAGTTGAGAGAGAAAAAAAACCCAAAAGCAAGATCACAAAATTCCATCAACAAAATGGAAAGTCCAAAACAAAAAAGGGAGGGAGCTTCGAGAGATGGTCATGACTGCAATAAGTGTTTGTAACCTCCTCTATTTTGTAATATATTGTTGATACTACATAATCTGGTTCCTCATTGATTTGTACCTGTTGGCATTATCTTCATAAACAGTACATAACATACTAAGGGCTCCTTTTACAAAGGTGCGCTAGCGTTTTTAGCGCACGCACCGGATTAGCGCACGCTAGCCGAAAAACTACCGCCTGCTCAAGAGGAGGCGGTAGCGGCTAGCGTGCACGGCATTTTAGCGTACGCTATTCCATGCGTTAAGGCCCTAACGCACCTTCGTAAAAGGAGCCCTAATTGACAGATAAAGACCTGAATGGGTCATCCAATAGGTACATGCCTTTTTGACCATCTCTGTCCTTCCTAAAAAACCTTATAGCCCAGTATGTTTGCATCCCATCCATGGGAATCAGTGAACCATGTCTCTTTGATAGCAACAATATCCAAGTCTGCCTCTAACATCAGGGCTCACAGATCAGGCGGAGGCTTTAATTTCAATTTGATTTAGAGTTTATAAGAAAAAGTACACCTTATCCAGATCATCTGTTCCACCTTCCTTTTTTGTTTTTGGCTCCAAGTTGAGAGCCATATATAGAATGGTGCTTAGTACCAGGTTTCAGACTCAATTTGGGGCATGAGGATTTACACCAACTGAACCCTGATGTAAATCCCCACACCTATATTAGGTGCGGTTCCCCCAAATTCTGTAGCACTGTGCACAAATCCTAGAAATGCCCTGATCCTCCCATGGCTGTGTCCCCTTTCTTGGATTCACGAAGAAAAATGTATGTGTACATCTTTATAGAATAGCAACTATAAAGACACAATCATAAATCTCAATTATTGAAAATTAACATCATTAATTGATTTTTAGCACCCAAGAATTGGTACTTATTGACTCCATAAGCAATTAAATTGCAAACACAATTTGGGTGCATGCCCAAACTTGCGCATACAAGTTTGAGTACTATATATAATAGAATTAGGGGGTTTATGTGTCCTTTTTCCTATGTTATAGATGTTTCCTATCTCCTTTCTAGGTTACATATTATCTTGCATTGTTGAAAACTAAACTTTTTTTTTCTAAAGCACATTAAGTTTTTATACTTACCGGGCCTTAAAGGGGAAAATTAGCATGCCTAAGTATAAAGGTTGTGAAGTCTACAAAATCCTGAGTGAAGTAGAATGGGTGCAAGTGGATTGATTTATCACTCCGTCAAAAATTACAAAGACCAGGGGACACTCAATGAAATTGCAGCGAAATAGTTTTAAAACCAATAGGAGGAAATATTTTTTCACTCAGAAAATAGTTAAGCTCTGGAATGCATTGCCAGAGATTGTGGTAAGAGCAAATAGCATAGCTGGTTTTAAGAAAGGTTTGCTTGCCCTGGAATGGTAGCATGGAATGTTGCTACTCTTTGGGTTCTAGCCAGGTACTAGTGATCTGGATTGGCCATCATGAGAACAGGCTACTGGGCTTGATGGACCATTGGTCTGACCCAGTAAGGCTAATCTTATGTTCTTATGTAACTGTTGGGGGAATGCTTAGCATGTCCTCTGTAGTAACAGCACTGAAATGTTCATTGGTGCATGTTAAACTTGGTTGCAATTAGTGAAGTTGCATCTATGCCTCCTCTTGAAGAGGCAGTAAGTAACCTGTATTAATTAAACTTCTCCCTCCATATTCGCAGGGGTTAGGGGCAAAGCTGGCCCGCGAAAAACTTTTTTCTATCTTATTTGTGGTTAAATCCCTTGTGAATACTGTGAAATTGCGAATAAAACTTATTGTTCATATTCGCGATTGTTAAAAAAAAAAAAAAAAGTATCTCTAGATGCTGAACTTTTTTCTCTGCACTCCCCAGCAATATGAATCTATGCACACAACTTAAGGCACCAAATATAGAATTTGGGGGTTAATGTGC
This sequence comes from Geotrypetes seraphini, assembly GCF_902459505.1. Classification (NCBI taxonomy): domain Eukaryota; kingdom Metazoa; phylum Chordata; class Amphibia; order Gymnophiona; family Dermophiidae; genus Geotrypetes; species Geotrypetes seraphini. Next base: position 549,748,974 of record NC_047084.1, read on the forward strand.
AAATTAGTACACAGTAATTGTTATCACTTAATCCTCCACTGTTAAATAATTAAGTTGTGATTGCAGGTCGTCTGTGTGCATCGATTTATGCACACAACTTAAGGCACTAAGGCCCTGATTCTCTAAAAGTGCGTCCCGAGTTTAGGCAGCTGTAGGCGTCCTACAGCTGTCTAATCAGCCAATCGGGATGCACGTTTTAAAAAAAAAAAAAAATGCTCCCCAGGCAGGCCTCCTATATTGAAGGCGAGGCCCGCAAGACACCGAGGCCCTGATTCTGTATAGGACGCCCGGGAGAGGCGTCCTATTCAGAATCGGCCTACACTAGCGGGCCGCGGCCTGTCCGATCGGATGCCCCCCCTCCGACACTACCGACTGCCCCCCCCCCGACACTACCAACCGCCCCCCCCGACATTACCGATCTCCCTCCCATCCCGACACTACCGATTGCTGGCAGGAGGGTGTCCAATCCCTCCTGCCCGAAGACGCACCCCCCCCGCCTCCCCCCCCGGCGCTAACAACCTCCAAACTAACCTGTTCTTCAGGCCAGACGGTTCTTGCCCGTCCAGCCTGTAGCCCGCCTGGTCGAAATGAGGTGGGCTCGCCCCTTCCCGGCCCATCCCGCCGAAGCCTAAGGCCTGATTGGCCCAGGCTCTAGAAGCCTGGACCAATCAGGCCTTAGGCATAGCGGGTCCGCCCATCCCCACTTAATCTAAGGCCTGATTGGCCAATCAGACCTTAGACTTAGTGGGGATGGGCGGACCCGCTATGCTTAAGGCCTGATTGGTCCAGGCTTCTAGAGCCTGGGCCAATCAGGCCTTAGGCTTCGGCGGGATGGGCCGGGAAGGGGCGAGCCCGCCTCATTTCGACCAGGCGGGCTACAGGCTGGACGGGCAAGAACCGTCTGGCCTGAAGAACAGGTTAGTTTGGAGGTTGTTAGTGCCGGGGGTGGGCGGGGGGGTGCGTCTTTGGGCAGGAGGGATTGGACACCCTCCTGCCAGCAATCGGTAGTGTCGGGGTGGGAGGGAGATCGGTAATGTCGGGGGTGGGGCGGTTGGTAGTGTCGGGGGGGCGGTCGGTAGTGTCGGAGGGGGGGGGCATCCGATCGGACAGGCCGCGGCCCGCTATACTTATAGCGGCAGAGAGATCCCTTGCCGCGATAAGTATAGCGGCTGCGTCTACTTACAATGTAGACCAGCATTTTGCTGGCCTACATTTTAAGGTTTCTTCCTCTACTAGGGAGACGCGTAGGGCCACCTAGGTTCGCCTAAGGCCCGCCTAAGGCCCTTAGGTGAGCTTAGGCGTCTTGCGGGTCTCCCTAGGCTCCCGGAGGCGCCTTCAGGCCTGCCTGGGGAGCATTTTTTAAAAAAAACGTGCATCCCGATTGGCTGATTAGACAGCTGTAGGACACCTACAGCTGCCTAAAATCGGGACGCACTTTTGGAGAATCAGGGCCTAAATATAGAATTTGGGGGTTAATGTGCAAATTAGTACACAGTAATTGTTATCAAAGAAGCGTAATAACTACTATTTCAGTGGCATGACAGCACACACTAATTCATGAATTAGTGTGTGCTGTCATGCCACTGAAATAGTAGTTACTGTGTACTAATTTGCACATTAACCCCCAAATACTATATTTGGTGCCTTAAGTTGTGTGCATAAATCGATGCACACAGACGATCTGCAATCACAACTTAATTATTTAACAAGCCTAATTGGTGCCAATACTTGGCAATTAAAACTCACAATTGACATTAATTGGAGCTAATTAAAAGTTACGCACACAGCTTGGTCGGCATATTTTATCCAATGCTGCGTGCCAGTTCTAGTGTGGGTATCTGAAAAGGTGCCATGGCCCGGGAAGAACAGGCGGATGTTGGGCATTCCTAAAATTTATGTGCACTGTTATAGAATATGCCCAATTCATGCACAAGTTAGGTACAGGGCTTTAGGCCTGGTTTTCCCTGGCCTAAATTGGTGCACCTAAAGGTCATACAATGCCCTAGTGCTTAGTATGATTCTATAAGGTGTGGGTACCATTTATAGAAGTGCGCTAAACGCCATTCTACTCAGTGCCAATTTTTTGGGGTGTCACATATAGAATATGGCCCTAAAGTCCTGATGCTAAAATTGCACATGGAAATTTGGGTGTTTGTCCAATTTCTGCATGCAATTTAATTGAATAATAAGCTAGATATTAGGATTGGGATTTGATATACCGCTTGGACGAGATGTATTAAGCAGTTTACAATCAGGTACTCAAGCATTTTCCCTATCTGTTCCTGCGGGCTTACAATCTGTCTAAGGTACCTGAGGCAGTGGAGGATTAAGTGACTTGCCCAAGGTCACAAAGAGCAGGACAGGGTTTGAACCCACAACCTCAGGATGCTGAGGGTGTAAGCTCTAACCACTACGCCACTTAGCGCCAGTAACTAGGTGTGAATAATTGTCAGCACTAATTGGCATTAATTAAATTTTACATTCACTTTTTTAGGCACCGGGATCCACACACACATTTTACATGTGATTCCATAAAGGGGGCATGGCCATAAGAGGGCCACGGGTGGATCAGGGGCGTAGCTGCAATTTATGCAAACTGTTATAGTATATGGAGCATCCATGCCTAATTTATGCACGAGGCTTTATACCAGGATGGATTTAATTGGTATAAATCCTCACGCCTAACATTAACCATGGTTCTAAGTGCTAAGCATTATTCTAAAAACATCGTCTAACTTTGAGCAACATTTATAGAATAGCACTTAGCTCATTTTTTTTGTTCTGCCAATTTATAGAACTAACTGCTTAATATGCTTTAGTAAAAGGGCTCTAATATAAGCAGACCAAATACAGAATACTGTGATTCTCATATATCCTTAGAGCATTAGTGTGAAGTAAAACAACAAACTTCTCCTTACACTTGGCATTTCTTTATATAAACTAGTGAGGCCAACACAAATTTGTTAGCTTGGCATGTGTGCTATGGAACTTCATTTTTCTTCTTAATTAAGCAGACTATGAAAATGGTGGGCGAGTGATCAGTCAGTATTTTGTTTGCTAGAAAACTTCTTGAAAGTCAGCATGCTGCTCCTTCCGTGGCCCAAGCACCGCATTCCAGAAGACCTTGACAAATAATTGCAATAGGAATCTCATTATAATATAACTCCCAATTTGTAAACACAATGATGTTCAACCCTGACTGTCTTGCTGCAAAAAGGCCTTGAATTAATAAATGCATTAGACACACATCAGCTATTTTAATTGTCATTTTAAAGCTTCACTAGTTATTTTATCTTTTTTTGCATTTAATAAGCTATTATCCTATTTTTATTCTATTTTTAATTCTCAAAACTTCAGGGTTTTGTTGCAAAGATGAAATTATACTAATAATGGGTTTTTTTTTTGTCTTGCAGAACAAAAATTGTTTCATTGTGCTGTTGATGAGCAATAGGACAAATAAGCTACAGAGAATCGCTTTAGCAATTAGCTATAGTCACTAAGTGCAAAAAGAGGTTTCATCTGTGTCACCTTTGACCTCATATGTGGGTGAAGAATTGGTCTTAGGAAACATCAAAGGACACAAAATTAAAGTTAGTCAAAGGGAGTGGCCAAGATTTTGAATACCATTATCAACAAAAGACTCCGTCATTATAGTCATTTGGGGCCGGATTTTGCATATGGCACACAGGTTTATGCACCCAAGATGCTCTCACAAATTAATTGTTTAATGAGCTCAATGACATCAATAATTGGGTTCTAACAGCCAAATTATGTTAATTGGCACTCATTAATATTTGTGCACCCATCTGGATGCGCACTATTCTATAAGGCAGGTTGCCTAACTCCCACAGCGTGTATCTTGAAAGGGTGCATGGCTATGGGACATAGAGCAGCAAAAATCTTAAGGGCCTAACAAAAATTTTGAGGCATAGTTATAGAATACAGGATCAATGTGTCTAACTTGGGCACCAGCATTTACATCAGGCTTCAGTAGATGTTTATGTTTCATGAGAGCTTCTATACTGCTACTAATGACTGGGGAGTCAATTCAGAGTGGTTTACATGAGCATTTGTAGAGGTGTTACAATGCAGAGTTGCAAAGAGCTTCTGTGAGGTGCTATAATACATGGGCTCGATGCAGAGATACAAGGGGCTTCTGTAGAGGTGTTACAATGCAGAGGTTTTAGCACCGGTATATTTATGCCATAACCAATCATCAATAAACAAAAGAAGGAAACTGTGGAACTGATGTTTGTGATGGCAGGATTTATTGAGTTAATATATATACAGTATAGTCTCCAAAATCCACATTGACTTGGAAAGTACAGACCCAACAAGGGCCGTGTTTCAACTTAACAATCTTCCTCAAGGGTTCTAAGGTAACTGGATAGAAAGGGCAAATATGGATAATGATGAAATGCACTGGAGAACCTTAGGCTTCACAACATGCCTGTCTTGCTTCTTTTTTCCAAGCTAGGGTTCCTGGAAGGAGCAGAAACCAGAAACCAGACCTCTCTTACCTTCCAGAGTTTTATGGGGGGCAGTGCTTGCATGTGAAGTGAGGTGCCGAAGATTTGTCTTGATCCCCAGCAGGCATGCTGAAATATGCCTTGTAGACATTGCACATTTTAGCAGATGCTTCTATGGAGTACTTTTTCCCTTGTCTTGATAAATTGGCCACTTACATAGCAAAACACATCTGCCAGATGTTTGAGCCTTAGTAAAATGGCCCCTAAGTTTACTCAACTTGGAATCAATCAGGAACATTCTACAAAAAGGTAAATTTTAAAATATTAATGTCCTGGTCACAAAAGCAAATTTGAGGGGAATAGCCATTTCCTATGTGTTTGTGGTATAGGCAATTAAGAAAGAACCCTGGAACATTAAAAAATGATTACACAGTGTTATGCATTGTATGAAGAATTTTATTCAAGATATCTAGTTGTAACTGTACCATCAGTTTGGTTCATAGTGACAATGACTTTGCAATGTCTACTGTCACTCCTATTTGAGTATTATCTGAAGACAAGGCAAAGCTTATTTTATTTTGCTGCATGTACTCTGGAGGTCACGTGTCTCCTGTTCTCTACTTTTGCCTCTTTATTGTGAGTTCACGGTAACTTGCTGCTTCAGGCTCAAAATATCACTGACTGTATTGCTCAAAGTATTTTCTGATGAAATCTCTAGTTTTATATAGACTGAAGGACAGATTTCAGAAAGGTGGAAGTGATACAGAACTTAAGTTTCTTCACACCAATACAGAAGTCAAAAGGAGAAGTAGCAAATGTTATAGGTGACTCTCTCTAAAGGAAACCAAAACGTGAGTACATTAACCTTGGTTAAGGGTATGTATTGCACTAATGTTTAGTATAGGAATGTCTAACCTCAGTCCTCAGTCAATCTAGTCATGTTTTCAGGATTTCTCCAATGATTAGGCATGAGATTATTAGCATGCACTATACCTCCATTGTATACAAATAGATCTCATGTGTATTCATTGGAGAAATCCTGAAAAACCTGATTTGGCGTGCAAGGGCTGAGGCTGGTCACCTCTAGTTTAGCTCTTCTGCTGAATTCCTACTATAAATGACACCCCAAGCCGCTGGACTAACTTAAAAGGCTTCAAACAACATCCAGTATAGGGTATCATTGATATTTGAATGATCTGAACTGTTGCTTTAAGGCATGAAAATAAGAAGGACTACTTTGTTTGCTTGTACCTTTTTAGGTGAACGCCACAAATTCAGGAATGTCGATATCCATCTTTTCTATGCCACTGCCATAGATTTCCTGTTCTCTTTGCCTAGCTTCACCCATAATTTCACTCACTGAAATTTCATTGAGTAGGAACACTGTCGTATTGTTTCTTATATACGATTTATATTTATTGTTTTTAGGACTCCTGACGAAGGCACACATCAAAACATGGCCGTGTCAAGTCATTTGTCACTTCCAATAAAAGTCATCTTCTGGTCTACGTGTCTTCTGCCTTCCATTAATCTCCCACACTTGGCTGTTTCTGTTGCTTGTGCTTGTGTGTGTTTATTTTTTTTTTTTTTGGGGGGGGGGGAGAGGAGAGGAGGAGTTGGAACAATGTCAAGAGAGTATTTGTGGCTAATGACTTGAAGATATTTTGGTGAATGTGGGAGCAGGTATCTTCTTGCACTAGCAATGCCCTGCAGGCCCCAGCACACGACAGCAGAATGAGCACGACTTCACAGCTCAGGAACAGGTAATAGAGATCACAGATTGTCCAAGCTGGCAGCTGGCAACATTTGCAGTTTTCAGATGTTTTTTTGTTTGTTTTATTTTAAATCATTTTTATTAGATAAATAATAAATACAGTGTACAATATATAAATGAATGACTACAATCATGTATAACATATAAGTATAAATACAAATTAAACAATTCATAAATTAATGGTATAAACTTTGTTTCAAATACAATTATAATAAAAGAAAGATTATTCAACTATTACCCTCTTCCACCCCCCCCACCCCCACCCATTCCCCTTCTTAAGACTGCAAATAAAAATAAAATAATAATAATTTATGATCTACTCAATAAAACATGACTTTGTGCAGTAGGTATCAATGTATTTAAAAAATGTTGCCAAATCAGGAGAAATAGTCTTCCCTGTTTCATCTCCCAATCAGAAATAGACATAGCTTCATACATATAAGATGCAACGTATGAGCTCTCCATTGACCATAAGTCAGACCCACAAATTTTATCCATAAAAAAAGAATAGTTTTTAAACCCTTAAGAATAACTCTTTTCAATAAACCTTTATAACCTTTAGGTATTGGAGGTTGAATATCAAAAATCCAAAATAGGTTATAATTATTACAATACCATGGTACTTGCCACATAGGGCTCCTTTTACTAAGGTGTACTAGCGGTTTTAGCGCGTGCTACAATGCCGCACATGCTAGACGCTAACGCCTCCATAGAGTTTGTGTTAGTATTTTTTGTTTAGCGTGTGGTTTGCGCGCGCTAATCTTCAGCGCGTGCTAAAAACGCTAACGCACCTTAGTAAAAGGAGTCCATAGCCAGTATTGAGGGTGTTTCAAATATCCAGTATTAACCAAGTGATAAATTCGGAGAAATTATATTCCAAGTGTAAAGGAAGCTGGCACAAATTTTCTCTGTGTAATCATTTTTAATATAATTAGCTGCTGAATTCAGTAATAACCGTTGTGAAATCCGCCAACTGCTGCTTTTGTGTTTCTTTGGTTTTTAGTAGTATTTCCATACCAGTCACATGCGTAAATTTGACAAACAGAATTCAGGTTTTGATTTATTTGTAACATCCTATAGCAATTTGAAAATGAAGTACTACTAATATACTCAAAACAAAATACATTAAAACAGAAAAAAGGGACTAGGGAAAAAGCTATTAGCTGTCCAAAGACTGAACAAATTGAATATACAGTAGTACAGAATATGTGGTGGTAACTTATTCATGCAAGGCATGTACAATACATCAGTAACCCATAATACCTGGCCGAGAGGCCTTTGAAATAAGCATTTCTCCATGGACAGAAAATTGTATAAACAATCTCTAATTTGGCCTATAATTAAGCCAAAACTAGAAGAGTTTTTTTTGTCACAGTCTGTGCTAATTTGAGGACTAATGCTTTTCTTTTTTTCATTAAAAAAAGAGATGGAAAAAGCAACCTGGCAAGCAGCATTATTCACACTGCTCAAGAGCATCTGCTAATATAGGGGAGCCCCTGTATCTAAGGTTTCAATTATCTGTGGTTTACTACTGCTCGAATGCTGGGCATTCCCATTCCATACTCCACCCAACTGCACAGGCGCCCATCCCAGCATACCTCTCATAAACCTCTATGGCAGTAAGCAACATCTCCTGATTGCTGCTCACGCCAGATTCAACTCTCCTCTGATGCCTGTTCCTGGTCCTGCAAACTGGAAGTGACATCAGAAGGGAGAACTCAGGTGCATGAATGGCTGTTCGAATCATCTTGAAGACCTGGGCGCTGCTGGCTTCTAGCATTTTCGCTGGTCACAATGCTCAAGATTCAGTGGTGGGAGCAGCAGCCTGACTGTGCAAATTAATGTCCCTTGCTATTATTAATTTTCATATTTTCTTTCAGATTTTGTAGTGAATTACAATTTAAAAGCTAGCTTCAGAAAGCCCTTTAGAATGCCCCCAAAGAGTAAGAGTGCAAATGCTAGCAGTGTTTCTAAGCCTAAGAGAAGTTGTGATGTCCTTTCCATTAGTGAGAAAGTGAAAATTCTGGATATGATTGAAATAGAAAAAAAACAACAACAACCTTATGAGAGTGGTAGAAATCTGGAACGCTCTTCCGGAGGCTGTTATAGGGGAAAGCACCCTCCAGGGATTCAAGACAAGGTTAGACAAGTTCCTGCTGAACCAGAACATACGAGGTAAGGCAAGACTTAAGTAGGGCACTGGTCTTTGACCTAAGGGCCGCCGTATGAGCGGACTGCTGGGCATGATGGACCACTGGTCTGACCCAGCAGTGGCAATTCTTATGTTCTTATACAGAGATTGCCAAGTTGTATGGCAAGAACAAGTTTTCCATGCATGACTTGATGAAGAACAAAGAAAAAAATTTGTGCTAGTTTTTCTGTGGCATTGCAAACTATGAAAGTTACTGATGTAGTGCATGATAAAGTGTTGCTGAAGGTGGAAAATGCCTTAAATTTCTGGTTGGAAGATATGAATAGAAAGAGGGTACCCATCGACGGCAACACATTACAGCAAAAAGCCTTAACATAGTAACATAGTAGATGACGGCAGATAAAGACCCGAATGGTCCATCCAGTCTGCCCAACCTGATTCAATTTAAATTATTATTATTATTTTTTTCTTCTTAGCTATTTCTGGGCGAGAATCCAAAGCTTTATCCGGTACTGTGCTTGGGTTCCAACTGCCGAAATCTCTGTTAAGACTTGCTCCAGCCCATCTACACCCTCCCAGCCATTGAAGTCCTCCCCTGCCCATCCTCCTCCAAACGGCCATGCACAGACACAGACCGTACAAGTCTGCCCAGTAACTGGCCTAGTTCAATCTTTAATATTATTTTCTGATTCTAAAGCTTCTGTGTTCATCCCACGCTTCTTTGAACTCAGTCACAGTTTTACTCTCCACCACCTCTCTCGGGAGCGCATTCCAGGCATCCACCACCCTCTCCGTAAAGTAGAATTTCCTAACATTGCCCCTGAATCTACCACCCCTCAACCTCAAATTATGTCCTCTGGTTTTACCATTTTCCTTTCTCTGGAAAAGATTTTGTTCTACGTTAATACCCTTTAAGTATTTGAACGTCTGAATCATATCTCCCCTGTCTCTCCTTTCCTCTAGGGTATACATATTCAGGGCTTCCAGTCTCTCCTCATACATCTTCTGGCGCAAGCCTCCTATCATTTTCGTCACCCTCCTCTGGACCGCCTCAAGTCATCTTACGTCTTTCGCCAGATACGGTCTCCAAAACTGAACACAATATTCCAAGTGGGGCCTCACCAATGACCTGTACAGGGGCATCAACACCTTCTTCCTTCTACTGACTACGCCTCTCTTTATACAGCCCAGAATCCTTCTGGCAGCAGCCACTGCCTTGTCACACTGTTTTTTCGCCTTTAGCCTTGAGCCTATATAAGGACTTTCAAAAGAAAAATAGAACTGAGGAGGAAGCCAAGCCTTTTACAGAAAGCAGAGGATGGTTACATAGGTTTAGGAACAGATTTAATTGCAAAAACATTAATGTCATAGAAGAAGTTTCATTGGCCGATGAGGAACCAGCCATGTTTCTGTCCACGTTTAAAAAAATTATCATGGAGGTAAATTACAATCCTAGACAAGTTTTCAATTGTGACCAAACAGGCCTGTTCTGGAAGAAAATGCCCAACAGGACTTATAGTAGAAGGGAGAAACCAATTTGAGATTTTAACTTTAGTGTATAAAGCTGTGCATCATTCTCTACCAAAAGTAGTGACTTCACTACTAGAGCCATATAAGCCTTCCCGTTCTCTGAGATCCCAATTTAAGAATTTGTTGGTTGTTCCTTCTCTTCAATGTATAACTAAGGCAACTATTCGTTCCCATATTTTTAGTGTTGTAGGCCCCCAATTGTGGAACTCCCTTCCCGAATCAGTTCATTTTATTCCTCCGTGGATTTCCCCAGGCCATCTTTTATAAGAAATTGTCCAAACTTTTTTTAAACTTCTGTCAGAGATTCTGTTCTAAAATACAGGGAAAATGGATGCCTTTTTGCAACGTACAGACTTGAACCTCCATATAAAGAGTTGGATGTCCTTTCTAAAATTCTGCTTAGTATGTACTTGATCATAATAAAAGTGGCTTTGAATAATGCCACCAAGACCTGTGGTTTCCTGGAAACATTTGTTGGCATTTTTAGAACCAGCAACCAACTTGGAGATGACATGATTTCTAATTCTATATATTTTAAAATGCTGGTCTTTGCAATTTCTAAAGCAATTTCCAAAGCATTCTCAGTACTATGCAAAGGCATGCAAGAGTGTGCTCTTATTGATGCTTAGTTCTTACGTAACACCGATGCAAGAGACTACAAGAGTGGAGATGTAGCCTATTGGATAAGTGACTTGCCCAGAGTCACAAGGAGCTACAGTGGAAACTGAATCTAGTTCCCTAGGAACACAGTCCATTGCACTAATCATTAGGGTACTCCTGCAAGGTGTGGCTTCTTGGGATTTGGGATTAATTTATGTTTATCATTTTTGGTCGGAACAAAAATGGCAAATCCATAATAGCTGACCAAAAATGATAAACATAAATTAAACCCAGATCCCAAGAAGCCATACCTTGCATGTAGGATAACACCTATATACATATATAGATAAAGGAGTCAACGTCAAAGTCAGAGTTAGAATGGAGATATCATAAATAAAGGAGTCTGAGTCAAAGGTTTTATGTACTAACTTCACAGCCCTGCTAGTGGATTCTTTCCAGATGCTCAGTTTGTTCACGTTTTTTGTCATTGTTTTTTTTTTTTATATGAAAACTAAACATCTGAAAATTGTAAAGACTAAGGGCTCCTTTTACAAAGGTGCGTTAGGGCTTTAATGCACGGAATAGTACGTGCTGAATTGCCGTGCGTGCTAGACCTTAACGCCAGCATTGAGCTGGCATTAGTTCTAGAAGCATAGCACGGGTTTAGCGCGTGCTAAAATCCTACGTGCGCTAAAAACACTAGCGCACCTTAGTAAAAGGAGCCCTAAAAAAATTATGATCAATACCGCTGTGAACACACATTTAATGCAAGAAAGCAACAATAGAGGGTGGGCTGGCCAGACATATCCAATAAACACTGCCTATAAGCAAAGAATAGACTAGAATGAAGGAGTACCTAATGGTTAGTGCAGTGGACTGTGTGCGAGACTCCTGCAGGGGGTATGCGACAACTAGCAAGAAAAAAAATTCCCTCTTGCTCTCTCTACCTTATGCACAGTTCTTCAATGGTAGCACTTGGAGCAGGAATAGAAACTGCTTGGAGCACATGCAGAGGAGCTCTATTGCTGCAATGGGCAGCGTTTCTGTGCAACAATCTAATTTTGATCTCCACTGCTGGAAAGCTGTACCTTCCTCTTCCTCAGAACCCCAGTGCTGTGAGAATTGGATCAGAAGGCCCCATTTGATCACAGCTGCAGCGTGCCCCGGAAATCTCCAGTCTGCATCAACTGGACATTGCAGAATGAAGACTTCGGGGGCATGCCAACCCGGCCCATGTGCTTAAGGCCCCGCCCACAGGAGGAGCCTAAGGCTCCTGGACCTATTCTGGTTGGCACAGGCACCTCAGGCCCCACCTGTTGACGGGGTTTGAGCCGCCTGGGACAATCTGGCCCCATTCCTGCACTGGCTGGCTTGCCGGACGGGCGGGCTTGGCACCTGTCCGTCCGGGCAACATTTTTTGAGGTACGGGGAAGGGGGGTGGGGGGGTCATGGGGGGAGGGGTCATTGAGAGGGTTACGTCGACGGCAAGAGGGCCTGGAATTCCTCCTGCCCGTATTTTAGTGGGGGGTGGGGGTTAGAGGGGGTCACGGGCCAGGAGGGCTTGGGCTCCCTCCTGGCCAGATAGTGTGGTGGGGGGAGGGGGGAGATCGGCAGGCCAGAAGGGCTTGGGCTTCCTCCTGGCCCCAACGGATTCGGCCCGGGGGGGAGGTTTGGGGATCATAGGGCAGGAGGGCTTGGGCTCCCTCCTGCCCCGATAGTGTCAGGGAGGTCGGGCGTGCCACAAGGCAAGAAGGCTTGGGCTCCCTCTTACCCCGATGTTGTCGGGGGGGTGGGGGGGGGGTGATGTATCACAGCAGGAGAGATTGGCTGTCTCTCCTGCCACGATGCGATCACTCTTCTACACGAACTGCCACAACCCGCGGCAGGAGAGATTGGGCATTTTCCTGCCGCAGGTCACAACAGTTCAGGTAGAGGGGTGATCGCATCGCGGTAGGGAAGATGAGGTATCTCTCCTGCTGCGATGGTTGCGGTGGGGGGGTGGGTAGGTTGCCGGGCCGCTGAATTGATTGTGCCAGCCGCCATCAGCTCAGCAGCCCCTTTTTCGGCACTTATACCTGTTTTGGCTTGGTCTAAGTCAAAATGTATAAGTGCCGACTAGGCAACCTGTCAAATGTTTTGGTTATACCTGTTGTACGCCTAGGTCTAGGTCGGCCCACCTCCCGCCCACCGCCCGGCCTTTCCCCTCCTCTAAAAACGCCTCTTTTCTCTCTGCGTTTAGAGGCAGGGGAAAGGCCTAAGCTGGTTTTAGATACGTCTAAAACCAGCTTTGATTATGGGTACTTGGACGATCAGGCTTTTTGATCGTCCAAGTAGCCATTTAGGCCACTTTTTAGATGTTGTTTTTTTTATTATGAGCCCCTTAGCTTAAAACTTGTGGTCATGCTTCCAGGGATTTATACCGCCTAGCACAGCAACATCAGTAGTCTGAATTTAGACCAGGTCACATAATCGAGATCACACTTGTACTACTTAATGAAATCTCTTTGAATCTCAAAATAGGATAATTGATCTATTGTTTTGTATATGACCTGGTCGATCATGCTGGCTAGACTTCATAAATTATGGATTTGTGGTCTCACCATTATTATTTCAGTACCACTGGCTTCCCATCAGTCACTGCTTTCAGTTTAAAGGTGTCATGCTCATGCGTAGTGCAATCCATGAAAGTATTCTATTGTACAGTATGTTGCATCATTATTAATGCCTTATTAACTGCACTGTAATCAGCCTCTGAAATTCTTTTGTCATTACCCCCATTGTCCCATACCCATTTAGATTCTACACGGCACTCTGCATTATTCTTCTTAGCACCTATGTTGCAGAATTCCTTGCCCCAGTAACAACAGGTGGAATTCTCCCAGTCTAAATGTAAAGTTGTTTTAAAGGTATATATGTTTAACTTTACCTTCCAAACCATTTGAGGAGGTGCTGCAGGAACTCCAGCGATATAGAGCAGTCATCTAGCCCAATATTCTAAAATGTGTGAATCTTAGGGCTCCTTTTACTAAGGTGCACTAGTGTTTTTAGTTCGCTGCAGATTGGAGCTCGCTGCTCCCCCCCTGCGCTACACGTAAAAACTAATGCCAGCTCACTGGTGGCGTTAGCGTCTAGTGTGTGTGCTAAAACCACTAGCGCAGCTTAGTAAAAGGAGCCCTTAATATTATACAGATATTAATCTCTACCTTTAATCATCACTTTAATTTTGCTTTGGCATCCTTCTCCTATCTAGCTGCTGCCCTTCTCTGACTGATTATGATATTCATTTTCTGTTCCTGTTTGTAAACCGCTTTGATTTTTTTTTTAAATCAAAAACTGATATAGTAATTACCTAATAAACATAAAGACCAATGTATTGGAATGGTTTGTACTCTTCCTCTCAGACCAACTCCTTAGTTCACTGGAAGACAGTTCTTTCGCAATCTCTCATGTTTTGCCTGTGGGGTTCTGCAGGGTCCAATACTGCCAAAGACAATTTTAGTCACTCTGATTCAGAGTTAGGGAATCAGGTGATATTTCTATGCAGATGATAACATTTCTACATCCAGCTCTGCCAGACCTAGCTAATTTAAACACCTGTTTGGATGCTACTGCCAGCTGGCTCATAGATCATGGACTCAATAAAACATTTCAATGAGAGTCTGAAGGAGAAAGGTGGTGTAATATTTCTTTTTAACACCTTCTGGACACCCCATCAGCTACTATCTCATACCTTTCCACTTCAGATTAGCAGTGGCAAACTTTTTATGATCTACTTATATTTTCTGGTATTTTCTTCTTTCGTTTTTTACATCATTCTGAAAGTCTAACAAAATCATCTTACAGTTTATATACATAAGTTTACATACTCCTGCAGAATTTGTAGGATGTGGACGATTTGTGATAAATATCAGTGAACATAAGAAGTTGCCACTGTTGCCGCTGTTGGGTCAGACCAGTGGTCCATCGTGCCTAGCAGTCCGCTCCCACAGTGGCCCCCAGGTCAAAGACCAGTGCCCTGAGACCAACCCTACCTGCATACGTTCCGGTTCAGCAGGAACTTGTCTAACCTTGTCTTGAATCCTTGGAGGGTGTTTTCCCCTATAACAGCCTCCAGAAGAGCATTCCAATTTTCCACCACTCTCTGGGTGAAGATGAACTTCCTTACATTTGTACGGAATCTATCCCCTTTTAACTTTAGAGAGTGCCCTCTCTTTCTCTCTATCTTGGAGAGGGTAAACAACCTGTCTTTGTCTACTAAGTCTATTCCCTTCATTATCTTGAATGTTTCGATCATGTCCCCTCTCAGTCTCCTCTTTTCAAGGAAGAAGAGGCCCAGTTTCTCTAATCTCTCGCTGTACGGCGACTCCTCCAGCCCCTTTACCATTTTAGTCGCTCTTCTCTGGGCCCTGTAGACCATTTCATTTACTTAGAAAGTATTTCACATTAAACCAATATGCATCACAGAATAGCACAATCATTAAACAAACTATAGCAATAAAGGAAATAATAAAATGATCTTGTTCAAAAGATTGCACACCCTTTGTTCTTGGCCTATGTATAAAAAGGTTTGCAGTCTTTTCTGATAGTTGTGAATGAGGCCCTTTATTTTCTCATGTGGTAAAGCTCCCATTATTCTAGGCATAAAACCTCCAGATCCTGTATATTCTTTGGTTATCTAGCATGAACTGCACGTTTGAGTTCTCCCCAAAGTGGCTCAATGATGTTGAGGTCAGGAGACTGTGATGGCCACTCCAGGACCTTCACTTTTTTCTGCTGCAGCCACTGAAGGGTTATCTTGGCCTTATTGCTGGAATGTCTAAGTGTACCCCATGTGCAGATTCCTGGCACACCAGATTTGCACGTAGTATTTGAGGTGTGGCCATACCAAAGAGCGATATAAGAGCATTATAACATTTTCATCTTTGTTTTCCATTCCTTTCTTGATAATTCCTAATATTCTCATTGCTTTCTAAGCCACTGCCGCACATTGAGCTGAGGGTTTAAACGTATCCTCAATAATGACACCTAGATCATTTTCCTGGGCATTGACCCCTACCTTGGAACCGTGCATCACGAGGCCATAGTTCAGGTTCCTCATTCCCACAGGCATCACCTTACTTACATTAAATGTCATCTACTATTTTGATGCCCAGTCTACCAAGGTTCTCTTGCAATTTTTCACAATCCTCTTGCAATTTAACAACTTTGAACAAATCATAGAAAATATTTCTTCACAAAATTTATAATTAAACTCCCTACCAGATGTTTTAGACTCTGTCCGAAAGGTCAATTGTAACCATACATCCTGAAAAGTAGATAGAATGTCTGGATACTAAGATGTGTCATCCTCTCTTTTATTTTAATTGTTTCATAAGAAAACATATCATGCTTCATTAAATTACGATTTTAATTATGATTATGATATACTGTCTTTTCAAATTTTACTTCAGCTCTTTGTGACTCTGGGCAAGTCATACTACCTGTATATGTAAACGGCTTTGATTGTGGTATATCAAGTCTCAGCCCCTTTTCCCATGGGTACTGAATAAAGTAGTGTGGCAACTATATTAGTCCACTTAGGTACATGGAAATTAAGGTATATCTTGAAAACTAGTCATAAATGTATTGCTAGTTTACTAGAAAGGTTTCACAGATCAATTGGTGATTTTGTAACAGGCCGTTGTGTATCTTTTCATCTGATTTACAGGAATTAGCTTTCAGATTTCCTTGTTTACCTTAATGTGTATCCTTGAAGTTCTCTTGAAGTGTGGATCGGATATTGTGGGAAGTTGTATGTTTCCTAATTTTTATTTTTGTCAACTTTATTATGGACTTTATCTGACTTACTCTTACAAGATATGCATTTCTTGGATTTTTATGTAAAATGTCAATAAAAATAACACATTTTGTGACCTTATTGGTCTACATGACTACTAGAAAATGAAGACATTTCTGATTATGTGATTTTTTTGTGAAAGACTAGAGAAACAGAGGCAGAGAATGAGTGAGACCTCACCTGGAGTACTGCATTCAATTCTGGTCGCCTTATCTCAAGAAAGTTAAAGTGGAACTAGAAAAGGTTCAAAGAAGAGCGATGCTTTCTGTGCAGGGCCCTATTTGCTGGAATAAGCTACCATTTGATCTTAGACAAACTTCTGCTGTACTACAGCTCAGGAAAGGGTTTAAAACTGTATTGTTTTCATACACTTTCTAAATCTGAAGTAGTGGATGATATGACAACTGTCCATTTTCAGTAAAGTAGGAGAAGACAGTAAATTGTACTGTTGCAGGGATAGTTTTTATGATTTTATTTATTTTATTTCTGTCTAGAATTTTGTTAGGTTGTAAATTATTTGTATGTCCTCTTGTATTTTGGATGTTTTTTGTTAATCGCATAGAATTGTAGGATATACGGAATATAAATTTTTTAAATAAATAAACTCCTCTTTGTATGAAGAAAAACTGAAAAGGTTAGAGCTCTTCAGTTTGGAAAAGAGAAGGCTGAGGGGAGATATGATTGAAGTCTACAAAATCCTGAGTGATGTAGAATGGGTACAGTTGGATTGATTTTTGTACTCCGTCAAAAAATTACAAAGATAAGGGAACTCTCAATTAAGTTATAGGGAAATACTTTTAAGACCAATAGAAGGAAATTTTTTTTTCATTCAGAGAATAGTTAGGCTCTGGAATGAGCTGTCAGAGGTTGTGGTAAGAGCGGTTAATATAGCTGGTTTTAAGATAGGTTTGGACAATTTCCTGGAGGAAAATTCCCTAGTCTGTTATTGAGATAGACATGGGGGTACCCACTGCTTGCCCTCGATCGGTAACATGGAATATTGCTACTTTTGTGGGTTTTGCCAGGTACTAGTGACCTGGATTGGCCACCGTGAGGATGGGTTACTGGGCTAGATGGACCATTGGTCTGACCCAGTAAGGCTATTCGTTTGTTCTTCTTTTGTTCTTCTTCAGTGGCTGACCATCAGCAGTGGCCTACACATTTTGAAATTCTGAAACAGATACAAACATATTGAAAATATAATATATCATAAGCTTTTATTTATATAGCATGATATACCATTAAATTCAATGCGGTTTAGAGGGTTATCCAAATACAGGACATGATTAGTATATGTTACAATTTGGGGCATTTGAAAATGATTCAAGTTTTCATTCAAGGACTATGCAATGGATGCAATTAACATAGCCGTGGTCCTTCAAGCAATGTGCCATACTATGTAGCTTTTCAAAAGGATCTAATGCTATTTCTACACTTTCAGTAAGATCAATGATGGTATTAATGGCTTCATTACAAATCATCAATATTTCCACCTAGAACATGCACTGAGCACAGTCTCTTGTAAAATGCCCCTAGTTTCTGCACTTTTACACTGGGATGCCATTTCTTTTTTTTTTAAACATATATTTATTGAACGTGAAAAGAGTCACAATAGGAATGCCATTTCAGACAGGCATATTGGCTAGGCTTCCCCCCTCCCCCACCTCACACACACACATATTCAATGCACAACTATGACAGTCTTCAGTTATGAAAATACAAAAATATAATTAAGATACCAGAGAAAGCATATAAAAAAATCCTTATTACAATAATTTTTTATTTTCTTATTTACTAGTTTTTTAGCCTGTTACATTAACGGGTGCTAGAATAGATGTGTAGACTTAGGAATTTTTTTCTTTATGTCTGTCTGTATGTCTGTTTTTCTTTCTCGCTCCCTGCCCCTTTCTTTCTGTCTTTCTTTCTGTCTCTCTCCCTGCCCCCTGCTGTCTGTCTTTCTTTTTGTCCTTTTACCTCCCCCATCCACCACCACCCCTTCCCTGCTCCTCCTGTCCAGCAGTAGCCCTTCTCCCTTACTTTTACCTCCTCCCTGTCCAGCAGCACCCCTTCCCTGCTCCCCCTGTCCAACAGTAGCCCTTCTCCCTTACTTTTACATCCCCCCATCCAGTAGTACCCCTTCTTCTTTCCCTGCTCCCTGTGCAGCATCCGCTAGGCTGGGCAGCCTCGGGGCTTTTGTTTGGCCGGCCAGCCTGCCTTGCATTATCGATGTGGGCCGGCCTAGCAAATGGCCCACGTCTACTTGATGAAACCACGGCTTCTGCCGTTCCTGGTCCCAGGCTGAGAAGAAAAGGCGTCCCGGCAGCAGCAGCATAGTCAGAAGACAGAAAGACAGCTGGCGTCGGAAATCGGGGCAGGAAATCAGCTGAGGCAGGCACTGCGCATGTGCGGCACGGATCACGGATGCACAGAGTTTCAACTGCACATGCGTGCTAAGGGTTTTATTATAGTGGATATATCACTTATATCCTAAGTGGTTTGCATTCAGGTACTTTATTATATTTCCTGTGGTTCATCTAGAACTGAATATTGACAATCTGTTAAACACAATTCACTTTAAAAAACAACAACACACCATGATATTAGTCCCCTATTCATTTTATGCTAGAAAGAAAACAGATGGATATGTTTACCTCTGTAACTGCAGGAGACCTCTCTGATTTAGATGATCCACTATTTCTGCATCCTCAGCTGCTTTATACATTTTCATGTCACTGGCGGTATCTTCAGTCATTCCATCCACTTTGTAAGTGTCAGCATCTGTCATATTCATAGCATTATCGGTCTGACTGCTCTCTGCTAGCTAGAGAAATGTTGACTTCCTGGGAGTTAAACAGCTTTTTCCCATGCAGTGGGGTTTTTCTTTTTTTTCCCCATCATGAAATTTTCTACGAAGCATTCAAAACAGGAGATGCTGGTTGTTCAGTGTTTTAACAAAAGCTTTTAAAGACAGGCACAGTCTGAAATGTCCTTTGGTTACTGAGAGAAAGCAGATAGCCGATCACATACAGGAAAAATAAATCAACACCCTTTGATTGGAAAAATACATTAAACCATTAAAAAATACATTTTAACAGTTGGGAAAAATAAACTGTGCATGGCTGCAGGGGACAGTGTTTAACGATCAATGTAACAATTGACATCATTTCCCATCACATGACCTATCCAAGATGTGGCGAGTAGTATGAAACAGGAAATGCCCATAGGAGCAACCACTATTCACATCCATCTTGAAAAGGGGCACGATCTGATATCACCAAAAGGGGTGAGGCATGGGGAGGGGCTAGGCAAAAAGGGGTGGGGTTTGTGGCAGAATTATGCAAAAAAGTGGGAAATGGACAGAGCTATGATATCACATTCGGTGATATAATCAAAAGAAGTGGGGCAGGGTAGTGAGTAGGCGTGGTATAAAAGAGAATGGGTATGGCCTAGGTTGGTCCTTGATTCTGATTGGCTGAGAACCCAGAAGTGAGTGTGGCACCTGTCAAAATCAATTAGTATGACACAACATATATAACTTATACTACTTTTTTAATGTCTGGAGATTCAGCATGCATTTTTGCTATATGTTTATGTTTATTTAAGATTTGATATACCGCTCCTGTATTTTACTGACCTAAGCAGTTTACAATGTATCAAACCAAAATGAAATTAGGTACTTGAGAAAAACTACCCTATCTGTCCGAAGGCTCATAATCTAGCTAAAGTACCTGAAAAAGCGGAGACTTAGAGGAGACATGATAGAAACTTTTAAGATCCTGAAAGGCATAGATAAGGTAGACAGGGATAGATTCTTCAGACTGTGGGGAACAGCAAGTACAAGGGGGCACTCGAAGAAACTGAAAGGGGACAGGTTTAGAACCAATGCCAGGAAGTTCTTCTTCACCCAGAGAGTGGTGGACACATGGAACGCACTCTCGGAGGTTGTGATTGGACAGAACACAATACAGGGATTCAAAACGGGTTTGGATAAATTCCTGAAAGAAAAGGGGATTGAGGGGTACAGATAGAAGTAGTGATAGGTTATAGGATGAGTTCAGGGACCACTTGACAGGTCATGGACCTGAAGGGTCGCCACGGGTGCGGACTGCTGGGCGCGATGGACCTCTGGTCTGACCCAGTGGAAGCAAGTTCTTATGTTCTTATGAGTAAAATAAAAATATGTAATACATTACTAAGATCAAAAATCAAAGAAATAGAAAATAGAAATAATGAAGTTGATAAAAAATTAAAAATAAAATAAAAGAACTTTAAGAGATAGAAAAGTCTCTGAGGCAGCTTGATAGTAAGTTCAGTCTGCAGAACCAGGTCAACGGGCCGCCACCAAAGAAGCAGGACCAGGAACCACACCACCAGTCACTGGACAGGCAAGGCCAGGCGCCGCCGACAGGAGACCCCTGAAGTGGTCCAATTTCCCTATACAGTACTAACTTTATCCAGAGAGCAATCTGTTTATCAGACTAAATATTGACTAACTGAGTAACTTATGGATCCACCTTATTTCTACCCTTGGACTGCCTCAGTTCTATCCACACAGCACCACAGCTGTCAGACATGCGCCCAACTCATCCTTGCCCCTCTCATATCCACACCCCCTTACAGTTGCGCATTCTGGAATTGGTTGTTAATGCCAATTAGCATCTGATTATTAAATTATGCAAGCAACTGACCTTATTCTATATATTGCAAATACAAATTTGGATGCACGTCTTTAAAGAATTAAGGGTATATGGGTTTGCAATGGTGAGGCCAGTTGCATATCCACACAGTCTGCCTTTTGGAGAGACAGACAGAGGGGAAGGGGTAAAACGCGGACCTTACGGACCTCGCGGATCTAAAACCGCACGTCCTTAAAAATCTGAGGTCCGTGCCACTTGTAGTTTCTGGCTCTGAAAGACCTCGATGACAATTTAGTTCTGACGGATCCATCTCAGCATAGAGAGGGAAAAATATTAGGATCCGTTAGCACTAAAATGTCATAGAGGTCTGTCAGAGCAAGAGACTAAAAGTGGCGCGGACCTCAGATTTTTAAATTTACTGAAAACAAACAATGTAGTTTGCAGACCTTGAATTCATCAAATTACAAAAATATCGTCAATATGAGGATTCATTTTAGAGCCGCTCTAGCACTAGTCTCTGGCTTTGACATACCTCGATGACATTTTAGTGCTGACGGATCCTAATACTTTTCCCTCCCTATGCTGAGACGGATCCATCAGAGCTAAATTGTCATCGAGGTCTGTCAGAGCCAGAAACTACAAGTGGCACAGACTGAACGGACTCAGATTTTTAAGGACGTGCGGTTTTAGATCCGCGAGGTCCGTGTTTTACCCCTTCCCCAGACAGACTGCTAAACAAACAGCAAAGCTGTGCTCATTCATTCTTTTATGCTGGGTTATTTAGACCAAGAAATTTTATCTTTAAGTTGCAAGGTCTGTCCAGTCTGAGTTTTATTAGTATTTAAGATTTACTACAAAGATACATTATCATGTAGAAACAGTTCAGGTAACTGGAAGCACTTTTAATTTGATTTGTGCTTGTGAATGATTATGTTCTCACCTTAAAACCTCCTATTACTAATCCATGTTACACTCAAGAATCTGCATGTCTGATAAATTAGGTCACAAGGTGCAATTTAACTTTTATGCTGACAGTGCTATTATCTTAAAGTATAATTTTTTATCTCTTTGCAGAAGATTTACCTATTTAATTTTCAGTAGGGGTTATACAGATGCTTTATATAAGAAAGTAAATGGTTGCTTGGCTGAGCTTAATGTTCAACTGAAAAGTAATAGATTGAAAGTCAGCCCTAGTAAGTCAGAGGTTTTGAGATTGGGATCTTCGAGACTGATTGGCAACTCTCTTTAAATGAAGATATAGTGCCAAAGATATTTAAAATAAGAGATCTAGGAACCATTTTCGACCCCCCTGCTTCTTTGGATGCACAGAAATCTGTAGTTTAACAAAAATAAATTTGACACTTGAAAGCTGTTTGGAAGATTAATGATTTTTTTTTCTTAAGATTTAACGACTGTGATAAAGGAATTAGTTATATTGGTGATCAATTATTGCAATGCTTTTTATACTAAACTTCCACAGAGGAGTGTTTGGAAATTAAAACATATTCAGAATGTAATGTCATGTTTTGTTACTACTGCTGGCCACCAAGATGATAACTTTATGATGCTTTTCAAATTGCACTAATTAGTGGGGTACTATTGTGATTTTAAGTTTAGAAGAACACCAGATTCATCTGGTGAGATATAACATTAACTGAGCTGATGTCACCTGTTGTAATATTTATTGGATGGTGGTAGGGGTGAGGGGAATATATGAGGTGAATATATGAGGTGATGTTATAAGTCTGTATTTTAAGGATTGACAAGTTTATAAGAGGAGGTAAGAAAGAGTTCAAATTTTAAATCTTTATTGATTTTCATTTATCAACAGTGCAATACAGAAGTATATAAACACATAATAAATCAAGAAAAGCACATTCATCTTACAGACATACATGAGCATTTAAACCCACCCACCCACCCATCCAATAACTAGTCAACAAAAACATAAATACATAGATTCTTTCAATAACCTTTCTCTATTTAAAGTAGTAACGTAATCCCACTCTCCTCCCACCCACCTGGATGTATGTATTCAAAGGGCTAAAATTAAGATAAAAGTATCCCTCCCCCCCACCCTCACCCTTCCCTAGATGTGTATGAAAATAAACAAAAGTTAAAGACAAAAGACAACTATAATGAAGAAATAAAAGATGTCATTGGTCCCCAAACCAATTTAAATAAATTGCTATGTTAGGATGGTAAGAAAGAGTTAATAAACAGAGCTTATAAGAAAGAAAAAGGATTGGGAAGGTTTCTGAGGTGATGGGGGTGGAATAGTCACAGGATTGGTTGGATGTTGTGGCAGGTTGGAGAGAGTTCTATAAGGAAAAGGGAAGAGTAGAGTAGTATCTTCAGGAAAAAATTATCCCTCCCTCCCATGTGTGCTGGTGGTATGTTTTGTGTTGGGGGGTGAGGGGGTGGTTACAGGTTTTATCTGGACTTGGGTGGGTTTGGTTGAGCTTTTGGGGTTGGGTGAGGCAGTCACAGCTTTGGGCAAGGTGGAAAATGGGGTTTAACCCAGCTGGATCTAGGAGATGAGCAGTTAATAAATAAATAAATAAATAAAATACTCATAGGTGACACAGCTGTGAGGGGAAGCATGGCCTGCCGTCACCATGGGTCATATTTGGGGGGAGGGGAAGCATGGACTGGTGTCACCGTGGGTCATGTTTCGTAGAATGCTATAAGTTTAAAGATTTAAAGGGAGCTAGTTTTGACACCGAATAGCTTCCTGGGGTGTGTGAAATATGAACATAAGAATAGCCTTACTGGGTCAGACAATGGTCCATCAAGCTCAGTAGCCCGTTCTTATGATGACCAATCCAGGTCCCTAGTAGCTGGCCAAAATCTAAAGAGTGGTAAAATTCCATGCTACCGATCCAGGGCAAGCAATGGCTTCCCCCATGTCTTTCTAAATAACAGACTATGGACTTTTCCTTCATGAAATTGTCCAAACCTTTCTTAAAACTAGCTACGTTATCTGCTCTTACCACAACCTCTGGCAATATGTTCCAGAGCTTAACTATTCTCTGAGTGAAAAAATATTTCCTCCTACTGGTTTTAAAAGTATTTCCCTGCAATTTCAACGAATGTCCCCTAGTCTTTGTAATTTTTGATGGAGTGAAAAATCGATCCACTAGTACCCATTCTACTCCACTCAGGATTTTGTAGACTTCAGTCATATCTCCCCTCAGCCGTCTCTTTTCCAAGCTGAAGAGCCCTAACCATTTTAGTCTTTCCTCATTTGAGAGGAGTTCCATCCCCTTTATCATCTTGGTTGCTCTTCTTTGAACCTTTTCTAATGCAGCTATCTCTTTTTTAATGCCGCTATATCTTGAGATAAGGAGACCAGAAATGAGCACAATACTCCAGGTGAAGTCGCACGATGGAGCAATACATTGGCATTTTAACATTCTTAGTCTTGTTAACAATCCCTTTTTTAATAATTCCTAGCATCCTGTTTGCTTTTATGGATGCCGCCACACATTGGACAGAAGGTTTTATCGTATTGTCTACAATAACACATAGATCTTTTTTCTTGTGCACTAATCCCCAAGGTGGACCCTAGCATCTGGAAACTCTAATTCGGGTTATTCTTCCAAATGTACATTGGGGGTTTGTTGGTTTTGGACACGGATTGTATTGTAAATGGAGATGATATTAAGATAGATAATAAAGCTGCGGCCAAATATTTATTCCAATAAAATTGAGTTGTGTGATTATTGATTGATGGTGTTTAGCTTCCAGTTGCAGGTGATGGAGTGCGAATGCTAATATTAATGTCTTTCAGCTTTGAAAAGTAAACCGAGCCGTTTTCTATTATATTAATAGGAAAGGACCACAGCATAATGTTCACTCACAAATCTTGACATTTACACAGGAAAATTTGCCAGTAGTCTCTTCATGACACAATTTAGATTAATGAGAATTTCTAAGAAATCATTCTTTGTGACAGCACCACTTTTATGTATTGTGAAGGAGTGGGTGAAACATGGCAGAGATTCCTTAAGGACACTCCTTCACTGGCACAGGAACTGAGCTACCTTAAGGCAAGGAATAGGTTTAGGTAGCTTGTTGAGTCAGGCAGGCAAGGCTCAGAAAGAGTAGAAAATAAAAAGCCCTATAGCAGGACAGAACAGGGAAGCCCTGAGGAGAGAAGTCCTCTACCCTATGCCTAAACTGTAGAAGCTCTAATAGGTAGGCCAAGTTTATTTTGGTATCCTGCTAAACAGTGTAGATTCAGACTGTAGGCCTGACTGTTTTAATACTGAAGAGCAGAACTACATAAAATAAAGTGAAAAGCAATGAAATGAAATGAGAGATGGATGTGATTGGATTTAGGGGATAATCTATAATAACTTGAGATGTTACAAGATATATGTACACTTTATACAGTAACAAATTTTCTGTAAGCTCCCTTCATGCACATTTAAAGCAACCACATATTTGTACCTTCTATTACTGTTGACAAATGATGGAGGCTTCAATAAGACACAGAGGGTCTCTTTTATCAAACCACATTAGAGCATTTAACCACATACCAGCAAGGAAAATGCTCCAACGCTCATTCAATTCCTATAAGCATTGGCGCATTTACTTTGCTGGTCCATGATAAAAAGCTCTACCATGGTTTGATAGAAACATGCTTATGTAAGTAGGGTTTAATTTTATATTTTACCTCCTTGGAGAGGGGGGGGGATTCCTAGTGCTTCTGGGGTTCCTGTGAGTTTCTGACTGTTCTGGGGCTTCTCTGGAGCTTCAGGGCTACTCAGAAAGCTCCCAGGGTTTGGGGCCCAAGTTGTGTTGGGACCCATTTTTAGGTCTATTTCGTATCCGAGGATTTGTGGAGGTAGAGTCATGTTAAATGTGACTTGCCATGATGGCAGCTGGAGTAAGGACTGGCTGGGTAGAGGAGCCAGGAAAGGCCAGGGATGCAGCCTAGTTGGCTGGAAGAATCTGAGCATGTGCAAACTTTTTGCACATGCTCAGCTTGGCACCTGGAGCTCCAGTAGGTTGCAAATAAACTGGAGCCTTGATTTTTGAGGTATTCAGGTCCAGCTTCCAGGAAGATTGCATTGGGATGTAAACAAAGGACTCATTTTGGTGACAGGGATTGCCTCAAGAGCCTATTAGGACTCAGATAAGTTGATTTTGGGCCACTGGTTTAAGTAGTTTATTTTTAAAATGTATGTATTTGGTAGCACTCTGAGTAGGGTAACCATATAACTCCAAAAAAAGGAGGATGGATTGAGACATTTGAGTTTTACTTCCATTATTTTCAATGGAAGTAAAGCCCAGATATCTCAATCTATCCTCCTTTTTCTGGAGTTACATAGTAACCCTAGTTCTAAGGGAAATTTTAGGTGTTAAGTTTTGGAAGTGAGAGTCTCAAGGGGATCCCTTTTGGTAAACTTTAGGGGACTAGTGTTTGTAAAAATGTAAGTTTGCCTGTTAGACAGGTACTTAGGTTGCTTAGGCCTAGCGAGTTCTGGGATGCGCGTTTGGCAGTTTTAATGTTTTTAGTAGTTGAGAAATAATTCTCCAAGAGTTTTGATGTGGGTGTTATGGATTTTTAATAGATTTTTAGGAAGGTTTTTGAAGAAAATATGGGATGTTCATGGAAAAGTGAGGTTTTAAATTTTAAAAGTAGAGGGACTTCAGTATAGATATGCTTAAGAGGAATTGAGAACTAGCATTTTTAATTTTTGTTTTACAACATTCTCAAAATACCATGGGGCATAATGGGATCTAATACAATATTCCCAATGACTGAACTAAATTATATACATCATCACAATCAACAGACAGAAACACCTAATCATTTCTTTGAACTAAATTATAAGCTTATTAAATCTTTTCATTTCCCAAAGGCCTATCTTACTTCTCCTATTGTGAATGATATCAACTATATAGCCTACCACTAATAGAAACATGATGGCAGATAAAGGCCAAATGGCCCATCTAGTCTGCCCATCTGCAGTAACCATTATCTCTTTCTTCTTCCGAGAGATCCCACATGCCTATCCCAGGCTCTCTTGAATTCAGACACAGTCTCTGTCTCCACCACCTTTTCCGGGAAACTGCTCCATGCATCTACCACCCTTTCATGAGAACATGATCAGACCATGGTACAAGAATAATTAGCAATAGGGCTCTGACCCTAAAATTATCAGATTGAGATGGCATGAATATCAGATCAAGAATCTGACCTCTTTTATGCATTGATGACTGAAAAATCTGTCTACATCGTGGTCCCTCCATGACCGACAGGAAAGTCTGTGTTTCATTTTCAATATTAGATTCAGATACATGTAAATTAGTCACATAATAATTGTAAAAAATAAATATATATAAATTCGTTGTTAATATATTGCCAATAATAGAAAACAAATTAATACTATATATTTCTATTAATTACACTAGATGGGTTTGAAAATTTGGCTATAACTGTCTCAAGTCTTACAAATTTCATATAAAAATTTTCCAATAATGAAATATAAAAGGATGGGAGGGAAGGGGATAAATTTAATTTGATAAGATTAATTGTAGAATTTCAAGTGATATATCTATGTTAAAATGTTAATACCAATGCTGATATACTTGATGTAAGTTATAAAATGAATAAAGAATTATATATATTAAAAAAAAAGTCTCACAAATTCAAAAGATTTCCTGGTAAAGCCCCCCACCCCCACAATTTTTTTTTAATCTCAGCAATTGGTCCATGGTATTATGAATTCACAACTTTCTGGGAATTTTCTCCTTAATAATTATTGTCTCTTCCTTCTAGCCCAGGCTTCACAGCAACGGTATTCAGCCAAGGGACACAGATCATGGTGCCTTCTTGAATGCTGTAATTGAACATGATGATCTTGGCCCACCAGGTGTCACTGTTCTACAATGGCTGTGACTCCTCTTTCAGCAAATAGGTAATTTAGCATGGAGAGTAAGTCACTGTCTAGAAATGAAACCAAGTCTTCTGTAAGGCCATATACAAATATTGACTGGGCTATCCCTTGCCTATTATTTCATGGCTGGATTGTTGTGTCTAGAACTCTTAAGAGGCTGAGGAGACTTTTTTGTAAACTTCTAAGACTGTGACATGATACACAAAAGTTGAATATCATATCTTCCAATAATTCTGGGCATTTGTTACCCAGACTGGTCAGTGTCAGAGACAGGATTAGGAGTCTTATTGTCCTTAGTATGACTCAGTATAGCTTTTCCTTATTGTCTTTTGTGATTGTTTTACATGCTTGTAGTCCATGCAATAACCAGGCTACTATCTTTAGCTGCTCAATAAATTGCTTTGTTACAGGACAGAGGATGTGATTGGTGATGCTATGCTGTCAGGGTGAAGACTGTAGGCAGCAAGCAGACATATGACATTGTGGATGTTAGACCTTTAAAAGAAAATCCTAAAAAGTGACAAAAGTTGGGAGCTATCAGTTTTGCATGCAATAAGACGATACAGAAATGGAGAATTATTGCAAGGTCATTGACAAAAGTAAGGAAGATATATAAAAGGAATATGGATTTATAAAGGGCATTTTCCTGCTAGGCATATTCCTGCTAGAGCTGATCTTCCCTCAGGTGCTGACAGAAATAAGTTAACAGTTGACATGTATTATGGTTAATTGGTGGCTGTGGGTAGAGTGAAGGCTCTTAGTGGACTCTGTATAGTGGCATTTGCTGCACATTCTAATATCTGAGGCAAGAGCTATTTTTTTATAACCATTTCCTGAATGCTGCATTTTTTGGGGCATAGCAGTTTCCTCCTTCTCTGAATATGAAAATTTTCCCTCCAGAGACCAAAAATAATTTGGATGTATCCTTTTCAAAATTACAGCTTATTAGTGTGGTGCACAGCATAGAGTATTTCAAGATGTTCACTGAAACTGAAAAATGTTTCCTCTCAAATAGATACTAGACTACCTCAAATGTGAAAACTTTACCAGTTTTCATTAAAAAAAAAAAAAAAAAGTTTCTCTAATGTCTAGACATTTTGATGGAGCTAAACATGTTCTCTAGACTTAAATATGTCAAATATGATGAAAAGAAGTTATTTTTCTAGAAGAAAAGACATTTTCTAATGACAGGCTGCCTATTATTTTCCCAATAGGCTAGAACTGTCATCATTAGTTCAGTAAAAGCTGTTACGTGAAAGAATCTTGTCGGCTCATTTCCATGGAAGACATTAGTAAACTAATTGAGTTAGGGGTGCCTTGTGCTAGCAAAGGACAGAAAAGAAGGTTATGATACATGACATGTTGATGCCAGTAAATGAACATAATGGCAAAACAAGCTATACCAATATATCTTCTGAAGTACTCAGGGCAAGTGTTAAAAGAAAAACAGGAGGAGGAGATACTTTAAAGTTACATTTTCAGAATAGCAAAGAAGCTCATAAACGGAGAACTCGGGATAAAATGCTTAAACAAAGAATAAGGGAAACGTAAATACAAATTACACGGTAAATAATGTAGCCATATTTCAAGATTCGTAGAACCTGTGTTACATCTCAAATAAGTACACTGAAAAACATTTCTTTTTTTTTTTTAGAAGTCTGTAAGAAAGATGAGATGAATATTTTAAATTTGACACTAATTTTCTGGTTTACCACTAATTAATTAAGTTCTTGTCTGGACAAGTGTGGCTCTTGCCTCCAGTGGATCAAGTCTATAAATTGTATTTCTCTGTCTTTGAGGGGGAGGGGGTGTTTGGAGTCTTTGGGCTATCATACCTAAGTATTCTTAGGGACTTTGGGGTTTTCTCTGCTTGAAGTGCCATCATGAGCCCTTGGCAGATGACAGAGGACATTGATTACTAGATACTCAGATATATAGCAGTAAGCTCCAATGTAATTCCATGGAGCCTGTGGTTAGGAATTTTTGGTGAGTCTCTCTAGCTCAGATGTGTCCCTGCTTGCCAGAACTTCTTGTAATTATAGAATCGCTTGCTATAGGAGGGGTGGTGGCTAGAGAATAACACGGGGGACAAATTTTTCCCCATCCCCGCAGGGACTCATTTTCCTGTACCATCCCAGTGAGTTCTTTTCCTATCCCTGCCCCATTCCTGCAAGCTTCATCCTCATCTGCACAAGCCTCAAACACTTTAAAATCATAGGTGTTCGAGGCTTGTATGGTTAAGGCTGAGCTTACAGGAATGGGGCAGGGGCAGGGACAGGGGATGCGGGGATGGGAGGAGGAAATTGAGTTCCTGTAGGGACGGGGGAAAATTTGTCCCCGTGTCATTCTCTAGTGGTGGCTTTGGGAGAAACTTTTGATTTTTCATGTTTCTTCATTAGAACACAAGAACATAAGACTTGCTATTCTGGGTCAGATCAATAGAAACATAGAGTATGACGGCAGAAAAGGGCCGGCGGCCCAACAAGTCTGCCCACTCAAGAACCTCCCTCCCTTGAGAAACCATCTTTTAAGCATAACTCTGAAGCAACCCCACCTGCCTGTCCCATCGACTCTTGAAGTCGAGCACCCTACTGGCCTTGACCACCTGTCGTGGAAGACCATTCCATCGATTAATCACCCTTTCGGTGAAGAAGTATTTCCTGATGTAACTATGAAATCTTCCCCCTTAAGTTTTAGCGAATGCTCTCTTGTCACCGTGGGACCCTTAAGAAAAAAGATTTCTTCCTCCAATTCAATGCGGCCCGTGATGTATTTGACTGTTTCTATTATGTTTTCCCTTTCTCTGCGCTCCTCGAGAGAATATAAGCGTAATCTGGTCAGACGTTCTTCATATGGGATATCTTTAAGTCCTGAGACCATTCTAGTGGCCATTCTCTTGATCAACTCCATTCTCTTCACATCCTTTTGATAGTGTGGCCTCCAAAACTGGACACAGTACTCGAGGTGAGGTCTCACCATGGATCTGTGTAACGGCAATATGACTTCAGGCTTTCGGCTGATAAAGCTCCTTCTGATGCAACCCAGCATTTGTCTAGCCTTTGCTGAAGCTTTCTCCACCTGATTGGCAGCCTTCATATCTTCCTGGATGAGTACTCCCAAGTCCCTTTCTGCAGTAGTTCTTGTTAAGTTTTCACCGTTCAAGGTGTATGTTCCGCATGGATTTTCGCTTCCAAGATGCATTACTTTTCAATGGTCCATCTCCATCTAGACCAGTATCCTATTTTCACAGTGGCCAATCCAGGCCATAAGTACCTGGCAGAAACTCAAAGAGTAGCAATATTCCAGAGCAAGCAGTGGCTTCCCCATGTCTGTCTCAATAATAGACTTGTCTTTTCTTCCAGGAACTTATCTAAACCTTTTTTTAAACCCAGCTACCCTAACTGCTGTTACTACATCATCCATCAATGAGTTCCAGAACTTAACTATTTGTTTTAAGGCATTTTCATGTACCTTTGTTGAATAACCCTAGTCTTTGTAATTTTTGAAAGAGTAAAAAATCAATTCATTCAGGATTTTGTAGAGCTCATTATTATCCCTACTTAGTCTTTTCTTTACTAAGATTAAGAGCCCTAACCTCTTTAGCCTTTCCTGATATGAGAGGAATTCCTTGCCCTTTATCATTTTGGTTGCTCTTCTTTGAACCTTGTCTAATTCCGTTATATCTTTATAAGAACTGAATGCAATGCTCATGGTAAAGTTACACCATGGAGCGATACAGAAGCATTATAATATTATTGGTCTTATTTACCATCCCTTTCATAATAATTCCTAGCATTCCTAGTCTCTCGAGACTAAGGGAACTCACAGCAGTTATTTTGGATGAGTGATCTGCACGGGGCAGGAGTGTAGGAAGATCTCTCCTGCCCCAAAAGACTGCTAGACCACCAGGTAAGGTCCGGGATGCCAGGGGGTGGGGGGAAGGGAAGGGGGAGAGAGGCAGAGGTAGGTCAGTTGGCCCAAAAGTTTTTCGTAAATTTTCAATATTTGCGGGATGGCTCTGCCCCTGAGCCCCGCGAATATTGAGGGAGAAATGTATTTCCAGATGTCGCTCAAACTATATAAATGTGTGGGTTATGGTTTGGCCTATCTGAGGACAGAATAAGTAGAGGGCTTTGAGGTTTATATAGGAGCCAGGAGGCCAATCAGTACAAATGCATTCTATAGGAACCAGAGAAGGGCCTTCCTTGTGAACAAATCAAGGTGCTGCAGATAATCAGACCCAAATTAGTAACAATAAAAAGATCAGGAACAGATGAGAAATCACTTTTTGTGTTCGACCAACCTTCTGGGAGGTAGGTACATGACCCTTAAAATGACAGTAACCAGGTAACTTTGCTAATAATTGAAGTGTTGCTCTTTTTATCACAAGCACTTGCTGATGAAAGAAGTAACAAACCCTTATCTAATTTTGGCTTTTATAAGAGAATTTTTAACCTCACAGCTACCCTACACTTTTTGCTAGTCATTGCTTTGGTAAAGTAATTTTTTCTTGTTAATTTTCCATATGTTCAACATCAAAAGTTTCAAACTCCTTTTTATTCTACCAGTGTGTTTGTGTCCACATGAAGGATGAATCAAATGAACCATGCAGTGCAATTAGTATAAATGTATATTATCTCTACTTCTGCCTTGGAAAGAGAAATAATAGACTATATTTGCATGTTGTAATGTGACTAGTGGCGTATCTAGCATATGTGACACCCGGGGCCCATCATTTTTGACATCCCCCTCATCTATACGAAAAATATGATTTTTAGCAACAATCCACATATTGCACAACAAGAGTGTACTTAGGAAAAGGAAGCATCTTAAACACTGCAGTGAGCACTAGAACACCAACACATACATTGTAAAACTAAACAAGCCAGATCCTGCACAGTCAATTGATCCTGTACAGTCAATGCCAACAGAAAACCATGTCCTTTTCATACACACAGAACAGAGATACACCCTCGCCCAATATGGAATAATCACAAACTAAAAATAGAAATATATAGACAAAAGTTCAACTGAACCACCAAGAAACTAGACTCTGCATACAAGGCAACACCACAATATCACAGAAACAGTGACACATGTCCCCTAATACTGTGCAAAATATAAAGCCAGTGATGTAAATTTGAAAAAACTGATACATAACAATCACCACTTTACAAATTAACAATAGAAATAAAACAAACAATAAGAAATAAGAAAGTAAAGCAACAAAAAAATCTTTCTATCTTTTGTCATTTCTGCTTTAATCACCTTCTCTTCGCTCTCTTCTTTCTTTACAGCATTTGTCCTCTCTCCCTTCCATGCAACATCTGAACCCCCCTTTTCCCCTTCCACCCAGCTTCTGCCTTCACTCTCTCTGCCCCTTCCATCCACTGTCCACTCTCTCTCTTCCATATGGCATCTTCCCTTTTTCTATGTCCCTTCAATATTCTGTGCCCCTTCTCTCCTTTGTACATGATTCATTTCAGCTTCACACCTCTCCATTTTTCTGTCTCCACCCCCCCAATATGTTTTGGCATCTCTCTCTCCTCCTTTCCTTCCTGCCCACTCCACACCATGGTCTGGTATCTCTATCTCCTTCCCTTCCCTGCCCCCATGCCCTGGCATCTCTCTCCTTTCCTTCCACCCTCTTCTCCCTCTCCATTATCTGGCATCTTCTCTTCTTCCTTTCTCTCCCTCCCTCCTTCCTTCCTTTCCCCTGGTCTTGCATTTATTTCCTTCCCTCCCCCCATGCCCTGGCATCTATCCCTCCCCCTCTATGGTCTGGTATCTCCTTTCCTTCTTTCCTTTCCCTCCTTCCCATGGACTTGCAATCTCTGGTTCCTCTCCCTTGTCTTCCTTCTCCCTCATTCCCTCTCTCTCCCCAATTGGGTACTACAGCAGCAGCATTTCTCTCGCCTCCCCCCCTTTCCCTTCCCTTTGCAACAGCAGCATTTATCCCCACCACTTCCCTGTGCAGCAGCATTTTTCTCCCCCCTTCCCTGTGCAGCAGCAGCATTTCTAACCCCCCCCTCCTCCTTGCCTGTGCAGCAGCAACATTTCTCTTCACTGTCCTGTGCAGCAACAGCGTTTCTGGCCGGTTCCTTGCTGCAGCTGGTTTTCCACAGCTGCGTTGGAAGCCTTCTGACACAGCCGCGGATCACTCGAGGAGCCGATGGCTGCGGCTTTGAGCGGAAAAACTGCTGCAGGGGAGCCGTCCAGAAACTAAACACCCACCGGAAGGATCACAAGCTGGGCCTAGGACACCCCTGATTTAAAGTTTACTGCCACTGCTGTTGGTTAAGAAAAGCAGCAGCGGCGGAATAGAGAGGGTGGCCATCTGTGCACCCCCTTGGGGTGTGCACCTGGGGCAGACCGCCCCCACTGTCCTCTTCTTGGTACGCCGCCACTAAATGTGACCAATGAGCTCACTTGTAGTAAGCAAAAGCTTTTGAAGGTTTAAAGTAAAGGGCCAATGTTCAAAGTTAGCTGGATTAGAACATGCTTGATACCACTCTGTACTGTTTGTTTTCTGGGATGAATGTTTGACTTTCCTATTTTAAAACTGCACTTCCTGTCATTTATATACACTGTTTTCCCTACTTGTTAAAGCAATATAGCAAGTCTCAAACAAATAAATAAATGTCTTAATTGGTGGGTGGCAAATTTATAATTTGTTTATTCTTCCACTTTGCACACATACATATAAATAAGGCCATTTTCTAGTAAAATATCCAAACTATAAGCCTTTACCCCCTGTTTTACTAAGGTGCGCTATGCATTATAGCGTGCGTTTAGCGCACGCTAAATATACACGTGTGCTAACTGCTAACATGTCTATAGACTAACATGTATGCATTAGTATTTAGTACATGGTTAGTAAAAGGAGCCTTTAATAAAGGGATACTATTAATAGTTATTTTGTCACTTTAAACATTTAAAGCCTCATGGACCTCAGCAGCTAACTTCAGAGTCTACATAGATGTTTCAAAAAGATATTATAGCCTAAAATCTTCATAAGTTCGTATTATAAATAATTTAAATATTTTCAAAATTATCTTTCAAATTACTTCAAAATTATACATCCACTTTCATAGTTTCCATATTGAAAAAGCTTTTTAGAACACTCATCTTATGAATACTCCAGACAGTCTAAAAGGGAACTCCCGACATGATATCATATTTTATCATCAGATTGTCTCAAGGTTTGTCCCCTCCTCAATGACACTGCACACCTTCCATCATCATTCTCAACATGATATCGCATTATGCCATCAGACTGTCTCAAGGTTTGTCCACTAGAACAACAAAACAACCTAATTATCTTATAATTATAATGTGTCTACTATATATCCTAATATACCCCACTGATTCTCCATTTTATCACAATCTAAAGATTGTGATAAAATGAAGAATGCACATGCACACCGTACATCTTCCATCATCATTCTTTTCTCTGAAGATGGTGGAAGTGCAGGCGGAAGAACAAATGGCTAAAAATGTAAAAAAGGGAGATACATTTTTTTTAAGATATATTAGTGAAAGGAGGAAGATGAAAAATGGAATTGCTAAACTAAAAGATGCTGGGAGCGATATGTGGACAGTGATGAGGAAAAAGCAAACGTGCTAAACAAACACTTTTGTTCTGTGTTCATGGAAGAAAATCCTGGAGAAGGACTGAGATTGTCTGGCAAAGTAACACAAGAAAATGGAGTAGATTCTGCACTGTTCATGGAGGAGAGTGTTTATGAGCAACTTGAAAAACTGAAGGTGGACAAAGTGATAGGACCAGACGAGATCCATCCCAGGATACTGAGGGAGCTCATAGAGGTTCTGGCGGGTTCTATTAAAGACTTATTCAACAAATCTCTGGAGACGGGAGTGGTTCCTGGGGATTGGAGGAGAGTGGATATGGTCCCTATTCACAAAAGTGGTCACAGGGATGAAGAGGGAAACTACAGGCCGGTGAGCCTCAGTTCGATTGCTGGAAAAATAATGGAAGTTTTGCTGAAAGAAAGTATAGAGTACTTCCTTGAATCTAATGGGTTACAGGATCCAAGGCAACATGGCTTTACAAAAGGTAAATCATGCCAAATGAACCAAATTGATTTTTTTG
The DNA here is from genome assembly GCF_902459505.1 of Geotrypetes seraphini. Lineage (NCBI taxonomy): Eukaryota > Metazoa > Chordata > Amphibia > Gymnophiona > Dermophiidae > Geotrypetes > Geotrypetes seraphini. Next base: position 549,784,996 of record NC_047084.1, read on the forward strand.
ATTAGGTGACCGGATAGCTGGATCGAGGACATATGCTAGATGTAATTTACTTAGATTCCAGCAAAGCCTTTGATACAGTTCCTCATAGGAGGCTCTTGAACAAACTTGAAGGGCTGAAGTTAGGACCCAAAGTGGTGAACTGGGTTGAAACTGGCTGTTGGACAGATGCCAGAGGGTGGTGGTTAATGGAAGTCGCTCGGAGGAAGGAAAGATGAGTAATGGAGTAGGGGTTTGGTGCTGGGGCTGATCCTTTTCAATATGTTTGTGAGTGACATTGCTGAAGGGTTAGAAGGAAAAGTTTGTCTTTTTGTGGATGATACCAAGATTTGTAACAGAGTAGACACAGAAGAGGGAATGGAAAATATGGAAAAGGATCTGCAAAAGTTAGAGGAATTGGCTAATGCCTTGCAACTAAAATTCAATGCAAAGTAATGCATTTGGAGATTAATAATTGGAAGGAACCATATATGCTGGGAGCTGAGAAGCTGATATGCACGGACGGGGAGAGGGACCTTGGGGTGATAGTGTCTAAAGATCTAAAGGTGAAAAATCAGTGTGACAACCATACCTCAAGCACACTCACATGAACAGGCCATCATCCACTCAACAGATTCTTTATTCCCAAGTCACCATTCCTATGACTCATCTATAGCAGTGATTCCCAACCCTGTGACAAGGCGGTGGCTGTTGCCAGAAGGATGCTGGGCTGTATAAAGAGAGGTGTTGCCAGTAGAAGGAAGAAGGTGTTGATGCCCCTGTACAGGTCTTTGGTGAGGCCCCACTTGGAGTATTGTGTTAAGTTTTGGAGACCGTATCTGGCGAAGGACGTAAGAAGACTTGAAGCGGTCCAGAGGAGTGCAACAAGATGTATGAGGAGAGACTGGAAGCCCTGAGGAAAGGAGGGACAGGGGAGGTTAGGGGAGATATGATTCAGACATTCAAATACTTGAAGGGTATTAACATAGAACAAAATTTTTTCCAGAGAAAGGAAAATGGTAAAATTTGAGGTTGAGGAGTGGTAGATTGAAGAGCGATGTCAGGAAGTTCTACTTTATGGAGAGGGAGGTATATGCCTGGAATGCGCTCTAGAGAGAGGTGGTGGAGAGGAAAACAGTGACGGAGTTCAAAGAAGCGTGGGATGAACACAGAGGATCTAGAATCAGAAAACAATATTAAATACTGAACTAAGGCCAGTACTGGGCAGACTTATACGGTCTGTGTCTGTCTGTATATGGCTTTTTGGGGAAAGGATGGGTTGGGGAGGGATTCAATGGCTGGGCGGGTGTAGATGCGCTGGAGTCGGTTTTGATGGAGATTTCGGCAGTTGGAACTCAAGCACAGTAACGAGAAGATCTTTGGATTCTTGCCCAGAAATTTAACCTGAATCAAGTTGGGCAGACTGGATGGACCATTCAGGTCTTTATCTGCCGTCATCTACTATGTTACTATGTATCTTGACCAGAGGCACACCAATCAGATTATACAGTTACATCAACACATCCACTCAACCTTTGCATTCAAGCCAAATGGAGAGACAGTATTCAAATTAAATATCCACTGTTGCTCACAATAATTTAACCTTTTATCATAGTTACCACCCTCCCACTCTAATTTAATTGCAGTCAATAGCATGTCACCTTGGGCTAGATTCACAAAGCAAATCGATTGTGCACCGATCACTTTGCATCCCCTTTATGATCAAATTTCCCTCCGGCCACATTCACTAACCTCTCCAGCGATCCGCTTCAAATCCGTACATGCAAATGAGGAGAAACGCATGAAAATTGGACAGCGATGCGATTCATCAACGAAAAATTTAAAACCGACCGGGCTGGTCGATCAACTGAAGAAGTGACTGCTGGAGACCAGTCGAAAACGTCTTTCCGACTCTCCAGCTCCATCCTCAGCCCTGCTCTGCCCTGTGTCTCCTGCCTGCTCGCCCTGATCTTCCAGCCCTGCTCTCTGCCCCGAAAACAAAACATGCGGTTCCTGTCCCTGCTCTGCTCTCTGCCCCAATCTTCCATCTCTGCTTTCTGCCTCGAGCTCCTACTCTCTGCCATCTTCCCTGCAGTGCGAGCCTGCGGGTTTAAAGCGGGGCTGCACGCTGCAGTGCAGCCCCGCTTTAAACCCACGGGCTCACACTGAAGGGAAGGCGGCAGAGAGCAGGAGAGTCTGGGCGGCAAGATTGTGGCTGCTGCCAGAAGGATGCTGGGCTGAAAACCCGACTGGATTCGGCCCTCAAGCAGGGACTTTGGGGACCCCTGCTCTAAGGTATACATATTCAGAGCTTCCAGTCTCTCCTCATATGTCTTTTCTCACAAACCTCCTATCATTTTTGTTGCCCTCCTCTGGACTGCTTCAAGCCTTTTTGTGTCCTTCGGCAGATACGTTCTCTAAAACTGAACACAATACTCCAAGTGGGGCCTCACCAACGACCTGTACAGAGACTTCAGTAGAAGGAACCAAGAACAGTACCGGGAAGAGCTTTGGATTCTTGCCCAGAAATAGCTAAGAAGAAGAAGGAAGAAAAAAAAAAAACCAACAATTTTTTAGATTGAATCAGGTTAGGCAGACTAGATGGACCATTCGGGTCTTTATCTGCCATCACCTACTATATCACTATGAAAAAGCAATGACTTGCAGAGGTCAGTACATTATCTATTCAATAAAATTAATTGAGGCAAAATAATAATAATAAAAAATCCTAATGATATATGTAGAATGATTTACCAAAGTCAATAATAAGGAGCAGAATTTGATAGGTATGGTGGCAGGCCTAATAGCAGTTGTGTGAGAAGAAGCAAACTGTGCTGTAGTTGCCATTGACTGTGAAATGACAGAAACTGGAGTCCTTGAGGGTAATTATTAAAAGCATTTTGAAACAGAAGATATTCAACAAACTCAATTCTGTACCTGCACACAAACTACTGCAGAACAATAGTGATGAGGCGACCGGGCCAAAGCAGCATTCCATTTATAATCTTACCAAGGGACAACTTCCAAGCTGTCAACATATTTGTTTCAGTCCTGGTTTGCCAAAATACCAGATGCTGCTGCCGCTGTTGGAGAAAATAGTTTTTATATAGTGGTAGTATGAGGATTTGTTAATGCCTAAAAAATGGGTGAGACAGTCTCCCCTCCCTTTATTTTTTGTTTTGCCTATGCTGAGGAGTCTAGTTTCAAGATGATGTTCTCTGTATGGTAGTTGGCAGGGTGCAGATACAGCACAATTCAGTAACTAGTAATACCTTCTTGGGTCCCATCTGGACATACATCAAAAACATGTATTTCCTGAATATAGTTCAAGATTATTGCCTACCTTGATATTCCTCCCAGCACAGATGCTTGATCCCCATTGCTTCCTGATTCTTTCCTCAAGTATTATAGCTCAGCTTCCAACTGGAGTGCTCTTGCTTCAGGACCCCTCTACTGGAAGCCTCTACACTAGAGGCCTCCTCCTCTCTCACTTACTCAGGGCATTTAACTTCCTCCTGGCCTGAGCTTCACTTCTCTAACTCAGCCTCAGTCTTGGCAGACAAGCACCACCTGTTGTAAGGTGGTCTGCACTAACAGTGAAGGAGTGTTCTTTGCTATGCCATTCACTCCCTCACATATCCTCTCCCTCAGCTTAACCTTCAGCCCACAATCAGAGGCTTCCCCCCCCCCCCCAAAAAAAAAAAAAAAAAGAAGAAAAAAAAAAAAAAGGCTGAGGTAACTATCCCATAGAACAGTAAGAACTTCCACAACCACTAGGAATCTCTGAGACACTCTAAGGCAGGGGTGTCAAAGTCCCTCCTCGAGGGCCGCAGTCCAGTCAGGTTTTCAGGATTTCTCCAACGAATATCTATGAGATCTATTAGCATACAATGAAAGCAGTGCATGCAAATAGATCTCATGCATATTCATTGGGGAAATGCTGAAAACCCGACTGGATTGCGGCCCTCGAGGAGGGACATTGACACCCCTGCTCTAAGGCCACAACCATACCTCAAGCACACCCACATGAACAGGCCATCATCCACTCAACAGATTCTTTATTCCCAAGTCACCATTCCTATGACTCATCTATAGGATCAACTTAATTCCCTGCTCTTCAGGCAGGGAATTACTTTCACCACATATGACTACAAGCTCTTCTCTATTCTCACCCATTGTAAATGTACCATGGTGCCCAGGTTCAGGGTAAACTTCAACATGGCTCGGGGCACATGTTGGATTTAATGTTGGTCTGTTCATAAATATGTTTCTTTTACTGTTGTGTTAATGACCTCTCCTTATATGAATTTGCATGAGGTGGTTAGCTTTAAGCACATGTCCTATGAGATTGGAGAGTTGACGTGGTTGTGGGTTCTGCAACTGTCTGCATGTAATGATTTGCTTTGGATATGGCGGTGTTTGAATGGCATTTAACTTTGGAGTCAAGCTTGGAGGAACTAGCTCAGGGGTGGGCAACTCCGGTCCTCGAGGGCTAGAATCCAGTCGGGTTTTCAGGATTTCCCCAATGAATATGCATGAGATCTATTTGCATGCACTGCTTTCAATGCATATTCATTGGGGAAAACCTGACCGGATTCTGGCCCTCAAGGACCGGAGTTGCCCACCCCTGAACTAGCTCCTTTACACAAAGGTTTACAACTGAGTTGAGACAGGTGAAAAGAGATCTTCACAAGTTAGAGCAAATATCCAGATGTGTTTACATAAGGAGCATATTTGGTGACTTTGAAGGAATATAAACACCAAGAAAACTTATTTTGATATTAGGTTTCTTTAGCACAGGGGTCTCAAAGTCCCTCCTTGAGGGCCGCAATCCAGTCGGGTTTTCAGGATTTCCCCAATGAATATGCATGAGATCTATGTGCATGCACTGCTTTCAATGCATATTCATTGGGGAAATCCTGAAAACCCGACTGGATTGCGGCCCTCAAGGAGGGACTTTGAGATCCCTGCTTTAGCACCTTTTGGGTCTAAGGAGTTATTTGCAATTGTTAATTTTTTGGTACAACCGATTTTGGACAGAAGTAATTTTCCAACTTGTGCTCAGTTTGCTGAGTATTTTTAAGTCTTTGGCATTATCAGTTTGCTTAACTTCTATTGAGAGCTGAATGTCATAGAATGGTTTGTGTTTGAATGCACCTAAGATAAAAATTGTACGGTTATCTGTATCTAGAATATTGAATGCTCCTGAGATATTTTCATATAATGGAACACAGATTGCTGTTTGCTTGGTGATTAAGAGTTTAGGGGTGATTTTAGACTCCTCTTTATCTTTTTGGTGAAGATTGTGGCTTTTAAAATTTGTTTGGTATTGAAGTTGTGAGCTCTGCTTTCTCTTCCAAATTTTCGCCAGGTGATGCAGTGTTTTGTCCTCCAACATTTGGCCTACTGCAATGCAATTTTTTTGTGGTTTACCTCAGGTGAGATTAAAAATACTGCAGGTAGCCCAGAATGTGGCAGCACAGGTGATTGTTGGGATTAAGTGATTTGCCCAGAGTCACAGGGAACAGTGTGCTGAGGGTGTAGCTTTAACCACTGCGCTAGACTCTCCCCATTACTTTTAGGAAGCATTTCAGAAGTAAATATCAGCATCGATACCAGATATCTGATTTACTGCTATTTAACTAATTTAACTGTTAATTTATCTGTTGTTATTGAATCTGTTCTAGTGCTATCTGATTCACTGCTATTTAATTATCCTAGAAACGGGAAGTAATAGAAACACCAAATAGCCATTAGGACAAGAAGAAGTCAGTTTAATCTATAAGCATGCATCTCCTACTGATCCTACTAATCTATTTAATATGCAATAACATTAAGGATGTTAAGTCACTCTACCCACAGCTACACTTAGTCCATTATCCTGATCTACCCATCAGGCTTATAATTAACCAACAGGAAGACAGAGCAAACCATACCAAGGTAATCTCGAGCAACAGAAGACATCAACGTACCCCCCAAAAATAAAAGGATAAGGGAAGTAAAACCTATCAGAACCACTACATCCACCAAATCTATCACATCTACTTCCGTTCCCTGTGCATATCTTAACATCAGATCCGTTAGGAACAAAGCATTTTTTTTTGTCAAAAATTTTTTATTGAAGAAATTGAAAACATACAAAATATAGAACACTCCAGTACAAACCAAACAGTTGTAACATGACTCTTTGTAACAAGGCCAACATATTGCAAAAGCTCACCCACCCCCATTATCCTCCCAACCCCCCCCCCCCCAAGGTCCTGGAAACAAAATAATAATAGTGGTACAGGAAGCAAAAAATATATATATATATTTTATTCTACCATCCCTCCGAGCCTTCCAATCAATATATGGCTTCCACCGATGCAGGAACATACCCAAATTATGATGTTTCATAGCAGTTAATTGGGACATACGAAATACATAATCCATTTTATTAACCACTTGTAATTTGGATGGTATTGTTTCCTGACACCAGGCAGCAGCCAATGCTAAATGCGCCGCTGTAATCATAGTTGCAATAATAGGGGAAAATTTAGAAGGAACTCCCTGTGGGGTCAAATTTAAAAGTGCACACCCCAAATCTTTAACCATAAGCACCCCACAGATATCTGATAAAACAGAAAACACCATATCCCAAAAGGGACCTACCTTTGGACAAGCCTACCAAATATGTTCAAATGTGCCGGAAGCCCCACAGCGACACCAACATTCATCTGGGATAGAAGGATTAATCCTATGAAGTCTTTCAGGAGTATAATACCAGCGATACAGAATTTTGTACTCATTTTCCACCATATTACTGACAATAGATGGCTTAAGGAGAGAACGCAGTGTAAATTTCCACTGTTCCGCTGTTAAAGTTCAACCCAGGAGTGTCTCCCAATAAGCAAAATATTGTACTGGGGGTTTATCATGCAGAAGAAGCAGCCCATAGTCTAGAAATACAACCCCTCCCACTAGATGCCTCCCACACCTTATCCCAAGTAGTGGAATCTAAAAGAAGATCAGGCAAAGCTTTTCTTCTAAGAAAATCTACCACCTGATTATATTGTAATAAATCCGCCCCCTGCAATCCATATTCCTCTTGCATTTGTGAGGTCGGGACCAAGGCCCCTTACACCACAAACTGACCCAAAGTAACCAAACCCCCTTCTTCCCAGATCTTAAAACAAGAATCAGAATGTCCTGGCAAAAAACCCTCAGCTACCCGCACAGGGGTTTGGGAAAAATACACCTGACCCGAAAACAGTTTTTCCCGAAACAACATCCACACATGCAAAATAACCCCCACTACCGGGTTGGCCTTTCTAACAAGAACTCTAAGTTTACCAAATCATACCATGGGACATAACGCAAAGATATACAGTGGTGCCTCACACAACGAACTTAATTGGTTCCAGGAGCAAGTTTGTTATGTGAAACGTTCGTTATGTGAAACGCGTTTTCCCATAGGAATACATGTAAAAAAAAATAATTCGTTCTGCAGCATAAAATATGCTAAGATGACATAAAAAAGATAAATTTTTTGTTATTATTTTTATTTAGATACATCTAAAAACATACATCTCCCTGTCCTTTTACTTCCACTATCTTCCTATCCCATCTCTATTCCCTTTTGTCCCTCTCCCCATGATCAATCATCTCACCACCTCTCTCTGCCCTCACCCTCAGGGTTCAAGATTGCTTCCACTCTTTTTCCTGTTGTTCTCTCTGCCTGTCACCCTATGATTTAGCATCCCTTCTGCCCTTGTCCAATATTTCCCCTTCTCTCCCTCCCTCTCATCCCCTGCTCCAACATGTGCTTTCAGCGGCCTTCTCCCCCCTTAAGCGTCTTTTCTTCTCCACTCCACCTTTCCTCCCTCCCTGCCTCCACCTTTGTAGCGCTTTTGCACCCGACCGACAACAGAACAGGCCCGGTCGGACAAATCTCCCTGTCCTGTAGCCGCGAATCTAAATTACCTTCTTACAGCAGCTGGATTATTGAAGCTGCTGTAAGAGGTAATTTAGATTCGCGGCTACAGGGCAGGGAGGTTTGTCGGCCGGGCCTGTTGTCGGTCGATCGGGGGACCTGACCAGCTGTGCACATTCTTCGGGGCGGACCGCCCCCTCCCCCCTCTTTCGTTCGCCATTGCCTTCTTCCTACCTGCCCTGCCGCAGCCGCACACAGCCGAACGGAAGTCTTCCTGATGTCAGCGCTGACGTCGGAGGAAGGGAGGGCTTTGCTTAAGCCCTCCCTCCGACGTCAGCGCTGACATCGGGAAGATTTCCGTTCGGCTGTGTGCTGCGACAGGGCAGGTAAGGAGAAGGAGACTACCCTCGCGGCTCGACCAACCCCGCTGCGATCCAACCCCGCAGGAACCCCGGACTTCGTTGTGTGAAACGAAGTCCGTTGTACGAATCAAGACATAAAGTTCGTTGTGCGCAGCGTTCGCTGTGCGAGGCGTTCGCTGTGCGAGGCACCACTGTATCACCCAAAAATCAAGCATCCATTTGTACCCATGTCTTATGAGACTCCTGTTGCCAGGCCAATAAATAACGCAACTGTGCTGCCATATAATAATAATAAAAATTGGGAACTGCCATACCTCCCCTATCCCGCGGTTGAAACAGCATTTTACGGCTAACTCGCGGAGGCCTCCGTCTCCAAATATATGAAAATATCGTACGATGCAAGTGCTCAAAAAATGCCCAAGGCAAAAAATCGGCAAAGCTGTAAAAAAATAGAGAAGACGAGGCAACACCATCATTTTGATCACATGAACCCTACCTAACCAGGAAACAGAAAGTCTCTCCCACCTATCCAAATCCTCCCTCACCTGTTGTAATAAGCGGGGATAATTAGCATCATATAGAGAAGTCAAATCCACCGTAAGATGTATACCCAAATACTTCAACGAATGAGTCGTCCAACGAAAAGGAAAACGCTGTTGCAAATCCAAACAATCCTGCCCCCTGATCGTAAGATTAAGAATCTCTGATTTAGCCAGAAACCCGTCCATACTCAGCTAATGCCGTTACAATCCCCTGTAAGGACTCCCCCAGATTTCAAAGAGTGAGAAGAATATCATCTGTAAAAAGAAGTATCTTCTGTTCCCGTCCTCCACTAGGAATACCCGCAATATAAGGACACTCTCGCACCCTCTGCGCAAATGGCTCCGTAGCTAATGCAAAGAGAAGTGGAGACAAAGCGCACCCCTGTCTAGTACCTCTAGCAAGCTCAAATTCTGCACAATAAGCACCATTCACCTTAAAGGATGCTAAAGGTTTAACATACAAAGATTTAAACCATTCCAAAAATTGACCCGATATTCCCATATTAGATAACGTCCGAAACAAAAAAGACCAGGAGACCCTATCAAAAGCCTTCTCAGCGTCTATCCCTAAGATCAAAGCAGGATCCTTCTAAGCCTTAGCAGAATTAATAATATGAAACACCCTACGGAGATTATCAAAAGTCTGTCATAGAAACATAGAAACATAGAAGATGACGGCAGAAAAGGGCTACAGCCCATCAAGTCTGCCCACTCTGCTTACTCACCCCCTGTCTATGCCCTAATGACCCAATTTCCTTATCTTGACCCTCGTAGGGATCCCACATGGATATCCCATTTATTCTTAATAAATGGGATACCCATGAATAAAGCCTGCCTGATCATCCTGTACCAATATTCCCAGATAACGCTGCAAACGACGAGCCAACACTCCCGTAAAAATTTTATAATCCATGCCAAGTAAAGATATAGGATGAAATGAAGCTCTATCAGTGGGGTCCTTACCAGGTTTTAACAACAGCGTTACCCCAGCCAGCCTCCACGACCAAGGCAATTCTTTTCCCCTCTTCAGACTATTAAAGAATTCTGTAAGAGGCTTGACCAAAAATGAGCTAAAACATTTATAGAATTTATTGGAAAAACCATCCAAACCTGGCGCTTTTCCCAAAGGTAAAGCCTTAATAGATAGTAACGTTTCCTCTTCCTCAATAGGCCGAGATAGCCATGTTGCCTCTTCCAGAGATAGTTTAGGAAGGGTTATTTGAGCCAAATAATCAACCACCGCCTGGTCTGAGACTATATCCTCCTCCGTATATAACTCAGTATAATATTGGGTAAGAAGATCTCCTATATCTCCGGATGAGCTATATAACTTGCCATCAGGGCCCTTCAATTGAAGAATAAAGGTTTGCTGACGCTGCTTACGAAGCATATGTGCCAGCTTATGAGCTGCGTGATGTCCTGGCAGAACCACTATCAGGACTCTTCAATCTCTCCCTAAGTTCGGGGAGAGTCCCCATAGACTGGAAAACAGCTAACGTCGTTCCACTGCACAAAAAGGGTTGCAGGGCAGAGGCTGCAAATTACAGACCGGTGAGTCTCACATCAATAGTATGCAAACTCATGGAAACACTAATCAAACGTAAATTAGACACAATCTTGGATGAGGAGAATCTACGGGATCCCAATCAACATCCAATCTAATCCAATCTCATCAGCTTCTTTGACTGGGTAACAAAACAGCTAGACTTGGGAGAATCCGTGGACGTCGTATACCTAGACTTCAGCAAAGCTTTTGATAGTGTCCCGCATCGCAGGCTGTTGAGCAAGATGAAATCAATGGGGCTGGGAGAAACACTAACTACATGGGTCAATGATTGGCTGAGTGGCAGACTTCAGAGGGTGGTAGTTAACGGTACCCTCTCTAAAACATCGGAGGTGACCAGTGGAGTACCGCAGGGCTCAGTCTTTGGCCCGCTCCTTTTCAACATATTCATAGGGCACCTAACTCAGGGGCTTCAAGGTAAGATAACGTTATTCGCTGACGATGCCAAACTATGCAATATAGTGAGAGATGGCAATTCACCCGATAGTATGATACAGGACCTACATTTGTTGGAGCTTTGGTCCTCGACCTGGCAGCTGGGCTTCAACGCTAAGAAATGCAAGATCATGCACCTCGGCAGCAGAAATCCATGCAGAACTTACACCTTGAATGGTGAGACCTTAGCTAGAACTTCAACAGAACGAGACTTGGGAGTGATCATCAGCGCAGACATGAAAACTGCTGATCATGTGGAGAAGGCTTCATCTAAAGCACAACAGTTATTAGGTTGCATCCGCAGGAGTTTCGTCAGCCGGAAGCCTGAAGTCATAATGCCATTATACAGAACCACGGTGAGACCTCATTTGGAATACTGTGTGCAATTCTGGAGGCACACTACCGAAAAGATGTGCTGAGAGTAGAGTGGGTGCAATGGATGGCCACCAGGATGGTCTCGGGGCTCAATGATCTATCGTACGAGGAAAGGCTGAAAAATTTGCGGCTGTACTCACTCGAGGAACGTAGGGAGAGAGGAGATATGATCGAGACGTTTAAGTATATTACCGGCCGTATCGAGATGGAAGAAGAGATTCTCTTTCTCAAAGGACCCTCAGCCACAAGAGGGCATCCGCTCAAAATCAGGGGAGGGAAATTTCATGGCGACACCAGGAAATATTTCTTCACCGAGAGAGTGGTTGATCCTTGGAACGAGCTCCTGGTGCAGGTGATCAAGGCAAACAGCGTGCAAGAATTTAAGAGCAAATGGGATGCCCATGTGGGATCCCTTAGAGGGTTAAGCCAAGGGAACCTGTCACCAGAAGTGGGATCCCTAGGATAGTAGACTTGGGGGAGGGTCAGTAGAGTGGGCAGACCTGATGGGCTATGGCCCCTATCTGCCGTCATCTTCTATGTTTCTATGTTTCTATGAAGACGCCCCACTTTATTGCCCGATTCAAAATAATTTTGTTTCAAAATCTCAAGACGCTGCGAAATATCCTGCAACTCCAACTCCTGAATGGCACCCTTCACTTTCCAAATCCGATTCAATACCTCTGCTTTCCCCCTTTCCCACTTATGTTGAGCCTCCAATTCCAGCAACTGAGCCCTAAGGTTCTGCTCCTGTTGATATCTCTCCTTCCTACGAAAAGCCTCCAATGATATAATCCTCCCCCTCATCACACATTTTAGTCCCTCCCAGAACAGTACCGGAGAAAACCCCTCAGTAAGATTATACTGAATATATTCTTTAAGATTTTCCATCAGCTGAGAGACATTAGCAGGATCCAACAAAAGTCCCTCGTTCATACGCCAAAATTTCTTGCCATGACTCTCCTCCTTACGCAATAAAGAAAACCACACTGGAGAATGATCAGATCACACTCTAGAAGCCATCTCCACCTCATCCACCCACAATAACATCTCCGCTGAAACCCCCCCAAAATCTATCCTTGAGTAAGAATTATGCACCTCAGAAAAATAAGAATCCCAAACCCCAGGATTATGATGGTGCCAAGGATCTTTCAACCCCCAATAATCAAAAAATTCCACAAGTTTTTTCCTATCCTGATGACCATAACTAACCCCACCCACCGAATTATCCAAAGATGGGTCCCAAGATAAATTAAAATCACCCCCTAGCACCACATGGCCCTCAACATAATCCTGCATCACCTGTCCCAACTCTTCAAAAAAGGAACCCTGATCCTTGTTAGGGGCATAAATATTAATACAAGTAAATAGTTCCTGATGAATAGTAACTTTCACAATTGCATATCGCCCCTGTTTATCCCAAACTACCCCATGTACTTCAGGAGCTAAGTCTTGCGCTATAAAAATTCCTGCCCCATTTTTTCTCCCTGCTACAGTATTGGAGGCCAAATAGATATGCGGGTACTTTTTATGATGAAGATAATGCTCATGCATCGGTCTGAAATAAGTCTCCTGTATGAAGCCAATTTCCACCCTTAAACGTTCTTCTTCCTTAAATAACAGTTGATGCTTTCTGGGAATATTCAATCCCCTCACATTAAATGACATCCATCGCACCATACCAAAACACAGAGAAAAAACCTAGCATGAATTCCAACAGAAATCCCCAAAATAACAAACAAAAACTTCAAAAACACCACTTCAATCTAGACAACCCAAAACCATTTTCCAGGACCTCAAAATCCCCTCCAACCCCCACACATCCCACCCTCAGCTCATTCCCAACCCCTCCCCCCAAAATCCACAACAGCTAAGAACTTCCAGCACACACACCCTCCCCTCTTCACCCGGCCCAACATCCGATGACTCCTTCATTCATACAAACCACATACAACTATTCCCAACAGTCTCCTTAATCTATCATACCCGACCTCTCTCCAACGCTCACCCCAGGCCCTAGGGAACCAACCCACAAAGTAACCTACAGAATCCCAACCTCACTGTTTAAAGCAAACAAAACTATACTACTAACAGGCTTTCCCCACCACATACAGTAAACCCTAAACAGTCCATAATACATCAAATGGGGAGAGTCGCTGTAGCTGCATCAGAATGGCGTTGAAGACGCTGAACGCTCTTCTCCCCTCTCTGCCATCAGGACTGACTCAATACCCACTCCTCTGTGGTTGGGCAACCGTTGGGGGAATCTCCACTGCCGACCACATCTTTGCTTGCTGCAAAAGTAACTTAGCCTCCTCATGTGTCGCCACTTTATGAACTTGATCCTGCAGAGGAAATGTTAGTCCAAATGGATAAGTCCATTTATAGCAAATCTGATGAGCCATCAAGCACTTAGTGATATCTCAAAACTCCCGCCGCTTTCGTAGAGTGAGAGCAGACATATCAGCATACAACTCAACTTTCGCGCCTTCCCACTCAATATGGCCCAATTGCCTCGCTGCCATTAGTACCTTTTCTTTTAAGGGAAAATGATGAAAGCAAGCAATAAGATCTCACGGGCGATTCATAAAAGTACCCCCTACTGCCCGATGGACCCTCTCAAACTCCATAGTAGGGGGACTACAGTAGGATCAGCGGTTTGTAAAAATTTTCCACAAATTGCACACATATTTCCTTCAACGATTGCGAACCAACATGCTCTGGAACTCCACGGGCCCGTATGTTGTTACGACAGGCCCTATTTTCCATATCCTCGGTCTTTAACAAAAACTCTTTGTACTTTTCCTCAATTCCCTTACATCGCTGTTGCAGATGTAGAATATCACCATCATGATCGATAACACGCTCCTCAAATTCGCCCAATTTCTGGCCCATGTCTACCACAGTCTTTCGCAAAGCTGCTACATCGGAATGCAATTCCTTCTGCATCACCATCATAGTATTTTTAAGGTCAGCAAACCAACCTTGCAATTCCAGACGAGACACGGGCACTTCCACTATAGGGGTTCCTTTTGCCGATTGTGTACACAGCTCGCCGGGCACACTCGATTGTTCGCTGCAGTGCTGCGACGTGCAGGCTGCTTCCCCGGGTGCCATTGCTTGAAAGGCAAAAGTGCGCAAATCAATCTGCAATTTTTTCAATGCCGCAGTCATGCCCAAGAACAGAATCGGGATGGCAGACACCACCTGGAAAGGGCCACCAGAATGCAAAATATAGGCAAATAAATGCTGGTTGAAGAGGAACTCGTCTCTTACACTGCCATCACACAGATGACGTCACCGGAAGTGGAACAAAGCATTTTTAATTAAAGATTGGATCATCAACAAGCAAATAGCCTGTCTTTTCCTAACGGAAACGTGGCTTCTGTCTGAAGCTGACCCAATAATAAATGATCTTATACCAGATAATTTTAAAATTCACATGCTTAATCATGAAGAAAGAAGAGGGGGAGGATTAGCAATTGTTGCCAAGGAAGGATTTGTAGTTGAATTATTGGATTCCAAAATGACCAATCAATTAGAAATATTAGCCTGTAAAATTAGCAATAAGGAACTAGAAGATTCCCTTTCTTGTATACTATTCTATGTTCCGCCGAAAAGCTGACCAAAAGCAAGAGAGGACTTCTGCGAATTTGTCCTACATAACTCAATCACTTCATCACATAATCTAATCGCAGGAGACATAAACTTACATCTAGATGAAATAGACAATCCAGAAGTGAAAGACTTTAAAAACTTTCTTTCTTTACTCAATTACAATCTCCCTTCACCCACTCAAACACATGAAAAAGGCCATCATTTAGATGTAGTAGCGATGTCCATAAAGGAGATCATAAATCCTCCCATCTCTCTTTCGAACGGTACTTGGTGTCATGATATCTGGTTTGATCATTTCACCTATTATTTCAATCTAATTTGGACTCAGCTAAAATCTAAGACACACCCACGGACAAAAAGAGAACACATCACAAGGGGCCATATCAACCAAGAGAAGTATTGGTCACAATATGATCTACAAGCGAAGATAGAAGAAGGAGTTGATTTCTATGCTCACTGGATGAAAACTAGCACGTCCATTTTAGATAAAATTGTCCCTAAACGAAAAAGCAAAAGCTGCTCAAACAAATACAACAAATGGTTTGACGTCGAACTCCTAACAATGAAACAATCAGTAAGACGATTAGAAAGAATGTGGAAAAAAACGGGAAAACTGTCAGACCGAAACAACTGGAGATCCAACATAAAACTCTACAAACAACAGATAAAAGAAAAACGTAAAACTTTTTACTCATCCAAAATTAATTCATCCAATACTAGCTCAAAAGGAGCCAATACAAAAGAACTGTTCAACATAGTTACAAATTTATTTGACACCACACGCCACACTCAACCCATGCATAATACCAAGCTACCCTCAGCAAATGATCTAGCATGACATTTCGACTCCAAAATCAAAAACTTAAGAAATAACTACTCGACAATTGTTGCATACGAACATCAATCAATTGATATACAAAGAAATGAAATACCAACGGACATGATCTGGAGTTCCTTCCATAATTTAGAATGGAATAACTACATCAAATTATATAGCAAATACTCTAAATACTGATCTTTGGGCTAAAAAATGGGAACACTTAACCCCCTACTACCATAAACTCCACTGGCTGCCCTTGGAAGCTAGAATGCAGTTCAAGTTTGCCTGCATCTGTTTCAAATCCATTCTTGGCTTGGCCCCCATATACTTGGTTCCCCATTTTATCTTAGATTCTTCATCCAGACCCACACACAGAGTTCATCTGTTTAACCATCCAACACTAAAGGCCTGCCATTACAAAAGATACTTAATCTAATCTAATCTAATCCTTAGGTTTGTATACCGCATCATCTCCACGTTCGTAGAGCTCGGCGCGGTTTACAGTAGAAGAAATAGGAAGGAACTACAACAAAGGGTTAGAGGTAGAAGTGTGAAGAAAATTTAGAGGACCTAGGATTCCAAGATAAAAGAGTTTCCTTGATTCCTAATTTGGAGGGAGACTTACATTTTTGAGAAAAGCCAGGTTTTCAGATGCTTGCGGAAGATTTGGAGAGAGCTCAAGTTCCGAAGAGGGGAGGTAAGGTTGTTCCAGAGCTCAGTGATTTTGAAGTGGAGGGAGGTCCCTAGCTTTCCTTTGTGGGAAATGCCTTTTAGTGAGGGGAAGGATAGTTTTAATTTGTGGGAGGATCTGGTGGTATTAGGGTTTGAGGAATTCCAAGAAAGAGGGATAAGGGGAGGGAGGATACCATGTAGGATTTTGAAAGCTAAACAGGCGCATTTATAGTGGACCCTGGCGATTATCGGAAGCCAGTGGAGCTTGGCCAGGAGCGGAGAGACATGGTCAAATTTACTTTTAGCGAAGATGAGCTTGGCTGCGGCATTCTGAATCCGTTGGAGTTTGTGGAGGTTTTTCTTGGTTAGGCTTAAGTAGATAGAGTTGCAATAGTCCAATCTGGAAAGGATGATGGATTGGACAAGGAGGGTAAAATGTTTTTGATGGAAGCAGGATCTAACTTTCCTCAGCATGTGAAGGTTGAAAAAGCATTTTTTTTTTTTTTTTTTACCAAGGATAGGAGGTTGTCATTAAAGGACAATGTGGAATCAATGATGACGCCCAAGACTTTGCTCGAGAACTCAAGTTGCAGAGAGGAGCCAGAGGGTAGTCCAAGCAGGTCAACTAAATGATTGGCTGGGCAATATTATCTCGCGCTCCTCATCCTACCTAAATTTCAGAAAATTATTAAAAACAAACCTGTTTAACCGATTTGTATCCTAAGACCTCTTATGCCTGACCTCTCATTTTCCAAGATTTCTTATGCCTTCCTCGGTATCCTGGTTTCCTATATACATTGTACCTATATCCTGCTTACCTTTTTAAATTGTATCTATTTCGCTGATTGTACCTATTCGCTTATTGTCCAGCCCTTCTTTGCTGTAAACCACCTCGAACTACTACGGTTTTGACAGTATATAAGAATAAAATTATTATTATTACTAGTCTTTAAGCCCGTTACATTAACGGGCGCTAGAGCAGATGTTTGTCTGGGTTTTTTTCTTTGTCTCTCTCTCCTTGGACGCTGTCTGTCTGTCTGTCTGTCATTCATTCTGTCTGCGTCTCTCCCTGGCCCCCCTGCCTACCTGTATTTCTCTGTTGCACCATGCCTGCCTGTCTCTCTGTGGCCCCCTTCTGTCTCCCCCCCCTCCCAGAGCAAAGCATGATTGTTTTCTGCCCCCCAGCACACCCCTTTCCCTCTCCCCCTGTTGTGCCATGCCTGCGTGCTCCGTGGCCCTCTTCTGTTCCCCCCCCCGATGATTGCTGTCTGACCCCCCTGCCCCCAAAGCAGCTCCCTTTCCCTCTCCCCCTGGTCCCCTGTTGTGCAATGCCTGCCTGCCCCGTGCCTGTTGTGCCATGCCTGCATGCTCCGTGGCCCCCTTCTGTTCCCCCCTGATGATTGCTGTCTGCCTCCCTCCCCCCAAAGCAGCCCCCTTTCCCTCTTCCCCTGGTCCCCTGTTGTGCAATGCCTGCCTGCCCCGTGCCTGTTGTGCCATGCCTGCATGCTCCATGGCCCCCTTCTGTTCCCTCCTGATGATTGCTGTCTGCCCCCCTCCCCCAAAGCAGCCCCCTTTCCCTATCCCCCTGGTCCCCTGTTGTGCAATGCCTACCTGTCCCGTGTCTGTTGTGCCATGCCTGCGTGCTCCGTAGCTCCCCTCTGTTTCCCCCTGATGATTGCTGTCTGCCCCCCTCCCCCCAAATCAGCCCTCTCTCCGTCTCCCCCTGGTCCCCTGTTGTGCAATGCCTGCTGCCCCATGGCCCCCTTCCGTTTTCACCCCCCTCCCATTGTGGCCACCAGTGTGAACCCAGAGATGGGTTTCACTGAAGTCCTGATGACTACACCAAATAACACCCTTGCGTGTGACCCGGTCTGGAGTCACCCTGCAGGACTGGGTCTTTGTAATATATAAAAAAACAAAACCCAAAATAAAGTCACAGCACTCAATAAGTTCATACAAATAGTTCAGTTTACTCAGTTCCTTAACATGTGGCTGAATGCTTTCAATACTTTATGAACTTCAGTCAGAACTCTGTGTAGCATTCAATTAACCACCAGCAAAGCAAACAGCAACTTCTCAAAGTCAAAAAAAAAACAAAACAGACAGCAGATGCAGTTAATCAAACTAGCATTAAACTTTCTTTTCTTTACTGTTCTTCAGCCTCTTCCAATAATGAGGCCTCAGCTCTCCAGAGAGCTTATGGGTCTGCTTTATAACAATAACTGGGTTTAGTCCACAAAAATAGTAGTCTTTCATTCAAATCACAAAACAAAAATAGGAAAGCCTCTGGCAATCACCTAATATGGCTGCCAGGAAACAGGAGAGAGAATATCAGGTTCTGCACAAGTATGGGCCTTCCTTCAGGCTTCAAATTCCCACCCAGATATCAGCAAAAACCTCTCCCTCATTCTCTCCCAGCTTTCACCCCAAAACAATATTCAAAAGCCAGCTTCTCAGCCTACAAACAGTAAAGAAAAACAAAACACTCACTGCTTGTGGCTTACATTCCAATTCACTTGCATTGGTTCAGGCTGATAGTCATTCACACTAGCACAAGCCTCCTGAAAATCCATAGGTTCCTGTAAGGAAGTCACCTCTTCAGGCTGTGCACAATTATCTAGCTCCATCGGTTGGGGTTTGTTGTCCCTGTCTGGTTCCCCAGGGTTTTTAGGGAGGAAAGACCCAAACTTCCTCCCTAGCTGGCCTGTTTTCTTACTGACTGGGCCAGGCTTATATTCCCAAGGGCAACGCCCTGCTTGCTCAGATCTGGCTGAGATCCAAGGACCTCTTGGGCTCCCCTGGTGGTTACTGGAATTATTCAGCTCAAACCCAGCCTGTCCTTTTCCAATTCCTCCCCGGGTTTTCTTTATTACTCTCTTCTTTTCTGACTTAACTGGAATCTGAACTGGGGAAAGGTCTGGCTGGTCACATACCCCCACCGTTAAATGGTGCTTATCCCTATAAGCCTGGGGCTGTGTCATATTTTCCGGAATGCGAGATAGGGTATCAACATTAGTGTTTAAATGCCCGGGCCGATGAACTACCACGAATCTAAAGGTCTGTAACGCTAAGTACCACCTTGTAAGACGGGCGTTATTATTTCTCATGGTCCCTAGCCACTTCAATGCGGCATGATCGGTGACCAAGGTAAATTGTCGCTCCCCTAGATAATGATCTAAAGTCTGCATGGCCCACTTCGCTGCTAAACACTCCAATTCAACTACCGCATAATTCTTCTCATTTGGGTGTAACTTTCTACTCAAGTACAGAATTGGGTGCTCTATTCCTTGGTTTTCCTGGCTGAGTATGGCTCCTAAACCACAGCCAGAGGCATCCGTCTGGAGGATTAAAGGCTTGTTGTAGTCGATGGCCGCAAGGACCGGTCGACTACATAAGCTATCCTTCAGATCATGGAAAGCCTCCACACTATCGACCCCCCATTGCAGAGTATCGGGGACATCTTTTTTTAACATATTTGTAAGCGGAGTAGCTCTCGTGGCAAAATTGGGAATGAACCTTCTATAATATCCCATTAATCCTAGAAACCCCCGCATTTGTTTCTTAGTGTTAGGTTGGGGATATTCTTGGATGCACTTCACCTTATCGACTAGGGGTTTGATCTGGCCTCTACCCACTGTGTACCCTAAATATTTTACCTCCTTCTGACCCAGGAAGCACTTTTTAGGGTTTACCGTAAACCCTGCCTTCCTTAGTGACTCCAATACCGCAGCAACATGTTCAAGATGTTGTGGCCACGCGGAGGAATATATTACAATATCATCAAGATATGCCTCCGCGTAGGCATGATGACCCCGCAGGACCTCGTTCACTGCCCGCTGGCAAGTAGCAGCTGCCCCATGCAGTCCAAATGGCATACGGGTAAACTGATACAATCCATAGGGAGTGCTAAAGGCTGTCTTAGGTTTAGCCCTATCGGTCAAGGGGATTTGCCAATATCCCTTGGTCAGATCAATGGTAGTCAGATATTGAGCCTGGCCTAAACGATCCAACAACTCATCCACACGAGGCATTGGGAAGGCGTCGAATTGAGATACTTCGTTTACTTGACGAAAATCTATACAGAAACGAGGGGTCCCATCAGCCTTTGGCACGATAACTATGGGACTACTCCAGGGGCTCTGCGAGGGCTCAATGACCCCTAGCTCTAACATTTCCTGCACTAACTCATTAACCAGCCTTTTTTTTTTCCTCCGACAGGCGATAGGGATGGACTCTGACGACCTTGCCCGGAAGGGTTATAATGTCATGGGTAATTCCCCGAGTGCGCCCTGGAATGGAAGAGAAGACATCAGAGAATCGGTTAATGAGGGTTTGTACCTGCTGAGTTTGTGCAGTAGATAATTCCGCCCCTATGTTTACCTTTTCTGGCTGTCCCAAGTCCGCTATTTGGGGGCCTAACTCATCCTCCTGATACCTCTGGGCCACTAGAGCTAAGGTCTCTCTATCTTTCCAAGGTTTTAACAAATTTACATGATAGGTTTGTATATGATCTTTCTCGTCCTTAACTCTATAATTGACAGGACCTAATTTTTCCACAATCGTGGCCGGTCCTTTCCAATGTGCCAAAAATTTATGAGGGTCCGAGGGCACTAGAATCAAGACCCTGTCCCCCACATAAAACTGACGCTCCTTGGCTTTCCTATCATAATATACTTTTTGTTTCCTTTGAGCCCACTCAAGATTCTCTTTCCCCACTTTAGCAGCATTAGCCAGATTCTGCTTCAGTCGGGCCAGATAAGAGATCACATTCATATCTGTTTCCTCCGGGGGGTCCCAACCCTCTTTTACCACATCAAGTAGACCCCTGGGAGCTCGCCCATATAACATCTCAAAAGGACTAACTCCCAAGGAGTCCTGCACTTTTTCCCGGGCAGCGAACAAAGCAAATGGGATAAAGAGGTCCCAATCCCTGATATTATTTTCTAATCCCTTTTTGAGCAAATGTTTCAGAGACTGGTTGAACCGTTCGACCATTCCATTGGCCTGGGGGTGATAAGCCGACGTCCTAATGTGCCTAACCCCAAGGTCTTTCCAAAACCCCTCCATCTCCTTGGATAGGAAGTTACTTCCCCGGTCCGATAATACCTCCCTCGGGAATCCTATGGTGCAAAATAACCCCATTAGTTCTCGCATCAACATCTTAGATGATGTTTTCCGTAGGGGAAAAGCCCATGGAAACCGGGTGGCAACGTCCATTACAACAAAGATGAAATTGTATCCCCTAGGAGTCCTCTCTAGTGGCCCTATAATATCCATAGCGAGTCTCCTGAGAGGTTCCTCCACTACTGGGATAGGAATAAGAGGGGCACGCTCTGGTTTACTTAAGGTCAACCTCTGACAGGTGGGGCAGGACCTACAAAACTCTTCTATCTCCTTCCCCCAGCCTGGCCAGAAGAACCTGCGTTGTACCTGTATCTGAGTAGCCAGCACCCCTTTATGACCGGCTAATGAGGAATCATGGGCGGTTTGTAGGATGGCTCTCCTGAACCCCTTTGGGACTACCAACTGTTGCCTTTTCTCCCCTGAGCCCTTGGTACCCTCATCTTCCTTATAGAGGAGTCCCCTTATGACTCGCAAACCGGTACGATCGGATTGTAGTCCGGTAGCCTGATGCCATAATTCCTGTAAGGAAGGGTCAGTTTTTTGTTCACTACCAAACGTGGGAAAGGTATTAATAATTTCCTGCGGAAGGCTAGGAAACTCCTTCCTCTGTTCAGCCTGCCTAAGCCCTTGTGCTCTCTGCTGCTGTAGTCTCCTTTTCTGTGCCCTGGAGGCTCTTGCCTGCTTCTGAGTAGGCCTTTCCACCACTCCTTCCTGGAAAGGGAATATATCTCCCAGCTCCGCCCCAGGAACTGCTGTGGGTAAACCTTGAGACCGCGTATTTACAAACCCCTGTTTGATACTCAGGTACTCATTCAACCCAGGCCAGTCCTGACCCAAAATCAAGTCATACGGGGCCCCTGGGACTAAAGCCGCTACTACTTGGTACACTCTATCCTGGTGCAAAACAGTAGTTGGCCTAAGTGGGTAATGCACACTATCACCGTGTATGCACTTGATTCCTACCTTCCCAGCACTAGAGGAACTTTTCTCTCCAGGGAATACCTTTTTCCAGAACTCTACAGACATCATCGACTGATCGGCCCCCGTGTCAATCAGTGCTACCGTTGCTTGCCCCCCTATAGACACTGTTGTGGTACATGCGGTCTTCAGACCTTGTCTAGGAATATTTATTTCCATTCCCTTAACCTGGTGCTTGATTCCCCTGTTGGACAAGTTTACTGCCTCACAAAAACTCTGCATACGTCCTGACCGCTCACAACTATAACATTTGCTAGCCCCCACCCCAGTGTGCGGCTTACATACAGGGGCAGATGGCCCTTTGCCTGGGAGTTTCCTATTCCTCTTCCTGCTTGAATTCCCGGGGCTCTGCCTAGGTGTGTATTCCTTCACTCGGCTCGGGCTTCCTCTTAAGAATTCGCTAGCATCAAAAAGGACTTCTTCAATTCCCGGGCTTGACCCTAGCGTCTCAGAACCCAGGGATTTATCGGGCGTATTCAGGAGCGCCGACTCACCCCAGTTAACATATGACAGTGTGTTAATGCCTACCGGAGCTGGATCGGTCTCCCTAGGTAAGGTTGGATGAGCAAGCAGGGCTGTAGGCCGCTGTAATAGTTGAGCAAAGGTTTTCGTTTGTTCTTGCATGATCATCCTTAACTGACTATAGCGTAGCATCATGGCGTCTTGGCGAGCTTGCCAACGCGCCTCATTGGTTCTCAAAATGCCTTCAAGTTCCTCAGTCTGTCTCTGGTCCTCCTCGGCCAGCGCTGCCAGCAACTGGGCTTGTTCCATAATCGAGACCTGAAAGGCAAACAAAAAGAAAAGGAACCCAAGTGTGGCTTCTTGGTACCCTTGTTCCTCCCCTTAGCAGGCTCCCCCAGCCTAGGTACTCTTACCGATAGTACTGGAGAGTCTGCGCCTTTGGGTCTTGGGCCTCCTTGGCCCCCAGTCGCTCTCCGCACGGCTTGTCCTACTGGAACCCGGTTCTTCTGGATCCGAAGCTGGAACCCTGGTCCGGCTTCTTTGAAACCCTCCGTATGCCGCACTGGAACCGCGATCTGGTGCTCTCCGCCTCCACCGTTGAACTGAATCCCCATACAGGTCTTCTCAAGAGGTACTTGGCACTTCCTCCCCACTTCCGGTTAAGGACTCCTCCTCCAAGTGGATGATTAGGATTTCTGGGGCTCAAATACTTTAATCCAGACAAATTAGTCCATAGTTCAAAAAACAAAATTAAACAGGAAGCTAAATATGCCTTCTCTAGCCCCAAGTCCAAAATTGAAAAAGCCAAAAGAAAAACGTTTTTTTTTTTTTTTTTTTTTTTTTTTTTTTTTTCCTTCAAATGCAGTGCTTAACAGTGTCCTGCAGGAGGTGCAATGATCCCACTCCTGATACCAATTAATGTGGCCACCAGTGTGAACCCAGAGATGGGTTTCACTGAAGTCCTGATGACTACACCAAATAACACCCTTGCGTGTGACCCGGTCTGGAGTCACCCTGCAGGACTGGGTCTTTGTAATATATAAAAAAACAAAACCCAAAATAAAGTCACAGCACTCAATAAGTTCATACAAATAGTTCAGTTTACTCAGTTCCTTAACATGTGGCTGAATGCTTTCAATACTTTATGAACTTCAGTCAGAACTCTGTGTAGCATTCAATTAACCACCAGCAAAGCAAACAGCAACTTCTCAAAGTCAAAAAAAAAAACAAAACAGACAGCAGATGCAGTTAATCAAACTAGCATTAAACTTTCTTTTCTTTACTGTTCTTCAGCCTCTTCCAATAATGAGGCCTCAGCTCTCCAGAGAGCTTATGGGTCTGCTTTATAACAATAACTGGGTTTAGTCCACAAAAATAGTAGTCTTTCATTCAAATCACAAAACAAAAATAGGAAAGCCTCTGGCAATCACCTAATATGGCTGCCAGGAAACAGGAGAGAGAATATCAGGTTCTGCACAAGTATGGGCCTTCCTTCAGGCTTCAAATTCCCACCCAGATATCAGCAAAAACCTCTCCCTCATTCTCTCCCAGCTTTCACCCCAAAACAATATTCAAAAGCCAGCTTCTCAGCCTACAAACAGTAAAGAAAAACAAAACACTCACTGCTTGTGGCTTACATTCCAATTCACTTGCATTGGTTCAGGCTGATAGTCATTCACACTAGCACAAGCCTCCTGAAAATCCATAGGTTCCTGTAAGGAAGTCACCTCTTCAGGCTGTGCACAATTATCTAGCTCCATCGGTTGGGGTTTGTTGTCCCTGTCTGGTTCCCCAGGGTTTTTAGGGAGGAAAGACCCAAACTTCCTCCCTAGCTGGCCTGTTTTCTTACTGACTGGGCCAGGCTTATATTCCCAAGGGCAACGCCCTGCTTGCTCAGATCTGGCTGAGATCCAAGGACCTCTTGGGCTCCCCTGGTGGTTACTGGAATTATTCAGCTCAAACCCAGCCTGTCCTTTTCCAATTCCTCCCCGGGTTTTCTTTATTACTCTCTTCTTTTCTGACTTAACTGGAATCTGAACTGGGGAAAGGTCTGGCTGGTCACACCATTCTTACCCTCCCTCCATTCCTCGAACTGGAGCTGAGGCTGTATCGTTGACCTCTCGGCCCAGATCTCCTGTTTCATGGCGGTGGGCGGGGCTGCAGGAAGACGTGCGAGTGTGGCGGCAGCGGCAACCCCGACTCCTTCTTCAGCACCATGTCGGGAAGGTGGAGAGCGGCCTGCGAGGTTCGCTACAGCTGCTGGTGAACCTCATCAGGCCGCTTTGAAGAGGAGCAGCAGCTGGAGGGAGCAGTCACTGGCATCTTCTGCACAGTCACGTGCCTCCAGCTAGCGCAGGCGCCGTGAAGACTGGCACAGAAGCACACCTCACACCACCAGGAATCACGATCTTTGAAAAGCGCATGCGCGCTTAGCCTTTTATTATTATTGATTATTATTATTAAATCATATTGTGTCCTGGACTCTTGTCCCCCAGAGATTATGAAAGCAGCTCCATTAGACTTTAAACTATCTCTATTGAATTATCTAACCAATAACCTAAACAATGGAAAATTCCTCACTAATAATGGTCATATTATAATAACCTCATTCCCAAAAAATTGTAAAGAATCATCATCAGTAACCAACTATAGACCAATAGCATCTATTCCATTTATGTTAAAAATCATGGAAGGATTGGTACACACTCAACTAATGGAATATCTTGACCAATTCTCTCTTCTGCACGAAACTCAATCCGGTTTTAGGCCTCTGTTTAGCACTGAGACAGTAATTGCGGCTATACTGGACAATTTGCATTACTTGTTCAGTAAGGGTCTCAACGCCCTAATCATGCAATTTGACATGAGATCTGCCTTTGACTTGGTGGACAATGGAAAACTGTTACAATGCCTAGACACAATTGGAATCAGAGGAGAGGTACTGAACTGGTTTCGAGGTTTCCTTATATCACGCACCTACCAAGTCCATTTTAATCACGATCTCTCTGACACATGGAGCAATCCATCTGGCGTGCCACAGGAATCACCACTATCCCCTTTGATCTTCAATGTTCACATGTCCTCATTGGGTGCACAATTGTCCCAGCTGGGGATAAAACTATTTAGCTACGCTGATGACTTCACGATAATTATCCCATTCACTAACTCTGTCTCAGAAGTCATCCACAAAGCAACAGAAGTACTAAATCGGATGGAGCAATGGATGACTGAATTCAGACTAAAATTAAACTCAGAAAAACAAAATTTTTCATAGCATCGCCACACCCACTTGACACTAAAGCATCAATGTGCATCAATAACATTAGTTATCCCATTCAACCCACTATGAAGATATTGGGAGTAACACTTGACCAGAGCCTGACCATGAAAGACCAGGTAGACTCCTTGATTAGAAGAATCTTTCTCACCCTCTGGAAGCTTTGGTCCATCAGAGCTATTTCGAATTCTGGTACAATCCCTTATACTGAGTCAACTCGATTATTGCAATATCGCCTACTTGGCACTCCCCCAGAAGAATATGCGGCGATTGCAACTGGTACAAAATGCAGCAGTTAGACTACTTTGTGGACTGAAGAAGTTTGATCACATAACACCTTCATATCGACTTCTACACTGGCTGACGATGGAGGCACATGTGAAATTCAAGTTTGGTTGTTTTTGCTTCAAGGTACTTTATGGCTTAGCCCCTAAATATATAACAGACCTTTTCTCTTTAACAACCAACAGACACAAGTGAAGCTCACACCCGAACTTTGCTTCTCCACCAGTTAGAGGTTGTAAATTTAAAAGTCACCACCAACATCTTTTCTCACATCAAGCAGCACTATGGGGTAAAGATCTAGAACAATTACTTGTGCTGACTACCTATAGGGAATCCAGGAAACGCCTAAAAACACATCTGTTCCTGAAATACTTAGGAAACCAACCTATACAATCTTAGTCCTCAACAAACGATCTCTAGAACTGTCAATCTCTAAGTCTGTACTTTGTTTATTCCATTCAATCTGTAACATTTTTAATTGTAAACCGCATAGAACTTCACGGTCTTGTGGTATATAAATTGTTATTATTATTATTATTAAATAGGCAGTTTGATAGTAAATCATGAAGTTACAGAAATTGTCTATCCTATGGAAATGTGTAATATGTGTCTGTCTGATTTGTAATTATGTCATGTTTATATCTGTTTATTTGAATTAAATTATGGATGTTTTTATGTAACGCGCTCAGATCATTAGATGTGTGAGATACAAATGTTTTAAATAAATAAATAAAATAACTCCCCTTTTAGTCAGATAAATTTCTTAAGCAAACAGTCATTGCTCAAAACTCTTATAAACTCCCTCACCCGTTCACCAAAACCAGCCACTAAACAGGCCAACAAAAACTGGCTAGCTTTTAAACCATGAGAAAGCAGATAGTGAAAAGCCACAACTTCCACAGATTTTGCTCATTCTAACAAATAAATGACTGTCCCAAGAGCCACTGAACCAAGGCAAACTGCTGCTGGGAAAAACTCAAGGATCGCCAAAGCCAGCACCTAATGAGAAGAAATAAAAGCTCTCAAAATTTCTTGCAAACAGCTGCAGCCTCTGTCAAAGACAGAAAAATACCTGAGAGTATTGCACACTAACCTGTAGCCTCCATGAAAATATCAAAACCCACATTCCAGAGTGGCAATTGAGCAGTCTGTCATCCCTGATTCTGTTTAAACTCAACCTTATGCTCAGCTATGACACTGTCTTCCCACCCCAAATCTCTTCCCACTTCTTAGCCTTTAACCTTCCTCTCCCCCCTAACTAACCACGCATAGACTGCTCATATACCCACTGGATGTGGAGGCAGAAAGCTTAGCTTTGTTAATAGGCCCCCTTTTATTCCTTAAAGAAAACAAAAAAAGAGACCCCCCTCCCCCCACCCCACACACACACACAGTGGAGCACGAACTATAAAAGTGGAGGATGCAAAAACATGAAATTATAACATCAGCTTGAACCTTCTGCTAGAGATAGTCTCTGACAGGCAGAGCAGGGTCTGGCTTAGTCTCCTTTTCCTCCCGCCCTCCCCTCTCCCACCCATAGCTAGCTCATATTTTTAGTCTTAATTTATTGTCAATTATTTTAATTAAGACAAGATGAGAACTACATATCCTTATTATATTTCATTAGCTAAAAATCAACACTAAAGGCCTCTTCTATCAAACTGCACTAGCAGTTTGTAGCATGATGAGCCATGCTGAATGGCTTGCGCTGTTCTCAATGCTCATAGAGTTCCTATGAGCATCAGGAGCAGCATGGGCCATTCAGCGTGGCTCTCTGCGCTAAAAACTGATACCACAGTTTGATAGAAGAGGTCCTAAATAAGCATACAATATAACCCTAAGACTATCTATGAAACAAACACTAAATAAAGCAGAGGGTAGGGTTGAATGGCCATTTTTCTTAGTGGAGGAGGGTAAATAGTGGTGTGCCGCAGGAATTTGTGCTATTTAACTTATTTATAAACGATCTAGAAATTGGAACTATGAGTGAGGTGATTAAATTTACAGTTGACACTAAATTGTTCAAAGTTGTTAAAACGCATGCAGATTGTGAAAAATTGCAGGCAGACTTTAGGAAATTGTAAGACTGGGCATCCAAGTGGCAGATGAAATATAATGTGGATAAATACAAAGTGATGCACATTGGGAAGAATAACTCACATTACAATTACCAGATGCTAGGGTCCACCTAGGGGGTTAGCGCCCAAGAAAAAGATCTGGGTGTCATTGGATGGAAAGTTTCATTGTCTACCATGTGCTGTGGTGGCCAATAAAACAAACAAGATGCTAGGAATTATTTAAAAAGGGATGGTTAACAAGACAAAGAATGTTATAATGTCTCTGTATCGCTCCATGGTGCTACTCACCTGGAGTATTGCATTCAATTCTGGTCTCCTTATCTCAAGAAAGATAAGCGGCACTAGAAAAGGTTCAAAGAAAAGTGACCAAGATTATAAAGAGGATAGAACTCATCTTGTATGAGGAAAGACTAAAAAGGTTAGGGCTCTTCAGCTTGGAACAGAGATGACTGAGGGGAGATATTATTGAAGTCTACTAAATCTTGAATGGAGTAGAACGGGTACAAGTGGATCGATTTTTCACTCTGTCCAAAATTACAAAGACTAGGGGACACTTGATGAAGTTACAGGGAAATACTTTTAAAATCAATAGGAGGAAATATTTTTCACTCAGAGAATATAGTTAAGATCTGGAATTCATAATGTAGCTAGTTTTAAGAAAGGTTTGGACAATTTCCTGGAGGAAAAGTGTAGCTGGTTTTAAGAAAGGTTTGGACAATTTCCTGGAGGAAATGTCCATAATCTTGCTATTGAGAGAGACATGGGGGAAGCATGGGTCGTTAGCATGGAATGTTGCTACTCTTTGCGTTTTTGCCAGGTACTAGTAACCTTGATTGGCCACTGTGAGGACGGGCTATTAGGCTTGATGGACCATTGGTCTGATCCAGTAAGGCTATTCTTATGACATCAAAAATTAAACATATGTCAACGAAATGCTGACTGTATGCTTTATAAAATGAGGAAAAAAGGCCATAAATTCTCTTGATAGGCAATTTAACCCATATATGCCTATTATATAGGGTGAAATCATTGGTCAAAGAAAATAACCTCTTTAACATAGATATATCCAATGTATATGTATCAATCAATGTAGAACAGCACAACTTAACTTAAGAATTCTGATCTCGATAGACCCATTTACATCCTGCTTCATCAGGGAATCAAAAGTCAAAGACACAGGCGCACAAAACTATAATTCTGATGTTCAAATTTCATGTTTTTGAATCCTTCATTTTTGTAGTTGGTGCCTCTGTTATTCCTCGCCAGAGGTAGTAGGCTTCACATTCTAACTGTATTATCGGAATGTATATTTCTGATTCAGTATGGTTTCTCTTACATTCTTATTTACTTTTTAATTAACATACTTTAAGAATGGTAATAAAAGGAAAAACTAGGCAAGAGATCCCATGAAGTAAATAATCAATATTAAGCAATTAGTATTCCACCTATAAAACAAGCAGCCTAATGTGGACATTACTGAGAAACATGAATTAGAAAAGATTTTCTAACATAAAAAATGGATGGTTTTTACCATTAGAGTACAATTAGCACTAATAAAGCACAAACGAGCCATTAGCACTGAAAATATCTATGAAATGAACAACTTGCTACAAATTACTGTGTATTACCTACTTAATTAATTTACAATAAAACAAAGCGAAATGCTAGCTAAAAGGATATTAGCAGTAAGAAAGAAATAGGAAAATAGCAAGCACAATCTATTTAGAATAACTTGGGCCCCCTTTTATCAAGCCAGGTTAGGGTTTTTTTTTAATCTTCAGCCACCGTGATAACAGATCCAATTCTCATAAGAATTCTATGAGCATTGGAGCTTTTACTGCAACGGTCGATGATAGAAAAACCTAACATGGCTTGATAAAAGGGGGCCTTAGTGATTAAAAAAAGGAAATGTTCAGAGACTTGTATCCAGATAAAATGACTTGTTTGAAAACTGCCTTCCTTAAAATTTATTTTTTTAGTCCGTCCTCCCAAAGGAGCCCAGAATGGGTTACAGGAGTATATTCATAGTATAGGTAGGATAAATTTTAGTGAGACATACAGACTTTACAGCATTTACAGCATGGACAAAGGGGTTTAGATTACAGCAATTACAGCATAGACATAACATGCAGACTTACAAATACAGACTTAGTGGACATAGGGTGGTTTAAATTGCAGCATTTTCAGTGTAGATATACTTGGAAGTGAAATAGCTTTTCTTTGCAGGTGGGTGCATCGTTGTCAGAGAATGTGGTAGTAATTCAGGTTATATTGCGGTGGCATGCAAGTTTTAGCGAGATTCCGTTTGGTATATTAGGTGGTGTCTTTGGGATTCCATCTAGAACTAGAGCTGTACATGCAGCTTCCACAGAGGCATTTGTGAGAGTCAGATCAGGATGATGGGGAAAATAGCATGAAAATAGCTAAAAAAAAAAAGGTCAATATTTTGACCCTTTTCAGCTGCCTGCCCAAATGGCAGAAGAAAATATGTAGACTCTTAAAGCATGTAGCACCCAATATTCAAATAATTTATAGTACTAACTCTAGAACCATTTTACTAAACTGCATTAATTGCTAACACTTATTTTGTAGCTGGGGCAGTGGAGGATTAGGTGACTTGCCCAGAGTCACAAGGAGCAGGCAGCAGCTCTAACCACTAAGCCACTCCTCCTGTCATGTGTTAATCCCACACTAATCAGTTAGCGCTTGGTAAAGTGGCTGTGCTGATTTCCACTGCCATGTCCACTGTACACACCCTATTCAGGTAGGCGTCATTACGTATTGGAAGGTGCCTCCACAGGCATTGCTAGGCGCCAAGTGGGATTCCGTGCCTAATATTTTTGAAGCTGCATTTAAGTCCTACCCTGCCAGCTTGTAAAGCACCCATATCTGTTATTATTCTTTCATACTATCCTACCCTCCTTAGCCTTTAAGTCCCTTGTAATTCCAACCTAAGTATCATGTATAAATTCACCTTTGCCCTCTATGTCTTTTATAATTAGATTGTAAGCGCTTTCGAGCAGGGGCCGTTTCTTGTGTGTTTAATGTACAGCGCTGCGTGCATCCTGTAGTGCTTTAGAAATAATAAACAGTAGCGGTGGATGGAGTTATATGTTCTCAAAAAGGAAAGTCTTCAGTTTCTTTCAAAATCTGGGGTAGTTAGGCTCTGTCTTGATACTTATTGGAAGATTGTTTCAAGTGTTGGTGCCGAGCTAGGTGAGTAGCGAGTTAAATATACTTGTGTTTTACACCTTTGGGGCAGCGAAGGCTCAATTGAAATGTTTTTAGGTTTCGGGCTGATATTGGCCAGGAGTTGTCAAAAAGATTTGAAAATGGTTCTGTGGAGTTTGCATAAAGGATGTGGAGCATTAAACATGATAGTTTGAAGGTGGTGTGAGAGTTAATAGGTAGCCAGTGCAGTCTACTTTAGTAAGGTGAGATGGAATCATATTTTTTTCAGCTTGAATATTAGTCTTATTGCTGTATTTTGTATCAGTTGTCGTTTGAGCATGAGGGTAGAGTTAATGCAGCAACAATGAGTGGCACTAAACTGGACAGTGCCTCTGAATAGTGCCTCTTAATAGCCAACTCAACCCAATGAGGTTAGGGTGGGCGAGGGCAGAGTTAGTGGTGATATTCAGCCCTCTAACCACCTAGGAACCCACATAAGCCTAGGACAAATAACGGCTGTTTTAACTTTATACGATGAAGTTACCAATCTGAATATCAGCCAGTGCCGTTATCTTCTGGGTAGTGGCTCCCATTCGAGTTCCAAAACGTTCCAAGTTCCAAGACAATTTTTCCCATTGAAAATAATAGAAACTGGATTAATCCGTTCCTTGGTCCCACAAACTCAAAGAGCAAGACCAGCAAAGTCAGCAAGATCAGGGCCCCCACCGGCAAAAGACAGCAAGATCGGGACCCCCCACCGGGATAGGCAGCAAGATCGGCAATGGCAACTGCAAGCGGTGCTCAGCCCAAAGCTTCCATCCCAGGCAGAAACAGGAAGATGCGTCAGTGGGAAAGCTTTGGGCTGAGCACCGCTTGCAGTTCGGATTCCAAAGCAGCGTTCGGATTCCGGGGCAAAAATTAAGAAAAAAAAAACAGTTCAGATTCCAAGTCGTTCGAGTTCTGAAGCGTTTGGATTCCAAGGTACCACTGTATTCTAAAACATTTTTTATATGATTGAATGTGTATAAGATAGATGCATAGACCGACAGTAACCAGATTTGAAGCCTGGTTACATAAAAACATGATAGCAGATAAAGGCCAAATGGCCCATCCAGTCTGCCCATATGCAGTAACCTTTATCTCTTCTTCTCTCTAAGAGATCCTACATGCCTATCCTTTAAATTCAGACACAGTCTCTGTCTCCATCACCTCTTTCGGGAGACTGTTCCACGCATCTACCACCCTTTCTGTACAAAAGTATTTCCTTAGATTACTCCAGAGCCTATCACCTCTTAATTTCATCCTATGCCCTCTCATTGCAGTTTCCTTTCAAATGAAAGAGACTCGACTCGTGCGCATTTATATCATGTAGGTATTTAAATGTCTCTATCACATCTCCCCTCGCCCGCCTTTCCTACAAAGTATACAGATTGAGATCTTTAAGTCTGTCCCCATACGCCTTATGATGAAGACCACGCACCATTTTAGAAGCCTTCCTCTGGACCGACTCCATCCTTTTTATATCTTTTTAAGGTGTGGCCTCCAGAATTGTACACAATATTCTAAATGAGGTTTCACCAAAGTCTTCTACAGGGGCATCGATACCTCCTTTTTCCTACTGGCCATGCCTCTCCCTATGCACCCTAGCATCCTTCTAGCTTTTGCCGACATCTTTTCAACCTATGCTATTGCTAAAGAAGGTTACAGCTATTCTACTCCTTATCATGTCAGACAAAAAATAAAATGTAAACTTAGGCACTATGTTCAAATCAGTTTGAATGAAGAAAGAGGCTAATATAAATGTAATTAAACAGGGAGAAATTATCTCACTGCATTAACAACCTTCATTCAGTTAAATACTCATTAATTATTCACGGTTCCTCAGCGGGCCACCATACACTCGATTACTCTCATAGTGTGTGGCTTTATGCTCCCACTCCTCATTGGAACCAGTTTATATTTTTGATATTATACTTATTTGTAATTTTATATAAATATACGTTCAATACTAAGAATACTTAGCTTTAAGCTGTTAGCTTATTAGCAAGACGCTGTGCAGGGGAGTTTGTGTGAAAACACCAACATGTTTCGCCCGTGTGAAATATTGGGCTTTCTCAAGGCTCCAACTCCCTGTGGAATATAAAATACCGATCTAAGTTACACTAGTCCACCTTCCCAACTTGAGGTCTTGAGGTGTCCCCACGTCATATAGGTATTCAGTGTGCCTAATTATAACTGTTGTATGAAAGAATTGACTTCATTCCCTGACGTCACGGTCCACAATATGGTGGACGGTTGACGCAGGGGGAGGGAGCCTATAAATCACGTGATTCAGAGTCGGCCAGCCATTCCGCTTTGACGCTATGGTGGCTGAATGTTTATGAGCGGTAAGAATCATTTAAATATATTTTAGAGAATTATACTTGGTAATAGTGCTGTAAGAAGTTGGGAAGGTGGACTAGTGTAACTTAGATCGGTATTTTATATTCCACAGGGAGTTGGAGCCTTGAGAAAGCCCAATATTTCACACGGGCGAAACATGTTGGTGTTTTCACACAAACTCCCCTGCACAGCGTCTTGCTAATAAGCTAACAGCTTAAAGCTAAGTATTCTTAGTATTGAACGTATATTTATATAAAATTACAAATAAGTATAATATCAAAAATATAAACTGGTTCCAATGAGGAGTGGGAGCATAAAGCCACACACTATGAGAGTAATCGAGTGTATGGTGGCCCGCTGAGGAACCGTGAATAATTAATGAGTATTTAACTGAATGAAGGTTGTTAATGCAGTGAGATAATTTCTCCCTGTTTAATTACATTTATAGACAAAAAATAAAAGCAGGAAGTCAATGAAAAGCTCATTGAATTCTTGTTTTTCTTACAGAAAATTAACAAATATGCATAAGAAGGCATCAACTGCCAATCACTTAACTACATTTGATCTAGATTTTAAAACACAAAATAAGCTTTGCTTCAGTATTGCTTCTTTCTCATAAGCAGCATTGTATTTAGTCTAGTATAGCCACTTAATGGTTTTGTAGCTGTAACAAATCATGGCCTGATTCCCAGCTTTGCTTCTGCCAGAACTAAAAAAAAATTTTCCTCTGTTACTGGAACTGCTGAGGAACAAAATCAGTAATATTTCACTCAAGTGACAGAAAATAAAGGCTCAAAACAACAGAACAAAAAGAACCAAAAGTCCAACTTCGTCTGCAGTAAGAAACAGACCAGAGCAAACAAACCAAAACTGCAGGCTTGTACACGATGCAGGCAAATTTTATTATGACAAATAAATCTTAACTAAAAACCTTTTACCAGACAGGGGACCCAACACGGTCCGTGTTTCGGACAACCTTCATCAGGGGTCCATAGTGATAAAGGAAAAAAGAAAATTGTCAAAAAAAGCCTGGAAAAATAGCTATCAAGGGACATAGAAAAGAAGCATATAAATATAAAATGATCTTAAACATGTATCATAACCAGAAAGATAAAATGAATAAAAGAAAGAAATAATATGCTACTAATAAGACATAAGTTAGGATATAAGTTAAATATGAGTAGGCAGTCATCATAAATTATCATATAGATTAGAAAGTTTTCTTTGATAAACGGCAGAGAGCCTAGCAGAACAACAATAATATTAAAACCAACAATGTATATCAAATATTATCTAAATTAAACGATTAAAAACAACGATTAAAAACAGCACAAACAATTTAAAAGTGCTCAACACATTATGTTTAAAAATGATGAGGAAAGGCACCTTGAAGGCTATTACATTCTGATACTTTAAATAATTAAAAGCAGCAAAAGGAATCCATACAGAGATACAATTTTAGAGCTAGCTGTAGGGAGTTTAAAACCTACAATCGTGGTTAGAAACAGATGCCACATAATATAAAATTTTAGAAACGTATTGAGGCAAGCATATAAAAAATAATAAAAACAGGAGAAAGAGGAGAACATGAATCGCCAAAATATACTAAGTGCTTACCGTTTGGTGGCACGCCAAAAAAACAGCCAAGGTGCAGTAAAAGTCCGTCACAGTAAAAATTGCTGTAAAGTTACAACAAGCTTTAAGCAAGGTAGAGCCGTAAAGCGAGGTCATAAAATTGTCGTAAAAGGTAAAAAAAGCCCGAATCGATCATGTGAGAGACTAAGGCATACTTTATACTGGAAAAAACTTAAAAACAGCTTTATATATAGGAGAACATGTATATATATATGACTTCTTACATGAAAAAATATAAATAACATGAATTTATGTACATAAAAAGAAAAACTTAAAGTGAAGGCAGGACTAGCCAATCGGCTTAAGTGTGGGCGTGTCGATTTTATAGCATGTGAAATTAAAAAATAAAAATAAAAAATAGTAAAAGGAGAAGGAAACCAAACCATCCAAATAGCCTTAAATTTGTCGCATTGATTTGACAAATTAGCATGTGCTACCACGTCTTTCATATCCTATGGATATGATACCGCACCTTAGTAAAAGGACCTCTAAAAGTGTGCTTTCACTTTAAAGATACCTGAACAGAACACTTGCCTTCCAAGCAGGTCAACTGAACGATTGGCTGGGTAACATTATCACGCACTCCTCATCCTATCTAAGTTTCAGAAAACTTGTAAAATCAAACTTGTTTAACCAATTTATAACCAAGTCCTCTCAAGCCTCTCCTCTCCAACCCTAACCAAATTGTTCCCAAAATCTCTTATGCCTCACCTCTGTATCATGCTCTCCTGTATTTTGATGATCTTACATTGTACCTGTATTCGCTGTAAACCGCCTCGAACTACCACGGCTTTGGCGGTCTATAAGAATAAAATTATTATTAAAGGTGTTGAGACTGCCTGTCTCAAGCATGTATCAATGCCTTCATATTGGGTATCAGTCCACAGGATCCTTTGTTTATTAACAAGCTAGGAAGCCAAAGAGGGGAGGTATGAAGGTTATGAGAATATCTGACTGGTGTCCTCAGATAACACCTGTTACAATTAAAGAACTACTTTATACTTTATCCCAGGATAAGCAGGCAGTATATTCTCTTGTGTGGGACTCTCTAGCTGCCAAGTTCATGTCCTTTAGAAGTGGGTTATTGAGAAGTACTCTGAGTCCGACAAACCCCAAAGAGCTGGAGGAGAATTGACTTCTAAGTGGAGAATAAATGTAGAACTGTTTGGACGAACTGGCTATCTTGGCTGGAATACTTTTCTAAGCAATAGTGGGATGTGAATGTATGGACTGAGGACCAGGTGGCTGCTTTGCAAATGTCCTCAATGGAAGTGGAACGTAGATGAACCACTGTAGTTGCCTTTGCTTGGACTTTATGTGCTATGACATGGCCTTCAAAGGTTTGCATAGGAAAAAGAAATGCAGTCTTCTAACCATGTTGAGATGGTTCTCTTGGTGACAGGAGTTCCCAGTCTGTTTGGATCAAAGGACAAGAACAGTTGAGTGGAAGTTCAGTGAGGTCTGGTGCAATCTACATAGTAAACCAGAGCACATTTATAGTCCAAGATATGGAGTACCACCTCTCATGGGTGAGAGTGTGGATTAAGAAAAAAGACCTGACGTGCAATGGAATGGTTGAGATTGATGCTTTTCCATCTCAACCATTCCATTGTACTTCTGGTCTTCTTTCCTAATCCACACTCTCATCCATGAGAGGTGGTACTCCATAACTTGGACTGCAAATGTGCTCTTTTGGGAGGAATTTAGGATGGGTACAGAGAACAACTTTGTTGTGGTAAAACATCCTGTAAGGAGGATCTGAGACAAGGGCTTGAAGTTTACTGACCCAACATACGGAGGTGAGAGATATAAGGAGGGTCACCTTCCAGGTGAGATATTTAGGAGATGCCATTGAGAGTGGCTTGAAAGGAAGCTGCATGAGAGCAGAAAGGACAACATTAAAGTCCCAGGTCACTGCTAGAGGCTTGATTGGAGGTCTAGTATTGAGCAAATGCTTCATAAATTTAAAAAATCACAGGATATGCAGATAATAGTTTTCCATCCAATGGAGTATGGAAAGCACTAAAAGCACTCAAATGGACAAGGTCTTCAGGCCGATGTTGGAGAGGTCCAGGAGGTAGTCCAGCATGAATGGGAGGGGGCAAGTGCTTGGATTTACTGAGGAGGCTCTACACCAAATGGTAAAGTGAGTCCATTTGAAACAATAGGAGCAAAAGATTCCTAGAGGTTCAAGGATGGCTGATATTAGAGCCAATAGTGCCAAGGTATTCAGTGACTGGGAGAGAGGTACCATGCTATGAGAGCTAATGAGCATAGATTAGGGTGGGGGAGAGAGACTTCATTCTGTGTCAGCAATATTGGAAAGATTGGAAATGTGACAGGTTAGAAACAGAGAAATATGATGGCAGATAAAGGCTGAATAGCCAATCCAGTCTACCCATCCACAACATACACTATCTCCTCCTCTCCCTAAGAGATTGCACATGCCTGTCACATGCTATCTTGAATTCATCTCTACCACCTCCATAGGAAGACTATTCCACGCATCTACCACCCTTTCTGTAATGAAGCATTTTCTTACATTACTCCCAAGCCTATCACCTCTTAACTTCATCCTATGCCCTCTGCTTCAGGAGTTTGCTTTCATTTGAAAAAGGCTTATCTTCTGTACATTAATGCCATGGATATATTTAAATGTCTTTATCATATCCCCTATCTTCCATTTTTCCTCCAGAATATGCAAATTAAGGTCTCTAAGTCTGTCCCCATATCATTTATGACAAAGACCACTAACAAATTTTGTAGCAACCCTCTGGACCAACTCCATCTTACTTATATTTTTTTGAAGGTGCGGTCTTCAAAACTGCACACAATATTCCAAATGGAGTTTCATCAGAGACTTATACAATGGCATTATCACCTCCCTTTTCCTAACGGCCATTCCTCTTCTTATGTATCCAAGCATCTTCCTGGCTTTGAACATTGTCTTTTCTACCTGTTTTGCCACCCTGAGATCATCAGACACAATCACCCCCAAGTCCCTCTCTTCTTCCATGCACAGAAGTACTTTATTTCCTATACTATTCTCCTGGATTTTTGCAGCCCAAGTTCATGACCCTGCATTTTTCAGCATTAAATCAAAGTGGCCAATTACCAGACCACTCTTCAATCTTTGCCAGATCCCGTCTCTTGCTATCCATACCCTCTGGGGTGTTTACCCTATTAAAGAGCTTGGTATCATCCACAAAAAGACAAACTGCCAGACAGTCCGTCTGCAATATCACGCTCAAACATTGAATTGTAGTAGAAGAGGGAACCATGGTTGATTCAGCCATCAAACTGCTATGAGAATCATGGTGGTTTGTTCCTAGTGAAATTTGAGCAGAGTTTTCCTGAGAAGAATTTGTGATAGTGGTGGGAGGGGGGGGGGAATGTACAGGAACTTGTTCCTGAGTAGAATTGGAAATGTACAGGAAATTGTTCCTGAGTAGAATTGGAGGGGGGGGGGGGGGAACGTATAGGAACTTGTTCTGCCAATCGAGGAGAAATGCATCCAACAGCTGAGTGGGAGTGTAGAATCTAGAGCAGAAGAGGGGAAGTTTGTGATTGTAGGGGGAAGCAAAGAGGTCCACTTCTGGGGTCCCCAATTTGATTGATTGCCATGGAACTCAGAGACTATTCATGCGGTTATAGTCATCTGCTCAAAATGTCAGCCAGAAGATTTTGACATCATGCTAGGTAGTCTGTTTTCAGGAATATGTTATGAGTAATTTCCCAAGATCAGATCTAGATTGTTTATTGGCAGAGTTGGTTAGACTCTTTACCGCACTGCCTGTATGGATGAGAACTACTTAATTGAGTAGACAATCCTAAAATGTCCAAAGAGTTTTGTAAGTTTTTCAGAGTTTGAGGAGGTTGATATGGAGAGCTCTTTCTGGAGTGCTCCAGGAGCCTTGAGTGTGGAAGCCGTCAAGGTACGGTCCCCCTTCCGAGCTTGGAGGCATTGGTGGTTAATACTTTATGATGTGGTAGTTCCGGGAATTAAAGGTCACTGGATAGGGTGGGGGGGGGGGGACATCTACCAACAAAGTTCCTGTTAGAGATCTGAGGTGACTCTCAGGTGTTGTCTCAGAGACTATTCATGCGGTTATAGTCATCTGCTCAAAATGTCAGCCAGAAGATTTTGACATCATGCTAGGTAGTCTGTTTTCAGGAATATGTTATGAGTAATTTCCCAAGATCAGATCTAGATTGTTTATTGGCAGAGTTGGTTAGACTCTTTACCGCACTGCCTGTATGGATGAGAACTACTTAATTGAGTAGACAATCCTAAAATGTCCAAAGAGTTTTGTAAGTTTTTCAGAGTTTGAGGAGGTTGATATGGAGAGCTCTTTCTGGAGTGCTCCAGGAGCCTTGAGTGTGGAAGCCGTCAAGGTACGGTCCCCCTTCCGAGCTTGGAGGCATTGGTGGTTAATACTTTATGATGTGGTAGTTCCGGGAATTAAAGGTCACTGGATAGGGTGGGGGGGGGGGACATCTACCAACAAAGTTCCTGTTAGAGATCTGAGGTGACTCTCAGGTGTTGTGAAAGAAGCCTCGCTGCTGGAGACCAGTGGCAAAGCGAGGGTATGGGATGCCCATGGTGGAGGCACACTTCCGTGCACCCTCCCACCCAACCTACTGCACATGCATCCCCTTCTTCCCAAACCCCCATAACCCTCTGTAAATACATCACTAGGAGCTCATTATATTTAAATGAGTTTTCCTAGTGATGTTTTAAAGGGAATCCCCCTTCATTTCCAGTTGCTAATTACTGGCAGCTCTGGAGCAGCCGGTAACTGTTATGCACAACAGCATTAAAAAAAAAAAATGCAGCCCTGCTGGCAGGGGGACCCCCTGACACTAAGCCTCTCATTCCAGTCTTCCTGATCACTCCCACTACCCCAAAACAAAATCCTGATAGTCTAGTGGGCCTGTAGGTCAGCCACCCCCCCCCCCCAGCTCGAGGACCCTCCACCTATGAAAATGTCCCCCTTACCTTTTGTTGAAAATTAGGCAGGAGGGATGCCCACTCCCTCCTGCCTTGAAAGGACACCTCTTCAAAATGGTGGCCCTTCCCCCTCCCTGTGCATCCTGGGATGCACTTGGAGTAGTCTAAAGTCCTAATTGTGTTCAGGTGCCTAAAGCCCCTCTCACTCCATTGTACAATTGCATCTAGAGTATTTTGTACAGTTCAGGTTGCCACATCTCAAAAAAAAGATTTAGCAGAATTAGAGAAGGTATAAAGAAGAGACACCAAAATGCTATAAGGAAAAAAACAATGTCCCTTTAAGGAAAGACTAAAAGGTTAAGGCTATTTAGCTTGGAGAAGAGCTGGCTGAGAGGAGATAATTTTTTAATTCTTTTATTGTAAACCGTTTAGATACCTGATTAATAAATGGCATATCAAAAATAAAGAAACCTGAAACTTGATAAAGAAACTTAAAATAAGATAGAGATTTTTAAAATACCTAGGTTTAGTGGAATGGATAAACAAATTGTTTACTTTTTCCAAAACCTACAAAGACTAAGAGACACATTGGGAAGTTACTAAGTAATACATTTAAAAACAAGTAGGAAAATGATGGCTCCTTTTACAAAGGCGCGCTAAGGCCTTAACGCGTGGAATAGTGCACGATAAATTGACACACGCGCTAGCCGCTACCACCTCCTTTTGAGCAGGCAGTAGATTTTCAGCTAGTGCGCGCTATAGCGCACACTAA
This sequence comes from Geotrypetes seraphini, assembly GCF_902459505.1. NCBI lineage: Eukaryota > Metazoa > Chordata > Amphibia > Gymnophiona > Dermophiidae > Geotrypetes > Geotrypetes seraphini. Next base: position 549,826,384 of record NC_047084.1, read on the forward strand.
TCCGGTGCATGCGATAAAACCGCTAGCGCACCTTCGTAAAAGGAGCCCTAAATATTTTTTCACTCAGCACATAATTATAATTAAACTCTGGAATTTATTGCAATATGATGTGGTAATGTTGCTAGCTTTTTAAAAGGTTTTAGACAAGATCCTGGCAGAAAAAAACCCCATAAACTGCTATTAAGACAGACTGAATGGCAGTTGGAGAAACTGTAACTATAGTTGGTGCCAGGGCAGGATTAACCAATAGGCCAAGTAGGCACGTGCCTAGGGCCCGAAATGGTCAGGGGGACCCGATGAAGTAAGGCATCAACATTGTTTTTTCCAAACGGCGATGGGCCCCTCCAGAATCGACTGGCAATGTGGGCCCCCCTGATCACCAACGCGCACCCCCCCCCCCCCCATCAACAGAAAGTAATACAAGCCAGCAACGTGGGTAAGAAAGGCAACGGGAACTGTAATTGTGCAAGCAGTGCTGCTTGCCCAAAGCTTCCCTCTGACGCAGCTTCCTGTTTCCGCATGGGCGCATGGTAGGGTAGGGCGGGGCAGGGGGCCCAGTGTACTTGTGTGCCTAGGGTCCTCGACAAATTAATCCTGCCTGGTTGGTGCATGACTTTTCTTGAGTAACTGTCCTCTCATTTCCTTAAGTATTTATAAAATGTAACTTTACTTACTTACTCCTATAATTTCTATGAATCTTGCTAGTTGGTTAATTTGTTATAAACAGCAGTAATGGCTCATCCAAACAATGGTATATCAAGCTGAATAAACTAAATTAAACTAAAACTTGAAGGGATGGAAAGTAAAAATTGTAGATCAAATATGATTCTGGGTCCAGAAACCCTATTAAAGAGATAAAAGCTTATTGGAAGGACTTGAAAAGGCAGAAGGTTTTAACATAACATAAAAATGTACCACAGTACCTTGTAGTTCTATGCCGTCACCTATAAAGAAAGCTGACATGCTCAACGAAATACAAACATCAAACTTACAAAAATTTAGTAAGTCTTCAACAAATTCCTAAAATGCTGCTAAGAAACAGAATCCCTCCCCCACCACTTTTGAAAAACCATGGAAGGGGTTTTAGCACAGGCCGGCGTGCTGAATGCTCTGCGCTGCTCCCGATACTCATAGGAACTCTATGAGTGTCGGGAGCAGCACAGAACATTCAGCATACCAACCTGTGCTAAAATCCACTTTCACGGTTTTGTGGTGGGAGGAGCGGGGAAAGGTAACAAACCAATGATTAAACTCTTTATCCTAAGTTGCAGCCTGAAATGAAAGAAACCGTTGAAAATATCTTTTATGTCAACAGCCCTAAACCGATGGAAAAGTAAATAAAGCATGAATACACTGTGAACCTCTTGAATTAGCAAATTTGAAGTGACCCACAAGATAGTTTGGTGTGAGGACATGTAACACTTTATAACATATACATCCAAATTTAAATATTACTCTTGCTTCAAATGGAAGCCAATGTAGTTTATGAAGTGGCGTAGTAAGGGGGGGCAGTCCGCCCTTGGCGGCATCTTGGTGGAGGCACCCGTGATCAACTCCGCCCCCCAGTTCCTTCCCCATCCCCCCACTACTGCATGTACACCCCTCTAAATTTCACGGCGCGAGCAGAAACCCCAGTCTGTTGCTCGCACCAGTGCTGGCTCTTCCTCTGATGTCACTTCCTGGGCCCATGCCTAGGTTACATAAAAACATAGAAACATAGAAAAATGACGGCAGAAAAGGGCCACAGCCCATCAAGTCTGCCCACTCCAGTGACCCTTCACCCTGATTTTGCCGACCTACCCCCTCCTTTATATCATTAGAGATCCCACATGAATATCCCACTTATTTTTAAAATCTGCCACGCTGTTTGCCTCAATCACCTGCAGTGGGAGTTCGTTCCAATGATCGACCACCCTTTCGGTGAAGAAATACTTTCTGGAGTCACCATGAAATTTCCCTCCCCTGATTTTCAGCGGATGTCCTCTGGTGGATGAGGGTCCTATAAGACAGAAGATATCCTCTTCCACCGCGATACGGCCCGTGATATATTTAAATGTCTCAATCATGTCCCCTTTCTCTCTTCGTTCCTCAAGCGAGTACAGCTGCTCATGCCTGGAACGTTAAAGAGATACGAGGGAAGGGGCACAGTGTCCAGTCAAAAGTGCATGAGACAATCGCACGTGGACAAATCCGCCCAAACAATCACGCGCAGGACATCAGCGCACTGGATTTCAACACTATTTTAATGCACTCTGGGGGGGGGTTACTTAGAAATGTTGGTGCTCTCATGGGAGTGGGTGGGGGGAACCCCTCTCCCCCATTACAGAGCAGTCATTTTCCCAAAAAAAACAGGGAAAAAGGCTGTTTCCTCTGTAATGGGGGGTTCCCCCCACACCCCACCAACGGGAGCGCCAACATTTATAACTAAAGTGGTGGGGTTCCTCCCACACACATATCCCTTCACAGTGCTTTAAAACAGTGTTGAAATCTAGCACGCTGACGTCCTGCGCGTGATTGTTTGGGTGGGTTTGTCCATGCGCGATTGTCTCGTGCAGTTTCGTCTATGAGCCAAGGGCCACGCATGCGCACGGGGAAGGAGCGGATGGGGGAAGGGTGCCACCGCCGCAAGAGCTTCTCACCCTTGCTACGCCACTGAGTTTATGGTAATAAGGTGTTACATGGTCTGTCTTTTTTAAATGAAAAATTAATGGAATGACAGTATTTGAGCTACTAAACAATCTGCAAAGATTTTTTTTTTGATAGCCTGAAAAATAAAGAATGTTACAATAATCCAGAGTACTCAAAACCAAAAAACAGTGGTTCCCAACCCTGTCCTGGAGGACCACCAGGCCAATGGGTTTTCAGGAGGGCCCTAATGAATATGCATGGAGCAGATTTACATGCCTGTCACTTCCATTATATGCAAGTCTCTCTTATGCATATTCATTAGGGCTAGCCTGAAAACCCGATTGGCCTGGTGGTCCTCCAGGACAGGGTTGGGAACCACTTGTCTAAAGAGGGCACATCAAAAATTATCTTGTTGTTTGAATTTCCATGGCATATAAAAGTTTGGTAGTGGAAGAACTGGGGAGACAGTGCAGAAAGCTATAGTAGAAATGAAAAACACTTCAAACATTTTCCTAAGAAATCCACATGGACTGGCTTACAAACAGGTGGTGAAAAAAGGAACTGAGAAAACAAAAGCACAACCAAAGACTAGCAGCAGGGACTAAGAGTGGGCCCAAACAAATGTTCTTTATTGCTGGTTGCATCTGTCTTGACATACTGAGGCATATTTCTGCAAGAATAAACCACTGAAAGCTAAAAAGGAGGAAACAAGAAAGAAGCAGAAAAGCAAGTTACATGACCTGACTCAGAAATAGCTGACAAAACCCTACAAGTAATTAACCTTTAAAATGTGAGGGTGGAGATGTGGCTTGACAGCACTTTAATATCTAGAAAGGTGAAGTCCTGTCCTGAGAGGTTCTGTGAAGAAAGGCATCTGGATAAATAAAAGCAGAGAAAGTAAAGACATGTTTCAGCTGGTTACTGAAGAAAGATTAAAACCAAGTCCAGGTTCTTTGGAAAAGGAGGATTGACTGAAGTCAAGAGCTGCCCAGTCACTTGATTCCAATGGAGTCATAAAAACATAAGAACATAAGAAGTTGCCTCCGCTGAGGCAGACCATAGGTCCATCCTGCCCAGCGGTCCGCTCCCGCGGCGGCCCATCAGGCCTATCGCCTGAGTAGTGGTCTATACCTATCTATACCCTTCAATCCCTTTTTCTTCTAGGAATCTATCCAAACTTTCTTTGAAACCATTTAATGTTTTCTTGTCTACAACAGCCTCTGGAAGCGCGTTCCATGTATCCACCACCCTCTGAGTGAAAAAGAACTTTCTAGCATTTGTTCTAAACCTGTCCCCTTTCAATTTCTCCGAGTTCCCCCTTGTACTTGTGGTGCCCCTTAATTTGAAAAATCTGTCCCTGTCTACTTTTTCTATGCCCTTCAGGATCTTGAAGGTTTCTATCATGTCTCCTCTAAGTCTCCGCTTTTCCAGTGAGAAAAGTCCCAACTGCTTCAATCTGTCGGTATATGGGAGATTTTCCATTCCCTTTATCAGTTTAGTTGCTCTTCTTTGAGCCTATATGTCAAAGTCCCTCCTCGAGGGCCGCAATCCAGTCGGGTTTACAGGATTTCCCCAAATGAATATGCATGAGATCCATTTGCATGCACTGCTTTCATTGTATGCTATAGATCTCATGCATATTCATTGGGGAAATCCTGAAAATCTGACTGGATTGTGACCCTCGAGGAGGGACTTTGACACCCCTGCTTTAGACAGAACTCACTGTAAATGTCTGTTTCATTAACCATATGAGCATTCAATATCTAGCTATTTATCAACTTTTCTCAGAAGCAATACATAAAAATAGGGTTAAATGATATCACAATAAATTTAAACTGAATAGCAGCCATTTACTAATGATGTTGTGTTGACACACGTCATGTAACAAATTTCTGTAGAACTATAATATAGAAAAATGTTGATGTCATTTCTGTGATCAGCATGCAAACATTTTGATGAAATGCCCAATAATCTCAATATGGAAATAAATGTGGCAAATGACAATCCAGGTAATAAATATAAGCATATATTTGAATAACATAAAAATAAAAACATGTGTAATGCCCTCTTCAGAGCAGCTCTGGGTCCAGGACCCAACCTGGTTGGAGTCCCCTGAAGGCAGTCTCCGTCGGTCCCTCACTCGGTTTGCACTTGGTGTCTCTACCTGTGGAAAAGAAATGTTAGCAGGTAGGTTCACCCTCTTCTCCCCTCAGGAAAAATCCAAAAAAGCTTCTGTGAACAAGGTTGGCTAATAAATTAAACTGATTTATTTGAACTATGTACATAGGCTTAATCATAAAGTAAATTGTCAGAAACAGCTTTTAACAATTCCAGGACTCCCACATTCAAACCAATGCTAGTGCAGTTAATTCAGCAGTATTTATATACTAATCAGATATTCAAACCCTTTGTAGTCTCTCAAACCTTTAATCTCAGTTCAAATCCACCATTTCCGAAACATTTTGAGCCTCTTTCAGTTCTGACTGTCAACACTGTAGTTGTAGGCTCCTCCTAAGCTTCTTAACTTAGTCACTAGGTGGGCATGGCTGTGTACTTAGATCCCTCGTTTCCTTTCTAATCCAGCCTTGGCCAGTTCCCAAGTTCTCACCCAATCCATGGAAGCTCTTAGGGATAGGTAAGTGATTGTTCTTCCCAACTGGTGGACCTGGCCCTCCTAAGAGCACTCCACCTTTGCCGCTAGTGCTGATTTGTACTCCAGTAGTGTTCCCCTCCTTCGCAAGAAGCCTCTGTGGTAGCTCCCTGCTGAGGTTCTGGTTAGCAGCCCTCAATAGGACTCGGCAACCACCAGTACCAGGGCTCACTCTAGATGGCTTCTTTTGCTCTTCGTGGCCTCCGCAGGCCCTTTTCTTCTACCAAGAGCTACTCCCAAAAGCCACTTGCCTTGAACCCTGCTCCCAAGAGCTGCTGGTCTTCTGCCCTGAGTTCTCTGCTCACAAGGGCTGTTGGTCCATTTCTTCAAGAGTGCCCTTAGGTACACTGCATACCAGCTGTTAAAAGAGTTCTGTAAGTGACAAAGTTTCCCACCTACGGAGCTACCTCTCAAATGTGTATAATGCATAGATATGACTCTATGCAGTACAAACTCATAGATTCTAGATTCTCAGCTTACTAGCTGTTATCCCCAGCATTTCTTCTCCCTTCTGAGCTTGTGGGGAGTAGATATCCACTTCTGTTATTCTGATTAAGTCCCCACATTTATTTGAATCCACAAACTGTATTCCCATTCATTAGATAACCTCTTAAAATGCATAACATTTCACCCATGTGTTTGAGTGTTCATCCCTCAGTGCATGATTTGCATATGAAGTTACCTACCCCTTCTGCATATTCAGCCATGTAACTTTCATAAATTGGATACAACCCTCCTGCAGTCAGATAAGTGGCAGACAGAACACCCTTTTCAGTTTTAAGATAATTGCTGGTTTCAAACACACTGTTCACAACACTTCTTCCTAAGCTCTGGCAGAAACCCACTCCCATGGGGGTTTTCACATGTAACATATTATATATATATATATTATATATCTAATATAATAAAACGCTAGGCCGCGCATGCGCACTCCCATCGCGTGCGTCCGTTTTCCATGCGGCTGTCAGCCCATGCTGTTTTTTGCTCTGCCCTGCTCCTTGCCTGAAGTCCTCTCTCCTCTCCCTGCCGTATTGCATTTTTTAGTTGAAAGACACAGCGGTGGCTCCTCTCACGATCCCCGCCTGCGTCGGACTTCCGACGCAGGTGCGGATCATGAGAGGAGCCACCGCTGCGTCTTTCAACTAAAAAAAAAAAAAAAACGGCAAGGCGAGCGACCAGACCGAAGCTCAAGACCGCGGGAAGGGAAGGGAAGGGAAGAGGGGGCTGACAAATAAGAGGACTCCTGCCGAACGGAGCAGCCAGATCGCAGCAGGCCAGAACGCGGGGGAGGGGCCGAACGGAGCAGGCAAGATTGTGGTAAGTGAAGGGAAGGGGTGGGGGAAATGCTGCAACTACGCTGGGGATTTTGGAGGGTGCACCAGAAGAATGAGAGGTGAGCAGAGAAAGCATAATATTCATCATATGGATGGGAGAGGTGGCAGAAAAAGGTGAAAGTATTCTACTGGTGTGTTTTGAGAGGGGGAGGAGATCAAGCAAGACTGTGTGCCATGGGAAATGATATAATGATACCTGGGAACAGGAGGAGAAAGAATAAGAAGTGGGAGTGTATGTCTGGGCGGGGGGGGGAAGGAAGAATTAGAGGTCAGGGTATGTCTAGAGGGGAGAAAGAATGAGTGGTTTGAGTACTGCATGCTGGAGAAGATTTTGGGACAGACAGAATTAGAGTTCTTGCTGGGTTTGTAGAGAGAACTGGGAGGCTGGAGCCTGAGGAGGAAAAAGGAAGGAGAGAATTTCAGGCCTTATAGAAAACTTCTGTGCAAAAATACTACAAATAATGCAGAATTTGCAGAATTCTCCAGGGAGTAAACAAAATAACAATAGTATGTGATACCATATTTGGGTAGTTTAATTTTGCTTTGGCCATGTTGTTTACCTCTCCTGCCAATTTAACTTTGTTGTTCTTACCATTGGAGTTGTTTAGTTTATTAGGGAGAGGGACAGAAAGACAGACAGAAAAAGGGAGCCAAGGAGAGAGAGAGACAGCGGGAGAGAGAGAGAGAGAGACAGAAAGAAAGAAAGACAGACAGACATATATTTTAGCACCCGTTAATGTAACGGGCTTAAAGACTAGTATTATATATTATATATATATTAACTTTACTGATCCAGATATGGAGGAGCAGAGCTATACCTCCCTCCTACTGCCAAACTCATCTGTGAGAGCATGTAGCTCTGCCCTCATGCCCTCCAGATGGGTCAGAATGGGGTCCATGGCTTCCAGTATGTCCCAATCACCCATGTGCATGTATTTTGAGAAAAACAAAATTTGTAGTAGTACTTAAAGATCTCAGAACTCTGCTGAGGTTGCTTATGAACTTATTTAGTCCAGCAGATCGTCTTCTGCCATAGTCTCTGTGGCCAGAGTTCAAAGGGGTTCTCAAGCTTAGGTGGACTCTTTGGTCAGAAAGGGTTTCTTTACTCTTTGGAAGCTTCGGTCCATTAGGGCATATTTTGATGTTTCATCATTTAGAGTTTTGGTACAGTCTCTTATACTAAGCCAGCTTGAATATTGCAATATTGCCTATTTGGCAATTTCCCAGAAGAATATGCAACGATTGCGAATAGTACAAAATGTAGCGGTCAGGCTGATTTTTAGGTTGAAGAAATATGATCATGTAACACCCTCCTATCGAGTACTGCATTGGCTGCCAATGGAGGCATGGGTGAAGTTTAAGTTTGATTGCTTCTGTTTTAAGGCTTTGTTTGGTTTAGCTCCCAAATATATAATTGAGCTTTTCTCTTTTTTTCAACCAACAGACATAAAAGAAAAGCTCACATCTGAATTTTGTTTTTCCGCCTGTTAGAAGATGTAAACTTAAAAAACATCATCAAAATCTTTTTCATATCAAGCAGCATTTTGGGGTAAGGAATTAGAACAATTGCTTTTGCTTATTGACACTTAAGGGGAATTTAGAAGACATCTAAAAAGATATCAGTTTTTGAAGTATTTAGGCAGCTAATTCGTAAAAATTTTATTATGCACTATTTTGATCATTTTAGTGTCTCTACTTATTGGCTTTTAACTTTTTTAGTTCTATTCAACTTCTTTTATTGTTTTGTTTTTAACTATTGTAAACCGCATAGAACTTTACGGCCTTGTGGTATATAAACTGATTATTATTATTATTGATCTGTCTTCCTCTTCAATTCTTTCCTTCACTGCTTGGATGTGCCATACTGGGACAGACTGAAGGTTCATCAAGCACGGTGTCCTGTTCCCAATGGTGGCCAATCCAGTTCACAAGTACCTGTCAAGATTCCAAGGAGTAAAATAGGAATAAGCAGTAGATTTCCACAAGTCCATCTTAATAATAGTTAAAGCATTGGGAATGACAGCTAAGGGAACATGGTTCAAATCTCCCTTAGATTACTGCAAAACATTTAGTAGTCAGGTTTTTAAAAAATACATTTAACCTTTATTTACTCAGAAACAGAACAAAGTGCATATATCAGGGATACTCAAAAGGGTCCATAGGACAGTTGGGTTTTCAGGATGTCCCTAATGAATATTCATGAGATGGATTTGCATATAATAGAAGAGATAGGCATGCAAATCTCTCTCATACTTATTCACTAGGGATATCCTGAAAACCTGACTGACCTTTGGACCTCTAGAATAAGTTTGAGTACCCCTGACATATCCCGTTAACAAATGAAATTTTAAGGACAATCAAATCACAAAAGCAATTGAAATAAAAAGAATTTTGTACCATCCAAATCTTCTATAAACAATTCTGGTTCCTATTTCAATACTGAGCCAGAGAAGCTGCTGGCTTTGCAAAATGGCACTCATAGACATTTTGCAACCTTTAAACATTTAGAGCTGCCAGCAAATACCAAATAGCAATGTTTTTATCACTCCCACGTGGATATTTTTGTAAGGCATATGTAAATATTTTGCTTGCCATTTTAGAATCTCTGGTAAAGGCTGCATGGGAAGGTTTATACTGGCTCCAAAGCAGAAGTTCTTGTCCTGCAAGGGAAACGTTACCTCAAAGGCTAAAAGGGTCTCAGAAGCGACCCACTATACCCCAGAGGGGGAGGAGGAGGAGAGGGAGAGAAAGGAGACAGATGAGGGAGATGGAGGGGTTTCAGATGACAGACCTGAATGGATATAAACAGTAATGAGGCTCACAGACTTCTCTCTCTGCTCTCTTGCAATCAGCACCAATGCAAACAGTTACGGCCACCACACTCTCTAACCCCTTTCAAATCTAAAAAGTTTTTAACTACCCAACATGTAGTACCACAAGTTCCCGACAATTTCTTAGGTAATTCATATGTAATCCCTATGACAATTCTCATGTAAAGCTACAATTCTTGTAACCTCCTGGTAAATCTTATGTAATCCGCCTTGAACTGCAAGGTAATGGCAGAATAGAAATCACTAATGTAATGTAATGCTGGGATGGCACTTATTCGTGATTTTAAAATGGTCTAAGTCCCAACATTCATATAGCATTGTATGTACTTCATGATTCAAATCTCCCTTAGATTACTGTAAAACATATAGTACTTCGGTGTGCTATATGAAATCAGGGATAAGTATCACTGACAGCATCACCTTTGACACTCCCTTGTACCACCCCCAACAATCCTCCACCAATCCCATATGTCATTGTGGCTTAAATGTTTTGTTCTGCCCTTTACTAAAATACTAGCCTATATATTTTGGCCACAAAAATGTATAAGTGATGTGATTGAGATGTTTGAAATGTGAATAGCACTAGTGAAATGACTGCCTTACTGAGTTGTGTTAAAGGATGAGATTTCCACATAGCAATCTATTCTTCCAAGTTTTTTCCCCCATAATTCTTCCTAAAAGCTCTTTAGAAAGTCCTTAGACCAGGGGTTCTCAACCAGGGATTTAAAGACTCCCAAGGGATTTGTGCATAGATTTCATGGGGGTCTTTGAGCTTGGATGGGAAAGGTTATTTTCACTAACCTTTAACTGAAAATTAGCATTTCATTCATGAATGTTATTAAAAATAATTTTATGGCTTGTAGACTCTAAAATTGATGTTAACTTCAATAAATCTCACTATTTAAAATTAATATACCCTAAAAAAAAAGCAAAACTGGAATACATTTAATTATGTGAAGTACCTTTTCTCCAAAAGCATGTAATCGATAATGGTCTTCACATATCCAACAGACTTCCAAAACCTGTCATTTCTTTTTCTACAATATCGCTAAAAGCAGACCTTCCTTTCTGAGCACACTGCTAAGATACACATCGATATGCTCATCAACTCTTGCCTAGACTACTGCAATCTGCTTCTCACTGGCCTTACACTAAACCATTTCTCTTCAGAACTCTGCTGCACACCTCATATTCCACCAATGTCACTATGTCCACACTACCCTTCTCCTCAAGTCACTTCATTGGCTCCCTATCCGTTTCTGCATACAGTTCAAACTCCTCTTAATTACCTACAAGTGTATTTGTTCCATAGCTCCTCAGCATCTCTCCTCTTTCCCCATACTCCCCCCTCCCCTCGGGAACTCCACTCATCAGATAAGTCTCTCTTATCTGTACCCTTCTCCTCTGCAGCCAACTCTATCATCCCTTCTACTTTACTGTACCTTATGTTTGGAACAAACTGCCTGATTCGGTATGTCAAGCTTCGTCTCTGGCAGTATTCAAATCCAGACTCAAAACCCACTTCTTTGATGCTGTTTTCAATTCCAAACTCCAGCCCACCTGTTAAGCACCAATATCTCTAATATCTGTAATTCCCCCACCTGAACACTGTGTATAGATGCACCTTCTTGTCCAGTATGTCTGTCTTGATTAGATTGTAAACTCTTTTGAGCAGGGATTGTCTCTTCTATGTTTTGATGTACAGTGCTGCATATGTCTAGTAGCACTATAGAATTGATTAGTAGTAGTAGTAGGTCAACAAAGTTTGCATTTTGGTATGGTGGTGATGGGGGGGGGGCATGTCTAAGATGGTGACTCAGTAAGGACAATTTTGTGAGCTCCAATCTAATCTTTTCTATATGGGTAAAAAGCAGAAGGTCCAGAGGCAAACATACCACACTGTTTTGACCAGGGGCCCTCCAATTGTTCTGATGGATGTTCATATCCTCCAAGGGATCCCTGCTGAAACCACGTCTGAGCTGGCTTTGTGAAATATGGAGGAAAATTTGCTCAGAGTCTCACTCCTTGGAGAAACATCTTTTACTCAGGAGCAGTGAATGTGCCCATCTCAGTTTGTATTGTTCACCGAGACAGTTTCCACGCTGAGGATAACATGACCCATGCTGTTCATTGTCAAACCTAGTGTGGGGGCTGAATTCACCCTAAAGATAATGCCAGAAGATCCATAGCCTCCAGGACTCAGGAATGGAACTTTATAACAGTTTGTGAATTTTGGTGACTTCTGCAACCTCCAGTGCTTGATTCATTACAAAGGACACTGATTCAGCTAAATATCTGGAACCATTATTTTCATCATTATTACGGCTTCTGCATTGTCCTGGGTCTGTGGGTTTGGCATATTAAGGGTATTATATGCCATGTGAGTCATAATTGAGTTTTGCCACTTTATTATTGTAAACACTTTCACTTATTGATTATTGCACAAATTTGCACACGTGAGCGCTCCAAGATGGTGTGTGGCTGGCTGACCTAGTGTTGCCAGATCTTTAGAGCTTACAACCTCACACCGAGGGAGCTCACTTACACATTAATTAAATTACTTTGAAAAGAAGTTGGATATTGATACCATAACTCTCACATGACCTATAGTATCTTAGACAAGCTCTGCCCTTTGATATTATATATTTTAAGTATTTAGTACCTTTTGGGGGGCTTTGTTTGAGAAGATCCACAGCAGCAACATTCTGTAATTAACTTGACTGGATGTGGAGGAATGGGGAAGCATGTAGTGCAGTCATCTTCAACCTTTTTCATGCAAAGGGCTGCATTTGAATACGAGAACGCTCTGAGGACCACCAAAAGAGTTCAAGCTTACACATACTACTCATTTTGTAAACTGTGTTGACCTGCTTGTTCAGACTGGGTAGTAAACATTAAAAACATAATACTAATATTGATTGTACAACACTTCAAGGATGTCTTTTAAAACCTCACTTTATTTTAGATTGTCAAGAGTAGCAAACTCCATAAAGGAGACACCAGAGTAACACATTTAAGAGATTATTTGCAGTTACTATTTCAAGTGACCTGACTGAAATTAATGCAGTTACAGGATTTGAAGATCAATTCAGCCAAATGTTTGAGGGTCACAATGGAGGACTTTGAGGGCTGCATGTTGGAGACCACTGGTGTAGTATATGGATTAACCTAAACAGCTCATAGGCATCGGAACGATGGGGGCCAAAGAGGCCATGGCCTCCCAAAAATTTTTCAGTCATTGGCTGTTGCCCTCCCTCCCTCCCATCTACCAGTGTTATGGTTTTAAATCTTTGGACAGCTGCCGTGCAGCGTCAAACAGCATTCCTGCCCCAGAACCCTTCATTCTACTTCCAGGGGCAGGCCTGCTCATGGATGCTGCGCGGCGGCAGCATGAAAATTTAAAATTAAAGCACCGGGAGGAGGTAGGAGGGGGACTCAATTACTGCTGAGAGATTGTGTGCTAGAGCATAGCTCTGCCCCGCCCTCCCCAACAAAACATTGTTCCGCTGCCTATGCTCCTACCTCAGATATGCTGGCTTTTACAAAGCTGCGGTAGAGATTTCTACCATGGGCTGCGAGGTAAATACTCTGACTCTCATGGAATTCCTATGAGCATTGGAGCAGTTACCTTGTTGGCCCGCAGTAGAAATCTCTATCGCAGCTTTGTAAAAGGAGCCCGTAATCTTACATTCATTTTAACCAAACTTATCTAAGCAGAAAATTATTACCTTAGAGCCTATCTGGGAAACACTTATGACAATAGAACAAACTCTTTCATACCAGAGTGACTTATTGTTTCTGCAAATTACAGTTATATCTGTTCAACATGAACAGTTGGAAAAGTATTTTCTTTAAATTTACTTATTTATTTATTTGCTCAATTATTTAGCCTGTCCTCCCAAAGGAGCCCGGAACAGGTTACAAAGTACATCCACAATATGATTGAGAAAGGACAGAGATGACATAATTTACAATATAGACATGACAATAAAACATATTACACTAAGCAGCATCTGGTGAGAGTAGGTGGAATAGGTGCATTGACTCTGAATGGCATTTCTGGGTGCATGTCCTTAAGGTTTGTGAAGAAGAAGTCCATATAGTGTTCTAACAGATGGGGGGATGGTGTGCCATAGTCTGGATATGAAATGTGAGTAGGAGCATTTGCGGGTTGTTTCGGGCTTCAGGAAGCAGCCAGGAGGCATGGTCAGTCATTTTTCTCCTTGGGACCTTTGAGAAGAGTTACCAAACATTCATGGAGAAGGAAATAGTATTTATGCAAGATTTGTTGACTCTTAGATAGAAAGTTGAAAATAATTCCCTTCTCTATTTAACAAATTAATACATGCTAAATTAATTTTCATGCACTATTTTTTTAAGGTTCTAATGACCTGAATACATAGCAATGAACACACATCATTAGAATTTACTGTAGATATGCATGTGTAGATATCACATCACTTTACAGAATGTTTCAAAGACAGCTTCTAGAAATCACTTTCTGTGAAGTTATTACTTCCTTTGATGTAGGTATTATTTGTCATTTTAATGAAAGAAAACTGAAGGACTGTAGGGAATGCAACATGAAATCAAATAACCACTTGATAAACAGAGGACAAAGAAAATATCAGAACAGGATGGGGAATATCAGAATAAAGATGGGAGAATGTCAGGAAAAGAAAGAGAGGGAATGCTGGAGTAATGTCCTGACCTCACTCACAATCCATTTTTCTTCAGCCTGCTTCTGTCCTCATTATTCATCTGTCTAATCTATTTAACAGGGACTGTCTGTTCTTTGTATCTGAAACTTTATGCACACCATTTAGTGCTATATAAATGTTTAAATGTAATAAAATTGGTAGCTGATCCATGCTCATTTCCTACTTATTTCACCCTGTACAGATTAAAGGGTTTCCATCCCCCATGCAAGGAAAATTCTATCTATGGTTCCAAATGTTAGGCACTACTTCTTGGCTGAATTTTCGGTTGTTCAAAGAAGCATTCTAACGGATGCAAGGCATGCAGTGTTATACAATTCATGGGATTTACACCCAACTTTCATGCTGGAATTTACACCTGGTTTCACTTGTTGTAACTCCTCGTATCCACAGTTGAGCTTGATCCCTGGCACCATACACTATTATATAAAGTGCATTGATTTTCAGCGCCAATTTTTGGGGTGCTGAATTGTGAGCACTATGTAGATTTTTCCCTAGCTGTTCAAAGTAGCAATTAGCGAAAACCAAAGAGGATTGACCCCAAAGTATCCACAGAGAAGAAAATCCAGAAGAAACCAAAAAAACTCTGTGGAATGACGATGTTCCTTAAATGGACTTTATTTGAAAAATGTCAAAGTTCCAAAGGTACAATAAATCATCCACATAAAATAAAATCATCCACATAAAAGTAAAATAATCCACATGAAAATCTTAAAGGACCTAGTTCACTAGGAATGCAGGACCCAACACGGTCCGCGTTTTGACAAAGAGGTCTCTGAGGGTCCTACAATGGTGAATACGTGGAGATGCTAATATGTGGTGAACCTCAAGTAAGACGCTGCTTGCATCCGAAGTGAATAGTAGCAATTAGCCACACACTAACAATTAATGTGCTGTACTGCATTAACTGCATTGACGCCTGTGCTAAACAGCTAACTCGACTTAGTAACTAGCTCACTCAGGGCTCCTTTTACTAAGCTGCGATAGCGTTTTTAGCGCGCGCAGAATTGCCGCCTGCGCTACACAGCTAGAACTAATGTCAGCTCAATGCTGGCGTTAGCGCCAAGCACGCGTGGCAATTCTGCGCGTGCTAAAAATGTTATCGCAGCTTAGTAAAAGGAGCCCTCAATGTAAAGAATGACTTTGAATATTTTGGGGATAGAATGGTGCAACCTGCAGTTAGAAAGTTGTAAGAGCCTGTTGTCAATTTTTGCATAACTGGAAAGGAGTTTTATTTTGCGATGATTTGTGTTTGTTGGGCTGAAAGTATTCCCCATCAGGGAAGATGTATTTAGATTTGAAACTAAAGCACAGAATGTAAGAAAAGAAGAGCAGAGAGTTGCTATGCTATAATGAGAGCCCAGGGCTGTCTGAGAAGGCTGCTCTGCATTAATTAACCCAGCCGTGCAAGCAGACAGGTAACTTTGGAGAAGAAGCCTGCAGTATGAGGGCTTCATGCCCCCCCCCCCCCTTGGCTGGTGCTCCATACAGAAAGAGGGGAGCAACTTACATCGTCTATTTCAGTGATTCCCAACCCTGTCCTGGAGGAACACCAGGCCAATCGGGTTTTCAGGCTAGCCCTAATGAATATGCATGAGAGAGATTTGCATATGATGGAAGTGATAGGCATGCAAATTTGCTTCATGCATATTCATTAGGGCTAGCCTGAAAACCCAATTGGCCTGGTGTTCCTCCAGGACAGGGTTGGGAACCACTGGTCTATTTGGCTTTACCAAAATAAAAAGATCCCACGTGCTTATCCCAGGCCCTCTTGAATTCAGACACAGTCTCTGCCTCCGCCACCTCTTCTGGGAGACTGTTCCACGCATCTACCACCCTTTCTGTAAAAAAGTATTTCCGTAGATTACTCCGGAACCTATCACCTCTTAACTTGAATTTTATTGCTCATGCTTGATCATCTTAAGTTTCATATTTCTCATCTACATATTTATTTAACTTTGCCTGTTTTGTTATATTTTTATTCGTGATTTATTTATTTATTTATTACTTTGCTCACGCACTTGCCACATGCTCCAAGGAGGAGGAAATCATTTTTAAATCAGTTTTTGTAATATCCTTTCAATTTGGGTCTCTGCCACCATTCTATTATTCAAACAGCACTAGCAGTTTTTCTTCTCATTATGTCATTAGTAATGGTATAGAAGGTGACAGGACAAAAGCGCGCCGGACAAAGCCGTGCTGACATTTCGGTACAGACAATTGGGCGCAAGACTCCAGCGCATCACTGTAAAAGTTAATTTTAAAGAGCTCCGATGAGGGGTGTGGGGAAGGGTGTGGAGGGAACCCCCCCCCCCCCCACTTTACTTAATAGTGTTTGCACTGCTGTTGGGGGGGATGTGGGGTGCAACCCCCCACATTATACAGAAAAATTAACTTTTTCCTAAAAAATCAGGAAAAAGTTAAGTTTCCTCTATAATGAGGGGTTCCAACCCGGCGGCGCACTAGAGTCTTGCGCCCAATTGTCTGGGCTCAAATGTCAGCACGATTTTGTTCCATGCGCGAATGACTGTGAACCGTATAGAAGCTTCCAATAAACATAAACAATTGTGTGCAGATAGGATTGGTAAACAAAGTAGGTAATTTTCAAACCAGTGATTGCAAAATGTGCTGCCAATTTTAACACAATGAATGCAAATTTTCAGAGAAAGTACTAGCATTTTGCCTTGAAATTAGTAAGTACAAAGCATACACCAGAAAAGTCTCTATATATTCTGCATCTGCTGTTCGTGTAGGACAGGGGTAGGCAATTCAGGTCCTCGAGAGCCGGAGCCAGGTCAGGTTTTCAGGATGTCCACAATAAATATGTGTGAGATAGATTTACAACTCAAGGTGGCAGTGTATGCAAATCCATCTCATACATATTCATTGTGGATATCCTAAAAACCTGGCCTGGCTCCGGCTCTCGTGGACCAGAATTGCCTACCCCGGGTGTAAGAGATAAAGAGTATGTGGAAGGGAAGGGAAGGATTTGCATTCATTTGACAACTGAATGCGCCCAAGATATTTTCTTCAGTCAACCTAATCACACTTAGTATGTGTTAATATTTGTGGTTAAAGTCCAATAAGTGCAACAACATACCATATTTTAGTAAAAAAGTCCCTAAACCCAAGAAAGCCTTTGGGGCTACAAGTATTTATGAAATGATTCACCTAAGGCAGTGTAGAGCAAGCTTTTTTTGTTTGTTTGATTTTTTAATCAGGTACTCTAAGGCTTTCTTTTACAAAGGTGCGCTACGCATTTTAGCGTGCATTTAGTGCACGCTAAATCAACGATTGTGCTAACCGCTAACACGTCTATAGGATAACATGCACACATTAGCGTTTAGCATGTGATTAGTGCGCGCTAATATTTACCGCGCACTAAAAAGCATAGCGCATAGTAAAAGAGGGGGTAAGTATTTTCCCTATCTGTCCTGGGGGGGAATCACAATCTAACTATGGTACCTGGGACAATGGAGGGTTAAGTGACTTGCCCAGAGCAACAAGGAGCAGTTCTGGGATCAAATCCACAACCTCTGCGTTCTGAGGCAGCAGCTCTAGCCACTAGGTCATGCCCTCCACTCCTGATTGCACGCAGCTGATTGTATATGAAGTGGGCAATTGTCAGTCAAGCCACATTATCCATGTAAAGGTATATTTACCAAGGCAAATACCTTCAGAAATTGTCCCACAATAATTCACATATTTTATGGTTTTGATCGACATATAACCCCTCTTTTATGAACGCATAGCATGGGTTTTAGTGTCAGCAGCGGCGGTAACTGCTCCAATGCTAAACCCACGCTTTGCATTCGTAAAAGAACATAAGAATTGCCGCTGCTGGGTCAGACTAGTGGTCCATCATGCCCAGCAGTCCGCTCACGTGGCGGCCCCCAGGTCAAAGACCAGTGCCCTAAAAGAGTCCAGTCTCACCTACGTATGTTCCAGTTTAGCAGGAACATGTCCAACTTTGTCTTGAATCCCTGGAGGGAGTTCCCCCCTATAACAGACTCCAGAAGAGGGGGTTAGAGTTTCTAGGGTCTCACAGATTTGCACCTAGATCGGACGTAGGCAACTCCGGTCCTCGAGGGCCAGAATCCAATCGGGTTTTCAGGATTTCCCCAGTGAATATGCATTGAAAGCAGTACATGCAAATAGATCGCATGCATATTCATTGGGGAAATCCTGAAAACCCGATTGGATTCTGGCCCTCGAGGACCGGAGTTGCCCATGTCTGACCTAGATTCAGCTATTCACCGCCTTCTTTCAAATTTTCCATATCAGATTGTTCGAGTCCACTTTGATAGTTTCTGCAGTGAATCTTTGGAATAATAATGAATTGATAATAGTACTGGCATTTTACATTCCCTGAATGCATATTTCATGCATATTGGAGATTTGCATACAAATATATAATTGCATCAAGATAAGGATACAACAGATGAGAGGGCATCTCGTAGCTTGCTTTTTTGAATGTAATGCTTTTATATTTTTCTGGTTCCTCTCCTATTTTTCAGTGATATAGCTAAATGAAAAATAAATACACAAGAGAAAAGGAATAATTCTTCTTCCTATGAAGAGCAAATACCAAGAGGCAGTTTCACTTTTTTTTAACCTTCTTATCTCTTGCTATAATAGTAGTAGAGCTTTTTCTGGAAAATGAAGATAAAAGTTTCCATTACAGTTGTAACAGCCTAAAACTCTGCTACTTTTAGTCTAATTAAACCTAATTATAGCTTTCAGATTATTTTATCTCATATAATGATTTGGTGCATCAATTTGCTTCTTGTTGCAGTACTTTAAATTCTACTGACATACATGTGTTCAAGGAGCAGCCTGACCTGCCTAATTACCATGCTGAATTACAAAGAAAAATTAAACCACACGGTTCAGAGAAATGCTATTTTAATAGGTTCAACTGAGCACCCAGAATAGCTCACACAGTGGGTAGATTTTATTTTTGCCTTTTTTTCCCCACTGTTGCAGTAATATATTATTATTTCTATATCTTATTGCATTATAGTACATTTCTTTAATTATGGATGCTAAAATAATATCTTTTTTTTCATTTATTTTATCATAGTGCTCTCACTGAAGATATTAAAGCTGTGCTTGTCCTGCAGTGGAAGTGATAGTTAGCTAGATTCTGTATATGGGGCCGAAAAATTGGCACAGAAAATTTCATGCTAAGTGCTGTTCTATAAATAGGGAAAGAGAAAGGGAATAGAACTTGATACCAGGGAGTGCTGAAAAGGTCTCAACCCAACCAACTTCCTAAATTCTGAGCATTATTTTGCCTTTGTAGCCAAAAAGAGAGTCATTTTATTTTGCAAAGTGCCAATTTGTAGAATCGTAATGCTAAGTTTTGACATTGTTTCAGATCATTGATTGAACTATGTCAACGAAAAGTGTGGCATTTTCAAGTGTGGAACTCTGAACCGTCATGAAGTTCCTATTCCTGCAGAAGAAAACTCCAAAAGGAAATCCATGAATGTATGATGCAAACATTGAGTGACAAATGCCCATCATACTTGTACTCTTCAGTGAAGAAGTGGTGTGCAAACTTTCAGCGTGGAGATTTTGAGACTGAAGATTCAGCAAGGTCTGGGAGGCCTCAAACGGTGTCAACTCCTGAAATTGTTGACCATGTCCATGACCTAACTCTAGCAGATCAGTGAATATCGTCTAAAAAAATTACTGAGACACTACAAATATCCAGGGAATGTGCTGGGTGTATAATCCACGAGCAGCTGGGTATGCAGAAGCTGTCAGCCAAGTGGGTGCCCAAATGCTTGAATGCTAACAAGAAACAATGTCGAATGGACACTTCCAAGTTGATTTTGCAGCATTTTCAGATGGCTGGTGCCAATGTTTTGGAATGACTAGTTGCAGTTGATGAAACATGGCTACACCAGTATGATCCTGAGAAAAAACAACAGTCCATGCAATGGCGGCACTCAGGTTCTCCAAGACCAAGGAAATTCAAGACCTAAAAAGTCAGCAGACATAGTGTTTTGGGAACTCCTATTTGTTGTTTTTGATGAATGTTTCACCATTTTGGGACACTAGTTTGTAAATTTCTCACCCAATAGTGCCATAGTGTTTTGGGATCAGGAAAGTGTTGTAATGACTGCCTTTCTTCCAACGGGTTAAACAGTTAATGCAGAATACTACCGTAAGTTACTTTGCCAATTAAAGGAAGTATTGAAAGAAAAAAGGAAAGGGAAGCTGCAGAAAGGAGTTCTCTTTTTGCAAGACAATGCACCTGTTCACAAGGCTGGGAAAATGATGGATGCTTTGATGCAGTTGGAGTTTCAGTACACAGACCATCCACCCTACTCATTAGATCTTGCTCCATCCGAGTGATGTGCCAAATGTGTTGAACTTAGGGGTGAATATGTATTGAGGGAAGGAGATAGGAGGTAGGAAAAGATAGGGTTCTGGGGGGCTACTGCTGTTGTGGTTAGGGGATTAATGTGTGGGGAATTAGCACTGATGGGGGGCTGGGAGGAGTATGAGATATGATGAGGAAGTTGGGGGATCAGACATGATGAAGAGGGTCAGGAAGGGATCAGAACTCTTTGTTGGGGTGGGAGGGGGCTTTGTACCTGTCAGGGGGACTGGGAAGGGAGACATAGGATTGGCTGTTAACACAAGTTACTGATCCTGGAATAAATGGCACCTCAGATATTCCAGTCAACTGGTCTAACTCCCCACATGCACCTTCTTGGACAAGGATGTTCCTTTATCTTCCTAGGTCCAGCCCAAAACATGCCCAGACCATGCCTCCTTCGCTTCTGCCACCACATACCTTTAAAGAGCAGATCTTCACTAGCAGTGAGCAGTGTAACTGATACACACTGCTTGCAGTGGTCCCACAGTCTTCTCTGATGTACTCTATGCAGAAACAGGATGTTGGGTCAGAAGGAAGCTGAGGGGCTGGAGTGAGTAGTGTGTATTAGTCACACTGCTCGCTACTGCCAAATATCTGTTCTATAAAGGTATGCGGGAGGGAGACGTTTGGGGAGTTTATAAGGGACGAGGCTTGGGGATCCCCACCAGCTACATTATAGGTGTGCTGCTACTGTATGGGTCTAAGGCCAAAGTGTGCTGCTACTGGTGGATCTGAGGCCCACCTGTGGCTACACCACTATGTAAAATTTGATAATAGGGGGGAAGTTATCAATATGTTATTTCCCACATCAAGCTAAATTAGCATGTCTTATAATAAAATAATTAGGGTTGCCAGATTTTCCAATCAGAAAATCCGGACCCCTAGACACACCGGGTTTTGAAAAGCCGTCCGGACCCCTAGACATGTCTCAAAAGGAGGACATGTCCAGGGAAGTCCGGACATGTGGTAACCCTAAAAATAACATGTCTTACTGGTAGCCCATGTTGATAACTCCTCCCCTTAGATGTCCACATAGTATGGATGTCTAAGTGTCAATTTATAATTATCTCTCTCTATACTGCTCCTCAGGAACTCCATTCATGGGGTAAATCACTCTTATTTGTACTAGAAAATGACACGGGGGAAAAAAATTATCCCCGTCACTGCCCTGTCCCCGCGACACTGTCCCTGCCCCATCTCCATCCCTGCAACCATTGTCCCCGCCCCATCCCCGCGACCACTGCCCCTGCCCTGTCCCCATCCCCACGACTACTATCCCCACATCATCCATACAAGCCTCAGTACTGCACTATTTAACTTATTCCTTCCTTATAAATCAAAGTTCTGGCTGCTGAACTAGAGAAAGAGATGTTCAGCTGGAAGGGCTTTGTTTATAAATTTTTATCAACACAAATAATATACTACTTTATCCTAAAGCAAAAAGAAAAAAGAAAAGAAATAGAATTTTTTTTTTCTACCTTTGGTGTCTGGTTTCTGCTTTCCTCATCTTCTCATTCCTTCCATCCAATGTCTGTCTTCTCTCTGCGTCTTCCATTTGCTCTATTACTGTGCCTCTCCTTCCCCTCCAACCGGTCTGGCACCATCTTCTTCCCTCTGCTCCCTCCCATAGTCTGGCATCTCTGGCTTCTTCCTTCCAGTATCTTCTCCCCACTCTCTGTTCCCCATTTCCTTTCCAACATCTTCTTCCCACTCTCTGTTCCCCATTTCCCTTCAGCATCTTCTCCCCACTCTGTTCCCCATTTCCCTTCAGCATATTCTCCCCACTCTGTCTTTCCCATTTCCCTTCAGCGTCTTCCCCCCACTGTCTTCCTTATTTCCCTTCAGCGTCTTCTCCCCACTCTATCTTCCCAATTTCCTTTCAGCATCTTCTCCCCACTCTCTCTTCCCCATTTCCCTTCAGCATCTTCTCCCCACTCTGTCTTCCCCATTTCCCTTCAGCATCTTCTCCCCACTCTGTCTTCCCCATTTCCTTTCAGCGTCTTCTCCCCTCTCTGTCTTCCCCATTTCCTTTCAGCGTCTTCTCCCCACTCTCTCATCCCCATTTCCTTTCAGCATCTTCTCCCCACTCTGTCTTCCTCATTTCCCTACAGCGTCTTCTCCCCACTCTGTCTTCCACATTTCCCTTCAGCGTCTTCTCCCCACTCTCTGTTCCCCATTTCCTTTCAGCATCTGTTCCTCTCCATCCCCCTTCAGCATCTGTTCCTTTCCTTTCCACCATCACCTCTCGCCACCTCACTGCCCTTTAGCACCTCTCACATGGTCCGAGCATCACCTTCCCTCCCCCTTACCTTTGTGGCACATTTTAAGTTTAGAGAGCAACTTGCTCAAGCCGCCGGAGTCTGCTTGCAGTCACGTGCATCTGTGGATGGAAGCTTCTCTGCTGATGCAATCAGAAGTTGTGTCAGAGGAGAATCTGCCCAGAGACGCATGCGACTGCAGGCAGACTCCGGCGGCTTGAGCAAATTGCTCTCTAAACTGAAAATGCACCGCAAAGGTAAGGGGGAGGGAGGGAGATACAGAAGATAGATTCAGCTGGAAGGTAGGAAGGGGGGAGGGGGGACGCGTGCGTTCCCTCCCTTAACTGCATGGACAAGGCCATTCACCGCTCCACGGGGCGGTGGATTGCTTTGTCCCCATACCCACAGTGAGCACTTTTTTCCCCCTCACCGTTTCGGCGGGTTACCCGCAGCTAGCCGTGGATAAGAGCCACCGTGTCATTCTCTAATTTGTACCCTTCTCCTCTACCTTCAACTCCAGACTACATTCCGTCTCTCTTGCTGCACAATGCGCCTGGAAAAGACTGCCTGAGTCAGTGTGTCAAGCTCCAACCCTGGTAGTATTTAAATCCAGGTTAAAAGCCCACTTTTTCAAGGTTGCTTTTAACTCCTAACCCCCACTTGCTTGTAAAGCACCCCCTACTTGTCCTGTTTATCTGTTTGATTAGATTGTAAGCTCTACTGAGCAGGGTCTGTCTCTTGAATGTTTAAATGTAAAATGCTGCATATGTTTGGCAGTGCTACAGAAATGATAAGTACAGTAGTAGTTTATAAAAGTCTAAAACGTGAACAGAGCTTCTAAAATCACCACAGTCTCCTGGTCTCACAAGATACTCCTGCAAATCATTGCAAAACCTTTGTTATTTCAAAATCATTGAATACTTTTGCATCACTTTCAAATTTTACCACCTCACTTGTCACTTCACTAATTATCTTTTGCCATGAGGAAAATTGACTATCTAGGTCCTACTCTGCTTTTTATCTTCTAGCCAGTTTGCAAGCCACACAAGGGCATTGTCTTCTTGTTTATGATTTCAAAATTTCTTAAGGAGTCTCTCCTGAGAAACTTTATTAAATGCCTTCTGAAAATTCAAATACATTGTATCAACCAGCTCATCATTATCTACTAATTTATATCTTCAAAAATATCTAAGTAATTGCCTTGCTCAACCCCTGCTAATTCATTCCTATTAAGCTGTGTAAAAGTGTATGGTCAGTAATTTTGTTTTCAGTGTAATTCAACCATTTTACCATTAGGTTCAACAGTCCATAGTTTCCTGGGGAACATCTAGAGCACATTACAAAAGAAGGTGTTCTATTGAGCACCCTCCAATCCATATGCACAGGAAAAGTTTGTGAAATGACTCCTTGAGGTTTATAGAGCAGGAAAACACCTAATTTTGCCTATTTTATAAAGAAATATTTCCACCGTCTCAGAATGATAAGGTCTCTTGCTAAACTGCTTGATCCCTCATCGTTGAACACACTAATTCACTCTTTGGTTATTTCCTGCATAGATTATTGTAATGCCCTCTATAAGGGCATTACCCAAAAAGGAAATAAGACGTCTTCAGATAATACAGAATACTGCTATTAAGATCATTTACGGCGCAAAGAAGTATGACCATGTCTCTCCCCTTCTAATCGACGCTCATTGGCTGCCTGTCGAGCACAGAATTAGTTTACTGTTAACCCTTACTACTCGTCCAATAGCCAACCCGAATTCATCGATAGACTCCTTATTCCATATCAACCTGCTAAATTGCTCCGATCTACGTCACAAAATCTTCTTGTTGTACCATCTTTGAAACTAATCAATACGCTGAGATCTAATAACTTTGCCGTCACTGCACCTTCCCTATGGAATTCATTGCCCAATCACTTACGAGCAGAAATCTCGAAAAAGCAGTTTAAAGCAAAACTCAAAACATTTTTATTTGAGGATGCTTTTGGATAAAACTGTCCTTTTTAGTACTAAATCAGCAATAGTCCCTTTCCCCACCTATTGTTTTAACCCTTAAGTGTGCTTTATTATATTTATTGTAATTCAACCCTACTTCCCAAATTATGTGTGTCCTATGCTAAAAGTCTACTAACCTAGTATAGTACTGTATAATATTTTAACACCAATTTTTATTTGTGTTTTAAAAGCTTTCTTTTATTAAGGCTGTACACCGCTTAGAAATTTTAATTAGCGGTATAAAAAATGTTTTAATAAACTTGAAACTTGACATCTCGGGGTATGTCTGCTAAAGAGCATTAAGCGCCTATTATCTGGTTAATGCTGGTTTAACATGTGCAGTAAGGGCCTGATTCTATAAACAGCATCAGATGGAGCTGCTCCATGCAGTTGTTAATCAACTACTAGTCATCCTTTATAGAATCACGCCTAGCGGCACCTAAGTGGATATAGAAGTTGCTAGGCATCCTAGAGGTAGGCGCTGGTAAATTAGGCCAGGTTTTACCAGGGCCTAACTGCATCACCTAAGTCAACCATGCCTATTCCCCACCCCTAACCATGCCTATTTTTCATGTAGGTGTGGTTAGGTGTCAGAAGGTGCCTCAGCTTAGGTATCACTAGGCATCACGTGCTTTCTGAGGTGATGAAATCATTTAGGGCTCCTTTTATCAAGCCGCTAGCAAGGTTAACGCGCGCAACGTTTCATCACGCGTTTACCCCCACGCTGGCCTAAAAACTACCGCCTGCTCAAGGGAGGTGGTAGCGGCTAGCGCAGCTGGCGGTTTAGCGCCCGTTATTACTCGCATTAAACTGCTAGTGCGGCTTGATAAAAGGAGCCCTTAGTTTTTCTGCTACTATCTTATCCTCCCTTAGAATTCCTTTTACTCCTTGGTAGTCCAATGGTCCAACTGCCTTCCTCATATTCATTTTCCTTCCGATGTATTTGAAAAAGTTTTAGTATTAGTTCTTACCTCTACACAGCAAGTTTCTTTCATTATTTCTTTACTTTTAACTTTTCTAGACTTATCCTTACTTTCTTCATTAGGATCTGCTTTCCATTTTCTGAAAGATGCCCTTTGGTCTGTTATCGCTTTTTCTATCTCACCATTAAAACATACTGGCTTCGTTTGACCTTTTCTAATGAATTGAATACGTATTTTATTTTGACCAACAAAATGGCCTTTTAAATAATGTGTTCACCTTAAGCAGTTTTTAGTGTCAAAAGTTTGAATCTTTTAATGTTTTGGACTTTCTTTGTTTTATCATAGCCTCCCTTTTTAAAATTATATGCTATAAAAAAAAAATTCCAGTTGGCCCAGGCGCCTAAGGCCCCACCTATGGGTGGGGCTTGAGCCACACTGGGCCAATCAGGCCCTAAGGCATGTCCGTCCATCCAACTTTTGCAAGGTAAAGGAGGGGTGTTGTGGGTGGGCTGTCGCGGGATCAGTGGGGGGTGTCGCAGGTCAACGGGGGTGGTGGTGGTTTGGGGGGCCGATCAGGGGCTCGGGGGGGGCGGTCGTGGGGGGGCTGTGTCAGGGTAGGAGGACCTGGGATCCCTCATGCCCATATCTTAGTGTGGGTGGGGGACAGGGGGGGTCACTAGGCAGAAGGAGTTGGGATCCCTCCTGCCCGGGTCTTGTCATGGGGGGGGTCGAGGCAGGAGGGGTTGAGCTCCCTCCTGCCTGATCCGATCGAGGGGGGGGTGGATTGCGGAAGGAGAGATTGGCGATCCAAAGTGCCGCACAGATTATCTAGGCAGAGCAGAGGGGCAGCCTAGTGGTCAGTGCAGAGGGCTTCACATAGCATAAGCATAACATAAAAATACACTTATATACCACTGTACCTTTCAGTTCAAAGTGGTTCATAAAGTAAGAAAGTTATACAAGCATAACAGATTATAAACTCATTTTTTAAATTTATCAAATACGTCCTCAATGCCTTTCTAAAAACTTGATAAGAACTAAAATCCTGTCTGACCAAAATTCATTTCCCATAATGCAACCTAATAGGCTAAAATTCTTTGAAAATAAATTGCTTATAGACGCAACCTTTAACTAAAGGAAATACAAATGTAGTAAGCTCGCGTAGTGTTAATTTTCTATCAGTGAAAATGAAGTGATCAATGAAATAATTTGGCAGAAGGCCTGATAACATTTTAAAGCAAAAGCATCCCAATTTAAAGAATATCTGTGCCTCGACTGGAAGCCAGTGCAACATCCGGTAGTACTTTGTCACATGCAACTGCAGCACTGAATATCCAGATTCAACAGTGACCTGCACTGCCATCTAAATAACAGCAAAATTCGATTCACTATCTGGATAGCTAGCCAGAAAAAGTAATAACCTGCTCCTTCCCCACCCCTCCTGTTGCACATGCATGTGCCGCTTCCCTTCCCCCCCTTTACCTCTGTAACATTCCTGGCGCGAGCAGCTACCCCTAAGCTGCTGTCGCACCAATGTCGGCTCTTCCTCTGATGTCATTTCCTAGGTGCAGATCCAGGAAGTGATGTTAGAGGAAGAGGCGACGCTGGTGCAACAGCAGGTTGAGGGTTGCTTCTCGTGCCAGTAACTTTACAGAGGTACGGGGAAGAGAAGTGGCATGCAGGCGCGGCAATAGGGGACGGTGATGGAGCAGGGAGGGGAGGAGAGGAGGACGGGTGCCTGTGTCCTCACCAAGATGGCGCCCTGGGTGGACACTCCCCCTTACTACGCCACTGGCTATAACAGACTTTCTGCTGTCCTAACTTTATCCAGATAGTTATACAATTTGTGGACTGAATATCACTAACCAAGTGCTTAGTGCCAACTCTATAATGGCTTCTTGGCATTAAGATTCCATAATTCAGCACTGGCATGAAAAAGTTAAGTGCCAATTATTCCAAGTAAATGACAGTTGTACTCTTACCAGAGTTTCAAGGCGCCTAGTGGTGCCTAAAAAAAATTAGTGCTGGAATCACACCTCCATAGGCACTATAGGCCACCTTATACCACTGTGAGTGTGGATAACACCAGAAGAGGCTAGGCGGCATAAAGTGCCTACGTAGACCTGATTCATGACAAAGATAGGTGCTGGAAATGTAGGAATGGAAAACCTTAGCCTACATTTCTGGTGCCTCTTTCCCAGAAGGGTGATTTTCTCCTTAGCACCATTGCGTGATTGACACGCAATCAGCGGCCACTTTTTAGGTGGTGGCCGATATAGGCGCCCTACAGAGAATCCGGGCCTTAGTGCTCTTTCTTTTTTGTGCCAATTTTTCAGCACCTTATACAGTACTAAGTCCAGAGGGAGGAGGGAGTGTATGCATTGGTGTGTCATTCTCTTCTGCTATCCTGCTAGTGGTTGGCATACCCCAGGGTTCTGTATAAGGATCTCTTCTTTTCTCTCTCTACACTTCATCCCTCGGTGCCCTGATCTCCTCCCATGGCTTCCATTATCACCTACAGTATATGCTGATGACTCTCAGATCTACCTCTCTACCATCTCTACCTCTCTACCATCTATCTCTTTACCATCTTCCTCTCTACCTCTCTACTTTTCTATCATCTACCTATCTACTTCTCTACCATCTCTACCTCTCTACCATCTACCTCTCTACCATCTCTACCTCTCTACCTATCTACCAAAATTTTACCTAAAGTCTAAGAAAAAGTCTCTAGCATCTTCCTCTCTACCTCTCAACCATCTACCTCTCTACCTATCTATCATCTACCTCTCTACCATATCTACCATCTACCTCTCTACCATCTCTAACATCTACCTCTCTACCATCTCTACCATCTACCTATCTACCTCTCTACCATCTCTACCTCTCTACCTATCAACCAAAATTTCACCTAAAGTCCAAGAAAAAGTCTCAGCCTGTTTGGCTGACACTGTTGCCTGGATAACCTGCCGTCATCTGAAACTATACATCTCTGGCTGGGCATAAAAGAACTGAGAACACAGATAAGTGCTGTTTCAGTGTATGTAAAATTGAAATTTATAATAATACTTAAATAAAACACATACAAATAAAATGTATAAATGAAATGTATAAGCAAAACATATAAAATTGGGTCAATGAGGAGTGTTAAGTAGCAATTAAAACTTTAAAATTGTTACCTAAGCTGTGCACATATTTCCGCTGATTAAAGTGATCAAGAAATGGAAAGAACATCTGATGTCCTAAACAGAAGATTTTATTGGTTATATTAAAAATATATACCTAGCTTCACATTTACAGTTGGTGTATTTGATGAGTGAGCAACTCGTATTAATAATCCAGTAGCCGGATAATGATTTCCTAGGACTTCATAGAAAAAACATTAGATAGCACTGGGGAGAGCAGTGTCAGGAAACTTGGCAATTTTGTCCTCTTCTGCTTTTGCTTGCCTCCAGTGTACTCGTGTGGATTGCCCATGGAGAGTACTTTTCTGCTCTCTTCTTCAGTCTTGTGCTCTGATCAGCTTTTTAGGACACATCTGCAGCATACTGAAACTTATTTGTCTGGCAGCCTCAAATGACTGTGCATCCTTTTTTGTTATTCAGAAAATGTGTTATATTTTGGCACATGCACTTAACAGCTGTGATCGGGAGTAATAATATAAGTGGCACTGATGTGGCATAGTATGTCTCTTGTGAAGATGGAATTTCTGCACAAAAGATGAAAGTTACAGCATTATAAAGGTTACCTAAATCCATCTGTGCCTGGCACCTGAGACCTAACATGCAAATTGGAAAAATGCCATTCATTGGCACATGCAAAAGATGAGACACCATCAGCTGTGAAAGTTAAAGGAAAAAATATTGAGTACTCAGTATAACAAAGCTTTATTAAGAGTGCTAAATATAGTATGCTATATTCAGGAACTTAAACAAATAACACACTGCCAGCACAACACAGATGATAAAAATTGGTTTCTGTATAGCAGAGAATGACACGGGGACAAATTTGTCCCCATCCCGTCGACGCAAGTTTTGTCGCTGTCCCTGTCCCTGCCCCATTCCTGTAAGCTCTGCCTTAACCACACAAGCCTCGAACACGTATGGTTTTGAAATGCTTGAGGCTCGTGCAGATGAGGACCGAGCTTGCAGGGATGGGGCAGGGATAGGAAAAGAACTCGCCAGGATGGGAAAATGAGTTCCCGTGGGGATGGGGAAAAATCGATCCCCTTGTCATTCTCTACTGTATTGCATGGTGAATTCCACTGTCTAAGTGTATCAGGGCCACATCTATACTCATGGGTAGACATTTCGTCCCTCTGTAATAGTAACTGTATTTGTAGGGATGTATATTTGGTTTATTTTGGCTCCTCAAGTGCATGCCAAATCTATTTGGTTTATATTAACCTACAAATTTATGTTTGTAAAATTGAATTCTCTGCTTTAGTGTGTTTTAATGAGCTTTGAAAATGTCATTAGTTAAAAAATATGAAATTAACTGAAAAGAATTAACAAAATTTGGGAAAGCTCCTAAAACAATCTTAACTAAAACAAAAATATTTTCTAATCACATAGGGGGTAATTTTATAAATTAATAAAAAAAACATAGTACTACTATTTAATATTTCTATAGTGCTGAAAGGTGCATACAGCGCTGTACATTTGACATATAATAGACAAATACAAATAATGGGCATTGAGCTTTAACATAACATATAATTAAAAAAGCAACATTAAATCAGAAATTAAAAGGTACATAATTGAAACGAAAATACATCTAAAACCCCCTAAATCGGCACTTGGACGATCAAAAAGCCCAAGTATTGATAATCAAATCGGGTTTTAGACATATCTAGAGGCACTTTAGGCCTTTTTACTGCCGCTGTGCACCCATAGTGAAAAGGGGCATTTTTGGAGGAGTGGTTAGGGCGGGAGGTGGGCAGGATGTTGGCCGACCAAACTTATTCATCCAGCAGCGATAATCGAAAGTTTGATGAGTTTGCCTGGACAGAACTTATATGTTTTGATTTAGATGAAGTCAAAACAGACTTAAAGATCTCAATATGTATACTTTAGAGGAAAGGTGGGAGAGGGGAGATATGATAGAGAGGTTTAAATAACTATGTGGCGTAAATGCACATGAGTCAAGTATTTCATTTGAAATGAAGCTCTGGAACAAGAGGGCATAGGATGAAGTTAAGAGGTGATAGGCTCAGGAGTAATCTAAGAAAATACTTTATTACAAAAAGGGTAGTAGATGCATGGAACACTCTCTCTCTGTTGCGACAGAGACTGTGTTTGAATTCAAGAAAGCTTGGGATGGGCAAGTGGGATCTCTTAGAGAGAGGAAGAGATAATGGTTACTGCGGATGGGTAGACTAGATGGACCATATGACCTTTCTCTGCCATCATGTTTCTATGTTTCTAAAACTGGAAGTGACATCATTCACTGACCCTCTGACAGCATAGACCCAGAATCAAGACTTGAAGTCTGATTTGGCGGTATAATAAGATTTTAATAAACTTGAAACTTGAAGACTCTTTTGAGTCCCAATGATACTCTGGCTCACAGTACCCTGCTCAGATGTTTCAAATGTGCCCATACTGTGTTAAAAAAATGTTAAATATTTTTTGTCTGAGGGGGTGGAGAGTGCGTAATAATTGGCTACCACAGGATTATTATGAGGGTTTTTTACTAAGGCGTGCTAGCCAATTTAGCACATACTAAATATTAGTGTGCGCTAAATGCTAAAGTGCCGATTAAATTCTATGGACACGTTAGCATTTAGTGCACATTAAATCGGCTAGCATGCCTTCGTAAAAGACCCCCATGAAAATAAGACCTGCCCCGAAAATAAGTCCTAGCAGGATTTTCAGGGTAGGTCTTAATATAAATCCTACCCCAAAAATAAGCCCGGGATTCATCAGCAGTTCCCCTTCCCTCCCTCCCATCCCTTGTGCAGCAGAACCATTGAGCGAGCACTGCCCCCCCCTAACACCTGCCTCCGCCATGCAGCTGAACCCCCATCCTTCTCTCCCTCCCATCCGAACCCCGACGACCGCGAGCGAGCCCTAGTACATACCTCCCTAAGCAGCATCGGGCCGGCAGCAATCTAAACAGGCTGCTTCGGCCTTGTCCACCCTTGAATTCAGTCTGCTATGTTACTGATTACATCATCAAGTTGGGCAAGGGTCCTGCTGCATAAGGGATGGGAGGGAAGGATAGATGCTGCACATGTGGGGGAGAAAAAGGAAAGAGGAAGAATTGGTTTGAAGGAAAGTAAGGTAGAGATGATCGTGTACATACTCCGAAAATAAGACCTAGTGCATCTTATTTTCGGGGAAACACGGTATCTGCAGAATAGTTGGTGGTAAGTGTTCGTGTGATAATTTCCTTTAATGGCTGCATATTAATGGTATACTAATAAACTGTGAGCCCGCTGGGATAGTCTGTGATGTATTTCAATCATATTAGTATTGTAAACCACTTAATACTTATGTGCAAGTGGTATATCAAATTTAATAAATTAAATCAAATCAAGCAGATCCTCTTCGCTCCACCTCTCTACTAATCTCTCCCTGTATCATAGTATTTTTTTTTTTTTAAATTGTGAAGCTATGTGCAAACATAGCTGAAAATAAACTTGATTTAACATTCTGTTTCCTAGTTTCAACCTTTGATATGTATTACAGCCATAATAAATTTGAAGGAAAGCTCTTTTACTTGTATATGCTTAGAAAAGTTATGCACATACTTCCATTCTACTCCATTTCTTCTTAAAATTGAACTTCTATATATTTGTTTATTAAAACATTACTACTCCCAATAGATCAATAGAGAGCATAATTTTCTTCTTAACGATATCAGAACATTCATAGTTGGGGGGAAAAAAAAAAAGCATAAATAAGCAAGAAAATATCAAGAAAAATGTGACTGGGAAGGTGTTTATAATGCTTCCACTGTGTTATTCTAATTAGATCCTACGTTTGATAAGAATGCTACTGAGTTTACTATAGGTTTAAGCATAGTATTTCCAGCTTCAGAGAGAGGGTAGAACAATAACTCCATGCTGTTAATATACAGGTTATTAGAACAAAAATTCATACTCGGTCATAAATCACCAGATGTGTAGACTGCAGTAATGCCCAATGCACCAAAACAAGCAGCGTGACTCCATTAAATGTCTAAAATGAATGGAAGGTGTTAAAAAAGGGGGATATTAGCAAAATAAATTGTGGTTTTCTCAACGATGCAGGCTTCTCCACAAATAAACTCATAAAAGGGAATATATTTTAAGCTATTGAACAGTAACAGTAATTGCTATAGCAGCACTTTTTTTCCCCTCTAGAGCCATGCCTAAAGTATTAAGAGCTGAAGGGACAAGAAAAAAAAAGAATTTAAGAGTACATTTTCAAGCCCTTAAGCTGTATCCGAGGCTACCCAGATTTTTTTTTTTTTTGTCTTTTTAATCTTGAGATGGATAACCTGGACATACAGGCCTCACTTGTGTATGCTGGACACTACAGACATTTTAACACATATTTTCCCACAGCCTAAAACAGCCTTCCTTTACAAGCTAAGCAGATGGAACAGCCTGGACTTTGCTATCTTTGAACATATGTATCCTTTGAAATGCTAACCCAGCTGACCTCTGCTACAAAGTTTTTGTCTCCATTCCCTGCTGGGAGGATACTTCTCCAAGGTTCT
Organism: Geotrypetes seraphini; assembly: GCF_902459505.1. NCBI lineage: Eukaryota > Metazoa > Chordata > Amphibia > Gymnophiona > Dermophiidae > Geotrypetes > Geotrypetes seraphini. Next base: position 549,859,826 of record NC_047084.1, read on the forward strand.
GCTGAGCTGTTATCAGTGCTGTATGACTTCACAGATACAAGGCACCCTGGAAAGCCATAAACCATTTATAATGAGCAACATCCTCTGCAGAAGACGTAGGCGACTGATACCAAGACAGAACTTTAAAAAAAAAAAACATGCTGGACATTTGCCTATGGGAACCAGGTGCAGCTGGGCTGCTGGAAGGTCACCCTTGCATCTTTGTTTCAACTTTCAGCATACAGGGACACCATCCTGAACCACAAATCAGCCTCAGCAAGGTGATAAGGATTCCAGACATGTAAGAAGAAGTTCATGAAGTGCCCTCTGTTTCTGGACTGCTCGGGCCCCTCTCATGGGGAGGAAGTGAGAGAGGCATGGACTGAGAAGAGGAATAGTTAGGTATACATTTTTTGTACCAATAGGGGGATCACATGACCAGAATTCAGGGATGTACTTTTTGGAACAAAGGAAGAATTTCTCTGTATAAAAAACACTTGCATCACTGGTAGAGCCAGAGAGGAAAATTCACTTGGGTATGACAGCAGGGACATGCTAGCCCCCTGCTAGGCATATGGGTGCAAGTTCTTCTCTCCATTGCATATTCTGAACTGACAATATATTTTTGTTTCTGCTATGCATTTGCTGCTGTAATTTTATAAGTTTTTATACTAACAATAAACAAATATTGTCTGTTTTGGAAGATACAATGCCATAAGAACATAAGAAGTTGCCTCCGCTGAGGCAGACCAGAGGACCATCTTGCCCAGCGGTCCGCACCCGCGGCAGCCCATCAAGCCTAATTGCCCGAACAGTACCCCTGTCTAATTTTTCTACTGCCTCTAATCCTCTCCCTATAACTTACCTCTACTCCTATCCCTATAACTTACCTCTAAACCTATCTGTACCCCTCAATCCCTTTGTCCTCCAGGTACCTATCCAAACCTTCTTTGAAGCCCTGTAGCGTGCTCCTGCTTATCACATCCTCCGGTAGCGTGTTCCATGTATTCACCACCCTCTGGGTGAAAAAGAACTTCCTGGCGTTTGTTCTAAACCTTCCCCCCTTCAATTTCTCTGAGTGTCCCCTTGTACTTGTGGTTCCCCTATAATTTAAAAAATCTGTCCCTGTCTACTCTTTCTATACCCTTCATGATCTTGAAGGTTTCTATCATGTCCCCTCTAAGTCTCCGCTTTTCCAGGGAGAAAAGCCCCAGCTTTTTCAGTCTGTCAGTATATGAGAGTTCCTCCATACCCTTTATTAGCTTAGTTGCTCTTCTCTGGACTCTCTCAAGTACCGCCATGTCTTTCTTGAGGTACGGCGACCAGTACTGGACGCAGTACTCCAGGTGCGGGTGCACCATTGCACGGTACAGTGGCAGGATGACTTCCTTCGTCCTGGACGTGATACCCTTCTTAATGATGCCCAACATTTTGTTTGCCTTCCTTGAGGCTGTGGCGCACTGTGCCGACGCCTTCAATGATGTGTCTATCATCACTCCCAGGTCTCTTTCAAGGTTACTCACCCCTAGCGGTGATCCCCCCATTTTGTAAGTAAACATCGGGTTCTTTTTCCCTACATGCATGACCTTGCATTTCCCTATGTTAAAGCTCATTTGCCACTTTTTGGCCCACTCCTCCAGCGCTGTCAGGTCTTTTTGGAGATCTTTGCAGTCCTCCGTGTTTTCAACCCTGCTGTATAGTTTGGTGTCATCCGCAAATTTAATAACTTCACATTTTGTTCCTGCCTCCAGGTCGTCTCGTAGTTATTCCAATGAGGTAAACAAAGCAGCCTTTACTTCAATCTAAAGAACAATATTATAAATCAAACCAGCTAAGCAAAAAAAAGTAGCAATAGTACCACAAAATGCTCCATCTTTGTTTTACTTGTTTTTTCTTTCTACACCACATACAGAAAACTTCAGTTCTGCGAGAATGGCAAAAAAAAAAAAAAAAGTCTGGTTTGCAAGAAAATCAAATTCTGCAAATGAATCTGTTTCTTGGATCAAACTGATGAAAATCTACAGGATTTGAAGGATATTTGTCATGGAATCCCTGACAGTCAGATCCATTAGTGGCACTTTAGGACTCAAATTCACCATCCCGACTCTGTACTAGGTGTTAATAGGTCTTCCCATATCAATCAAATTATCATTCCTTCTGTCATCCTTACAATAAAGTCCACAGTAATCACTCACAATTAGCTTTGGTCATTCTAATTGATAACAAAATTCACAGTTATATGGCATAGACCTCCTTAGAAGCTAGTAATGCTGAATTAAGGAGATGGAATAGCAGTCATATTCAACATTTTCTTGACTCAGTTCAGTGATAATGTTCTAAAACTACTTCACAGGCTTCCAAAGGCTGAGTCCATCTGGTCTTGACTAGTTCACTAAACCAAAACAATTGGTAAGACCCTTAGCTCCCAACAAGAATGACTCCTGCAGTTTAAATTTAGCAAAGATTAAATAATACTAATAATAATAATGGGATTTCAGTACGGGCTCAGCAAACCCTTCAAATCATAATTAATAATCTAATATAATAAAATGGTAGGCCGCGCATGCGCACTAAAAAAAACGTGTTCCCTGAGCTGTCGCGAAAATACGACTGCGCATGCGCGGCCCCGGCGGCGGCTTTCAAATTTAAAAAAAAAAAATTACACAGCTGCGAGACAGGAGCTGCGGCGGCGGCGACTTTCAACGACAAAGAAGCTGCAGCTCGGGAAGTCGGGGCCTCCCCCGCCATGTACAACCCGCTCCCTCTCCTGCAGCTCAGGCACCACAGAAGCTGTGAAAACGCACAACCCGGTCCCCGCGTCTGCCTACCCTTCCCCCCAACACAGCGCATTTGCCCCCCCCTCTCAGAGAGTCCTTTGCCGCTCACCACCCTTCCCTTGCCGCTGACCCGACTACCTACCCGGCGATTTAAGCAGCAGTCTTCACATGCTGCTTCAGGCACTTCTACTGCCCTGATTTGCTCTGCCGCGTCTCTGATGATGTCATCAGGGACGTGCCAGAGTAAATCAGGGCAGTAGAAGAACCCGAAGCAGCGTGTGAAGACTGCTGCACAGGCTGCTTGAATGGGAGCAGGAAGAGGTGATGATGGACAGGGGGGGAAAAAGGAATGGAGGCCTATTGTTGGACAGGGGGAGCAGGAAGAGGTGCTGATGGACGGTGGGGGGGGGGGGAAATGAAGGGAGGCCTACTGCTGGACAGAGGGAGCAGGAAGAGGTACTGATGGACAGGGGGGGAGGTAAAACAAAGGGAGAAGGACTGCTGCTGGATAAGGGGAGCTTGAATGGGTGGTGGTGGACAGGGGGGGAAAATAAAGGGAGGCCTAATGCTGGACAGGGGGAGCAGAAAGAGGTGCTGATGGACAGGGGGAAAAAATGAAGGGAGGCCTACTGCTGGACAGGGGGAGCAGGAAGAGATGCTGATGGACGGGGGTGGGGGGTGGAAATGAAGGGAGACCTACTGCTGGACAGAGGGAGCAGGAAGAGGTGATGATGGACAGGGGGGAGGTAAAACAAAGGGAGAAGGGCTGCTGCTGGATAAGGGGAGCAGTGAAGGGGTGGTGGTGGACACAGGGGAGGTAAAAAAAAGGGAGAATGGACAGGAAAAAGTGGCTAAGGAGACAGAGAGAGAAAGAAATAAAGACAGACACACACATATATTCTAGCACCCAAGGGAGGAAAATGCTGCACAGGGAAGTAGGGAGGGGGGAAATGCTGATGCACAAGGAAATGGAGGAGGAGGGAATGCTGAAATGGCTACTGTACAGGAAAGTAGACAAGGGGAGATAAATGCTGCATAGGGGGCAGAAAAAGAGACAAATAGAAAGAAAGACAAATAATAGGAGGGAGGGAGACAGAAAGAAAAGAAGAAAGACACAAGGGCAGGGAGTGAGACAGAAAGAAAGAAAGACAGACATACATATATTCTAGCACCCATTAATGTAACGGGCTTAAAGACTAGTAATAATAATAATAACTTTATTCTTATATCCCGCCTGTAATCTTGCGACTTCTAGGCTAATTAGCCCTGGGCAAGTGTTCAGCAATTCACGCCTAACTTCTGAACATACTCCATTGTGGTTATGCTCTCTGTAGGGTGGAATTATTGTTATTTATTTGGTTACTTTAATAGTTTTATATAGATCTTATTTACTGTGATCCACCTTGAGCTTTTTTTGATTAAAGCAGAACAGAAATGTTTAAATTAGCTTAGTTTAGAACAGGGGTGTCCAACCTGTGGCCCCGTGAAGTATTTTGTGTGGCCCTGGTTGAAGGCGATGCAGTGTTGTCCTCTGCAGCCCCCAGGTGTTTACCGTCTTGCCGGCTCCCTCCTTTGTCTTGCTGCAGCGTTTGCGCATTTGTGCGGCCCCAGAAACATTTTTTTCGGCCAATGCAGCCCAGGGAAGCCAAAAGATTGGACACCCCTGGTTAGAACAAGGCAATCAAATCAAACCTGAGCAGACTGACTGGACAATACCATTGTAGCCCTGTTGCACTCCTGTGGTCCATTACCATCACTATTGGCCAATCCTTTCTGCAATGCCTCAGGCCATGGATTATTTTCTTTTGGCGACTGTGACATCAAACTTTCCCTTCTGTTTTTTACAAGAAACCCCAATGCCTGCCTCCCCCTTGCTCCTTCCCGATAAAAGTATGGATGGTGCTGTTTGCTGCATAATTAAACAAATATACGGCTTTCAGATCCTCAAAGGGCATATGTGACCTGCTGAGTGCAAAATTACCAAAAGTGGGGTATCTGAGCTAAATATTTAAACCATAAGATAGAAGGATATCAATCACATAAGCCTGTAACTAATTACCACCACCCCCTCCCACCACTAAAACCACTCACTGTGCTTCCAAGTAGCATGAGCTAAATGCCGAGCCTCCCATAGGGATAGAATGGGTGGCTCAGCATTTAGCTTGTGCTGCTTGACAGTTCAGCTTGATAAAGGGGTGGGGGGGAGTACATCTTTAAACAGAAATGTTTATCAATAAAAAAGTGCATTTTTTGGAAAAACACATTTTAAAAATAGCACATTTAAAAACACTTAGGGCCAGATGCACAAAGTGCAGACACTGTGGTAGAAAATTATCTACCTCAGTAGGAAAAAAAAAAGTGTTCCCTGTGAATTTGCGGTTCGCAAATCACGGTCTCACTCATTCGCGGTCTGCTCTGACCGCCTCTTCCTGTAGTAAAGTCAGGCTACACCAATCAGAAGCTGTGTGTCAAAGCAGCTCCTGATTGGTGGAGCCCAACTTTACTACACGAAGAGGTGGTCGGAGCAGACCACGAGTGATTTTCTTCACCCACCGGCGCTCCATCTGCCCTCTCCTGCCTCCCCTGCCTTCTGACTGGCAAAAAACATCATTCACGGTTTTTCAAAATTTGCTGGGTTTTCTGGAATGGAACCCCTGCAGATTTTGGGGGAGTACTGTACATTTCATCTACTTTTCCTACAGTGACTTTAACCCCTTTGAAAATAATTCTTCCATTTGACCTTCAAAGCAGGAAGTCTCTGCTTCACTTGAAAACCGCTGTCCAGGGAGAGATTTCTTTAAAACCTGGAACAATAAATAATCCGAGGGAGCCAGGACAGGATTGTATGGTAGATGGCAGTGGTGTAGTAAGGGGGGTAGGGGGAGGGGTGGTTCACGCCAGGCGCTGTCTTGGTGAGGGTGAAGGCACCCATCCTCTTTCTCCACTCCACCCTCCCCACTATCATGCGCGCCACTTCCCTTCTCCCGTACCTCTGTAACATTCCTGGCACGAGCAGCAACCCACAACCTAGATGTCTTTAATCTGTCCATCTTACAGTACTCTCCTGATATTCCGTACCAGGAACCTCCACGAATTAAAAAAAAAAACCCACGAATACGGTTTTTCGCCTGTCAAAAGGCAGGAGAGGGCAGCTGGAATGCCGGCAAATGAAGAAAATCACATACGGTATGCTCCGACCGCCTCTTCCTGTTACTAAAGGCTACACCAATCAGGAGCTGCTTTGACATGCATCTCTCCCTGCTTTGACATGACAGCTCTCCCTCCCTCTCCACCCCAATTCTTCATCTTTCCTTTCTCTCCCCCACATGTGCAGCATCTTTCCTCCCCTCCCTCCCATCCCCCTGTGCAGCAGAAGTTTGCCCAGCTTCTATCTATCCTTACCTCCCTCCTATCCCTTGTGCAGCAGAACTCTTCCCCGCTCCCACTGTGCTGCCGAACCCCTGCTGACCCTCCATCCTCCCCTCCCCGCCGACCACAAGCAGTAACGCGGCAGAGTGAAATCCCCAGTGGTCAAGGCCAAGCAGCCTGTTTAGAGTGCTGTCGGCCTGATGCTGCTTCAGTTGAAAGTAGGGCTCGCTCGCGGTCAGCAGGGAGGGAAGGATGGAGGGACAGCAGGGGTTCAGCTGTATGGTGGGGGGGGGGGGCGGTGGCAGAGGTGACCAGGTTGAAGAGTTGCTGGTGAATCACAGGACTAGGGCTTATTTTTGGGGTAGGGCTTAACTATTAAGGCCTAACCTGAAAATGATGCTTGGGCTTATTTTCAGGGTAGGTCTTATTTTCATGGAAATACGGTAGCTTTAGATATCAAGGGGGTGGGGAGAGGTCAATGTCCAAATGAAAAATAGTAACCTTATATGAATGTAACATACTGAAGTTATCAATAATAATTAAACCTATGAATGATGGTTTTCATAGGAAAAAAAAATATCTAAAAACAAGAACTGCTTTTCTCTAAAGTTAGGGGTTTTTTTGTGACTGGGGTAGCAAATCTTTAATAATAAACTTGGAAACATGGTCTCTCAAACAACAAATCTGATTGTGTACCGAATTCTCATTCCTTGGGACAGACCCTAGGCAAACACTGAACACGGGGTTTACAGCACTTAAGCAGGTTTTTGGCAATTTTGTAGGTGCGTGCATAGATAATGTGAGTATTCTAATCATTTACCTACATATTCACACCTAAATGGTAGTGCCTTATGTATAGAATTAGCCCCTTGGCACCTGTCTTTTATAGAACTGCCTCCTTCTTTTTTAAAAGGTACTTCTGTAGATGCTGTTTCTTCAAAATTACATGATGTGGGAATTCAGTCACTCTCCAGCGGACAAATGAAGTCTTGGAGCTGTCTGCTTTTTCCAAACACTTATCCTAGACACACCCACCCAGTAACAAAGAAATAGATTTGCACCATACCATGCACTAATCATATAGCACATGAAGCCATCTCGGGACAATTTTGCCAAAGCAAAAACAAAGACAGAGTTCGGGATCTATAATCCTGGCCCAGAGACAATTTCTCTTAGACAGGAGAACAGAGGTCCCCCAGAGAGGTAGCGCTCTCCCAACACACAAGTGCACGTGTGTCAGCGAGGGCGAGACTACCCTTTTGCTGAAACTAGTTCAGTTTTTATAGGTTTCTCAGTCATGTAAAGAGTAGGAAAATGCATATTCATTACTTCACATAACCTTTTAGTGTAGCCAAGGTTAAATTATAAACCTTTTTTGGTTTTTGTTAATCTCTTTCATAAGTTTAGTGAAACTCTGGATTTCTCTGTTACTTACAGAACTTAAATTGGGCCTCCTTAATTGGAGGTCATACTTCTGCTGCATAGGAAGTATATTGTTCATCTCTCGGGGTCAAATGTCTAATCAAGGAAGAAAATCACAGAATGAAAAAGAACATAGAAATGAAAGGCTGAGAAGTTTGAGGGAGTCAGGCCAGATGAGCCCTAGTAAGGTAGTAGCAATTATTTATGTGTGAAAATTGCAGAAGTATACGATTGTTAAAGTCTGAAGATTCTAGAGAAAGGAAAAAGTTTTAACTTCAAAGGGAGAGAAGAGACTAAAGTGCCTATGTCTTTATTATAGCATAGGCTAATCTTGATAACTTTGTTTCTTTTCACAGTTTAATGCCTCTGCATTTCAGAGAACAATGCAGCAACATAACATAAAATCTACTTATAGACTGTATAGACTACAAAAGATTAAGTTATATCACAAATGAACTATTAAAGAAATTAGAAATCTAGAAAACAAATAAGTCTTTAGATGCCTTCTAAGATTCAAGCATGAAATGGATGCAGAGAATAGTTGCTTAAAATCTTTATCTATAAAGTGCTTAATCAAAGTACCAATGATGAGAAATAATGCCAGGGTAAAGTTCTGAGATCCTTTCCTCCCCTTGGCTTATTTCTTCACATTCCTGTATATGAATTTGGGAACAGAGGTCTTTATGACATTTGAGATTTCTCTTGATGTGGTGTTGCTTAAAATAGAAACAGGGAAAATGATATCAGATAAACACCGTCAAGTCAACCCAATCTGCCCATCCATAATATCCAAAATAAACAACTGCTAGGCTTTTAACCCAGATGGCCTGTTATGAAGGACAAGCACAGATTTAGTATATTAGACCTTTTGAGAATGGGGCTTGCATTATTTAATGTGCATTAAATTGTATTAACATACATTTGACTGGTTAACTCACAACGGTAAATGAGGTCCTAAATTTTCACAGCCATTACAGTTTCCCCCTTTCCAGCATGCAATATATAAAAATGACGATTGAAAAAGGGCTCAGAGCTGCAGTTTTTACTTTCTTCCTAGTAGCAGAAAGACGAGAGGCATTGATCTATTCTGCATGTATTGATGAAGTACAGAGCAGATAGGGAGCAGACCTGCTCTTGCATTGTATTTGATCTGCTTTCTTCCCAGTAACTATTATTTCTAAATGCTCCCTGCACCTCCCTCATGCCCAGTTCTTCTAGTCCCCTCATTTTGACCTCGCTTGTACATGACAGCCTCAGGGGACCATTTGTTTAAACCATCAGGAACCAAAATAGAGGGGTGGGGTTTTTTCCCCCATTTATTTTAAAGAAGAGGACTTACCTAGTTAGTGCTGAATTTTATCCAAGACTGCTTCCTTGATCAATTCAGGCACATTTTAAGAAATATATTCAAATGTATTTTACTCTAATTTATTAAATAATATAATAGTAGGGAATATTTTAAAATAATCTTTTTAACTCATAAAAGTTACAATACTGAAAAAGGAAGAATGATTGGGCTCTTCAGCTTGGAAAAGAGATGGCTGAGGGGAGATATGATTTAAGTCTACAAAATCCTGAGTGGAATAGAATGGGTACAAGTGGATTGATTTTTCACTCCATCAAAAATTACAAAGACTAGGGGACACTCGAAGTTACAGGGAAATACTTTTAAAACCAATAGGAGGAATTTTTTATTCACTCAGAAAATAGTTAAGCTCTGGAATGCATTATCAAAGGTTGTGGTAAGAGCGGATAGCATAGCTGGTTTTAAGAAAGATTTTGACAAGTTCTTGGAGGAAAAGTCCATAGTCTGTTATTGAGAAAGACATGGGAAAAGCAACTTCTTGCCCTGAATCGGTAGCATGGAATATTGCTACTTCTTGGGTTTTGACCAGGTATTAGTGACCTGGATTGGCCACCGTGAGAATGTGCTACTGGGCTTGATGGACCATTGGTCTGACCCAGTAAGGCTATTCTTTTGTTCTTTTAATGGCAATTATATTTCCTCAGCTTCAGATAATCAGCTTTTGCATAGTCAGAGCCAGTGAGAGAGAGACTGGTGAAGGTTTCATGACTTGAAACAATCTGGTATATATGACAGATGAATTATAAATACAGATTTGTTTGTACATTTTTCCATAAAATATTTATATTTCACAATGACTTATGAAGCTGTGCTATGCCAACTGGATATCATGAACAAAACCTACATGGGGATATGAAAAGCAGTACACCAGAAACAGCAGTATCTCAGGAAATAAGCAGATATGCAATATGCCAAAAAGCAGCATTGTCCTGTAAGCCTGTTAGGGATATGCATTCATTTGAAATGATATGACATATGTAAATGACAAGAGAAAATCTAAAATGTTAGATCCATTTCCACTGTTAATAATTACACAGGCTTTTTGAGCTGTTCTTGGGGTTATTTGGGGCACTGATTCAGAAAATTGCATTGGATAGACCACATCAGTTCTAGTTTCTTAGATATGGTTGAATTTATGGTTCTATTCTAATCGGTCACTCCACCAGGATGAAAGGAGAGTCCAAAGCCATCTCTTTAGTTTTGGAAAAGATAAATTACCAAGAACATCAATGGGCAATTTGTGTAGACTTGAAGATGGTTAAATTTCTTTTGGTCAACAAAGTAGCTACACAAAATATCTTTGCTTGTTATGCCTTTGGGATAGTAGAGCCAAACGTGAACATTGGGCAAAAAAAGATTGGCCTCCGAGGGAATATATGGCGGTTGGAGGACAAATGTAATCAATGAACATTTGGTAGCACAAGACAGAATCATACTGCCACCACTACATATAAAGCTAGGCCTGATGAAACAATTTGTAAAAGCTTTGAATAAAGACGGTTGGTTCATTGAATACATAGAGGGGCATGATCAAAAGATACGTCTAAGTCTGTTTTGGGCCTAAATCGCTAGTCACCCAAAGTTGGCAGTGTCTAAAGGCCATTCCCAAAAAATATATCCAAAATATTTCTTTTTTTTGAAACTCATCTAATTATATGTCCAGCCATTTGATCAGCCAGACTGCTAAGTTGTCTATCTTTATACTCCACTCATCCAAAAATTCATCCAAATCAAAAATGCCTAGAACAAGACCTTTTGGACATGGGAGGGGCCAGCAAAGTGATGGACTGGACACCCAGACATGGCAACACAGTAGTGGGGCACCTTACAGGGCACTGCTGCGAACTTCACAAAAAGGGTGCCATATAAACATCGCACCATAACTCCCCTATAGGTCATGGTGAGCCCCCTAAAACACTCCCAAAATCTACTAGACCCACCTGTCTACAACCCCAATAACCCCAGACTACTTAAACCACCTCTGTTCTGCTCTACTAAGTTTTCCTATGCCAGGTGCTGATGTTCTGGAGGCAGGCATGTATGATTTTTATGTGTGTGTGGGGGGAGGAAGGGGGGGTCAGTGATCACTAGGGGAGTGTGCAGGGATCTGTACTTTGTGTCTGTAGTGATTATCTGGTCACTTTGGCTACCTTCTGGGCAATTAGAACTGCTTTTACATTGCTTAAGTCACAACATACAGGTTCCGTCTAGGCAGCCTTCATTACACTTTTGGTTATACTTGCAGTATGACTAAGTCTAGGTCAGCCCACATCCCGCCCAGATCCCACCCTGACCACTCATCCTAAAATGCCCCTTTTAGCTCTGGGTGTAGAGCAGCACTGAAGAGGCCTAAGTTGTTTTCAAATACGTCTAAAACCCATTTCAGTTGGAGAGGGAATCAAGATGGCGACGGAGCTAGTCGCATAGCTCGAGGCTCTCTCTACACTGGGGATTTAAAGTACTTTGAAATATAGCTTCGTACCTTTTCAGTATGCCCAAACGCAGAGGGAAACAGAGAGGTGTTCTTCCTGCCTCTTCAGTCTCTTCGCTAACGCACCAGACAGCAATAACTTCGTTTGCTGTCCCGGTTGTTCAGGGCGCTCCGGCTTGTCGAGAGGGATTGATCTCGACTTCGGGAAGCGAGGTTTCGCTTAGCCCAATTGGTCCGGGAGCCCCCCCACGCCCTGGAAGAATGTCAGGTTCACCGGCGGCGTTGCAGGAAGTAGCGGGGACATCTTTTACTCCGCTTGCGCTGCCGGATTTACCTTTGACCCCGGAGGCAGTTTCAGTCTCGCTGGATCCTATACAACAATTGCCAGCGTTTGGGGGACTAGGAGCTCATGGAAGGTCAGCTAATGGAACAACTAAATTTGAACTGGATTCTATTACTTCACCGATGGTTCCTGTTTCTCTTCTGACCCCATTGAAGAAACCAATGGTGATTGATTTGGAGGCACTCTGGGAGGCTATTGAAAGCCTTCATAAGGTATGCTCCTATACTGTTACAACTATGCATACTTCCTCATTGCATTTGAAAGAGATTGAGGGGAAAATTCAACATCAAGACCAGAGACTAGATAAATTTGAGCAACAGGTCTCTGATTTACAAAAAAGTTTTGATTATCAAGTTAAAGACAAAGCAATGTTGTCTAGGAAGATTGAAAATCTGGAAAATGCCAATAGGAATTTAAATTTGAGATTAATTAATTTTCCAGTCACCAGACTACAATCACCTAAGGAACTTTTTCATCAATTCCTAACTTTAGTCTTAAAATTTTCTGAGACTTCACTGCCTCCCTTACAGAAAATATATTATCTAAATACTCCAAAATTAAAGACTCAGGACATAGAAAACCAACAGACTGAATTAGATATTACAAATTTATTGGAGTCTTCATCTCTTGAAATTTCTGAAAGGGCTACTTTGCTTGTGACCTTTGTCTTTTTACAAGACAAAGAAGCAGTTCTTCGTCTATTCTTTAGGGCTGAGAATGTTGAATTTTATGGTTCTAGAATAGCCGTATTTCCAGATGTTTCTAAATGGACGCAGTTGCGTCGGAAAAAATTTCTAATGTTACGTCAATCTGTGTTGGGATTAGGAGCTACCTTTCAGCTACGCTTTCCATGTAAATGTTGTATTACTTATCAAGCAAATAGATATGTTTTTTATGAACCTGATCAATTACAATTTTTCTTGGAGGGTAAAGCGGCTTCTGTATCCCCTCAGATGCCCACTGAAGTCACCAACCAGACCGAGTAATTAGTAACAACCGTTATGCTCTGTACTTATGATATGTATAATTTTTCTTATGTTAAAATCAGCTATCCCTGATTATTGTTTGTTTCTCTCTCCCATAGTAGTGGACTGTTAACATGGTAATATATATGTATACTTAATATTTTATTTCCAATTGGGAATTATTATGTTTCTTTATCAAAGAATTTCTTTTGATGTAAAATAAAGCTGAATAAATAAAAAAAAAACAAAAAAAAAAACAAAAAAAAACCCATTTCAGTTATCGGCACTTGGACGACTTGTCTTAATAATAATAATAATAACTTTATTTTTCTATACCGCCACAATCTTGCAACTTCTAGGTGGTTTACAATCAAGATAGCTGGACATTCAGCGAAATACAGTAAGCAGATATTCAGAGGAAATACAATACAATAATCATGAGAGCTGGACATTCAATGAAATACAATAAGCAGATATTCAGAGCAGATACAGTGAGCAGAGATTTTAAGAAAATAGAAATACAAATTGATGAGCAAGAGTTTAAGATGTACATTTTGGTGGGTGATGTCTGAGAGGTCCTGTTAGGAATGGGCCGCATGTTTTAGAAAATAACAACGAATAATTACGATAAAATAACAGTTTATAAGTATCACAGTGTCGTGAAATTCAAGTGGACTGAGGGGGGGGGGAAGATTTGGGAGAGTGGGTCAATTGTTTAGGTATTTCATCCAAGTGCCGATTTAGATGGGATTTGACATATTTCCGTTTCGATTATGAGCCCCATAGCGCATATGTTACCTGATCTTACCATGGAAAAACAGCCAACTTATAAATGACCCACATTTCATAGCATCAACGAATGTAATTGAATCATGTGCCTGGTCTTCATTTGTTTTTGTTGTGAAAAACTTTCTTGGCAACAAGGCGGCAGACAACTACACACAATTAGTAGAAAATATGCTCTTTTATTTCAACAGGCTTGGCTGTAGCATGGGTGTTAAAGTCCATTATCTGCACAGTCACTTAGATCGCTTTCCAGAGCAAGGCGAAAGATTTCAGTAAGTCAAAAAAAACAATGGAAGCCAGATATCACGGAAGATGGGAAGCACATATGATGGCAGACTATTGTTGAAATCTTAAGCGGGATTGTCCTGGCAGATCTCACTCTTGGAAGTCTTACAAAAGGAGCTTCTTGTGTCGAATGACTGGGAAGTTTGTATCAAACTTGTGCTTTTGGTATGAAATAAGTAGGTTTTCATTTTGTACACTTTTCTTTTTTTAATCTATTTCCTTCATGCTTAATAGATACATTAAAATATCCTGATTTTTTAATGGACGAGCAGAGTAAAGAGTGGTATATGGCACATGTTCTGTATCTCAAAGACTAGAGCTGATGGAAGAAAACTGATGTCATTTTTGAATCACCAGGTCAAATATACCCAGAAACAGGTCTAACATTTGAGGCACCAAAGTGAGTGTTGGCCAATGATTTGACATGAGCCTGCTTCAAACCAGGGGGAGAGAAGTGTTTGTCAGGAGAAATTATTCTGCTTCGTTGGAGTGACTCTGCTAGTCCATTTTTAGCTATTCTTGTATTTCCGGTACTCTAATTGGTCTAGTGAGAACTAGCCCAAGAGAAGCTTGGGTATTTCTCCCATGCTTCTGGGCCCATTCGCTGCTGGTTCAAACCTATTTTCTTGTCCATCTGTGCATTTGGTTTATGCTTTTGCCTTGCTTTAATCAAGGTCTTTGTTTTCAAAATCCTTGTTTTTCCTTTGGCACTGGATGCAATTCTTGGAGGTAGTGTGACATTAAAATTTACATTAAGAAATCCTAGTTCTCATCTTGTCAAGTAGCCGCCCACAACCTAAGAACTTTGTGACTGAATGAACCAGTCCAAGTAAAGGTACTTACAGATTGATTCAGTTACTTAAATAAAAGTTGATGAATAACTCAACTAAATTTGAATTCCCACAATACCTTAAAAAGAGCTACCAAGGTACCTATTTGTAGGTCCTGAAGGGAAACTTTTTGACCAGTTCTTGCTATCACAATGCATTATGGGACCTAAAGCATAATTTAAATGGGTAGAATCAGGGACTATAAATCCCATCTTTTGGATTGTTTCTTTTTTTTTTTTTTCTCCTTGTTGAACCTTTTACTTTCAATCCTCAATCCTAAAGTAAAATTCCCAATTACTACTAAATACTTGCCTATTCCACATATTGGTTATACAATTAGAAAATTTATTGGGACCAATGCAAGTGCTATTCTATAAGTTGAACTCCCTGGCATAGCAAGGTGGGAGACGCCCGGGACGGTGGTGCCCTCCTCACCTTCTTCTCCACCCCCTGCTCTTTCCCTTCCCCCATACATGTTTAGCTTCCCCAGCGCGAGCAGCATCTCTAATTTGCTGCCAGTGCCAACATCAGTTCTCCCTCTGATGTCACTTCCTAGTCAAAGGACCCGAAGTAACATCACAGGGAAGCACCGAGGTCGGCATGAGTAGGTTGGAACTGCTGTTCACGCAGGCAAAGAACTAGAGGTATGGTGAGGGAGAGTGAAGGCATGCGTGGTGGGGGAGGAGTGAGAAGGAGCAGGGAGGCAGAGAGGAGGAGAGGTGCCTGCACCCCCACCAAGATGGTGCCCGGGGCAGACCACCTCCCCCCATGGGAGTGGCTTTAGGTATCTGGCCAATCGGAGTCTTAGGCCACTCCCAGTGTATCTCAGAATGCACTGGGAAGGAGGGCTAAGACTCTGGATGGCCCAGGCACCTAAATCCCCTCCTATGGGAGGGGCCTTAGGTGCCTGGGCCAATCAGGCCCTTAGGCTCCTCCCTGGAAAGGGATGCACTAGGAAGGGGAAGGCCCACCAGTCTGAAGAGGCAGGCCTACTGGCTTGAGGGAGTAGGCATCCCTCCAGCTGGCCTTCTTGTTAAAGGTATGGGGGGTAAAGTCCGGGTGGGCTTTGGGGGGGGGAAGTGGTTTGTGGGGGGTGCCAGAAGGATGGAGTGGGCATCCCTCCTGCTGGGTATGTTGGGGGAGGTGCTGGCAAAAGTGATGCAGAATCGCACTTAAATGGTTAAATGTCAAGATTCAGCATTCAACTGCCCATATAAAGTCCTATCTTTTTGTAGTGTTGCTTAGGCAGTTAAAAGTGTTCAACATTGCACTTAACTGCATAAAAGATAGCCAGCTGCATAAATCCAGATATTCAGTGCTGGTGCCTGGACATAGTTCGACATTGAAAATCTGGGAATAATGCCACCACCGGCTAAAAATATGCTTACCATTGCTAGCTGAATATCGAACCCACTAAGAAGAATGACCCGGTTTTGAAGTTAACAAGGTGTGAAGTTTCTTTCAACAATACAATTGCTAGAATTAATTTTATGTAATTTTGATACAAATTGTTTATATTCAACAATTATAAAGTAACAGGAATATATTACTCTGTAATGTATCTAAGTAACTACTGTAGTAACTGCAATACATTACTTTTGCCTTGTAAAAACAAGTAACTTTTAATATATTATTTTCACAAAGTAACGTGTACAGCACTTTTAATGGCAGGGTACCTTGCTGCTAAGTTATAGTAATTGCATGGGAAATAGGAGGGGCTAGAGAGTCCCCCACCACGAGCCAATACTTGCAGACTACATAGACTTAGTCTTCAGCACAACTCAGCTGTGGTACTTATTGCCAGAAGATATGGTCTAAACCAGGGGTAGGCAATTCTGGTCGAGAGCCACTGGCAGGTCAGGTTTTCAGGATATCCACAATAACTATGCATACACAACACCCACTAGGACTTATCACTTCTTTTCAATAGTTTTACTAATCATGTTGAAAAGATCGCGGGATTAATGAACAGTACAAAACAACTGGATTAGTAATAAGAAAATATTGAGAGCAGAAATCCTTGATTAGCAACAAGGGAAATTTCAAGTATTTTGTGGCTGCTGCTGAATGGAACTGTACAAGTTTGTTTTTATATTTTAACGGGTTGGATGAACTGGTGGGCTCTGGTTGTGTGTTAGATGGATGAAATGTGATAAGTTTAGGTATTTATATGGTAAATTTGTTAAATTAAAAATTATATAATAAAGTGGTTTAATATTTTATATTTGTTATGTGAATAGTTTTTTTTTTTTAATGGTATGTACTATTCAATAACTATGCATGAGATAGATTTGCATCCCAAAGAGGCAGTGCATGTAAATATATCTCATATATATTCATTGTGTGGATATACTGAAACCCTGACCTGCCTGTGGCTCTCAAGGACCGGAATTGCCTAGCCCTGAGCTAGAAGAATACGTATGTAATATTTGGGTTTTTGTCACATACTTGTGACTCAAATTGACCACAGTTGGAGACCATGTATTTATTGGGTTCAATGGACCATTGGTCTGACCTAATAAGGCACATAAAATTCTGAAAAGCAAATCCTCCAATTATTATGCAAGAAGCATTTAATACAATGCTAATGACCAACCTTTCTTTTTTCCTAATTGACTATCAACAAGCTGTAGCCTTAAACAAATTAACAAAAAAAATCTCTGGAGCTTTATGAGCAGAAAATTAAACTGTACTTTGCATTAGATAGAACACCATCTGACACTACTAAATTCTGCCAACCTACTGCAAGGATTTCTTTCTTTCTTTTTTTTTTGTATAACTGTCAGGCTTTTGTACAAGAACCATATGAACCTAATCTTAGACATAATTACTCATGTTTGGCTTGCTGACCTGAATATACAGATGAAGCTGTGAGAGAAATGGAAGCATATCCAGCTGTGACTTTATGAGTGCCCCAGAATATCAATTCACAGGCTTTCTAGTCTGTAGTAGGGATGGACTGCCCAAAAGTTTTCATTTGTTGAGGAGTGTGTGGCGCAATGGTTGGAGCTACAGCCTCAGCACCCTGGGGTTGTGGGTTCAAACCCCGCGCTGCTCCTTGTGACTCTGGGCCAAGCCCTCCATAGCCCCAGGTATCCTAGATAGATTGTGAGCCCACCGGGACAGATAGGGAAAATGCTTGAGTACCTGAGTGTAAAAAACCGCTTAGATAACCTTGATAGGCGGTATATAAAAGCCTAATAAACTTAAACTTGAATTCCTGGTGTCATTCACAGGATTGTTTAGTGTTGTGTCATTGGCTTTCATTTTCATTGCCAGGCCAATGTCTCTAAGAGTGCACATTCAACAGCAAACTACACACTCTACAAAAGAGCATGCACACGCCATGTGCACACACTGCACCTGTAGGACTATTGTGCATTTGACACAGGAGTTTGTGGAACTTTGCCAAAGTCACATCTGCTGCCACCAATGTCCTGGATCCTGTCTGCTGCCACTTGTACTCACTCAGTGCCCAGCCTACCGCTGCCAGTGCACTCCAATTGCTCAGTCAACTAAATGTTTTCCTACTGGGTACTTTGTTACCTAGGGCTAACAGATGGAGCAGCTGCTTAAACCCCACATTCTCCATGACCTTCTTGGGCTGATCATCTAAATAGTCATTTAAGCTATGTACCATGTCACAAGTCCAGATGCAGCCTTACTCTTGGCAAATGACAGGGCAATAAGACACCCTCCCATTTGTTTCACTAGAACCTGCCTCTGTCGAAGAAAGACCTATGCTGTAACTGGTGGGGAGCTGGGAAAGTAGATAAACACCAGAATCACTGCTACTAGACCTTTCACTTTCCTGCTGCTTTCTTTTCTGCTAATATTGGCTCATTCCTATCACGTGAAGGAATTTCAGTCTCCCCTGAAAACACAGCGTTAAGTGGCATAGGAGCCAATTTTTTTTTTTTTTTTAATGATTGGGTTTGCTAAATTCAAAGGAAATTACCCATCCCTAGATATATTCAAGGGCTTGCTCAATTTTGGGGGTACCCAGGTATCCCCAGCACCCACAGAACTGGCACCTATGCTATGTTATTTCATGGAAGTGTTGGGAAGATGGCCAATGATTTTTTGCTCTTGACTCATGTGCTTTTTACAATGCAAATTTATAAAAAAAGAAATCACAGTGTAAACACCTCCAGTATAAAAACACTTGTTTCTCAGTTCTCTCAAAATAGTTACACATTATAATGACTACACATAAAAAAATTATATACTGTAATACATGCTCAGAAACCCAGATACAGAGATTTAGATTTTTCTTTTTCTACCATCTCAGGCAGATGATGTACTCATTGAACATGTAAAACTTTTTTAAGCAAAAAAAATTTCTATTTTTCTTTTTAATCATTAAAGATTGATAATTTAACATGATGAATCAAGGGCCATGTTTTGATAGTCTGCTTTAGGGAACCTAATATATATTAAGATAAAAAACTCCAGTCTCTGTTATATGTTTTTGGGATCAATTTGATACTACCTCTGACACAATACTAGTGATTTTTCCCTCATTTTTTGATATTGAGTTATCTACAACTTTTTACAGTGCAGACATTCTACAAAGCACTGATCTTTCAGGGCATGAAAGTGTCTTTGAACAGCTGATTTTTTTCTTGGAACCCCCAATCTACGTATACTTGACCACAAATCAAACTGCATCAAGCAAAAAGTAAACAACAACAAAATAGGTATATATACAGTGCTCCCCTGGTCATTCGCGGTCAGCGATTCGCAGTCCCAGTAATTTGCGGTATTTTCCAACCGTGAATGACCGGGCAGGAAAGGGCAGCTGGAGAGGCAGAAGAGTGTAGGAAGGAAATCACTCGTGTATGCTCCAACCGCCTCTTCCTGCACTCGCCAGCGCTCCGGCTGTGCTCTCCTGCCTCTCTGGCTGCCCTCTCCTGCCTCCCCCGCTGAAAACCGTATTTGCGGTTTTTCAGCATTCGTGAGGTTTCCAATTTCGGGGGAGTACTGTATGTATATGTATTGAATCCCCTGAAAGCCCTCACTGCACACCACAAAGCATAAAAGGATCGTTCTTGTCCTGGCTCACCATTGGACCAGCGGGGCCTTAAGGTAGGCCTGGGGAGAGGCCTTCATTGAGTCCATCTCTGTTTTATCATCCTCTCTTTGAGAAATTCCCTAACCCTTATTTATCCTGTTGTCTGTTTTTATTAGATTGTAAACTCTACTAAGCAGGGATTGTCTATTACGTGTTTAATGTACAGTGATGCATACATTTAACAGTGCTATAGAAATAATAAGTAGTAAAACATGAACATAAAATAACTCCAATTTTGAGGACATTTTTAAAACTCAAAAATCTAGATTTATATTCGAGTATATAGATTGGCAGTTTTGTTTACATTGGCTCCTTTTCTGTGACATTTTGAGTTTTCCATAGAATTCTAAATTTCCATGAGTCAAAGCTAATTATCCCCCAGGCCACCCCTGGTAGTTTTTCTGTGGTTTGCAAAATGAATGCCCTGAGCTGAATACCTCAGTGTTCACCATGGAAGTAATTCTGAGAGTTTAAAAAAATCAAAGCCTCACCTAGTACTGACAATCCCCTTTGAGATCTTGTTGTTCCTTTCCCACGATCCTGGTTATGGATGGTGAAGCTCCAGAGCCTCCATCCGCACTGCATGACCATAGCATTCTTACTGCAGGGGCAACATCTTTGCAGCAGCCAACATACTTACGGTTTCATGCTGTCTATCTGCCCACCTCCTCTCCCCTGTGATGTCTGTGGGAAGGTGGGGGAGGGAGTTGAAAATCAAAGGTCAATGCTGGACTATGGGGGAGGGGGTGGTTGAAAGATCACCTAGTCCTAGTGCATCATAAACCCTTGGAAGAGATGAAACACCAAAAGGGGAAATAGGAAGATATGGATGGAAGCTGGACAGGGGGCAGAATATGGGGACAAGGACAAAAGAATATCCTTGGTGGCAAAGAAATGAGAAATATGGATGAAGCTGGGACTGATAGGGGATGAGATGCAGTAGAGTGTAGATGAGGGCTAAAAAGGGTATAGAGGATGGGAAGGAAATGGATGAAAGGTGGGGGTGGGGGAGGGCAAGGGTAGGACTGGGAGTGGTGGGAGGCAGGGGCCGGGCAGACAATCGCTCTTAGGACGTCAGTGCACTGGACTGAAACACTATTTTAAAGCGCTCTGAGGGGGGAGAACCACCCATTATAAAGGAAACAGCCTTTTCCCTCTTTTTTAGAGAAAAATTAGTTTCCTCTATAATAAGGGAGGTTCCCCCCATCTCCACCGGGAGCACCAACAGTTTTAAGTAATATGGGGGGGGTCCCCCCCCAACACCCCCCCCCTCGTAGTGCTTTAAAATAGTGTTTGAATGTCTGCCCAGCATTGTCCACGCGTGATTATCTTGTGTGGTTTTGACTCATCACCGGGCATGGTGGGGCTATGTATCCTCTTTTTTTTCTTCATAAATATGGTAACCCTGGATAATGTCACCATTTATACATTAAAATAAAGAAAAAAACATCCTGTTTAACTCTTTACCATGCAGAGACCATGCGCAAGCTTCTGTTTACTTAGGGATTCATGTTGGCATGGGGGAAAGCAGGAAGGGATTTTTTTTCAGCTGCTCTATTTCAATAGGTTTTCGTGTCCCTTAAGAGTGTATAATGCACCCGAAGCAACAGAGACTTGGGGAAGGGAATTATGAAAAGTTGGCTACCATTAAGATGGGATATTTACCACAAGTTATGCTATTTTAGCACAGAGTCCCATTTTATGAGATCTTGTGGTAAAATAACCCATCTTAACAGTAGCTCACATTGATATTTCCCCCCTAAGTGGCTTGCCCAAAAGCACAGGAAGCAACAGTGAGATGGGACCGAGCTTCCTTGTTTCTAAGCCCACTGCTTGAAACATTATAAATACCCGTATTTGCCGGCGTATAAGACGACTGGGCGTATAAGACGACCCCCCAACTTTTACAGTTAAAATATAGAGTTTGTTATATACTCGCCGTATAAGACTACCCCTTCTTCCGATTCGCGACCCCCCCCCCCAAGCCGGCAAAAACAGCTTTGCACCGCAGGCCCAGCCGCCCAAGACGAGTCGGAGGCCCCTACCCGCCGCATCCTGCACTTGGGCAGACTCAGCACAAACGCTGCTGATGGCCCCAATCGACACGCTGACCTCCCCGCGCACGCTGACCATCTTCTCTCTGCCTGCACTTTCCCCGCGGCCCTCTTCGGCGACTCAGCAGGGGCAGCGATCAAGACAGGCTGCAAACGTCGGGACCTTCCCTCTCTGAGTCCCGCCTATTTTGTTTCAACTTCCTGTTTCCGCATAGGCGAGACTCACAGAGGGAATGACCGCCTGTCTTGATCGCCCGAGGCTGTGCGGACCGGCAGGAATTTTCTGCGGACCGGCACCGCGGACCGGCGGTTGAAGAACTGTGATGTAAACAGTACCCGGCGTATAAGACGACCCCCGACTTTGGGGAGGATTTTAAGGTACTGAAAAGTCGTCTTATACGCCGGCAAATACGGTAAATAATTGAAACTTTAGCAGTAAATGCTAGTAGTGCAGATTAGGATATCTGGAGTTATGTAACAATAAATGAACAGAAACAAATCTTCATATATATCTTTTGAGGGAACCAGAATCTCTTGTAGAGTACTAAAAGGATGCAATCCAAACAGCTCTAAATATTTTTATATTTATGTGGCATAGGAATTTTATGAATATAGAATTAATTTTTACACAAGTTAAATGAAAAGGGAAAAAACTAGGGATATTTTAAAGTAATCTGGGGCCCTTTTTACAAAGCCATGGTAGCGATTTCCACATGGCAAACACAATGCAGCCCATTCAATTCCTGTGGGCCTCGTTGCATTTGCTGCACTGGGACTTGCTACCATGGTTTTGTAAAAGGGGCTCTTGGTCTGAATTAATTGTGTTTGATTCAGAAAACGAATAGATTCCACAATAATTACAGTATCATATTTTAGAGGACCACCACCAATAGTATAATGAACGTTAACTTCAGAAAATCAAGTTAACATGACCAATATTATGTAAACATTTTTTTTTTTATTTAGACCACTTGCATAGAACAAATTTAAATACATTTTATTGTGTACATCTAGGAAACCCCAAAATATTAAATTAAAATTTGCTGATTCAGATAGTAGTAAATATGGCAGGTCAATGTCAAAATGGGAAAAGCACTTCAACTAAAGACATCAAACAATATTTAGAAGTCCACATGTCAGTATAGCATTGAAGTTTACAATTTAAGGAAAACAATGCAGAAAAAAATCATTTAGGAAAACACATATTATTAAGGACAAAAAATTATTACTTTTACTAATTGCTGTATAAGTAGTTAGCAAAAAATTCCTTTGCTATATAGTAACTTAAAAAAATTCCTATGAATTCACAATTTCTCTCCAGTGGTTCAGAATTACTTTACAGAATATTTCTACCTATACAAAGTTTAATTGATAATCTATTTTAAGAACTGTAACAAAATGCAAGGTAGACATAAATACCCCCGTCCCACACACCCTTTCCAATTGTTATTAGCTCCTTATTCCTCAGTCATAAGCTGCACCTGTTGCTCCAATATGAAATCCTTTCATCAATAAGCACAGGTTCATCTGAAATGGACAAAAAAAGCACAGTTACTTACCATAACAGTTGTTATCCAGGGACAGTAGGCAGGTATTCTCATCATGTGGGTGACGTCATCCACGGAATCCCGTAGCGGACAGCCTCACAAGCAGACTTTCCAAGATTGCTGCACTGTGCATGCGCAAGTGCCTTCCCGCCGAACGTAGGTCGTGCGTCTCCTGTGAGGTACCTCAGTTCAGATAGCTAGCTAAGAAGCCAACCAGGGGAACTGGGTGGGTTGTGAGAATATCTGCCTGCTGTCCCTGGATAACAACTGTTACAGTAAGTAACTGTGCTTTATCCCAGGACAAGCAGGCAGCATATTTTCAACATGTAGGTGACCTCCAAGCTAACCAGAATGGGATGGTGGGAGAGTTGGCAATTTAGGAAAATAAAGGTTGTAAAACTGACTGGCCAAAATGGCCATCCCGTCTGGAGAAAGTATCCAGACAATAATGAGAGGTGAAAGTATGAACCGAGGACCAAGTGGCAGCCTTGCAGATTTCCTCAATAGGAGTTGATCTGAGGAAAGCTACAGAGGCCACCATAGCTCTAACTTTATGGCCCATGACTCGACCCTGCAGAGGGAGACCAGCCTGAGCATAGGAGAAAGAGATGCAAGCAACCATCCAGTTGGAGGTGGTTCGCTTGGAAACAGAGTGCCCCAACTTATTGGGATCGAAGGAAATGAAAAGTTGAGGAGCAATTTTGTGAGGTTTACAGTCCAGAGTATGAAGAACTATTTCTCCAGGATGAGAATTAGGCTTTGGAAAAAAACACTGGAAGGACAATGGATTGATTGAGATGAAATTCCGAAACCACTTTAGATAAAAATTTTGGATGAGTACAGAGGACCACCTTGTCATGATGGAAAACTGTGAAAGGTGGGTTTGTCACTAGAGCTTGGAGCTCACTGAGTCATCTAGAAGATGTGAGTGCAATGAGAAAAACCACTTTACAAGTGAGATATTTAAGATGAGCCGAATCTATTGATTCGAATGGAGGCTTAATCAAGTGAGTAAGAGAAACCACTGTAGATGGCTTGAAAGGTGGGTTGACATTGAAAAGTCCTTTCATAAATCTGGAAACCACAGGATAAGAAGAGAGAGGTTTCCCTTCAATAGGCTGTTGAAAAGCAGCAATGGCACTGAGGTGGACTCTAATAGATGTGGATTTGAGTCCAGAGTGAGATAAGTGTAGCAGGTAATCCAAAACTGAAGACAAGGAGGTAGACTGTGGCTCCTTGTGATGAGTAGTACACCAAGTAGAAAATCTAGTCCATTTCTAGGTGTAACACTGCCTAGTGGACAGCTTCCTGGAAGCCTCTAGAATGTCCTGTACAGATTGGGAGAACTGTAGAGTGGCAGTTAGGTTGAGAGGAACCAAGCTGTTGGGTGTAAAGACTGCAGGTTGGGATGAAGTAGAGACCCTTGACTCTGTGTAAGTAGAGAGGGAAATACTGGTAGAAGTAGAGGCTCCCTGCTGCTGAGTTGAAGTAGAAGGGAGAACCAAGATTGTCTGGGCCACCGAGGAGCTATCAGAATCATGGTGGCATGCTCCTTGAGTTTGACAAGAGTCTTGAGAATCAGAGGGAATGGAGGGAGCACATAGAGAAACTGATTCGTCTATACCAGAAGGAAAGCATCTGCCTCAAGGCGATGAGGAGAGTATATCCTGGAGCAGAATTGAGGCAGTTTGTTGTTGTGGGGAGGTGCAAAGAGATCTATCTGAGGAGTTCTTCATTGAGCAAAAACATGATGGAGAGGCGAGGAATTGAGTGTCCATTTGTGAGGTTGTAGAAGACGACTCAATTTGTCCTCCAGACAGTTGTGCCGCCCTTGGATGTAGACAGCTTGCAGGAAGATGTTGTGAAGGATTGCCCACTTCCAGAGCTTAAGAGCTTCCTGACAAAGAGGGAGAGATCCTGCTCTTCCCTGCTTGTTGACATAGTACATGGCGACTTGGTTGTCTGTTCAAATGAGGACTACTACCTGGTCGTGAAGAAGGTGCTGAAAAGCTTTGAGAGCATTGAAGATCGCTCTGAGTTCCAACAGATTGATGTGACACTGACAATCCATGCTGGACCAATGGCCTTGAGTACGGAGATCATCGAGATGAGCCCCCCAAGGAATCTGTTGCGAGAACCTTCTGATAAGGGGGGTGTGAAACAGTAAACCTCTGGAAAGATTGGAAGAGAGCATCCTCCAGTGAAGAGACTGTCTGAACGAAGGAGTCATTGTAATGCGTTGAGAGAGTGGGTCGGAAGCTTGCTACCACTGAGATGCCAGGGTCCACTGAGGAATTCTGAGGTGAAGTTTGGCAAAAGGAGTCATGTGAACTGTAGAGGCCATGCGACCGAGTAGAACCATCATTTGCCTTGCCGAGAGTGACGTGAGGGAAGACACTCATTGACAAAGGTGAATGAGAGTGTCCCGACGTGATTGAGGCAGGAACGCTCTGAGTTGAACAGTGTCCAGTATGGCTCCAATAAACTGTAGAGTTTGGGAGGGACGTAACTAGGACTTTGGAAAACTGATTTTGAACCCAATACTTCGGAGAAACACTATAGTCCTTTGGGTCGCTACAATAACCTCCCGTTGAGATGATGCTTTAATGAGCCAGTCATCCAAATATGGAAAGGCTTGAAGACCCTGCATCCGCAGGGCTGCAGCCACCACCACCAGGCACTTCGTGAAGACTCTGGGAGATGAGGCGAGGACGAAAGGAAGGACCCGGTACTGAAGATGAATATTCGCCACCCGAAATCTTAGGAATCTGCAAGAGGCTGGATGAATTGGAATACGAGTATAAGCCTCTTTGAGATCTAGGGAGCATAACCAATCGCCTTGATCCATCAGGGGATACAGTGTTGGAAGAGAGAGCATCCAAAACTTTTCTTTGACAAGAAATTTATTGAGAGCTCTGAGGTCCAGGATAGATCGCAAATCCCCCATCTTCTTTGGGACTAGACAATAACGGGAATAAAAGCCCGTGTCCCATTGGGTCAAGGGGACCTCCTCGACAGTTTGGAGGCAAAGAAGAGCCTGAACCTCCTAAAGAAGGGGAAGTTGCAACATTTTGGAAGGAAACTCTCTTGAAGGGAGATCCGGTGGAATTTGAAGAAATTGAAGCGAGTAACCCTCTTGGATGATGGTAAGAACCCAGAAGTCTGATATAATCTGCTCCCACTGTTGGTAAAAGTGATGGAGCCGACCTCCTATGGGGAGGAGAGAAGTTTGATGGATGAAGGTGGACGTTATGCTTAGACTTAGATTGTCAAAAAGACTGGGCAGGTTTAGCTGCAGCAAGAGTCTTGGGGTTTTGCTGATGCTGCTACTGTTTCCGAGGCAGAGAACTGGAGAAAGCTGGAGTAGATTTCTGTGGATATCGATGTGGAGGTGGCCTAAACTAAAGGCTTAGCCATAGGTCGAATCAAAGAGGCAAATGACCGTTCATGCTCTGACAGACGCTCAGTGGTAGTCTCAATGGAGTCGTCAAAGAGCTCATTACCTTGACATGGTAAATTGGCTAGATGATCCTGCAAATTAGGGTCCATGTCAACAATGCGTAGCCAAGCTAAACGTTGCATTGCCACAGCAAAAGCAGTGACCCGAGATGACATTTCAAACGCATCATAAGTGGCTTGAAGCATGAAGAGATGTATTTGGGCGGCGGGAAGACACTCGCGCATGCGCGGTGCAGCACTCGCAAACTTTTTGAAAGTTCTACAAGCAAGTCTGCTTGCGAGGCTGTCCGCTACAGGGCTCCGTGGATGACGTCACCCACATATTGAGAATATACTGCCTGCTTGTCCTGGGATAATACAGTAATATGCAAAATTTTATAAACAGATTTAGCACAAATTTCAAATAATTATAAAGACGTTTACTGAAAAACGCTGGGTTTTTACTAACCAGTGGTAGAGGTTTCTACTACGGGTCGGCGAGTTAAATGCTCCAAAGTTCACAAAACTTCTATGAGCGTCGGAACATATACCTTTCCAGCCCGTGGTAGAAACCTCTCCCCTCCTGTTTAGTAAAAGGAGCCCAAAGAAATTAGGTTCTTGCCTTCTAATATCTTTTCTAGTAGTCATTCTGGACAGTAGGGTATTCTCCCCAAGCTTGTGAGCTGAACAGAAGGAATCCATTCCAGGTTTTCAGCTATTCCTCCTTCTCCAAAGGACTCTGCTGCCCCCTTCAGTTTATAATAAAGCAGGCGAAAGCCCTATATACGAACACATAAAACGAAGGGGGTACAGGAAGACTTCCCGAACTACAGATCTGCTCTGCTCTGAAAGTATAACAAATATATTAAACACAATAATTGAACAATTGAAACATCAAATTAAAGGTAGTAGATCAACACGACACCTTCATGCTCGCCTGCATAAGAAGGAACTGAAAGGGGCAGCAAAGACTGGAGAGAAAGAGGAGGAGCTGAAAAGCTGTGATTGACATCTCTTGCAAAATACTCGTGAGAAGGCGTGGAAAACCCTATTGTTTCAACATACCATCCCTATTGTACTGGAACAGCAATTATGAAGTCTTTCTTCCAAACTGCCTCTCACTGTTCTCTATTCTCCAAAATCCTCAAATTGCTCCCACCCCACCAAAAAGCTATCCTCCACAACTGCTTCAACACTGTGCTAACTACCACATCCCAAAATTTACTCCCTTCACCCTGCAAACTGGGCAGTTGCTTTGCGGAATAGGAGCAATCACCCTGTTCCACCCAAAATATACTGCTGCAACTGCACAATATACCACAAACTGTTAATACTCTCCAAACCCCCTGCAACTGCATCACATGACAAACTGACCCCTCCCCTTTTAACCCATACCACCCCCAGCTACTACAGACACCACATGCAGAACACACAACAGGGATATACACACGTTGCATTTATGATGGTTACTATGTTAATTTTATGTTATTGTATTACACCTTGAGGAATTGATGAAAGACAGAAAGCTCTTCATCACAGAGAAATAACAACTGAGAAATGATTCAGGGTGGATTGATTAAATATGAAATGGCTGTTTAATAAGACGACACTTCATGAAACTAATTGTCAGTAGACTGAAAATACATCACAGAGAGGATTTTATTTTTCCATGCACTATATAATTAAGTTGTGGAATCATTTGCGTTGACCGTATTTTCTGGCAATAAACAGTATGATTCAAAGAGGTTGGGACAAAAGCCACAGACATTATTAGCTAAGGGAGCCAAGGTAGAAGACATAGTGAGCCGCATCGACAGTGTGGAAGAAGAAGATACGGCGGTGATGATCAATGTGGGGACGAACAACGTGAGTAGCAGGAACTACAACAGAGAAGTTCTGAAGGACCAGTTCAGGATGCTAGGAAAGAAGCTGAAAACAAGAACGCAGAGGATAGCATTCTCGGAGATCTTGTCGGTATCCAGGGCCGACGAGAAGAGGCAAATGGAGCTGCAAGCAGTCAACGTGTGGATGTGGCGCTGGTGTGAGGAAGAAGGATTCCACTTCGTGTGCAACTGGACGACGTTCTGGGGGATGAGCAAGCTATACAGGAAAGACAGACTCCATCTCAGCAGAGACGGAAGAAAGCTTCTGGCAAACAACATCAAGAGAGAAGTTGAGAAGTTTTTAAACTAGGAAGAAGGGGAAAACCGACAGTCGACCGAGAGAGTGAGTTGATGGTTCGGGAACTGGTATATCTGGAGGATACATTGCAGGAAGATAGAGGGGAAGACTCACCAGATCACAGGCAAGAAAGATCAAAAGGGACACAAGAGGGAAGGAAATGCAAGAAAGGAATAGGCCGCAAACTCAAGTGCATGTACACAAACGCAAGGAGCCTAAGGAATAAGATGGGTGAATTAGAAGCTATGGCACAAAAAGATAACGTTGATATCACCGGCTTCACGGAAACACGGTGGACTGAGGAAAACGTCTGGGACACTGTGCTACTGGGATACAAGCTATACCGCAGAGACAGCTTGGCTCAGAAAGGTGGGGGCATTACGTCACAACCGACGGTTCTCTATGGGTCAATATTCCGGGAACAAATGGACTGGAAACGAAGATCGGCATTTACTACCGATCCCCAGGGCAGTCCGAAGAAATTGATGGACAGGCTTCATCAGCGCGGCAGGGAGAGAGGAAAACAGTGTCCGGCGCGGCAGGAAGGACAAAGGCTTGTAAGGCAGTGAGGGGGAGGAGGCATGAACTCGGGACATGGGAGGGAGGGAGAACTAAGGACAAAGGCTGGAAGACAGCGAGGAGGCACAAACTTGGGACATGGGAGGGAGGAAATAGAAAGGGACAATTGTTGGACCTGAGTGAAGAAAGGAAAGAAGGAGACTCATGAAATCACCAGAAAACAAAGGTAGGAAAATTAATTTTATTTTCAATTTAGTGATCAAAATGTGTCAGTTTTGATAATTTATATCTGCTATGTGTATTGTGTGCATATGAAAAATGGGGAGACAGGGTGCAGAGCCTGGCAGGGAGTGTGGGTACAGTGCAGAGCGTGGCAGAGAGTGAGGGGAGATGGGTGCAGAGCCTGGTATATATTAGTACAGAATGTTTTTTTTCTGGTTTTCCTACTCTAAATCTAGGGTGCTTCTTAAGGTCCGGTGCGTCTTATGGAGCAGAAAATATGGTATGCTGCTTAGGTAGGGAATTACAAAGGGAATGATGACACTGATAGGATAAGGGACTATAGAGGGAATGACAAACAGATATGGGTGCTTTGCAAGTAGTTGGGTTAGGACTTAAACGCAGTTTCAAAAAAAAGATAGAAGCTCTCTTTGGTATGGATACATTTGAGAGATTCGCAATCATAGCCAAATATAGAATGTTGCATAGAATAAACTCATTTGGAAACACTGCCCCAGATTACATTACCCATACATGTGATCAATTCAGTGTTAGTCTAAAGAAAATCTAATATTTTCTTTTTAGCATTCAATTATTTATTGAATTCTTTTGATTTAGGTATCTGTTTTTCCAGGGTTCAGAGGAAGGTAAGATAGAAACATACAGCTACAAATTCATCTAAATTTCAAAATACACTTCCCCCTCCCGATTTGCAGTTTTAGGACTCGCAATTTCGACTATTCGCAATTTCCTAAATCCGGAATCACCCCCACCTCCCTCCCGCCTCCCGGACCTCACCTGGTGGTCTAGTGGTCTTTCGGGGCAGGAGCGATCTTCCTATGCTCCTGTTCCATGCAGATCACTCATCCAAAATGACTGCCGTGACTTCCTGTTGTATTGAGAAACTACAGGAACTCACAGCAGCCATTTTGGATGAGTGATCTGCAAGGGGCAGGAGTGTAGGAAGATTGCTCCTACCCCGAAAGACCATCTGTTCAGGTCTGGGATGCTGGGGGAAAGGCGGGAGGGAGGCAGGGCTGGGTCAGAGTCGGCCCAAAAGTTATTCGCAAATTTTCAATATTCGCAGGCCAGCTCTGCCCCTAACCCCCACAAATATTGAGGGAGGAGTGTAATGTTTCAAGCAATAGATATACAAAATTAAGATATAAAATAAGCAAAATTCAGAAAGTTATGACATGATAAAATCCATTTTCTATGGTTACACTGTACAGATATGACTTATATTACTTACTTCTTAAATTTGATTTGCATCTCATTTGCATCCCAGTTCTGTTCTATAAAAAACTAATAATTCACAGACACGGGGAGGACACATTTCTTCAAATTAGTAAATTTTAACGAAGATGACCATCTCCAAATAGGAAGCATGTTTTAATTTATTATGAACTTCAAATCTGAAGACCAACCTTCGAGGATGATTGGCATCAAACAATGTTGTGTCATCGTCATCATCATCTTGTTCTAATGGTTTCAATTCCATATTTTCTATGTTGGTGTCCAGAACACCATATTTCCTTGTCTTTTTGTTTCGCCTTCTTGTCCTGTAATGTAAAATTTGGAAAATAAAACCAGTTCTATCTTATTCTGCACTATGATTTTAAAGGAAAATAATTTACACCAAACAGTAGTTATATTCTAACTAATATTTACTTCTCTTCGTTTTACAAATTACAAATCATTAGCAACAGTGTACATTAATTAAATGCCAGTGAAATAAATGTTTCCTCTTGAATCAAAGTTGTTAAAAAAAGGGTAAAGGGAATGAGACTTGATACAATAGAATATCAGTTATCCTGCACCCATGGGGATTGGTGGATACGAGATAACTGTTTTTCTGGTTAATTGAGTAGTAAATGCCATGCAGCCCATTGTATATCTATGGGCCTCTTAGCATTTAACACATACTAATCTGTTAGCACAACTTAGCATAATCAAAAATAAAGTTCACAAAAAAAGTATTGCTAACTCAGATTTACTTAAAAATACTGTAAACAGGTTAAAAAATCTAAACATTTTAATGAATGTGAAATTATCTTTATCTTTTATATTTGATTCAGTCAGGAATGATGACACTCATCTGACAACAGAACATTTTAACAACTTAGAAAGACTGCAGACATGAATTTGATCTAATCAGGCACTATAGTTTTCTTGCTGCTGAAGAATCATGGCTCATTGGTTTTAGTTTCCAGGATCACCCTGGTGCGCTTTAAAAAATGTGCATTACAGTTTAATTCCTAGGTACTCTAGCTGATTTTTATGACAGGTAATAGAATACCAATGCAGGTGAACAGTAATGGATACACTTCTACTATGATGTCCATAGATGGAGGAGTTCCACAAGGATCTGCTTTATCAGCACATGTTGGAACAGCTTCTCGTGGCTTTGTGAAGAAACACGTATGGCTGCCTGGAAGGAAGGAGGAGGAGAAGGCCTCAAGGAGACAGGTACACACCGTGGCAAAGGGGAGGGGCATGAACTTAGTCCATAGAATGGAAGGACAGAGGGAGGGAAAAGAGATGCTGAGATGGAAGAGGAAATAGAAAGGGAGAATTGTTGGGCATAGGTGTCTGAATGAGAGGGAACAGGATGGTGCACATGGGGAAAAGAAGAGAATTGCTGGGCATAGGGAGAAAGAGAGAATTTCTGGACATGGTGGTGGGAGAGGAGTAAGGTACAGTATGGGACATCAGGCAATACTCCTGCAATTTGACATTTCAGCTGCCTTTGACTCCGTGGATCCTCACCTTCTATTAACAAAACTGTCAGAAATTGGTATAACTGGAACACTGCTAAAATGGTTCTCTGACTTCCTACAAAACAGAGAATACATCGTTAAAAAGAATGAAGAGATCTCCAAACCCTGGAAGGCCTTCTGTGGGGTGCCTCAAGGTTCTCCACTTTCCCCATCCTGTTTAACCTTTTCATGAGTTCCCTCGGAAACATCAAATTCAGTGATGAAAGCATAATGTCCTACGCAGATGACATTCTGCTCCTCATCCCCACAAACAACAACCAGTCAGATGTCACCAACAAAGTATCAACCAATATTGAAAGAATCCAAAATTGGGCAACAATCAACAAGCTAAAACTAAACCAAACCAAAATCAAAATCTTATTCTTCGACACAGCCCAACAGACAGTACCGACAAGCATCACTCTCTGAACAGTCCACACCCTCACAGTCGATAAAACCTCCAAAATCCTAGTGACTCCACACTATATGGTTACATGGAAGCCCAAATCTCTAACATTCGGAAAAAAAATCCCTCTTCACCACGAGGCAACTAAGACTCATCAGGCTGTACTTTCATCAACTTCACTTTGCTCTGATTGTACAGTCGACGATTCTAAC
Source organism: Geotrypetes seraphini (assembly GCF_902459505.1). Lineage (NCBI taxonomy): Eukaryota > Metazoa > Chordata > Amphibia > Gymnophiona > Dermophiidae > Geotrypetes > Geotrypetes seraphini. The sequence continues at coordinate 549,892,788 of NC_047084.1, forward strand.
ACAGCTGGACTAATGTAATTCTGCCTACATGGGTATTAACAATGCACTGACCCACAAAATGCAACTAATACAAAACACAGTTGTAAGACTAATTTTCAACCTGAAAAAATTACTCGATATCAGCCTTCAACAGGCAACTCACTGGCTATCCATCCCATCACGAATAAAATTTAAAACTTCATGCATCATATACCAAATAATTTATGGAAACTCAGCAGCTCCACTCATCCAACTCTTCTCAAAGGCATGGTCTACCTCCCATAGAACCCTTATCAGGATACTACTGAACTTCCTTCAACAAAGAATCTCCAATACAAGCGAATCTTTCACTCCATGCTCACCTTCCCTGGAATGAAAACCATGAATGACCTCGCTGAAACGACCAGAACAGAACCCAACCAAACCACATTTCAGAAAAAAATGAAAACCAGCCTCTTTGATACTTAAACTTCTCAGATCTTCCCTTGCCCCACGTGTCCCCTTTTCTCCTTCCCTACTCTCTTCACTCCTCTCTCTTCTCTTTGTAAGTCACCTTGAGCCTGCTTAGGTATGTGTGATGCAGAAATAGAAGATTAGATTAGAAGTGTTGGATGTGGTGATGATGGAGAGAAAAGGATGCAAGAGAGAGGAATGCTGTACATCGTGGTGGAGGGAATGAAGGGAGAGATGCAGCATGGTACTGGAGAGGGATGTTAGAAGGAGCATGGGGCTAGTGGGCAGGGGCGAAAGATGCTGCACAGGGTCCTGAGGAATGAGAGGGGAAGAAATGTTGGACATGAAACAACTGTGCAGATATACAGTGTAAAAAGTCTCAGTAAATTGTATTTCTTTATTTTCTGTAAATACTTGAAGCTTTGTTTTTGTGCTAAATGCATATACATGTATACCCATATCATATTAAAAAAACAAACAAACATATCTCAAACCCCCTTCTCTACCCACTGTGGCTCTTTGTAAATCTTGGGTCAAAATTTTAGGATAAAATGGCTCTTTGCTTCAAAAAGGTTGCTAACCCCTGCACTAGAAGGACTCATTAGCATCTTTCATAGGGAATTCCAGTGCACTAATACATGTTAAAAATATCTAATAATTTTGGTGAAAATAAGTCAACATTGCACAGTAAAGCTATTAATTATTAATGACAGGATTTTTTTTCCCCTGGTTTTGTGATTTACACATAAAATCATAAAAATTATAATTTTTAAAATAGTTTGAAGTAGTGAGAGTAACTGGATGGTGGTTTACAAAATCTCTTACCCATTTTAGATTCTGGATTTGGCTTATTTTATAAAAGCAACACAGATGCCTATGTGCCTTAAAAAATGGTTCTGTTATCCTATTCTAGTTAGTATGCAAATACCCTCACAGAAATTTCACTAACTCCAACTGTGTGTGTGTTCTCTATGCATATACACATGGTTTTATATAGCACAGTAAACACAAATCAATGGAACTCCAACCTAGCCCCTGGGAATGCATGTACAGTGCACACACTTATAAGTCTGTGATTGAATATGTATGTCTAAGACCCTTTTTCTCATAGGTAGAAGATGCTTTATACCAGTGTATCGCAAACTGTGTGCCACGGCATACCAGTGTGCCTCCTGAGATTTCTGGTATGCTGTGACACACTGACGAGGAGGAGAGTCATCCACGCCAGCTGCCTGCCTACAGGATGTGCCTCTCGTGGCGAGAGGCACATCCTGTAGGAAGTCAGCCGGTATGGATGACTCTTCCTCATGGCCGGTGTCTCTCCTCTTCTCCCAGCACCTCCCGGATCCCTGTAACAGCAGGTCGTAGTAAGATGGGCCTCCGCACATGCGCGTGACGCCATCGCGTCAACTTCCGGGTGCCTTCCGGCTGGGGCACTGCATTTAGTATGCCGCCGGCCAGAAAAGTTTGTGGGACACTGCTTTATACACAGGAAAGGCTTTAAAAAAAATTACCCCCATACCTTACTAAAGGCCAGTTCTGATTGAGCTGGAAGCACAAAGCAATAAAGCTGTGTGGACTATAGGGGAAAAAAGGCACTTCTAAAAGAATAAACTATCTTGTTCAGTAAAGCTATTCAGCACAAATAAGGTATTTTAGAGCATTTAGCCTGGAAAAAAAATGAAGACCTGCAGCTTTCAAGCTCTTCAAGAATTAACAGTCCTATATATTTCTTTAATAGTGAGTGACATCTGCAGTACTTCCCTGGCTTTTACCAGTAATGGAGTAAAACAAGAATTCAAACAAATCAGTTTCTTATTGGATTTCCTGAGGCACCTAACTCCAACGCGTACTAAAATTTGTAAAAATCTGGTAAGCAATCTGATGCTACCTTAGTGTCTATAGAATTCACTTGAGTAAAGATAAACACTGTTAGTGCCCTTTTCACAAAGCCACGGTAACAAGTCCCAGTGTGGCAAATGTGACGCAGCCCACAAGAATCGAATGGGATGTGTCGCATCTGCCACATCAGGACTCGCTACTGCGGCTTTGTAAAAGAGGCCCTTAGTTTGTTGTGTAATTCTGTCCTATTTCTGAAGAAAAGTCCTGGCCTTTCTCTCACCAAACAGAGATATTGTTTTTTTGAGGCAGTTGCTTATTTGTGCCATTCTGTCTGTCCATCTCTTGCCCCCTGGGATTTCAATTTAGTTCCCAATATTCTTTATGTTCCACCCTTTTAGCCCCCAAGTCAGCCTCAATTTAAGGACCTTACCTTGAAGATATTCTTTCTGATAGTGATTGGAGAGATCAGGAGGGTTTTTGAGCTTTAGGTTCTGTGTCTTGTTGGAACTCCATCTCTTCTTCTTAGAGGATCCAATGTCCATCTACACTTATTTATTTAACAATTTATATATCGCATAAAACTATGCAGTTTACACATTGCTTACATACATATTATCCTAGTCGCCATTCAGCAAGTGGTGCAGGGCCGGGCAGGAGCTCAAAAATCTCGCTCCTGTGTTCCAGTGCGCCACTGGCCACAAGATCGGAAGGCGGGGCTCAGCACAGGGCAGGAGCATAGAAAGTTTGCGCCTGCCCATTCACCACTGGACCACCAGAAATGCCAGAAAAGGTATGCAGAGGGAGGGGGTAAATAAATTGTTAATATCAGCTGGGACGGGAGGGATTCCTCCTGTCTTAGCCTATCACTAGACCACCAGAGGCAGAAGAGGGTACAGGGCAAGAAGGTGGGACTGGTGCAGAGCCTGGCAAGTAGTGAGGGTGGCTGAGTGCAGAGCCTGGCAGGGGAGGGCGTGAGGGAGGGGATACTGGGTACAGATCCTGGCAAGCCATGGCACTTGAATATTAAGCTGTATTACATTCAGGGGGACCTTGTCTTTTCCTGCCTCCTGAAGTCTACTTGGGTGCATCCTGATTGTTCAGGATGGTACAGCCTAGATGCTAAGGAATGTGAAATGTAGTCATATTTATTAATAACATAAAAATAACCATACTGGGTCAGACCAGTGATCCATCTAACCCAGTATTCTGTTTCCACAGTGGTCAATCCAGGTTACAAATACATGGCAGAAACACAAATAGTAACCAGGGCTGTGGAGTCGGATTCGAGGAGTCAGAGACAATTTTGGGTACCTGGAGTTGGAGTCGTGGGTACCAGAAACTGAAGAGTCAGTGTCGAAGGATTCATCTACCGACTCCACAGCCCTGCTAGTAACAAGGTTTCCTTTAATCAGGCTATTCCATCCTGAGACCTCACTTGGAAAAACTGCAGTTGTGGGGTCCCCTGGGGATCTCTGTATTTCTCTTCAGTGCTGTTTTTAAATAAGTATGTTTTATGGGACCTTCTGCAGAGGGGACCACCCCTGCAGGGACCCCATCTTGTTCACCCTCTGAACTTCGCAGCTGGAGAGTCACCAAAGCGTGGCTGACTTAGACTGCTTGTCCATGGAGAAAGCGAAGTTACTTACCTGTAATGGGAGTTCTCCGTGGACAGCAGGAAAAGTCAACCACACAGACCCTCCTCCCCTACGGGGAAATCACTGGATTGGAGAAGGCCAGCACAGGCATATATAGGGCTACCTGCATATGCTTAGACGAGGCTCCCAAAAGCCTCACCTGAGTTTGGGAGAGCAATTCTGAATTCAGAACATTAGATGACGTCACCAACGTGTGGCTGACTTAGACTGCTGTCCATGGAGAACTTCCGTTACAGGTAAGTAACTTTGCTTTATTTCCTTGATTGTACGGAATCTATCCCCTTTTAACTTTTGAGAGTGCCCTCTTGTTCTCTCTACATTGTAGAGGGTAAACAACCTGTCTTTATCTACTAAGTCTATTCCCTTCATTATCTTGAATGTTTTGATCATGTCCCCTCTCAGTCTCCTCTTTTCAAGGGAGAAGAGACCTAGTTTCTCTAATCTCTCACTGTACGGCAATTCCTCCAGCCCCTTAACCATTTTAGTCACTCTTCTCTGGACCCTTTCGAGTACTACTGTGCCCTTCTTCATGTACGGCAACCAGTGCTGGATGCAGTATTCCAGGCGGGGGCGTACCATGGCTTGGTACAGCGGCATGATAGCCTTCTCCGATCTGTTCGTGATCCCCTCCTTAATCATTCCTAGCATTCTGTTCGCCCTTATCACAGCCTCAGTGCATTGCGCCAGCAGCTTCATTGACTTGTCGATCAGTACTCCCAAGTGTCTTTCCTGGGGGGTCTCTCCGAGTATTGCACCGGACATCCTGTATTCGTATATATGATTTTTGTTACTGACATGCATTATCTTACATATTGAACCTCATTTGCCATGTTGCGGTCCATTTCTCAAGCGTGTTTATATCACGTTGCAGATCTTCACAATACTCCTGCGTCTTCACTACTGTGAATAACTTCGTATCGTCTGCAAATTTAATCACCTCACTTGTCGTGCCAATTTCCAGTTCGTTTATAAATATGTTGAAGAGTACAGGCCCAAGCACCGAACCCTGCGGCAACTCCACTTGTGACGCTTTTCCAGTCCAAGTATTGTCCATTTACTCCCACTCTCTGTTTCCTATCTGCCAGCCAGATTTTAATCCACGTATTTCACCCTCGATTCCATGGCCTTCTCCGATCTGTTCGTGATCCCCTTCTTAATCATTCCTAGCATTCTATTCGCTCATTTCGCCACCTCCGTGCATTGCGCCAACGGCTTCATCGACTTGTCGATCAGTACTCCCAAGTGTCTTTCCTGGTGGGGTCTCTCCGAGTACTGCACCAGACATCCTGTATTCGTGTATAAGATTTTTGTTACCGACCTGTATCACCTTACACTTATCCACGTTAAACATTATTTTCCATGTCTCGGTCCATTTCTCGAGCGTGTTTAGGTCACGTTGCAGGTCTTCGCAATCCTTCTGTGTCTTCACTACTCTGAATAACTTCGGCGTCGCTCATCGTACCAATTTCCAGGTCACTTATAAATATGTTGAAAAGCATGGGTCCAAGCACCGAATCCTGCAGCACTCTACTCGTGACGCTTTTCCAGTCCGAGTATTGTCCATTTACCCCCACTCTCTGTTTCCTATCCACCAACCAGTTTATTATCCACATGAGTATTTCATCCTCGATTCCATGGCTTGCAATTTTTCAAAGTAGTTGTTCATGCAGGACCTTGTCGAATGCCTTCTGAAAATCCAGATATACAATGTCGACCGAGTCACACTTGTCTATCTGCCTGTTTACTCCCTTGAAGAAGTGCAGCAAGTTCGTCAAGCAAGATCTTCCTTTGCTGAAGCCTCCACCATCAAGGTGATTGTGTCCATCAAGGTGATCAATGATGTGGTCCTTTATCAGCGCCTCTACCATCTTTCCCGGTACTGAGGTCAGACTCACCAGTCTGTAGTTTCCCAGATCTCCCCTCGAACCTTTCTTAAAGATCGGCGTAACATTCACCACTTTCCAGTCTTCTGGAATCCTTCCCGATTTGATCAACAGATTAGCTATTAGTTGGAGCAATTCAGCTATAACCCCTTTCAGTTCCTTGATTACCCTCAGATGGATGCCATCCGGTCCCAGGAATTTATCATTTTTAAGCCTATCAATCTGCCTGCATACCTCTTCTAGACTGACCATAAAACCTGTAAGTTTCCCATCTTCGTTTCCTGCGTATAGCCTGTATGTTGTATATATCCTCTTTGGTAAATAAGGATGCAAAAAATGTGTTCAGTTTGTCGGCAATGGCTTTGTCCTCCTTTAGCACTCCCTTTATTCCATGGACATCCAACAGCCCCACCGCCTCCTTCACGGGTCCTTTTCCCTTAATATATCGAAAGAACGGCTTGAAGTTTTTTGCCTCCTTGGCTATTTTTTCCTCATAGTCTCTTTTGGCCCCTCTTACCGCCTTATGGCACCTGCTTTGATGTTGTTTGTTCTTTTTCCAGTGTTCGTCTGTTTTTGACCTTTTCCATTCCTTAAACGTATGAACCCAGAAGGAATGAAAAGAATAAACTGAGCCAGAGAGAAAGAGCTGCAAACTAGCCTGCAACTAGCCTAGCCACAGTTAACTGCCAGCCAGCCAACCGGGACTAAACAAGGCACACTAGGCCGCAAGCGAAATGATAACAGCTATCCAACCTGCTGGAGATAGAGTATACTGGTTGACCAGGAGGCTGTGCATCCAAGATATACCAAGAGGATAATTCAATGCTCTCTATCTCCATCTGCTGGTTGATGGACGTAATTCCACTAGTCTTTGGATTCATCTGCTGTTGATGACAAGGAAGGATAGTTTTTCTTGATTCTGTAGATCAGGGGTGTCAAAGTCCCTCCTCGAGGGCCGAAATCTAGTTTTCAGGATTCCCCCAATGAATATGCATGAGATCTATTTGCATGCACTGCTTTCATTGTATGCTAATAGATCTCATGCATATTCGTTGGGGAAATGCTGAAAACCCAACTGGATTGCGGCCCTCAAGGAGGAACTTTGACATTCCTGCTGTAGATAGACAAGTTCCATGACAATTGCCACATCTCATTCAACCAAAAAATAGTGCTAAATATAGAAATAGAGACACCAAAGCTGATTTTTAAGATGAATATATGAGTGTGGAGTCTGAACTTGATGTAGACCCAGACAAGTGCTGTTGATAAATAAAATACTGGAAAATGCACTAAGATTAACTATTTTTAACTGAAAGTTGTTAAGACAATAAATCACAAGCCTAGTACAGTTTCAACATATTCTACAACTTAAAAGATTATTTAAGTATTAACAGTTCTGCATGAGTAAAAATCAGGATGACTTAACCATTGGATCACGTGAGGCTCTGGTTCAGGGCACCAGAATACCCAGCCTCTGACCTCATCTGGTCTACAGGTTAAACCTTTGTTTTCTCTCCCCCTTCCCCCCTGACCTCATCTGGTCTACAGGTTAAGCCTATTTTCTCTCCCCCCCCCCCTCCAAATCTTCCCTTCTCTCTCCCCCTTTCTGTAGGTTAGACACTACTCTTCCCCCCTCCCCCCATAGTCCTATAAAATGTAACTTGGTTGCCAGAGAGCTGCCAGATGCTGAACCCAGAGGAGGGAGAGGGTGCTGGAAGAATGCGATGGGGACGGGGGCCACTAAAGGTAGCTCAGGGCACCACTATCCCTTGAGCTAGCCCTGGTAAAAATGTATCTATATTAAGCACAACCACCCAAAGAGCAAGTTGCTTAGGAAAACTATGAAATATTTTAGATGTTTAACAAGACTAAAGATCGCTCAACAAGATCAGGTAAATTAAACAGTTACATAAAAAAGCTGTTAAAAACTTTTTTAAAAAATCGAATGAACTTACCTAAAAATTAACTGGAACAACATAATTTTCAATACTGAAAATGGTAGAAATATTTCATGGAGATACAAAAAACAACAAACCCACCCCAACTCTTACAATTGATTCATACACACACACAAAAAAAACTTTAATGTAAAACGTAGATTACCTCTGTTGCAGATAAATTACACCTGCCTCTGTTAATATAATCCCCATCTCCTCGCCCCCAGCCCCATTCCCAATATTTTTTATGCGCTTTCAATACTTAACATATATTAACCCTTAATATATTTTTATCAAGAGATAGTGGTGTCGTGAGATAACTTATTTCAGTGGACATCCCTTCCCTCTCCTACACGTGCTCCCAGCACCCACTCCTTTCTGGGTCCCGATACTCTTAATCTGTCCTCCCCGTCTGCCTGCACTCTTCTTACCTAATAGTTCGAATAACAAAGTAGACAATGACGGCTGCGCTGACCACCACCAGCACGGCCAGGGCTCTCTGGGTGCTGGGTTGTTTGCTGTCCTTCGGAGTTGTGGGCTTATTCTTCGAGGTCTCCTCTCGCGCAGGGAAGTGCTGCTCCTTGCGGCCTGTGCTGCCATTCAGGGCCGGGGTGGTGGGCGACGAGGAAGGCACGGACTGCGACATCCGGTTCTTGATGTCTGCAAGGGCCACCCGAGCGTCCGCCCGGGCAGAGGCAGCGACCAGTGCAAGGAGCAACCCCAGCAGAGGGCCGAGTGCCTGCAACCGGCTCCGGGGGCCCGGCATCTTCCTGTCTTTCCTCCGCCCCGCCCGGTTACCGGCTGCGTTAGCCCCTTCTCGGGCTACTGCCCGCCCGGCAGTCTAGGGACTGTAAGCACAGAAAAAGTCCGCAGCTGCCATGGACGCTTCCCAGCTGTTGCTATCCCCCGAAGCTGACGCGCAATTATGACGTAAAAAGAGAGACCTCACTCGTCGGCATCATCCTATCCTGCGGGGTAGCCGGATGCCTCTAGCGAAGCACCTGACTCGTGGCCAAAGGTAGAACTACAGCTCCCGACATGCTCTGCGGAAAAGCACTCCCCAGGAGTGGTGCGTTGCTGCCTCATGACCAACTGTTACTATTGTTTGCTATTGTTTCTCTTTCGGTAAAAGAAATTGTCAGCTGAGGTGTCGACGTGGTAAATTGTAATGATTCTCTAAATCTTCAGTGCATACCATTCGAACACATGCGCCTGCGTATAAGTTTTACGCCACATGCGGTAAACGAATAGCTTTCGAATTATAGTGGCATAAAAATTGTGCGCTGACAGCAAAAACAGCGTATACTATTGTATAGGGCATCATTGAGGTGTAAACTAGCTTCCTATTTGCGTGTGATTGGATTATCTGATATTCTTATCCACTAACGCAAGAGAGACTAAAAAAAATACAAGAGAGCAGAAGGCACGCGGTAGAACCTGCTCAGTGCATGGTTTTTACTGCGAAGTTAACCTTAAAACAATTCTGTGCATTAAGCAGTGCGCGTGTAAATTGCTGCTGAGTAAAATATTTAGCTTTCAAACCTTAACCCTATTCCACTGCCCTCCAACCCAGCCATCTGATTAACTGTTCTCCTTAATTATATCCATGACATCCTGTTTGTCTGTCTTGGCTGTTTAGATTTAAGCTCTTTCGAGCAGGGACTGTTTTCTTCTTTGAGACTCTGCAGCGCTGCTTGCATCTGGTAGTGCTATAGAAATAATTAGTAGTAGTAAAATGCAGCAGTAATCCTCAACTCATCAGCAAATGTCCCCCCTTCTTGTCAGTGTGTTAGCGGTGATGGGTTCAGGCAGTGACAGGAAGGGTGACATTAACAACCAAGAAAAGGAAGCAAAAAAAAAAAAAAAGTCACCAATCTGTACCCTAACCCAGCTTTCTGCACTGGTTCCCATAATCACTGGTAGTTCAGCAGCTCCTGTGCCTCCAATATTAAAATAAAAGCATAATGTCCCATTTTCAGAGAGCATCCCGAAGCTGTGCGTAGGGACAACTGGACAGGCGATCGTGGAGCCTGGGCTCTCCCTACTTCCCTGCTCTCTGCCGCCGCAACTGCAGGAAGGGAAGGGCCAAGCACCGGCCCACAAGCCTTCTCCCCGATGCCAATTCTGATGTCAGAGAGGAAGTTCCGGGCCAACCAGGCAGCGATTGGCTAGCCCAGACCTTCTCTCTGACATCAGAATGACATCAGGGGAGGGTTTGTGGGCCAGCGCCTGGACCTTCCTTTCCTGCAGTTGCAGCAGCGATGGGCGGGAAGCAGCAGCGGGAGCGGTGGACCGGGAGTTATACACTTCCCCCTCCCCATTCGCGGTTTCGGCAATCGTGATTTCACATATTCGTGATTTTTGGGGGGAAGGGGAAAAAAAGAAAAAAACCTACAGTTTAGCCTTCCCCCCCGGCGTCCCAGCCTTACCTGGCGGTCTAGTGGGCTTTCGGGGCAGGAGCGATCTTCCTATACTCCTGCCCCGTGTAGATCGCCAATAGGAAATGGCTGTGGGGAATTCCCGTCGTAGTCTCGAGAGACTACGGGAATTCACGGCAGCAATACAGATGCAATACAGAACGTGAAGACAGAGATAAAACCAGTCAAAGGACAAGAAGGCCCTGGAAACATAGTTAAAAGCACAGAAAAATGAAGTCAGCAGACAACAAAGGTAGGGAAAATATTTTATTTTCAATATAGTGATTGAAATGTGTCAGTTCTGAGAAAGGAAAGATGTTAAACTTTAACTGTGAGGGCCATAGAAAAAATAGGGTATTTGGAGAGCCGCAGAAAAAATAGTTAATGTCTTATTGAAGAAATGACAATTTTGCATGAGGTAAAACTCTTTATATTTATAAATCTTTCCTTTAACAGAGGAATGATTAAGAAGGGGATAACGAACAGATCGGAGAAGGTTATCATGCCGCTGTACCGGGCCATGGTATGCCCCCACCTGGAATACTGCGTCCAGCACTTGTTGATGTACATGAAGAAGGACACAGTAGTACTCAAAGGGGTCCAGAGAAGAGTGACTAAAATGGTTAAAGGGCTGGAGGAATTGCCGTACAGTGAGAGATTAGAGAAACTGGGCCACTTTTCCCTTGAAAACAGGAGGCTGAAAGTGGACATGATCGAATCATTCAAAATAATGAAGGGAATAGACTCAGTAGATATAGACAGGTTGTTCACCCTCTCCAAGCACCGAGCCCTGCGGCACCCCACTGGTGACACTTTTCCAGTCCGAGTATTGTCCATTTACCCCCACTCTCTGTTTCCTATGCTCCAGCCAGTTTTTGATCTACGTGAGTATTTCACCCTCGATTCCATGACTCACAATTTTACGAAGTAGTCGTTCATGCGGAACCTTGTCGAACGCCTTCTGAAAATCCAGTTATATCATGTTGACCGAATCACACTTGTCTATCTGCCTGTTTACTCCCTCGAAGAAGTGCAGCAAGTTCGTCAAGCAAGATCTTCCTTTGCTGAAGCCATGCTGGCTGGTCTTCACCAGATTGTGTCCATCAAGGTGATGAATGATGTGGTCGTTTATCAGCGCCTCTACCATCTTTCCCGGTACTGAGGTTAGACTCACCGGTCTGTAGTTTCCCGGATCTCCCCTTGAACCCTTTTTGAAGATCGGCGTAACATTCGCCACCTTCCAGTCTTCCGGAATCTTTCCCGATTTGATCAACAGGTTGGCTACTAGTTGAAGCAGTTCAGCTATGACCTTGATGACCCTCAGATGGATGCCATCCGGTCCCGGGGATTTTTTGCTCTTTAGCCTATCAATCTGCCTGTATACCTATTCTAGATTGACTGTCAGCCCTGTCAGTTTCCCGCCTTTGTTTCCAGTATAGAACCTGTTGCGTATATCCTCTTCAGTAAATACAGACGCAAAAAATGTGTTCAGTTTGTCGGCGATTTCTTTATCTTTCTTTAGCACTGCCTTTATTTCACGGTCATCCAACGGACCCACCGCTTCCTTCGCGGGTCGTTTCCCCTTAATGTATCGAAAGAATGTCTTGAAGTTTTTCGCCTCCTTGGCTATTTTTTGGCCCCTTTTACTGTCTTATGGCACCTGCATTGATGTTTGTGCTTATTCCAGTTTTCGTCCGTTTTTGACCTTTTCCATTCCTTAAATGAAGTTTTCTTGTCTCTGATCGCTTCCTTCACCTCTACAGTGAGCCACGCCGGTTCTTTGTTCTTTTTCTTCTTGGTCCTTTGTTGATACGCAGTATATGTAGATTTTGCACCTCGGTAACTGTGTCCTTAAAAAGGGACCAAACTTGCTCTAGTGTTTTTCAGGTTTATCCTCTTCTTAATCTTCTTCCCCACCATGAGTCTCATCCCTTCGTAATTTCCCTTGCGGAAGTTCAGCGCTGTGGCTGTCGTTCTGGACCGGTGTTTCTCCCCTGCATCCAGGTTGAAGTGTATCATATTGTAATGGTGGATGTTACCCGCGAATAGCCGCTGATAACCCACCAAAACGGTGGAAGGAGGAAGGTGCTCTCCGCAGGTACGGGGACAAGGCTTTCAACAAGACTGAAACCTTAAAACGTGTCTCGAAGGTAAGGGGGAGGAAGGGAGATGCACAGACCGCGCGAGGGCTGCCGAAGGGCAATGAGGTGCCGAGAGGGAAAATTGGATGCTGCGGGGACGGGGCGGTGAAGGTGACGGTGGGGACGGGGCAGTGATGGGGACAGATTTTTTCCCCGTGTCATTCTCTATACAGGAGCATCAATATCTCCTTTTTCCTACTGGCCATACCTCTCCCTAAGCTCCCTAGCATCCTTCTAGCTTTTGCCATTATCTTTTCAACCTGTTTGACCACCTTAAGATCATCACACACTATCACTCCCAAGTCCCGCTTTTCTTTTGTGTATCCCCTAAATTGTATCGTTCCCTCAAGTTTTGCAGCCCAACCTTACATTTCTTAGCATTAAATCTTAACTGCCGAATTTCAGACCAGTCTTCAATTTTTGCTAGTTTCTTCCTCATGTTATACACACCATCAGGGTTGTCTGCCCTATTGCAGATTTTGGTATCATCCGCAAAGAGGCAAATCTTACCTGACAGCCCTTCAGCAATATTGCTTACATAAATGAAGAACTAAACCTTGAGGTACACCACTGGTAACATCCCTTTCCTCAGAGAGATCTCCATTGACCACTACCCTCTGTTGCCCTCCATTCAACCAGTTCCTGACCCAGTCTGTCACTTTGGGGCCCATCCGGAGAGCACCCAGTTTATTTATTAGACTTCTATGTGGAATACGGTCAAAGGCTTTGCTAAAATCGAAATACACCTAGCGTTCTCTATCCAAATCTCTGGTCACCCAGTCAATGAAATTGATCAGATTTGTTTGACAAGATCTGCCTCTAGTGAATACAAGTTGCCTCGGGTCCTGTAATGCATTCCCCAAACCTTTATATCCTTTAGTTCTTTGTAGGCAGTGAGCAGCAGGCGTTAGCCTGAGCCTTTCCTCCAATGCAACTTCTTGTTTATGGGATCAGGAAGTTACATCAAGAGAAGGCTCAGAGCTGGCAGAAGCAAGGGGAATGAGTTGCTATTTGCTGTAGGTGAAGAATTAAAGAACATAAGAACATAAGAAGTTGCCTCCGCTGAGGCAGACCCTAGGTCCATCCTGCTCAGCGGTCCGCTCCCGCGGCGGCCCATCAGGCCCATTTCCTGAGCAATGGTCTATACCTATCTATACCCCTCAATCCCTTTTTCTTCTAGGAATCTATCCAAACCTTCTTTGAAACCATTTAATGTTTTCTTGTCTACAACAGCCTCTGGAAGCGCGTTCCACGTATCCACCACCCTCTGAGTGAAAAAGAACTTCCTAGCGTTTGTTCTAAACCTGTCCCCTTTCAATTTCTCCGAGTGCCCCCTTGTACTTGTGGCGCCCCTTAATTTGAAAAATCTGTCCCTGTCTACTTTTTCTATGCCCTTCAGGATCTTGAAGGTTTCTATCATGTCTCCTCTAAGTCTTCGCTTCTCCAGGGAGAAAAGTCCCAACTGCTTCAATCTTTCGGTATATGGAAGTTTTTCCATTCCCTTTATCAGTCTAGTTGCTCTTCTTTGTACTCCCTCAAGTACCGCCATGTCTTTCTTGAGGTACGGCGACCAGTACTGGACGCAGTACTCCAGGTGCGGCCGCACCATTGCACGATATAGCGGCATGATGACTTCTTTCGTCCTGGTTGTAATACCCTTCTTAATGATACCCAACATTCTGTTTGCTTTCCTTGAGGCTGTGGCGCATTGTGCTGATGCCTTCAGTGTTTCATCTACCATCACTCCCAGGTCTCTCTCCAGGTTGCTGACCCCTAGTGATGTTCCCCCCATTTTGTATGTGAACATCGGGTTCTTTTTCCCCACGTGCATGACCTTGCATTTCCCCACGTTGAAGCTCATCTGCCATTTTTCGGCCCACTTTTCCAGCTGTGTTAGATCCTTTTGAAGATCTTCGCAGTCTTCCCTGGTTTGAGCCCTGCTGCATAGTTTGGTGTCATCTGCAAATTTAATGACCTCACACTTGATTCCCGCCTCTAGGTCGTTTATGTAGATATTTTAAAAGTACTAGGGGAGGGGTAGATGAGTGGAGTTCAGTGACACTCCAGTCATCTGGAGTGAGGGGGAACAATGGAAGGCAGGGTTGTGCCCACCTATTTGGGATCAGGTCCACCCAATATTGGGTGTATGGCACCCAATATTGGGTGTATACCCCTGCCTCACATACTACATACACTCACCTTTTCTATACATCTGTGTCGAAAAATATTCTCAGAGCTTTGCTTCTATAAGCTTTCCCTACTTGGGTTTTTTTTTTTTTTTTTTGCCAACATGTATGCTGTAGTATGGCCTATTTTACCTATACAGTAGAACAGTTTTTAGAAGTCCTTTAGCTTTGCATTTGAAGATCGATGAACAAATACCTTATACCTAGATTATGGTATTATTGAAGTTTCTCAATACTGGCTTCCATTTGTAAAACTGTGGCTTGAACTGAATACAGGGGATGGGATGTTGATACAGATGAAATTTAAGGTCATATCACTACAGTGCACTGTGGCCTCTATTAACTTCTTGTTAAATCACATATTGATTATAAGGTACTTTAAATGACATAAATCTGGGCACAACAAAACCGCATCAACAATTTTTCAGAAGCTGGCTATTCTGTACTTCTGATCTACCTACACTTCACCTTCACAGTTAAGTTCTTCATTCTTGTCCCGAAAGTTTGTGCAATTTATCACAAATGCTAACTCCAACAACATTTAGAGTAATGAGTAATGAAACTTTGCAGATTTTTTTAATACTTTAGAAAAAAAATTTTCAATATAATAAGGTGGGTAAAATATTTAAAAATTGCATCCATCAGTGCAGCTAAAAGAGGCCCAAGTCAGAGTTGGGAAGTCCTGCTCATAGGGCCAGATTCTCTAACTGGTGCCGTTATTGGCGGCTGCCTTAAAAGTGGCCGCCGATCGCATGTCAATCACGTGACTGCATCGGTCAGAGAATCGCGCCTCTAGCAAAGGCAGGCACTGGAAATGTAGACCAGGGTTTTCCTGGCCTGCATTTCCGGCTCCTACTGGTGATGTGAATTGTGCCTCCTTAGACACTTTAGGTCACCTAACACCACTTCTGGCGTTAGCGGCACCTACATTGGCATTAGGCGGCCTAAAGTGCCTACAGAGGTGTGATTCTGGTGCTGATTTTTTTAGGCAACGGCAGGCGTCATCCTGGATTTTTAACAATCTTTTTTTCTAAAACTCCCTGCTTCTCTAAAACTGCAGGTTTGTGCCTCAAAACCTGTTGGGATGGAGTTCTTGTGCTTTCCTACTGTGAATCCTTGCCAGGATTGCACAAATTTAGCACCTTAAAGCGTCCTTGCACCACATGCTAATAAAGGGGAGAGTGGAGAGTCCTGCGGAACACCACTTAGGCTTTTCTACTTTCCTGAAAATTTGTTATTAAATTTATCCTAAGTATGGGTAGATAGAAATCCTTCAAACCAGTTATATACTTTCAATGTATTCCAATTGCTGCTAGACATTCCAAAAGTTTTTCATGATCCACTAAATCAAAGTGCAGCTTAAGTCAAACTGCATGATCAAGGCATTGGAACCCTTTCTTATCAGTTTATACAGAGAGTCTAAGACTGAAGCTAAGACGGTTTCTGTGCTTTGCATTGTTGGTCAAAAGACCGACTGAAAATCGTGCAAAAGGGAATGAGATTCTAAATAATTCAATAACTGGAAATGAACCAGATCCTCCATAATCTTAATAAAGAAAGGAATTGACACCATGGGTGTAATTAATATATGACCTCCGTCTGCAGGAAAGATACCTTTTTCCAGCAGATAAGATAGCCAACCTAATAGATCAACTTTAAAATCCATTGGGGCAGATTTCATAATTTCTGGAGAACAATGAGCCAAATAACTAAATACCTTTCCCTGTCTATCATAATAGAACCCTAAGCACGCATGCGCACTTCAAATGCCGTGATCCGTGCTTCTGTGTCAGACATGCACAATACAGCATGCGGCGGTGGAGCCTGTGGCGGTGCGCGCAGCAGCTTCCTCTGGCTTCCTCCAGCTGGAGCCTGCGGCGGTTTGTGTGCGGTGGTTTCCCTATCTTTACAACGAGCCTGCGTCGGACTCTGCCAGAGCTGCTTCATTTTTACAAGGTAGGTGGGAGAAGGGGGCTGAACCTGAAGCGTCTCAGCGCACGAGAAACAGACAGCGGCCAATGAGAGAGAGAGAAACAGAAAGAAAGAAAGACAGACAGATAGCGGCCAAGGAGAGAGAGAGAGAGAGAGACAGAAAGAAAGACAAATAGACAGCGGCCAAGGAAAGAGAGAGACAGAAAGAAAGACAGACAGCGGCCAGGGAGAGAGAGAGAGACAGAAAGAAAGAAAGTCAGACAGACAGCGGCCAAGTAGAGAGAGAGAGAAACTCAGAAAGATAGAGCGGCCAAGGAGAGAGAGAGACAGAAAGAAAGATAGACAGCGGCCAAGGAGAGAGAGAGAGAGAGACAGAAAGACAGACAGACAGCGGCCAAGGAGAGAGAGAGACAAAGAAAGAGGCCAAGAAGAAAGCGAGAGAAAGAAAGAAAGACAGTGGCCAAGGAGAGAGAGACAGAAAGAAAGATAGGGGGCCAGGGAGAGAGACAGAAAGAAAGACAGACAGACGGGGGCAGGGAGAGAGAAAGAAAGACAGACATACAGAAAGAAATAAAGAAATTCCTAAGTCTACACATCTATTCTAGCACCCTCGACGGTTTGCATGCGGCTGTTTCCTCCAGCTGACTGAGGATCATGCGGCGGTTTCCCTATCGCTAAAAGGAGCCTGCATCGGACCCTGCCAGAGCTGCTTCAGAAAACGGGAGACTTCTGAGATAAGCCAAAACCTGTGTGCTTGGGACATTGAGTGATTTTTGCTTTGGTTTGTTGAAAGGGGGTGTGCTGGGGGAGCAGTGACTGATTTTGCATTGGTTTGGGTGAAGAGAGTGTGCTGGGGACGGTGCCAGGGAGCGATCTTGCTTTGCTTTGGGGGGAAGGGTGTACTTGGTAGGGGGCAAGGAACGATATTGCTTTGCTTTGGGGGGGAGGGGTGTGCTTGGTACGGGGGCAAGGAACTACAGTATATTACTTTAGTTGAGGGGAGGGGTGTGCTGTGGAGAGAGGGCAGGGATTGATCTTGCATTGGTTTGAGTGAAGGGGGTGTGCTTGGTTGGGGTCAGGGAGTGATCTTGCTTTGCTTTGGGGGGAGGGTTGTGCTTGGTTAGAGTGCCAGCACTCAGTGTGCCTAAAAACCAGTGTTAGCACTCAGTGCCTAAAAAAAATAGTGCCAGCAAAACTATTACCAAACTCAAACAGAATATTCACAAGGGATATTGTCTATAAGGAAATTTTAAAGATATATGACATTAAATAAAATAAAATATCTTAAAACTAATCTTCATAATAATAATAAAACCCTTAGCTGCACATGCACACTTTGAAACTCCATGTCTCCTTGCCTCCACATGCACAGTATAATATAACCACCAAGCAGGGAAGCATCTGAGCACCAGGCATTCCTTTAGACCAGGGGTGTCAAAGTCCCTCCTCGAGGGCTGCAGTCCAGTCGGGTTTTCAGGATTTCCCCAATGAATATGCATGAGATCTATTTGCATGCACTACTTTCATTGTATGCTAATAGATCTCATGCATATTCATTGGGGAAATCCTGAAAACTTGACTGGATTGCGGCCCTCAAGGAGGGACTTTGACACCCCTGCTTTAGACCCTTGTGTTAGTCAGGGTTTCTTGGGTTGTCTCGAAAGTATGTGTGTTATGTTCAGGTGAGGGGAGTTTGGGGTAACAGAGGCTTCGGTCTACATGTTTGTATGGATAATTAGTTGGGGAGGGGGAGCAGTTTGGAAGAAAATAGTGGCATTGAGATTGGTGCGGGAGAGAAGAATCACACGAGATGAGGAGATTTGTGAGGCATTTTTGGATTTTTAATTGCAGCTATATGCCCCTCCGGCAGAGGCAACTTGATTGGGGTGTATAAGTAGTATAGGGGTCTGCTGGAAAAATGGGAAAGCAAACAATTTTTGAGGCCCACAGCTTCCAACAACAAATAAGAAAAAAAATACTTAAAATTCAGAACACTGCTTAAAGCCTAGAAATCAACCGTACAAAGGATATTAAAGCTCACACGGTAAGTTTTCAGTAGATTTTGTGATCTGTTAAGTCCACACATCTATTCTAGCACCCATTAATGTAACGGGCTTAAACACTAGCTTACTATATAATCTTGTAAAAAGGTCCCAATTTGGTTTTTCAAATGCTTTCCAAAGCAAGTCAGCATGAGTTGCGTCGGTTAAAGAGGGCAACGATTGAGTCTCTGTAAAGTTTTTCAGAATATTTGAAGCTCTTAAATTATTGACTTTCGCACTAAAATAATGGGCTAAATCAGTCAATGAAGGAGGCTGAATATGTGTTGATTGTTTAAGTTGAGAAAGTACAACATTAAGCATGGCCCTGGAGTAGCTTCATGGGTGGTGAAATAAACCACAGTGATGGGGACTCAGACCCATATTCCACTATACACTTATGGTGGAATTTGTGAGCCTTATCCTAATCCCACTATACTCACATATAGGTGTCACCTGTAGGCATAAGGGCTATTGGTATGGTGTACAGTTGGGTACAATGGGTTTTGGATGGATTTTGGAAGGCTCACCATAGAATATAAGAGAATTATAGTGAGCTATGTACTTGGGACTTTTAATTTGAGGTTCACTGCAGTGCCCCCTATAATACCTCACTGCTCTGCTGGTATGTCTGTGCCGCCAGTCTACTAAGAGCACTGGTCCTTCCTATATCCCAATGGCTTCCTCTATGCATTTTTCTTTGGAACTTTTTTTTTTTTTTTTCAAAAATGCATCATGTACCAAACATAGGAATTCTATGAGTGTCGGAGCAGTTATCGCCGCTGCCGGCAGTAAAACCCGCACTATGCATTAGTAAAAGAGGGGGATAGTCCAGTGATTTTCTACTTTTTTCATTCCGTTGGGAAAATATGGAATGAAAAAAGTGGAAAATCGCTGGTTGGACTGAGAACTTTTCAGTGGCTCCTCGTAGCACTTATGCACATGAATATTTCGTGAGCACTAAGTGGCATTTTGCAAACTTACCATGCAACCCACATAGCATACATCTGCAAGGGGTAGAGCATGGGCAGGTTTTCCAATTACACATGTGTGTATAGAATGCTATAACTTGCATGCTAAAGTGCAACATTTATATGGTTTATGTTTACACCTGCCTTTTACATGGCATAAGTGGCACACAAATATGGACTTAAACGCTTTATTCTATAATGGAATTTGGGTGCTCAGATGTCATTACAGAATTTGAGCTTAGCACCCAGATCTGTGTGACCTTTATAGAATTTGGGTCAAGATTAAAAATCATGCCTTTTCTAAAGAGGCGGACTGAAGGGAAATGCATCATTAATTGATGGTCAAGGCATATACCGTATATACTCAAATATAGGATGAGATTTTGGGGCCAATAAAATGGCCCAAAAATGGGGGTCATCACCTGACCCCCCTCCCTGACGATGCAGGCCTCTAATAGGCTGGGACAGGAGAGATTCCTCCCATTTCCCAGGCCATCTGAAACAAATCATTTTTTTATCCCATGCATACCTTTTCTGCTATATCCCCCCCCCCCCCGGTACTTTTTTATCCCTGGTGGTCCTGTGGTGTATGGGCAGGACCGCGCTCCTACCCTGCGCACCTCCTTTGAATCGCTGATCGGGGCTCACAGCGCACAGGCACGCAGGAGTGAGCTTTTCGAGCTCCCGTGTGACTCTGCGCCGCTAGCAGAATGGTTGCCGTGAGTCTCGCGAGGGATAACTAAAAAGGTATGTGCGGGGAGGGGGGGAGGTGGTAAAAAAATTATTTGCATCAGCTGGGACAGGAGACGGGAGGGATCTTTCCTGTCCCGACCTGTCCTACCACTAGACCACCAGAGGTGGAAGAGAAGATGGGACAGGGTGCAGAGCCTGGCAGGGAGGGGGGGGGAAGACAGGGTGCAGAGCAGAGCCTGGCAAGTAGTGAGGGCAGCTGGCTGCTTAACCTGGCAGGGAGAGGGGCTGGCTGCATAGCCTGGCAGGGGAGGGCGTAATGGAGAGGACACTGGGTGCAGGGCATGGCACTTGAATATTAAGCCCCCGTCTTATTTATTCTCAATAATTTATTCTCCTTTTTGGATGACATATTCGAGTATATACGGTATCACTCTATTTATACAGCAAAGTTTCTTTTTCTGAGAATTTCTGAAAAGAGAGAGAGCTCTAGAGAGAAAGTGCTTCCTTTGAAAGAGAATAAAATCGATGCTACCAGCATAACAGGACGAGGCCCATGTAAAATTGCTATGAAACTCCTCTGCTTGGCTCAGAACATCTCAGTAATTGCTGGTAGAAAAGGATTATTTTCTGTTTCCTTTGCGGAGTGTATGCAGACTTACAGTATATGTTTAAGTGTCTGCTGAACCCTTTTGAACTTCCTTTGGTGCTTGAGCAGATAATAAACATTGAATGGAAAACATAAAGGCCTTAGCCTTTACAAATTGCTCTACTGCATGGATGTTTGCTTACTAGCCAGCAGTAGAATCCAGGTTACAAGCATTGATCTGCCACTAGGATCCCTAAGTGAATAGTTTGTAACAGCTCTCTTAACCTATGCCACTAATATGCACATATGTTATACTAATTTTCAAATAGAAAGAGTACACATGTTTTTTATTTGAACACTGCCCCACCATTGCAACATGCGCACATTTATTGTTGGGTTTTTTTGTTGGGTTTTTTTATTTATCATTTTCAAACTTATATCAAGCATAATAACTTGTACAGAAAGAAGTTTAACATAAGAACAAATTCCATTAAGTTGACATTAAGACAACGGAAAAGAAAAAATATATGTTAACTTTACTCAAGTCCTTCAATAAGATCCAAGATTAACAAAATGCGAGAAAATTAAGAAAATAGTCAATGATATAAAACTGTAGAGCTGAGAGCTAATGCCTATATTAATCTAAAGAGCTAATGATATTGTTCTTCCTTCAAATGAGATAGTGCCAAGAAATTAGTTAACTGAAAAAGTTCAAAGAAAACATACTTAATCTCACGGTGATTCACTATACACTTGCAAGGGTGCCTTAAGTAAAATGTAGCCCCTAAAGCTAGAACACCTGGTTTTAAAAGAAGAAATTCCCGTCGGCGCTTCTGCGTCTCACGTGAGAGATCGGGAAACATCTGAATTTTAAGTCCATAAAATTATTTTTGTCTATTTTTAAAGAATAGTCTCAAAATCCATGCCTTATCTGGCTGAAGAGCCACTGTTAAAATTATGTCGCTGGAATTGCAATTTCTTTATCTGATGTCTCAAGTAAAGTTGAAACATCTAATACCTCCGAATTATTAATCACTTGATGTTGAACTTGATTTTTTGTAGGCAAATAGTAAACCTGAGAGAATGGAGGTAGACATTCCTCCAAGACTCCCAGTATTTCCTTTAAATATCGTTTAATAATTTCTCTAGAGGACACCATAGCGACCCTTGGGAAATTTATCAATCTTAGGTTGTTACCACGAGCGTTGTTTTCCAAAGACTCAATTTTCCTCCTAAGATTTGTATTGTCTTTAATTAATGTCACTTGAATATTTTTGAAAGATATCAAGTCCTGTTCCATTTTTGCACTAATTACTTTAGACGAAAACATATCATTTTGAAGTTCTTTTATCTCTTTTGTTTGTTCAATTAGTTTCCCTTTATATATTGAAAGTGGGGACTTATGGCTTTACCAAGGTTAGCCACAAGATCCCATAATGATTCCAGGGTCACTTCAGTGGGTTTAGTTATAGGAATTTCCCCTTGCTTAGTAAAAAAATGCTCATCGTCGGTTGAAACTGCTTGGCATTTTCCCTTCTGGGCATGTCCTTCACTCAGCGTTGATATTGCCTCGGTCTCCATAATAGGGTTTTCCTGCCGAAATTCCCCATCTCCCAGGCTCTCCGCTGATAAACTTGCCTCCAGAGGAGGGGACAATCCAGTCCACGGGGTCTCCCCACTCTGTGGAGAGCTTGTGGTTCGAGGCTGTGAGGGCGATGCTCTAGCGTCAGGACTAAGGGTGGTGTCCGGCCCAAGGAGAGTCGCCGCAGTCCCGCCTTCTCTCAGCGTCTCCAGCGAGCTAACTACTGACGCCAATGGGGCACTTTGCATCCTCCTCAGCAGTTCGTCTATAGTGCCGACTGGGGTTCCTCCGGTGTGCCGAGAGGCAGCAGCGGCGGCACTCCGTCCTCGTCTCTTCGGCATTCCTTTTAAGTAAGAACCTCTCTCACCGAAATTTCCTTATATCGGGCGAATTCTGAGGCGCGTTCCTCAGCACTACTAGTATGCGGCCATCTTGGATCACATCGCGCACATTTATTTAAAAAATTTATATACCGCCTTTAAACAAAGTGGTTTCTATAAAAATGAACATACATAATTGTAAACATAAGACAGAATTACAATTCTAAAATCAAAGCTAAATTACAAATTATGGGGAAAAAATACCATTCTCACCTAACAAACAAACAATACCCAGTCTAAAGTATCCTCCAGGCAATCAATAACAATGGCATTTAAAGATCCACTTATTGACTCGAACAAACAGAGCCAAGACAGAAGTTACATATTCCAGGAAACATATTATCATGTAGGCAGGTACAGCTCTACAAATAGACATCCACAAATAGCTTGGTTTTCAACAGCTTCTATTTGGGATTTACAATGTTTTCATGAAAATATCTGCATGTAGTTATGACAGTACAACAGTACAAAAGGATGTAACAAATAGCTCTTATTTTTACTATTATTCATCCAAATATAAATACCAAATATGAATAATAGGCATTGAGCTTTAACTTAACAAATAATAGAAGTGTGTATGAAGTGTGTGGTTCAGTGGTTAGAGCTACAGCCTCAGCACCATGAGGTTGTGGGTTCAAATCCCATACTGCACGTTGTGACCCTGGGCAAGTCACTTAATCCCCATTGCCCAGATACATTATTAGATAGAGTGGGAGCCCACCAGAACAGTTAGGGAAAAATTCTTGAGTACTTGAATAATTTGTAATCCACATAGAATTGTAGGATAAGCAGAATATAATTAAAAAAAAACCCCAACAACCTAATACTGTATTATTGGCATCTTACATTCTTGTATTGATTCTATTATGTTTTAAATAAAAATGATTTGAAATAAAAAATAATAATAAAAGAAGCAAAGTGAAATCAGAGATCAAGGGCTAGATTTACTAAGCAAACCAATTGTGTAACGATCGGTTTGTGACCCGATTTTATTTAGGCCCGATTCACTTACCTCTGTGGCGATTCGATTCCAATCTATGCATGCAAATGAGGGGAACAGCATGCAAAGTAGGCAGGGACACGATTCACTAAAGAAATCTTTGAAACTGACTGGGCTGGCCAATCAACACAAGAAGCAACTGCTGGGGACCAGTCACAAACGTCCTTTCCAGCCCTGCAGCCCATCTCTGCTCTCTGCCCCTTCCAGCTGAGCCCTGCTCTTGCTGCCCTGACTCTCCTGCTCTCTGCTGCCCTTCCCCGCAGTGTGAGCCCGTGGTTTTAAAGCGGAGGAGCAGAGAGCAGGAAAGTCAATAATTGCTTGCTTTGTTAGCTGTGGCTCTTTATGGCAGGGACTCGCCGGGGCAGTGAACTTGTGTTGGGGAATGGAACTCTCCTGGCCCGATATCTGCTCCAAATCTCCTGCCCCGGTGTCTGCCCCAACTTTCCAGCGAATCTCCTGCCCCAACTCTCCAGCGAATCTCCTGCCCCAACTCTCCAGCGAATCTCCTGCCCCAACTCTCCAGCGAATCTCCTGCTCCGATGTCTAGATCCGCACACAGGGCCTTGATCAGTGTGCCAACCTGGCCTGGTTCAGAACTGCCTGTGTGCTGACCTTGCCTGTGTTCTGATGCCCTGGATCAAAACTTATCAGACCTCCATCCCTACAAAATTGCCACTAGCAGTTTCATTTTCTATTCCGTGATGCATAGAAAGTAGGGATGTGTATTCATTTGAAAATGGTAAAATATGTATCATCTCCATCATGGGTGACTTCAGCTTGCACAGAGTGGGGGGCATGATTCTGGCCACCTTGTTGGGAAGACTAGATGGACTGCGCGGGTCTTTTTCTGCCATCATTTACTGTGTTACTGAGAATGTTTTTTGGTTCATGTTCCTCTGAATGAGCCAAATAGCTATGGGACAGAATGAGCCCCAAATCATTTGTGTCATTTGTTTCAGGCAACTATAGCCCTCGATGGCGACAACCCAGTCTGGTTTTCAAGATTTCTACAATAAATATGCATGACATTGATTTGCATGTGCTGATTTCATTATATGCAAATAGATCTTATACACATTCATTGTGAAAATCTTGAAAACCTGCCTGGGTCGTCACCATCGAGGACTGTAGTTGCCCACCCCTGCTAACTGGGTTCTGGCCCTCGAGGACAATGGTTGCTCACCTCTGATCTATAGGGATGGACAGTAGAGTTGCTTTGGAGGATTAAGGGAGTGGGGTAGAGAAAGAAGCAGAAATTATTTGACCAATCATATAGGGGTCCTTTTACTAAGGTGCGGTAGCTGATTTAGTGCACGCTAAAAATTAGCGTGCGCTAAATCGGCTAGCGTGCCTTAGTAAAATGACTCTATAGTGAAACATCTTGATATAGAACAGAGCTAGCATATGCTAGCCTCATTTCATCCAAATCCCATGATGATGATGATGATTGCAGCTCAGAATGAAATTTAAAAGCAAGAGTACCCCATTACCATTTTTTTAAATCCTGGATTCAGAAAGAGGTTGAGAGGAAGGTGCTGGCTTCAGAGAGTTAGTTTGTTGAAGTTAAAAAGTTAGTGTAAAAATGGAGAAAGCTTCCAAGAGCATAAGCAGGGCTTTGGCAAAAAGCAGACATGAAAGAGCATTTTTTTAAAAATGTCCAAGTCAGAATTGACTTACATATGGCAAAAGAAATGTTTAACTTGCATACTCATATACTACTCTAGATTTCAAAACCTATTAGTTGTCAGCCAATGACCTTCTGAGGTGTGCCCTTAAGTGTCTTGACCATGCAGTCGGCCCTTAAAAGATTACCATTTTCTTCATTAGGTCATCAAAAAATATATTTTTAAGATATTTTTGTAAAGACATATGATTGAAATTAATAAATTCAAAAATAAATGAACTTATTTAGAAACATAGAAAATGATGGCAGAAAAGGGCCACGGCCTATCTAGTCTGCCCACACTAATGGCCCACCCCCTAACTACCTCCATGAAGAGATCCCACATGCCAATCCCATCTTTTCTTAAAATCTGGCATGCTGCTGGCCTCAATTACCTATTGTGAAAGATTATTCCAGCGATCAACCACCCTTTCAATGAAGAAATATTTTCTGGTGTTGCCATGAAATTTCCCACCCCTGATTTTCAACGGATGCCCTCTTGTTGCCGTGGGTCCTTTAAGGAAAAAGAGATCCTCTTCCACCTCGATACGGCCCGTGACATATTTGAACATCTCAATCATGTCTCCCCTCTCTCTGCGTTCCTCGAGTGAGTTCAGCTGCAACTTACTCAGTCGTTCCTCATACGGGAGATCCTTGAGTCCTGAGACCATCCTGGTGGCCATTCGCTGAACCGACTCAGCTCTTCGCACATCTTTTTGATAATGCGGATCCAGAGCTTAATTGTGCCTGAAAATCAAATTTTCACTACCAATCCCAGAGGCAAGCAGTGACTTCCCCCATTCTTGTGACCTGGATTGGTCACTGTTGAAAAAAGGATACTGGGCTAGATGGACCACTGGTCTGACCCAGTATGGCTATTTTTATATTCTGCAAAACATCCAAACTCAAATTTGGACATCATATTGAAAATTTTCTACCACATCTTTTTTTTTTTTTTTTTAGATGTGACCAGAATTTCACCCAGTATTCAAGGTGTGGCTGCACCATGGAATGATACAAAGGCATTATATAACATTTTCATCTTTGTGTTCCATTCTTTTTCTGATAATTCCAAACTTTCTAAAACCAGCTTAGGCCTTTCCCCTGCCTCTAAACGCCTAGAGCGAAAAGAGGTGTTTTTAGAGGAGGGGAAAGGGTGGGAGGTGAGCCGACCTAAACTTAGTCGTACAGCAAGTCAAAACAGGTATAAGTTCCGAAAAGGGGCCGCTGAGCTGATGTTTTTTCACAGGCTTTTTCTTCCCTATTCCTTGAAGCAGCCACGAGGTGAAACGCTTGGCCATCGCTGGTGGGATCAGGAGCCTGTGTCGTATAGCATGCTTAAGCTAAGTCCTAGCATCTAAGAAGTTTCAGCAGCTTGCAAAACCTTAAATATTTGAAAAACTGCTTAACAAGCTTTAAGGATTGTTTATTTTAAACTTTCAGTGATAGGTGGTTTTTATGTTTATGAAGTTATCTGCCCTTTCCAGTTAGTGAAGGGTTCTCCCTGATGGGGTTTTGAGGCTTTTCCTCCTGTAACACACTGAAGTTTGGTTTTTGATTGTTTTCAACCATATGTTCACAGCTTTTGTGATACTGGACAGTTTGAAATTCTAGCTGTGTGGGTAGTTTTTTTTGAGTGAGATTTTGCGAACCCTTCTCCATTGAGAATATTGACCATTTAATCCTACATATTACCTCATGACTTTCTAATTTCCTCAGAAGTCTTCCATGAAGTACTTTATCAAATGCCTTTTGAAAATTCAAATACACAATTTCAACCAGCTTATCTTTATCCATATGTTTTTTCACCCCCTCAAAGAAATTTAGTAGATTAATGAGGCAAGATTTATTTTGACTAAATCCATGTTGACATTGTTTCAGTAATCCATGCCTATGTATGTGCTCTATAATCTTGTTTATTATAATAGTCTCTCCCGTTTTGCCCAGGGCCAACGTCAGACTCATCGGTCTATAGTTTCCTGGATCACCCTTTTTAAAAATTGGCATTACATTGGCCACCTTCTAGTATCATGCTGGATTTTAAAGATAAATTGAAATTTACTAACAATAGCCCTGTAAGTTCATTTTCACTTCTATCAATACTCTGGAATGTATACCATATGGTCCAGACAATTTGCTACTCTTCAGTTTGTTAAATTGCCCTGTTACATCTTCCAGTGTTACAGAGATTTGTTTCAGTTTTTTTGACTCATTAGCATTGAAGGCCATTTCTGGCACTGGTATCTCCCTCACCTCTTCTGTGATGACTGAAGCAAAGAATTCATTTAATCTTTCCGGTATGGCAGTGTATCACAAGCTGTGTGCCATAGCACACTAGTGTTCCGCCCGAGATTCCAAGTGTGCCACGAGACGCCGGGGAAGAGGAGAAGTACTGCCTACAGATCATGCTTCTTGTGGCGAGAGGCACATTCTGTAGGCAGTCAGCCGGCACCAATGCCTCTCCTCTCCACCCCTATTCCCTTCCATCACCTCCACTGGTGGCTCAGGGCCCCATCTGGGGGGCCTTCATGCATTTGCAGACATTGATGTGACGCATGCATGTGATGTCATCATGTTGACATCCGCACACTTCCAGATGCCCTCAAGCTGCGGCCACCATGTTTAGTGTGCCATAGCTTCACAAAGTTTGCAAGACACTGAGCTATTGCTGTGTCTTCCCTGAGCACCTCTTGTTCCTTGGTCATCTAGCAATCCAACTGATTCATTTACCAGTTTTTTGCTTCTAACATACCTAAAAAAAAGTTTTCACTATGTGTTTTTGCCTCCATTTCAATCTTCTTTTCAAGGTTTTTCTTTGCCTTCCTCATCAGTGTCTCATTTGACTTGCCATTCCTTATGCTGTTTCCTATGAGTGGACGCTTAAAAGTTATCAGTCCAGCCAAGAAAGTCGGGGCAGTCTCCATCAAGGGCCATATACTTTATTCCAGCAATTTTCAACTTATTTTTCTGACGGAATGTAAAAAGTAGAAAATCACAGGACTAAGGGGTCCTTTTACTAAGGCGCACTAGCCATTTTAGCACATGATAAATGTTAACGTGTCCATTATAGTCTATGGATGTGTTAGCGTTTAGCGCTCGCTAAAATGGCTAGCACACCTTAGTAAAAGGACCCCCAAGTGTATAGTCTTCAATGGAGATTGCCCCAATTTTGTTGGTTGGGCTGAGAAAATTTTCAGTGGTTCCTCATATTATTTTTCTTCAGATTTTTCTTTCACTTTAGAAAGGTTTACTTTTAGCTCTAATAACTTCCTTCACCTCAATTGTTAACCCTGTTAGCTGTCATTTGGCCTTCTTTTCTCCTTTTTTTAAATATATGGAATATATTTGGTCTGGGCTTCCAGGATGATATTTTTGAATAACATCCATGCCTAATCTAAATTTTTGACATTTGCAACAGCTCTTCTGTTGTGTATTTTTAAATCATTCTCCTCATGTTATCATAGACTATCCCAAAATGACTATCTCAGTTGAATAAAGACATACCATCAAAACAATATTCCATCTATGATTTACATTTTTTTTGTTTTAATTCTATAACAATTCTATAAATCAGATTAAATTTCTGTTGACTTGTTTTAACAAATGAAAGAACTTGTTTGTATTGCATCAAATAATTTGTCAAATTCAAAATCTACCTAATCTTCACTATGGTAAGAAAAAATGCATTTAAAAACAAGTGATCCCTCCTTACTAACATTCTCAAAGAAGTTTAGCAGTCCATGGGAATCTGAAGTAACAGAATCGCATCTCTCTTCTAAATCATTACAGTATTTTAATGAACAATAGGACTATTATGTAACTCAAAATTTTTTTTTTTTTGGTTTCTATAATAAAAATCAATCCTGTCCCCTTGTGTGTCTTTTAACCTTTATTTTCACTTTGGAACTAATATGGGTTTACTGGAATTAATTACGCAAAGCCCATTTGTTTAATGAGTCAGTATATTATGCAGTGATAACACATTATTTTTGTGGTGTGGGCTGCTTTCCTTCACTAACCTTAGTTTGCTACATGAATCTTCACAAAATTCAACTCTATGCTATTCTCTTATGTTTTATTGTTATAAGTAGTTAATGGAGTTATAGCATGTGTCCCAAATTACTTTTTTTGTATCAAAATACAAAAGACTTCTAAGTTCTTATTTTTCCAGTTTTTCAAGTCTCTTGTTAATATTTCAGATTCTGTCTATAGTAGAAACATGAAAGCAGATAGAGGCTGAATGGCCCATCCAGTCTGCCCATCCACAACATCTGCTTTCTCCTCCTCTTCCTAAGAGATCCCACCTGCCTGTCCCATGCTGTCTTGAACTCATATACAGTCCTCATCTCCACCACCTCCATTGGGAGACTATTCCAAGCATCTACAACCCTTTTTGTAAAGAAGTATTTTCTTACATTACTCCTGAGTCTATCACCTCTTAACTTCATCCTATGTCTTCTCCTTCCGGAGTTTCCCTTCATTTGAAAAAGACTCACCTCCTGTACATTAACACCATGGAGATATCTCTATCATATCCCCTCTCTGCTTTCTTTCCTCCAGAGTATACATATTAAGGTCTCTAAGTCTGTCCCCATATGATTTATGACAAAGACCACTAACCAATTTTGTAGCAGCCTTCTGGGCCAACCCTATCCTATTTATATCTGCAAATAGGAATTACTTTTCCCTCTGCGATAGTGTTAATAAAGATACTGAAAAAAGTAAATACGGATATAAAGCCATGAAGAACACTAGTCACTTTTCCTTAATCAGAATGGACTCCATTGAGAGCCATGCTCTTGGTTTCTCATACCCTTAAAAACATTCTGCTCAGTAGCGAGGGTGAGAGGCAACCGGAGTGGTGGCATCCCTCTTCTGCCCTCATCTCCACCCCCCGCTCCTCCCTGCCACGCACACACTCCCCCTTCCCCTAAACCTCTAGTTGTTCACTGCCGTGAGCAACAAGAACTTCATGCTCCTTGCGACCGTATCGGCTCTTCCTCTGACATCACTTCCTATGCATGCATCCAGACATCAACGGCAAAGACAACGCTGTTGTGAGGAGCACGTTGAAGTTGTTTCTCGCAGCGGTGAACAACTAGCGGCATGGGAGAAGGGAAGGGGGACGCGCGTGTGGCAAGGGTAGGAGTGGGAAGAGGCGGGGCGGAGAGGAGGGGGTGCTGGATCCCCCCACCAATATGGCACCTGGAGCGAAATGACCCCCTCCCCTTTACTACGCTACTGCTCATACTGGATAATTTGTTCACAAGTTTTCTGTGTGTAGCAGTTCCAAAGCCAGTGGTTCCCAACCTTGTCCTGGAGGACCACCAGCCAGCCAGGTTTTCAGGATAGCCCTAATGAATATGCATAGGGTAAATTTGCATGCCTGTCACCTCCATTATATGCAAATCTCTCTCGTGCATATTCATTAGGGTTATCTTGAAAACCCGACTGGTTAGTGGTCTTCCAGGACAGGGTTGGGGATCACTGGCCAAAGCAGTTTCTGGTTGTTTTGTTTATTGTTTTTTCAATAAAAATGACTGACTTAAAAAAGAAAAAGAAAAAACCTAGATAAAATACATTTACTACTTCTCAGTGATCCACTGCTTATGTCACCTCAACAAAGAATTCAATCAAGTGTGCTCGACAAAACCTTCAATTTGCGAAAACATTTTGTCCATGGTCTTGTAATTTAATCACTTCAAGAAATTGCATTGTCCTTTTCTCTGATAGTGTTCCCATAACTTTGATGACTACTGAAGTGGAATTGAGTAGCCTGTACTGGTCTGCCTCCTCTTGGTTCTCATTTTCATTGAGGGGGGCTGCATGTGCCCTCCTCATATGAGCTGCAATTTTGGGATAGACTACCACTATGAGTGTCATTCTGGAGATGGCACTAGCAGAGCATGAACAACTCCTATCTAAAACTCACTGGATCACCAGGCCCACAAAGATGATAGGGGTGGGGGTTTAATTTAGTCTCATGCCTAGGATCATCAGACTCAATGCTTCTGCATGGTGTAAAATAATCCCAGCTTTTTATGCCCATAATGTGACGTGTGTGCTGGGTGAACACCACAAGTCACGTTCTAGTTTATGTACATGTCCATGTTTTGCATCTCATTACTATTTGATCTGCAGGAACCTAAATACCATCACGGTAGAGCAAGACATGCTGCATTAGAGCCCTTTAAGTCACGTTAAGAAGCCAGTAACATGTCTTAAGCCCTACCACAGTTTGATAACTTCCCTCCTAAATCTGACTTCTAAAACATCCTTCCTACACCTTCTTACATCAGTGTTATACACGTGGCCGGGCCAGGCTCTTGGCAAGCAAAAGACCCGGCTCGGACCACAGGCAAGATTTTGGGCGCCTTTGATTTGGTTGGTGAAAAGAAAAATATGGAATTTTTATGGATTAAGTTCAAAATAAGATTTACACTTTATTTGTCCACAACCCCCCCCCCCCCCCCACCAAAAATAAAAAAAATATGAGACTTAAATCCAGTGATAATTTCAATGCAGTTCAGTCTTCACTGCCACCTGGGTAAAGCATCCGTTATTGTATTTCATTTCAAAGTTCATTGCCACCAGGCTTCATTTGCCTCTAATACTAATGTCAAAATAATATTAAAGTCTCTGTTGGGTCCCCTACCTGCAGGTAGCTGGGTTCCCTCTTCGGAAGCGCTCTGCCAGTTTACTCCCCTCTCTTAAGGCAATGCCTGGTATATCATAGCCAGTCCAAACAATAAACCAAAAGTTTTCATTGACTTTTAGCTTCTCAGTTTCCCCTGCTCTTCTCTCATGGGACCTCTCCCATTTTACCAAGCAGTGTGTGTGTGTGTGTGGGGGGGGGGGGGGGGAGGGGTGGAAACAAAACAACCCTTCCTGTGCATACAGCTGTTCTATGCCCCAACCAAGTTTCCAAGCATCCTTTTCTACTTCACTGCAGTTTAGACGTTTGTTCAGGGAATGGCTAATTCCCCCAGCACTTGGGCTTGATCCCTGTTTCTTGTCAGCACTCTAGTCCTCCCCCAGCACATACACGTTCCTAGCTCATTTAATATTCTGGCTGAAGAAATGTTTGCAAAGAGCAGTTTCATTACAACTCCATGCCTTCTTCTGGCAAATTATATTCTTCTGGGATATTAGGATGACACTCTTCAAATATTCAAATTCCAAATGTCCAAATTCATAAAGAGTTCATACAAGCATGAACACAATTCATAAGTCCTGAGAATATAAATAGAAAAAGTTCATGTCCATAGCACTACTTGAATTGTGTCCTTGGCACCGTTTATTTCATGGCGCCTCTTAATTAATAGCACTGCTTGCTTTGTAAGGAAGTTTATTCATAATAGTAATACATATAACGAATGCTAAGCTCTTATTCCGAAATCACACAAAAAAATAAATATCGCCACTCGACAGGAGCGGAGATTGCCAACAATAGTGTGGGGAACCAACACCAGCTGCTTAGGCCTGTCAGTCCGAGCTTCCTCAGCTTACAACAGTTAAAACGCTCAGAAAAAGAAGAAAATAGAGATGGCGTCTTAGGGATTTATGAATTTGGACATTTGGAATTTGAATATTTGAAGAATGTTAGATTAATTTTTTCACCTCTTTAAGCAGCATTATGAATTACCGACTGCATGCATGAACTTTATAGAGAATTCCTAAGTTGCTTTATGAATTATTGTGAGAAAGTACGGATTTATAGAATTAGTAATTTCTTGGCCTACTTTATGAATTACGGTTGTGCTTATTTACTCATTAATTCACTGTTTTTTTGAACTCTGCATGAATTTTATGAACTTCACTTTACAGGTCTTAATATTTTTCTGTTTATTATCACATGATTCTTTGTTGTACAATAACAGTGTTAGTCAGTGGTGTTTTAACAAGTTAGCCCTCATAATTTATAAAAACTTTTAATCACTCATAAATACTAAGCACATCATGCAAAGGTGCATGAGAATTCCAGTATGAATTGTATGAATTGTGTGTGAGCACTTGCACTTCAGCACTTTATATCATATTTTGTTTTCATCAATTATTACTTTGCACTTTATATCATATTTTATTCTTATTAATTATTGGGTTGGTTTCTAGGGAGTGTATGTATATATTGAGCATTTTTCACCCTTTCTCAGTGTGTAGGTATGATCCAAATTTCATTCTGGGAGTGTGATTTTACTCACATGTTTGACAACTTTGAAATAGGACTAAATGATATATGGGACAGTTCTCATTTAGACTATGGTCTGGTGCTGGTCACCTATGAGTAACGTGACCATTTATTTTTTTCATCAAAACGGGACATCTATTAATATTCAGTTCCGCCCCCCCAATCCCACCCTAGCCCCGCCCCCAAGTTTTTCCATTCATTTTTCATGTACACACAATATCTTATTATTTCATAATGGTAACCATAAAATTAAAAAAAACCACAAAGCACCCTATACGTACAGAAAATGTTAATTATCATTTATATTTGGGGGGTTTTCAACGATGTCACCTCAGTAACTATAGAGAAATAGACAAATATAGTGCAAAATATAGACAGCAGATATAAATTCTCAAAACTGACACATTTTTATCACTAAATTGAAAATAAAATCATTTTTCCTACCTTTGCTGTCTGGTGATTTCATGAGTCTCTGGTTGCATTTCCTTCTGACTGTGCATCCTATCTTTCATTTCTTTCTGCACTCAGGCCCAACAATTGTCCCTTTCTATTCCCTCCCTCCTTCCTTCCTTCCTATGTCCTTAGTGCCCCCAGATCCAGTGTCAGTTCTCCTTTGTACCTTTGTTCCAGGTCTCCCTCTCTCCCTCCTCTGTTATGATCTTGCCTCTCTCTGCTCTTCCTCAGGGGCTCTCCCCCTCTGTCTGCACCTCCCAAAGTCCTGCTTCTGCCTCCTGTCTTTCTCCTTTGGTCCAGGCCTTTATCTCTCTAGTCTTTCTTCTACTTACAACCCCTCCTTCTCTGCCATTTTCTCTCCTTCCTTCATCCTTCCTTCCTATGTCCCCTCACTGCCTTGTAGCCTTTGTCCCACCCCCTCCCAAAAAGCCTGCTGACCTACCTCCCCCAAAGCCAGCCTCCTCCAAAGCCAGTCTGCCTGCCTCCCCCAAAGCCAGCCAGTCTGCCTGCCTACCTCCCCCAGAGCCAGCCAGCTTGCTTGCCTATCTCTCCCAGAGACTGCCTGCCTGCCTCACCCAAAGCCTACCTGCCTACCTCTCCCAAAGCCTGCCTACCTACCTCCCTCCCCCAGAGCCAGCCAGCCAGCCAGCCTGCCTGCCTCCTTCCCCCCCCCTGGAAAACAAAAGCCTCCCTCCAGGCCCGATTTAAACTTTCTCCCCGGTCCACCGCCGCTGCTCATCTGCTGCCACTACTCGCACCCGGAAGCCTTCTTCCCAACGTCAATGCTGGCCTCAATCACCTGAAGTGGAAGACTATTCCAGCGATCAACCACCCTTTCAGTGAAAAATAATTTCCTGGTGTCGCCGCGCAGTTTCCCGCCCCTGATTTTCCACGGATGCCCTCTTGTTGCCGTGGGACCCTTGAAAAAGAAGATATCTTCCTCCACTTCGATGCGGCCCGTGAGATACTTGAACGTCTCGATCATGTCT
Organism: Geotrypetes seraphini; assembly: GCF_902459505.1. Classification (NCBI taxonomy): domain Eukaryota; kingdom Metazoa; phylum Chordata; class Amphibia; order Gymnophiona; family Dermophiidae; genus Geotrypetes; species Geotrypetes seraphini. The sequence goes on from NC_047084.1 coordinate 549,927,757, forward strand.
CCCCTCTCTGCGCTCCTCGAGCGAGTATAGCTGTAGTTTATCTAGGCATTCTTCGTACGGGAGATCCTCGAGTCCCGAAACCATCCTGGTAGCCATTCTCTGGACCGACTCCAGTCTCAGCACATCCTTGCGATAATGCGGCATCCAGAATTGCACATAGTATTCCAGGTGGGGCCTCACCATGGATCTATACAATGGCATAATGACTTCAGGCTTACGGCTGACGAAACCCCTGCGTATACAACCCATTATTTGTCTTGCCTTGGATGAAGCTTGCTCCACTTGATTGGCAACCTTCATGTCCTCACTGAAGATCACCCCTAAGTCTCGTTCTGCTACCATTCTTGTTAGGATCTCGCCATTAAGGGTATAAGTCTTGCATGGATCTTGGCTGCCCATGTGCATAACTTTGCATTTTTTGGTATTGAAGCTGAGTTGCCAGGTCCTAGACCAGCGCTCCAGTAGAAGTAGGTCGTGCATCATGTTGTCGGGCATTGAATTTTTGTCCGTTGTGCTTTTGCCCACTACATTGCTTAGTTTGGCGTCATCGGCGAATAATGTTATTTTACCTCGGAGCCCTTCTGTCAAATCTCTTATAAAGATGTTGAATAGGATCGGGCCCAAGACCGAGCCCTGGGGCACACCTCTGTCATTTTGGAGGGGGTGCCGTTCACCATTACCCTTTGAAGCCTACCTCCATGCCAGTTCCCCACCCATTTCGTCAATGTGTCACCCAATCCCATAGAACTCATCTTGCTCAGCAACCTGCGGTGTGGTACGCTATCGAATGCTTTGCTAAAGTCCAGGTATACGATGTCCAGGGACTCCCCAACATCCAGCTTCCCCATCACCCAGTCAAAGAAGCTGATCAGGTTGGATTGGCAGGATCTCCCCTTAGTAAATCCATGTTGATGGGGATCCCGTAGATTCTCCTCATTCAGGATCATATCCAATTGGCGTTTGATTAGAGTTTCCATTAGTTTGCTCACTATTGATGTGAGACTCACTGGTCTGTAATTTGCTGCCTCCATCTTTGAGCCTTTTTTGTGGAGTGGAATGACGTTAGCCGTCTTCCAGTCCAACGGGACGCAGCCTGTACTGAGGGAGAGGTTGAAGAGCGCGGACAGCGGCTCCGCCAAGATATCACTCAACTCCCTGAGCACCCTGGGGTGTAGGTTGTCAGGCCCCATTGCCTTGTTAACCTTGAGCTTTGACAGCTCACCGTAGACACTGCTGGGCGTAAACTCGAAATTACTAAACGGGTCAACTGAGTCAATCTTTGTCTGTAGCTGAGGGCCGAGCCCCGGCGCTTCTCGGGTGAAGACTGAGCAGAAGTATTCAGTTGGGCCTTTTCCGAGTCCTTTTCCACATAGTCTCCGTCCGGTTTCCTAAGACGTACTATCCCGCCTGAGTTTTTACTTCTGTCGCTGATATACCTGAAGAAGGACTTATCTCCCTTCTGGATATTCTTTGCTAGAGACTCCAACATGTGGAATTTAGCCTCCCTGACTGCTGTTTTGTTAGCTTTTGACTTGGTCAGGTATAGAGAATGACACGGTGGCGGTTTACCCGCGGCCACCGCATTTTAGCCGCGGGTCACCCGCCGAAAACGGGGAAGAAAACTAGCAGTCGCTGCGGCGACGGGGACAAGGCCATTCACCGCCCGCGGAACTTTGATTTATAAGAAAGGAATAAGCTAAATATTACAGTACTAAGGCTTATATGGATGCAGCGGGGACGGTGACGGGGCGGTGAATGGGATGGCAGTGGCGGTGACGGGGCGGTGAAAGGGATGGCGGTGACGGTGACGGGGCGGTGAAGGGAACGGCGGTGACGGGGCGGTGCAGAGGATGGTGGGCCGGTGACGGGGCGGTGACGGGGACAGATTTTTTCCCCGTGTCATTCTCTAGTCAGGTAGTCTGCTCTAGAGTCCTGTTTCCCCGATTGTTTGTAAGAGGAAAGATGGTAGAGGCGCTGATAAAGGACTGCATCATTGTCGCCCACCAGGCCTCTAGTCAGGTCAGCAGAGGGCGCTGGTGGGGACTAGATTCGGATCCCTGGCGTGTTCCCCCTGGAACTAAGGTAACCTTTAGGAGTGAGCGCTGGCCCGGGAGCTTGCCCAGGCCCAGCCGGTATACTGGCTGTAGTAGCCAAAAATCACCACCATACAAAACCCTTTTACTGGGCTCAAGTCAGAATGGTCAGGCTGAAAATTATAAAACACAAAGAAAATTCAAACCAAGGTTTTCATGAAAAGTACAACAAAAATATAGTCTTTTCCTTTTCCAAGGCTAGCAATGCACTATACTTTACAGCAAAACATACAAGGCTAAACAGGGAGATGGTAGACAGCAAACTTCACCATTGAGCTGTAGTTGTTGCAATTATTTGCGCTGCAGGTGATCTCTAGGGTTTCATCAGACTTGGGGATAGCTTTATGCTGGTAAGTACTACTGAAAAGGTGGTTGTTCCTTTTTCATGACTGCAGTGCTGAGTGTGGTACAGCTTATTCAAAAGAGAGAAAGTTCACACATTAGCATTCCAGAAAACAAAATAAATGACAATCTTCTGGCTCTTGAAACCTCTTCCCCAGATACACATTCTCCAATAGCTCACACCTGGCTGCACTTACTGCCAAACTGAGCAGTAAGAAAAAAAACAAACAAAAAAAACAACAACCTCACAGCCCAAAAGAAATGCAGTGAAAGACAAACTTCCAACACTGATAGGGGAAAAAGAAGCAACAAAACTCAACTTCTTGCTTCCCCCTGTAGAAGCTTCAGCTTCCCAGCGCCAGTTTAAACAAAACAGGCAAAGAAGAAAAAAAACAATCCAAACAGTTCAGAGGTTTAACCTTTCAGGGACCCACCTCCATAACTTCAGGCAGGTAACTGATCTCCTCTAGCCCACAGGTGGTATCCATAGTTTCCCAATCTGGTTGTTCCCTGTAGGTTTGGGGTGAAGCCAGTCCCTCCTCAAGCATGTCCATCTCTTGGCCCAACCATGGCTCAGCAAGGCACTGCTTTGCTCCCTTGGTCCTTTCTACCAGCTCCTTCTACTGCTTCCACCACTGCTCCTCACCTGCTCCTCCCCCTCCTCTAGCTGTTCCAAGCCCTGCATTTTATGCTTGGGATAGCCGCACCTGGAGCGGGTGAGGGGAACTGGCTCTCTAAGCTGAGGAGCCTCTCTTGCTCCATACTGCTTTTTAAGAGACTGTCAAAATAGCAGGCTTCTCTTTAAAAACAGTAAACCTTGGCTCAGAAATAAAACTTTCCTGAGGTGTCCTTTGTATGTGGCTAGGTAACCAGTCCCTGACTTACTCAGCTTCACTGCCTGGGGAGTAGACAGCCAACTCCTGACTATGGCTACTGACTTGGTCAGCTCTTTTGGTAAGGGACCGTAAATTCCTGATGCTGCATTCTATTGGGAGTAAGCTAGCATTGGTGCTTGTTGGTCACATCATTGAGCACCTTGACGGACACAATCTGATGAGGACCAGCCAGCACAGCTTCAGCAAAGGAAGATCTTGCTTGACAAACTTGCTGCACTTTTTCGAGGGAGTAAACAGGAAGATAGACAAAGGTGACTCGGTCGACATTGTATATCTGGATTTTCAGAAGGCGTTCAACAAGGTTCCACATGAACGACTACTTCGAAAAATTGCGAGCCATGGAATCAAGGGTGAAATACGTGGATTAAAAACTGGCTGGCAGATAGGAAACAGAGAGTGGGAGTAAATGGACAATACTCGGACTGGAAACGTCACGAGTGGAGTGCCACAGGGTTCGGTGCTTGGGCCCGTACTCTTCAACATATTTATAAACGAACTGGAAATTGGCACGACAATTACATTACATTACATTACATTAGTGATTTCTATTCCGCTTGTGCCTTGCGGTTCTAAGTGGATTACAAGTTAGAAGACTGGACATTTCCAGTAGCATTGCAGTACATGTAATCAAGAATGCGTTAAGTTACAATTGTTATTCTGGACTTTTCCAGGATAAATTGGAAGCAGATAGTAGATAGTGATAGGTTGTTTAGACGAATAGAGATAATATTGTCCGGATTCTGTTGTTTAGACGAATAGATATAATACTGTCCGGATTCGAGGTGTTGCTGGTGGTGGTGTTAGGGTAGTCATGAGAGCATTTTCTAATACTTTTGTGAGGTTATGATGATGGGAAGTGGTTTTTGAAGAGATGAGTTTTGATTTCTTTTCGGAATACTTTAATGTCTATTGATTTGGTCAGTAGATTGGTGATGGTAGTATCGATCTTTGCTGCCTGTGTCGCTAAAAGGCTGTCATATAGTTTCTTTCGTCGTGTTCCTTTGAGAGGGGGGTGAGTGAATAGGCTCTGAGTTCTCCTTAATCTGTGTGAGAGGTTACGGTGTAGTCTGTTGTTTAGGTAGCTGGGTGCTGTTCCATGTATTACTTTGTATAGTAGACAGTAGAATTTGAACTGGGATCTTGCTTTTATTGGTAGCCAGTGTGAGTCTAGGTATGCTTTGGTGATGTGGTCATATTTGCCTAGTGAGTAGATGATTCTGAGGGCTGTGTTCTGAACTGTCTGTAATTGTTTTATCATGTAGTTTGGGCATGATAGGTATAGGCTGTTACAGTAATCTACAATACTCAGTACTAGGGATTGTACTAATATCTTATATTGATCTTTGTTGAAGAATTTTCTTATTTTTCTTAGGTTACGTATTGTGAAGAATGCTCTTTGGATGATTTTGTGGATTTGAGACTGCATTGTGCAGTTTCTGTCTAGTAGGATTCCCAGGATCTTGAGTGTGCTTTGCATTGGGTACTTGATTGTATTTACTTCTAGTTCTGTGAGAGATGGTTTTTTTTTCCCTTTCCAGTAGTAGGAATTTAGTTTTTTCCGAGTTCAGTTTTAGTTTATGACTTGACATCCATTTTTCTACCGTTTCCATTATCATTTTCAGGTGGTTTGTGGATAAGGGGTCTTGAATATTAAAGGGGAGGAGGATAGTTATATCATCTGCGTAGCTGAATGATACTGTGTTTAGGGCGTCTAGGGTTATGCCTAGGGATGTTATGAAGAGGTTAAATAATATGGGTGACAATGGTGATCCTTGTGGTACTCCACATGGGTTTGACCATGGGTCGGATATGTGCTCTTTTGATTTGACTTTGTATGTTCGTGTTTTGAGGAAGCTTTGGAACCATTTGTGAACATTACCTGAGATTCCTATTGCGTCTAATATCTGGAGTAGTGTGTGATGGTCAACTAGGTCGAATGCCGCAGAAAGATCGAGTTGAATGAGAAGCAGCTTGTTTCCTTTGCTGAGGTGTTGTCGGGCAATGTCTAATAGTGATATCAGTAGAGTTTCTGTGCTATGGTTGGATCTGAATCCAGATTGTGATGGATGTAGTATGTGATGGTCTTCAAGGTAGTTGGAGAGGTGTTGTGCGACAAGGCCTTCTGTTATTTTAATGTATAGTGGGATTGAAGCGATTGGTCTATAGTTTGCAGGATTATCTATAAGACCTTTGGGATCTTTTAGGATAGGTGTAATTATGATTTCTCCTAATTCCGGTGGGAAATGACCTTCACTTAGTGTTGTTTGAAGCCATAGTGTGAGGCTAGCTTTAAATTTGGTGGAAGCTGTTGCTAGTAAGTATGAGGGACAGTTGTTCAAGTCACATGAGGATTTGCTGTATTTTTTGTAAAGCCTGTTCAAGTCTGACCATTGTATCTTTGGGAAGTTTGTCCATATCCTGTCTGCTGGGATTGCTTCATCTGTTTTGGGATTGATTAGTATTTCTTCTATGTTGATTCTTGAATTGTTGAATGTGGATCTGGTTGTGATGATTTTGTGTTTGAAGTGATCCGCTAATTGGGTGGCTGTGGGAGTTTGGTTTCCTTGGGTGGCGAGAAATGGTTTGGTATCAGTGAGATTTCTTAAGATGTCAAAAAGTATTCTTGTGTCTGGTTTTTCGGTGCTGATGAGTTTGGAGTAGTAGTTTTTTCGTTTTTCCTTCAGTTTGGTATTGTATTGTTTGGTTAGGATTTTCCATTCATCTTTGATGTGATTGTGTTTTTGTTTTTTCCATGTCCTTTCTAATTGTCTGCATTTTCTTTTTAGTTGTAGAAGTTCGTCGTCGAACCATTTATTAGATGGTCTGTCTATTTTGTTTTTGTTTTTTATTGGAGCTAGTTCGTTTAGTGTAGATTCACTGAGGGTCCGCCAACTGTTTATGAATTCTTTGGGGTTATTGGGGTCGATTTCGGGGTCGACTGTGTTCCAGAATGTGTGAGGTTCGATTTTCGGTCTGAATTTGATGAGTGTTTTCTTTGGGATGGGTTTGTTGTTATTTTGAGCCCAATTGATGGTGAATGAATATTTGAAATGGTCTGACCATAGAGTAGGGTGCCAGGACCCGTTTGAGATGTAGATGTTTTGTGTGTTTTGATTTGGAGATGAATAAGCTGCTATATCGAGTTGATGACCTTTTTCGTGTGTGGGTTCTGGGTTGAGAATTTGATAGGATAAAGTGTTGAGGTATGAGAGTATATCTGTTGTTTGTTTGGATGATTGATCTTCTAAGTGGAGATTTAAGTCTCCGAGGATCAAGTTATGTGTGGAGGAGAGTGAGTTCTGGAAGATGAATTCTTCAAGTTCTTGTTTTGAAGTGTTCCATTTACCTGGTGTAATGTAGCATATAAGACAGTTCAGGTTTCCATTGAGTGATTTGTCAGATATTTGGCAGGCTAGCAGATCAAGATAAGGGGTGGAGTGCTTGGTTAGTACGTCGATGTTGAGATTGTTTTTTGTTATGATTGCTAGACCTCCTCCTCTTCTGTTTTCTCGACATACTACTTCAAGTTTATATCCTTTGGGGCAGAATTCTGTGATGCTTGGATCTGACTCAGAGGTGAGCCATGTTTTGGTTAGGAAGAGACAGCCTAGATTGTCTTTGGTCAGCCAATCTTTGATTAATTCTGCCTTTGGGCTGACGGATCTGATGTTCATATAAGCGCAAGCAATTGTAGTGTATTTTGTGGTTGGTGTAGTGGTTGTATTGATGATAATTCTTGGTGAGGTTTGGTATTTTTGTGTGTTTGAGTTAGGTTTTGGTGGGGGTCTTTTTCCCCAGATGGTGGGGATGCTGGCTTGGCTGGATAGTGGGCATGGAGTTAGCGTTCTAGTGGTATGCAGTTTTCTGGTATGTTGAACAGGTCTGTGTGTTGTTGTTAAGATAGGGATGTTTTGTATTTGGTAGCCTGTGGTTTTCCATTTTGCTATAAATGTGGCAATTAGTATGAGGGCTAGAATGAGGTTGTGTGTACGCAGTGCCATTTTTTTTTTTTTTTTTTTTTATATTTGTGAAGACTGCGGTTTAGTATTTTTTTGAGTTGATTGTGAGAGTGGATGTATGGGTTGTGTTCAGAGTTCGCTGGAGAGGTGGCTGGAGAGGCAAGGGCTCTAATAGAGAGCAGAGTCCTCCTGCTTGCACGGCGTCGGGCGGAGGAAGGAGGGACAAGATGGCAGAAACTTCCTCCTTCCTCTGCCTAGGAGTCGCTGGGTGGGGGAGGCTTTCGGTGGCCCTCAAGGGCTGAAGAAAAAGTCCGACTCAAAAGTCGGTCTGCGTTCGGTGATCCGCGGTTGCTGGAGCGGCAGGGGCTCTAATAGAGAGCAGAGTCCTCCTGCTTGCACGGCGTCGGGCGGAGGAAGGAGAGACAAGATGGCAGAAACTTCCTCCTTCCTCTGCCTAGGAGTCGCTGGGTGGGGGAGGCTTTCGGTGGCCCTCAAGGGCTGAAGAAAAAGTCCGACTCAAAAGTCGGTCTGCGTTCGGTGATCCGCGGTTGCTGGAGCGGCAGGGGCTCTAATAGAGAGCAGAGTCCTCCTGCTTGCACGGCGTCGGGCGGAGGAAGGAGGGACAAGATGGCAGAAACTTCCTCCTTCCTCTGCCTAGGAGTCGCTGGGTGGGGGAGGCTTTCGGTGGCCCTCAAGGGCTGAAGAAAAAGTCCGACTCAAAAGTCGGTCTGCGTTCGGTGATCCGCGGTTGCTGGAGCGGCAGGGGTTCTAATAGAGAGCAGAGTCCTCCTGCTTGCACGGCGTCGGGCGGAGGAAGGAGGGACAAGATGGCAGAAACTTCCTCCTTCCTCTGTCTAGGAGTCGCTGGGTGGGGGAGGCTTTCGGTGGCCCTCAAGGGCTGAAGAAAAAGTCCGACTCAAAAGTCGGTCTGCGTTCGGTGATCCGCGGTTGCTGGAGCGGCAGGGGCTCTAATAGAGAGCAGAGTCCTCCTGCTTGCACGACGTCGGGCGGAGGAAGGAGGGACAAGATGGCAGAAACTTCCTCCTTCCTCTGCCTAGGAGTCGCTGGGTGGGGGGGGCTTTCGGTGGCCCTCAAGGGCTGAAGAAAAAGTCCGACTCAAAAGTCGGTCTGCGTTCGGTGATCCGCGGTTGCTGGAGCGGCAGGGGCTCTAATAGAGAGCAGAGTCCTCCTGCTTGCACGGCGTCGGGCGGAGGAAGGAGGGACAAGATGGCAGAAACTTCCTCCTTCCTCTGCCTAGGAGTCGCTGGGTGGGGGAGGCTTTCGGTGGCCCTCAAGGGCTGAAGAAAAAGTCCGACTCAAAAGTCGGTCTGCGTTCGGTGATCCGCGGTTGCTGGAGCGGCAGGGGCTCTAATAGAGAGCAGAGTCCTCCTGCTTGCACGGCGTCGGGCGGAGGAAGGAGGGACAAGATGGCAGAAACTTCCTCCTTCCTCTGCCTAGGAGTCGCTGGGTGGGGGAGGTGATTAAATTTGCAGACGATACGAAGTAGTGAAGACGCAGGAGGATTGTGAAGATCTGCAATGTGACATAAACACGCTTGAGAAATAGGCCGCAACATGGCAAATGAGGTTCAATGTGTAAGGTGATGCATGTCAGTAACAAAAATCATATACACGAATACAAGATGTCCGGGGCGGTACTTGGAGAGACCCCCCAGGAAAGAGACTTGGGAGTACTGGTCAACAAGTCGATGAAGCCATCTGCGCAATGCGCGGGGGCAGCATAAAGGGCAAACAGAATGCTAGGAATGATTAAGAAAGGGATCACGAACAGATCAGAGAAGGTTATCATGCCGCTATACCGGACCATAGTACGCCCTCGCCTGGAATACTGCGTTCAGCACTGGTCGCCGTACATGAAGAAGGACACGGTACTACTCGAAAGGGTCCAGAGAAGAGCGACTAACATGGTTAAGGGGCTAGAGGAGTTGCCGTACAGCAAGAGATTAGAGAAACTGGGCCTCTTCTCCCTTGAAAAGAGGAGACAGAGAGGGGACATAATCGAAACATTCAAGATACTGAAGGGAATAGACTTAGTAGATAAAGACAAGTTGTTCACCCTCTCGAACGTAGGAAGAACGAGAGGGCACTGTCTAAAGTTAAAAGGGGATAGATTCCGTACAAATGCAAGGAAGTTCTTCTTCACCCAGAGAGTGGTGGAAAACTGGAATGCTCTTCCGCAGGCTGTTATAGGGGAAAACACCCTCCAGGGATTCAAGACAAGTTCCTGCTGAACCGGAATGTACGTAATATAGGCCTGGTCTCAGGGCACTGGTCTTTGACCTAGGGGCCACCGCGGGAGCGGACTGCTGGGCACGATGGAGCACTGGTCTGATCCAGCAGTGGCAATTCTTATGTTTTTTTAACATCTTATAGCAAATACAAGCAAATTTAAAAAGTACTCTTGCTTCTATTAGCGTTGGGACTTTGCTTCTATGTGAGAGCAGGACATGGCAGAGAGCAGGAGAGCTGGGGGAAGCAGAGAGAAAGTCGGGGAGGCAGAGAGCAGGTCGCGGCAGAGAACAGAGGCAAAGAGCGGATTTATTGCAGGGCTGGCAGGACAGTCGTAAAGGAGGTGAGTGACTGGTCCCCAGCAGTCGCTTCTTGTTGATCGGCCAGCCCAGTCGGTGTTCAAGATTTTTGTTTTGTGAATTGCATCCCTGCCAACTTTGCATGCAGTTTCCTTCATTTGCATGCACGGATTGGAATTGGATCAGTACACAGGTTAATGAATCGGATCGGAGGGAAATCGGGTCGCAAAGGGCTTGCAAACCGATTGGTACACGATCGGTTTGCTGTGAATCTAGCCCTATGTCCCTCTATAAACCTTTCTGTGCCTCAGCACCTCCTTGGAGTGGAAAATTTTCCTGCATTTAGGGAGTCAATCATGTGCTAATGAGTTGAATAGGTCATTAGGATGGGTTAAAACCTGACACTTCTCTGCAGGTATCCTGATTACAGTTAATTCTGTGTTGAGGGGGGAAGGTCTAATTTTGACAGTGATCATTTGATTCGGGGTCAGTTGTTTCTCCTTTCACTATGTCCTGCATTATTGTCTCTGATTGATTATATTTATTTATTTATTCGGAATTTACTACACCGCATTAATTGACTTGCAGACTAATAAAAATTGATTAGAAAGGAACTACACAGTCCATCCTTTTGTCTCTAGTCATTTACAGTCTGGATAATTTGTCCAATACCATTTTTGTTTGTTCTTACTGATTGTTCTGTAATTTTGTGCAAATAGTCACCTTTATGGTTTACCTGAATGTGCAGGGAACAGTGGGGCCACTGGAACATATTAATTAATTAATATTCCGCACCATCCACAGTTTTAGGCAGATTTCAACAAACACACATTGCCTTCAGATCGCGATTGACATTTTGGGCACAGCTTCGGGACGCTCTTTCTGAAAACGGGACATTTTGGCATCTCGAAGCTCCCCCAATCCCTCCTTGCTACATTACTGGTTAAAAACAGTATTCTATAATGAAATCCGATGCCCAGAGAATAAGCTCGCAATGAATGGGAATTTAAATGGAGCTGCTTGTAGGGGTGTTGTAACCTTTTGTGGGCCTGAAGCCTAACTTAGGCCATATGTCATCTTCTGAGTTATACTGTCATGTCATCTATATGAACACCCGCAGTGCTGTTTTATGGATGCTGTGCTATTCTGGCATCATCCAAGGATACGGCTTATATGTGTGTGTGTGAAAAGACTGTTTGCAATTCACAGAGCTAAGGTAATGCTGGTTAGCAATCTTGTTAGTGAGTCATCCTGTACCAGTCTGAAGCTGGGCATATGTGCACCTACATCTGATTGGTCTAAATTACCTACCTGGTGGCCAATGCAGCCAAGTGGAGACACTGCCCAGAGTTTGGCCACACTTACAGAGTCTCCAAAAAAACCTAGTGGTGTTCACAGCTCTCTGATGCATGGAACTTTGTATAACATCAAAGAAAATCTAAGTTCCTAACATTTCTGTAGCATCTGCTTGTGGTATCACAGAGACAACCTTGTAGACGTGATTCCAGGAGCAATCAAGAGCATAGGCGTCCCGATTGGCTGGTTAGACTGTAGTAGGATGCAAACTGCTGCTTAAAATTGGGATACTATTTATAAAATTTGCCCTTTAGTCCAGTGATTTTCTACTTTTTTTATTCTGTTGGAAAAATACGGAATAAAAAAGTGGAGAATCGCTGGACTAAGGGCTCCTTTTAAAAAGGCGCGTTGGCGGTTTAACGCACGTAATACCACATGCTAAACCACCATCTCTCCTGCCGTGATCATTGTGGTGGGGGATAGGCAGGTTGCCGGGGCCGCTAAGCTGATCATGGCAGCCGCGATCAGCTCAGCGGCCTCTTTTTCGAGACTTATACCTATTTTGACTTGGTCTAAGTCAAAACGTATAAGTGCCGACTAGGCAACCTGCCTAAACATTTGGTTATACCTGCTGTACGCTTATGTATAGGTCGGCCCACCTCCTGCCCTTTCCCCTCCTCTAAAAACGCCTCTTTTCGCTCTATGCGTTTAGAGGCAAGGGAAAGGCCTAAGCTGGTTTTAGATACGTCTAAAACCAGCTTTGGTTATGGGTACTTGGATGATCAGGTTTTTGATCGTCCAAGTACCCATTTAGGGCACTTGGAAACGTTTTTTTTTAAATTATGAGCTCCTTAGGATTATTTCCACAAAAATATTTGTGATGTTTGGCTACCAAGAGAAATGAAATATTTTAATAAACATAAACTTACTTTTGTAAATGTTTCTATATTAGTATTTCCAGCAGTTATATGAGTGTGGTTACAACATAAGAACAGCTGCTGCTGGGTCAGACCAGAGGTCCATCGCGCCCAGCAATCCGCTCATGCGACGGCCCCCAGGTCAAAGATCAGTGCCCTAACCGAGACCAGCCCTACCTGCGTTCGTTCTGATTCAGCAGGAACTTGTCCAACCTTGTCTTGAATCCCTGGAGGGTATTTTCCCTTATGACAGACTCCGGAAGAGCATTCCAGTTTTCCACCACTCTCTGGGTGAAGAACTTCCTTACGTTTGTACGGAATCTATCGCCTTTCAACTTTAAAGAGTGCCCTCTCGTTCTCTCTACCTTGCAGAGGGTGAACAACCTGTCTCTATCTACTAAGTCTATTCCCTTCATTATCTTGAACGTTCTGAACATGTCCCCTCTCAGTCTCCTCTTTTCAAGGGACAGGTTCTCTAATCTCTCACAGTACGGTACTATCAGAGCTCAGTCTTCAGAGTTGTACTACACTTCTCCCTCTGAATTCGCGGGGGATAGGGGCAGAGCCGGACCGCGAATGGTGAAATACCGTGAATATCTTCTAGTCCGGCTCTGACCCACCCCCGCCTCCCTCCCGCCTTCCCCTGGCATCCTGGCCTTACCTGGTGGTCTAGCGGGCTTTCGGGGCAGGGGCGATCTTCCTACGCTCCTGCCCTGTGCAGATCGCCAATATGAAATGGCTGCCGTGAGTTCCCATAGTCTCTCGAGACTACAACGGGAACTCCCCAAAGCCATTTCCTATTGGCGATCTACACGGGGCAGGAGCGTAGGATGATCGCTCCTGCCCCAAAAGCCCGCTAGACCACTGAGTAAGGCTGGGACACCGGGGAGTAAGGCTAAACTATGGGGGGGGAGGTTCTTTTTTTTCCCCTCCCCAAAAAAATCGTGAATATGTGAAATTGCGATTGCCGAAACCGCGAATGGGGAGGGGGAAGTGTATATATTTGAAGCACAAGTGAAATTTGTGACAATAATATCATTGTTGTCCTCAGGAGCAGCGGCAGAAATAAACTCTCTGTAATTTGTCCTATCATTTTCCCCTCTTATAGAATGCTTAAATATGAGGGGGTGCTAAAAAGCCCTCAGCCCAACCATCCAACTTCCTAAATTCTGAGCAATATTTTGCCACCATAGCTGAAAAGAGTGTTATCTTATTTTGTTAAGTGCCAATTTGCAGAAACGAAATTCTATGTTTTGACATTGTTTCAGATCATTGATTGAACTAGATCCACATCATTCTCTTCTTGGTTGGGCTGAGAACTTTTCAGCATCCCCTCACATAACAACATCCATCAAAATGAAATTAATCTATAGTCTGGATACTGGGGCACAGTCATGAAAGAACTGGTGAAAGATGAAAACATGTTTTATTTGAAAAGAAATAGCATTTTGGCTGTTCCATTTTAAAAAATACTGTGTTGCACTTTGTATGAATGCTTTATGGCACCTGCTGTAGAGTATTTCATTGAAAACTGAAAGTATGCTGGGTCTGCTGTCATATGCCATCAGTACAAAATAAAGATATAAACAGTGAATACTATATAACCGTGCTCTTGATACACTGCAACTTCAGTAACACTGTGGTTTTGAAATATGCTGGCTGATGAGATCCATATTTTTGCCAGGCACACTACATAAAAAATATCTATGACTTAGCTATTCATTTTGAGTGATGACATTCAGTTAACTTTTTCCACTGTCTTATAGTAATGTCATTAAAAGGGCTTACCGTATACCCTTGAATAAAAACCGGGATTTTTGGGCCAAAAAATTGGCCCAAAAATGGGAGTCCCGGTTTATATTCAGGTCATTGCCCCCTCACTGAATTTTTTAAGGTCACCGCCAGGCTCTGCCCCCACCTCCCTCCCTGCCCTACCCTCATATGGTACCTCATCTTACCGATTTGCGGTGGAGGTGCAGCGGGCAGGAGCGAACTTTCCATGTTCCTGCCCTGCTGCTAACTGGCTGCCGCGAGTTCCTTTGGCCCCTGAGCAACACGAGCAGGAGCGCAATTTGGCGCTGCTGCTCAGTACTGAGAGGCATCCTTACTGGTTCCCGTGAATTCTCACAAGAATTGATGGAAGCCAGTAAGAATGCCTCTCAGTATTGAGCAGCAGCGCCAAATCGCGTTCCTGCTCGTGTCGATCAGGAGCCGAAGGAACTCGTGGCAGCAGGGCAGGAACTTGGAAAGTTCACTCCTGCCCGCTGCACCACCACCGTGGATCGGCAAGATGAGGTACCGTATGAGCTAGGGCAGGAAGAGAGTCTGACAGGGGAGGGTGGAAGGAAGGAAGGGGGCTGGTGCAATGCCAGACAGGGGAGAGAGGGAAGGATGCTGGGTGCAATGTCTGGCAGGAAGGGAGCTGGGTGAAGTGCCTGACGTGGGGAAGGGGGCTGGGTGCAGAGCTTGGCAGGGAGGGGGCTATGGAATGTGTCTACCTATCAAGCCCCCTGAGAACACGCTGCATACAAGCACACTTTTACTACACAATGAACTAAGGAATGGATTTCTACCAAATACATTCTTTAAAATTTTCTTTTTTTAAAGAAAAAGCTCCTGTTCTCTCTATGTGACTACCCTGGTTTTTTTTTTTTAAGTTCAATATGTTTATTGTCATTTTATAAAATGCATAAACAAAAAACATAAAAAAGTACATGTCCAAGTCATAAATCGTAGTAATAAGTCAGTACAGAATAAAACTAGGGAACAATAGTGATTAAACATATGACAGTCAATGATCAGGTACAAAAGGATATTCACATCAGTGATATGTAAAAGGAACAGAAAAGAATAATCAGCAATGCTACTTTAATCAGTAACAGACAATGCCCCACAATGTAACGTTAAAGGAAGCCAGATTTTTTCATGAGAAACAATAGAGGCGTGTTTTTCAGCAAAAAATCTTTCGTACCTCATTGTTAAACAAACTGTATTCCACCACAGAGCATAAGATAGAGTATCCGCATTTTTCCAATTGGAAACTATAAGTTTAAGTGCTATCATGACTAAACATCTAAACAACTTGGCCAAAGAATCATCCAGTGAATTTTTCAAGCCATGTTTACCATAAATCAAGATAGCCAAGGAAATGGGTTCGTTGATGCCCACCACCTTAGATATTGTTGGCCAAATCTGAGACCAGTATGTTCTAATTGGTGGGCAAGAAAAAATCATGTGATCAAGAGTTCCCACATTCGCTTTACATGACCAACAGCTCATAGTTTCAGAGTTAGATAATTTTGAAAGTTTATAAGGAGTCCAGAATGCCCTGTGCATTAAGAAATACATAGATTGATTAATGGCTGAGGAATGTAAACTTGTATTAATAGCCTTCCATACTAAGGGTCTACAAGATTGTGGCAACGTGACTCCTGTGTCAATCGCCCATACATCCCATAAACCAAGAGACAAATCATATTTAAAAGTGACAATCAAAGAATACCAGGCAGCAATTTGTCCTTTAGTTTTAATAGCCATTAAGTCATATAATTTTAAAATAGATGGCTTAGAAGGTGAAATACCGCCCAAGTCATAACCAGCCTTAACGGCATGACATAGCTGCAACCATCTATAATAGTGAGAGGAAGGTAAGTTGTAAACTTTACATAAAGTTTCAAAAGGAACCCAAGATGTGTCAGAGTATAAATGTGCAAGAAAGGCAATGCCCGCTCTCTTCCATGAGGACCAGTTGACCGTCTTCTCTTGTATCTTGATTTTAGGGTTGTTCCAAATGTAAACATATGATGTATTTATCCACCTGACTTTCAGAAGTTTGTCGAAGTTTTTTAATGCTAGTTTAGTTGAACGAGCAGGCTCCTTAAAAGCTTCGCAGGAAGGTTCTGTGAAAGTAGAATAAAAGGAATCCGGAAGACCATTAGGTGATGTTTCTACTTGCGCCCACGGAGGGACAGCTGAAGCACAGTCGTCCATGAGCCAATAGGATCCCTGTCGCAGTATCATAGCTGTATGATAATCGTAAAAGCTAGGGAATTTGACACCCCCCTCAGATTTGTCTTTTTTGAGTTTCTGGAGACTGATTCTAGGATTAGAGTTAATCCACAAGAATTTGGTTAGCAAGGATTCAATGCGTTTATACAATGAATTAGGAAAATAAACTGGAATCATACTGAGTGTGTAGTTCACCACTGGAGTGATCATCATTTTTATAGTCTCAAGTCGTCCCCACCAGGATAAACGCAGTGGGGACCAACGGGCGGTGAGGTTCATTACCGTGGCAAGCAGCTGTTCCGAGTTTAATGATATTGTCTCCTCTATAGTCGGTGCGTAAAGAACCCCTAGATATTTAAGTTTCCTCCCCGACCATTGCAGACCAAGTCGTTGTACCACCTCGCAGGATTCCGGAGAATTGGGAGGCATAACCTCTGTTTTAGATACGTTGAGCTTATATCCTGAGATGGAGGAATAAGATTCAATAGTTTTGAGTACATTGAGTAATGAGTTGGTGGACACATATAGTAGTACATCATCGGCATATGCCGATAGTTTAATTTCTTGTTCTTCACAGCGAAAACCCTTGATATCGGAATGAGAGCGGAATGCAATAAGTAGTGGTTCGAGCGCCAGATTGAACAAAAGTGGTGACAATGGACAACCTTGACGAGTCCCCCTTGATGGAGAGAAAGATGTTGAGAAAAAACCGTTGATGTAAATCCTAGTTGTAGGTGAGGAGTATAACACTTTGAGAATAGACAAAAAATCGTCATGAAAGCCAAACCATTGTAACACCCGAAAAAGATATGACCATTCTATCCTATCAAAGGCTTTTTCTGCATCTAAACTCATGGCCACTAGTGGTTCCGATATGCTTTCAGCGTGAGCAATCACGTTGAGGAAGGTGCGGGCATTGGTAGTAGACAATCGGTTGGCGATGAAACCATTTTGATCCATGGATATAAGTTTGTTCAATATAGGTTGAAGTCTGGTGGCTATCAATTTGGCGAACACCTTAGCATCAGTGTTTATCATTGAAAGAGGCCTGTAGTTTGAAACCTGCATAGGATCTTTATTGGGTTTAGGCAATACGATTATTGTAGCTTCAGTGAATGATCCAAACACCTCACCTGTTTCGATGTAATAGTGAAAGAGGCTAAGCATGTGAGGCAAAAGGATATCATGAAAAGCTAAGTAAAATTCTGTGGTAAGGCCATCAGGTCCAGGTGTTTTAGCTTTAGCCATAGATGAAATTGTCTTCAGTAATTCTGGTGTGGTGAATGGTTGACATAAAGATTCATTGTCAGAGTCATCTACAGTGGTGTGAGGTAAAGAGGATAGGAAAAACGAGACATCCTTATTTGGATCCACTTCAGATGCATATAGACGCTCATAAAAGGAGTGGAATGCAGAGAGTATATCCTTCGGATCCTTAAGTATGGTGCCATCAGGAGCTTGTATAGCTGTGATATTAGTCTTGTCCATTCTACCTTTAAGGAAGTTGGCCAAGCTGCGACCACATTTATTCGATTCTGTATAATAGGTAGCATATTGTGAAAAGACTTGTTTAGCCGCAGTTTTGCTCAAGGCCACATTGTATGTATATCGAAGAGCTTGTAGTTGACCAAGTATCTGCATATCGGTAGGCATGCGACTGTGATTCTTCTCTAGTTCTTTGATCTCTGTCTCTAAGTTACGTGTCTCAGACAAGAGAACCTTTTTCTTCGAAGCAGAGTATGAGATTATGAGCCCCCTCACAAAAGCCTTAAAGGCATCCCATACAAAAGGCCATTTAGAGACTGATGGAGAATTAATTTCAAAATATTCAGAAATAGCAGTCGATAAGTATTTACGAAAATCATCATCCTGCAAGAGAGAGTTGTTGAATCTCCATTGGGTATTAGGCGAAGTATAACCAAAATCAGTGAGGTGTAGCTGTACCAGGGCGTGATTAGATACACTAATTTCTTTAATAATAGTAGATTGTGCAAATCGCACCACAGATGGACTCAACAAAAAATAATCCAGTCTCGAGTATGAATTGTGAGGTGAGGAGTAGAAAGTAAAATCTGAGTCGTCAATGTGAGTGATTCTCCATGAGTCAACCAGTTTAAATTGAGTTATGAGATCCTGAAGAGAGTGCCAATTTTTGGATTTCTTGTAAGGTAGAGCAGATTTTCTATCTTTAATCGGATCTTGGATAACATTAAAGTCTCCACACACTATGCAGTGACGGTCTCTGGACATGTTAAGTTGATCAGCTATCTCAGTATAAAACTCCTCTTCATCCATATTAGGACCATATAAGTTCAACATTGTGAGCTTAACATTAGCAATATCAAGATTTGCCATTATCCATCTGCCTTTAGAATCAGTGGAATGTGAAATGAGGGAAATATCTGATCGCTTCCTAATAATCATCATTACTCCATTCTTTTTTCCCAACGCAGGGGAGAAGAGGACTGGATAAGCCCAAGGAAAAGACCATTTTTTAGCTTCCAGTTCAGTAAGGTGGGTCTCTTGTAAACATACAACATCAGCTTTAAAGGAAGAAATGTAATTGGCAATTTTTTTCTTTTTGATTGGGTTATTGAGCCCTTTCACGTTAAGTGTTATACATTGTAAAGGCATAACTATTTAAACCAAGATTCGTCATTAAGATAACCTGATGTGAGTGGCATATAGAATATCCTGAAAAGAAAACATTAGCATTATAGACCATCATTGAGTAATCACAAACAGTGAGAATAAGAAAGAACAGCTTATTAAACTGGTAGTAAGTTAACCACGGGATGGAGAGCACATGGAGTGCGCCACAGCGCATCCCCCCACACGGGAAAATGCTAGAACAGAAAAAAGAATAATACATTAGTTATCAGCTTAAACCACAACAACCATCAATGCGATTTCAGAGACATGCAAACAGATAAAGGCATTAGTGTTGCAAGAGCATGTTAAAGTAGACATCTGAGCCCAGGGGAGCTGAGTTAAGTATTGTCAATACTGCTAGGAGCCAGTTTTTCCAGGTATTCAGCGAGGTCGTCAGGTTTTGTAAAATCCTTTGTGCAGTTGTTATAAGTCACTCTAAGCTTGGCTGGATATAGCATTCCAAACTTTGCACCCATTTGTTTCAAGCGAGGCCTGTATTCCAATAGCTGTTTTCGAGCCTTGGCAGTCTGTTTACATAAATCTGGAACAAACAGGAGAGAGTGGCTTTCATATTTGACAGGCGCCTGTGTTTTAGCCTGCTGCATGATTTCCAGCACCTGGTTATATCTTAGTAGACGGACAATGACAGGTCTTGGGTACTTGCCAGGCACTTTTGGTTGCTGCGTAGGCACCCGGTGTGCCCTTTCAATCTCAAAGGGCTGCTGGAAATTCAAAGATAGGATTTTTGGTAAATTATCTTCCAGAAATTTTATCAAATTACGCCCTTCTCGTGCTTCAGGAAGACCAAGAATACGAAAATTAGATCTCCTAGACCTATTCCCCTGGTCTTCCAGCTCATTTTCTAGCAGGGCTATGCGTTTGACCTGTCTCTGTAGCAGTTTGATATTTTCAGCATGAAGCACAGTTGTAGCCTCAACAGCAGACATCCGACCGTTTAAATCATTAAGCTCCGCTTTGAATGTAGACAGCTCCGACAGAATCTCATCAGTAACTGTTTTATTATCTGCCATGAGGGAGCGGAGGGAACGGAGTTCGTCGAGGAGCGAGGCCGCGGTGACGTCATCGATTTTTAACGGCGGCTTAGACGGCGATACAGGCTCCAAACTTCGGCGCTTACCAGTTTTCCCGGTCGCCATGGTGTTCCCCCGCTAAAAAAACTCAATGCGCTCTGCAAATTGAGGTGATTAAACGCCGATTTCGATGCTTTCACGATTTCCCGCGCGGGAGCAACACGCTCAGGCAGCCATCTCCGATGACGCTCACCAGCGCCCCCTGACTACCCTGTTTTTTAATTTTGTGATAAAATGTTAAGTTGCAGGATATTCAATTTATAGGGGATCTGAATGCCAAACTAAAATTTCTGAAAGCAAATCAACTATTTACACTGGCTGCAAATGCCTTGTGTATGCTCCAGCTGAAGCTCCTAACAGGGCAGGGAACTTGAATATTAAGCCACCCAACTTATATTCGAGTCAACCATTTTTCTTGCTTTTTTTGGGGGAAAAGGGGGTCTCGACTTATATTCGGATCAACTTATATTCAAGTATATACGTTACCTGCTAAAATATTTCTCCCATTTTTTTGTCAATGGGAAAATTGTTTAATATAAGGATCACTAACTGCAGAGAAACTGATGTATTTAATTACAATTATCAATCCAGATAATATTCAATATTATTATATATTTAAACAAATCTTTATTGTTTTTGTGTTTCATAGCTGGTTATGGCATTTTTTAAAGTTCATTCACCTACATACATGGAATATATAACTGTATTTGCAGAAAGCATGAGGGATAGGCATTGGCAGTGTCAAGCATCAGGGTTGTCAGGTGACCAGGTTCCAATGCTCAAAACAGAGAGAAGAGAGAGTGAGGAATAGTAAAGTTTGTATCCCTGCTATCAGAAGAGATTATAGCAGAGTGTGGCAGTGGAAGAATTCAGATGCTGACACAAGCAGAATTCTGAGAAAAGAATGAAGGCATAGCAAGGATCCCAACCTGGTTGGCATAAGAAGAAAGAGAAGACCTGGAGCTTCCAGAGACGAAAAAAAGAATGAGAAGGAAATGTGAAGAGAGAGGATATGAAGAGCAGAGAAGGAAAGGGGGAAGGGAAGAGTTGGAGGGATTGAAGGGTAAGAAAAAGAGGAAAGGGAAAATAACGAAATAGGAGAGGGTATGAAGAGAAGAGGCTGACTCAGTTCCTTCTGCACTCAAACTCTCCTTCAGCAGTCTCAAATCTATTCCCTCACTCACATTTTTCTGCAACACTCATTCAGCTTTCCCTGCACTAATCCCCTATCCACATAAGACTCCTGCCACTCATTACTCATCTATATACGCAGCCTCTTTCCATCCATAACCCCTCATCCTCTCAAATCCCAACACTTATAATCCATCAACCACTCATCCAGCTCCTCTCTCCCCCCCCCCCACTACCACATTCAAAGCTCCTTATCTAGTCATACATACATTCTGTTCCATACACCCCCTCAGTCAAACATGGGCATAGCTACATCAATGGACCGTTGGTCTGAAACAGCATGGCGCATCCTGTGCAGGGCTGGTGTTAGGGGTGGGCAAACAGGGCAGTTGCCCTAGGCCCCAAGGCTCTGGGGGCCCCTTGTGGGTCACCATGTCTTCCCCCTTCTCTCCGTGCTGGTCCGATGTCACCATCACCTTCTGTCTTGCCGAAAAATCCAACGGCCTCGGCAGCGATTCAGAAACATTGCCTGCGGCTCCTTTTCCTGCTTTCCATCTGCCACGGTCCACCCGAGTGGAAACACGAAGATGTGTCATTGAGGAACAGACTGCGGCAGACAGAAAGCAGGGAGGAGAGCCACGGGCAATGTTTTTGAATCATTGCCTGTGACTGGTGGATTTTTCAGTGAGACAGAAGGTAAGGGCAACATCAGACCAGCGTAGAGAGAAGAGGGAGAACATGCTGGGCCAAGGAAGCCCCCTGGACTAACTTCTTTTTTTTTAAGTACAAAGTGGGAGAATATTAAAAGAAGTGCCAGACTGGGCATGGGAGGGGAGAGCTTATGGGGCCGGAAATAGAGGAGAGAGAGAGAGATGAAGGGCAGTGTTCTGAAGGGAAAGAAGTTTGACCAGGGGAAAGGAAAGGGAGGACTGTTGGGAAGAGAAAGGGAGAGATGGTGGACCTAAGGGAGGGAGGCAGACAGGCAGGGAGAGATATGGGATGGGAAGAGAAAGGGAGAGAAGTTGGACCTGGGGATGGAAGAGAGGGAAAAATGTTAGGTCTGGGGGTGGAAGGGATAGAGAGATGCTGCATCTCTTTTTTTCCTCTCCATCTCATTGTTCAGCATCAAGTGGGGAGGGAAGAAGAACAACAGAAAACAGAAGGACAAAATGTTGGACCACAGGGGGGGGGGAGAGGAGGAGAGATGGGCCCATGGGAGGGCAGGAGGGAAGAGAGCTGGGATAAGAAGATGCTAGGGGATGGAGAGAAAGAGACAGGCAGATTTAGCCTGACCAGTGGAGAAAGGTAGGAGTATTCTGAAAGTAGTGAGCCATTTGGATGAGGTCAAAAGGGAGATGACAAGATGAGTGAGAGAATAGTGAGTACAGTGATAGAAATGTGGGAATGGGGAGTAAATAGAAGGAAATAGGAGGCTGGGAAAGGAGTGAGATGGAAAATGGGAGAGCTAGGGACTGAGAGGAGATGGAGAACTGAGAGGTAGCTCAAAATGTAAAAAAAGAAGGGTGAGAAAGGGCATGATTTAAGTTGGCAGGGGCAGAAAATAAAATGTTAGGAATGCTGAAAGGAAAAAATCAATATGTTGGAGGCAGGCATAAGAAGGGAATGGAACAAGAGAGAAGATGAGAAAAAAAAATAGACAGCAGACACTGGGACACTGGAAAGATAATTAGTAGAAGATATGCAGAAAGAGAAACTGGGACCAAGATGATGGAGAAAGAAAATGTGGAAAAACAAAATGGCCAGAGAACAAGATAGAACAAATTGGTTTTGAATTTATTAACTGGAATATATTAGCTTTGGGTTATGTGCATCACAATTATTTTTGTATTGTTTTCAGTGGCATAGTCATACAGCTGATTTGGGGGAGGGACTGGAGCTCAAAATTAGTGGATGGGCACCAAAGTTTCTCCTGACCTGAGTGCAATATATCAATATTTGAGCTAGTGGGGATTCCCAAGCCCTACCAACTGAAGACATATTCCTCCAGACTGGCAACCAGAAATCTCCAAGCTTTGCAGCTAATGGCAATATCCTCAAGCTGCCACTGCTTTCATGCATGCATGAAAGCTGGGTGGGGAGGAGGTAAAGCAGTAGCAACAGCTCTGCAATATTACTGCCAGCTGCAGAACTTGGAAAGTTCTGGTCACTGGACCTGAGGTGGGGGGGAGGAGGTGGCTGTCAGTTGGTGAGGCTTGGGGATCCCTACCAGTTACAGCAGGGGAAATGTTCATTTTGAGGGGGGCTTAAGCTCAAAGAGGGAGGTCCAGCCCTCTCTCATGGTTATGCCAATGATTGTGTTCAAAATGAAGTACAGCACTTGCCTGTTTAACTTTTGGGGATTTCCAGTTCAGCTTTGATATTCATATTTCTACTTTTAATTAGTTCTGTATTTGGTGAAGGTCTCTCTGTCTGTTTTGTGTGTGAAGAAGTCATTTAAAGGTGGGTAGGGAAATTGAGAGACGGGCAGGTAAAAGAGGGGCCCCCTCCTTAATTTCTGCCCTGGGCCCCAGCATGTCTAAAACCGGCCCTGATCCTGTATTCTTATGTTCAAAAACAGCCATTGGATCTAAAAAGACCACTAAACTATCCAAATCCTCATCTGCAGTCATTCTGATTTCACTCACCATAGAAACTAGAAGGGTCTTGATTCCAAGTCCCTACTTAAATCTTGATTGATGCCGATGAAAAGCCTTTTTCTCCTTCAGATAATGCACAAGTTGTTGAAACACAAACTTAACAAATTTTCCTTAAAAAGATAGATCCATGATTAACTGATAAGAGGCTAAGTTTGAAGGGCTAATCTCAGGCCCTTTCTTTAATAATAGTTTCACAATCTCCAGTTTGAGGGATAGACAAAGTATATTAGAAGTCAGTGATGCATTGATTAAATACATATTGCAGCAGAGGCAAAGTCACCACTGCACAGTTCTTAATTTAGTTACTAGGAAAGTGACCCAGACTACAGTAGGGTTAGGATTTTCCCATAATGCTTCATCTCATTGGCAGAAGATCAGGTAACAGTGACAATCCCATATCCTCTACTTATAAAAGAACCTCCCTGTCTGCCAATGAATCAAAAGGTGAAGCAAATTGCAGCAGTTGTATCCATAAAAGGCAGTAAAATTTACAAACAAACAAATCTTATTCATAGAAAATTCTTGCATAGAAAATTATTTTAGTAGCCAAAAGAGGGATTCATGTTTATTTCCACTTTACCCAGTTTGTTTGGCTACAAATTCTGTTTCGCTTGCTGATTCTCTTCTTCCATCCCCCTTTTAGCGACCTATGTTGTTTTTTCAGATTCAAAAGACCTTTCATCATCCATCCCCTAATTTCACTATTTGGAATCTTGCATTTTGGACAAAATTTCTCAACTTAAGTCGAGTATATACTTTATAATATGACCTTATATTACCCTTCTAGAGAACACTAACATGGATCCTAGATTCCAGAGATATGCTCATATCGATGACCTACTTGCACTTTTAATTATGCATTTGTAACTATGACCTAACTGCATTAATAGTTGTATTGATCTACCTGTACTAGCAACCCTATTGAAAGTCTATGTTAAACCTATCCATTGTAACTTCCTGGGTAATTGACCCAACCTCATGTAATGCAATCTGACCTTGAACTGAATAGGTAAAGGCAGATTAGAAAACCTGATTAACATAACATAACATAACATAACTCATAGGGCTCCTTTTACGAAGATGCGCTAACGTTTTTAGCACATGCACCGGATAAGAGCGCGCTATAGCGTGCGCTAGCCGAAAAACTATCGCCTGCTCAAGAGGAGGCGGTAGCGGTTAGCGCGCGGGGTATTTTAGCGCACGCTGTTCCACGTGTTAAGGGCCTAACGCGCCTTCGTAAAAGGAGCCCATAGTGTCCCATAAGTTATGTGCATAGTTATAGTTTATTTAACACTTACTATACCGACTTTCTCAGCAAAATCAAAGTGATTTACAGTAATAAAAATTTTGCTAAAAACAATGGAAAGGTAACAGCAAATTACTGTATTTTTCGCTCCATAAGACACACTTTTTTCCCCGACAAAGTGGGTGGAAATAAGGGTGCATCTTATAGAGCGATTACCCAACCAACCCCCCCTCCCTCCCCGGTTACCTTATTTTAATTCTGGAACCCTCCCTTGCTGGATGCGGCTGCCTTTCTAGCAGCAGAGCAGCGCATAAGTCTGCATGCCTGGTCCCGTGCTGATTCCCACAAGAAATCACACAGGAAGTGGCGTGGTACCAGGCAGGCAGCCTTGTGCGCTACTCTGCCGCTGAAGAAGAGAAGAGGAGTCAGCCGACCAGGCAGGCAGGCAGACAGCCTTGTACGCCGCTCTGCCGCTGAAGAGAAGAGGAGTCAGCTGACCAGGCGGGCAGCCTTGTGCGCTGCTTTGCCACTAGAGAGGAAGCCACGTCCAGCGAGTGAGGGCACCAGAATTAAAATAAGGTAAGTGGGGTCTGGGCCTGCCGAATTAAAAATAGGGAGGGAGGAGGAGGGAGAGGCTAGGGCCTGCCTGCCTGCCCTGCCCCTACCTTGGGGGAGGCTTGGGGGGGCTGCCTGCCCTCCTTGTCCCCTATCCCTACCTGCAGGGAGGCTTGTGGGGCCTGTCTGCCTTGTCCCTACCTGGGGGGAGACTTCAGAGGGCTGCCTGCCCTCCCTGTCCCTAACTGGGAGGAGGATTGGGGAGGGGGCTGCCTGCCTTGTCCCTACCTGGGGGGAGGCTTGAGGGGGATGCCTGCCCTCCATTTTCCCTGTACGTACCTAGGGAGAGGCTGCCTGTCTTGTCTCCTATCCCTACCTGCCTGCCAGCCATTAGACCACCAGAGGGGGGACAGGGTACAGAGCCGGGCACGGAGGGGGGTCAGGGTGCAGAGCCTGGAAAGGAGTGTGGGGTTAGGTGCAGAGCCTGGCAGGGAGAATTTGGTTCAGAATGGTTTTTTTATTGTTTTCCTCCTCTAAATCTGAGTTGCGTCTTATGGTCAGGTGTGTTTTATGGAGCGAAAAATACAGTAGATCAGGAAAGCCTAACAATAATAAAGATACACAGATCCTCACAAACATACAAAAAAACCCAACAAAATGTGTCGACAAAACTGGGTATCTAGGATTTCCTAAAAAGATAAGTTTTCAGAGCAGCTCTAAGTTTCTTGGTTCATAGTCAAAAGTGCGCGCCGACAAAGGCACGCTCAGATAACTGAGCGCAAGGCGGAAGCCCGCCTGAAGAAAAACAGTGTTTTAAGGGGCTCCGACGGGGGGTGTTGGTGGGGAACCCCCCACTTTACTGAATACAGATCGCGCTGGCGTTGTGGGGGGTTTGGGGAGTTGGAACCCCCCTCATTATACTGGAAACTTAACTTTTTCCCTGTTTTTTAGGGAAAAAGTGAAGTTTTCAGTATAATGTGGGGGGTTACAACCCCCCAAACCCCCCACAACGCCATCGCGATCTGTATTCAGTAAAGTGGGGGGGTTCCCCCCCCCCCACCCACCCCGTCAGAGCCCCTTAAAACACTGTTTTTCTTCGGCGCGGGCTTCCGCCTTGGGCTCAGTTATCTGAGTATTTTCCAAAGGCAAATTAAAGTCGCCTATTGGGGTGTTAGATAATGTAGCTTTGGATATAAACCCCTACACCTTTGGAATAAATTTTGACCAGGGTCCGAGGGGGGTCTATGGTATAACATAAGTTCTAAGGGTTGATGTGTTGGATTTCCTTTTTAGTTGACAGAATAAGAACTCTGTGTCTGGGTTACACGAGGAGCTAATTTTTTAAGTTTCTAGGAAGCTTTATATATCATTGCTATTACTCCTCCCCTTTTCCTTTTATAATTCTATAGCCCGCTGGGCAGACCTCTCTGAGCACACCTAATGATTAGAGTTGCTGCCTCTGCACCCTGTCAGGTTTTGAGTTTGATCTCAGCCTGCTCCCTGTGACTCTGGACAAGTCCCTTAACCCTCCATTGCCCCAGCTACCACAGTTAGATTGTGAGCCTGGCAGGATAGATAGGAAAAATACTTAACAGTACCGTAAGCCTGAAGTCATTATGCCATTGTATAGATCCATGGTGAGGCCCCACCTGGAGTATTGTGTACAGTTCTGGAGGCCGCATTACCGTAAGGATGTGCGGAGACTTGAGTCGGTCCAGAGAATGTCCACCAGGATGGTCTCAGGACTCAAGGATCTCCCGTATGAGGAACGACTGGATAAATTAAAGCTATACTCTCTCGAGGAACGCAGAGAGAGGGATGACATGATCGAGACATTCAAGTATCTCACGGGCCGCATCGAGATGGAAGAAGTTATCTTCTTTTTCAAGGGTCCTGCAGCAACAAGAGGGCATCCGTGGAAAATCAGGGGTGGGAAACTGCACGGGGACACCAGGAAATTCTTTTTTACTGAAAGGGTAGTTGATCGCTGGAATAGTCTTCCACTCCAGGTCATTGAGGCCAGCAGCGTGCCTGATTTTAAGGCCAAATGGGACAGACACGTGGGATCTATTCACAGAGAAAGGTAGGGGAGGGTCCTTGGGGTGGGCAGACTAGATGGGCCATGGCCCTTATCTGCCATCTATTTCTATGTTTACCCGATTACTATTCAGTGTACTGTAAATCGCTCAGGGTGAATCTCTTCATTAAAAAAGACAGTTAATAAATCCCAATAAATATAAAAGTATGTGTTTTCTTGTCACCATGTATAATTTTACTATTACTATTAGTGTTACTACTAGTACTACTATTTAACACTTCTATAGCACTGAAGGGCTAAGGGGGTAATAATAAAAAAAAAAGTCTAAAAAGTGTCCTAAACGGCTACTTGGACGATCAAAAAGCCTGATCGTTTAAGTACCCATAACCAAAGCTGGTTTTTAGACGTATCTAAAACCAACTTAGGCCTTTCCCCTGCCTCTAAACGCACAGAGAGAAAAGAGGTGTGTTTAGAGGAGGGGAAAGGGGGGCAGTGGGCGGGAGGTGGGCCGACCTACACCTAGCCATACAACAGGTATAACCAATACAGTTTAGTCGGCACTTAGACCTTTTTCACTTAGACGAAATAAAACCAGGTCTAAGTGCCGAAAAACGGGCCACTAAGCTGATGGACGTTGGCGCCATCAGTTCAGCGGCCCGGCAACCTAACCATCGCGGCAGGAGAGATGCCTCATCTCCCCTACCGCGATGCCATCACTCTTCTACACGAACTGCCGCAACCCGCGGCAGTTCGGGTAGAGGAGTGATGGCATCGCGGTAGGGGAGATGAGGCATCTCTCCTGCCGCGATGAATCACTCACCCCCAAACACAACATCGGGGCAAGAGGGAGCCCAAGCCCTCTTGCCCTGCGGCAGCCGCGACCCCCCCCGACACTATCAGAGCAGGAGGGAGTTGCCCTGTTGAAGCCGTGACCCCCCCCCCGATAACATCGGGCAAGAGGGAGCCCAAGCCCTCTTGCCCCAGGCACCCGCGGCACACCCGACTCGTTCGGGCCAGAAGGGAGCCCAAGCCCTCCTGGCCCAGGCGACCCCCCTACCCCCCACCCCCACTACAGTACGGGCAGGAGGGAACCCAGGCCCTCCTGCCCTCGATGCACTCCCCAACCCCCAACATCCGCCCCCCCAAGAACCCCCGTTCGGCCCCCCCAGCCGACCTGCGACCCCCCCGGCCGACCCCCCGACCCCCCACCCCACCCCCCCTTCCCCGTACCTATTTTAGGTTGGCCGGACAGACGGGTGCCAAACCCGTCCGTCTGGCATGCAGCTCAACGAAGAATGGGGCTGGATTGGCCCAGGGGCACCAAAGCCCTACCTCCTGGTGGGGCCTAAGGCGCCTGGGCCAATCAGAATAGGCCCAGGAGCCTTAGGCCCCTCCTGTGGGTGGGGCCTTAGGCACATGGCCTGGGGGGTCGGCTGGGGGGGTCGCGGGTCGGCTGGGGGGGGCCGATCGGGGGTTCTTGGGGGGGCGGAAGTTGGGAGGGATGGGGGTGCATCGAGGGCAGGAGGGCCTGGGATCCCTCCTGCACGTACTGTAGTGGGGGTGGGGGTAGGGGGGTTGCCTGGGCCAGGAGGGCTTGGGCTCCCTCCTAGCCCGAACGAGTCGGGGGTGCCACGGGTGCCCGGGGAAAGAGGGCTTGGGCTCCCTCTTGCCCGATGTTATCGGGGGGGGGTCACGGCTTCAACGGGGCAAGAGTGCTTGGACTCCCTCTTGCCCCGATATCGTCGGGAGGGGGGGTCGCGGTTTGACATGGCAGGTGGGCTTGGGCACCCTCCTGCCTGGATCGTTGTTGGGGAGGGGGGAGGATTCTGTAACCAGTGTTGTTTTTGACAGACTCCGGTTACAGAATACAGCTTTTAGGCGAAGGACTGACTCCTCCTTCGCCTAAAAGCCCTTCTGTTGGACGTTTTTGGCTTAGGCGTGTTTTTTTTTCATTATGGTTAAAAAGTGTAGACGTGCTGTGGGGGTACTTTTAGACGTAGTGGAGATTGGGCGTTTAGGCAGAGGAAGGCCATAATCAAAACATGGACGTATGTTTTGGTTATGGACACTTTCTCTGCTTCTGGGTTGAACGTTTAGGGACTTAGGCCAAAAGGGGACTTAGACGTTTTTTTTTATTTTGCCTCTCCACGTGCATAACATCTTTGGGAATTTGCAGGGAGTGCGTGGTGCAGTGGTCAGAGCCACAGCCTCAGTACCCTGAGGTTGTGGGTTTAAATCCCATGCTGTTCCTTGTGACTCTGGACAAGTCAATTAATCCCCCATTACCCCAGGTACATTAGATAGAGTGTGAGCCTGCCAGGACAGATAGGAAAAATGCATGAGTACCTGAATGTACACCACTTAGGTTATAAGTGGTATATAAATACTAAAAATAAATAAATTTTGTAAAAAAGGCCTTTATATGTGAAAAATCCTTTAGATTGGTAGATTGCGAAGGCAACGCGAGTCGATCGCATTGCCTTTGCGTTCTACTTGCTTCCCAACTCAGAATCGCGGAGCCGACCAACTTTTCCCACCGGACATCAATTCTGACATCGGAGAGGAAGTTCCGGGCCAGCCAATCACTGCCTGGCTGGCCCAGAACTTCCTCTCTGACTTCAGAAATGACATTGGGGAGAGGAAATCTGGTCGGCCCAATGCTTCTGTGTAGGGAAACAGGGAGAGCTTGGGGCAGCGGTGGTTTGGAGGCCTGTTCCCCAATGGCGGTGGCTGTGGCTTGGGAGCAGGCAGGGAGACAGAAAGAAGGGAAAAAGAAAGAAAGAAAAGGGGGGACAGGAAGACAGAAAGAAAGGGGGCATGGAGAGAGAAAGACAGACAGAAAGAAGGGGCAGGGAAACAGAAACAAAGAAAGAAAGGGGAGGAGGGCAGGGAGAGAGGAAGAAAAAGTTGGTGGAGGGAATGAGGTCTGGAAGCATACAGCAGGCTGAAAGAAGGGAAGAAATATTGGATGCAGTCAGAAGAATAAAGTGCAACCAGAGACTCATGAAATCACCAGACAACAAAGGTAGAAAAAATGATTTTATTTTCAATTTAGTGATCAAAATGTGTCCGTTTTGAGAATTTATATCTGCTGTCTATATTTTGCACTATGGCAACTAAACCGCAATAGTGTTTTTTAGCGCATAAAGTCATCTGCCTTGACCTCTTTGAAAACCCGCGGAATATAAATGATAATTAACATTTTCTCTGCGTATAGTGTGCTTTGTGTTTTTTTAAATTTTATTGTTGCTAGATCATTTTGACTTGGTCATTTTAAAAGTAGCTCACAAGCCCAAAAAGTGTGGGCACCCATGTTTTAGACAATTATCTTCATATTGTTTAAGGGATATATTGCTTGAATTTTACATGTTATTCTTCAAGATGACACATAAAACTTGTTTCTTTAGTTTAAAGATGTTTGCGTGACACAATAAACATTATTCAAATCTTAAGAATAATTTAACAACAAAAATCAAAGGCAGTTTGCCAAACGGCGTGATTGTGCACTCATTTGGCACTCATTTGGCCATTCTAGTTATATTTCTGGCACTATTTAACAACTTTTCTTTTT
Organism: Geotrypetes seraphini; assembly: GCF_902459505.1. Lineage (NCBI taxonomy): Eukaryota > Metazoa > Chordata > Amphibia > Gymnophiona > Dermophiidae > Geotrypetes > Geotrypetes seraphini. Next base: position 549,958,757 of record NC_047084.1, read on the forward strand.
GCCTTTGTTTGTTCAAATATAAGAGCCAATTCATAGAATGAGCTGGCAAGTGGTAAGCCAAAATACAAGGCTGTTGCATTATTCAGTTCTTATTACTTTCATGAACGAAAGCCCTTTTGGATGAAAAAAAATTTTTTTGCTCAATTTATTATTCCCAACTGCAATGAAAACCTGCAGAATATTTTTATTGAAATTATAGAGATTTCTTTAGAGCAGGGGTAATAGTGGACAAGACAATGAAGCCGTCGGTACAGTGCGCAGCGGCCGCTAAGAGAGCGAATAGAATGCTAGGTTTAATCAAGAAGCGTATTACAACAAAAACAAAAGAAGTTATCCTGCCATTGTATCGGACGATGGTGCGTCCGCATCTGGAGTACTGTGTCCAATATTGGTCACCGTACCTTAAGAAGGATATGACAATACTTGAGAGGGTTCAGAGGAGAGCTACACGTTTGATAAAAGGTATGGAAAACCTTTCATACACTGAGAGACTGGAGAAACTGGGGCTCTTTTTCCTGGAGAAGAGGAGAATTAGAGGGGATATGATAGAGACTTACAAGATCATGAAGGGCATAGAGAAAGTGGAGAGGGACAGATTCTTCAAACTTTTGAAAACTACAAGAACGAGAGGGCATTCAGAAAAGCTGAAAGGGGACAGATTCAAAACCAATGCTAGGAAGTTTTTCTTCACCCAACGGGTGGTGGACACCTGGAATGAGCTTCCAGAGGGCGTGATAGGACAGAGTACGGTATTAGGGTTTAAGAAGGGATTGGACAATTTTCTGAAGGAAAAGGGGATAGAGGGGTATAGATATAGGACTACTACACAGGTCCTGGACCAGTTGGGCCGCCGCGCGAGCACACTGCTGGGTGCGATGGACCTCTGGTTTGAACCGGTAGAGGTACTTCTTATGTTCTTATGTTAACCTGCGGCCCCGTGAAGAATTTTATGTGGCCCTGGTCGAGGGCGATGCAGTGTTTTCCTCTGCTGTCTCCGGGTGTTTACCGTCTTGCCGGCTCCCTCCTCTGACTTGCTGCAGCGTTTGTGCAGCCCCAGAAACATTTTTTTCAGCCAATGCGGCCCAGAGAAGCCAAAAGGTTGGACACCCCTGCTTTAGAGCATATTTTGGTAGCAGTTGTTTACACTGTAAAGCAAAAACATTTCAGCTGACCTTAAACCAGATTTTGCCTCCTAACTTTAAATATAGGACCAAAAGTATGCAAAATCAATCAGTTTATAGCCTGCATGGGCCTACATCCTACTAGTGGTTCAGAAGATATACAGAGATGCTAAAAAGGTATTCCCACTATTTGGAAGGTTACGACACCAAAATGGTGTTTGGATCTCAGTACAGATCCGTGTGTCCTGATATCGAATGTGTGAAACTACTGTATTGATGTGAACTTTACTTAGCCCTAAATGTTAAACATTTGAAGGTCAGTTCTAGAAACTAGGCCTCCTCATATACATGTCTAGGGTTACCAGATGTCTGTATTTACCTGGACATGCCCTCTTTTTAGAAGGCGTGTCCAGGTATCTAGATGGCTTTTCAAAACCCGGCACTTTGTCCGGGTTTTCAAAAGCAGATTGTGTCGGTGATGTCATCGCGACGCATCTGCGCATGAGTGGATGCCCTCCCGAGCAACGAGAACAGGCTGAGGGGGCAGGGCTAGGGGCAAGGCTGGGGCATGGTGTGGGTGTAATGGGACAGGGATGGGTTGAACTGAACGGGCCTGGGGTTGGGTAAAATCTGGTAACCCTATACATGTCCCCTCTGCATATAAATATGTAGAACCCTAGCACTTACACTCAGAAGTGTACACTTAGGCTTCAAAGTGCCAGCAGTGTGCTAAAGCATTATTCTACAACTGTGCTCATAATTGACATAATGGTGAAATGCAAAGAGTGAATATACATGGGTGGAATATGGCCAGGACACTGATGGGTAGGGTTACCAGACATACAGGAAAACTCGGACAGTCCTCTAAAAAGAGGACATGTCCAGGTAAACCCTAGACATGTATATGGGGAGGCCTAGTTTCTAGAACTGACCATCGCCCCCCCCCCCCCCCGCAACGAACTGATATGGCAGAAGGGATGCACACTCCCTCCTGCCATCGGGCCTCCACCCCACTATTGGGTCGGGTCCCCCCCCCCCCCCCCCCCCGCCATCACCATCACCCTCCCCCTCTCCGTACCTTTAAGTCAGGAGCAGGAGGGGTGCTCAGATCCTCCTGCTCCTCTACCGGCCGCTGTCAGCAATGTGGACCTTAGGCCCCTCCTCAGTGCCTCAGGCTCCTCCCATGCAAATCATTTGCATGCAAACTTGATAGTGAATCGATTGCTGTTTGAAAATCTGCCAGAGAATCGGCCAACAGCGATTGAGTCGCTATCTGTAGTCAGAATGCTCCCAACAAAAGATTCACAGCAATGGTTTAAGCTTAAAGAAATCAGAAGATACCAGCAAACAGCATTCCAGGACTCTTCTGTGCCTTAGCAAATCCTTGTGATATTCTGCTTAGCTTCATAGCAGCATGTGCAGAAATAAGCAAACAAACCAAACAGCATCCTGGTTCTCCCTGCTCTACAGCAAAAGGTAACAGTCCATTACAGCTTTCATAACAAAAACAAAAGCCAAACTTTTCCACAAATGTTTCCACCATTGTTTTCCACTGCACAACCCAATCCTAGTTTCAAGCACTGGACTGCCTGCTTGTTTACTTGCTGGCCGGAGAGTGCTTCATTGTATGTTGGAATTTTTATAATAATTTCCCACATTCCCACCTCAGTAGAATACTAAGCATTTTCCACAGGCAACTCCCCTGGGATCTCACTACTTAAGCAGATTAGTGGGTTCTACAAATAGTCTAGTTGTGTTACACTTTCAGTTGCAACCCATGCCAGTAGCTTTGCTTCTATCAACACACAGTTGTCCAGATGCTTTTTCTGCATATCATAATCTTTGTGGAAATACAGAATTGGACCCCAGATGATGGTTATTTATGACCGAAACACAGACCATGTCGGGTCCATACCACATTTACCTTGTGCGTTACACGGAATCAATATCTGTCTGCATCGCTTTTATTTGTGAAGATTTCAAATAAACTATTATGTCAAGATCATTGTTTTCACAGTTTCTTTTGTTTTACACTTTCAGTTGCTTCATTTTTCTCTAAAATATTCACTGGAAATGTGTCAAATTTAAGCTCTCAGCATCAGGAAATGCTCACAGAGGAACACTCTTCCTTTCTAAAGACCCACGTGGTCAAACCCATCCCACCAGGGGAACAAGAGAAGGAATTCTGTTCCAAGTACTTCCTCAACACCCCCCCCCCCACACACACACACACCCATATTAAAGAAGAATTCAGGAAGTTTTCCCTGGGCAACCTTTTTCCCATGATCAGAAAAGTGATTGACTATGTTCTCTGTACTTCAAAGATGCTTCCATCCATGTTCAGATATGTATATCCTAGTCTCAGGAAGTATCTCAGATTTTGGGTGAGGAAACATCACTACCAGTATGACGTCCTAAAATTTGTCCTTGTGTCTCCTCGCAGAGTGTTCTTAAATGGCCGGATTCTGGAAATGGCATCTACATTGGCTGGCACCTACAATAATGGTGCTCTCTGCATGCCAATCACATGTAGGCACCATTACCAGAATCACAGCTACTGTTAAACATAGGCTCCAGTAATGTAGGCCAGGGTTTTGAAGGCCTATATTAACAGCGCCTATGTTTGACGTAAATCACATCTACAGACCCGCTTAGCAGAGCCTGAGGTTATTTCCAGCTGAAACCATGCTTACTTTGCCCTTAGATGCTGTTATGCTTCTCTGTAGACATGATTCTAGTGCCCTTTTTGTATGTACCTGCAAATGCCTACATTTTTTAATGAGGTTTTAAATGACACAGTCAATTACCATGTCAATTAAAGCCAATTAAAACGATTAAGTTTGGAGGCAGTAGGGCACCTACTGCCATCTAACTTATGGTGCCATTTCCAGAATCAGCCCTAAAATGCCTAGCTCTAGTTGCAGTGTTGCTATGCAGACTGGGAATTCATGTGGTCCCTATCTGGTGCTTTGACTGGTCAAGAGCACTTCAAAGGAAGGTGCTCAAGTTTCAGTGCAGGAAACTATTTGGGTGTTGGAACTAGTAGGATACATTATCAACTACTCCAAGTCCCATGTGCTCCAAGTACAACAATTGGAATACATTGGAACCCTGCTAGAAATGGAGCAAAAACTAATCTACTTCTTCATGGCAGATGCTCTCATTGCAATCATCTCTCTGGTTCAACACAGCCAGCAGGTCATAACTCAGCAAACATTGAGACTATTAGGCTAGATGGCCTCCATGGAACATACTACTCCCATGGCTTGTGGGGCATTCAATGAATCCTTGCTTCCCAGTGGTACCTGAATAAGGGAAACCTCGTGGATGTGATCATAGACACACCACAGTTGGCTCAGTCGCTTCTCTGGTGGATGATTCAACACAATTTGAACCTGGGACTTTTCATTCAAAATTCTTCTATACCAAAAGGTTCTGACTATGGATTCAATAGTTTTGGATGAAGAACTCATGTAGACAGGCTTCATAACCAGGGACCCTGATCTGCTGAGGAGTTCAAGCTTCAAATGAATCTCCTGTAACTAAGGGCAATCTGGAACACTCTAAAGGCTTGCATAGATCAGCTCTTCAACAAAATGGTTGCCATGTATTACATCAGAAAGCAGAGGAGTACGAGCTCTTATCCCTTGTGTCGGGGTGGTCAGAATGAGGAATTGGGCCACCAGGCACATCACGGTGCTCTGAGCCACATACCTGGCTGGGAAAGACAATAGTCTGGTGGACAGGCTGAGCAGTGTGATGAAACTGCATGAGTGGTCTCTCAATATGGTCATTGCTCACAAAATCTTCTGAGAATAAGACACCCCCGGATGGATCTTTTTTTGCCACTAATCTAAAAAAAACCAAAGTGCTTTAGTACTGTTCCATACTCAATTAAGGCTCAGGAGAGGGATAATGGATTTGATGTACTGCCTTTCTGGGTTCCTTCCTCCTTGATTGGGATGGGGGGGGTGGCCTGTCTGCATATTCTCCCATATCTCTGATAAAGAAAACTGCTGAAACTCAAGCAGGACTGGGGATCTATGATTCTAATCACTTCTTATTGATCAAGCCAGATATTCAGTATGTGTAAGCTTATTGCAAATTTATTCAGGATGATATATCCCAAATTTTATTGAAATTGAGCAAATCCTGACAGAGTTATGCAGAGAATAGGCTTTGTATACATTTTTTTTGAACCATTATAGATATGCATAAGCATTCCCAGGGTAGGAGAATGAGCAGAAAGGGGATGGATTTTATAAAATATATGTGTCCATCCATACATGAATATAAATGTACAAGGTTTTACTTGGAACCATTGTAACTTTGTACAGTAGATTTCAGGTAGGCTACATAATAAAATCACTGATGCATATGTTGGCTTTATAAAACAGTAATAACATATGTGCTGTGGTAAGCACCCACTTATAAAATTACTTTCCACAGGGAAGCAAGAAAAACACTGCACTATAAAAAATATAATAAAAGGACTAATCTCTTTATATTTATCAATTAGTTATTAATTTCAATATATTAAGATATATTTAAGGATATAGTTTGCACTTGATCATATTTTTACAGTGAATAAGTTAAAGGTTAAACCATTTACTCAATGCTTTTAATCTTTGCAGATTGACTGTATCAATAACAGAAATTAAATCTGTGTAATAAAAAGATTAGATGTGCTTTATTTAATTTAATTACTGACAAAATGCATAACCTATTTATTAAGATAACAGTAAATGCAGTAGGTCCCATTTTGATGAGTAAGTCTTTATATTCCATTTTAAAGGCTGAAAATTTGAATGTTATGATTCCTTTCGCTTTAACTTTTATGAAATTAGAGGGAAAATAGACAACTTTCATTTAAATATTTTGAATCCTTATTAACAAAGTTTATATCCCAATACGCCTGAGAGTGAGGCATGGTCTTCTTTGGTGGAATCCTCAAGAAAGAGGTTGCAAAGAACAAGCCATAAAATACTTAACAGTAGCTGAGATAGAGGAAGGCTGTGGATACAACAGCTATGAAGGAGAACGATGACTAATGGAATGGAACCTCAATCACTGCCATTCACCATGCTACCTAATCTGACCCACCTATTGCTAGGATCATGTTAAACTGACTGTCCATCAGTAACCATAGGCATAGGCTTCCTATCAGATTCAAAAGTGCTATGGTGATTAAAGATTGACAATTGGGGCTGGGATGTGATTCCTGGATGGTCTTGGCTGAAGATCGGCACACAGGCACTGGGCACCTGTGCTGAGACAGAAATGTATTTTGATAGTTGCATCCTCAACCGAGTAGCCTTCTTTGTAATAACTACTTCCCATTTGGGATGAGAAAAGTTCTAACAGATGCCCCCAAACCATGCTGTTCCATTTCCTCTGCCTGTGAAACTGCATCTTACAGGATCATTACATGTCAGTGAAACAAGAAAAAACTAAATTTAAGAGCTTGGGATATGAAAACACTTACTGATAATCCCAAAGAATGATCACCCAGAAAGAAGAACTTTCGTTGTGTTTCAAAAGCAAAGAAGTCGAGATCAACTGTAATGCTTGTAATGAAACCTGGCACGACCAAAAGGAACAATTAAGGCTCTGTCATTGGCCTGCAGGTGGCTAAACTTCCAGAAAAAGTTTGCTTAGAGAAACTGGTGACCTCCTGCTAGCAAATGTCAGGATGCTCCATTAAACTTTGATCCACTCTAGGCCTGCAAATTCCTTCTAGAGGCCATCTTCTCCCAGTGGTATTTGCAGGGTCAGTTTTAGGCAGGAGTGACAAGGGTAGTTGCACAGTGTCCCTCGCTCCCTGAGGCCCTGCATCCCTGGTACGTCAGTCCCTTTCTCTTGGACCACCTCCCTGCTCCATACCTTAATGTGCATCCACATTTCAGTAGAGAGCAGCAAGCAGCAGCAGTGATTGTCATATCCCATCAGCTACTGGGCCCAGAACTTCTCTCTGCTGCATCCTGCCTCCTTTCTGTGTCACCTCCTGCTTATGCAAGGGTAGGATAAAACAGCTAGAAGGCTCTGGGCTCAGTGGCTGACAGTATATGAAAATTAAGAACATACAGTAAGAATTGCCATACTGGGACAGACCGAAGGTCCTTCAAGCACAGTATCTTGTTCCCAACAGTGCCAATCTAGGTCACAAGTACCTAGCTAGATCCCAAGTAGCAAAACAGATTTTATGCTGCTTATCCTAAACTGCAGTAAGTGCTAGCGCAACCAGAGTCTAATATTTCCTCAATGGCTGGATGCTGTGCGTTGCTCCAAAACTAAACACTGGAAATAATAAAAAATCATGTTTATATTCCATATAGTGAGCAACCAAAGGTTCCATGCATTTTTTAATCCACATACAATGCCTATGCTCTATGGCCCGGATTCTCTAAATGGCGCTGTTGTTGAGGGCCACCTTAAAAGTGGCCACTGATCGAGTGTTAATAACATGACGGCACCATTTAGAGAATCACGCTTTTGGGAAATGTAGGTGCCAGAAATGTAGGTCAGGGTTTTCAAGGCCTACATTTCCAGGCCTACTTTTGACGTGAATCATGCCTATGGATATGCTTTACGGTGCCTAACACTACTTCCGGCATTAGCCACAACTACAGGGACATTAGGTGTTGTAAAGCACCTCTGTGGTATAGTAAGGATGGCATACTGCTCCCTGGACACCATCTTACTGGGGACACTGGCATTTACCCTCCTCTCTGTCCCTCTGCTCCTTCCAACCCCACCCACCTGGGTGCATGTCTTCACTTCCCCCACACATCTAGCTCTTCACTAGTGTGAACAGCAGCTCTAACCTGCAGCTCGCGTCGGCTTTGGCTCTCCAGGAAGTGACATCAGAGGGAGAGCCAAGGCCATTATGGGCAGCAAGTTGGAGATGCTTCTTGTGCTTGGGAAATTAAAGAGGTACAGGGGAAGGGAAGGAGCATACACTTGGCGAGGGGCAAAGAAGGAGTAGGGGGGGCAGAGAAGTGGGTGTCTCTGTAGACTCAATTTGGGTGCTGTTTTTTAGGCATTGGTAGGTGTAAGGATGAGCCCCCACCCAAAATGTAAGGTTTTGGAGGGGTAATGTTGAAGCAAACAAGCCCTATATAATGTGGTGGCCTTACAGTCTGCCAGGTCCCGGGTTTGATACCCTCGTAGAAGATTCCATGGGAAGTGAAATCAAATAACAAGGACAGCTAGAAGTGATTGCATAAAGAATGTATTATTTAGAAATAGGCTTAATATTACAGAAAGGCAATCTTTAGAAAGATACATCAAGAATACTGGGTTACAGATATACAGAAAGAAATAGAAATAAGCTTTACAAATACAGAGTGGATTCAGAGACTGCTTGTGTGTGTGAGAGAGAGGACAGTTTACTTGCATTACAGAGTCCAGAGGAAAGAAAGAAGGCAGGGGGGAGGTGATGGTCCAGGCTTCAGGTTCCAGAGAATGAGAGAGAGAGGATTTTAACCTTCCATATTTATAAGTTTGAGACTTGTTCAAAAAATAGAATCTATTGAAGTTAAGTGCCCCTATCATTTGTAAACTGTTGGAAACAATGGTAAATAAAGTGAGTGGGGTGTGAGAGACTGGAGAAGAAAAGAGGGAGAAACTGTCCCTCACAGACTGGAGTTAAATGTAATTTCCAGTATCACTCTGACAATGGTTTCTGATTAAGTTTCAAGTTTATTTAAAATTTGATGAATCGCTTAATTGTAATACAAAGCGACGAACAAGTCTAAAAATTTAAAATAATACATCAACAAATACAAGGGTTCAATACAAATAACAGAAGGCTGCATAGTTAATCTTATCAATGTGTATGCTCCTGTGGTCAGGTCCAACAAAATGACTTTCATGTTTTGTCAATGTATTGAGAGACCTTGGATGCTGATGAGGAGATGGCTCTAGGGAGTAAATTTAATTGCGTACTCGAGGCCCTGCACACTCATATTCCAGTCAACAGATCTGCCCTTCCTTATTGGTCATTGTTCGGGAAGCTGCTCATCTTTGCTTATTTGTTGATATTTGGCCTCGAAATTGAAACCAAACTAAAATTGCAATCACACTACTTAATTGACAGCACTTACATGCATACTATATGTTTATAAGACAAGGCTTCTACAAGTGAAAATGGCATCATTTGTGTGTGGAAGTTTTGTAGTCACCATTTCCAAGTGGAGGCTGCCAGGATCACGTCATTCATTTTATCTATGTATATGCGTCTAAAATGGATGTTCCTACTATATAAGGCAAAACAACCCATGGTAAATATGCGACAAAAGGAAAGTGGGAAAGGGACAGTACACATCAACCCTGTGATATAACAAAATTTATATGATACAGCTAAATATTACAAAATAAAACATGTATAGTAGCCAAACTATCTAATCCTGTGGTTTCTTACAGACCCGCACTATTTCTGTCTTTCGTAGAAACGTAATTTGACTCATGGGTATAGATGGTCTTCCAGTAGATGGCACATATGCACTTCAGTGTCTAAAAGTCAAGGCATCAGTACTATCGAGGGACCTCCAATTGAAAACTGTGTCAGAAAACAATTTATCGCTCATATGTTACGTTTCTACGAAAGACAGAAATAGTGCGGGTCTGTAAGAAACCACAGGATTAGATAGTTTGGCTACTATACATGTTTTATTTTGTAATATTTAGCTGTATCATATAAATTTTGTTATATCACAGGGTTGATGTGTACTGTCCCTTTCCCACTTTCCTTTTGTTCCCACTATACATACTGACAAATGCATGTGGAATCCAGCAAGTATTTAGGAAAAGCCTGGAATTGAATGTATCATGTCCTAGATGTCTCGATTCCAGTTTCCACATTCTATGAAATTGGACACCATGTTTACCATGTTTTTAGATAAAGAAAGTAAAAAAACATAATATGAAATACATGCAGTGCTTCAAGTTAGACATTTTTAATAAACTTATGTAAATTAACTGGAGAAATCTATATTTTCTGTAGTAGAAACATATTTTCTCTTGCCTAGCTACCCACCCTTGAAATTAAAGGTGCTCACTGATCCAGGGTTAGACACCCCCCTCCATATTTCAATGTCTTATTCCACAGAGTGTGAACAGTGAAAATAGTCAACTAAATAAGATTTTCTATGAAACAGAATTATAGTGGAGACAGCGACAAGTACTGTATGTGTTCTCCCTTTTCAAAGAGAGATGAAAAGACCCTGCAGGAAATGTCATTTCAAATTGGTGTCCATTATTTTCTACTCTGCATGTACAAACACATGTTTATTAAAAATATAATTTAACTGGCTTGAACATCAGCTATACTGTATAATAAGGGAGAAATATTTTTAAAATATCATATCAGTGCTAAACATCATGCTGTAGTTCTGATTAATTCAAAATGATTATATTTTTTCTTTCTTGATATGTCACGGCCCACATAGCACCTTAATTCTATTCATTGTGTCTTCCAACTACAATAATTTATTTTCATCCTTTTTTCTTCATTTTCTGTATCTGCCCTCTTCCCCTATTTTTCCTTGTCACTTACTGCTTCAAGATTGCTTTATATTACATACTTTGTCCTTGTTCAGTCTGATTGACTAAGGTTTCCTGTCCCCATTCTATGGGGCTTATTTACTAAACAGTATTTTTTTGTATGTGTATTAGAATTTACTACACCCCATTATAAAGCAGAAGGTGATCAATAATTCAATAGCACAGAGAAGTTAAGAAGACCTTCACCCAGATACATTAATTTTCATTAAGAGAGAAATTCTAAAACCAGTGCCTAAGTTAATTGAATAATGCCATTAGAAATAGCAAAAAATGGTGAGGTTGAGGTGCCTACTGGCGCTTAAATAAAGGTGCCCGAATTGCACCTATGTAGGTACTTTAGGCTGCCTAAAGCCAAAGAAGGCCAGGCCAATGCCAGAAGTGGCGCCAGAAATGTAGGCCCAGAAAACCCTGGCCTACATTTCCGGTGTCTATCATTCCTGTAGGTGTGATTCTGAAACCGGTGCCGAAATGTGATTGACATATGATCGGCGACCACTGATATCAGCGCCGGTTACAGAATCCAACCCTAAGTATCTCTAGTGCTGATTAAGGCATGAGATTTCAACCCAATCCTCAAGGACCACCTGGAAAGTTGGGTTTTCAATAAATATGCATCAGAGAGAGCTACATACCAAGAAAGCAGTGCATGCAAATCTATCTTATGCATATTCATTGTGAATATCCTGAAAACCCAACTGGGTAAATCTGGACATCTGGTAACCCTAACTGCTGGATAACTGTTCCTCCCCTGGACAGCATGTTTTAACCAGATAGGAGCTGTATATCTGCCCAATAGATTTTAGCTTTAATTGGGTAAAATGTTTAATAAACTGTCAATATATAAAAGTATGCAAGGCAACACATTAAAATACAGTGTGGACTGCTTTTAATGTTCAGCCAGCTACAATCAGTATTTCTTTAAATACTAACTGTCACCAGCTAAATTAGACCAGGCTATTCAGTGCTAGGCCATATCCAGACATCAGTGCTGAACATTTGGGACATTAACAACTCCTGAAAGTTATGAGGATGCAGCCAATATTCAGTGCCATATCTAGAGAATGCTACTCCTTGGGTTTTGGCCAGGTACTAGGGACCTGGATTGGCTACCATGAGAATGGGCTACTGGGCTTGATGGACCATTGGTCTGACCCAGCAAGGCTATTCTTATGTTCTTATATATGTACAATATAAATAAATGTTAACTTGGGAAATGCACTACTCACTTATGGCTTGGCTCTGTGTAATACCCAAGAACAGATTCTTAAAGCATTTAAGGAAAAACTAGAATTTTAATTTTACAGAGCAAATACATTTATAAGATTAGGCAGGCAATGCAGTAATATTAGTTACCATTCAGGGATCTTTAAACAAGGGAAATGTGCCACAAGATAAAATATTGTTAGAGACACAGAATGGTCTGTGTCCCATGTGTGATGATTTGGTGTAGGATTGTGCTGGGGAGGACATCAATGGGAACTCTACTAACTTGGAACATGAGGATGTTACTGGCCAGACTTTATGGTAGATATCCTGCAAACAGGATGGTTGGATATGCTGGAGTGAGCTTGGACGGAAACTTCAGCATTTGGAACCTAGGACAATACCTGGTGGACTTTACAGTCTATGATCCAGAAATATCAAAGAAGAAACTTGATTTAATCATGTATTTTTAATGGGTATAATGGGCAGACTGGATGGACCATTCAGGTCTTTATCTGCCGTCATTTACTATGTTACTAGATTACGTAGATGTATAGGAGAGAGATCACAACAAGGTGTGTTGCAGAATGTGCAGCGATGATCAAAGAGGAGGAGGTTAGCTTAATCTCCTCTTTTTATGGACTATAGGGGCTGGAAGTCAGGTCCAATGTCCAATCACATGGCAGAAGTAGTGTCTAATCCTAAGTTAGGGACTCAGTTCAAACTAGTTTAAGGACTGGAAAAGGTCAAAAACAGAGAAAAACTGGAAAAAGCACAAACAACATCAAAGCAGGTGCCATAAGGCTGTAAGAGGGGCCAAAAGAGACTACAAGGAAAAAATAGCCTAGGAGGCAAAAAACTTCAAGCCGTTCTTTTGATATATTAAGGGGAAACGACCTGCGAAGGAAGCGGTGGGGCCGTTGGATGACCATGGAATAAAGGGAGTACTAAAGGAGGATAAAGCCATTGCCGACAAACTGAACACATTTGTTGCGTCTGTATTTACCGAAGAGGATATACACAACATACCGGAAGCTGACAGGCTATATGCAGGAAACGAAGATGGGAAACTGACAGGGTTGATGGTCAGTCTAGAAGAGGTATGCAGACAGATTGAAAGGCTTAAAAATGATAAATCTCCGGGGCCTGATGGCATCCATCCGAGGGTAATCAAGGAACTGAAAGGGGCTATAGCTGAATGCTGGAAACGAAGACGGGAAACTGACAGGGTTGATTGTCAGTCTAGAAGAGGTATACAGGCAGATTGATAAGCTTAAAAACGATAAATCCCCGGGTCATCAAGGTCATAGCTGAACTGCTTCAACTAATAGCCAATCTGTTGATAAAATCGGGAAGGATTCCGGAAGACTGGAAAGTGGCGTATGTTATGCCGATCTTCAAGAAAGGTTCAAGAGGAGATCCAGAAAACTACAGACCAGTACAGGGAAAGATGGTAGAGGCGCTGATAAAGGACCACATCATTGATCACCTTGACGGACACAATCTGATGAGGACCAGTCAGCATGGCTTCAGCAAAGGAAGATCTTACTTAACGAACTTGCTGCACCTCTTCGAGGGAGTAAACAGGCAGATAGAAAAGGGTGACCCGCTCAACATCATATATATGGATTTTCAGAAGGCGTTTGACAAGATTCCGCATGTACGACTACTTTGAAAAATTGCGAGTCATGGAATCGAGGGTGAAATACTCACATGGATTAAAAACTGGCTGGCGGATAGGAAACAGAGAGTGGGGGTAAATGGACAATACTTGGACTGGAAAAGCGTCACGAATGGAATGCCGCAGGGTTTGGTGCTTGGACCCGTGTTCTTCAACATTTTTATAAATGACCTGGAAATTGATATGACGAGTGAGGTGATTAAATTTGCAGACGATACGAAGTTATTCAGAGTAGTGAAGACGCAGGAGGATTGTGAAGACCTACAATGGAACATAAACACGTTCGAGAAATGGGCTGCGACATGGCAAATGAGGTTTAACATGGATAAGTGTAAGGTGATGCATGTCGGTAACAAAAATCGGATACACGAATATGGCGAAAAGGTCGAACAGAATGCTAGGAATGATTAAGAAGGGGATCACGAACAGATCAGAGAAGGTTATCATGCTGCTGTACCAGGCCATGATATGCCCTGACCTGGAATACTGCATCGAGCACTGGTCCAGAGAAGAGCAACTAAAATGGTTAAGGGGCTGGAGGTGTTGCCGTACAGTGAGAGATTAGAGAAACTGGGCCTCTTCTCCCCTGAAAAAAGGAGACTGAGAAAGGACATGATCGAAACATTCAAGATAATGAAGGGAATAGTAGATAAAGAAAGGTTGTTCGCCCTCTCCAAGGTAGAGAGAACGAGAGGGCACTCTCTAAAGTTAAAAGGAGATAGATTCCGTACAAACGTAAGGAAGTTCTTCTTCACCCAGAGAGTGGTAGAAAACTGGAACGCTCTTCTGGAGGCTGTTATAGGGGGAAACACCCTCTAGGGATTCAAGACAAAGTTAGACAAGTTCCTGCTGAACCAGAACGTACGCAGGTAAGGCTAGTCTCAGGGCCACCACGTGAGCGGACTGCTGGGCATGATGGCCCACTGGTCTGACCCAGCAGCAGCAATTCTTATGTTCTTATGTTCATCTGGTTTGCTTTTTAACTGTGTAGGGCCTTGATTGAATTTTGATAGGATTATTGCCTGGAAATGTCAAGTAGCTTTTGCCTTCTCTCAGCCTCTGATTGCTAAGGTTTAAAGAGAGTCATTGTCTTAGAGTTTTAGATCCCAATCTCTGATTACCAAGTATTGTTCATGTAGATGGGGGTAGTTAACACTGTTGCACCTTCTATTATGGCGAATATCTTACAGAGTAAAGGTCTGAGGAGATACTGATGCTATACCCTACCATCCTATGTATTCATTGAAAGGGGTACTTAGCACCTTTTGTTTAAGGCTTGCAATAGTCTGAAGACAGATGGTGTAGGTTCATTCAGAGACCAGGTCAGACAACACACTTTAGTTCAAGCTAAACCCAACAAAATTTAATCATGTCATGCTACAAGTAAAGAACAGGCACAATATCAATGCCTGTTTTCTCCCAAGGGAGATTGGCTTGGGGCCTACTCCAAGGGCAAGGAGTGTGTTGTCATTTCCACTTGACTGAACACAGTACACTATCACCGCCGTGACATCATGACTATATGAAAAAGTGGAGGGCCATGAAGAGAGACGTGCAGGCAAAGGCAGGAAACAGGCTTTGCAAGCACAATCATGTTGAATCTTAGTCCAAGTGAGCAAGTGGTGCTCAACTTCATCTTTCAGACCGGCACACATGGTGTGGGCACCCAGGACACCTTTGCTGAAGCACAGGCCTTAATTACATTTGATGGAGAAGGAGGCAGTGCTATGTTTGTGTCCCCCCTGTGCTGCACCCACTCCCCCATGGAGGGCAGCGGGAAGATAGGGATGGAGAAAATGGAGTAAAACACCCAAAAGGCAACTATGAGGGCCAGCATTCTGGGGGAGGGGAAGAGGACTGGTGTCCATCGTGACTGCTTGTAGAGGAGGGCCTTGTGAGTGCAACACAGGGTGGGAGTGGCTGGCAGCTGCTGTGAGCCATGCAGGGGCCAAATGGGGAGGGCTTGTACCCTCTAGCAGCCATTAATTCCTCCCTCCCTGTTCATAAATCACCTCTTCTCCCCCATCACCACTTTGTTCATCCTCTTCTCCATCACCACTCTGTTTTCCTAGAACCCCTCCCACATTTTCTCTGCCTATGAATGCTCACTTTTAGATGCTTTTGTGAGGCCCCTTGACATCAATTGGTCAAGGTTCACCTGTACATTGGGCTCTGGTAGGTGTGTAAGTTGTGGCAGACAGCTTTGGAGTGCATGACACTGGCACTTGTTACTTGGATGCTAGAATAGCATTTGGAGGGGCAAAGACAGAAATGTTGGTAAGCTTTGACAAGTTAAGGAGATAGCCAAGACCCATAACTGCTCCCCTTTACAAGTTCGTAGAACAAAGCAGGACCCAGTGGGCTACAGGTGATCATACCACATGTTGAAAGAGCAGCAGGGGATGGACACCCAGCGCACTCATACAAAGACCCGCTCATTCACTTAACACACAAACAACAAGAAAAAAAGTGGAGAAAAAGCCTCAGTTCATCTTCATATGGCAAAAAACTCCACTTATAAACAGCTATTAAGCAAGGTCCAAAATGTATCAGTTTGCTATTGAGCATAGTGAATAGGGGCAAACAATCAGGCTTTGTTACCACTGCTGAATACAGTTTTCATACACACAGGTTTTTCAAGGTGCCTGTTTTTTACTTGCTCCCTAAAATTCACAAAAATCTTGTGAATCCCCCTGGTAGGCCCATCGTTTCAGGGAGGGATTCTATGCTTGAGAGAGTATGCAAGTATGTTGACATCCCTTTGCAGCCTTGCTTATCGAATGTGAGATCTCTTTTAAAGGATACCACCCATTTTTCAAAATTATTGGAGGAGTGGGACTGTAGGGCATCAGAGATCACCTGTCTGGTGACGTTTGATGTTGCTGCCCTGTATACTTCAATCCCTCAGGATGAGGCACTTGAGATTTTACATCAAGCATTATGTCATCTCCCACGCCCTTGGTTGATTCCACTGATTTTTTGATTGAGTTGTGTGCTTTAGCTATAAAGAAGAATTATTTTTTGTTTGAGAATCAATTCTTCATGCAACTGTCAGGGGTGGCTATGGGGGTGACTTTCGCCCCGACAGTTGCAAATTTATTCATGGGACATTTTGAAGAACAATTTATAAATCCCTCTTGTTTTTTCAGAGAGATTTTGGCGTGCGCCCGCTTCATAGACAATATTTTTTGTCTGTGGAAAGGGTCCCTGGAGGAATTGTTCAAATTCAGAGAATATGTCATACTGCTTTGCGTTTTGAGATGACATATCATCAGACACAAATCTCGTTCCTAAATGTGAGATTGGAGATCCTGGATGGACATTTTAATACCACCATCTTTGTGAAGGATACGGATCGCAATTCCCTTCTAGAATTTAGCAGCATGCACTCGTACCCGTCTAAGACCAGTATACCTTTTACCCAGTTTCTCTGCTATCGACGGATTTGTAGCTCCAATGCCGAATATAGGCACCAGTGAGTAACATTGATGGAGAAGTTTCATCAGAGAGGATATCTAGAAATTAATGTGTCTAGAGCAGCTAGACGGGCTCTTTACAATCACAGGGAGGCCCTATTGGAGTATCGGAGGGAACAACCTCAAGGGGATGTGATTCCTTTTGTTTCTAAGTTTAATCAGATGTCCCCTCGGGTGAAACGGGTCATGCAAACACATGTTGGGCTCCTGCGGGTTAACCCCTGTTTTCAGGATAAAAGGATCCTTTCTGCTTATGGAAGGAACAGGAATCTATGTGACATCTTGAGCCCTAATATGTTACCTGCAGTGAACAAGGAGGGTGTTCAGAATAGTGGATGCTCTGTGTGCTCTCTGATGCTAAACATCACTGAATTTGTGCATCCAGTTTCAGGACAAAGGTTTAGACTGAAGAGCAATACAACCTGCAATACAACCTGCATTACCTTCGTGGCCGGCGATGTCTAAACTGCCTTCTTACAGCAGCCAGAGCGTTGAAGCTGTGTGTGGCTGCTGTAAAGGTAATTTCTGATGCAACCAGAAGTTGCATCAGAGACGACCTTTCCGGCAGCCATATGCAACTTCAACGCTCCAGCTGCTGTAAGAAGGCAATTTAGACATTGCCGGCCACGAAGGTAAAGGGCAGGGAGGTTTGTTGGCACATTTGTCAGACTGGGCCTGTTGTCCGGGGGAGGGGGGGCAGGTGCATGGTGGAAGCGGGTAAGAGGTGTTCTCACTAGAGGGGGGGGTGAAAGCGCCATGAAGGTAAGGGGCAGGGAGGGAGAAAGGGAGGAAAGGTGGGGTGGAGAGGAACAGAAGCTAAAGGGAAATGGGGAAGATAGAGTGGGGAGAAGATGCTGAAGGGACATGGGGAAGACAGAGTGGAGAGAAGACGCTGAAAGGACATGGGGAAGACAGAGTGGGGAGAAGACGCTGAAGGGACATGGGGAAGACAGAGTGGGAGAAGACGCTGAAGAGAAATGGGGAACAGAGAGTGGGGAGAAGACGCTGAAGGGAAATGGGGAAGAGAGATTGGGGAGAAGGATGCTGAAAGGACATGGGGAAGACAGTGGGAGAAGATGCTGAAGGGAAATGGGGAAGAGAGATTGGGAGAACAAGCTGAAGAGAAATGGGGAACAGAGAGTGGGAAGAAGATGCTGAAGGGAAATGGGGAACAAAGAGTGGGGAGAAGACGCTGAAGGGAAATGGGGAAGAGAGATTGGGGAGAAGGATGCTGAAAGGACATGGGGAAGACAGAGTGGGAGAAGACGCTGAAGGGAAATGGGGAAGAGAGATTGGGAGAACAAGCTGAAGAGAAATGGGGAACAGAGAGTGGGAAGAAGATGCTGAAGGGAAATGGGGAACAAAGAGTGGGGAGAAGATGATGAAGGGAAATGGGGAAGAGAGAGTGAGGAAAAGGGACGCTGAAAAGACATGGGGAAGACAGAGTGGGGAGAAGAACGCTGAAAGGACATGGGGAAGACAGAGTAGGAGAAGACGCTGAAAGGAAATGGGGAAGAACATAAGAACATAAGCAGTGCCTCTGCTGGGTCAGACCAGAGGTCCATCATGTCCAGCAGTCCGCTCATGTGGTGGCCCATCAGGTCCAGGACCTGCATATTAATCCTCTATCTATACCCTTCAATCCCCTTTTCCTTCAGGAAAACATCTAATCCTTTCTTGAAACCCAATACCATCCTCTGTCCTACCACGCCCTCTGGAAGCACATTCCAGGTGTCCACCACCGTCTGGGTGAAGAACTTCCTAGCATTGGTTCTGAATCTGTCTCCTCTTAATTTATCTGAATGCCCTCTCGTTCTTGTAGTCTTCAAAAGTTTGAAGAATCTGTCCCTCTCCACTTTCTCTATGCCCTTCATGATCTTGTAAGTCTCTATCATGTCCCCTCTAAGCCTCCGCTTTTCCAGGGAAAAGAGCCCCAGTTTCTCCAATCTTTCAGATATGAAAGGTTTTCCATACCTTTTATCAGTCTCGTCACTCTTTTCTGAACCCTCTCGAGTATCACCATATCCTTCTTAATGTATGGCGACCAATACTGGATGATGTACTCCAGATGCAGGCGCACCATCGCCCGATACAATGGTAGAATAACTTCTTTCATTCTGGCTGTAATACCTTTCTTGATAATACCTCGCATTCTGTTCTCCTTCTTAGAGGCCGCTGTGCACTGTGCCGACAGTTTCATTGTCTTGTCTACAAGTACCCCCAAGTCCTTCTCTAGGCTACTTTCTCCCATTACCAGCCCTTCCATCGTGTACCTCGGATTTCTGTTTCCTACATGCAAGACTTTACATTTCTCTACATTGAACTTCATCTGCCATCTCGTTGCCCACTCCCCTAGTTTGTTCAGGTCCCTTTGTAAATCTTCGAAGTTCTCTTTAGTCCTAGCCCCATTAAATATTTTGGTGTTGTCTGCGAATTTTATTACTTCGCACTTCGTCTCTGTTTCTACATCATTTATAAATACATTGAATAGCAGCGGTCCAAGCACTGATCCCTGCGGAACACCACTTGTAAGAACATAAGAACATAAGAAGTTGCCTCCGCTGGGTCAGACACGAGGTCCATCGTGCCCAGCAGTCCGCACCCGCGGCGGCCCATCAGGCCCATGACCTGTAATGTGATCCTTCTCTAATCCCTTTTATCCTTCTATCTGTACTCTGTCTAAAACCTATCTTTACCCCTATTTGTATCCTTCAATCCCCCTATCGTTCAGGAATTTATCCAAACCTTCCTTTGAACCCCCGTAGTGTACTCTGTCCTATCACAACCTCCGGAAGCGCATTCCAGGTGTCCACCACCCTCTGTGTAAAGAAGAACTTCCTAGCATTGGTTCTAAAATTGTCCCCTTTCAGCTTCTCTGAGTGCCCCCTGGTGCTTGTGGTTCCCAATAATCTGAAGAATCTGTCCCTTTCCACCCTCTCTATGCCCTTCATGATCTTGAAAGTCTCTATCATGTCTCCTCTGAGTCTCCTCTTTTCAAGGGAGAAGAGCCCCAGCCTTCCCAACCTGTCTGTGTATGAAAGGTTTTCCATACCTGTTATCATTTTCGTCGCTCTTCTCTGGACCCTTTCAAGTATCGCCATGTCCTTCTTGAGGTACGGTGACCAATACTGGACACAGTACTCCAGATGCGGACGAACCATCGCACGATACAGCGGCATGATGACTTCCTTCTTCCTGGTCGTAATGCCCTTCTTAATAATACCCAACATTCTGTTTGCTTTCTTGGAGGCCGCTGCACATTGTGCCGTTGGTTTCATTGTAGTATCTACCAGTACACCCAAGTCTTTTTCAAGATTACTATCCCCTAGCAATGACCCCCCCATTTTGTAGCTGAACATCGGGGTTTTTTTTCCTAAATGCATGACCTTGCATTTCTCTATATTAAAGCACATTTGCCATTTGCTTGCCCACTCCTCCAGTTTGTTTAGGTCCCTTTGTAGGTCTTCACATTCTTCCGTGGTTCTAACCCTGCTGCAGAGTTTGGTGTCATCTGCAAATTTTATAACTTCACACTTCGTCCCTGCTTCTAGGTCGTTTATGAATACATTGAACAACAGCGGTCTGAGCACCGACCCCTGGGGAACACCGCTCGTGACCTTCCGCCAGTCCGAGTAGTGTCCCTTCACTCCGACCCGTTGCTTTCTGTCTGCCAACCAGTGTTTAATCCATCTGTGTACGTCCCCTTCCACCCCGTGGCTCCACAGCTTCCTAAGAAGCCGCTCATGGGGCACCTTGTCAAAGGCCTTTTGGAAGTCGTGACCCTCCTCCAGTCCGAGTAGTGACCCTTCACTCCTACCCTCTGCTTCCTACCTGCCAACCAATTCCTGATCCATCTGTGTACGTCTCCTTCCACCCCATGGTTCTTCAGTTTCCGAAGTAGGCGTTCATGGGATACCTTTTGCATTCTTGTTTCATCTCGGCTTCCATTTCTTCATTGGTAGCTTCGGTTTGCCCAGGTGGATGATAAATAGTCCCATCTTTATCTCGGGTCCTTTCCTTCTCGGTATTTTAACCCATAGAGATTTGGAGAAGACGCTGAAGAGAAATGGGGAACAGAGAGTGGGGAGAAGATGCTGAAGGAAAATGGGGAAAAGAGATTGGGAGAAGACGCTGAAGGGAAATGGGGAAGAGAGAGTGGGGAGAAGATGCTGGCAGGGAAGAAGACAGAGATGCCAGACTCTGGGGGGATCAGAGGGAAGAAGATGGGTGCCAGACCAATTTGGAAGGGAGGAGAAAGGGAGAGGCACTGTAACAGAGCAAATGGAAGACGCAGAGAGAAAAGAGACAGTGGATGAAAGGAATTGAATGAGAAGACGAGGAAAGCAGAAACCAGACAACAAAGGTAGAAAAAAATGTTTTATTTCTTTTTATTTTTTCTTCAGGATAAAGTAGTATATTAGTTGTGTTGATAAAAATTTATAAACAAAGCCCTGCCAGCTGAACATCTCTTTCTCCAGTTCAGCTCTGCCCCCTAACCCCCGCGAATATTGAGGGAGAAATGTATGCTCTTTTTCTATAATTATTGTAGTTCATCACCCTTTCTTTTTGTACCTGTATTGAATTTTTGTGTATATATATATTAGTTTGTACTAATCTGCTACAATGTTTTCCCTAAATTTTTAATTTGTAATATGCTTTGAAATATTTAACAATGTGTGCACATCAAATTTTAATAAAAACTTGAAACTCCAAGGACACAACAGCTCCCTCTCTGATTATCAGCAGCAGAAGCTGCAGCTCCTGCGGCAGGGATTGGAAGCACAGAGGGAGCAGACAGAGGTACTGCACCAGGTTTTGCAAACCACCACAGCTGTGGCTTAGTGAGGGAAGTTGGCGCCCGGGGTGGTGGTGCCTGGCATCAATGTGCCAAGGCCCCCCTCCCCCCACACTCTTCCCCACCCCTTGAGCGCCCCACCCCATTCATGCCTCTTGAAATGTTCATTGGCGTGAGCGGCATCTTCCACCCACTGCTTACACTGGCCTTGGCTCCCTTCCGATGTCACATCCTGGTCCCATGACCATGAAAGTATATGTCAGAAGGGAGCCGAGGCGGGCACATGCAGCAAGTGGAAGATGCCGATTATGCTGGTGAACACTTAAAGAGGTATGTGGGGAAGTGGAGAGGAGGAGGAGAGGTGCTGGTGCCAGTGCCCCCCCCCTCCCCCCTCCCACTTACTATAACATTGCACCACAGGCATCAATTTTCCTGTATCTGCTTTAAGCTGATATCAGGATTGTCTCCAGCTTACCTTTGTCCTCATTTTGTGTTGCATAGACCATCAAGAGAAACTAGAAACTTCTACTTATTTGCTTATCCAAAAATTAATGGGCGTAGATATAAGACCTTCTTAGATAGGACCCTAGCATTTCAAGCTAGTAGGCAACAATCTTGGTTAGGTAAATGTATTCAGCAAGCTATGTTATCCTATTGCTGTTTTCGGAAATTAATTAAGACCACTTTGTTCGATAAGTTTATTACTTAATGAGAGTTTTATTATTGAAATTCTATTTTACAAATATTTGTATTTTTTGCTGTATTATTGTATTTCACTGATTGTCCAGCTCCTTTTAGTGTAAACCGCCTAGAACTTTTGGTTATGGCGGTATAAAAGAATAAAGGTATTATTATTATTATCAGCAACCAGCTGCAAGGCCTACATTTAAATCATTCTTTCCACCTCTCCATGTCACTGTTGGTGCCTCTCCTCCTCTCTGCCCCAGTGGCATAGTAAAAGGGAATGAGGGATGTGCACCCCCCCCCCCAGGTGCCGTCTTGTTGGGGGCCTCTCTTCCTCTCTACCTCCCCATACTTCTTGATGGTTCGCTGGTGCAAGCAACATCTTGTACCTCTTGCTCGTGCTGACCTTGGTGCCCTTCTGACTTCAATTCCTAGTCATGGGACCAGGACGTCATGTCAGAGGGGAGCCAAAGCTGGCATGAGCAGGAGAGGAATATTCTGCTCATGCCAGCAAACTTTTCAAGAGGTGTGCTGCTGCAGCGGTGGGAGACACTCAAGCAGTGGGGAAGAGTAAGGGGCATCCCTAGTTTGGGGGGGCATGAGGGGGTATGCCCCTCCCCCCCCCACAGATGAGGTCAGGTGCTGCAATGATGCCCCCGAGTTGACAGCCGGGTGTAGGAAGATTCATCATGGCCGATTCAGTGCGGAAATGGCCGTGCTGAATCATCCTAGACCTGTTGCACCAACCATTTGCATTCTCCCTAATATATATAATTCATTACAGTCACACACACACACACCCCACCCCCCGGAAGACCAATCATTTCAGCAATTGGATCCATTTTAAAACCATATCCATTTTCATTGATCAGTTCCTAAGATCTTTTGTGCAGAAAAAAAATCTTCAAATACCAATGACTCAACTGACATGATTAACATTCTCAGCTCTATGAAATGTAAAAGAGGCATTGCAATGCTTGCAAGGGGTTACTGAAAAGTTCTCAGCCCAATCAAGAAGAGAATGATGTGGAGCCATGAAACTTACAAGTTATTTCAGACTTTACTTGACATTTTTGTTTCAATTATATGAAATGAAAAGTGTGAAATAGCTTGTAAGTTTCAGGGTTCCACATCATTCTCTTCTTAGTTGGGCTGAGAACTTTTCAGTGGCCTTTTGTATTGTGACGACATAATGCCTCATTTCACCAATGTCTAAGAGCCAACCTCATCAGTGATGTCACAATGGCTTGCTAGATATATTTGCCTTATTGAAACAAAGTATCAAGAAAAGTGTGGAATAACTTGTAAGTTTCATGGCTCTACATCAGTGGTCTCAAACTCACGGCCCACCAAGTACTATTTTGAGGCCCTCGGTATGTTTATCATAATCACAAAAGTAAAATAAAACAGTTTCTTGATCATCTGTCTCTTTAGCTATAAATTATAATATTATTATTAAGACTTAGCCAAAAGGAAAAATTTATAAACTGTAGAGTTTTACCTCATGCAAAATTGTCATTTCTTTAATAAGACATTAATTATTTTTTCTGAGGCCCTCCAAGTACCTACAAATCCAAAATGTGGCCCTGCAAAGGGTTTGAGTTTGAGATCATTGCTCCACATCATGCTCTTCTTGGTTGGACTGAGAACTTTTCAGGAGCCCCTCATACATCTGATATTGAGTCTTTGTGTATAAACATTCCACAACAAGAAACTATACACGTAATAATAGAGACAGTATGGCAGAGAGAACTAATAGTGGAGAAGAGTTTATAGTTGAAATTGCAACCTTAGAATTCACAAAAAAATTGCATTTGATGAAAGTTTTTATCAGCAAATAAAGGGTACTGCCAGGGGGCCACTGTGTTTGCAAATCTGTACATGGCAAATTTTGAGCACTAGTTTCTGAGAGAACATCAATATAAATCAAATATTTTTTTTTTGGAAGTGCTGTATTGATGTCCTACCCATACTATGAATGTACTCTTGTAACCCGTTCTGGGTTCCTTTTCAGAGGATGAGCTAAATAAATGACTAAATAAATAAAGGCACAGTAGCAGATCTTAAAGACTTCTATGTTTGGCTGAATCAATTAGATACTAATTTAACATTTAAGACAGTGTTCCATTTTGGACATTCAGATCAGTTTTTCATGTTGTAAACTTCTCAGCTGACACATACAGGAAATTATCCATATTGGTTCTTGCAAATTGCTTGCCTTGTTGTTTTGCTGCCCTGCTAGGCATCAAATCGTTCTCTTCATGGAGGCATGTTTTGAGCTACAGTGAGGAACAAATTGTCGACATGGTCTCAGCAGAACCTTTTTTCAAGGACAGTGATGTTCTGTGTGATTAAGAGGCTCATTTTCAAAACAGAAAAACATCCAAAAAGCAGCACAACGAGGAGGATGGACATTTTGGGCTCCTTTTATGAAGGTGCGTTAGGGCCTTAACGCCCAGAATAGCGCGTGCTAAAATGCCCCGCTCGCTAGCCGCTACCGCCTCCTCTTGAGCAGGTGTGCGCGCTAAAAACGCTAGCGTTCCTATGTAAAAGGAGCCTTTTATTTATATTGCTCAAACGTCCAACTCACTACTTTCGAAACCCATTTTTAAGATGATTTTCTATGAAGGTTATCTGCAGTGCATCCAAATCTCAAGGGAGCATGTTGGAAGTGTGTTTTGGACAGGGATATGATTTGGATGTTTTGTTTTCAAACATGGTCTTAAAGGATGGATGCACTGAACTTAAAAACCTCTAGCAAATAGCCATTTTCAAGACAAAAAGTTGGACATTTTTCTGGTTTGAAAATGACAATTTTGTCTACAGGAATTTTGGCCATTTTCCCCAAAAGTCCAATCAGTCTGTTTATTTGATTTGATGGTTTTATAGATATTAATGTCTAAGAGAAAAAAATGAGATAGCAAAGGAAGAATTAGATAGAAAAATAGGATTTCTTTAAAATCATTATACGGATGTTAAAACGACTAGGTCCCAATTTGTATTAGCCTCGTTCTGCTGTTCTGACTAAACATGCATCCGGGGACAGAAAAAACACACACACACAGATAGCCAAAGAGATGTTTTTATTCAGAAGAACCACACATATTTATAGTCCGTTCGTTCCCCCTCCCCCCCCTTTGTACATGCGCAATCACAATCTAATAATGGGTGTAGCTTATGAGGAAAAGTAAATTTCATTTCTCAAGGAAAAGTAAGTTTCGTTTCTCATAAAAAACAGGGAGGGGGGAGGGAAATTCCACAACCAGTACACATAGTCATAATTATAGATAACAAAAAGAGACAATGTTTTTTTGTCATTTCTTGTATAGCAAAATAAGCTTATAAAGAATATACCCTTACAGATGTGTATAACACTTGGGAGCTGTAGTAGTGAACAAAGCTTACAAATATACACAGTCTGCTCTTCTGCTTAACTGAGAAGAAGATGTTAACAACCTGTTGCTAAAAATTGAATAAAGATTCATCTTCAAATTTAAAACTGTACAACCTCATGGACTGAATTTGGACAAAGACCTATTCCTTTACCCATTATTTATGTATTTATTTTATAAGTGGTCCCTTAATTTAGAGTCCATTACATTAACTACTAGGCTACTTCACAGACTTGTTCTCTGTCTTAGAATAAATAAATACCTGAAGCTGTCATGGAGCTTAGTATCCACTTTCAGTTTCACTTTCAAAACCCGGCACTTTGTAATGGGGTGGAACTGGGCGGATCTACCCAAGTAAAATCTGGTAAACCTAGCAACAACCATGTGCAGGCTCAGCAGAATGGAATAAACTTCTGGCCTATATAAGGCAGTAAGGGGATTTGTGTACATTTAAAATGGCACTTATTTTGTAAACAAGTATGGTGCAAGGATAGAGTGTTTTATAGTTTGATTTTATATGTGTTGTTTGTTATATTTATTATATATGTGATTTTGTGATCCGCCTTGTTAAGGGCAAACTATAAATAAAAATTATAAACTATAAATCACTGGGGATTTAAGGAAGTGTTATGCCTTAATCCCTCCATTGGACAGCTGCTCAATCAGAGCATCTTTTTAATATCCTGGCTATGGCTGAATTAGCTCTAAATAAGGGCATCCTTCTTTTTAAATTTGGACGTTTCTTCCTCTTCAGTAATCGCTGTTGGATGTCCTGATTTTAAGCCGTCTCTTGTCCCACCCCAAAACACATCCCCTTGCTATTTGGACATATGGCAGGGTTGAATGGCCAATTCCTCCCTTTGCAAAACTGGGATTTGCACATTTCGGGGGAAATTCTGTAAACAGTGCTTAAACTTAGGCGCTGGTAGGTGCCCTATTGGCACCTAAGTTAATTGAGAAATGTCATTTAAAACAGCAAAACCATTAAAGTCAAATCACCTACCAGTGCCTAAATATAAGGCACCAGAATCTCACCTACATAGATGCGTTACGGCGCTTAACACCAGTATGGATGTGGCTAATGCCAGAAGTGGCAATAGGTGCCATAAAGTACCTATGTAGGCATGATTCATGACAATGATAGATGCTGGAAATACCTACATTTCCGGCACCTATCTTTCCCGGAGGTGCAATTCTATATATGTTGCTTTTGCATGGTTGATATGGTTGACATGGTTCCTATGGGAGAGGCCTTAGGCATCTGAGCCAATCAGTGCCTTAGGCCCCTCCCTGGTGCATCCCAGGATTTACCGGGAAGGGAAGGCGCATCATTTGGAAGAGATGGGCATACTGGCCAGAGGGAGTAAACATCTCTTCAGCCAGACTTTCTTTCAAAAGGTATAGGGAGTGGGGGAGTTGGGATGGGCATTGGGTCAGCTGAGCTGGCAGGACTCCCCGAAGCTGCGGCTTTGGGGAGGCCTGCTGGCTCAGCTGATCGGGGATTCCCTTTCTATGATCATCAGATGGCAAGGAATCTCTCAATCAGACAGGTGCACCAGTTTGAGAATTGGGGGAGGGGGGAAGGCATCTGTTTTTAAAGACAGATGTGATTGTGTATAGTATGCCGGTGTGCGCTTCTCATCCACTTCATAGGCGGCTGCTGACTAGCATCTTATTTAGGATCAACCCCTTAGAGCTCATTTTTATAGTGCCCAAATTTACAGAATCCAGTCCTATAAGTATTATGTGTCCATGTTTTATCAAAATGTGTTGTTTTATATTTAATTTGATAATTAACTCCCCCCCCCCCTTTACTAAGCCATAGTAGAGGTTTCTACCGTGGCCTGAGGTGCTAAATGCTCTGATGCTCATAGAATTTCTACAGGTAAGCCTAAGAAGTAATTCAGTATACAGTATTGCCATGCTGATCCTGGCCCTGGCACCTTCCACTGACCATAGTGCCAATATTACCCCTTGCTCCCTGACATTACTTCATCTCCAGGACATCAGGTTAGGATCCCAAAGACTTGATTCCAAAGTATCCAGGCACTAAAAAAACTTTTTTATTTAAACATAAACTTGATTAATCTAGTGTCTGCTCCTTCACAGCTTTGGGCAAACTGATTAAACATACTTTCCTTGAGATTTACACAGTCCTCTTTCCCTAGCAACTTGTATTCCTCCTGCCAATGAGGTCCTGGTTTGTCTTTCTCCTCCGTGTTCCCTCTTTGAGTTATCTTTTTTACTTCTGTGTTCTTCCTTAACTCAAACACCCATCTTTTAAATTTCTCCTGAACAGTTACCTATCAGCTAATTACTTCAGGTGTCAGTTGTTCCTAGGAGACCAGAGCAGTACTAATTAATGCAGGTGTTAGCTTGCAAGATCAGCAAGCCTGACTCTGCTGACCTTACAGCTCATGCATAAGACTTCTAGTTTCACTGCTCAAAGAAAATTAGAACCATAGAATTGAGCTCTCCGTTTCCACCATGACAAGGGGACAGAGGTGTCTTGTCACAACAAGTGTTGCTGAAATACTTCTCAGGGGTAAAGATTAAAAACATTATTATAATAGTTCTTTGCTAATAAATAAATAATAAAAGCAATTTCATTTAAACAATGATTTTAAAAATCAATAAATGACAAGGCAAACTATGAAATGGTTCAGATTTTTAAATATATTTGTAGCATTCTGTAAATAGCTCCATGTAAACTAACAGAGATTCTTTTTGGTATCAGAGTATCACTCACAGAAAAGTGGAACACTTTGAAGGGTGTCTTGTAGCCAGACTAGCCAAAGGATGCCAAAAATAACAAGGAAAAAGAGATGGTGTTTTTATAAAAAGCCACTTAACTTGTGTGGCAGAAATACACATAGATTACACCAGTTTTAATAGAAAAGTGTCTGCATATTTCCCTTTTTAAAATTACTCCTGAAAAATGTTCTCATGCAATTGCACCTATGTATTTTTTTTCTACATATGAGCCTATGTTATAATATATATGCATAAATTCAACCCCATTCTAGAAATGTTTCTGACCTAGCGAGACTCCATGCTACCAATTCCAGAGCAAGCAATGGCTTCCCCCATGTCTACGAGGGGCCACTGAAAAGTTCTCAGCCCAATCCAGAAGAGAATGATATGGAGCCATGAAATATACAAGTTATTCCACACTTTTCTTGACACTTATCGTTTCATTTCATATTATTGAAATGAAAAGTGTCAAGAGAAGTGTGGAATAACGTATAAGTTTCATGGCTCCACGTCATTCTTTTCTTGGATGGGCTGCGATCTTTTCAGCAGTCTGTCATATCTAAACAGGAACTTGCCAAACACCTTTTCTAAATCCAGCTATACTAACTGCTGTTATCACATTCTCTGGCAAAGAGTTCCAGAGCTTAACTATTTGTTTGGTGAAAAATGATTTCCTCCAATTTGTTTTAAAGGTATTTCCACAAACTTCATT
Organism: Geotrypetes seraphini; assembly: GCF_902459505.1. Lineage (NCBI taxonomy): Eukaryota > Metazoa > Chordata > Amphibia > Gymnophiona > Dermophiidae > Geotrypetes > Geotrypetes seraphini. The sequence continues at coordinate 549,988,139 of NC_047084.1, forward strand.
GTGTGTCCCCTAGTCTTTGTAATGTTTGAGAGCTTAAAAAATTGATTCACTTTTACCCATTCTACATCATTCAGATTCTACTTCAAACTACATCACTCAGATTCTACTATATCAGATTTTGTAGACCTCAGTCATATCCACCCTCTGCCATCTATGTTTCAATCTGAAGAGCCATAACCTCTTTAGCTTTTCCTCATATGAGAAGAGTCCCATCCCCTTTAACATTTTGGTTACTTTTCTTTGAATATTTTCTAATTCTGCTATATCTGTTATGAGATATAGCAACCATAATTGAATACAATATTCAAATTGAGGCTGCATCATGGAGCAATACAAAGGCATTATACTATTCTCGGTCTTATTTACCATCCCTTATCTAATAATAGCATCCTGTATGCTTTATTGGCCACCGCCACACACTGGGCAAAAGATGTCAGTGTATTATCTAAATTACACCTATTTTTTTCTTGGGTGCTGAATCCTCAGGTGGACCTTGCTTCTAACTATGATTTGGATTATTCTTCCTAATGATCATCACTTTGCACTTGTCTACATTAAATTTCATCTGCCATTTGGATGACGAGTTTTCAAGTTTCCTAAGGTCTTCCTGCAATTTTTCACAGTTCACGTGTTTTGATAACTCTGAATAATTGTTGTGTCATCTGCAAATATGGAGGGCTATTTTTTATATTATGTCTAAATCCAAGTTTTGATATTTTGAGGAAGTCACACAAAAACCTAGTACCAGTCATGCCCATTTTCAAAACTGCAAAAAAAGTCCTATAAAAAGAAAAAGATAATTTTTCAGATGTGAATTTATCTTTTTCAACCATTAAAAAACACAACCAAAATAAAAATATACAAAACATTAACATTGCAATTCTAAGTGGATTACAATAAGAGACAAACTGGACATTTCCAGCATTAACATATTCTGACATTTTTTCTGAATAACAAGGTTTTTATTTCCTTTCGGAAAGTTCTGTAGGCTGGCACTGTGAACAGAATTCTAATGATATAGTGGTCTAGTTTAGCTGCCTGGAAACATAATAAACCCTCCAATACCTGTTCTCAAATAAATTATCTTTTACCTGCATTATACATATGTAGGGGCATAATTGAAAGGAACGTCTAAGTCCGTTTTCGTCTAAGTCGCAAGTCGTCCAAAGTAAAAAACAACTTAGGACTCATTTTCGAAAAATATGTCCAAATTTTTTTTCATTTCGAAAATTGTCTAAGTATACGTCCTGCTGATCTGATTGTCCAAGAAACTAAATCGTCCATCTTTATACCACATTTCCATCCAACTTTTCGTCCAAGTCAAAAATGCCTAGAACAAGCCCTGTTGGAAGTGGGAGGGGTCTACAAAATGATGGACTGAACACCCAGACATGGCACCTAAATAGTGGGGTACCTTACAGGGCACTGCTGTGAATTTCACAAAAAGGGTGCCATGTCATCATCTCACTACAGCTCCCTTATAGGTCATGGGGAGCCCCCCAAACCACCTCCAGAATCCCCTAGACTCACTTATCTACCACCCCAATAGCCCTTATGGCTGCAGGAGCCACTTATATGCCAGTAAAAAAGGGTTTTGGGGGTGTATAGAGGAGTGTACATGTTTCAATATCAATGCAGTGATTACAGTGGCTTATGGGCATGGGTCCTCCTCTCCATGGGTCCCTAACCCACCCCCAAGATGGTTTAAGATGCCTCTGTGCAGGTCAACTAGGCTTTCCTATGCCAGTCTGCCAGGTGATGTTGTTCAGGAGACACAATTTTCAAGTTGTGATTAATATTTTTATGGGGGTGGGGGGAGTCAGTGATCACTGGAGTAGTGTGTGGGGGTCTGTATTATGTGTTTGAAGTGCTTATCTGGCCACTTTAGGTGGGTTTTTGTGACTTAGGCCATGTTTTAAATGGTCTAAGTCACAACGTCCAAGTTCCGTCGATCCTGTGCTGTATAACGTTTGGTTATACATGCAGTATGACTAAGTCTAAGCCTGCCCAAATCCTGCCCTCGACATTCCTCCTGAAACGCCCCGTTTAACTATGGTCGTTCAGCGGCACTATAAGGGCCTAGGCCATTTAGAAATACGTCCAAAACCCATTTTTATTATCGCACTTGGACATATTTTGACAATGTTTATCCAAGTGCCGACTTAGGCTGTTTTTTGGACATTTTTCTCTTTCGATTAAAAGCCCCATAGTGTTTTTGGTCTTTCTGTCTGCATTAATCACCCATTATTTATTTATTTACATTTTTTCTTTTCAGCCTAACACCTAGGTGGGTTACAACCGAACATGCATAATCCATTAACAGACGCACAAAAAAACTAAAATGAGAAAAACAGTATCACATATCACCCTATTTATTTTAACAATTTCCTATTTATTTGTTTTTGGGGTTTTTTCATTTGCCAATAATAGGGAAAGGGGGATAGGATTATTATGTAGTTGCCTAATTTTCCAGCTTTCCTAATTTCTGTAAATATTTCTTCACCTGTCTGTTCATTCTGTTCTGGCAGACAGTAGCACATCCCTACCAGTATCCTTCTTCCCTTTACACATGGAATTTCCATCCATAAGGATTTCACATTACTTTCTGTGTCATATAGAATATTTATTTTGTTTGACTCAATTCCCTTTTTAACATTTAGTGCAACCCTCCTTCCAGTTTTATCCACTATACCATTGCAATATAATTTGTACCCTGATAACACAGTGTCTCATTGATTTCCTCCTACCAGGTTATATCTACCTCTTCATATAGTACTATATTATCTAAGGGCTCCTTTTACAAAAGTGTGCTAGGGCCTTAATGCACGCAATAGCGCACGTTAAATTCCCGAGCATGCTAGCCACTATCGCCTCCTTTTTAGGAGGTGGTATATTTTCTGCTACAGCGCAGGGTAATTATGTGCGTGCACTAAAAACCCTAGCGTACCTTCGTGAAAGGAGCCCTAACTCTCCCATCTTATTCTTTGGGCTTCTAGCATGTGTATACAGACACTTCAAGTTGAGTTTTTTTTTTCCCTGCAACTATAGATTGCTTAGGAGTTGATAGGGATAATTTGCATTCTTTACTCTGTTCCCCCTTAAACACTCACCATTGTTGAAACCTCTCTATTGGGATTCCCTAAATTTCCTATTTCAATAGTATCTTTCAAGGTTACTCCACATGCACTCCTAAGCGACTGTCAGCTTTCTCCCCATTTTAATTTAAAAGCTTCTCAATCACCTTTTTTAATGTTAGTGCCAGCAACCTGGTTCCATCCCAGTTAAGGTGGAGTTCATCCTTTAAGAATAGCCGCCCCCCCCCCCTTCCCAGAATGTTGCCCAATTACTAATAAATCTAAATCCCTTATCCATATACTATCATCTCAACCATACATTGACTTTGGGAAAGGCTAAAGAGGCCAGGGCTCTTCAACTTGGAGAAGAGAAGGCTGAGGGAATATATGATAGAGATATATACTGAGTGGAGTGGAACAGGTAGTTGCAAATCATTTGTTTACTCTTTCCATAAATATAAGGACTAGGGGGCATTCAAAAAAATTACTAAGTAGTAAATTTAAAACAAATCAGAGAAAATATTTCATTACTCAACATGTAAATAAATTCTAGAATTTATTGACAGAGAATGTGGTGAAAGCAGTTAGCTTAGTAGGGTTTTAAAAAGGTTATATCAAGTTGCTAAAAAAAAAAATAAAAATCCATAAGCCATTTTTAACATGAACTTGGGAAAAATCTACTGCTTATACTAGGTTAAGCATAACTTAGGCATTCACTCACATTCACTATTACTTCATTATGCCCCTTTTCCTTCAACAAACACATAACAAGTCTCAACTGAAATGGTGGCAAAAATTTGGCCAAGGCTTTTAAAATAATTCCAAATCTGACAAAGCCATTTCAGATATGCAAATGAACATTATCTGTTACCCCATTGTTCCAAGTCCAGCTAGACAGTATCAGACTAGCTGATATGTAACTCCCCATTCCAGAGGCCTGCAGTGGTGCTGGGCCCTCACTATTTCCCAAATCGTTGATGGTGGTGTCACACTCAAGCTCACAAACATAACTTTAAACCTTATTCAATGTCCTTCCCTACATATTCCACTCTCAATTCCTGCAAGCTGAGACCTCCCCCAATAGTCCTCCCCACTCCCCCACTATCTAAGGGCAGATGGGTGGAACAATTCTCCACAACTAATCCTACCTGACCTTCCTCCATAGCCTACCCTCCCAGAAGAGCCCACCAAAAGCAATCCCTTCCCTCTTCCCTCCCAACTCGTCCTCCTTAATCCTATCCTCCAATCCCCATTTTTTTCTGCCTAACCTCACTTAACCCTTCATTTCCCACCTTCCCATTCTAGTCCCAAGTATAATATTTTGTGTTTTTATGTGTTTTGTAGTCTATCTAGGTCCGGGTTCATTCTCAAAGAGGAATCTGGAAGTAAAATTATGAGACAACAGCCAGGTGGTGCATAAAAGTATGTTTTATAGGAATAGGCTTTTACAAATACAGAGCACATAGTTAGATTTAGAGCTGTTTCTGTCCTTTGGTGTATGAGATAGAAAAGACAGCTTGGATAAATGAATGTCCTGTATGTCTGTGTAGGTATGTAGAGGCTGGAGGAGGAAGAGAGGATGCAGAGAGAGAGAGTGGGTGGGGGAGGGGGAGATAGCTTACATTTCTAAGTTTGAATCTTGTTCTAAAAATGGTATCTGTTGTTGTTAGATACTGATCTTAATATATTTTCTAGTATTTCTCTGCCATAATTTAGTATTTGATTGAGGCAATGGCCCTTAATTGATAAGGAAGGTGTAACTCTAGTAGATGGAATTAGCTTGTCTGGCTTCTTTTGTTCTATTCAAGTACTGGTTGTTAACATATCTTCTTGAGAAATCCAGGCTGGCTGGATACTCATGATATGTGGATTATGGACAAGTGCTTATTCGGTCTATCTGCACTAATATTCCCAGAGTCATATTGTTTAATATAATATCCCAGAGTCCTTTGCTGACACTCTGGTTAGGCCATCACAAAATCTGCAAACCAGCATTCAGTAATGTAAGGTTGGCATCCCCCACTCCCCCTACCCTAAACTGTTCATGAGAGCTCAACCAAGTTAATACACCCATGGCTAAGCCCATGAGCATTTCTTTAAAAAATCAGTTTTTCTGTCTGAAATCTTGCCAGATATTTGTGACCTGGATTGGCCTCTGTTGGAAACAGGACTTGATGAATATTCAGTCTGTCCCAGTATGGCAAAGCTTTTGTACATTTGTTCTCATGATAAACTTATGTATATAAATAGTGTAAACACATACATTTAGGCAATGATATCCTGGATAATTTTATAAAAGATCATTTTTATGCAGAAATACCTTTTACTGCTACTACTTATTATTTCTATTATACTACCAGATGCATGCAGCACTGTACATTAAACATGCAAGAGACAGTCCCTGATCAACAGAACTTATAATCTAATTATGACAAAAAGGACAAAAAAGGTGAATCTATATACGCAGCTCAGATAGGGAATTACAAAAAGAATGATGAGGTGGATAGGGAAGGGGACTATAGAAAGAATGACATACAGATATGGGTGCTTTACAAGTAGCTTGGGTTAGGATACTGCTTCAAAAAAGTGGGCTTCAGCATGGATCTGAATGTTGCCAGAGAGGGAGCCTGATGTACCAAGTCAGGCAGATTGTTCTAGGCAAACAGCACAGCAAGGTAGAATAATAATAATAACTTTATTTTTGATTACCGCAATATCACAAGCAGTTCAGAGCAGTTTACAGAGGAAGAGACTGTACACAGACAGCGATGTTACAGAAGAAAGAAAACTTTCAAATTACATTGGGATGGAGGGATGGAGCCAGGAATTGACAGTAGAGAAGAAGAGTACAGACAGGAGAGACTTCCCAGAACAGAGTAAAGGGAGAGATAAGAAAGGAGAGATACTGCAGTGTAAATACACTTATAGGTCAATAAGAGGAGTTTGAACTGTACAGTATGTGGAATGGGACAGAGAGCCAGTGAAATGACTTGAATCTTAAAAGAACTGAAGTTTGGAATCGGGGAACTATTGCAAAAACTTGCCAACCTGTCAATTAGAACTGGACAGATACCGGATGACTGGCAGATAGCAAACGTCACGCCAATTTTCAAAAAAGGATCAAGAGGAGAACCAGGCAACTACAGCCTGTGAGTCTTACGTCTGAACCTGGAAAGATGGTCGAAGCACTGATTAAAGATAGCATAGTCCGGCACTTGGATACACACGACCTGATGAGAGCCAATCAACATGGCTTCAGGAAAAGGAAATCATGTGACGAATTTACTTCAATTTTTTTGAGACAGTGAACAAGCAAATTGATAGTGGAGAACCAATAGACATAATATACTTGAACTTCCAGAAAGCGTTCGACAAGGTTCCACATGAAAGACTTCTCAGGAAACTACAAAGCCATGGAATAGAGGGAGATATACTGAGATGGATAAGCAAATGGCTGGAGAACAGAAAGCAGAGAGTGGGCATAAATGGGAAGTTCTCAGACTGGGAGAAAGTGACTAGTGGTGTACCCCAGGGCTCGGTACTTGGGCCCATCTCATTTAATATTTTCATCAATGACCTAGAAGAAGGAGCATCCAGTGAGATCATCAAGTTTGCAGACGACACAAAGCTATGCCTGGCAATCAGATCGCAGAAGGATAGCGAGGAATTCCAGAGTGACTTGTGTCAGTTAGAGAAATGGGCGGAGAAATGGCAGATGAAGTTTAATGTGGAAAAGTGCAAAGTAATGCATTTAGGCAGAAAGAACAAGGAACACGAGAATGTCAGAATGTCAGGTGCAACTCTGGGTAAGAGCGAACAAGAAAAGGACCTGGGTGTACTGATAGATAGGACCCTGAAACCGTCGGCACAATGCGCAGTGGCGGCAAAGAAAGCAAATAGAATGTTAGGCATGATAAAGAAGGGAATCACGAGTAGATCAGAGAGGGTTATAATGCCACTTTATAGAGCAATGGTCAGACCACACTTGGAATACTGTGTTCAACATTGGTCTCCCAACCTAAAGAAGGATATAAAACTGCTGGAGAGGGTGCAGAGATGAGCAACAAAGCTAGTAAAAGGTATGGAGAACTTGGA